>NC_052055.2:87102911-88566244 GCF_903992535.2 Arvicola amphibius
CAAAAAAACAGCATCATCCCTAATTACATTCTAAGTATGTGACTTTATATCCACAGATAAGTGTGGCACTCATGCCTCAAGTAACCTTCTCTTTGTAACAGATGAGGACCACTATAGAACACTACAACCAAAAAAAATACAGTTGTGGAACCCAGTCCCAATGGTTACACTTACAAAAGAACTGCAGAACTTAAGGCTCAGGTATCATTGCAGAAGAGGGGGAGGAAAAACTCTTAAGAGCCCAAAGATCTGGGAGTTTGTTCTAAGATTGCAATCCTAGTAATATCAGAAGCTACACCCATAAAATCTCATGAATATGACTGACTAAAAATGAGCTGAACAAGGGCAGCAGCAACAGACATGCTATTATAGACGGGGCAAGTGCAAGAGGCCTCAACCTCAACAAATAACAATGAACAACTGAAAATGATGAAAATGAGAGAAATAGTCTTCCCCAGGGAAGAGCTCAACAATTGCTTATCCAATACCAAATGGTCAGCTCTGAAATATTATACAGACTGAGCATGAGGTATTTGTATATTTAGGAACACACACACACACATATACATCAATCAATGAAAAAGATGCCATGAATTTGAAAGAGATCAAGGAGGGCTATATGGGAGTATGAATAGAGGAATGGGAAGGGAGAAATGATGTAATTTAACTATTAAAATCTCAAAAAAACAATAATTTAAAAACACACCAGAAAATACATTTTGAAAAACAATCTTTCAAGCCAGACATGACTAGAATACTCCTGTAATTTTAGTCCTTGGAAAATGGAGTTAACAAGATAGGAAGTTGAGAGCGAGCCTTAGCTTCACAGGATGTCTGATGTCAGCCTGGGCTGTAAAAGACCATATTGATCAGCTGATTGGTAGGTAGATAGGTAGGTGGATGGATAAATAAATAGATAATCTGCTTAGCAAGTGTATGACCTAACACATGTTTTATGCATCTGACTTTCTAGCTTAACCTCTTGGGGAGAATTACCTTGTGCCATTAAACGAGGTGATTTTCTTGGTGATCTCACTGAATTGTCTTCTACTCTGTCCCTCAAATTCCTGTTAGGTAAAATCAATTCTTCTTCATCAATGGTATCATTACCACTTTCTTTAACAACTCCTTCATCCATAATATCGTCAAGACCAACAACTAGAAAGAGACAAAAACAAAAATTAATTTTAAAAATATTGGGTGTGTTATAAATTTAAAAGCAGTACATTGGGGAAAACTGAAGTATTTTAATGTGATACTGTATAGTCATAGAAATCTAAGTCTATTAATAATCTACTTGATACTGTTACTAGCAAGCACCCACATCAATTCCATTTGACAAATGTCAACCTGTGAGGTAATTACTCAGAGAATTAGCAATAACCTTTTCCAATTTGAGATCAACTACTGCTCTATTATTATCTGCTTGCCCCTTGAGACTATCATAGGCAACTATACCTGGAATACTCAATTATCTTAATTCTACTGAGGTAGTAAAAAAGTGTTCTATCTTGAGACGCTATGATGCATAAGTGAGAATGATACAGGTAACTTATAGATGGTTAAGTAATAATGAAGGAAGAGCAGACAGAAAAAGAAAATGAAAGCTGTACTTCTTCCCCCAATGGAGAAAAAAAGCAGTGGGTATTTGTAGTTCAACAATTAACTTTCTTTCCCTTAACCAGTAAGACAAAGTCATTCACTCAGGAGAGAATGGAAAAGGTCTGGGGACACTAAAGAAAATATTAACAATATTCACATTGTTACTAAGTTTATTTCTGTACAGAACAAATGTCACCTTAACAAGTCAATGTGTATAAATAATCTTAAAACCACACTTGCTGAAATCTTGTACGAAGAATGTTACTATTTTCATTAAATGGCTTGGATATAAATTTCTGGCAAAACACGCACATGAAATGTGATTACGGCATTTAACCTGTCTACTAGTTTCCTCTATCTCTGAAAGGAGAGTAACAGTACCTGTCCTACCTACCTCACAGGGTTGTTGTGAGGATCAAGTGGGATGATGTATGCAAACTCACTCTGTAAACTTTAGACTATACAAATGTTAGTTATTATCTTCATCCTAGGGGTTAGAAGGAACCTCAAGAGGTTATCTAGTCCTCATCTTTGTATCCAAGTAGAAGAACTTCATTTAAAAGAGCTCAACAAGATAGTGGTCTATCCTAAAATTTAAAGAGAACAAAATTCTTAATAAATATATTTTCAAATAACACAATCTTTTTGAAGAGCAATTCAGCAATGAATAGATTCACAAAACTGCTTCAACCCTTTCCCCAAAAAACACAAAAAAAGAGGAAAAGAATGAATTGAGAAGAAAACGTTGGCCAGAAAACATCTAATCTTTGTTCAAGAAGTCATATAGACGAAATGCATAACCATACACATTTAGACAGGGAAAAAAGACTGGCAAGATACAGATGAAAATATAACAATGGTAGTATTAATTCTTCTCTATAAAAGGTAAGGCTTTACCTTTAATCTAATCTAACTATCTTAATACAAAGCATGCATTACAGAATGTAACACAGACTGCTAGCATCAATTACCTGTAACAGTTAAGGTGGATAAGGAATAATTGATAGTCTAGTTTCTTAATCTTTCCTATACTTTCTGTCAGCAAATGTCTACAGTAAGCACATGCTTTATACTGCAATCGGGAGAAACAAAAGGGAGGGAAACAATCTGGAAAAGTAAAACTGTCCAAGAGAATAGAAAAGGCTAATAATGGTTGGGGAGATTTAGTAACTCAAATCCACAGGCTAATTATTGAGTTTTACATATTGTGAGTATGTATGTAAATACCATAGCACAAATGTGTGTGGGTCAGAAGACAACTTACAGCAATCCATTCTCTCAACCCACAATTTAAGTGCCTGGGATTTTAAACTGAGGTCTTCGGGCTTGGCAGCAAGAACCCTTATTTGCCATTTCTCACTGGCCTTAATCTGCAGTTTTTTCAGACAGGGTGCTTATAATCCTTTTGAAGAGCCATTAACAGTACCTCCCTTGCTACACGTGTCTCCTTACCCACTTACTATACTAATAAAAATGTTTATTTGACTCAGCAAGTCTTTGAGCTAGAGGTAAATGTGATGATGAAACTGAAAGGGGATACATAGGTAAGAATATTTATCAGCATTACTTATATCCCTATTTATATTTAGGAACATAATAGTAAGAAAAAATCTAATTTACTACGAAGAAGTTAATTTAATGTATGTTATGTACAATTTGATAAAGCCAAACTGGCCATGTTCATACATATCTCACTGAGAGAGACTCCTGTCTCAAAAACAAGATTAATGGCTCCTGAAGGATAACAATGAGGGTGATCTTGGGCCTCTACACACATAAACAAGCATACTGGAGAGCTGAATCACAAAGGTTTTTAATTTTTTTAAATTAGGGAATCAAGTGACATACCACGAGGTAAGTATAAATAGAAGAACTTGTTTAAAATGTGAAGCATAAAAACAAATAAATAATCTGGAAAAATAAAAATATTTGAGTGAGACATATGAACCAGACAAGTGAAAAAATATTCCAGAAAAGCAGGTCAATTAAGTTAAATGTCATTGACAGATGAAAGAAAAGATAAATGATAGCTACTAGTGTGACCTTAAGGAGTGGTAATAGTGATCTAGACTCAAAGGAGAAATATTTTGATAAAGGGACAGAAAAGTGAAATGTAGATGTTGAAACAAAATAATTTCAAAATAACATGTATTGACAATGAAATTCAATAGTAAAGGCCCCACACTTCAATTCTTCCAAGTATAGAAAGGGAAAAGAAAAGACAGGTATATTCTACATCATATAACTGCAAACCATATTTATGGAAAACATGGAAAAATCTAATTTCAAAATACCATCTTAAAACCAATTTCATGAAATGAGTATCTAAATACAGAACATCACAAGAAAAGCTAACAATGAACCAAAGGGCATTTTTTTAGCCTACTAAACAACATTATGAAACTGAGGAATATACAAAAATACACATTGAAGTTTTTTATTTCAGTTTGTACCTGCCCTATGCTTCTAAAAGCATGTGCGCAAGAGACACAAGTATTCACGGGTCAATTCTAGAATGCCTAATGATGGGATAAACACTCTTAATTGGCAGTCTTTGGGAGAGGGATGTAGGGAATACTTAAGGGCTCCTTCATTTTATTTTTATTATTCAGGCTTTTCTTTTCTGCTAAGATAGATCATGTGGAGATCAATGTCCTAATTCATT
Source organism: Arvicola amphibius (assembly GCF_903992535.2). Classification (NCBI taxonomy): domain Eukaryota; kingdom Metazoa; phylum Chordata; class Mammalia; order Rodentia; family Cricetidae; genus Arvicola; species Arvicola amphibius. Next base: position 87,107,179 of record NC_052055.2, read on the forward strand.
TGAACAGCCTCCCTGTTATAATGCTAACCCACAAGTAAAAAGTTGTAAATTATTATAAAAGTGTAAGAACTCTAGGCATGACAAAATTATTAATTTACAGTAAGTTACCTTAAATGAATGAGTTAACCAACCACCTCTTTCCATATGCTTTTGTTACAATGTACTTTACTTTGCCATAATCTTCAAAAAGCTGGCCACTACATGTCTCCCTGAATACGGCTACTATTTGTTGTTTCTTGTTTTGGTATGTTTATGAACACCTGTGCACAGAGGCCAGAGAAAAAGGTCAACCGTTTTATCTTCCTTTTGCTTTTTTACATTATTACGGAGACAGTGTTTCTCACTGAAGCCGGAGATAGCCAAAACAACCAGTTTCTCTACAATGGCAGGACTGCAAGCCCTGGGGATCCTTTTTTTCTCTGTCTTCTCAAAACTTGGGTTATTGGTGCACATCACTGCAGCCAGCTTTTTAAAAAGCTTGTCCTATCTATCTACCTACCTACCTATCATCTATTGATCTATCTATCATTCATCCATCTACTTATCATCCATCTATCATTTACTTCTACCTACCTACCTACCTACCTACCTACCTACCTACCTACCTACCTACCTACCTGTTTGTGTACTAGAGGTGATGACCATGTGTACTGCCTGGCCCACATATGGAGATCTAAAGACAATTTGCAGTGACCTGATCTCTTCCTAATAATGTGGCTTTCAGGGATCAAACACAAGCAGTCAGCATTGGTATCAAGCATCTTTAAGCACTGAGCTACCTCACCAGACCAAACCCAGCTTTTTATGTAAATTCTGTGGATCTGTGGTGGTTTGAATGAGAAAGATTCCCACAGGCTCCTGTACTTGAGGATTTGGTTCCCAGATGGTGCGACTTGGATGTGTTTTGGAGGAGTGGCCTGCTGATGGAAGTATGTCACTCAAAGCAGGTTTTGTGGCTGTTTAGACTCTGGCCACGTCCAGCTTGCTCTGCTTTGTGTTTACATTTGAAGGTTGAAATCTCAACTTCTGTGCCTGCTGCTATGCTTGCCATTACCCTAACATGATCTATCCTAATTCCCCTGGAACAGTAAGCCCAAATAATCTCTTCCTTCTCTAAGTTGCTTAGGTCATGGTGTTTTACCAGGGACAGAAAAATAACAGGATCAAAAATAATGAAACAGTCAGGTTTTCATGCTTGCAGGGCACACTACCAAATGACACAATTCCACAGCCTCCAAATGTTCTTTTTAATAGAACACACTCAAATAATCTGTCTTTCGCTATGTAAGAAAAAACGACTTTTGCAAGTAGACTAGGGGACAAGAGAACAGGAGAGATCAAGTAGAGAGGGAGAAACAACTGGAATGGAGTAGGCATTTTGGGGATGAGGTCGAAACCTAGTACAAGGGAAACTCCATGAAATCTACAAAAGTTAACCCTAGCAAAGACTCCTTGTAATGAAGGACACAGAGCCGAAGCAGCCATCTAAGGTAATCAGGCAAGGCATCAAGTGGAGAGATAGGAAGACCAAATTAGCCACAAAAACCTTTGACTTAGTTTGTCCTGCCTGCAGTGTCCTGGGATCGTAGCCTAGCAGAATCGTTATCAGAGACCAGAGAAACTTCATCTCCAACTTATGGGAGCAGACACAGAGTCCCATAGTCAAATATTAGGCAGAGTCCTACAGAGAAGGAAGAGGAAGGATCGGAGGAACCAGAGGGGTGAGAGAGCACCATAAAAACATGGTCCACAGATCAACTAACTGACTGGGAACCATAGGGACTTGCAAAGATCAGGGAGCCCATTGGGTTCTGACCTAGGTCCTCTACATATATGTCTGTTATTGCTGAGTAATTTGGAGTTCTTATGGGATTCCGAACAGTGGAAGCTAGGGCTGTTTCTGATTCTTCCACCTACTGTTTGCTTCCGATTGGGTTGCCTCATCCAAACATGATATTACGGGGTAGTTTGATATTATTATAGCTTGTTATGCTGTTTGGTTGATGTCCCTACGAGGCCTGCTCTTTTCTGAGGGAACTGCAGTCATGATGTAACATATGAATGAATGAAAAAGAGGAACGGAGGGAAGGAAGGAGGGAGGGCTGTGGGAGGAAGGAAGCAAGCAAGCAAGGCAGGAAAAACTATATTATCTTACAATTATACTTAGAAGCTACATAAGGGCAGAACTTGTATCAACTATCACTGTACCCTCCAGCACTTTAAACAGTACAACACTTGACAGATATACAGCATTTTAAAAGTGAGCAAGTAGTACAGAATCAACTACTTATAAGTCAAAGTAAACCTTAATTCCTTACATAGACTTTCCAACCATGCAGTATACTGCTAATGCTTAGGATGTTCTTTAATAAGAATCAAGCTGCCATAAAATAGGAATAAGCTTTTAAATGTAAAGACTCAGCCTCTTATTGAAACATAAACTGTTTTTATTCATTGAATGTCTCCTTTCAATGAGTCAGTTCCCAATTAGACTCTTCTGTAACTGCTGTAGCTTGGATCGTAGTTGGTTCCCTACTGTCCATGTGTCAGACGCTTGGTCTCCAGGAGGCTCTAATGGAGGCTGGAGAAATTGAAGAAGTGGAGCCTGGTGGAAGGTCTTCAGGTAATTTTGAGGGTGTTCTTGAAAGGTGTTTGGGGATAAAGGTCCCTTCCTCAGCCCACTCCCTCCCAAACATAAACTAAGTTCTTTTGCTACAGCACACATTCTAAGGACGACATGCTGCTTCCCACATCTGAAAGTAAAGGTGTCAACTGACTGAACTGAAACCTACAAAACTGTTAGCCCAAATAAAACTTCCCTGTGCTATTTGGTTACCTAAGACATTTGCTATAGTGACAAAAACTGGACTAACATACACTTTAACATAAATGAAAGAAAACAGAGACAAACAAGAAAGGCTTCTTCAAATTTCTTAAGGAAATGTATTCTTCCCCTAGAAAGTAAAAGCTGAGCACTGAACACCACACCCAAGGAAGGAACTTTGGTGGTTGTACACATACAACTAAATAAAACAAACTTCATGAGAGTATTAATTTGTGCTTAAGCCTTCTGACAGAATATCAAAGTCTAAATAGTTGCAGAAGTATGCACTATTCAATCTTAAGGACTAATGGGCACAAAACATCAGATTCCAATTATCTACGACAAGAACTTACAACCTTCATGTTCATCTAGAGTTAGTCAGCTTAATCAATAGAAATAAAAGAACTCTACTAAATAAATCACAGAAGTGTTGGAAAGTCCTTTGCAGAATTCAGAGTTAGGATGCTAAAAGTTTAGAAACACAAATTAGAAGTCAACAGACACAAGAAAAAAAGCCACTCTCTCTCAATAAAAAGCAAACACAATTAGTATTTTTTAGAACGCATGTCTAGAAACTAAATCCTCTTTAAAACTACAAAGGGAAAGATTAAAGACAGGAGTTTTGAGAGAAAAATCAACTCTGCATTAAAGATGGAGCATATAAGAAACATTTTAGAAAGTGGAAAACAAGAAAATCCTGATAACTGTGATCAATATTCTTATAAATGTACATGGGTATGGGCCATGGTTTCATGAGTAAAGGTAAACTATTCAATGTATTTAGTTGTGAGCAACTAGACAAACACATCTTGTACCATCTATTACACAGGTCTGAAAGTCAGTACTTTCTGATAACTTTAGTACTTTTTGATGTTTTGTGTGCACCACAATAACAATCCTTTATCTAGTTATTTTCAATAAAGACGCTCAATTCTACAGTCTTGAATGCACACAACTTAACTTTTATTCCCCATAGTTCTATGAATCTCTGTCTCCTGGCGCTGAACTAGATAAATGGATGGTGTATAAGAAATGCTTGAGGTTCTAAACTAATAAAAAGATGAGAAATTCAAGAATTATTCTCTTCCCCAAGTATATTTGTCTAGAGACCAACTGAAGGACCAGAAGCCTTACCTACTAAACCTGTAGTTGACAATCTAATAAAGAATAATGTGAAGGCACTGAGGGTAGAGAGCTTGGTGGTAGAGCACTTGTTTGACATGTCTAAGGATCTGGGCTCTATCCTCAGTACCACTATGAGGGGAGCCACAGCAGTAACTAATAACTGTATTTTCTAAAACAACTTAACAGTTAAAAGCAAAATTTTCAATATACTGCTTCATAAAGGAATGAGGAGCTATTAGTTATAACAGGTTTTAAGCTTCCAATTTTATTTATATGGAATAATTATTTTCTAAACTGTCGCAAGAGCATTTCCTTAGCAAAGCCAATGAACACTATCATTCACTATTCCAGGTTTCATTTGACAATTTCCCTGTCACCACTGTGCATCAAATTTGTTTTCAATATTGAGTCTAATGCTAAAAAATATTTTTGACCAAACCTTATCAACAAGTTCATTTTCAAGCTACCCTGTTTTTATGTATTTAACTTTACTTTTGGGAAACTGCGTATCAGGAAATCTTTCATACTGAAATTGACAGTAACCACACATGGGAAAAAAAAGGCTGCAGTCAAAGTGAGCACAAAATCCTCAAATTTTAAAATAATCAAAAAAAAAAAACCTCAAAAGGCACTTTTAAAACAGTGCCTCTACAACAGTCACACACACAACTAGACATTCATCTAAAGCCAGTATTAGACATTTATCTCACTGACTATATGTGAGGTCATCTGTATATAAAAGAAAAAAACCTTAGAATATCAAAACCAAGTATAGTGATGTATGCCTATATAACAAGCACTCAAGTGAAGCAAAGGATCACATGTCCATGCTGAAGGACATTTTAACAGTATTTTAGATCCAGAGTCCTTGTGACAAAAGGGATAATAGTAGCACCCTCCCCATGGTGTCAGATATAACTATCTCACCAGTATAAACTCTCAAACTGCTAATTAAATGCTAGTTTTGTTCCTTGCAGCAGTCTCAATAGGAATTGTATTATTACACCTTGTAGGTGATGAGCAAAATTTTAATTTCACTAAAGAATGCCAGCAAATAAACAAATTAAAATAACCAATGGTTACAATTGATGCCAACAAAGCACTGCCAAAGAATGAAACGCACTAAAGGAAAAAACCTAATGAGAAACAGAGTATTCATGTTGGCAAATTACGGTTCTATGATGGCATGTCATCTTAAGTCCTAAGAAGAGGTCTCTTATTACCTTAACCTCGTAATCAAACTTAACATAGAGTTCCACAATCAAGCACAGTAAGATTTCTGACATTATATATTAACTACAAAGCCTTACACATGAAGAAGTCTTTTAAATATGTTTATCCTTAACTCTAATCAAGCTTTTAATTCTCACTTCCAACTTGGAGGAAATAAAGAACAGAACAAGACAGGTGACCTAATCACCATACACAAACATACGTGTGTGTGTGTATGTGTGTGTGTGTATAAACTGTTTTAAAAGTCTGTGTCAAGTATTTAGCAAAATTTAGGGGGATAATATATGAAGTCAGTATATACTGAAATCATACTGTAATATCAATTTTATAGAATCCCTTATATAGCACTTTTTAAAAGATGTGTTTTATTTTTAATTCTGTGTACAATCGTGTGTTTGTTCATGTAAGTGTAGTGTCCTGAGAGGCAGTGTATCTTCAGATGCCCTGGAGCTGAAGTTGCAGGCAGTTATGAGCTGCTGCCTGACATGGGTCCTTGTTGGAGAATATAAGTTTAAGGTGTGTTACTTTTGTTTATGCTGTGGAACATTTGCTTAATGATGTAAAGATGCGTTGCTTTTGTTGATGCGGCATTTGTTTAACTCTGTGAAGCTGTGATTCTTTGTTTAAAACACCTGATGGTAAAATAATGCGTTGAACAGCCAACAGCAAGGCAGGAGCAAGGAAAGGTGGGCCAGGCAAGCAGAGAGTATAAATAAAAGGTGAAATGAGGAAGAAGAGAACAAGATGGAGCAAGGAGAGGACATCAGGGGCCAATCACCCAGCCAGAAACAAAGAGTGAAAGATATAATTAGAAAGAAAAGGAAATAGCCCACAGGCAAAAGGTAGTTGGGACAATTTAAATTACGAAAAGCTGGCAAGAAATAAGCAAAGCCGGCAAGAAATAAGCCAATACCGGGCATTCATAACTAAAAATAAGCCTCTGTGTGTGATTTATTTAGGAGCTGGGTAGTGAGCCCCCAAAAAGTCAAGCGTAAAACACGGCACAACAGGCCCTCTAAGAGCAAGTGCTCTCTACTCCCCACACAGCCGCTTTAAAAGTAAACACAAGAAACTACTTTTGTTCCCAGAAAGTATCTATAAATAGATAATCAATGACCTAGAAGAAAAACTTGTACTCACCTAAAATATAAAACAAATTAGCTTTCCCAATATTCAATCAAGCTAACACTAGCACAACACTTCCTAATGAGAGACACTAAGGATCAGAACCTCCTAGAAGAAACTGACACATACACCTGCCTTCAGTGTTCTGCATTACAGCATTGTTAATACACAGTTCTCTATATTTTAAAACTTTATGAACAGTAGACTGTTTATAGTAGTAGAAAGGGAAATGACTATTAAGATATACCACATCAAGTGTCTGTATCAATTCACAGCAAAGGCTTTAAAACAGTTATTATACTTAAAGATGAGTTCAATATTTTTGTTTTACAAAGCAAGCTAAGTGTTTTTAAATGAGACAGTGTTGTAGGGAGGCCGCTTATTTGTTCCCAGCTGCCCAACTCGAAATAACCACACAGAAACTATATTATTTGCAAGACAGGTACTACAAACATAATGGCCTCTTCTGTAATGAAAAAAATCTAAGCGGTAAGTGATAAAAAAAAAAAAAAAAAAAAAAAAAAACACCCTTAGTCTGTCCCTTCCAAAAAAGCAACATTTTAGTAATGTGTAGCAAAAGGGGTATGACAGTGAATCCCTATACTCTCAGCAACTTGGGAGGTAAAGGCAGAAAAATCAGGAATTCAAGATCACTAGGCTACCTAATGAATTCAAGGCTGTCCTGATTTACATGAAACCCTGAGTCAAAAAAAAAAAAATGAAGTTAGAGTAACTAAGGAAGTCACTTGACATGGACCTCTGTGCCCACCCATCACCACACATACACACACACACCTCCCACACTAACACACCCACAAGAATGAAGCCTCAAATAAGCAAGCAGTACTGTGGACACCCATCTTCTTCAGGGCTAAACACTACAATAACCTGCTTTCTCCCCTTATGATAAAAAAATGATGCTGGATGCTTACAATCCATTAAGGAAGTGAAAAATAAACAGAAAAGGTATAAAGTCTTAGATAAGTAAAGCAGGGTCAGCTCAGAAAATAAGCCAAGCATTCTAAATACCCTGGGTGACACAGAGTGGGAAGAGGTATCAGTACATAGAGCACTAGTGAATGGCAGGCAAGCTTGAAGCTACTAGTGACTGCTCAGGATCACTCAGCTAATCTTTTTTGTATCTGGGTACATGTCACTCATAGAGACTGCATTACCCAATCCACCTTACTACAGATGCTGAGTACTATCTAGGCTGTGACCTACAAGGTTCACAATGTCAAATGCAGTTGTTTTCACACTAGGGTGAACCTAGCCCTACCTAAAACTGCAGTCAAATATTCTGAGACCATATAACCCAGTAAGTCAGAACCTAGGAAAAAGCAAAGGCTGGAAAACAGTGTTTCTGGAGTTAGCAGGAAGGCAGAGAATGTCTAGTGAAGTGAAGTGAAGCTTCACTTCTAGCTTGTGAAGTGGATGGAAATCAGGTTATCAGTGAGACTTTTCTTCTTTAAAAATAGGACCTGCCCCTACTAAGACATTACAAAACCCAAGTAGGTACACATCAAGAAGAAAGAAAATGAGCCAAGACAAGGCCCTGAACCAAGAATCTCCCTCCAGGCCGCTGAGATGCCAGTCCCCACCTCAATCTTTAGTCAGAACTCTTTCCTGTTCAGTGTCCTTAAAAGGCAACACGGGAAAGCCCTTAAAGGTTATTATTATTCACTGTCCTTCCTAACATATCTTGGTTTATAGACCAAGATAAATTCAAGCTCGGAAAAACATCTCATGAATCCTTTACATAAAAAAAGAAAACAAGGGCAGGAGAAACATCTCAGCAGATAAAAACATTTAACACACAAGCCTAACAACTGGAGTTCAATGCCCAGAACTCACATAAAGGCTGAACGAGAGAACTGACTCACAAATCTTCAACCATGACCTGTGCACCATGGTACACACGTTCACATCATACAAACACACCCACAATGATAAAAATAAAATAAGAAAATCATAGACTGCCCACCGTTCTGCCTAAGAATGCCTATTACCCACATACATGAACACGGGTTCCAAATTCTCTTACTGTTCTTTCTGGGGGAGTAGTTCTATTTGGAGGAGGTGAGTTCTTTTTTTGTTGGGGGCGGGGGGTCAAAACAGGGTTTCTCTGTAGTTTTGGAGCCTGTACTGGAACTAACTCTTACAAACCAGGCTGGCCTCAAACTCAGATATCTTCCTGCCTCTGCCTCCCAAGTGCTGGGATTGAAGACGTGTGCCACCACCATCTGGCTTTTGTTCTTTTTACCCAGGGTGACATATAACTTGCAACAATCCTCCTGCCTCAGTCATGAGTGCGCTAAGATAACAAGCACCAATTTCAGTGCCCATAAACATTTTTTTATCTTTATTACATTTATCTCATGTGTGTGTGTGGGGGGGGTGCAAGTAAAGGTCAAAGGAAAACTTCCACGTTTTTTTCTCTCCTACCACATGTGTTTGTTATGTGGATTAAACTCAGGTCATTAGGCTTGACCAGTGTACCTTTACCCATGAGCCATCTCACTGACCCCCCCAAAATTTTGTAAATTCCACATTAAAATGTATAAATATAAAATAAATATAAAATTATATAAAATCACCAAACAATTAAATTAGAACATTCTCTCAAAGTAGTATATGAAGATATAATAAACTTACTTAAATTTTCAGTTGAGAGTATGGGCTATAAAAATAAAATTTGGGGAGTTAGAGAGCTAGTTCAAGGGTTAAGGTCAGCACTGCTCTCCCAAGTTCAAACCCTATCAAGTGTCTCACAAACACTGGTAACTCAAGCCCCAGAAGGATCTAACAACTATGACTTCTGCAGGCAGCTGCACCAACAAGATACACAGGCACACAAATGGTAGTGCACACATGCGTGCACATGCACACACATGCACACAAGAAACATAGCAGAAAAAAGAATGAGACGAAAGCCAGGTGCTGTGGTGCACACCTGTGACCTAGTATCTGGAAGGCAGATGCAGGAGGGCTGTGGGACCAGCAAGCATTTTTCCTACTAAAAAGAGTAAGGCTATCAAAATATAGTCGTTTTACAAAAAACAATTTCAGAATATGTTAATAGTATCCTTTAAACTAGTATCAGCTGCTGTCCATTCAACACAAGAGGCACTTTTCACATTTTATTAATGGAGTAGGTATCTAATGTAGTTGTGCAACCACATGAAGAAAAATGTCTCATCCTAATTTCAAGAGTAGTTACAGGAAATTAGCTTTACCAGGAAAAGAGGGCCTACATCAATCAGCACTCAACAATCTCATCACCTTCGATATCCTCAGACTTTAACAAATGTCTATGTAAAGGATTTCACGATAGTTTTCCTCTAAGCCACATTTAATAATTATCATGATGCACTTACAGCTATGACTTCTGCAAGCAGATTACAAGTCTGTAGCAAAAACGTCAGAACTAGGAAAAGGTAATATTTGAGACAACTGGACAGCAAAGCACAGTAATCACACCAGAAACTTCAGCTGAGAAATTGTCTAAGAAGATTCTCCAACTAAACCAATGAAGATGAGATAGAGGGGAATCCACGGAGAAAAATCAAGACATAAAAGAATGGCAAAACCCAGCAGGTAGTGCTGTGGAGATAATGATAGCAGGATTCTGCAATGGTATCTTAACTGGAAAAAAAAATCAAGGATAATCATTCAACAAAAGATGATCAAACACAGGAATTCACTCTATAAGTTACCACTTTAAACTGGAGTTGTAAAATAAAATTTATGACAAAATTGCTTGTCTAATTCGAGTCCTCCCCCATGGAACCTCTCCCCCCACCCCACACACACACACAGCACATTACAGAGAATCCCAGATAGCTTCTTGGCCCTATCTTCTACAAAGAGAGCAGTGCAAACCTGTAAACAAACGTCCCTAACAACCCCCTTAAATTTTCACAATGTCATCCCCATGTACTTAACTGACAAAAGAAAACAAGAAAAACTTTGTTGCCTTGGCAACACTCAAACAGTATCATATAACTTATACCCAAGAAAAGTTATTTGAAAAATAACTTTAAGATCCATCTTGAGATTAGGCCATACTAGTTAGTCTTCGTTAGTCTCAGAGTACTGCCTATATGGGGATATATTGGGAAACATGTTTTAAAAAATCTGTGTTCAAAATATAATAAAGCCTATGTTCCCTGAAAGTACATTGTTAAAGACTGCCACTTATTAAACATTAAAAATAAAACTATGGACAGAAATTCTAGTTTAGTTTCTGAGATAATTTTCCCTGAGGCACCAGGCTCTGCTCTTTTACAGTGAAGGTTTCTACACTTCACTGGTTAGAAGCTGCAGAAGGCCAGATGCAGCACACCTGCTCACTGTCTGGCCTCCTGGTCCCCCACCCTCTTCTTTCTCTGCTTTATTTTTCCAAGTCAAGATTACTAAGTGCCTACTTCTTTACTGCATATATGAATAACAGAAATGTTAAGAAGTGTAAAGGGACTAGGATTTGATTGATTTATGGTTGCTGACAAGATACACAAGACTATCAGGACAAAAGAAAGTCTTCTTTGTAGCAGAGTAAGATCAAGGATCATGATGTTGTGAGCCAGTGTCTCTGACCTCTTCCAGTTTCACAGGAGTGACATACAAGTATGCCTGGCAAGATGCCTGCATGCTCAGTGAACTATAGTAAGAAACTGGAATAATCTATGTAGAGCAGTTATTGTTTTTGTAGTGAACACTCAACAAGTCTGCTCTTTGGGATAAAAGATGTGATAACGTACTTTTATTTCATCATTCAAGGTTATTTGCTGAAATCACAATTCTGAGAAATAATCCAAGATTTTCTGGCATAACAACACAGCTCAGGAACACTCAAGGCCACTGCTACACTCTCTTCCAACAAATGAATGCTAAATACATAACTAGTCTTACAAAATATACTAAGAATTCATCAAAAAACTGTTAATTTCTATATTAGATAGTAAACTCCATGATAACTGAGGCAAATTTTGTTTTATTCGCCTTCGTATATTTGTAGCCTAGTAAATGGCTAGTACAAAACACACATTCAGCAATGAATACAGCTCAAAATTATTTCATTTTAAACAAAAACACTGTGCTTAGCAGGCTATGGTAGGACTGTGACAGTTGCAGGGACAGTAAGGACAAGGCTAGGCAAACTCTACACAGCAAAATACTATTCTTAAAAAGATTTTAAGACTAGACGGGCAGGGGTAGCGTGTGTCTTTAATCCCAGCACTTGGGACACAGAGACAGGCGGCTCTCCATGAGTTTGAGGCCAGCCTGGTCTACAAGACCTAGTCCCAGGACAGCTAGGACTGTTACATAGAGAAACACACACGTGTATATATATACACGTATATATATACAGCTTTAAGTTATGTGTGCATATATAATATAAAATCTGTTATGCTACACACACACACACACACACACACACACAAGGGTAAGGTTTTTTCTTCTTATAGCTAACTGAATTCTACCTGAAATGATAGTTTGCCTGACAAAACCATTTAAGGCAGCTTGTCTCATACCTCTCTACCCACTGTACTTCCTAACTGCACATATTTAAGAGCATTGCTTTGCACAACCAACTGAATCACTAACCAGCTGTTTCATGTCACTCCTCTCCATTTCCCTTTCTAAATCCCAGTCTTTTTTTAATTAATTAACTTATTTATTAAAATTTTCCACCTCCTCCCATTTCTCTCCCCCTCGCTCTCCAGTCCTAAGAGAAGTCAGGGTGCCCTGCCCTGTGGGAGGTCTAAGGCCCTCCCCCCTCCATCCAGGTCTAGGAAGGTGTGCATCCAAACAGACTAGGCTCCCAAAAAGCCAGTACATGCAGTAGAATCAAAATCCAGTGCCGTTATCATTGGCTTCTCAGTCAGCCCCCATTGTCAGCCACATTCAGAGAGTCCGGTCTGATCACATGCTCGTTCAGTCCCAGTCCGGCTGGCCTTGGTGAGCTTCCATTAGAACAGGCACACTGTCTCAGTGGGTGGACGCGCCCCTCGTGGTCCTGACTTCCTTGCTCATGTTCTCCCTCCTTCTGCCCTTCATCTGGACCTTGGGAGCTCAGTTCAGTGCTCCAATGTGGGTCTCTGTCTCTATCTCCATACAGACACTAATCTCCCTTAAAGCCATAATCTTAAAAATAAATCTAGCCTCTTTATTCTTCTAAAATCAGAGTTTAAAACATCATCCTAACTGAAAATAAAACTAAATGAAATTCGAGGAAAAGCTTTAGAGCCCTGACTGAAAGAGTATTCAACTATATAAGCAGCAGAAAACTTAAGACATATTCCAATCTTGATACTGTGGCTTTTTTATTAATGAACTTGGGAAATTAACCATCTAGAAAATCTGTTGATAACTGTTGTGGTTTCCAAGAAATAATCCCTAGAGGCGCATGTGTTTAAACACTTAGTCAGCAGTTGGCAGCACTTTTTGAGCCTGGGAGACTGCAGAACTTTTAAGACTATAGCCTTGCTGGAGAAAGTTCATCACTGGGGTGAGCTATGAGGGTTTAAAATCTCAGCTCTGCTTCCTGTTCTCCTTCTCTGCTTCCTGTGTAGAGCTGACATATAATAAGCCACCTTCCTACGTTGGCCCTCAACTGGGCCACGCCTTCCCTACCATCACAGACACTGACAATCTAGATCTCTAAACCAAAATAAGTCTTTTCTTCCTCAAATTTTTCTTGGTCCTAATACTTAGCCACAGCAATGTAACTGCCAGTTACTATGTACAGTTACTATGTACAGCTCTTAAGATGTCCTGAAGATGTAATAAGGTCAGTTAACCACCTCTACACAGTATCTGGTGCATTAACAAGAAAGCATTAACCTTGGGGCTGGAGAGATAGCTCATAGGTTTAAGCATTGCCTGCTCTTCCAAAGGTTCTGAGTTCAATTCCTAGCAACCACATGGTGGCTCACAACCATCTGTAATGGGGTCTGGTGCCCTCTTCTGGCCTGCAGACATACATGCATACAGAATATCGAGAATACTGTGTATATATAATAAATAAATCAAATTCCTTCATAGACATCCTCTGTGAAAAAAGAACTAGGAGCTTTTTTCATAAACTACCTCTGCCTGCAAGCTCCTTCTGCAAACACTGCCCCAAAACTTTTAAGACTGAAATGACTTTCATGACAAAACAAATACAAAGTAGCAATTTGAAATAAGTTACATGTTTGCCAAGTTCGGTGTCTTGATGATTAATTTTACATCTAGGATATGATACCTAGATATTCAGTTAAACAATAAGGTATTATTTTTAAAGAAGATTAACGTTTAAACTTTTGAGTGAAACAGATTTCCCCCTCCACTTCATTACCTAACAAGGCCTATCTATACCCAAGCACTGACTTGTAAGGAAATAAAAAAATCTTTCCTTAACCTAAAACTGAAGGAGAGAAAACAGGACAGAAACTATTTAGTAGTAAATATTTCTCAATCTGCTATTTAGCATTTCCCCAAATAACTGCGGACTACCTGGCTAACAATTATTTCACAGTAAAACATCACTAAATATCCTACTTACCATCAACAGAGCTAAAACAAAATAATCCAACATTTGGGGAATATTCACACTACTACTGGAAAAGAAAAACAAATTCAGAGAAGAACTACTCTGTCCCTATGACAATAGAATGCCATTGTAAAATGGTATATACAGAATACATTAAGAGTTCTTAACAACTTCCACAATTAAATTTTCAGACAAGAAAAATATGACCGTGCAAATCAAAAAAGAAAAACTCTAAAACAAATTTCTAAAAGAGAAAAAACAGAAAAGATGTACAAAGTAAACAAAAATGATGCTGAATACAAAGGAATATGGTGACACGGAATAAAGTGCTGTGAAACTTGTCAACACAAGTCAGTCTTTAAAGGGACCATCATGCAGATGCAGTGCATACAAGTACTGAATTATCACACTAACCTATGAAGATGCATAATTATTAATAATTTTTAAAAGAAACAGGCAAAAACAGTACTGAAGTATACTACTGCTAAGAAACCTCACAATCGCTATGAATCACAACTCTCCTCTGCTCAGAAGGAAGCAGTGTGAGCAAAGGTTCTGAGGAGACTGGGTCGTATGGTTTCCTTAACTGAACTGCAACTCTTGACAATCCTCCTGCCTCACCCTCTTAAATACTGAGATTACAGGCATGAGGTTTCTATAAACAATGAAAATATAATACAAACCACCCAACTGTGTCACTAAAAAATGAAATCTGCAAACAGCTACAGAAACACCCCAGAGTTCTGTAGAGTGGAGCTAAGTTTACAGAACTCTAAAAAAAATCCAAAGTTATAAAATAACCACGGTATACAGTCTTCCTGAGAAATACAGACAGGAACATTTCTCTGTTTACCTCCAGTCAAAATCATGAGTAAAAACCTATGGAGCCAGGTACAAATGTCTGGCTAGAAACTACATCATGTTTACAACAAGAACAAAAAAACAAAGTAACTTATGAATAGCTGGAAAAATTACACTCCACAAAGTATACAATAAAGTTACAATAAAATTTCTTCTTTGAAGCTCTCTTAAATATAGTATTATTCCATAATTAAAAAATGTCTCCCATTTTGTAGTCATTAGAAAATAAGTGAGCTTTTGACCAATCCAACTATCTCAAAAGAAAAAAGAAGCATGAATCAAATCCCCTGACTGACTGGCAAATAATGAAATTTAAACAATCATTAACAGGAGCTTTAACATTACTGTAAGTGTCCCAAAGATTATTTTGCATGTCTTAAAAAGTGCATATACCAGACAAATATGGATACAATAATTTACTAAATACCTAAGATAATTACAGCCAACAAATTAATGAGAACATTTCTACTCAAAACAGAATCATTATAAATATTAATAAATAATTCTCAAAAGTATTTCAATAACGGAATTTTAAATATTTAACTAGAAATGTTAACCAAAACGGAAGTCTTTGTACATCAGTTAAAAACTTTTATATCAGCAGAAATTATCTTTTAAAAAGATTTTTTAAATATCCAGTAGAAATATTAGGATTACTAATGAACCAGAATTTTACAAGTAAAAACTGTCAAGCAAGATGCTAACCATGCTAATTCCAGAACTCCAAAGTATTATCAGTGGTGACTGATTTATTATCAGTAATTTCAACAAGTGTACAGGTATGAAATGTTTCTCCTGAATGTGCACTAAACCAGCCAATAGTGTGAGGACAAGTAAAGGCTACCAAAGCACTTCACAAAAAGATATATTCAACTACACACAAACACAGGCATAAATGTAAAAAAAAAATACCTTGCACAACACATACAGAAAACAATTTTAAAGTTTTCAAACATTTGGTAATACAAATAACAAAGTGACCTATGTGACACCACACAAAAGGAATCATTTCAGAGATACACTATTAACAGCAATTCAAACACTTCAGTAATAAGGAGTGATTGAAATCAGAGTCCTAGTGTTGAGGTCTTCAGGCAGTATGGTATGAGTCAACAGCAATCCAGACATTCCAAACCTTCAGTTACTATATAAATTTAAAATATTGGACAAAAAATATTAAAAATAAATAATAAATAATACTGAAAGGAGAAGAGAGATCTAAAGTCACTAGCAAACAAATCAGCATCACATAAGTCTGGGAAATACTCTGGGAAACAGGTGTTCCCCAGCCTTTTTCCTTGACTTTGAGACAGGGTCTTGATATGTTGCCCAGGTTGGCCATAAACTTAAAAAAAAAATCCTCCTCCATCAGTTTCCCAAGTGCTGGGATTATAAGCATGTACCATTATATAAGCCACTTCTCATCAAGAATACTTTAGCCTAACAGAAAGTTGTTCTCCTTACTACTCTTTCAGCTACTTCAACTACAAATACTGAAAAAGTGCTTTCCAACAGTTCCAGTCACATGAGTGATTTCAAAGGTCCAAATAGCCATTTGTTTATAAAAACAGGCTAGGCTTACATCTGACTAGTGGCAAGTTATTTGTATGGCATGTGCAAGGCCCCGAGTTCAATCTCAGCAAATAGATAGATGGACAAATAAATAAATGTCAACAAAGAAAGTAAGCCAGGAACAGAAATCCTCCACTCAGGCAAAAGGATTTCATGAGCCCAGGAGGTAGAGGCCAGCTTGAGGCATTTCTTAAGACCCACATTCATAAAATAACTGTAAAAAACTAGGCAAAATTAATTTTCATAATTTAACCAAATGTCTTCAAAATATTGCTTTAACACATAATCAAGAAGTTAATGAAATAGTTTGTAATCTTTCATATCAAATATCTAAAATTTAATGTACATTTTATAGCACATCTCAACAAAAACTAAGTTAGTTTGGGGTAATAATTATGCATGGCTAGTGGTTACTGTACAGGACAGCACAGACCTAGAGTTCTCTGTCTAGTTTTGAAACACATGTACAAAATGTATCTGTAATTCTAGCCAAGAAAACTATGTAAGCTGAAGGCTTATATCAAATCAGTCCTTGTCCCTGACTCTAGCAGGCCAAAGGTGACAGTGTGTCCCATCTGCCAGACAAACTCTATTTCTAGCATGAGTTCCAATTTTCACAAGTTATGAGGACGTAATTATTAACAGAAACCCCTTTAATCCTTATAAACATTCCATCTTATATGACAATTTACACGGTCACTTTACCTAGATCCATGATATCCTTGAAAACAACTCTATACACTGCATGGAAGAAAGCCTAGCTGAAACTCTCTAATTTTGATGCCTGGAAGAGACTCTACATGTAAAGAAAAGAACCCTAAATTCACTACGCTCATGTTTAAAAAAGAAAAGGAAAAAAGGATGCTGCTGAAAAGTCTTTATTTTAAATTGCAGACTTAAAAAAAAAGTAAGAATTACCTGTTGAACAAGGCATCTGGAAATTGGGATCATTGCTATCCAAAACAGGCAAACAGAACTGGTTACTTGCAGATCCTAGCATAGGATCCTTATCGCTGAGCATGTTCTTCAGCGAGTCCTCTAAGACATTTTGACTTGTACTAAAATCCTCACAGACTTCATTCTCCAGGTTGGATCCTAGAAATAGGGCATCATCTAAGTGTTCAGTAGGAATTAAATGATTAAATGTATCAACTATATCCATGAAGACTTCTGTGTGTCTTTCAACCCTATAGAAAGACAAAAAAAATACCATAAGAAATAAAGCTATCAATTGAAAATCACCTAATACCAAATTATTTTAATAATTTTGAATCTAAGAACACACTTCTGAATCTGTTTTCTTTTTTAAAAAAAAAAACCTTCACTATTTTTTAGAATAAACATTTGGAAATGTGGAACAAATCTTTATTGAATGACCTTTCTTCATGCATGTAGAATATTATTTTACCAGAAACCCTACCAAATGTTTACTCAATTCATTATTTTAGAAAAAATAATTATATAGCTCATTAATTTGACATATCTGAAAGAATTACATGGTTTAAACCATAAAACTGTATGTTTTTAACCATAACATTTTCATAAAAATAATCAAACAATGCTTTTACAGTAAGTCCACATAAAAGAGCTAAAATTCATTTATTTAAATTATGGTCCCATAACTACTAGAAACCACAGATAGCCTTGTTTTATTTACAAAGCATTTAAATTATTCACATATAACAAAGCGAAACAAGGTTTGTTTTTTTCCCTGTAGAATCAAAGAAACTATTAACTACACCCAACAAATGACAAGTCTGCACATGCATACAAAGTTGTGCACATATACACACATTCTCCGAGGGTCTTCTTTTAGGAGAAAACAAGATAAAGAACAAGAAAACAATCACATCACATATGTAGATTTATTTTAGTGAGTTATGTATGGTTTACACAGATGTTGAATTTGTCTACTTGAACTGTACACACCACTAGCATTAAGCAAAAGATATTTCATGCGTTCAAGATGCAGTAATTATCAAAGACTAAATTATTTTTATGAATGGTTTTAGGTAAAAAGTGAACTAGTTAAAAAAAAAGCACTGATTGCCTAGAATATCTTGTACTCTGTATTTTCAAAATTTTACAGTAACTTCAGATCTAACAAAACTTTCTTAACCAGGCTTAAGCTCTTTCTCCTTAAAAATGAGAAGGAAAGCTAGGTGTGGCGCTGCACACCTATAATCCCAGAATTCATGAGGATCAGGAGCTTGAGGCCAGTCTGGGCCACATGCTAAGATACTATCGTAAAAAAGGGAGGCAGTATGGAGTTCCCATATAAAACTACTGGATCTAAAATGTCCAGATATTATATGCAATACTTTGGTGAGCATTTTATCCAAATGTGTATAACTTAATCCTCGAGGATAAACAGGATCAGATAATATGCTTGCTTTACAAGGAAAATACATTTAAATAATTTAAAGGTCTTCCTCAAAGTTAACCAGTTCCATAGTCAATGCCTAATACCTATTCACCCTTAATACTGTGAGCTTAAGACCTGGAAAGACTTGGCTCACTGAAGGCTATTGAAAAACAATTTCCCAGCAAATTAGTGATTGCCAGGGGATAAAGACAAGGAAGATGACTCTGAAGAATAAAGGAAAACTATAAGGAATGGCGGGATGTCTTAATTATTAATTACTAATCTTAATTATTGCAATAGTTTCAGAAATATCCCATCACTCTTCAAATGGAAGATGACCATGAGTTCAAGGTCAGCCTTGGCTTACAGAAAGAGGAGCTTGAAGTCAGCCTGGGCCAATAAGACCCTGTCTCAACTTATTTTCCCTTGCCAAAAATGAGCAATTAAGAAGGAAGGAAGGAAGGAAGGAAGGAAGGAAGGAAGGAAGGAAGGAAGGAAGGAAGGAAGGGGAGAGGAAGGGAGAGAGGAAGAAAAGAAAGGAAATAAGGAAGAAAGGGGGAAAGGATGGGGAAGGGGGGAGTGGAGGGGAGAAAAGGGAAGGGAAGGGGAAAGGGAAGGGGAAGGAAGGGGGAAGGAACAGAAAGGAAAGGGGAAAAAGAGGAAATGAAAGGAAAGAGGAAAGAAAAAATAAGAAGAAAAAATAAGGAAGAAAGGAGGAAAGGACAGGGAGGGGGGGGAGGGGAGGGGAGGGGAGGGGTATGCAATTAAGCATACTGACTGAACTCTTTAAAATAGGTAAACTTTCCAATATGGCTCTTTAATCCAAATGGTGTGACTTCGTGTTTCCCTGGATTTAGAAAGCATTATGAAGGAAAAAAGATTCTATGATCAAAAGCTGAGAAAGACTGGGTATAATAAGGTTGCATTTCTTTAACAATATTTTCTTCTTTAAGTCGTCAAACATTTACTATGCAGCTACCACTGCATGAGAAACCTTGACAGGCCAGTAAGAATAAAAATCTTTTAAGACAAAAAGCAAAAAGATCCCCATATTTATGGATCCAAAAGAACAATTTTCACAGGACATATCACAACACTAATACTCTGGGAACCTATTTTATGGGAAAGAGATGGCTCTTGGCTAAAAGCGTGTGCTGCTCTTACAAGAGATGAAAACGGGTTCCCAGTACCCAGTCCTGCAGCTCCAGGAAGACGGGGATCTCCATAACCAGTCAAACACTGACATAAAATTTAAAATGCACCTTAAAAAAATAATCCATGTTAAGTAGTAAAACAATCATTAGTAAATTACAGAAATACTAACTGACTTAAAATAGACACATTAATCTAAGTAAAATGTGGATTGACAACAGAACAGAAAAGGTACATTTCTGGAAAGCTGGTAAAATCTGAGTATAGTATTAACTTCAGTTAATAATATTCTGTTTACTCTGACAGAAGCACTAACATTACATCAGAGGTCAGTAATAAGGGGAAATGGATTGAAGATATACACAGGGTATGTAGGAACACTTATCCTGCCTTTCGGATTTTCTATAAATCTAAAGTATTCCAAAATAAGACAGTGTTCAAAAGAAAGAGAACATTGGGGATACCAAGTAATATAGAACACAAAGACAAGCAGGTCTAATTAAAAAGGTATTTTCAGTCTCTGTTAATTATATAGCTGCTTGATATAAACAAATCTCTGTCTCCAAGTTTTATTTAAGTACTTCCTTACATTTGGTATTTTAAGTAAAATACACTCTAGTGTCTATTTAAAATGGCTCATGGAATACATACAATTAAATCTTATAATTTACACATGTTAAAATCTGAAAATTTTCTGGGATTTTAGTCACACTTATTTACAAACAATATAATACACATAGTTGTCACAGAATTGGATATTAGTTCAAACCATTTATTCATTCATTCATCCATTCAGATTTACTAAACATCTACTACAAAGGGAAAGCTACTACGGTCTCAAATTTAAGAAATTCATAATCCAAGACAGATTACAGACATACAAATACAATAATATCAATACACTATTAATATTTGAGGCTGCTAATAGGATCAGAAATGGGAACTTGGGAGGTAGGGAGATATGTGACCTGAGTTCTAAAGGTTCAGAGGGTGGACCAAGAGAAGGAAAACAGTGCTGATTATGAACAGTAGTGTTCTGTTCTATTAAACCATTTATAAAGACTCAAAACATAATTAAAACTATAAATATTAATGCTGTAAGTAAAATTTAATCTCATAATTAAATTTAATAGTGTACGTAAAATTAAATACCCAAAAATTTTTCCAATTTTAAAATAATTAATTTTAAAAATTAAACTGTAGTTAAATTTTAGGTTACAGTAAATAAAACCAAAATATGCTATTCTGATTCAGGTATAAACTGAATGGGGAAAATTACAAAGTGCAATAAAAATTAGTTTAAAAAATTGACTCTAAGCTTAGATTTTAAATGTCTCACTTTTAGCTGGGTCTGGTGGCAGATGCTTATAATCTTACCTACTCTGGTAGGCAGGCAGACAGGCACAGGATAATCATAAATTCAAAGGCTGCCTGGGCTTCAGAGAACATTTCTGTTCAAGGCCAACCCAGGCAACTCAGTGAGACTGTCACCCAGAGATACAGGTCAGCAGTAGATTTCTATCCCAATACTATATACATTTAAAAAAAAAAAAGTCTCAAACAAAAATCTCTAATGCAAACCTACATAAAATATATTCTTATCAAATATTACTTTTTTCAAAGCCTAAATAAATAATTGCACCAGTATCACAGCTAGGAGAGCAATACATGGGTAAAGAGTTGTAATTCAAGCACTAAAGAGGAAGGGGATCAAGGTTAGTTTTGACTAAATATCTAGCTCTGAGACAACCTGGGACAAGAGACCTCCCATCATTAAAGAAAAAAAAAGGCTGAAAAGACTGGGGGATTATATAATGAGCTTTAGCTGCCTCATGTAGTCTACACATGTGCATGGACATATGTAACAGGTAACATGAAGAAACAAAAAATATCCATGATGTCTAAGTGAGACGGGCCCCCACTAGCTCATCCGAATACTTGGTCCTCAGTTACTGATTGGTTTGGGAAAGATTATGTGTGGCTTTGTGGAAAGGGGTTATCACTGGGGGTGGGTGGGTTTTGAGGTTTCAAAGGCTCACCCATTCCCAGTTGCCTACTTCCTTTCTGTCCCCTTACTGCTTTTGTGTCAAGATGTCAGATGTCAGGTGTTCCTGCAGCCAAGCCTTTTTTCTGCCATCATGGGCTCATAAAGCCAATCACATGCTTTCTTTTTTTTTTTTGATTTTTCGAGACAGGGTTTCTCGGTAGCTTTGGAGCCTGTCCTGGAACTAGCTCTTGTAGACCAGGCTGGCCGCAAACTCACAGAGATCCGCCTGCTTCTGCCTCCCGAGTGCTGGGATTAAAGGCGTGCGCCACCACCGCCCGGCTCACATGCTTTCTTTTAAAAGTTGTCTTAATCAAGGTGTTTTGTCATAGCAATAGAAAAGTAACTAAAACACAAGGGAATAACAGCCATGAAATTTTAAATAAGGTAATAGTAACTGGAAGGGAACATCTTATATATGCTAGTGAAGTTCTTACTACTAGGATAACATGTTAGTGAAAACCTAAAGAGAACTATGTGTAAGAGAAATTCAGGCAAAGACCTAGAAGAAAAGCAAAGCCCTAGAAAGGGACCATACTTGATGCTTTCCAGCATAGACATAATAGTTTAAATTTTAAATTAAACTAATTAAACTTAATTTGAGCTTTAAATCAAGAAATTTGATCAGGTATACTTAGCAAAAACAAATTTCTAACAGGCAGCTGCAGTAAAAAAGTACTGCTAAAAAAATAAAAATTAAAAAGTACTGCTGCTACTAACAGTAAAACAAAAAACTTAATGTATTCTAACTTAATGTCAAGCTGCACAGAAACCACACAACTTGCCCACCCACTGAGGATGAGACAAAGACACCTGTAGCCCAGGCTGCCCTAACTTAATCATCCTACCTCTGCCTTCCAATACTGGGGTTCCAGGTGTGGGTCATCAGAACCACATTATTCTTAATTAGAGGCAATTATACCAGTCCAAAGATCTGGCTATGCTTAGATGCCTTTACTGTCAAAACAGTTACAAAGGGTACCACAAGTATCTAGTAAACACATTATAATACATTCAAACAATCCACATTACATTGGGGGGCAACAGTATGGGCCAAGAAATGTTCCTTTATACATATTCATTTAATGAAACAACTCTATATTATAAACCCAATTTTTAAAAATTAATAAGCAAAGATCAAACTGATAGAGTAAGCAGTGGAGCATAAAGCTGAACCCAGATAAAATTTAATTTGTAAAATTAAATTCATTTAATATTTACTAATCAGGACACTGTAGTACACAGCTCATTATTATTATTATGCCATTTAATTCTGACAACCGTACTTTTAAGCAGGTACTACTTACTCTACTATTGCTAACAATTTCTAAGAAAGGTGCTACAGCTTACAAGTTACACCTCTTGTTCAGCATATGAAGCAGAACACATAAGCTCACTTGAATGACAGCAAGGTGATTTCTTAAGGACTGGTATAAAAAACATTATAGGTAAGGACTAGAAAGATAGTCCAGGGGGGCTGGAGAGATGGCTCAGAGAGGTTAAGAGCACTGCCTGCTCTTACAAATATCCTGAGTTCAATTCCCAGCAACCACATGGTGGCTCACAACCATCTGTAATGGGGTCTGGTGCCCTCTTCTGGCCTGCAGGCATACACGCAGACAGAATATTGTATACATAATAAAAAAATATTTTAAAAAAAAGATAGTCCAGTGGTTAAGAGTACCAGCTGCTCTTCCAGAGGACCCAGGTTTGAAAATACTGAGAAGTATAACTCAAGTCCCAGGTGATCTGAGGAACCAGGCACACATGTGTAGACATACATATAGACAGATATAACACCCATACAACTTTATTTTAGAAATTCATAAAACTGTAGATGAATCCTAGGTTATCCTTCTAGGACAATCAAGGAAAATTATGAAACAGGTACCATCCTACAAGTGACTGTCCATACACTTCAAATTCTGTTCTAGTTTCATGAGTTAGAATCTACCAGTAAAATCTCATAAATGAAGATAAAGGCCATTAAAGTCTTTGTGAATTTATCCAATAAAAAGAAAAACCTGGTACCCTGCCTACAATGACACCAAAGGCTCAAGCAGATCTATGAACTTCAAAAAAGAACTAGCAGGTAGAAGCTGAATCTGCAAATGCCAAAGGTGGTAAAAGAAAAAAAAATTATTTCAAAATTTAATCATTTTGTATTTTAAGTAGCATTAAAATGCTGAATTTTGAATTAACCACTGAAACATCATTATAGCATGGCACTAACAGTCAAACAACATATACTTCACACTTACTGAACATCAGACCTTGTAAAGCAGGTACAATTATTGTTTCTCCTCTACAGAAGAGCAATTTAAAACTAAATTAAAGTAAATAATTAATTTTCAAAAGGTCTCACAATACCCGCAGTGTGATTTCTGAACTAGCATTTCTAAACTTTATTTTATGCACTGTACTTACTAATACAGTATTTTTATAACTTTAACTCACAACAATAAAATTTGTAAAAATGTTGAACAAGTATCTCAGTTTTTCAAAATAAAGCAGAGAATATGTACTTAGCCACATGATTCACACAAAAAATAAAATGGCTTTCCTCGATGTAGATGAACATGTCATTTCGAGGAAAAGTAAACTCACCAGCTAAAGACTTGGCAATGTACTTCAGAGCCTACTGTTTTGCTTCACATGTTCACCTCACACAAACTGTGAATTACAGTATTATGTTTATCCTTTATCACCTACCATGCCATTCAAAACCGTCCGATATACTTAAGATTATACCAACAGATTAAAACTTCTGGATAATATTCAAGTCTCAACTACTTTCTTAGAGCCATTCTTCACTGTGTAAATGGTAAAAAAAAATTAAGTCTTGAGCCAGGTGTGGAAGTGCCCACCTTTAACCCCAACATAGACTATGTGAGTTCAGGGCCCATCACTCTTCAGGTCAGCAAAGTCTAGGCAGTGAGACTCTGCTTTGAATAATAATTATCTCTGACAAAGAACAGTCTAAAATTAAACACATAATGAATGACACTTGGCAATTCATACAGTGATTTCCTAACACCTGAATTCCCTTCTACATTTTAATACACTGATTTCTGATCTAATATCTTTAAATTTTTTTCAGTCAAAACTCCATTCTCTCAGAGTACCTTGGTTTCAGATACGTTTAGGGAACCAATGCTCTGGGATCCCCTATGTAATCAAACAGCAACAATTAAAGAGTATTTTTCTTTCTTGTTCTCAAAATTGTAACAGCACCCTAAGTTTTTAATAGCTTACAAGTCATTATTGTAGTTAAAAAAATTAAGCTCTCTTACATTTCTAATGGTTTTCTCAGGATTTCTTTGAGGATATACAAAGGCACATGGAGGGGGCAGGGTACTAAGCCCAAGACATTATGTTCCAATTTAAAAAAAAAAAAAAAAAAAAAAAAGCTAGCAGCCATTTGTAAATAAAAAAAAATCTTGAAAAGCAGGTGAATGAACATATTTAGCACTCTAAGAAGTTCAAGCTCTTGAAACTGAAGTGATTATGTACATTAGAAAAGGGACTCTAGGAAAAGAACTGAAATACAAAAATTACTTTAAGGGAAATAACGAAGCTCAATCTGGACTTTCTTCAAAAGTGTACTTTCAAGAAAGCAAAATGTGCCATGCAGTGGTGGTGCACACCTTTATTCTAAGAGACAGGCAGATTTCTGTGTGTTCAAGAACAGTCTGCTACAGGGTGAGTTCCAGGACAGCTGGGGCTATTACCTATTTAGACACCTGAAACATAAAAACTGTAGTACTGGTTTTCGTAGAGCAGCTTTTCTAAGCAGGCCCATATTAAACAAACGCCTCAAGTATTTTGAAGTTTCTGTCTATGCTGAACCACATTTGCAGCGGTCCTCAGCCATGCGCAGCCTGTGTGGGCACATCTGCTGGAGTGTGAGTTGTTATATTCCTGCCTGAAAACCTGGCCTTCTGTTTCTCCATTCCCTTTCCTTGTATATTTACTTATTTGCAAGTTCACTTTCACCCCAAGACTGAGGGACCATAAAGAATCACAGCAGAGCTCTCCAAAGTAGTGCTTTCCCACTTTATGACACCAATCCAATGCCTATGTCTCTATGTGTATGGCTGAGAGTTGGCTGTCCATGTCTCTTTGTGAATGCCTATGTGTATGAGTAAGTCTCCAAAATCTCAAACTCTTAAGATAATTATATTTCAAACTGTCACTTGCTGCCTTCCACCTTTTACCAAAAAGCAATCAAAGGCTATCAAACTTTCCTTAGCTGATTCCCAGACTACGTTAAATCTTAATGATGTGGCTTTAAAAACGATTAAAAGTTTCAATTTCCCTATCCCAAAATTATTAACTTAACCTAACCTAGTTCCTACCTACATTTATACATCATTTTTCTCTTACAGCATGAGAATATTCAGCATTAAGTACTCAAGAAACCTATACAGACATATAAACTAATTCGGTGCAAAGGATAAACCCACTGTTCTGCCACTCGGATGCAAGAGCACAGTAAGCAATTACACCACTCGTGCTCTTCAAGAAACATCTATAAAGTGTAAAAGGGCCAGGAGAAAACGTCGGTCCCACCACTGAGTCATTTATCATCTTGACACATCACTCGTACAACTATAAAATAAAGCTTAACATCTCCGGTCTTAACTCTTTTTAAAATAGCCCATTTCACCTCTCAACAAGTCTTTCTGCTGCTAAAGAATTATCTGAATGTGTGGCTTCATCGGAGCTAGAATGACTGCTCAACGTCCTGTTTACATTGATACTAACTGAAAAACAGAGTATTCGTTTTTTTTTTTTTTAAAAAAAAAAGTGATAATGGTAATGATGATGAAAAGAAGAATCATTGTGAACACAAATGACCGGCAAAGAGAACAGTGGGAAGGGAGGAGGGACCTAAGTACAGCATGCTAAGGAGGATTGATTTTTCTCTCAACATCTGTGCTCTGGAATGGCACTATAAACAAAAAACATAAAGATGCTACAACAGAACACTTACTTCTTTCAACTATCTCTTTTATAACACACACCATCCACATCTTCCAAATACCAACACTTCATTAAGAATTTTAAGAAACGTAGGAACTGAGATGTGGGTCTGCAAACTGAAAACACTTGACAAAGTTTGAACCCGAATACTAAGTGCAGCAATATAATCTGCTGTGATCAATTTAAAAATCTCGTCGTAAAATAATCAAAATTCATAATGGGAGAAAGGTCTCGATTGTTCGATCCTTGTTTAAAAGATCTGTACGAAGAATGAACATCAGGTAGACATCAAAGCATTGTTGCCACTTCCCTCAAATAACACTCACGCTCTGCTAATGATTACTGACTAGCAATAATAAACACACATTCGAACTATAACGACTAGGAAAAGGCATTTTGCTACCCAAAGACAAGAAGGGGCGTTTGAGGTAAGGGCCATCTAAGGAAAGCGCCCCGGGCTGGAAGGTGCTACAACACTCTCTCCCCTCTCCCTGGGTCCCCAACCCCCGCCCCGTGTCAGATGATCAGTTATTTAGCACCATTAACACGTACTTATCGACTAGTGGTTCATTAAATTACACGTCCTGTCGGCAGGCAGGACTCTAGGATTCCCATTTCAAACTAGGCGAAAGGAGTCCAATGTCTGGGTCCCCAGCACAAAAGCGCGCGTTCCCCCAAGGTCCGCAGCGCCTGGCTCCCCCGATGCGGGAGTAGGGATCGGCCTTGGTGCGGCCCGGCTCCGCGAGCCGGCGGAGTCCGAAGTGCCAGGCCCGGGGCCTTCGAACCCGGCCTGGCCCACGACGCCTGCCCGCGCGGCGGCGGCGGAGACCGGGTACGCTCGCCGGCGAGGGCCGAGGCTCGGCGGTCGCGCAGAGGCCGCGCCGCCACCTCTGCTCCGAGCCCGCGGGCCAAACGGTAGGGCAGGCCGGGGCGGGGCGAACCGGGGAGACCCCGGAGGCCGGACGGCCAGGGTAGGAGAGGGCGGCCCCTGCGCGAGGGATGAAGGACGCGGGCCGCCCGCGTGGGGAAAGGAGGCCACCGAGTGCCCGTCGCGGCCGGCGCCGCCACTCACCAGCTCCGCAGACGAGCGCTGCCACCGGCAGCCAGAGGAAGATGGAGGCCGCGGGGCCGCGGAGGAGGGGGCCGCGGAGGGGGTGCGCGCAGGGCGTCGGCGTTGCTGCCTCGGCTCGGGGCTCCAGAGCCCGCGCCGCCGCGGTGACGACACTACGGCTGGCCTGCGTGCCGCCCTCCCCGTCCGAGCTGCAGTCGCTGCCTCCCTGAGCCCGGGGGTCGCTCGCCTCGTGGAACCAGTGAGGCGCCGCGAGAGCCCGCAGCCATCGGCGTGCGACGACGGCGGCGGCGGCGCGGGAGCAAGAGCGGGGCCGCGTCACGTGACGCTACTGTTTACCGTTCCGGGGGCCGGGGTTGCGTGAGCCGCGCCTGCGCGCGACGGCCTGTGCGCAGCCGCTCGGAAGGCTCCGCCTGGCAGGCCTCTGCTGCGGTGGAGGCGGCAACGGCCGCCTGCTGCCAACCGGGATGAGCAGGAAACCGGACCGTTGTTGCCGGGCTGACCCCTCTCTTTCCCCGCCTACTGCTTACCCCCTGCGTGTGACTTGAAAATGGAACCCTTAGGCCTCAGTATTCTGGAAGGCGCTGCCCCCACCCTGCAGCCGGTTAGCCAGGACCGGCTCAGAACGCGAACTGCCTTATTCAAGAAACATTCCTGGAAGCGAGGCGTGGTTTATCACAGTGCTGGAGGCCGAGGCAGTCGGATTTTCAGGAGTCCTAGGCCAGCCTGGTCTACAGAGCGAGTTCCAGGCCAACCAGTGAGACACCCTGTCTCTGAAAAAAAGAAATATTCCTGGATACCAAAAAAATATTCTTGGTAAGCAGTTTTCGAAATATGGGCCGCAGTCCTTGGTCGCCACACTCCATTGCTAACATGCAGAGATATCTCATTCCTCTGACAATAGCATATGTCTAAGTTTCTTGTCCCCCTTACAGAGCACTGGTTAAATACTCTTAAAATTTTTCAGTCTTCATTTTATTGCAGAATCGATCATAATATTTGTGACATGTAATGGAACTTGTGGTTATTTTTTATCTTGTTTTTCTTACGTTTCCTTCCCCAAGGTATCAATGGATACAACTATAACCCCCTTGGAGTCCCTCATTTTTTTATTTTTTTTATTTTTTATTACTTTGTAAATAGCACCAATCAAAATTTCCCACTTCCTCTCCTCCTCCCACTTCCCTCCTGCTTCCCCACTCACCCTCCTCCCCTCCCCCTTCAGTCCTTAGAGAGGACAGAGTATCCTGCCCTGTGGGAAGTTCAGGGCCCTCCCCCCTCCATCCAGATTTAGGAAGGTATGGATCCAAATAGAATAGGATCCTAAAAAGCCAGTATGTGCAGTAGAGACAAATCCCAGTGCCATTATCATTGGCTTCTCAGTCTTCCCCAATTGTCAGCCACATTCAGAGGATCCAGTTTGATCCCATGCTCTTTCAGTCCCAATCCAGCTGGCTTTGGTTAGCTCCCATTAGCTCAGGCACACTGTCTCAATGGGTGGACCAACCCCTCGTGGTGCTGACTTGCTTGCTCATAGTCTCTCTTCTTCTGCTCTTCAACTGGACCTTGGGAGCTCAGTCCAGTGCTTCGATGTGGGTCTCTGTTTCTATCTCAATTCGTCGCCTGAGGAAGGTTCTATGGTGATATTCAAGATAGTCATCAGTCTGACTACGGGGTTCCTCAATTTTTAATAGTGTGTAGAAGTCCAAAGAGCAAACATTGAGACTCCACAACAGTTTGTTTACCCCCATCCCAGTCTTTAGTTAAGTGTAATGGTCTGTTTCCTGTCAGTCACGGTAACCAAAATGAACCCATTGACCACAGTTGTGTTTTCAAGTCTGCAGAGACAAGAGACAATTACAGTGTTGTCCGGACCTGCTGAGCACCTCACCATGAGGCCTGCACACTTCCTTTGAAAGCCTTTGTTAAGCTAAACCTCACACCAAGCACCCTTCACAGACTAAGGTCAGCAGGAGGTAGAACAAGCCACAGGCCTGTGGTGACCTGCTCTTCTGGTAACTTCACCGCTAAAAGCAAACACTTCTACAAAGGTTGTCCAGATTCGAGTGGCAGTCCAGGATGCCATCCCCTTCTGTAATACATCAGCCCCTCGAGTCTTTGTGTCACAGTCTTAGAAATGTTCACTTGAGTTGTTTGGGAAGGTACTGCAAAAAGTTAACACTGTACTAACTCTTCTTGACCTCGGTGTCATAAAAGCAGGGGAAGCATTAAGAACTGAGGAAAACATCTTTTCAGAGAAATCTTAGTAAATTTAGGACAAAACCCAAAATGAAGGTAAGAATGAGTCATAGCACTGTCATGTTCACAGAGCAAGGATTTCTGATCCAAAAAGAGTCAGCAGTGCCATGAAACATGGTATTTTTTTTTTTTTTTTTTTTTTTTTTTTTTTTTTTGGTTTTTCGAGACAGGGGTTCTCTGCAGCTTTAGAGCCTGTCCTGGAGCTAGCGCTTGTAGACCAGGCTGGTCTCGAACTCACAGAGATCCGCCTGCCTCTGCCCCCCGAGTGCTGGGATTAAAGGCGTGTGCCACCACCCGGCGAGTCTGTTTTTTAAATGAAGCAAATTCGTATTTGCCCACTCCTAGGCTTTGCTTGTTGTTTCTAAAGGTAAACAAGAGTATTTGTCTTTTACCCAAGTCATAGGTTGAAGAAAAAAAAAAAAAAGAACCCTGAGAATGGTTATAACTACGGATAGGTCCTTTTTAACTAAAATGTTTAAACACTTATGTGAAAAATCAGGTAATACTGGTAGCCTTAAAAGTCCAAATTAACTTGAAGAAATTGAATTTAGTGGAAAAACACAAAACGAATAGTGTGTGTTTATATTTGACTGAAAATTATGGGGGCAGGTTGGCACAATTTGGATCTTGCAAAAATGTGGACCCAGCAAAACCAAAGTCCACCAGAAATGGAAGACAGTAGTTCATGCAAATACCAGAATTAACTTTGATTGCAAAGTTAAGCAGCCGTCTGGGGCTCATCTACTGCCTTTAACAGCTAAGCTGCAGGCAGGGGACTGGGCTTACCCAGCCTTAGGCAAAAGAGGGTTATGTTTGTGTGAAACACCATTGTTGCCATAGATAGAACAAGCTCTTGCAAGTCCCTGTTGGCTGTTCTGTTTGGTGTCCTGTCCTAAATCCTGGAGATGGCAGGCCTCTGGGGGCCAGAGTCTTTCATCACCCTTGTAGATGTGAGCCTTGCTGGTGCTCCTGCAACTGAGGTTCTCATTCTAGGGTGAGCTTTGCTCTTGTTTTCCTACTGTTGCTGACCTTCCAAGGCACACATAAGACAGAGGGCTCATGATGCACAAGGGAGGTCAGGCCAGGCTGGGAACTGAAGACACTAGTGTCAGTTTTTCAGTATCTTGGTGCTTCTCCAATATTAGGACTCAGATCTTTTAAGAATTTCATTGTGAGCTGGAGAGATGTATTCATGGGTAAAACC
The DNA here is from genome assembly GCF_903992535.2 of Arvicola amphibius. Taxonomy (NCBI): domain Eukaryota; kingdom Metazoa; phylum Chordata; class Mammalia; order Rodentia; family Cricetidae; genus Arvicola; species Arvicola amphibius. The sequence goes on from NC_052055.2 coordinate 87,138,535, forward strand.
ATTGCTGCTCTTCCAGAGGAGGACTGCAGTTCAGTTCCTAGCACCATCCACAGCAGACAGCCACAACTACCCATAAACTACAGCTCCAGAAATCCAGTACCTCTTCTGGGTAGGCACTGGTATCATGTACACATACCTGCACACACGCGCGCACACACACACACAAATACAAATAAAATCTTTAAAAGATTTAGGTTTGCTATGGAAAGTGTCTTCACTGAAACACTGGTCTCTACAGTATCAGTTCAGTCAAGTGGTAAAATTGTCGGGGTCCGGTGCTAGCCCGGACCATCAATTATTTCTCTCGACCAGACCCCAACGTAAACTATCTCTCTCTGGACCGGCATGGAGGAGACGGGAATAAAGACACGACTCACGTGGTTTCATCGGGAGGGAGATTCTCAGAGATCCCTCTTGATATCCTGAGTTCACATCCTGAAGAATTTCCTCCATTTATTCTCCAAAACAGCCTTTATACCAAAACTTAACTTAGGGGAAATACATTTGCATTCTGTCTCCTAGGTAACCAGGTGAATGGCTTTTCCTCACATCCACAACTTCCTGCCTGCTCTGTATGCTAGCTGTCACTTAAGCTTGTATCAGCATCTCTATCAGGCATCCTCCAAATTGCAAAGAAAGGAGAAACAACATCCTGACTCTTTGTTAGGGCAGTGACAGCCTGTCTACAGGGCTATGTGACCCATCTCAGGTGTGGCCTATGGCTTGATGGCTTGGCTGCCATGCCATGTAGAAATATGGACCTACATAAAATGGAAAATTTTTGAGTTACCTATTATGAGCAGATAGATAATTTGGCATATGGGGCTGGCACTTGTTACCAAGCCTGACCACCAGAGTTCAATCCCTGGGTTCCATTTAGAACAACAGTGATTATCAACCTGTGTGGCAAACCTCTATCTCTGAAAATACTTAATTATAGTTCTTAACAGTAGCAAAATTAGAGTTATGAAATAATAACTAATTATTTTATGGTTGTGGGTCCTCAACAACATGAGGAACTACTGTATTAAAGGGTCGCGGCATTAGGAAGGCTGAGAAATCCTGCAGTAGGAGAACCAGCTCCTGCAAGTTGTCCCCTGACCGCCACACGTGCCATGACATACATTCCCCACTTCCTGAAAGCAAAGTATTTTAGAAAATAAAATGTACTTGTGTAGTAGGATTTTTCTCTAGAATCTGTTCTAGATACACACTGTCATGTTTGTTTAGAAAAGCTTTAAATGTTTTTATGTTTCACCATATGAAAACAGCAGTCAAAATATCTAGATCTCTTTTTAGTGAGATTGTCATTGAACATCTAAGCCTAGTCCAGAAAACTGTATCCCTGATAGTGACGGACTTCCTTCCGTCTACACACTCACTTCTCTGCTAAACGTGGCTGTGTGAGCCCTCAGCATCATTAATGGGTAAAGGGAATGCCATCCCTGTCAAGAATAAATAATTGCTGTCACATCACAGAGCTCAAGAGAGGGTAGCTAGGAAGACTGGATCAAATAATAAAATAAGCTTCCATCTACCCCAGGCCTTTGTAAGCCATAGAAGCCTTTTAAAGATGTCAATCATAACGTTATCTCCTCTGCATTAGTCTCCTTACTTACCTACAGGTCTTTCATTTGCTCATTTGTTTGTCCATTAAATACACCAGGAAAGAACCCAGTTATTCCTGCTCTGAAGAAACTCAGAGGAGTGGGAAAGATGAGCAGTCTACGATTACATGCAGCATGGTGTGACATTAGCAGGTACAAAAGACAGGTGCTTATGTTTTCTACTGCCTGCAAAATTTCTGGGACATTCCCAAGATCTGATGGGGAGGCTGCCCTCACCATAATAATACCTAAATTTCTCCATAAAGTGTTTTTATAATGTCCCTCTATGACAAGCTCAATGATATTTCCTCCTACTTAAACTCTCCATGGTTTTACAAAACATAAAATCCAACTAAATAAATTTCTTCAGTTTGTTTCTCTGGGTTTTTTTTTTTTTTGGTTTTTTTTTTTTTTTTGAGACAGAATCCTACTGTGAGGTAGCTCTCTGTAGCCTAGAGTTCAAGGTCCTACTGTCTTAGCCTCTAAAGGTAAGACAGAGCACTGGGGTTGCAGCTAAGTAGTGACCATCACAGCAGGCTCCAGCTTAATGTAGTAGTCAAAGCCTTTAGGATTGATCACACCTACCTCTTCAGCTTTTCATTTCCTGAGATACAACAGAAATAAAGACGTAATTTAACAGGAAGTTTGCCAATCTACAGCAGGAGAATATAAACCTTAGTAAGACAACTTCAAAATGAGGGTCTGTGAATTAACTTCTCGGGGATAAACATGACCTTGGTTGCCCAGGTATAGTTCTTTCAGATGCTATTTCTGAAATCATTAGCTAGACCACCTCCTAATAATGTCATCATCATATTATAAATTTGTCAAGGGTTAATCAATGTTCTTAGATCAGAGATGTGAGAATCTACTCATTTACCCAAAACCCATCAGGCAGCAACCACATCCCACTACTTGAACTTTGGGGTAGGAGTATCTGAGATCCAAACCATACAACAGGTCATCTTATGACCCAAGTGCTTGTTTCTTACCCTTTGGGTACATGACATAATTAAATCTGTAATGCCAGGCAGTATATCCCTTCCTTGCTGTGGGACAATGGTCTGTATCCTGTCAATTGTATTTTAAATAAATGCTGATTGGCCAGTAGCCAGGCAGGAAGTATAGGTGAGACAATGGGAATAGGAGAATTCTGGAAAGAGGACTCAGTCTGCAGTCATCATCCAGACACAGAGGAAGTAAGATGTGACTGCTTCACCGAAAAAGGTACCAAGCCACGTGGCAAACACAGACAAGAATAATGGGTTAATGTAAATGTAAGAATTAATAAGAAGCCTGAGCTACTAGGCCAATCAGTTTATAATTAATGTAGACCTCTGTGTATTTCTTTGGGACTGAATGTCTTTGGGACCGGGTGGGACAGAAATCTTTTCCTGATTATATCATAAAAGAGAGAATCACTGGGCAGTGGTGTTGCACGCCTAATCCCAACACTTGGGAGGCAGGCAGATGTCTATGATTTCGAGGTCAGCTAGTCTGCAAATGCTAGTTCCAGGACAGGCTCCAAAGCTACAGAGAAACCCTGTCTCAAAAAATAAACAGGAGGAGGAAGAGGAGGAGGAGAGAAGAGGAGAGGAGAGGAGAGGAGAGGAGAGGAGAGGAGAGGAGAGAGAGGAGAAGAGAAGAATCTTAAAAAAGAAAGAAATAGAAAAGAATCCAACTTCCGTGAAGTGGTACAAAATGGGAGCTTGAAAAATAAGGCCAGTCTCTACTCACCAGTCCCTGGAATACTGTTTCATAGAAAAATCAACAGCTAAGTTGCCTTCCTTTAGAACTAATTTGTAAAGTTGTTTGAGACAGAGTCCTTGAAGTTGTGACCCTCCTGCCTCAGCTTCCCAAGTAATAGGATTATAAGCATGCATCATCACCCCGCTAGTTGTTATGGCTAGGATCTGAAATAGTCTGCACAAGCTCTAGAATTGCAGTGGGTGGTGCTGTTTAGAGCAGTTGTGGAATCTTTCTCATATAAGGCCTGGCCGGCAGACACAAACCATTGTCAGTAGGTTTTAAGGATTATAGTCCAGCCTTGCTTCCAGGCCAGATAGAATTGTTTTTATCCACTACATTATTGTGTGGCATTTTCCACCAGATTGCAACATTCCCTCCAAATTGAAATATCTCCTCCCAGAGGAAAGACGAAGCTTTTTGAGCCTCTGGAGGTGAACAAAAGGTTACATGTGAGAAGAACAGAAACTTGAAAAATTTGTTTTTTGGGTTTGGGGGCTTTTGTTTTGTTTCTTGAGACAGGGTCTCACTATGTAACTCTGGCCATCCTGGAACTCACTATGTAGACCAAGTGGCCCTCCAACTCACAGAGTTCTTCCTGCCTCAGCTTCCGAGTGCTGGGAACAAAGGCATTGACCACTACACCCAGCACTATCTTGGAGATCCCTTTTCCTAGAGTATAAAAAGGAATAAACTGAAGGGTCTCTAGCCAGCCCAAACGTGGGAAACATGACTCTTGTAGGCCTTGCCCTTATCTCCCATTCCCTCTGCCTTGCTAAAACCTACTAGATTACATTCCTGAAGCTAGCTAGCTCCAGAAGTCTATTCCCTTATCTGGCCAATTCCTTCTCCTAAATCTGATGACCAAGGTTCAACTATCAAAGTATTGAAGACCAACAATCAGAAGCCCCCTTTGGCTCACCTAATTAGCATGCCAAATCCAAACATCCCACCACATCCTAGCTGACACAGACCTCCCCTTTCTCTTCTGAAAAATCTCACCTACAAAGTCATTTGCTTTTGTTTTCTACCTGAGTTGAAAGCTGCCTCCTTTACAGTTGAAAGCTGCCTCCTTTACATTTCTTTCCTGGTTAAGAAAGGATCTTTTTTTTTTTTCTTTTTAAAAATGGATTTACTAAAACAGCTTCACACCCAGAGGACTTATAACCCCATATCCTCTGATGAAGCCATGGTGTTATTCATGAACATCTTCTGGGACCATGTTGGAAACTACAGGCTTAGTTAAGGTTAGGGCTGCATGGCAAAAGCTGTTATTTGTCAGTTTTGCTCATGGCCATGCCTGAAGCATGGTGGAGTCTGGAATACTTGTGAAAGAGGGTTTCCCAGATAAGCATGCGTCTGGGAGGCTCAGTAAAATGTTTTCATTAGTCATCCCTATTTCCTCCAGAAACCTGGGTCCATGTACCTCCCTTCTCTAAAACAGACCCAGACTGACTTCTCAAACCAATGGGATACTTGCCTTGAAACAGGAAAAAAATCTTCTTCCCAAAATCTAGTCTAGTCAGATTCTAAACTGCTGACATCCTCCTGAGGAAAGTGAGGGGCTCTTTTGGAGGATTTTCTTATCGGCATAAATAAGCACAAGCAGGTCTACAAACTGCACTGCCACCCCAAGACTTCTAAAGGGGTAACTTTGGCCTGCTCCTCCTAACTGGATCAGTAGGGCATAAATGTCAATAATTAAGGAAAGAGAGTTGTACTTTGACTCTTGTCCAATTATCCTAACTAAGGAGATTCAAACAATCAGGGCCTTCCAATGGCATCACCTGTAGGACGTAACCATCCACAACTAGTTTCAGTTGGTAATAAGTCACATTTTATACACCCCACTAAGCACAGCAACATGTTAACACCCAAACAGCTTCGAGAGTTCCACCAAGAACCTGACCTTAACTCAGCAAACCTTACCCAAAGTAGTCAAGAGCTGAAATTCTGGCTGCTGTACCGAAGAAGACATCCCCTGCACAGATGATTGAGAATGTAGCCCACACAATCCACACACGGAGGAAGCCAGCACTAAGAGGACTTTCTCTGAAGTCCATTCATCTTTGGGAACAACATTCTGAGTGGTTGGAACCACTCTGCTTGATGAGTAAGGTCTCAATGTGGTCCACTTCCCCCCATGTTGTGAGCTAACCAAGCATCTGCTAACTGGTCTCTTTAAGATCCTCCATTGTAGCTCATTATGAAGGGAGTAGGTGGTGCTTGGCCTGGGCTATCTGGCCCCTGCTTCTTTGCACAGTTTATACAGATGTAATTGTCATTTTCAGCCATTTCTGGGGATACACCAACACAAACTTGATGAAACCACTCATCACAGCCACCATCACATTGCATCCAGTCTACCTTTTTCGAAAAGCGGTCACATGGGCCACTTTTAAAACTACTATTTTTTATTCTTCTCTTCTTCCATTACAAATACAACTCTCTTGCCCTTACACGGCCTTTGGCAGTTCTGGGCTGCACACACGGCATTCTCATCAGATTCCTCTGCTCCTGACCAGTCATCCTTTGAGGGGATATCCAGCACTTTTTTCTCTCTTTTTTTCTCAGTATTCTCTTTCACAAGCTCGACTTTGGCTGCAGAAGCCTTTTCTTTCTTTTTCTTTCTCTCTTCTTTTGCTAGCTTCTTGGCCAACTTATTCAGCTCTTTGGATTTGTTCACATTTAATTTTAATTCTTTTTAGGTTTATCTATTTTCTTTAGCTCCTTGACCTCTGTTTTCCTTCTCTAGCTTCTGTTTCCATTTCTTTTCAGAAGAATCCTTTTCTTTCATTTTTAGTAGTTTCTCTTCCATGCTATCATCCTCCATGATATGAAAGAATCTGTCCTCTGAGGGTGGATTGTGGCCCGCAGAATCCGCCATATGTGTTGTGTCTCATCTAGAGACACTTCTAGGAGGTCTCCCACCATCATGAGTTCTTCCAACTGGGCTTTTGCTCCAGGAGACAACTCTAACACCAGAGGCTCCAAACTTCGGGGGACCAAAGGGCTCTTGCGAGGCTGCTTTCTTGGTGTGCTAGAACCTTGAGAACAACTCTTAGAAGCAGAAGAATACGCATGCTCTGCACAGAATGAAGGTGCTGTCCACATGTGAGTTAACACTTCCTCAGATTTAATGGGAATTTCTTCATCGCAAAAGAGATTGGGTTTCAGACTACTAGAGGATTTCCACACTGGCTGCATCCTTCATGTCATAGCCGTATGTTTCCCGAACATCTTCATCAGAATCTGTTTTTTCATCATCATAGTCCACTGTTTGGCGGGAGTGGGGGGAGGAGATGATACACTACTTGCCACCCACCTAAAAGCAGACTGTTGGGAACTAGGTAAGTGTCCCTGTAAGTCTGGATTGGCAGCTTCTTTTTGGAGCTCTGCAATGATGATCTTTTCAGTTTTTTCTCGTGCTGCTTGTTCCACCATATGTTGGCTTAACACAGAGGGTTTGGCCAGGGCAGAGGACAGTTCATCTCTGGCTAAGGCTTGCCGTGCTCTATCTTGCCAACTCACGGCACGTTCTGTCAACACTGAAGTGCCTCTTCTTCAGGCAATGGTACAGGCAACTTCTAAAGGGATACCAAGAGTGACAAAATAGTCTTTAGCCTGGGTCTTCAAGATATCATACAAAGAGGGCAAAGGAATTTTATGTCTTTAGACTGCCAGCTAGATCCCTTTTTCTGCAAACTTGATTTAGGCAGGGGAACACAGCTGTTATGGAACCAGTCTTTACAGAGCTCAGACTGTAGCATAAACCCACTAGCTGTCTTGCAGCAAATACAAAATTTTACTTCTATGCAGCCCTCAGTTATCATCTTGGCTAGGTTGGCTGCTCCAAGGGAATGCATGGCCTCAATCTCTTTTTTGTTCTTGTTCTTTGAAAACTGCCACCACCATGGCTGTATCTCTGGTCTCCTCCAGTCCTTCTTCTAAATCACTCAAAGGTTCAAGGTCTATGTCCTTCTCCTTTGGTTAAGAAAGGATCTTTCACCAAAAGCAATCTACAGGTTCAACACAATGCCCAGCAAAATCCCAGCAAAATTCTTCAAAGAACTCGAAAGAAAGCTACTCAACTTCATATGGAAAAGCAAAAAATCCAGGATAGCCAAAACAATCCTGTACAATAAAAGAATGTCTGGAGGCATCACAATCCCTGACTTCAAACTCTACTACAAAGCTACAGAACTGAAGACAGCTTGGTATTGGCATAAGAACAGATAGGAGGAATAATGGAACCAAACAGAAGACCCAGATATCAATCCACACATCTTTGAACACCTGATTTTTGACAAAGAAGCAAAATATCAGATGGAAAAAAGAAAGCATTAACAAGTTGTGCTGGCATAACTGGATATCAACATGTAGAAGAATGAACATAGACGCATATTTATCACCATGCACAAAACTGAAGTCCGAATGGATCAAAGACCTCAACATAAAGCCAGCCACACTGAACCTTATAGAAGAGAAAGTGGGAAGTACACTTGAATGCATTGGCACAGGGAGCCACTTCCTAAATATAACCCCACTGAACTAAACGGAGAATTCTCAACAGAAGAATTTCAAATGGCCAAAAGATACTTAAGGACATGTTCAACTTCCTTAGCTATCAAGGAAATGCAAATCAAAACAACTTTGAGATACCATCTTACACCTGTCAGAATGGCTAAAATCAAAAACTCCAGTGATAGCCTATGCTGGAGAGGATGTGGAGTAAGGGGAACACTTATGCTGGTAGGAATGCAAACTTGTACAAACACTTTGGAAATCAGTGTGGCAGTTTCTCAGAAAATCGGGAGTCAACTTACCTCGGGATCCGGCCACTCTTGGGAATATACCCAAGAGATGCCCAATCATACTACAAAAACATTTGTTCAACTATGTTCACAGCAGCGTTATTTGTAGTTGCCAGATCCTGGAAACAACCTAGATACCCCTCAATGGAAGAATGGATAAAGAAAGTGTGGCACATCTACACATTAGAATACTACTCAGCGGTCCAAAACAATGAATGACATCTTGAATTTTGCATGCAAATGGATGGAAATAGAAAACACTATCCTGAGTGAGATAACTCAGACCCCAAAATATGAATATGGTATCTACTCACTCATTAGTGGATTCTAACCATAAACAAAGGGCATTGAGCCTATAGTTCGTGATCCTAGAGAAACTAATAAGGTAAACCCAAAGAAAAACAAATATAGATCCTCCTGGAAATTGGAAGCAGACAAGATCGCCAGGCAAAAGTTGGGAGCATAGGGGTGGGGGTATGGTGGGGGAAGGGAAGAGGGGGAAAGAGAAGGGAGAAGGGGAGTGTTAGGGAGAGCGTGGGGGAGTGGGATGGTTGACATGGACGAAAGATGGGTATGGGAGCAGGGAAGAAGATATTTTAATTTAAGGAGCCATTTTTGGGTTGGCAAGAGGCTTGGCTCTAGAGGGGTTCCCAGGTGTCCATGGGGATGTCCCCAGCTAGGACCCTAGGCAGTGGAGAAGAGGGTGCCTGAACTGGCCTTGTCCTGTAGTCAGACACATGACTATCTTGAATATCACCATAGAACCTTCATCGGGTGATAAATTGGAGATAGAGACAGAGACCCACATCGAAGCACTGGACTGAGCTCCCAAGGTCCAGTTGAAGTGCGGACCACGAGGGGTTGGTCCACCCACTGAGACAGTGTGCCTGAGCTAATGGGAGCTCACCAAATCCAGTGGGACTGGGACTGAAAGAGCATGGGATCAAACTGGACCCTCTGAATGTGGCTGACAATTGGGGCAGACTGAGAAGCCAATGATAATGGAACAGGGATTTGTCTCTACTGCATGTACTGGCTTTTTGCGATCCTAGTCTATTTGGATGCACACCTTCCTAAGCCTGGATGGAGGAGGGAGGGCCTTGGACTTCACACAGGGCAGGGTACCCTGCCCTCCCTTAGGACTGGAGGGGGAGGAGGAAGGGTGAGTGTGGGAGCTGGAAGGAAGTGGGAGGAGGGAAAGAAATGGAAATTTTGAATGGTATTATTTATAAAGTAATAAAAAATATAATCTGCTGAAAGAAATAAAAAGTCAGAGAAACAAGAAAAAATTTAAAAAGCAAAATAAATAAATAAATGTAACCCCAGCAGCACAGACACTGAGAGAAACAATTAATAAATGGAACATCCTGAAACTGAAAAGCTTCTGCAAAGCAAAGACAACTGACAGCCTACAGAATGGGAAAAGATCTTCACTAATCCCACATCAGACAGAGGTCTGATCTCCAAAATATACAAAGAACTCAAGAAATTGGACACCAAAAGAGCACATAATTTGGTCTGGTGAGATGGCTCAGTGGTTAAGAGCACTGACTGCTCCTCCAGAGGACCCAGGTTCAATTCCCAGCACCCACATGGCAGCTCGCAGCTGTCTGTAACTCCAATTCCAGAGAATCTGACATCATTATATTAATAAGCATGAAATAAAATTACTAAGTAAAGTTTTTTTTTTTAAAAAAAGAATACATAATCCAATAAAAAAAAAATGGAATACAGACCTAAACAGAGAACTTTCAACAAAAGAATCTAAAGTAGCTGAAAGACACTTAAGGAAATACTCAACATCCTTAGTCATCAGAAAAATGCAAACCAAAACAACTCTGAGATTCCATTTTACACCTGTAAGAATGGCCAAAATCAAAAACACTGATGACAACTTATGCTGGAGAGGCTGTGGGGGAAAGGGAACACTTCTGCATTGCTGGTGGGAATGCAAGCTGGTACAGCCCCTTTGGATGCCAGTGTGGCAATTTCTCAGAAAATTAGTGAACAACCTTTCTTAAGACCCAGTAATAACACTTTTGGGTATATATCCAAAGGATTCTCAACTATGTTAATAGCAGCTTTGTTTGTCATAGCCAGAAACTGAAAACAACCTAAATGCCCCTAGATCAAAGAATGGATAAGGAAAATGTGGTACATTTGCACAATGGAGTACTATCAACAGAAAAAAATAACATCCTGAATTTTGCAGAAAAAATGGATGGAGCTAGAAAACATCATTTTGAGTGAGACAATTATCACATGTACTCACTCATAGGTGGTTTTTAAACATAAAGCAAAGAAAACCAGCCTACAAAACACAATCCCAGAGAACTTAGACAACAATGCGGATACTAAGAGAGATTTACACAGATCTAATCTACATGGGAAGTAGAAAATAGAAAAAGACAAGATCTCCTGAGCAAATTGGGAGCATGGGGACCATGGGGGAGGGTTGAAGAGGGATGGGAGAGGCAGGGAGAGGAACAGAGAAAACTGTAGAGCTCAATAAATATTAAAAGAAGAAGAAATAGTGCTCTAATTAATATCCTTGCACATGTGTCTTTTGGTATCTGGCTAAGCTAAAAAAGAAAAGATATTTTGTGAAAACGTGTTTGGGTGTGGTTTGTACCTCATCTGGGATCCAGAAAGGAACCTCCGCTGTTTGAGGGTCCCTTCATAAATAGTCGCTGAGGCCAGAGATTCTGCAGGAATACAGGAGAAATCAGTGGCTAGAGAGCTGTGTTAGGGTGGGCTTTCGGTGATGGAGCTGGTTTTGAGATCTCCCTGCTCTCTGTAAATAACTCTCATCCATACTCCTGTTATTATTACCAATAAAATCTCATTAGTTCATTCAAACTGGACACAGGTCTGTCCCAGGCTCCCTTTTGATGGTGAGTAGGCCTGTTGTTTCTCCCCAGGAAGTCTCAGACAACACATAGGTGTGGCCAACTGCATCATGCTGTCACCACCACTGACTGACATGATTCCACTGTCATGCCTTCTCCCCCATGACTGACTGAAGTCCCCTGAAAATTTTAGCCAAGGTAAACCTTCCTCCCTTGGGTTGTCTCTGACAGGTATTTCGTCATGGTGTTGAGAAAAATCACTGATATCCACGTTGGATTTTCTTGGACACCTTTAGCCTTTTCCTAGCCCTGTCTACTTGTAATTGCTTAACTAATCAGGTACAAATTAATTATGTAATCATTTTGTTCTCTTATAGTCTGCAAACTTCAAGACCAGTGGCTTAGCAGGTAAGGCATTTCTCACCAAGCCTATGACCTGAGTTTGATCCCTGGGACTCAGGGAAAGACTTGGTTGTCAAATATTATTTTAACCAGGCAAAGATGTGTTACATTTGTTTATGGTGCAGACTATTACTTAAACTATGTAAAGTTGTGTTACTTTGTTTATACTGTATTTATTTAGTGATGTAAGGATATGTGTTTAATTATATAGAGATACATTGCATTTGTTTTACTTTGCTGGCCTAGGGCAACTGATTGCTCTAATAAAAAAGCTGAATGGCCATTAGCTAGGCAGGAGAGGGTTAGGTAGGGTTGGCATGCAGAGAGAATAAATATGAGGAGAAATCTAGGCTCAAGAGGAATGAAGGAAGAACTAGAGAAGGAAGAGAGAACAAGGGACATGCCAGGGCAAGAAGCCAGGCAGATGCCAGACAGACAGACATAAAGAAGCAGTGAATGTAAAATATACAGATATAGAAAGGTAGATAAAGAGAAACAGGTTAATTTAAGTTAAAAGAACTAGCCATAAACATGCCTAAGTTAGGCCCAGCATTCAAAATTAATAAGTCTTTGTGTCATGATTTGGGACCTGGTTGGTGGCTCAAAAGAAAAAAAGCCTGGTACAAAAATAGACACCCAAAAGTTGTCCTCTGACCTCTATACACAGGCTATTGCATATCTTCCCCATCGCACACACATGCACACAATCATCAGTCAATAAAGCTTGTATGCTTTAAAACAACAGAAACCATGGATTTTGTTCAAACTTTTATCCCTTGAGCCCATTATGACATGTGGATCTACAGAAATTCAGTAAACATTTCTCATCCTGATGACCTATATTTGCCAATGATGGATTTGCAAGAAAGCTTTAATCTCTAGGAATTTTTTTAACTGTTTCAAAGAATGGGAGCTGAATAGCATAGATGTTAGGTCAATGTAATTTTGTCCCAACATTTTGATAAGCAGTAGCCTAGATTTATGTTCACTGAAAGACTTCATTAAGCATGAGTACTCAAAACACCGTTCTTTTGTTGTCTAGAAGGCCGAGAATGGTATAGAAAGGAAGGTGTACTGGCTGGCTTCGTGTGTCAACTTGACACAAGCTAAAGTCAACAGAGAGGAAGTAGCCTCAGTAAACAGTACTCCTCCATGGCCTCCGTATCAATCCCTGGCTCCCGGATTCTGTCCTGTTTGAGTTCCTGTCCTGTTTGAGTTCCTGTCCTGACTTCCTTCAGCAGTGCTGAAGTATAACCTTTCCTCTCCAACTTGCTTTTTGGTCATGGTGTTTCATCGCAGCAATAGAAACCCTAAATAAGACAGGAAGGATGTATTTTCCTGTTTCTACAGTAGAGCATAGACAGAGGTAGCAACCACCAGATCTCAGGAAATGTGGTATTCTGTTGGCACATGTCTTAGGGTTTCTATTTCTTTGATATAACACCACAGTCAAAAGCAACTTAGAGAGCAAAGGATTCATTTCATCGTTCAACTCTCAGGTCACAATACACAGCTGAAGGAAGGCAAGGCAGGAACTCAGAGCGGAAACCTGAAATCAGGAACTGAAGTATGGGTCGTAGAGCAGTGCTGCTTACCGGCTTGCTCACTCGTGGCCTGCTCAGCCTGCTTTCTCGTAGCAAACAGGACCAACAGCCCAGAAACAGCAACACCACAATAGACTGAACCCTCTACATCAATCACTGATTGTGAAAGTGCACTACAGACTTGCCAGCAGGCCAGTCTTCTGGGGATATTTCCTCAAATGATAGACCCTCTTCCCAATGACTAGCATGAAACAACCCAGAACTTCAACAAGAGTTGACAGTTTGGGTAGCTCTAAGAGACATGATAATTCAGTCTGGTCATCACCACAATCCTCTTCCTACACACACACAAACACACATACACAGTGGTTTAATAATTGTTGACCATAAGAGAGGAAAGTTGGAGCCGAATAATACAAGTAGACTTTGAGTTCTTAAGAAAGAGTAATCTTCCAATTAAAGGACACTCACTTGAATACTGATACTCCTTATGTGATCTTTGCAATTACCCCCTTGTAGTGCAACACATACTCTGTGCTCTCTGTTACATCTGTAGCATACTGCCTGCACTACAGGATGGTTCACTAGTCAGGCAAGGGGCTGGAGATTGAAACACACACACATACACACACGAGACATGGGTCATCTGGGGCTCCTTGACTAATGGCCACACCCTAACTCTCAGCTACAAGCCCACCAGAAACCACTCTCCTGACATCAGGAACTCCTGAGGGTCTTGTGCTCAGAGCAGCTGCAAAACAAGTTGTTTGCTCAGAGCAGCTGCAAACATAGGAAAACAAGTTGTTTACTCCAACAGGCAGGGGGTCACAGGAAATTCAGTGTCAGGGATCCACAATCCCCAATATCCCCTTTTGCCAGAAAAGTGTCAGAAGGAATGTTTGGCTTTAAAATGGTAGCACTGACCTGAGCTCAAATTTTCCTGTGTTAAAACAGATTGTGGCATGCTGTCTCCAGCTGGAGTAGGTAGAGGCAGGTACCCTTACATTATAATAAACAAAATATATATGAACAGATTTGACAAATTCCAGGCTACTGAATGGCAAAATTAATATCCAACAAAAACCATACAAACTGTTATCAACAAATGAATAAATTTCTAGGTGTGGAAATTTGAATGTAATTGACTCCCCATAATCTCATAGGGAGCAGCACTATTAGGAGATGCAGCTTTGTAAGAGTGGGTATGGCCTTGTTTGAGAAAATGTGTCATTGTGAGAGCAGGCGTTGAGGTTTCCTATGCTCAGGATACTGCCCAGTGTCTCAGTCAACTTCCTGTTGCCTGCAAGATGTAGGACCCTCAGCTACTTTTTCGGTATCATATCTACCCACATGCCACCATGCTCCTGGCCATGATAATAATGAACTGATCCTATGAAACTGTAAGTGAGCCATTCCAATTAAATGTTTTTCTTTATAACTAGAGTTGCTATGATCATGGTGTCTCTTCACATCAATAGGAAACCCTAAGAAGAATTTGGTACCAGGGACTGGGGTATTGCTGTGATAGGCCTGACTGTAATGGTTGTTCTGTCCCTTTAAGAGTCAAGCCTTGCCCACCCCCTCTCTGTTCACTGAGGCAGGCAGATCTTCCTGCTTGCAGCCTGAGTCCCTTCTTTTTCCATCCCCCTCTCAGAGGCAACCTCTCTCTCTCTCTCTCTCTCTCTCTCTCTCTCTCTCTCTCTCTCTCTCTCTCTCTCTCTCTCTCTCTCTCTCTCCCCCTTTCTCTCTGCCTCTCTGCTGTCCTCCCCTTCTCCATAATCCACTAAATAAATATCCAGCCTCACTCTGCATGGTGTGCCTATCCATCTGTGTCTCGCCTGGAGGCCACATGGTTCCCTGCCTGGAGACCAGCTGCCTTCAGAGACCTGCAGTGTGGTCTCCTGGCAGGCCCATCCGTCTATCTCTCCTCATGGCCTGCTGCAGCTGCTCCGGGACCTGTGCCAGTCCCTGCCTGGGACTGGCTGCTCTCAGGACCCGCTGCCTGCTGCCACCACTCATGGATCTTCAGCATTTCTGCCAGGACCTAGGGATCAGCAGCATTTTTAATCCATTTCACTGACTGTGTGTTTATTGGGAGGAATTTGGACTTTGGTACTTTGGATTATGAAAACAGTGGAATGCTTTAAGTACTGCTTAATGGACCATACTAATAGAAGCATGGAATACAAAGGTGATAAGAGTTATTGAACTGTTGAAGGTTCACTCAAAAGGTTTCAGAGGAGAAGAATTTAAGTATGTTGTTCTTGTGATATTTTGGTGAAGAAAGTGACTGCCTTTTGCTCTTGTCTGAAGAGTTTTCTGAGGCTAAAGTGAAGAGTTTTGGATTAATTTCATTAGCAGAAGAAATCTCAAAACAGCCTAGTATAGACACTGTCCTGTGGATATTGGTAGTAACTCTAATGAAGATTTATAGTGAAAAGGAGCAGCTGAGCAGGGTAAATTGCAAAAAGTAAATTTGGAGGAGAAAAAGAGCACCAGGAAGTTAAATAGAACTAAATTCAGTGTTCAAGGAGATAAATGGATTAAGAAATGGAATAAAGGGAGTGGTGACCTCAGGAAAAGATTCCACCCAGCTAGATTTCCAATTTGTGGAAAGAAACTAAAGAAAGGCACACCTTTAATCCCAGCACTGGGAAAGCAAAGACTGGCAGATCTCTGAGTCTGAGGCCAATCTAATCTACAGAGCAACTTTCAGGACAGCCAAGTTTGGGCAGAGAAAGACAGAAAGCTGGTGAAGATGTAATTGAATGAAGGGTCATGTTCCAGCCCCAGCAAGCAGCAGAACTTGGCCAAAGCTTTTCTCTGTCTCTGTCTCTCTGTCTCTCTCTCTCTCTCTCTCTCTCTCTCTCTCTCTCTCTCTCTCTCTCTCTCTCTCTCTCTCTCTCTCTCTCCTCACATAGTCTAGGACTCCTGAAGCAGCTGGTCACATAGCATGCACAGTTGGAAAGCAGAGAGCAGTAGATACACTGTGCTCTCTCTCTCTGTCTACTCACATAGTCTAGGACTCTTGCTCAGAAAATGGTCCCACCAGAAGCTGAGATGGGTCCTCCCTCACCAATTAATAAAATATCCCTTCACAGGCATGTCCAAAACCCCATCTCCTAGCTGGTTTAGATTATGTCAAGTAGACAATTGACACCACTGCCCATTACATTCAGCAAGTATTAACTGCAAACAGTCCCCCGGGGTCTCTCTCTGGAATAAACAGTCATTTGTTCACATCTCCCTAGGGATAATGTCACAAAACAACTGTTAAACTTGAGGGGAAGGTCATAGGGATCTAAATTAATAGCCAGTTGTCCAGAATCACAGGTGGCAGCCTGGGCCCTGTGATTGGTGCCTAGAGTGGGGTAGTCCCATGGAAGTGAGCTTCTAATCTGTGGAAGTCAACTCTGTTCTGGGTAGGTAGTGCCAGAGTTGAGTGGTGTCTGCTGGAGAGCTGGGTAGTGTGTGAAGAAAATGCTATATCAGAGTTTTCTGTGTCCTGTCAGGGACATGATAATAAGAAAAACAAAGTCTAGCCGGGCGGTGGTGGCACATGCCTTTAATCCCAGCACTCGGGAGGCAGAGACAGGCGGATCTCTGAGTTCGAGGCCAGCCTGGTCTACAAGAGCTAGTTCCAGGACAGGCTCTAGAAACTACAGGGAAACCCTGTCTCGAAAAACCAAAAAAAAAAAAAAAAAAAAAAAGAAAAAGAAAAACAAAGTCTTTTTCCCTGTCTCTTACATTACACCTCCCAATCTGTGCTGTTTCTGTTAGAGAAGCATTAGGAGAATAATACAGTTGGAATATAGTAAAAGTTGAGAGTCTGTCAGGTCTTTATTAGCTATCATATTCCGAGCCCCAAGGGACTAATAACTCTCCTGTTAGACTCTCCAGGTTACAAGGCTGCTGCATCCTTTATACACAGCACTACATGGGCCATTGCCTTCACAGTCTCCTGTTTTCTAAAGATATATTCTGTCTTGTTCTTTATATTATAAATGGTCAGCTCAGTGTTTTTAAACCTGCATTTGGTAATTCACTAATGTCTCCAAGCCTGCTTTTTGCTCATGGAAACTAATTTGAGGGACTAGCTCATTATCTGTTTACTAGCCATTGTGATTTAAAATGAAATGCTTTGAAGACAGAGCACCTCCTTAATTTATAATGGAATTATGTTCCCCCAAAAGTCTACAATAAATTGAAAACATCACAAGTCAAATGCATGTAATTTATCAAATACTGGTAGTGTTTGACTATAAAGTTTCTCTCTCTCTCTCTCTCTCTCTCTCTCTCTCTCTCTCTCTCTCTCTCACACACACACACACACACACACACACACACAAAGGCCTATTTATTGAATTGAAGGCTTGGTTGCTAGCTGGTGGATTCAACCACTAAAAGCTGACTCTACCATGAAAACTTTGACATCACTTGGTGATGCATCTGAGATTAGAGAATTATACCACTGGGGATGTGTTGATGGGAGCTATATACTGTCTGGAGCCCCCAAAGCTGTAAACTCCAATAAGCATTTCTTCCTTTTATTAATTTATCTGAGACAAAGTTTTACTACATAGCCCAGCTGCACCTAAGTTTGTGATCCTCCTGACTCAGCCTCCCATCTACTAGGACTACAATCATGTACCACCAGCATGGCCAGCACTTTTCTCACGTTTCTCTCTCACACATCCTTATCACGGCAAGTGATAGTGACTACCGCATACATTATCTGGCTACCCAGTGCACCATAGAACATCTGTTGTTTACTCTCATCAGTGTGACACTGCCCCAACCTTGAAAGAGTCTCATAGTATATGAAAGATTAGCACAGAAAAAGATAAGAAATCAAAGTGATGTTTCTGCTGAAAACGTGTCACATTAGCATCATCATAAAACTGAAAGATTTTAAATCATGGGCCATCTGTATTTACCTCCAGAAAGGACCCACACTGGTGTCTGAGCTGCTGAAGTCTTGGAGCACAGAAAACCAAGTTCAAGTTTTAGGTTTCTCTGGATAGTCCAAGAATCAGTAGGACTATAATTCTACATAGGTTATTTCATTTAGAAGTCATTCTTAGTTTATTGCAGGAAGTATTAACAACCCTTGTTTAAGATATGAGCTAATGTATCTCCTCTGTAGTTCATAAAAACGTCAAAATTAGCAATATTCTTGACCAATGGGAATATATCATTAGCCAAAAGCAGTACTCAGAGCAATTCTCTAGGCCCTTTTCTTTCCTTATAAATGAGGTTTAGTAATTCCTTAATGTTTTATCATGTAGTCTCCACTCTTAACAGTCTGTTGCAAGCCAAATTGGAAGAAAGGAGGAGACTGAGAGAAGGATGAGAGACTCAGGGAGATGTGCAGAAGGAGGAGGAGTTTGGCTTCTGGCTGCCATTCTGCTCCAAATAATTTTCCTCCAGTATGGGTGTGGTGAGGGGCTGGGTTTCAAGGTCATGAGTCTTATACACGTGAAGTAAGAAGAAAAGTTTTGCAATATCTCCATTCTTAGAATGGAGGCTATTTCTAAAGAAGTAGAAGAAATAGTTCTAAAGACTTTCTAATGGGCCTCAGGTTTTTTCTGTAAGAATTATGCCCAGAGCAAAAGTTCCTGGGGTTCTTCAAATTGTCATCTTGTTCTTTTCCAGAAAAGTGTGCATAAAGTTAGCCAGTCAATGCTCCTCACTCATCTGTATGCACAGTACCGCTGGTTCTGTGGTGGGGAAGACTACTTAGAAAACTATAGAGAGCCCACATCTACTCTGAAGAAGCTATCTTCTGTTCTGTAAGTATAAACTGATACATACATATACCAAAGACTTTAAAAAAATTAATAATCTGAGTGGAAAAATCCAAGATGAGCAAAACCAAAAAGGGGTGGGGGATAAGGCCAATTTGATAAAACAATACTTCCTGAGGAGATCAACATAATATTCTATCCATAAAACTAAGATATTCTCCTGGTAACTAACTATGCAAAATAAACCATCAGAAATGCAAGAGACATCTGAACACACACACACAATGGTTAGAGGAAAAACAATTAGTACTAAAAGGTTGTGTAGTGGGACCCGTGACTGGTTGCCCACATTCCAGTGAATGGCACCACAGCTATGGCATACAGGTAGCACTAATCGGACTTGTCAGTTATAAAAAAGAAAGCAAAGATGAAGAAGGCATAAAGTTGAGGCATCTAGGAGTTAGAGGGAGGCGTGAGTGAAGATACAATCTAAATACGTTGGATTCATGCATGAAATTACCAAAGAACATGTTTAAATACTGAAAGGAGTCTCCTAGATCAAAGAAGGAAATCATGAAAGGGAAGACACATATATAGAGAGAATGTACGATGGAGAAGGAAAGCATGAATGGGAAGACGGTAGACAGACAGAGAACGTGTACTATAGAGAAGGAAAGCATGAATGGGAAGACGGTAGACAGACAGAGAACGTGTACTATAGAGAAGGAAATCATGAATGGAAAGGTGGTTTATAGACAGGGAAGGTATACAATGAGAAGGAAAGCATGAATGGAAAGGTGGTACACAGACAGAGAAGAAAAGCATGAATGGGAAGGCGGTATACAGAGGCTCAGTCTAGCGATTCAGCATTTGATAGATAACATGAAATAGAGAAGGGATTATTTCTTTAAATTTCATTTTACATTTACCCCTTCCCTCTTGCCTCCCCCCCCCCCAGCCTAACCTCCCATCTACTCTTTCCAACGGGTAAGGGCTCCCATGGAGAGTCATCAAAGTCTAGCACATTTAGTTGGGGTAGGACCAAGCCCCTACCTCCTGCATTAAGGCTGAGCATGGCATCCCACCATAGGAAATGGCCTCCAACAAGCTAGTCCATGAATCTCAAATGACTGAAAAGACATTTAAGAAATTGCTCAACATTCTTAATCACTGGGTAAATGTAAATAAAAATGACTCTGAAATACCATTTTACACCAGTTATAATGGGTAATATAAAAAATACTGAGGATAGCTTATATTGGAGAGGATGTGGAGTTGAGAACACTCCTCCATTGCTGGTGGGAGTACAAACTTGTACAGCCACTTTGGAAATCAGTATGCTGGTTTCTCAGAAAACTGGAAATCAATCTATTTCAAGACCCATTGATACCACTCCGGAGCATATATACCGATCATAAAGCAAGGACATTTTCTCGACAATGTTCATAGCAGCATTATTCATAATAACCAGAACCTAGAAATGACCTAGATGCTCCTCAACTGAAGAATGGATAAAGGAAATGTGTTACATTTACATAATGGAGTATTACTCAGCTATAAAAATTTAATGACATTATGAAATTTGCAGGGAAATGGATGGAACTAGAAAAAACCATCCTGAGTGAGGTAACCTAGACTCAGCAAGATAAACACGGTATGTACTCACTCATAAGTGAATATTAGATGCAAAGCAAAGGATAACCAGACTACAGTCCACAACTCCAGAGAAGCTAGATAACAAGGAAGACCCTAGGAGGGATATATGGATTGCCCCAGGAAGGGGAAATAGATGAGCTCTTCTGGGTAAACTAGGGGTGGGGGGGAGGTGGCAGTAAGAGGGAAGGGGGTGGGAAATAAGAACATGAGGGAATAGGATGGTCAAGGGTGGGAGTGGGACAGAGAAGGAGAGCAATGAAAGATCCTGATAGAGAGAGCCACTATGGGATTAAGGAGGAGAGATTATTAAGGAGGAGAATTCCTTAGGACATCAGAATAGATTTTAAGTTTTTGAACTTTTAAGGGTATTGATAAGAATCAAGTAGGATATTTGATAAATAAAACAATATATCCCATAGATAATTCCCCACTGTATTTCAGCTTTCCAAGGCTAAATATAAATTATAAATTTGGAAAGCAGAAAAATTAGGTCACAAAAAGTTAGGTTCTTTGTTTCCTTAGAAATGGTAGCTGATGACTGGAAATCAAACAGATTTGTTTAGAATATATGGGTATGAAATGTAGAAAATATGAAAACAAGTTCACATTTGGCATCAGTATGTAGTATTTAATATCTTAGCTACTACAATAGTTACTAGGAAAATGAGACCCAGGAGGCAGAGGGGGTATGTATAGGCTGAAGGTGACGCCACATTCTGAGAAATGCTTGGTTAGGCAGTTTCATCTGTGTATAAACATCACAGAGTATTTCATCTTCATCTGGGTCATTGTAAATTCCTCTCTATTTGCTATGGGTCCTTTTAGGATTTGGGTTGTCTCATTCGCTTCAATGGAGCGGATCCCTGAACAGATTACATAACTGCATTCTTGCTCCTTATGATTGGAGATTGGACTCAATGGGACATGCTTGACTGGCAAGAAATAACCAGCACTGATTTCCCCACCTTTGTGGCTTTTCAATCATCTTAATTTCTCCTCCAGGTGTTACCCCTTTTACTTTCAACATGAGCAGTAGATTTTGCATACTTAGGAGCTGTGCCAAAAAAAATAAGACTAAACTGAACTGAATAAACATAAGAGAAAAACTGGAAAAAAACATGGTAAGCAAAATACATGAGGTTGTTTTTGACTAGCACAGCATATTGTTTCTAGCAAATATTTAAAATTTTTATTTGATTTTTTTCTTACTTAAAAAATCACTGTCAACTGATATAAACCTCAGTTTAACATACTTTTTAAAATATTTATTTTTTGGATGGAGCTAGAAAACATCATTTTGAGTGAGGTAACCCAGACACAGAAAAACAATTATCACATGTACTCAATCATAAGTAGTTTTTAAAACATAAAGCAAAGAAAACCAGCCTACAAAACACAATCCCAGAGAACTTAGACAACAATGAGGACCCTAAAAGAGACATACATAGATCTAATCTACATGGGAAGTAGAAAAAGACAAGATCTCCTGAGTAAATTGGGAGTATGGGGACCTTGGGAGAGGGTTGAACAGGAGGGGAGAGGCAGGGAGGGGAGCAGAGAAAAATGTATAGCTCAATAAAAATCAATTTAAAAAAGGAAAAGAAAAAAGCTTTTTCTTTAAAATTTAAAAAAATATTTATTTTTATTTATGTGTATTGGTGTTTTACTTGCATATGTGTCTGGGAACATGTATATGCAGTACTGCCAAGAGGCCAGAAAAGGCACTGGATCCCCTGAAATTAGAGTTACAGATGTTTGTGAGCTACACAAAGGTGCTGGGTCTTCTGAAAGAGAAGCCAGTATTCTTAACAACTGAACCATTCCTTCAGCCCCCTTTAACTGGTCTTAACCCGGAAACTCAGAATAACTGTAAGACTGAAAAACAAACATTATTCTGATGGTCTATATAACCTGTCAGATCGGGACAACAGCAACCAAAGAACTGAACACCTACCAACAACAAAGGCAAGATCAATTATCCACACCAAGAAATACTATAAATGATTAACTCCGGATTCCTAGATTCCAGCCAAAAAACACAAACATGAACAACCATGACAATATGCCTCTCCAGAAACCATCATACCTGCTGTAATATTCCTTAGAAAAATAATTTATCTGAAGAACAAGACAAAGACTTCAAAATGACAATTATAAAGATGTTCAAGGACTTTAAAGAGGGTAGGAAGACCATGAAAACATGAACAGCTGAATGAAATATTGAAAATAATTCAAGATATAAAAATAAAATTTAACTGAGAAACAGAATCACTAAAGATAAATCAAACTGAAATAAAGCCCAAAATGAAAATCTCAGGAAGTCAAAGAAGAAGGTCAGAGGAAAGCTTCACAAAAAAAAAAAAAAAAAAAAAAAAAGAATGAGTAATAAGGTCTTGATGATAAGGTAGAAGAAATGGATATCTCTGTGACAGAAAATGTTAATTTTTTTCTTTTTATTAAAAATTTCCACCTCCTCCCATTTCCCTCCTTTCCCCCCACTCCTCTTCCCCCTCCCTCTCCAGTCCAAAGAGCAGTCAGGGTTTCCTACCCAGTGGGAAGTCCAAGGTCCTCCCCGCTCCATCCAGGTCTAGGAAGGTGAGCATCCAAACAGACTAGGCTCCCACAAAGCCAGTCCATGCAGTAGAATCAAAACCCAGTGCCATTGTCCTTGGCTTCTCAGTCAGCCCTAATTGTCAGCCACATTCAGAGAGTCCGGTTTGATCACATGCTCCATCAGTCCCAGTTCAGCTGGCCTTGGTGAGCTTCCATTAGTTCAGCCTCTCCGTCTCAGTTGGGTGGGTGCACCCCTTGCAATCTTGACTTCCTTGCTCGTGTTTATCCTCCTTCTACTCCTCATTTGGACCTTGGGAGCTCAGCCCAGTACTCCAATGTGGGTCTCTGTCTCTATCTCAAAAAAAAAAAAAGAGGAATAAAACATCTAGAAATGAAAGTGGGGAAAAAAATCTAGAACACCATGTGTAATGGTCTGTCCTGTTCCTTTAAGAGACAAGCCTTGCTCACTCTCTTCCCTGTCCAGTCAGCAGAGGTAAGCAGATCTTTCTTCTGCTTTCAGCCTGAGCTCCTCCCCTTTTCCATCTCTCTCCAGAAGAGGCAGCTCCTGCCTCTCTCGCTTCTACCCCCATTGCCCTCCCCCTCTCTGGTTATCTCTCTCTCTCTCTCTCTCTCTCTCTCTCTCTGCCTCTCTCTCCTTGCCCCCCTTCTCCCTCCCTCTCCCCCTTTCCCTTCTCTTTCATAACTCACTAAATGAATACCCACTTTCTCTGCATGGCGTGCCTATCCATCTCTGTCTCTCACTCCTCCCCACCCCATGCAGCTCCCTGCCTGGGACCCGCTGCTCCCCGTGGCCTGCCACTGCACCCCTTGGAGAACTACAGTGTTTTATTTTTACCATTACTCCATAAAAAGACCAAACCTATGAATAATAGATATACTGGAAGAAGAAATTCAGGTCAATGGCACAGAAAATATTTTAAATAAAATCCAAAAAAGAAAATTTTCCAAATCTAAAGAAAGATGCTTATCAAGGTGCAAGAGGTATACAGAACACCAAACAGACAGGACCAGTAAAGGAACTCCTGTGACATATAATAATTAAAATACAAATGGTACAGCACAAAGGAAGAGTAATAAAAGCTCAAGGGTGTATTAGCAGAGTTCTCTAGAGTAAGAGAATTTTCTATCTATCATCTATCTACCTACTTATCTATGGAATTTATTGGAATGACTTACAGGCTGCAGTTCAGCTAATCCAACAATGGCTAGCTGTGAACAGAAAGTCCAGGAATGCAGTAGCTGCTCAGTCCACAAGACTGGATGTCTTAGCTGGTCTTCTGTGTATGCTGCAAGTCCAAAGGAGCAGGCTCCAATGCCAGTGCTAACAAGGCGAGGGCAAGCAGGCAAAAAGCAAAAGCTTCCTCCTCTATATCCTTATACAGACCTCCAGCAGAAGCTATGGCCCAGATTAAGGTGTGTCTTCCTTCCTCAAGATCTGCACTGAAGGTGTATGTCTTCCTGAAGGGCTCTAGCAGGCTCGAGCTTGGCAAATACAGGCCTGAGCCTGGCAAACATGGCACTGTTGGGTTTTGCCTTTTCCCATTTTCTCTCCCTTGCTAAACTGTTAGATTACATACCTAAAGCTAGCCACCAAGGTCTAGTCCCTTATTTGACCACTTCATTATACCTGGCTCTTTCTATAGACTGATCATCAAGGTCCAGCAATAAAAATTCATTATTTCACTGACCTACCTTTTTCCCTCTTGAAATTAACACAAACCTAGATTCAGCCACCTTGTCTCTTTGCTTAATAAAGGATCTCTGAGCCGGGCGGTGGTGGTGCACGCCTTTAATCCCAGCACTCGGGAGGCAGAGGCAGGCGGATCTCTGTGAGTTCGAGGCCGGCCTGGTCTACAAGAGCTAGTTCCAGGACAGGCTCTAAAAAAGCTGCAGAGAAACCCTGTCTCGAAAAACCAAAAAAAGAAAAAAGAAAAAAAAAAAAAGGATCTCTGTGTTTGGTTTGTGCTTGGAAATTGGTGTTTGGGTGTGGTCTGTGCCTAATTTGGGGATCAAGAGGGGACCACCCGGCAGTATGCCTTCACTTCATGCCTCAAGATCTGAATTAAAGGAGTTTATCTTCTCACCTAGATCTGGAAAAAAGATATGTGTCTGCCTGTCTCAAATATCCAGACTAGAAGTGAATCCACCCACTTCAAATCAAGCAACAAAATCTCTCACAGGTGTTTCCTTCGGTTCTTTCCAGTTGTAGTCAAGTTGACAACCAATAATAGCCATCTCTAAGGGAATAAGACCAAGTGACATACAAAGGCAGACTCCTTAGAATAGCACCTGGCAATGGAGATTTTGAAAGCCAGAAATACCAGGACAGATGTTCTACAAGCTCTGAAAAGCCACAAAAGCCATCCCACACTACTGTTTCCAGCAAAACTTTACATCACAATCAAAAGAAAAAAAATATAACAACAATTTTAAACAACTTCTGTCCACAAATCCACGCTACAAAAGACACTAGAAGGAAAATTTAAGTCTAAAGAGGTTAACTACACCCAAAAGGACAAAAGAAACAATCCCAGAACAGTTAACCAAAAAGGTTCAAGCAACACCAAAATAGCAGGAATTACCGAAGACTTTTCAATTATAGACCAGAAATCTGGAACCTTAGTTCTCTCTACCATCTTAGCAGGCAGCAAGTGAATAACCCAAGAAGCCTGATGCAAAAGAAGAAACCTGCAGTCAAGAAGGTTGGTGGTGGTGGTGCTGCTGCTAGTGAGCCAAAAGGGGGACCCTGAGCTCAAGTAGGGGAAACCCTATTGCAATTGAAACACTGCGCTGGTTAGAGGAATTGGCAGATACTCCCCATCTTCTATGTATCCCAGGAAGGCCTTTATACAAAAGGAAATCCTCAGCTGCAAAATCCAAGGTTGAAAGGAAGAATTAAAAGGAGAAAGTCCTTATTACTGTCACAAGTCACAATTTGTTGGTGGTGACAAGAATGATTATACCTGCGTGGTTAAGCTTCACAAAATGCCTAAGGTTATTACCCTTATGGGCACGCCTCGGAAGCTGCCGAGTCACGGCAAAAAGCCCTTCAGTCAGCATGCAAGAAGGCAGTGTGCCAGCGTCCCTCCTGTGACCACCCTGATCATCCTCACGGGGAGCCCTGGGGCAAAAGAATGGCTTTCCTGAAGCAGCTGTGCCATGGTTTGCTACCTGTGACTAGACCACTTGTCCTCAACAGATTTCCTCTGAGCAGAACATGCCAGAAATTTGTTATTGTCACCTCTGAAGAAAGTTGCTCTCAGCAAGGTGAACCTCCCCCCCCAACACTTGCCTGATGCTTATTCCAAGAAGAAGCAGCTGTGCAAGCCCAGGAACCAGGAGCGCAAGATCTTCGACAGGATACTACGATACTACGAGGTTACAGAGTAGTAGCACAGGGCGGATCAGAAAACTGTGGACTCGCAGATTTTGCCAAATATCAAAGCTGTTGCTCGGCTCCAGGTCTACCTACAATCTCAGATCTCTCTGACAAACGGAATGTGAATCCCCACCAAATGATTTCTTAAATTGCTAACAACATAATTAAACAGATTCATATGTTTAAAAAAATAGCTCTCTACATTAACAGTCTCGATTCCCCAAAAGACACAGACTAACAAATTCAATTAGAAAACAGAGTATCTTTATGCTGCCTCAAGAAACATTCCTCACAATCAAAGACAGATACCATGTTTGGGCAAAATGATGGAAAAGGTACTTCAAGCAAGCAGAACCAAGAAATATGCAGCCACAATAGACTTCAGAGCAAAGCTAATCAGAAGAAGGAAAAAGAAAGCCCAAGAGGACATTACAAGTCTAAAAGTTTTGTAACAAATGCAACAGCATCCAGTTTCATAAAGGAAATACCAAAACACCTAAAACTGTATTTTTCTTTAATACAATGATGGTGGGCGACTTCAATATCCCACTCTGCCAGTAGACAGGTCATCCAGACGAAAACTAAACAGAAACTCTGGAGCTACAAAACATCATAAATCAAAAGGACCTAACAGACACAAATACTTACACTCAAATTCTAAAGGATATTCTTTCTTCTCAGTAGCCCATGGAACTTACTCCAAAATTTATTTATTATGTATACAATATTCTGTCTGTGTGTATGCCTGCAGGCCAGAAGAGGGCACCAGACCCCATTACAGATGGTTGTGAGCCACCATGTGGTTGCTGGGAATTGAACTCAGGACCTTGGAAGAGCAGGCAATGCTCTTAACCTCTGAGCCATCTCTCCAGCCCCCAATCAAATGTCTTTTAGCAGCTGTTGCTCCTTTCTCAGCAGTCAAACAGTTCAAAGACAACACAGTAACATACAGTATCCAGATTCTCCGTGTATTTCCATCTTTATGTGGCTTTATTTTTTTTTAATTTTATTTCTTTTATTTTTAATTTTTGATTTTTTTGGGGGGGGTTTTTCGAGACAGGGTTTCTCTGTGGCTTTGGAGCCTGTCCTGGAACTAGCTCTTGTAGACCAGGCTGGCCTCGAACTCACAGAGATCCACCTGCCTCTGCCTCCCGAGTGCTGGGATTAAAGGCGTGCGCCACCACCGCCCGGCTTAATTTTTGATTTTTTGAGACAGGGTTTCTCTGTGTATTTTTGGCTGTCCTGGAACTCACTTTATAGACCAGGCTGATGTGCCTGCCTTTGTCTTCCAAGTGCTAGGATTAAAGGCGTGTGCCACCACACCCCACTACTCTCTCTTTCTTCCTTCCTTCCTTCCTTCCTTCCTTCCTTCCTTCCTTCCTTCCTTCCTTTCTTTCTTTCTTTCTTTCCTTCTTTTTGGAGAACTTTCTCTATCCTTTTTCTTTTCTCTCCCAAGCCTATGTGTATTTTAACCACACTGTAGACCATTTAGAGTTTTTTTCTCATCTGAATCTGTCTTTGCTGTATGTGTCTCTTTTTCTGATGATATGAGTCTTTAATTTGCTAAGCAATATGACTAGGATTAAAGCAGCAGCTTTGGTGGCTGGATCCATGTGATGTGGGATAATGCTCTTTTACCCTGTAAAGATTTGCCAGGAAGTATAGGCAGGGTGACCACACTAGGAGAATTCTGGGAAAAGGAAAGGCTCAGTCTGCAGTTGCTACCTAGACACAGAGGAAGCAAGACAAAAATGCTGCGCTGAGAAAAGGTATAAAGCTACATGGCTAAACATAGATAAGAATTATGGGTTGCTTTAAGTTGTAAGAGCTAGTTAATGGTGAGCTTGAGCTAATAGGCCAAATAGTTTATAATTATTATAAGCCTCTGTGTATTTCTTTGGGACTAAATGGCTGTGGGACCAGGCAGGACAGAAACTTCCATCTACAATTTATAATACTACATTCTATCTTTACTTCATTGGAAAAATCCCCTTTTCCTCCCTGGTCCCTTACTAGCTACCTAACCTCTGTGAATATTCTCAATGAAGCACTTGTAACCAAAGCTTAAGAGCTAACATTTAAATATAAGGGAAAATGTGTCATATTTATCATTCTGTTTCTGGGTTACCTCAATCAGGATGATTCTAGATCCATACATTTACCTAAAAGTTTCATAATTCACCTTTTCTTAACAGATGAATATTATTCCCTTGTGTAAAGGCACCACATTTTCATTATCCATTTATCAGTTGATGGACATCTAGGCTGTTTCAAATTTCAGGTGTTATGAACAGAGCAGCACTAACACAGATGAACAAGTACTATGTAGTAAGATGTACAGTCTTTTGACTCCATTCCCAAAGGTAGTATAGATGGATCTTGTGGTATGCCTGTTTTCAGCTTTTAAAAGAACCACACACACTGATTTCTTTGATGGCTGTTCCATTTTACACTCCCATCAGCAAAAAATGAATGTTCCTCTTTCCTCACATCTTCACCAAGAATCTGTTGCGATTCATTTTCTTAATCTTGTATATACTAATTTGGGTAAGATGAAATCTCAAAGTGATGCTCATTTGCATTTTCCTGGTGGCTAATGGTATTGGACATCTCTTTAAGTGCTTCTCATCTACTTGTGTTTCACCTTTTGAAAACTATTCACTTACATGCTTGATTTTAAATTGGACTATTAGTTTTCTTGATGTGATTTTTTTAGTTCTGTATGTGTTCCCTGTCAGATGTATTGTTTAAAAAATAACCCTTTCTCTAGGCTACCTCTGCTTGAATAATCCCAGATAGTCAAAGCAGCTTTTAGAAAAAAAAACTATGCTAAATGCATTACCATACTTGATTTCAGTGTATATTTAAAAACCATAGTAATGACAATAGCATGGCAGTGACACAAAGACATGAAGATCAATCAAATAGAACAGAGGTCCAAGAGTCAAGGTGATGCTACTACAGCAACCTGTTTTTTCTTTCTTCAGAAAAATAACATTATTTATTTGTGTTTTTTGTGTGTGTGCACATGCACACATGCACATGCATATGTATGATGCCCACAAAGTCTGGAATGGGGCATGGGGGTCTCTGGAACTGGAGTTATAAGTTGTAAGATGCCCAACGTGAATCCTGAGAACTGTACTCCTGTCTCGCTGAAAGAGTAAGAAGTGCTCTTAACCACTGAGGCATCTCTCCAGCTTCCAGTTGTCTGATTTTTTTTTTTTTTTTTTTTTTTGGCAGAGGGGCTCCGTGGGTTATCTTTTATTACCTTGACTTAAGCTAGAGTCCTCTGAGAAGAGGGTGCCTCAATTTAGGAAGCTCCTCAATCATGGTGGCCTGTAAACAAATCTGTGAGGGCATTTTCTTGATGAATGATTGATGTGGAAGGTCCCAGCCCACTGTAGATGGGGCTACCCTTGAGGTATATAAAAATGCAAGCTGAGTGAGCCACGAGGAGGCAGCATTGCTCCATTTCCTCTGCTTCAAGTTCCTGCCTTGACTTTCTGCTCTGACCTCCCTTGATGATGAACTGTGACTGTAAGCCATATAAGCTCTTTCCTCCTTGTGTTGATTTGAATGAGATGTCCCTCATATTCTCAGGCATTTGAGTGGCACTGTTTGAGTGTGTTTAAGAGGTTTGGTCTAGCTGGAAGAAGTATGCCATTGACGGTGGTCTTCAAGATTTCAAAAGCCTAGCTCCGTTTCCAGTGTGGTGTCTGTTTCTTGTTTGTCATTTGAGATGTGAACCCTCAGCTTCCAGTCACCTGTCTACCTCTTGCTGTCACACTGTCTCTATCATTAGGGACCTTAACCCTTTGGAAAAATCAAGTCCCACATAAACCCTCTGTCTTTAAGCTGCCTTGGTCATGATGTTTTATCATAGCAATAGAAAAGTAGCAAATACACTTCCAGGTTACTTTCAATCACAGTATTTATCATAGTAGGAGAAACATAAGGCAAAAATTGGAACTAGCGTGTGAACTGTTGCTGGGGCAGACCTCGGGCTGACTAGTCAGGAGGACTAGGAAGGGTTTAGACAGGAAAAGTTGTTGGATGCTCAGAGTTAATGACCTGTTCTTTTTGCATTAAATCCCTTATGTTTCTTGCCTATCTTGAATGGTTTTTTAATTTTTCATGTCTAGTTTTTTTAATATTTATTGAGCTCTACATTTTTCTCTGCTTCCCTCCCTGCCTCTCTCCTCCCACCTTCAATCCTCCCCCAAGGTACCCATGCCCCCAATTTACTCAGGAGATCTTGTCTTTTTATTTTTCTACTTCCCATGTAGATTATACCTATGTAAGTCTTAGTGTCCGTATTGTTGCCTAAATTCTCTGGGATTGTGGTTTGTAGGCTGGCTTTCTTTGCTTTATGTTTAAAAACCACCTATGAGTGAGTATATGTCATAATTGTCGTTCTGTGTCTGGGTTACCTCACTCAAAATAATGTTTTCTAGTTCCATCCTTTTTCCTGAAAAATTCAAGCTGTCATTTTTTCTGCTGTGTAGTACTCCATTATGTAAATGTACCACTTT
Organism: Arvicola amphibius; assembly: GCF_903992535.2. Classification (NCBI taxonomy): domain Eukaryota; kingdom Metazoa; phylum Chordata; class Mammalia; order Rodentia; family Cricetidae; genus Arvicola; species Arvicola amphibius. The sequence goes on from NC_052055.2 coordinate 87,169,388, forward strand.
TTTTTTTTTATCCACTCATCGATCACGGGGCATTTAGGTTGTTTCTATGTTCTGGCTGTGACAAACAAAGCTGCTATGAACATAACTGAGCACATGTCCTTGTGGCATGATTGAGCATCCTTTGGATATATACCTAAAAGTGGTATTACTGGGTCTTGAGGAAGGTTGTTTCCTAATTTTCTGAGAAATTGCCACACTGACATCCAAAGGGGTTGTAGTACCAGCTTGCATTTCCACCAACAATGCAGAAGTGTTCCCTTTTCCCCACAACCTCTCCAGCATAAGTTGTCATCAGTGTTTTTGATCTTGACCATTCTTACCGGTGTAAGATGGAATCTCAGAGTTGTTTTGATTTGCATTTCTCTGATGACTAAGGATATTGAACATTTCCTTAAGTGTCTTTCAGCCATTTTAGATTCCTCTGCTGAGAGTTCTCTGTTCCATTTTTTATTGGATTATGTAATCTTTTGGTGTCCAATTTCTTGAGTTCTTTGTATATTTTGGAGATCAGACCTCTGTCTGATGTGGGGCTAGTGAAGATCTTTTCCCATTCTGTAGGTTGTTGTTTTGTCTTGTTGACCGTGTCCTTTGCTTTACAGAAGCTGTTCAGTTTCAGTTTTCACTGAGTTTCTCTCAGTGTCTGTGCTGCTGGGGTTCTATTTAGGAAGTGGTCTCCTGTGCCAATGCATTCAAGTGTACTTCCCACTTTCTCTTCTATAAGATTCAGTGTGGCTGGCTTTATGTTGAGGTCTTTGATCCATTTGGACTTGAGTTTTGTGCATGGTGATAAATATGCGTCTATTTTCATTCTTCTACATATTGATATCCAGTTATGCCAGCACCACTTGTTAAATATGCTTTCTTTTTTCCATTTGATATTTTTTGCTTCTTTATCAAAGGTCAGATGTTTGAAGATGTATGGATTTATATCCGGGTCTTCTATTTGGTTTCATTGGTTTTCCTGTCTGTTCTTATGCCAATACCAGGCTGTTTTTTAGTACTGTAGCTTTGTAGTAGAGTTTGAAGTCAGGGATTATGATGCCTCCAGAAATTCTTTTATTGTACGGGATTGCTTTGGCTATCCTGGGTTTTTTGCTTTTCCATATGAATTTGAGTACTGTTCTTTCGAAATCTTTGAAAACTTTTGCTAGAATTTTGATGGGCATTGCATTGAATCTGTTAATGAGCTGCTCTTATGGGAGCTGGAAAGATAAGTCTGAGGACAGTGTGCACAGTGGAGGCCTTGCTTGTGAAAGTTTGAGCATCTCTCAAATACTCTGGTGGGATTATTTGTGTTATGTATTTGAATTACAAGTCTGTGGCTGAAAAATCAACTGAAATTAATAAGAGATCAACATCACTGAGACAAAATATCCTGGGGAGTATTCTCCCTCATATGTGGATCTTAGATTTGAATTTTTAGTTGTGTGTGTTTAACTTGGTGTAGCTATAGATGCCAGGAAGCTAAAATGAGGCCATGGAGAAATGCTTTAAAGAAGATGGATAGTAGAATTTAGGTAACATGCAAGTAGAGATGGGGATATAAGAGGTGGAAAGGCTTAAGTAGGGATGGGAGTGGGTTGAAGGGGATACATGGGGATGGGGATAGGGGTTGAACAAAATTAATAGCGTATGAGAGAAACCATATGGTAACCGAGTATTTTGTAAATTAGTTAAAAATTAGTTTTGGTTCTCCCTGCTCCCTTTGCTGGATAATGTCATTCCCAGAAAGCATAGAGTATTACAAAACAAGCCACAGAAGCAGGTTTGGGATTACACCTTATCAGCTGTTTGTATGGGAGGCCCCAGTGGTTTCCAGTAATACAGGCTCTTCCTGTCCCACGTGATTGCACATCAGAACTAGAGAAGACCCTTTTGCTGACGAAACTTCACACTTTCGTGCCAAGATATTGAGAAATAATGCTGGAACTGGGTTGGATGTTTCCTCTCTGGTTTTTGTAGTGTTGGAAGGCACTACTGGGAGAAAAGTCATCACTGGTCTTACTACACTCTGAACCTTTTGAACACAATCATAACCTGCCAGGCAAGATGTGTCACTGCTGCAATACTGGAATAGTGGTTATGGGGCCAACCAACCACATTCTGGTTGATTTTACAGAAGTGGATCCTTTCCACCTTGACTAAAGGTCAGAGAATTTGGACCTTTTCTTGTTCCTTCAAAGTTATACAACAGGATGCTTGACCTAAAGTGTGGTTACAGGATGTCTTGCCTAGACAAAAGGATGTTTTGAGCTAGGGTGTGGTTACTCGATGTTTTGAGATGTGAGGAGGAAATTACTTTGATTGGGATATATAAGAACTTTGACTAATAAACTTGGGTCAGATCACAGTATTCACTGGATGCCCTCCCGATTCCATCTGTTGTCTCTTGTCTGTTTGTTTCTCAATCCTCCCTTCTCCCTCCAAGGATGGATGAATAAGTTGGGAAGGTTCCCAAGTCTCCACGGAAAGAACTTTGACCTGATACAGTAACCCTTGTCATTCCCCATGGATAGGAGGTCTTATGCACTTTAGGAGGGAGTCTGATGTAGATTTTCCTGAAAGGAGTGTTATTTGTTATTTTTCTGTTGCTGTGATAAACCACCATCACCAAAAGCAACTTAGGGGGAAGTGAGTTTATTTTGGTTAATGATTGTAGAAAGATGAGTCCATCACAGTTGGAAAGCAGGGCATCTGGTAGACATGACGGCAAGAAGCAAGTGTAGTGTTAACTTTTTTAGTTAGTGCAGGCTTTATTTTATATATATGGCTTTGTATTTCATAATTTACCAAAACTAAAGAAAAAATGTTTCTGTCCCCAAAACTTTATCTTTATTTTCATCCATTGAAATGACTTGTACCAACACCGTGACTAACACTAAATCCTTTCAAAGTGTCTATTCCAAATGTTAGTTTTGGGCTTAGGTATGGGATACCATGGCATGGGCTAGCGTGATCTTAAACTATGGCAAAGCATCTCCGGCAGCTCATTTTCTTGCCCATCATTTTCAGATTATGCAATGCAATGGTGTGCCTTTCCTATACCAAATGAACTTTCTTGAAATAGGGAATTGATTAAACAGCATGGATATATATATATATATATATATATATATATATATATATATTCCCTGTTTTTCTCAGTTTGGACACATGGTATATATTGTGATTTCAATGACCCTGAAGATGAGGGGGGCAGGCTTTTGTTATATTTAAGGAACTGAACTCATCCACAAATGCTTTGATACAGTTACAAAGTTTTCCATTTTATGGCAAGCCAGTGTGAATTCAGAATGCAAAAACCGATTCTGATTTAGTATATAAAATGTGTGGCACTTTCAATGATAAGGAAAAGAGGAAAGCATGGGACAGACTTAAGCAGCTGCAAACAAAAAGTCAGATCAGAGAAAACCAAATCCAGCTAGTACTCAAGGAAATGCAACATCAAATCTTCAGGTCCCCGATTCCTTGATAACTAATCAGAAAAAGCAAATGAGATGGCATTATCCATGCTGTTTAATCAATTCCCTATTTCAAGAAAATTCATTTGGTATAGGAGAGGCACACCATTGCATTGCATAATCTGAAAATGATGGGCAAGAAAATGAGCTGCCGGAGATGCTTTGCCATAGTTTAAGATCACACTAGCCCATGCCATGGTATCCCATACCTAAGCCCAAAACTAACATTTGGAATAGACACTTTGAAAGGATTTAATGTTAGTCACAGTGTTGGTACAAGTCATTTCAATGGATGAAAGTAAAGTTTTGGGGACAGAAACATTTTTTCTTTAGTTTTGGTAAATTATGAAATACAAAGCCTTATTTTGTACAAGAAACTTTTATTTGTATTCTGTACACTAAAACAAGTAAGTAAATAAAGGTAACTTTGTATTTTAGGAAAGAGACCTCACCTCTTCCCAACCCTTTGTGGGACAGCTACTAAAGCTCTGCTCTAGTTTACTCCACCCCAAGCCATAAAAGCAGAAGGACAACATGACAGAGTAAAACCAAACTGCTCTCTAGCAAAAATAAACATGAGATTTCAGATTCAATGGTAAAAGTTTATCTATTTAATAAATTTGATCTTGGGAAGTAGGTGGTAAGTTTTCCCTCTCTTTCACTATGTATAAGTTTGAGAGGCTTTGCAGCCTATCACCCCTTCATCTTCCTTTCCTTTTCTCTAGACTGGGCCATTAGACTGATGGGGAACCTAGGCCAGCAAGCAAGAGAATGGATGTGGGACAGAGAGATGGTTAAAACTGCCCACAGCCTTGCCATGTCTAGAATTACTTAGGAGACAAACCTCAGGGCATGTCTGTGAGGGAGTCTCTGTGCTGATTAATTGAGATGGTCCTCTCAGCTATAGCTAGGATGGGGCAGAGTTCCACCTACACCAACAGCTGGGATGGGGCACAATTATACACACCAGCAGCTAGGATGGGGGCACAGTTCCACCTACACCAACAGTTGGGATGGGGCACAATTATACACATCAGCAGCTAGGATGGAGGCACAGTTCCATCTACACCAACAGCTGGGATGGGGCACAATTATACACATCAGCCCCTGGGATGAGGGCACAGTTATTCACACCAGCAACTGAGATGGAGACACAGTTCAACCTATACCAACAGCTGATTTCAGAAGCAACCACCCAGGTATAACCAGCAAAGTTACATTTATTAAATACGGAAAGAAAGGGAAGAATTGAGGGAGGAAGGGAAAAAGAAAGAGGAATAGCACAGATAATAGGATAATGGTACAGTTTTCTATGGGAAGTCTGTTAGGTTTCTTTGTAATGGATATGGATGAGACCTTGGTGGCTCTCAAGTTATGTGTCTAAATGTCACTTAGAACCCATATCCTTTACTTTTTAATATTTCTCAGAGAAATACTTTACAACAAGATTAAAATATAAAGAATTATCTTGGGCTGGAAAGATGGCTCAGTGGTTAAGAGCACTGACTGCTCTTCCAGAGGACCTGGGTTCAGCTCCCAGCATCCACATGGCAGCTCACAACTGTCTCTACCTCTAAGATATGACACCCTCACACAAACATGTAGGCAAAATGCCAATGCAAATAAAAAATAAATAAAATTTTAAAAGAGAGTTGTTTTTCTGTAAGCAAAATTGTAAGGTAGATTTATGAAGGTTATTGTTTGGGTTTAGAAAAGAGAGCAGAGTGCTAGAAACTTAAGGTTATACATCATTTGGGTCCTAAGTAATCACAGTTTATTTACGTTCCTTGATAAGGTGTCATCTGGAAAACATATATTGTCTCTCCTAGCAATTTTTGCTTTATCAGTACAGGCAAGCCAGACTTTCTCAAGCTTTGCTCTCACCTCCACTGTCTTAGTCAGTGTAACTATTGCTCCAGTGAAACACCATGACCAAGTTAACTCGGGGACAAAGGGTTTATTTGGCTTCCACAGCACTGTTCACCATTGAAGGAAGTCAGGGCAGGACCTCAGACAGGGCAGAGCCCTGGAGGCACGGGCTGCTGCAGAGGCCATGGAGGAGTGTTTCTTCCTGGTTGCTCCACCATGGCTTGCTCAGTCTTCTCCGTTACAGAACCTAGGACTTCCAGCACACAGACAGGACCACCACAGTGGACTGGGCCTTCCTCTGTCATCACTAATTAAGCCCATCACTATAGCCCAATGTTACTGAGGCATTTTCTCAGCAGTGACAGTAGACTCTTGCTTGTGTCAAGTTGATGTAAAACTGGTCATCAGACTCCACACACTCTTCCCAGTCTTTTGATTCTACCTGATGAAGCTCCATCTTAAACCTGGGTGACAACAATTTATGGTCTTCGGTCCCAGAGTGAATAGAAAAGGAGAAAGTGAGCTGATCAGAAGCATTCACCTCTCTCTGCTTCCTGTCCAAAGATACATAGTGACCACCAATGGCACAGTTGCCTCATGCTCTAGCTACCATGTCTTCCCTCCCATGATGAGTGGTGTATTAGTTACTTTTCTATTGCTATAATAAGACACTATGATCAAGGCAAATTATAGGAGGATGTGTGTAGGATGGGCTTACAATTTCAGGTAGATAAAAGCCCATCACCGTCACCATAGGAAGGCATGGCAAAGGGCAGATGTGGTGGTTAGAGAAACAAGCTAGGAGCTCGTATCTTAAATTGCAGCAGGAAGCAGAGAGAGGAAAATCAAAATAGTGTAAGTCTTTAAGCTCTCAAAACCCACCACCAGTGACATAATTCCTCCAGCAAAACCACACCTCCTAAGTTTTCCCAAACAGTGCCACCAACTGGGGACCAAGTATTCAAATGCCCAAGACTATGGGGGAACGTCTACCTTTCAAACCACTAGAGGTGGTATTCTCATTAAATGAAAGCTAAAACAAATCTTTTCTTCCTTAAAGTTGGTTCTTATCAGGTATTTGGTGCCCATAAGAAAACCAAGTACCCAGTGCAGAAAACTGGTACTGAAGAGTGATTGTTGTGATAAACCCAGCTGTATGGTTCTTAGCAAGTCTTTGGGACTTGTTTGTGGGAGGATGTGCACACATTTGGAATTTCAGACTAGAAAGAAGCCCTAAAGTGTAATAAGCAGAGCTTAGCAAACCATCCTGGGGTATATTTTGGAGATCAGAATGGGGAGAAAATTATGGACAGTGAAGGAGGCCTGACTTCTCAGTTTTCAGAGGAAGCTCTACTGGGAACTGTGGGTTTTTTTTGTTTGTTTGTTTGGTTTTTTGTTTTGTTTTGTTTTGTTTTTTGAGGCAGGTTTTCTCTGCGTAACAACCCTTACTGTCCAGGAGCTCACTCTATAGACCAGGCTGGCCTCAAACTCAGACATTCATCTATCTGCCTCCTGAGGGCTAAGATTAAAGGGTGTGCCACCACCACCTGGGAAATACGTTAGAGACCATTGCTACTGGATTTTAGTGAAGCATCTGGCTTTATTTTGCATGTGTCCTTAGAACTTGTGTGAGGTCCGGTGAGATATGCAAACCTGATGACCTGTGCTCCATCCCTGGAAGTCATGTAAACTATGGAGATGATGCTGTGTGGTGTGGCTATGACGACAGCGCTCCTCCAGTGAGGTGAGGCGCAGACACGGGGAAATCACCTGGAAACTCATGGGCTGGTGAATCTAGCAAAAGTAGCATGGCAGAGAAGGGAGGGACTGGAGAGAGGGCTCAGTGGTTAAGAGCACTAATTGTTCTCTCTCCGTACATGGGTTCAGTTTCCAGCGCCCACATGATGACTTTCAGCCATATTTAACTTCTAGGGGAGTCTGATACTCCCTTCTGGCCGCCTCAGGCAATGCACACACACAGTGTGTACTTGCATATATAAAAGAAAAATACTCATATGCACAATATAAAAGTAATAATTCTTTTAATATGGAAAAAAGAACCCACTCCTGGAAAGTTGTTCTCTGACCTCCACATGTGTACCACAGCACACATTGACCACACATCATAACACACTAATAATTATTTATTTATTTTTGGGACAGAGTCTTATTATGTAGCGCTGGCTGTACTGGAACTCACTACGTAGATCAGTCTAGACTCAGATTCATAGAGATTCACCTGCCTCTACTTCCTGGATGCTGAGATTATTAGCTATGCCCAGCTAATAATAATAGTTTTAAAGAGAAGTTGAGTTAGGCTGAATGCAAGAGTAATGGAATAGTTTGGTGGAGGAAATATCAAAGCATGATATCTTTAAGACTGTATCATGGAACTGTTCATCTCCCTTATTGGAGAGAAGTAGCAACAGTGAGAAGTAGCACCAAACCAGACAAAAGCACAGACCAACATAAGAAACATCAAGAAGCTTGCATAGTATCCCTTGGTAGTCAGGTCATTTAGGAGGTTAAATGAGAGCAAATGAGATAAACTGACGACATGAAGCAAATTCACAGTCCTGATTCACAGTTTTATACATACTTTGGTGACTTCATACAACTTCCCAGAAGTCTTTGAGCTCAAGTCTGGGATTCTTACAGACCTGAGTGTTGCTATGAAGCACAAACATGGGGTGCCGTTGCAAAGGGAATCGCTAAGTAAGAGACTTCTACAGAAGCAGGGCAGTGAACCTCAAATTGACTATTAGAGGCTAATAAGCCCCCAAGGGAAAGGGCGCTGAACCTCTGATAGTTCAGGGTAGGAAATAACTGAGGCCAAATGACCTATAAGAAAAATAACACTAAAATGAGAATGACCCTGCCCTCCTCTTTCCTGGTCTCATGCCTAGAAACTGGGTAGAATACACCTTTACAAATGGCAAAATGCTGCCCCTTTATCTGAATGAGAACCAATCCTAGAACCCTCGGTATTTTCTCAATTCATTTCAAGCATTTGAACAAGTCCTCAGATGGGACTGCAGTGGAATGGCTCCCATTATCCGAGTCAATGGATGTTATGTTTTCTATACATATTTTAAGTCATTATTAGTAGTTTATAGTTGTCCCAAGAAACGGTATCCTCTAGACTCAGTGAGTTAAGTAATCAACTATTACCGGTACATACGTCGAGTGGCTAACTTTTGCCATTTCTGTATAGTCAATGGATCTAGAATATAGTAGAGATGATCAGTTATAGATACTGATTTATTGATTTATTTAGTGATTTATTTAAAGCACTGCTTGTACTGCTTATTGACAAACATAATTTCACTTTGCTACCTGGAATAATAGAATGACCTGTAGAAATAGTCAACGCACAGCAGGTCATTGCCATTAGCAACCTCTCCACAAGCTGAAATTGGTCTCTTTCCATCCACACAGTCCCCTGACCCCAAAAGTATGCACTGCATCATCTCTTCCTTAAACCAAGAGGCCTGGGGCAATGACTCCTGCCAGACCTTGTCAGCAGTGTTTCCTCCAGTTAAAGACAGGAAGCATCATCTGCCTCCAGCGGTCATAAAGCCCCTTCTGCCTGCAGGAAATTATACTTAAGCCTCTCAACTGGCGAGAGCAAGTGGTTTCCACGGACAATGGAAATGGGGCCACCAAGGCCAGTGTCTCAAAGAGATCCTGTAAGAGTGCCCTGGGGAGCCCCAAGACAACTCAAAGCTCAAAAACAAGCCATTGGCAATTTCAAGTCAGCTTTGTTCTAGTGGTTGATTGCTATTCAATTGTTGATCAATTATATTTATTACAACCCGACAAAGACTTGATAATCATACCCAAGATGCTATCAAGGTGAAACCTGAACAACTGAGCCCCACTAGCAAGATGGTTTGGGAGAACAAATTTATATTAGACATGATTTTGGCTGAAAAAGATAGAGTCTCTGTAATTCTGGGAGAACAATGTTACCCTTCATCCAATGTCAACAGAACTCCAGATATGACCATTACCAGAACACTCAGGAGGAGACAATGTAAGTCCTGGTCTCTGACCTTCATCTCTGGAGGTCCCATCCCTGTGTCCTTGGAGGAGAATCAAGGCAGCCCACCAAAATCTTGACCACTCCCAGTCTATTTAAACTGCTCCCCCGGAAAGTCCCTCATGGTCCCCACAGGGCACAGAACTGCAGGATTTGGCATTTGCCCTGGTGAGTTTTGAGCCAAGCCATACCTCTGTTATTCCCCATTGGAATGGGAATGCTTATTCTTTGATAATGTCTCTTGGATATTTGTTATTTATTGTTGTTGTTTTGTTTTATAGGTACCCACAGGTAAGGCATTACCTTGAGTGTCAGAAGATACTTGGGTTCTGAATTCCTAGATAGTGCTGGAACTGTTAAAGACTATGGGAACTTTTGAAGTTGGACTGAATATATTCTGCACAGTGAGATCGCCATAAGCTTATGGGAATGAGAGATGAAAAGTGTGACCTAAAAGTAACATTTGGCTGCAAGATTGACAGGTGTTGACTTGCGATGGTTAATACTGATTGCCATTGTCAACTTGAAAGGATCTATACTTACCTAGGAGACAAATCTCTGGGAATGCCTTTGAGGAACTTGCTGGATTGTATTTATTGAAGTGAGATAATCCACACTAAATAGAGGAGGCATCAATCCATAGGCTGGAACTATATGATGAATACAACAGGGAAAGTGAAGGGAGTGCTACCTTTCATCTGTCTCTGCTTCCTGACTGTGGACACTGACCGGCTGCCTCACACTCCTGTCGCCACGCCTTCCCAGCTGTGATGGACAGTGCCCTCAGACTAACCTGGAACAAACCTTTCCTTCCTTCTACACTGCCGCTTGTCAGGTACCTGGTGACAGCAACAAGAAAGGTAACTAATATAGATGGTAAGGATTGCAGGAGCATGAAAAGAGGAGGGAAAAGAAGCTATTGACAGCCTAGCTGTGAGAGAGGGAGAAAGGATGGGCTCCAAGAGAAGGAAGCTTTTAGGCAGATCTGCTACAAATTCAGTACGAACAATTAAAAAGCAGGGTATCCTGCACCCTGATGTGCTGAGAGTTCCTGAACACTTTTCACTTTGTAAAAGAAAAGAAGGCAGAATGGAAATTGATCAAAACATGTTAAGAAACTGTTGCCAAAATAATTTTTTCAGGTGAAGCTAGTCCTAGGGGGCCGAAATTGACTTTGGGAGAATTAATTGATGTTGTATAGCGTGAGCCAAAACCTTCCAAGTTAAGATTAATTAGCTTTACAGAGTTGAAATTGATTAGTAGAGTAGCCCTATTGATTTTGAGGTTAAACATAGCACTCAGTCAATTACTCATTATATTTACTGCTCTAAATTACAGCTTGAACTGTTGAAGAGTGTTAAGAATAATAAGACAAACTCAACGACTATGGACATGTTTGCTTTTCAGCTGTCAATGCCAGCCATTGATCTGTTTAAACAACCAAGTCCTTTTCATTGTTGTTACTGTGTATTACAAACAGGAATCTGCATGTCCTAACAGGTACTCAGACTACACAGTTTTATAAAAAATGGAACAACTGACAACAAGTGCTGGCGGTGTGCAGGGAAAAGAGAACCCTCATCCACTGTTAATGGGATGGCAAACTGGTACAGCTATTGTGGATATCAGCATGGAGAATTCTCAAAAAGCTAAAACTAAACCTATCATATGATACAGCTATAACCACTCTTTGGCATATACCCAAAAGACTCAGCGTTCCCCTTCACAGATACTTGTTCAGCCATGTTTATTTGTTGAATCATCTCTATTCGAGAAATAACCAGGCTAGTTAAAAGATAAAACAATTATATTTTTATTTATTATAAGGGACAAACTTATGAAACAGGAATGAGAAGTCTGAGTTCAGCTTTGTTGCAAGGGAACCACACAGAGAGAGCAGGGCCTCATGGTGTTTTTTTTTCTCTGGGTCCCAGAAAGCCACACCCTAACTTGGCCCCACCTCTTCAAGACAAAGATCCCCCATCACCCCCCCCTTTTAGTCTAAATAAGAGAATTACAAACCCAATACAAAACTATATACAATAGGAACAGCCAACATAAACAATATTAAGCAAGGAACACATGATAAATGTTTTAATAAACATTCTACTCTAAAGAATCTAAGTCTTGCATTGGAAATAGACTTGGCTAAATCATAAGAGGAAGGTAACCCCCTGAAAACATACAAATAAGAACCTACACCAATTGAGAAGATTATATTTAGAGGCCATGAATTTGGAAGAGAATGGGAGGAGTATGTGAGAGGGTTTGGAGAAGGTAAGGGAAAGGAAAATTTACAATATTATATTCTAAAAAATAAAAATATCCAGCAATAATCAGGATGTAGAGCTTAAATTTAATTATTTTCCTTACATTGTTTATCTACACTTTAAAAAGCAAAAAAACAAATATATTTAAATATTCCAATGTTATCTGCTCTAAATTACATATCTGCAGGCATAGCTCAGTTATTCTTTAATTTTGCCACTGAACACTGACAGGCTGAGCCAATTACTACATTTGAGAAATTTCCATGCGTACTTTATTTTTCACAAAAGCTCAAAACCATTTTCTCCATCTCCATTAGCATTCCCTCTTGCCTTGGAAGTGGGTAGGAGGTGAGGGAGATGCTGAGCGAGGGCATCAGCATTCCTTCTTGCTGGCTGTGCAAAGAATGTAGCTTTAACTGTTCGTGCCTGGAATAGTCCTCAGGATTGTTTGCAGTGAGCAAATTTGAGGAATTCCCAAATTGTTAGGTTGAGCTAGGGACTAGCCATACCCCATTTCTCTATAATCTTTCAGTTGCTAGAGGACAGCTCATCAGGAAGAGGGTCTGTGAGCTTGAGACCGGCTCCCTGGGAACTCCAGACTTCAGGAAAGAAATGCTAACTCCCACAGCTTGGTTCAGCTGCTTTCTGGAGCGGATCTCTCTATTCCCAGCAGTCAGTCCTCACAGTCGATTAGACTCTGGGATCCCTGCTGCCGCGGGAAGAGGTCAATAGCAATCTGAGTCTGTACAGCAAACCCCTAGGTGTTGAGATTCAAGGTTATTGTCAGGTACCAAGGAACATAGAAATCCAGGACATCAGAGGAATAAGGCATATACCTACCTCATCCAGTGAATAAGTCTAATGTGTCTGTCATAGTTAGTTTCGTTTGTCAACTTGACACATCCGGGAGGATGGAGCCTCTATTGAAAAATGGCCTCCATTTGATTGGTCAATGATTGCATCTGTGAAACATGTTTCCCTTCTTTCCTTCCTTCCTTCCTTCTTTTCTTTTTTTTTGAGATTATAACATAATTACATCATTTTCTCCTCCCTCCCCCCTCCAAATCCTCCAATGTACCCCTCCTTGTTCTCTTTCAAAGTTATGGCTTTATTTGTCATTGTTATTTATATGCATTCCTAAATATAACCTGTTCAGTCTGTATAACGTTACCTGTATGTATGTTTACAGGGCTGATCATTTGGTAGTGGATAGCCAATTGGTGTGCTCTTCCCCAGACAAGACAGTGAAGCATTTTCTTAATTGCTAATTGATGTGGGAAGACCTAGCCTACTATGTGGTGGCCTGGGATGTATAAGAAAAGCAGCTGAGCCGGGCTGTGGTGGCGCACGCCTTTAATCCCAGCACTCGGGAGGCAGAGGCAGGGGGATCTCTGTGAGTTCGAGGCCAACCTGGTCTACAAAAGCTAGTTCCAGGACAGGCTCTAAAAACGCTGCAGAGAAACCCTGTCTCGAAAAACAAAAAAAAAAAAAAAAAAAAAAGGAAAAGCAGCTGATAGCCAGGCGGTAGTGGCGCACGCCTTTAATCCAAGCACTCAGGAGGCAGAGGTAGGTGGATCTCTGTGAGTTCGAGGCCAGCCTGGTCTACAAGAGCTAGTTCCAGGTCAGGCTCCAAAGCTATTGAGAAATCCTGTCTCGAAAACCAAAAACAAAAACAAAAAAGAAAGAAGGAAGGAAGGAAGGAAAGAAGGAAAGAAAGAAAGAAAAGCAGCTGAACAAGCCAAAAATCAGCATTTCTCTGTGGTCTCTGCCTCCAGGTTCCTGCTTTAAGCTCCTACCCTGGCTCCCCCTGATGATGGACTGTACCTTGTAAGAAGAAACCACCCTTCTCTTCCTCAAGTTGCTTCTGGTTATGATGTTTATCATGGCAACAGAAAGCAAACAGACCGGTGCCTTTCCCCTACACCTCCGTCACAGCCTATTATTTTTTTATTACATCAGAGTGCAAATGCTCCTCCCCCTTTGCCCTTTCCCAAATTCCTTAAAATCGTCTTCCTGTTTAGGTGCTCCAGAAAGCATTACCCCTCTTCAGACCCTGTAAAAGGAGACTGGAAGACTGCGAATCTTCACCCTTACTGTGAGTTTATTCCCAAATAAATATACCTTTGTTATACTCCATCCAGACTAATGTGGGGCTCTCTGGGTATGACTACAAGACCCCACCACACTTCATTCTTGAGTGCTCTGCATTCTTGCCCTCAGGCACCTAGCCAGGACATCTCTTAACACTTTCCTGCTCCAAACCTTCTTATGTAGATTGACAATGACTTTGAGGTCTTATGAAAAATAAAGTAGACCTAGCAACTTCTCCAATTTAGTATGCCTCAAACTGTCGGTATTTACGGACACAATTAAAGAATATATGAGAAATATGCCTGCAGATAATATAGCCATTAAATAAATCTCATGGTCTCAAGGAACAATCTTCCTCTCAGTAGCCTCTATCAAAACCTTTCCGTGAAGTCCCTCCCCAGAGAAAGAGCAGCTTCACTTACTGTTCATAGTAAAATATGGCTGATTTCCTGAGCACAGCTCCAAAGCGAGTTCTTCCTGTGTGTAGTCTACTTGATCCTCACACTTCTTACTGTATTGTAATGGAGTCTTTGACTATCATCCACAGCATAGTGCTGCAATATTGGACTGCTTTGGTAGAAAGGGAAAATCAGGGGGCAGCAAGAAATACAAGGAATTCAAATTTTAGGTTCCCCTCATATAGCTGGCCTTCCTTTAAGCCCTTTGTATGTCTGGGCTTTATACGTGGGTCCCCAAAGCTAGTCCTGTACTTCCCTAGGCTTGTCATTTCGTGTTCTTATTTTAGACTTGTTTTGTAAATAAAGCTGTTTCCCAAGGGGGGGGGGGGGAAAGAAAGGTAAAATCAGGTTCCCAAACAGGAAGTCAATAACTAGCACAATGATTATAATCATTATAATCACTTTTTTTGCTAATCACTTGGTAAGTGCTCAAGTCACGGGCAACACCATGTTTTTAGTATATGTGCATTTAATTGAGAAATGCTTGAGCTGAAGAGATGGCTCAGCGATTAGGAATGAGCTCTGCTCTTGCCCTGAGTTTAATTCCCAGAACTCCTTGTCAGATGGTTTACAACTACATGGGACTGCTCCGGCTTTCATGGGCAGCTGCCAATCATATTTCCATATACATACACATGATTTCAAAATTACTTCTAACTGCTGCGTTGAACATAAAAGATAGAATACCAACGTATTCTATCTGAGAAAACAAGAATACCGATTAATATCTTGCCTTTGTTCATCCAGTGCACAGACTACAAAATTTGAATATCAGAAGTTAAATGTGTTCTCCGGAACATTTGCTGGAGGTTGCCCTTCAAGCCTATGGTTACCATTCAGTAGACACACACATTTGCCCCTTGATTGTAACACCTTAAGGAGCTCTCTCATTAGAAGCTGAATTTCTGCAGGATTATACTCTGGCTCATTTTTCTAACAGTTTTACTTTGTGTCAGGTAATTTTTTTTGTCTTGTGTCAGAAAATTTTTTGCTCCTTGTCTGCCTTCTCCCTTTCTTAAAGAATGAAATGTTCTCCACATGTCAAGAAATACAATGGCCAGAGTCTCTTCACTAAATGCACGCCTTTGCCTTGTCGTTCACTCCATCATTACTTCCACTCACTGTGCCAACTACATTTTATTCAAGAGCTTGGAAGATGAAAAGTTTCTCAGTTAATGTAGGACGACCAATAAATATTACAAAAAAATAGAGAAGCCAACAAGAGATGCAATTTATCAGTCTAGAATTTCAATTTAATGACAGCATAGAGAAAACTGAGCAATTTAAGAAAATAATGAATTACAAAGTGATAAAATAAAATAAAACACATTCCAAGATAAAGTCATTTTATGCTTCATATCCTTTGGACAGATAACTGTGGTGAATTCAAAATAAATTAGCACTCTTTGCTTTGGATATTCCTATGTTAAAATATAGTGTGCTGGGGCTGGAAACCTTTTAAGATTTCCAAAAAGTGTTATGTCAGCAAACTTATGTTTAATTGATGATTTTGTTTTCTTTCTTTCTGTTTGAGATAGGGACTCATTATGTAGCCTAGCATGGCTTTGAGCTCTCCATCGTTCTACTTCTGCCATTCAGGCGCTAGAATGACTACAGTATTCTACCACACTCAATTTTGTTTGCCTCTTAAAATAAACAAGCAAATATCTCAACAATCCTGTTCAATGCAATGTGAATACAACATATATTCTTTCTAAAATAGTTATCATATAATCATATATATATATAATATTTAAATTACATTTATATCCATGGACATACATACATAAAAGTATTATATAACTGGTAGTTTAAAAGAAAATAGCTGTTATAGGGATGGCACATTTAGGAGGTGTGGCCTTGTTGGAGTAGGTGTGGCCTTGTTGGAGGAAGTGTGTCATTGAAGGGGTGGGCTTTGAGGCTCCTATACTCACTATGCCCAGTATAGTGTGACAGCTCACTTCCTACTGCTTGTGGACCTAAATGTAGAGCTCTCAGCTCCTTCTCCAGTGCCATGCCTGTCTGCATGCTATCATCCTTCCTGCCATAATGATAATGGACTAAACCTCTGGACCTGGAAGCCAACTCAGTTACATGTCTTCTTTTATAAGAGTTGCTGTGGTCATGGTACCTCTTTACAGTAATAAAAACCCTAAGACAACAAGGTATTTAAACTTCAGAAACTGCTTTGCCTCATCCTCTATTAAAAACATGCTACAGTTGATATCTGTGGCCTGTGTCACTTCTGGGGGCCATAGAAACCATGTGTAATGAAATGAGAAGGCCAGGCTGAGCCAGCCCTGCCCTTTGCTGGCCCTGAAAAAGCTGGTCCTACCTTGCTGGCCACTGTAGCAATAGAGTTGTTACTGACCCTCACGGGAGAGCCAGCCCCTGCACTTGGGAGATGGCCCCAACCCGCACCACAGGTGAGGGAGAACTGACATTGATGGCATAGGTATAGGGGAGTTGACTCTGTCCCCTCATCTGAGGCTTGTGGCCCCAGTGTCCTGGACTGACAAGCCCAGCTACCACCCTAGCCCACAGCTGGGCCTTGTTTAGTTCCAACCTAACATTTACCCCATCTAGGATCTACTGGAGCTCCTGAAGGGACTGGTCCTGAGGAATGATACCCACAGGCTCTCCATGATTCAGGGCTATTGCAGGATAATCTCAGAGGAGCTTTGGTGAGGATCCAGCGATAATGCTGTACCAGAAACCTGAGGTCCTGAACCAGACCAGTGACTCATTGCAGTGAACATTCACGGATAAAGCTAATTGGATGAAAGGGTGTGGTGTGTGACAAACTGCTCCCAAGGCCACCTGGATGAAGGAAGAGGTGTTGGGGAGGCAGGAAAGGAGACGCAAAGAGGGGTTTTTTGTTGTTCTTATTTTTGTTTGTTTGCTTGCTTTGTTATGTTTTGGTTTGATTTTTTAAAATTTCCTTTTGGGGGATGCTGCAGGGGTCAGGGGAGGATATGGGGTTACTAGGTGAGTGGAATTAGTGTGTATGCTGTGAAATTTCCAAAGAATCAATAAAAAAAAAACTATGTTAAAAAATATGCTATACATGTGGTAGCCTACGCCTTTAATCCCAGCACTTGGGAGGCAGAAGCAGGTCTGGTCTACAAAGAGCATCCAGGGCTACACAAGAAAAACCTGTCTCAAAACAATGAACAAAAAAGCAAACCATTCACCAGTGACTGGACTGTGCTTGACTAATAATTTACTGAACTGAAACAAGAAAAATTGTTCTAGTTTAGAATTCTGTGATTTCCAGCCAATCATTCTGTCTCATTATACACACAGCTACTCGACTTATTTCTCATCAGATTCAGTTGCTATGCGTGTACACAGGCATGAGGATTTTTATTCTATTGTTTTGAATTTGTCTTATGTAGCTCAGGATAGTCTTAAACTTTCTGTATAGCCAAGGATGACCTAAATACCAGTCCTCCTGCCTGGAACGCCTGTGTTAGGATTACATTCCTGAGCCATCAGGCCTGCCTTTCTGTACTAGCTATGCTTCTGTTGCTGTGGTAAGAAAATTATAACCAAAGGAAACTCAGGAAGGCAGAATTTATTTTTGCTTAGGATTCAAGAGGGACAAGTCCGTTGTGGTGGGGAGAGACAGCAGCAGGCAGGCATGGTGGCATGTGGCAAGCCCTGAAACATCCCATGAGAAGCAAGAAGGAAGTCTGCTTCAACACAACTTAGCTAGCCAGGCTAGCTCAAACTTTTCAAATCCGACTCTGGGCAGTTTACTGTAAGCATAGTCCAGCACAGTACAATTTGGAAAAGTATTTCCTGGTGTGACACAATCCCCTCTGCACAAGGAGGCATAATTACATAGAAACTCAACTCCAAGGAGATGGGTTCTGTAGATAGGCAACAGGCATTATCTTAAGGGCCTAGGGGAGGATCTGGTGTGGTTTTGGTCAGACAGATAGCATAGAGGTCATTTGGGATATTAGCCACCTCCGGTCCTGGTTGTGGGAGCTTGGGGAAATGCCTAGCACAGAGGTCACCTAGACCACTTCCGGTCCTGTTTATGGCAGTTTGATTTGGTATGGGCCTACAGAGAGCATAAATCACAAGGTTATCAATCACCTCCATTCCCAGTCTTCTGGGAGAAAAACAAGTTATACATCTTTCCCGTTGAAAAGCCAGTCCTGCCTGTTCACCATTCCTGGTTTCCTTAATGCTTATCTGTGAGGGCGAGGACCTTTGTACTCCAAACAGTGGCAGGACAGGAAACTGAGTATCTGCACCTTCAACCACAGACTTGAAGCAGAGAATGCAAATGAGGTGAGATTATGAACTCTCAAAACCTGGCCCCAGTGACACATTTCCTCCGTCACTGCCTCTCTAGGACAGTGCCATCAACTAGAGACCAAGCATTCACATATCCAAACTATGGGTGAAATTTCTCATTCAAATGACCACACCCTCATTTCAAGTTTTGTTGACGCAACAAACAGACCATTGTCTTTTTACTGCCAAGACTGTGCATACCAAATAGATAAACATTTTAGACGTTTGCTAGCTCTTGGAATCACATCAACCAACACAAGCAGAAACTCAGCAAAGGGAGAGATATTTATGGACTTAAAACATGACTTTTAGAATATTACTTTTCTGATATTTCTTGTAAAAGACTAAAATATTATTTCTAAAATGTATTACATATGTGTACATATAATTATATGCATATACATAAACATAATTAACTATACATTAAAAACCCAACTTCTTTAATTATAGCATCACTAATTATTGTTTACACCAACCACAAACATACTAAATAGAGAATTCTTTACGTCTCCAAAGACAGAGTTTTTTTCTGAAGTGTCTCAGGTTTCAAACCTGAGACAACAATGAGATTATTTTATTTGGATAAGAGATTTATTAAGTTAATTCTTCTTCTTCTTCTTCTTCTTCTTCTTCTTCTTCTTCTTCTTCTTCTTCTTCTTCTTCTTCTTCTTCTTCTTCCTCCTTTTTTGTCTTACAGTACTGGGCATTGATGTCAGGGTCTCACACACTTTAGCGCTGAGCTAGGTCTTCATGGGTTCAGACCATGGGGCAAAGTGGAGATTCCCTTTTACAGGTTTTGGAGGATTGAGGGAGGTTCTACGTCCACTAACGGATGAATAATTCCCAGTCAGTCTTATAGTCAGGCTGCCACTGATTGCCAGGTGGCAGAGGAAGGGGAATGGTCTTGCATTTTGGTTGGTATTTTTAAGGCCTTAATCTGGGGGCCCAGGAGGACAGTGGTGGCTGTCCCTTGATGCAGCTGACCTTGCAGCCAACAAGAGTGCTCATCGCCAAACTCTGTCCAACATGAGTAGTTCAAGACCCACTGAGGAAGTCAGAGTGGAAAGAGTCTTACATACAAAGCTATCACTGTATTTTGTGCTCTGCTTTCTGCCAAGACCTCTAAAGTAGCAATTACTCAAAATTAGGGAGTTGGTTGATATTCTGATATATTGATAAAAAATAATATAAGGCCTGCATATATTTTAGGATACATGCTTCAGACACTGAGTGAAAAATGACATATTTGATGTAGTGAATTGAAGATCCCTTTTAAGGTTAACACTACCAGAGGAAACATATCTTGCTGGTTCCCTCTGGGATTTCAAAGTATCTCAGGGGAGATTTCCTGTAATTCTGGGTGATTTTTTTAAAGATTTATTTATTATGTAACAGTGTTCTGGCTGCATGTAAGCCTGCATGACAGAAGAGGGAGCCAGATCACACTACGGATGGTTGTGAGCCACCTTGTGGTTGTTGGGAATTGAACTCAGGACCTCTGGAAGAGCAGCCAGTGCTCTTAACTACTGAGCCCTCTGTCTCTCAACCCTCTAGGTGATTTCTTGACACAAACTGTCAAATCAATTTAGCACACACTTATGTCATCTACAATGTGAGAGGCTCTGAGTGTCACTACAAGGAAAAGAGATAAAACACAGACGTCTCTCTTAGAAAATACCAATTTCCCACTGATTGAAGAGATATCTACAGTGGCTAGCCTTAGTATCTGGGAGTTGTGGGCAAGGGTGTGACTTCCTCAAGAGTGGCATTATTTTGCTGTTAGTACAGGCACATTTTTCTTGGTAGGGAATCAGGCAATTAATCTGGGATATCAATTCCTAAGAGTGATAGATCTAATCTACTGGAACTCACTGTCCCACAAGAACTGAACCTTGTCCAATGTCTGTGCAGGGCAAACCAGGGAAGATATCTTTGGTTTAGAGACTAGGAAAAATCCAGGAAGCTAAAAATGTAGTAAAGGTCAGGCATTGCTTTTTCATAGCACAGTAACTGTAATTGTTTGATGTTCTGTCTCCCCTACTAAACTATTAATTATTCGAGAGCAGAACACATATGTCTCTGTATTAACAGAGCCTAGGCAATGTCTTGTATTCATGTGGTGGTTTGCTATAATTGATAAACCACTCTCAATTTATTTTTATGAATTGAAATCTGTAGTTTTCACAGTTTATGGGTATTGACCAATGCAGAACTTAAAGTTTTAATTACATATCATAATAGAAGATACCCTAGGATAAACAGAAAACTGCTCAAACCAATTCTAAGATCTCAGCTTAAGGATGAGGAGCCTTCCAAAAATTATTTACGATTTTATTGCACTCCCTGTTGTATCCCAGATAGGTTTTTAAGGAACTTGGTAGACTCATCCAATATTCAAATGGATAGAGCCAAAAGGGGTCAAGAAAATTTTAAAGAGATAAGATTATCCCTGTCAAAGACATACATGTGTTACATGCATGAATATAAATATATAAGCTTTCTTTAGAAGAGATAAAATTTATCCAAGTGCCCTGACACATACCTGTGGAGTCTCATCTGCTTGGGGGAATGAAATGGACATTCACTTGAACTCAGGAGACTGAGGCCAGCATGCACAATACACATAGCACAACTCAAGTCCCCAGAAGGCAGGGGAGCTCTCTATCTAAAAGACAAACAAACCTGAAGCCATGCATAGTAGCACATGCCTTCAACCCTATAATCTCAGCACTGAAGAATTCAGGGTCAACCTTACCTTTCTATGAAGTTTGAGGCTAGCCTGTGCTACCAAAGACACTGTTCTTAAAAAAGGAAACAAACAAACACACAAGCAAAAACAACAACCCTGAGAGCAGTGGAAGGTAGGATTTAAAAACAGATTCAGACATATTAATTTCAATTTGTGACATGGGTATTTAAATAAATGAGAAATAAATGGTTATTATGTTGTGCTGGTTCATTTTTTTGTCAACTTGACATATGCTAGATTGATCTGGGAAGAAGAAACCTCAACTGAGACAATGCTTCCATCAGATTGGCCTGTAGGCAGGTCTGCAGGAACATTTTCTTTATTCATGTTTGATGTGGGAGGACACTACCCACTGTGGGTGGTTGCCAACCCTGAACAGGTTGTCCAGGGCTCTATAACAAAAACAGAGAAATAAACGAAGAACAAGCCAATAAGCAGCATTCCTCCATCAGATCAGCTTCTGCTTCAGTTTCTACCTCCAGATTCCTGCCTTCCATTCCTGCCCTGACTTCCTTTCATGATAGACTTTAACCTGTAAGCTGAAATAAATATTTTCCTCCCTGAATGAAACGTGAGCCAGGCCTCCACTGTCTTCGTTCCTCTCAGCATTGCCATCTTCCAGGATCCTGCTAGAATGTTTACACCGTTCAACCATTTTTCTATTCCAACCTTCTGAAATCTTTCATAGCCCTCCCCAAACACACTTCTCAGCAGCATCACACACCCCAGGTACCGACTTCTCTCTGCATGTTTACTTGTTTGTCGCTGCGATAGAATTCCATGATTGAAAACCACCAAAGGGAGACTTTCTGGACCTATAGTTTCAGAGGGATGTATGTCCATAATGGTGGGAAAAGCAAGGTGGCAGGAGCAGGAAGCTGAAGAATCACATCTCAACTACACAGAGGAAACAGAGTAACGTGGAGGTGGGCTGAGACTGTAAATTCAAAGCCTGCCCCCAGTGATGTACTTTCTCCAGCAATTCTCTGTGTTCTGAAAGTTCCATAACTCTCCCAAGCATCACTACCGAGCAAAAAGTGTTCAAATGCACAAGCATAGGGGAGACATTTCCTATTCAAACCACCAGAAACTGTAACTTATTTTCAGAGAGAGGGGGGCTAACGTGGCTTCTGTTCAGTGTTAAAGTGATTAGGAAATGCCCCTTTGTGTGTCTGCTTGTACTGTCTGTGCATTGATTCAGAATTCACAGAGAACAGAAATAAACGAAAGTAACCAGAGACCATCCCAGGGAATGGCCTTTGCTTTCACTACAAAGTCATGATATCTTTTCCTTCCATGGCTTAAAAGTAATACATGCTTTATTATAGGAAATATAAAGAACAGGAGACCATGCACTGATACTTTACTGTGGGCAGGACTCTTAAGGCTGCCTGGTGTGGCACCAAAGTCAAATATGTGTTCTTCATTTGCCTTATTACTTACATATACCAAAGTTTACAAAAACAAACGTGAAATATGGTTTAGTTAATAATAAGGAAAATTAAAAATTGCCCAAAGTCCACATTATGAGTTAATTCTGTGGGGCAGATTTTTTTTCACTTTTATTGAAAATATATTCTTAAATCAGCCAGTGGTGGTGCATGCCTTTAATCCCAGCACTTGGGAGGCAGAAGCAGATAGATCTCTGTGAGTTCTAGGACAGCCTGCTTTTACAAGAGCTAGTTCTAGGACAGGCTGCAAACCTATAGAGAAACCTTGTCTCAAAAAACTAAAAAAGAAAAGAAAAAGAAAGAAAGACAGACAGCCAGAAAGGAAAGAAAATAATTTTTTTTCTCAAGTAATTTATCCTGATTATAGTTTCCCATCCCTCTACTCTTCCCAGTTCCTCTCTACCTTCTCTTCACTCTGGATCTACTCCCTTTCTGTCTCTCATTAGAAAAAAAAACAGCATTGGCTGTGTGGTCATGGCACATGCCTTTAATCCCAGCACTCGGGAGGCAGAAGCAGAAGCAGGCAGATCTCTGTGAGTTCGAGGACAGCCTGGTCTACACAGTAAGTTTCAGGAAAGTCAAGTCTACACAGAGAAACCCTGTCTTGAAAATCCAAAAAGAAAAAGAAAAGGACAACCTTCTAGGGGGGCTGGAGAGATGGCTCAGAGGTTAAGAGCACTGGCTGCTCTTCCACAGGTCCTGAGTTCAATTCCCAGAAACCACATGGTGGCTCACAACCATCTGTACTGAGATCTGGCATCCTTCTCTGGCATGTGGGCATATATGGAGGCAGAATGTTGTATACATAATAAATAAATCTTTTTTAAAAAAGAAGAAGAAGAACAAGCTTCTAAGAGATAACCAACACGACAAAATAAAATATAGCAAGATAAAGCAAAAACAATCATACTGAAGTTGAAGAAGACAACCCAAGAAGAGTCCCAAGAGTAGGCATAAGAATCAGAGAGAGACCCACTCGTTCTCAGACGTCCCATAAAATACTAACCTAAAAGCTATAATATATGCACAGAGGACCCATGTAAGCTCTGTGCTTGCTTCTTCAGTCTCTGTGAGTTCATAGGTAGCTTGCTTAGCTGATTCACAAGGCCTTGTTTTCCTAGTGTCCTGATTCCCTCTGGCTCTTACACTTTTCTGCCTTCTTTTCTTCAGGGTTCCTTCAGCTCTGCGGGTAGAGATTTGTGCTCTCTCTCTAAGGTAATGTCCAGCAGTAGGTCTGTGCATGTTTTCATTTGCTGGAAGAAGTTTCTCTGATGATGACTGAATAAGGCACTGGTCTATGAGTATAGCACTATATCATTAAGAGTGATTTTATTGGTTGTTTTTTTTTTTTTAAGGTAAATAATGTTTGATTTTACCCTAGGTCTTTGGCCTATTTAGTCTCTAGTTCTTGATTACCTAAGCAGTGTTGGCTTTGGGTTCTATAATCTGAAGTGGAATTTAAGTCAAATCAGGCATTGATTGGCTACTCCCACAAGGTTCTGTAGCTCCACTGTTTTAGTGTAGTATGCAGGCAGGACAGATTGTGGGTGAAAGCTTTTGTGGCTAGGTTGGTGTTTATGCTTCTCTTTTGGTAGCCTTCCTGAATCAAAGATACTAGTACATAGGCCTAGCTCAACTTGTCCGTGTTCAAGGAGTTGTGTGGGTGTTGCCCTTGACCATGGAGCCCTGCTGTCAGTTTAAGGAGAACAACTGTTGTCTTAGCAACAGCCTGGGTTGTTTGGGGATTTCCATGGGAGCCCTTTGACCAACATCTCAATAGGATGCAACTCAGTCTATCTACTGGGAACCTCACTTGGTAACAGGAGATGGCCAGCTGAGACTTCATATCTCCCATTATTAGGAGACCTCGTTAAGATCAAATTCATATATTTTAGGGAGCTTCCATTGCACTATGTTTTCATATCATTCCTCAAATGCTTCTCTCAATTCCAACTGTCTCTTCCCACATTCTTTTTTTTTTTTTTTTTTTTTTTTTTTTTTTTTTTTTTTTTTTTGAGACAGGGTTTCTCTGTAACTTTGGAGCCTGTCCTAGAGCTAGCTCTGTGTAGACCAGGCTGGCCTCGAACTCACAGAGATCTGCCTGCTTTTGCCTCCCGAGAGCTGGGATTAAAGGCCTGCTCCACCACTGCCCGGCTCTACATTCTTTTACTCTGCCTTATCTAGCAGATTAACTTTTAAAAGAAGGCTCCAATTTCTCTTGGGCCACTTGTTCATTCTGCACTACATTTTCTCTCTTATCAAGAGATTGTGCTAGCTATGGTTTTTCCTCTTCAGTCTAGTGCACACTTTGAGATTTCAGAGATGGGGAAAAAAGCCATATATATATATATATATATATATATATATATATATATATATATATATACACATATATATACAGAGGACCCAGCACAGACCCATATAGGCCCTGGGCTTGTCACTTTAGTCTCTGTGAGTTCCTTGGGATGACAGTGGAGATGCAAATCATATATAAGGAGTCCTAACCTTCTGAGCACAAATGCACCACTTCTCATGGAGATACCACATGGAGAACCCTGAGGCTGATTGGAGATGCCTAAATTGCCCCCAGCTGCCACAGCCCTTGTTCCCACCGCTGTAATTGCACTGGGGACTTCAAGCAGACCTATTTAGCTAAGCCCCTCAAATTCCTGACTCTCAGAAAGCTGAGAGAAAAGACAGTGGGTATAATTGTAACTTTCGCCTGGGAAGGTTTCTCTGTTAATTTCCACAAGAAGAAACTGGAATGTATAAGAAGGAGACAGGACCAGTTGCCAAGTGCCAGACGATCAGGTTCTGTTACTATAGAACCAAGAGGAATATTCTTCTCTGCGCTTCCCATCTGCACTGTTCCTGGAAACTTTTTTGTTCCTTCCCGAGGAACTGTTTATTGTACAGATGAGAAATCTGCAACAACTGAGCATTATCATCCCAGTATAAAATGCTGAAGATGGGGAAGGGTAACGAATATTTCATGTATGTTTATTCTAGCCATTGGTCTTCTCGCTATGCAGCAATGTCGTAAAGCCCAGGCAATTCACCTCACTGTGTTGTGTGCTTTAAGGTTTTACTAACATTATGAAGTCATGGTGTTTTCCTTTTGATTTAAATTGTAATGTGTATTCATCAAAACACTCTACACTTCACTAAGGTTTGGTTTTTATTTCTTTTTACATGTACTGCAGAATTAAGTAGATTTATGTTTCATTGTGTGGTCTGTGCATCATTTGGTCTGGGACCAAATATAGCTTTTTGTTGTTGTTATTTTATTTTTTATATCTCATTATTTCAGATGTTTTAAAACCTGAAATAATTAGTGACTTTAAAGGAAAATAGGAAATTGGATTCTCACAGAAGGAAGGTGTGGTGGTTTGAAAGAAAATGGTCCCCAAAGAGAGTGGCACTATTAAAAGGTGTGGCCTTGTTGAAGGAAGTGTGTCATTGTGGGGGCAAGCTTTGAAGTCTAAAATATGCTCAAGCCACACCCAGTGGCTAAGACCACTTCATGTTGTGTGCATAGCAAGATGTAAAACTCTCAGTTCCCCTAGCACCATGTCTCTTGTGCACTTCCATGTCCTCCTATGATGATAAAGGACAGAAACTCTGAAACTGTTAGCCACCCCATTAAATATTTTCCTTTATAAGAGTTGCCATGGCCGTGGTGTCTCTTCCCAGCAATAGAAACCCTAACTAAGACAGAGTGGGGTAATTTTCACACATACAACCCACATAAAATAAGTTGTTGTTGTTGTTGTTTTGAGACAGGATTCTTTGTGTAGTTTTGGAGCTTGTCCTGGAACTTGTTCTGTAGACCAGGCTGGCCTCGAACTCACAAAGACTAGCCTGCCTCTGCCTCCTGAGTGCTAGGATTAAAGGGGTACACCACCACTTCCCAGCAAAAAATAATTTTTTTAATTAAAAATATTGACCTGGAAGTAACCAACTAAAGCACAAAAGATTAAAATGTCGCTGTTTTAGTTTCACTTCTGCTGTAATTAAAATTCCCTGACTGAAAGGAACTTTGGGAGGAAAGGGTTTTTTGGCTTACACTCCAGATCACAGCCTGTTATTGAAGAAAGTTAAGGCAAACTCAAACAGAACAAGAAATGAGATTTGCTTTCTATTTCTCCTAAGATTGCCTCCAAACAAGGAGCTCACTTTACAAACAAACAAACAAACAAACAAACGCACACCAAAGACTAAGGATGCTATTGTTTGCTCCGGAGCTGGCTTCGGCTTATACTAAACTGGATTTCTTAAACAGTTCAGGATCACCTGCCTGGGGTAAAGCTGCCACAAAGGGCTGGGCCCTCCTACATCAATTAACCATCAAGATAATCTCCCACAGACATGCCCGGAGGCAGATTTTTATCTAGGCAATTCCTCAATTAAGGCTTTCTTCTTAGATGGTGTTAGACTGTGCCAAATTGGCAGTTAAAGACAACCAGAGTAATTAGTTTAAGACTTATTAGTGTAGGTACTGGAGAGTTGTCTCAGCCGTTAAGAGTATGGGATGTTCTTCCAGATGGACCTGAGTTCATTTCTTAGCACCCCCATGGCCACTTACAACTGTTTGAAACTCCAGTTCCAGGGGTCTGATAACTTCACACCAATGCACATAAAATGAAGTTAAATAAACTTTATGCAATAAGGAACCGGGTATATTCCCAGAGCCTATTACAATCAATTATAGTAGGTTGGGATTACAGCTCGGTGATAGATTACTTACATGTCATGTGTGAGACCATAGGTCAAATCTCTTGAGTCAAAGAGAGACAGACACAGAGAGAAAGATGGAGAGAGAGGGAGGTTAGGGAGACAGAGAGATTGCGATTCATTTAATTAAAAAGAACAGTTTAGAAAAAGTAGTTTGTATAAAATGGAAATGCATTGATTCATACAAACAAAATCAAGTTTAATCCCATCAGCTGAGAGGCAGAGACAGCTGTATCTCTATGAGTCTGAGGCCAGCCTATGTCTACATGGGGAGTATCAGGCCATGGTTACATAGTAAGATCCTGTCCCAAAGAAAACAAAAATCAACAATAACAACAAACAAACAAACAAAATACAAAGAATAAAAAAGAAAAAAAGAAAAGAAAGAGGAGAAAAAAAAAAAAAAACAAGAATCAGGCAGGGCTGGGATTAAAGGCATGCGCCACCACCGCCCGGCCGAAGCAAGATTTAATTAAATATAGACCAGGTAGATGAGGTTCCTGGGAAATGGCCCATGTCACAGTTTGCAACAGTTTAAGAAGGAAAATCCCCAATTCGCTGCATTTCCCATCAGGCCCAATAAGGGCAAGAATACATCCTGATGTATTTCCTGCCTATGTATCTCCTGTGCACGTGTGACCATGTGTGATTAAGCCCAACCGTTGCAGAAAGGTCAAACAAACTTGTTTAGGGCAGTAAAATCTGTGACTTGCTACCTCCCATAAACAATAGCCTCCATTCATTGTCTTTGGGCTTGTGAGATCAGAGGCATTTGTGTTTCATGAATCTCTTACGCATAGAATTTAATTAAAACTTAAAATGTAATTTTGACTCTCACACTATGGTCTACGTCTTTTGACTTGTTAATTACTACAACCACACCTGAGTTGAGCTATTTCACGGCTAAAAAATAGCTGTTATTAACTATAGTGTTCACATTATCCCTAGAGAGTAAGGAACTCTTCCCTGATAGCTAGATTTACAAAGAAGAAGAAGAAGAAGAAGAGGAGGAGGAGGAGGAGGAGGAGGAGGAGGAGGAGGAGGAGGAGGAGGAGGAGGAGGAGAAGGAGAAGAAGAAGAAGAAGAAGAAGAAGAAGAAGAAGAAGAAGAAGAAGAAGAAGAAGAAGAAGAAGAAGAAGAAGGTGGCGGCGCACGCCTTAATCACAGCACTAGGGTGGCAAAGACAGACAGATCTCTGTGAGTTCGAGGCCAGCCTGGTCTACAGAGTGAATTCCAGGGCAGGCTCCAAAGTTACATAGAGAAACCCTGTCTTGAAAAACCAAAAAAAAAAAAAAAAAAAAAAAAAAAATCCACAAAAAAAAACAACTGAACAAACAAAAACCAGCACCGAAAGGTCTCAGATGGGGGATCAGGAGGGACGCTGAAATAAACAGCTGTGGCATATGAAGTTTATTAGAAGAGTTATTATTGTTATTATTAGTGCGATGGGCAGACAGTGAATAACAGGTAAGAACTCCGAGGAGAGATCAGGAGCCAGCGTCTGAGGCAGCATGGCTGGGGCCTCTAATGAGAGAGATCAGATCCTATACGGACTAGTGGGACTCTCTGGCTATGCCCTTCTAGGGTGGGGGAAGTTTCACACCACAAACCTGCCACCTCACTCTGATTCCCAGAGATAAGGCTGGGAAGCAGGTGCAGGACATCCGGCCAGACACACCCACTTCACTCTTCAGGTGAGAGATCCTGGTACCTGGAAGTCTGTCCACTAAAAGTTTACAGAACTTTTTGGAAGGCTGTCAATACAAATTTACAAACGGCATCACAGTGGGTGCCTACCAGTCAGTGTCTGTGAAAAGGGAATGGCTGATGCCTAACTCTCAGGATTCCCACGTTAATTACAATCTCACGCCAACAAACATCCACAAACAACAAAACTTCTCTCCTTAAGCCATGTCTGATGCTCGCTTTACTTCCACATACTTCACTTGTTTTTCTTTTAGGGTACTTCTCATACTTCCCTGTCCTGTTTCCTAGGCAACGTATCTCTCCCAGTAGACTCTAAGTTCCACAAGAGTGGCAGTTAGCAGTAGGTCTTATTTTTGGTATCATCATCCTATTGTACTGTAACCTAGTTCAGTCTCTGCAGTAAAGGTGTCAGAATACTTTCAAAGAATGCTTCCTTCCTTTTTTAAAACCTTTGGCTTTGCTTTCATTATTTTAAAGTTTTTCATTGTGTAATATTCATTTTGAGTACTCTGTTACACAAGGACATCTGAACAGAAATACATAATGTACGTTGAGCCTATTTCCCCACAGCCACTACCTTCGTTCCCCTTTCTCCTTCACCCTGCTAGTTCCCCTCGGCCTTTTACACAGCATTGCTTTTACTTTCATTTTGTATAGCACACATTTTATGTATGCTTCTGAGAATGATACATTTGATTCAACATGATTTTCTCCGTTTTCCTCTAAATGGCACAGCTTCGTTCTTCTTTATGGCTGAACAATATCTGTTGTGTATCTATGTCGTATTTTATCATTCCTCTGTGGTTGCTAGGTTGGTTCCAAAACTTGGGATCATGAATAGCGCTGCAGTAAACGACGGTGTGTAAAGTACCTCTGTGATGCATTGCTTGGAGTCTGGCGAGCGAAAGAGGAATTTGCATGGACCTGAGAGTGAGGGAAACGGGAGACGTCGCACTCAGAGGCCTCTACCTTGAAGCTGGGTGAAGAACGGAGGTGGAGGTGCCTGGAATTCCAACTTGTCCTTTTGTTTGGAGTTTTGCTTCTCTTGCCACCTGCTGGTCTCCTCATCAATAGCAATCCCTGAGTCATCTCACCTAGTGATTCGGCTAGAGACTCAGGAACAGGCTCACACAGAGACAAGCATTTCCCCGAAGGGACAAAGGCAGGAGACCACTACAGGGGCACATTCTTTGTAATTCTGCTTTGGCAACTGTCACTCTTGATTGTCTTTGGTTTCTCTATGGATTGCAATTTGTCTACCCACGCAGTCACTTAAGGCTGGCTGCCGAATGCCTGTTTCTCTCTGCTCCTCTGTTTTCTTCCAGACCTTCAATTCTGCAACAATATTCATATTTGTGAGAGATAAACCCTCTATTCTTAATGTATTTACTGAAGGCTTTCTTCTCCTAGTGGGACTTTCCAGTCTGCGCTCTGCCATTTTATTGCATAAGCCATGTCCACCCCATAGTTATGAAATGGCTACCAACCAGCGCTTGCCTATTTAGCTAACCTTATGCTGGGCAGGAAGTCAGTACACTGATACCAATTTTTTTCTCTTAGAATCTTCTCTTACTTTAAGAAGGGGAATTTTTTCTTTTAAACAAAGACTGTACAAAAATCCCTTCTGTCTTATCAGTCAAATCTGAGTCGCTCATTCTTCCTGGACAACTCCTAGAGGGGCTTAATCCCCTGGAAGTAACACCGCTGCTGATGTAATAAATCAGATCAGGCCGAATAAGTAAATCCTATCTTAATCTGAGCAGAGCAAAGCAACTCCTGGATGACCATTGGGAAGGCAGCGGAAAAATCACGTGGCAAATATGCCTATCAAGTCTTATAGAGCTTGTAGGCGTGGTCTTGAGTAGCCCCAGGGAGGGGCTGTCTTTTGCCGGACTTTCTCTGGGGTGGAGTTTAGAATCAGAGGAGTGAGACAAGAGCCCAAGCTCCTAGCTGGAGATTCCCAACACCCTCGACTGGACCAGTTTAGACCTGTGTTTCTTCCTCCTGTCTGTTCATCAGTGTAATCTTTCGCTTTGGGTGATGTTGCTGATGTTGCTGTTTTTGAGGCAAGGTCTTGCTACGTTGCCGAGGCGAGACCTCAGACTCCAGAGTACTGTGGCTTCAGGTTTGCACCCCATGCCCAGCCCAGGAAGTCTTAAAAACATAGTTTCACTTGGTTACTAACTAACAGAAGCAGTGATTTAACTGCTGTGGGGTGGTATCTCATCATTAGTGCTTGTCAACTTCTGTCATGGATACCGGTGTGTAACTAGACTTCAGATTCATTGCTTTGATCAGACGTGATTATTTCTCCGAAGCAATTTCACAACAAAATCTTTCTTTCTTTCTTTCTTTCTTTCTTTCTTTCTTTCTTTCTTTCTTTCTTTCTTTCTTTCTTCCTTCCTTTCTTTCTTATTTTCTATCTCTCTCTCTCTCTCTCTCTCTCTCTCTCTCTCTCTCTCTCCTTTCTTTCTTTTTTTCTTTCATGAGGAAGATGAGATGGCTGACTGAGGGAAAGACAAGGTTTAGCCATCCAGATGATCTCATCTAAAGATGATCTGCAGAACTGATAGAATTATGACTCAAACCTCCCCTTGCTTGAGTCATAGGAGATTATTGAGGACCAGCAGAGCCCACACAAGTTATTTGATTGATTATTCTTGGAAAGTCACCAGACATCTTGTCTATCCTAGCCCTTTCCTGAAAGAGCTCTCAAATTTCATCATACCAGAATAAAGAAGTAACTTGTTTTGTCTGGGTATGGTGGCACGTGCTGATGTTCCCATCACTGAGATGGGTAGGGTGGCACGTTAGGTTCCCATCACTGGGAAGCTAAGGGTAGAAAAGTCCCAAGTTCAATTCTAGCCTGAGCAACTCAGTGAGACTTGTTTCAGTGTAAAAAGTAAAAAGGGGAAATGACTCCTAATGATGTTTTGCTATTCTTGTGAATTGGTGTGTTGTTCAGCCATCACCAGAGAGGCTTCCTCCTGCTGCAGAAGGGAACATATCTAGAGACCCACAGCCAGACCTTACCAAGAGAGCGAGAGACCTCAGAACACTCCATCTAATCCCTCCCCTCAGGGTTCAGAGAACCCCACAGTAAAGCAAGCAGAAAGAGTGGAAGAGCCAGAGGGATGGAGGACAAGGATTCAAGACCTTATAGACCTGGCACACATATGAATTCCCAGAACCTGAAGCAGCATTCAAAGTGCCTGCGTGGGACTGTACCAGATACCTCTGTATCTGTATATTATGTATATATTATGGCTGCCAGATTAGTGTTTCTGTGGGACTCCTGAGGGGGGGAATGAGTGGATCTCTGATTATTGTGCCTTTCCTTGGGTTCTTTTCCTTCTGTTTGTTTGTCTTGTCCAACTCTGAAGTAAAAGTTTTTATTTCAATTTATTATATTTTTAAAAGTGAATGAACGAGTGAATGAGCGGACTCCACAGCTTTTTTGTTTTTGTTTGGTTGTTTGTGTTTTTCCAAGACAGGGTCTCTCAGTAGATATGGAGCCAGTCTTGGAACTCGCTCTGTTGATCAGGTTGACCTTGAACTCACAGAGATCCACCTGCCTCTGCCTGCTGAGTGCTAGTATTAAAGGCTTGCACCACCACTGCCCGGCTTGTTTTGTTTTTCAAGACAGGGTTTCTCTTGACTGTCCTGGAACTCATTCTGTAGACCAGGCTGGCCTCTAACTCAGAGATTCACCTTCTTTTGCCTTCTAAGTGCTGGGAGTATGTTTGCTTTTATTTGGTTATAGTTTGGTGGGTTTGGGGGGCATGGTTTTACTGTTTTCTTGGTTTGGGGGTTTTTGGTGTTTATTTTTAGAAAGAACTTAAAGTGGGTATGTAGGAAGGGGGAGAGGACTTGGGGGAGGGGAAGAATGTTAAAATGTTTAAATTAAAAATTGTAAAAATGGGCTGGCGATATAGCTTAATGATTTGTCTAGCATGCATGAGGTCCTGAATTCAAGTTCAGTGGTACTGAGGAAGGAAGGAAGAAATCAATCAATCAATTACTCAACCAATCAATTGTAAGACACATAATTAATTAGTTCAACTTAATTATGTAACTAATTATAAATTAATTCTGGGGCCAGTGACTACAGAGATGTTTTTCAAAGGGACTAGAGTTTCTGTCAAAATGGTTTTTCTTGAGATCCACTGGACAGGCATGTGACTATAGTTAATAATAACCTGTATTTCAAAAAAATGAGCCCATTTTAAATGTTTGCAGTCCATGAAAAAGATAAGACTATAAAGTGGTGGGTATGTTAGTTGGTTTAATCATTCTATAATATATAAATACCAAAGTATCCTAAGAATACAAAACTATTTTATTTGTCAAATAATTTTTTTAGCTCAATATGATAGTGCATGACTGCAATCCCATGATTTGGGAGGCACAGAGAGGAAAATTAGGAGTTGAAAGTGACCAGGTGGTGGTGGCTCAAATGCTTTAATCCTAGCATTTGGGAGACAGAGGCAGGCAGATCTCTGTGAGTTCAAGGCCAGCCTGGTCTACAAAATAAGATCCAGGACAACTAGGGCTGTTACACAGAGAAACCCTGTCTTGAAAAAAAATCAAACAACAAACAAACAAACAAAGAATTGAAAGTGACCCTCAATCACATAGTGAGCCTGAAGCTGCAAGAGACTCCCTTTAACACCAGATAACTAAATCCATGTACACTGAGCTTTGGGTTAGGAATTACAGTATGATTTTTAGAACATTGTTAGCATCATTTCAAAACAGGGTGTCATATGCCACATAAGCTGGCCTGGAACCCCAGTCTTCCTGCCTTACCTCCAAGTGCTAGTGTGGTTACAGGCACTCACAACCAAGCCTAGCTAACTGAGGCACCGACCTTTCCTTAAAAATTATTTGCAGTGTCAGTAAAGGCACTTTTGGTCAATCCTCACCACCTAATTTTGATCTCCAACCCATATGATTCTGGAGAGAACCGACTCCTGCAAGTCCTCTGGCCTGCCATGTGCTCACTCATACACACACACACACACACACACACACACACACACAATAAATATACAAATGTAAAGAATTGTTTTTACATTGTTTTCAGAGATACACATATGTCCCTTCCCTGGAGATTCTTAAAAGTATGATACAATCAAGAAAATCTGGAATGATTGGATACTTAATATTAGGCAATTATTGTTGATTTTAATTGTGATAATATTGTGATATGTTTAGAAAAGATAAAGTATTTTTAAACAAATATGTTATATATTCAGATGTAAAGCTACTGTATAGCATCTTTCTCCGGGTTTCTATTACTTGTGCTACACTGTTGGAGGAGGCCGTTAGTTTGTTCCCAGATGCGCAG
This sequence comes from Arvicola amphibius, assembly GCF_903992535.2. Taxonomy (NCBI): domain Eukaryota; kingdom Metazoa; phylum Chordata; class Mammalia; order Rodentia; family Cricetidae; genus Arvicola; species Arvicola amphibius. The sequence goes on from NC_052055.2 coordinate 87,203,881, forward strand.
CCCTGAAAGTAATCACACAGAAACCATATTATTTGCAATAATGTTTGGCCAATAGCTTAAGCATATTTCTGGCTAACTCTTACATGTTAATTTAACCCATCTCCATTAATCTGTGCACCACCACGAGGTTGTGGCCTACCAGCAAAGTTTCAGCATGTCTGCCTTCAGTGGAGCTCCATGGCTTCTCTCTCACTCCTCTTTCCTTCTACCAGCATTCAGTTTAGTTTTTCCAGCCTACTTCTATTCCCAAGACAGTTTTCTTTATTCAGTAATGGTAATTACAGCATACAGAGGGGGAATCCCACATCACTATACTCCATGATCCATTAGCTAACATCAGAGGTCCTTAGGCAAAACACTCAAATTGCCATTTTGCTCATGGGGTTTACTGTAGTGATTTTGTGTGATCTCTGACAATTCCACACTTGTGATCAATCCCAATACTGGAAGTCCCCATCATCTCTCTAGATTCAAACATTCTAATTCCTCTTTGGTATCCTGAGCTAGTTTTTCTTCTATACATATGACACTCAGGACGGAAAACATAATGTTTTGGTCATTCCCCCTTAACCTGTTTCTTAATGCTGAGATGAATGGCAAATCCTCAGTACAGAAGATATGGTTTGGATTGCATCCATTGTGGAACTGCTTTTCTTGGAAATGTACTTCCTCCTTTATAGAGGACCAAACCAAGGTACCATTCCACCAAGACTAACTTGAAGAACCAGTGAGTTTATTGAGTTTATTTACATAGTGTAGGTGACTTACAGGGACATGGGTAACCCCAGAGTAGCTGCACCACCAAAAAAATTCTTATCCTAGAATAATGTCTTCTCCATAGCTGCATAGATGGAATAGAGTGCAAATCAATTCTACAGTGTATTTACCTCCTGACATCATTAGAAAGTCTAGAAAAAGAAATTAACTCACTGAGTATGAAATGTATTTTTGTCTATTTATAATAGAATAATGAACAAAAACCTAAGTCAGAGAAGGAACTTTTATTGTGTCATCGGTGTTATGGTTTAAGTAAAATGCTGCTGGTTCGTTGAGAGCCTAGTAAAGTCACAGCACCAATGTAGGTTCCCCCAAGGAGTGCAGCAACAGAAACGCTGCAGGTCCCCAAGTGGCGACAGGCAGCAGGCAGCGGGTCTCGAGACAATGATAGGCCACAAAGGCAGCCAGGTCCCAGGCAGGGAACTGCATAGTGGGTGAGAGACTAAGATGGATAGACACACCACAAGACCATGGTGCAGGTCTCCAAAAGCAGCTGGTCCTGGTCAGGGAGCCACGTGTTCATGAGAGACAGAGATATGGATAGGCATGCCATGTAGAGTGAAGTTGGATTATTTATTTAGTGGGCTATAGAAGGGAAGAAGAGAAGGGGGAAGAGCAGAGAGAGGCAGGGAAGATCTGCTTGCCTCAGCAGATGGGAAAGGGAGTGGGTGTGGCTTGTCTCTTAAAGGGACAGGACAGACCATTACAATCAGTGTTAGTAGAATTAAACCACGCTAGGTCTTTTCATCTACAGGTAGAATTAGAGGGTGGAATAATTTTTCAAGTAGTGGAAGTTCTAGATCCTTTATTTTTTAGGGTTCCAGTATAATTATCTAAGAGCCTCAGGTGGACTGAAAAGTTGTTAAAGTTGACTGATAACACCTGTGGAATCTTCTGATCAGTTGAGCAAATACTAAACCTTTTGGTATTTACCACTTCTAGGCTACAGGGGAACCAACCCATAAATAAACTCACCCATCCTTTAATTTTTCCCTTTTCTTTCCTATAAAAGCCCAAGGCCTCCATGTCTTGGGCACATAGCTTCAATTCCACAGAGAGACTGCAGTCCTTCAGTTGTTCTGATTAAAGAACAATTCTGCTTCTGGAGTTGCCCCTTCCTGTTTTCACATTGCCTCCATCAATCTCTACTTAACACCAGGAAGAATCAAATTTGTCTATGCAATCAGCCAAACAACTCAAGGCCAGTGCTCAACCTCCAGAGGTTCCTACTGTCATTGTCTCTTTGAGATGTGGTTTTGTGAAGAATTTGCATACCTGGATTTATTTTCATGCATCAAGCACAACTATGACTACCATGTCACTAATGTCTATATATTTTCTTAAAGTCTGTGTTTTAATGGTATTCTGTTGGCAGCTACCCATGAATATATGTATTTGAATATATGCACATTTTTAGCAAGGACAGAAAGATCAGTGTTTCTTTTGAATACCAAAACATTTTGGGAGAGGTTGTTTTTGTTTAGAAAACACCCAGCAGTTTAATTTTACAAGTTGACCCTCTACTGATAATCCTACAATTGCAAGGTTTAAATGCCATTAGTACCCAAAACCTGCGATGTAATTATTCATGCAGTGAGGTCTATTGATTCATCATGAATTCCAGATTCCAGCCAAGTGAGAAACTAAATCATCCTTCCAATCTGGAACTGTAGCCCTCCTCTTGACCATAGCTCCATCAAGGAGCCAGACTCTACTTTCTAAAGAAAAGTGATTCCTCTGGGTAGAGTGCTTATCCAGACACTTGAGGCTATGGGTTCAATCACCAGCACCACAAGCCTATAATTCGAGAATTTGGGAGTGGAGGCAGGAGAATCAAAAGTTCAACATTGGAGGTCAGTCTCGAAAACACCACCACCAGAAGGGAAAAAAGCCTTTCCTAAGATGTCCTAGTTTGTTTTCTGTTGCTGTGATAATCAAAAAAGCAACTTGAACTGGGTGGTGGTGGTGCACACCTTTAATTCCAACAGAGGCAGGCTGATCTCTGAGTTCAAGGCCTCTGGTATATAAAGGCATTTCTGAGCTCTCTGGTCTACAAAGCAAGTTTCAGAATAGCCAGGGTTGTTAGACAGAGAAACCCTGTCTCGAAAAGCCAAAACAAAACCAAACCCACTCGAGGGAAGAAAGGCCTTGTTTCAGTTTCCAGGCTATGAACATCACCTACTGAAGTCAGGACAGCCCTGCAAAGCAGGAGCCGGGGGGGGGGGGCAGGGACTGAAATAGAAGTCACCAAAGAGCACTAGTGACAGTTTGCTCCCTGCCTCAAGTTCAGCTACCCCAAGAAAGCCAAAGCCACCTGCCCAGGGGCAGTAGGTCCACAGTAGGCTGGTTCCTTTTACAGTTAGCAGTCAAGAAAATGCCTCACAGGTGTAGCCACGAGCCCATCAGATCTGGACAGTTTTCAGTTTGAGGAAGTTTCAGGCATGTCAAGTTGATAACCAAGATTGGCCTTCACAATACAGAATTTAAAAAGTGAACAAAGTTGACATTTAATATTAAATAAATTCTAGCACACACAATACAGTCCTTAAATATATATATATATAAAACCTGACAAGTAAAACTGGAACAAAGAACTTTACAGGGATAGGGCTGTTTTCGAATCACCTCAGGTTCCTTATAATTGCATTCAAATTACTGTACATTTCTCTAAGAGTTTTTTGCAAAGACAAAAGGCATTTAGTGTTAAAACTTTGGGGCTGGAGAGATGGTTCAGTGGCTGAGAGCCCTGACTGCACTTCCAGAGGACCTAGGTTCAATTCCCAGAACTGTATGATAGCTCATAACTGTATGACAGCTTGTGACCGCAATTCCAGTTTCAGAAGATCTGACACTCATGGCAGGACACCAATGCACATAAAAAAATAAACCTTAAGAGTGTTAAAACTGCTGGGTGGTGAGGGTGCACGCCTTTAATCCCAGGAGGCAGAGGCAGGTGAATACCTGTGAGTTCAAGGTCAGCCTGGTCTACAAGAGCTAGTTCCAGGACAGCTAGGCTTGTGACACAGGGAAACCCTGTCTCGAAAAACCAAAAAGAGTGTTAAAACTTGAACACATTTATGAGCATTTAGGTAAGTCTTTAATACAACATGATACCTTATGATTTAGACATTATTTCCCCTAACTTATTTTCATTCTTGGACCTTTGAACCATCTTGTAATAAATGTAAAAAATTTTAAGTGCAAAAATGAGTAACCCATTATTTTAGCACTTTTCAGACAGAACTCAGTAAATATTTCCATACTTTTCTATGGTGGCGCACACCTTTAATCCCAGCATTTGGAAGGCAGAGGCAGGTGGATCTTTGTGATCTTTGGATCTTGTAGACTAGGTCAACCTAGTCTACAAGAGGTCAACCTAGTCTACAAGAGCTACTTCCAGGACAGGTTCCAAAGCTACAGAGAAACCCTGTCTCCAAAAACAAAAACAGTAACAAACAAAAAAAAATGCATGTTTCTGGACTTTTAACCTATAACAAATATAACATATAAAATGTTTTTACCTTATCTAAAAAGCATTACAAATAGTTGTCCAAAATATATTTTAAAAATTGACACCAATGCATCCATATTCCATTATGTTTTAGTAAAGACTTAGCAAATGTATCCTGTCAATGATGAAATTTGTCAAGGACGCACCTGTCTTGTTATACAGTGACCACTAGTTTAAACTTTTACCAGTATTTTAGACATTTATTGAAGAGATGACTTATTTAAAAATCCAACGTGTCAGCCATCAGACATTTCTCCACAGTGACATCTTACATATGGTGCCACCCCGCATATGTTCACATTTCCTTTTTAATAAAAACATAATCAAGAGTTAAAAGTTTAAAACCCTAATTACTCCAGTAAGCTATCTGTCAAGGTAGAGATGGAATGGAGGTTTGCTCCCTGGTATTTTGCAAATGGCTTTCCCAGTGACTGCTGAGTTCTGTAGTCAGTCATGAGGTCTGAGTTCTGAAAGGCAGTGAGCACTGTTGTTTTAGGCTCCCTAGCTTTGTAGATCATGTAGGACAAAAGACGAGGCGGGGAATAAACTGCAGCTTGGTTCTTAGAATTTAATGTGAATATTTTGCTGTGTTACAGTGGATTTAGAAGGGCTACTGAAAATTGTTGCATTGGATTTTTTTTTTAAGGTTTCAAATTTTCAAGATGGGTGGTAATGGCACGCCTTTAATCTCAGCACTGGGAGGCAGAGGCAGGTGGATATCTGTGAGTTTGAGGCCAGCCTGGACTACAAGAGCTAGTTCTAGGACAGGTGCTAAAGCACAGAGAAACCCTGTCTCGAAAAACCAAAACAAAACAAAGCTACAGAGAAACCCTGTCTCAAAAGAAAAAACAAAAAACAAAAACAAAAAACCAACTCACAAACAAAAAAAGACTTCAATTTTTCTTTAATAAATCAGATTGTCCATTTCAAAACGTCTTTTCTCTGATCATACAGAATAAATGTATCTTTTATGGAAAAAATTAATGTAAATAAGACTTCACAATTTTTAAAAAGGTGTTAAAAGCAGTGGGTCCGGCTGCAGGTTATCATCAGTACAGATGATCATCACACTCAGTGAATTCCAATTCCTTCATTCAGGCTGAATTTTCTTCCTTTCCTGACTCCCTCCCCTCCATTTTATTTGTTCGTTTTTTGAGACAAGGTCTCATGCATGGTGTATTGCATGTATCTATTTACATAAGCTGCATGGCTTGATAGATATACTTAAGGGTCAAATAAAGACACGCTCTCCCTACCTACATATCTCTGGCTGGCCTGGAATTCAAACATCTGCCTGCTGATTAAAGGAGTGCAGAGCTATGCTCAGCTTCAAAATGTTTAGTTACATAACTGGAGGCTCACAACCTGTATGCAGAAAGCTACAATAAACCATATAAACCCCTTATAGAAACTGAACTATGAAAAACACTTGACAGTGAATTACTAATTGGCAGCTATCAACGGCTACCTGCACATTATCTGGTTAATATGGCAATATGCATCTAATTATATCACCATCAGTTCTATTGTGAATGTATAAACTGGCTCTTTCTATTGGAAATGAACACATTTTACTTTTCTTTCAATATTGTATAGCTACCTAAAAGGTAATATGGAGCATATTACAGTACTTTATATTTTAACCTTTCATTTACAAATTTAAAAAAGAAAAAAAAATCAGTCACATCCACTTGAAGCATTCTTACCATTAACATTTCCCTAAAGTTCAACACAAAGAGTTAGGTTACTGGTAAGGTATGGGATAATTAACTAGCATCTGGTATTGCCATCTTTTACATCCTTTGCAGTATACTCTTACATTATCTGGAGTAGCTAATAGCCAGATAAGAGTAACAAAACCGACCCTGAGATTGTGATTACAGTAGGGTATCTATGGAACCACCTAACCACTCACAACATACTGAACTTCATCACGTGCCCAGGCAAGCAGTGTCTTGAGTGTGGAGGGATGATGTTGGGATCTACTTTTAGAGCTTTCCTTTAATAGGAAACTACATCTTCTCCTGGTTCAGTTATCACATCACTTGTATCAGAAGCATAATTCCTATAGATTAATCACTATTAATATCAATTAAAGGGACCCAAACTCAAGAAAGCAAATTATGTATGTAGACACAGCACTCCATGTATACCAGGCTGGTTATGTTGCCAAGGATGACTTTGGATTCCTGATCCCTATATACTAACTACTATGTCTGATTGGTGTGGTGCTGAGGACCAAACTCAGGGTTGCTAGGCAAGTACTCTACTTACTGAGCCGTATTCCCAGTCCCCCAAAGTAAATTTTATAACATCCACCAATGTTACAATTATAAGAACTCAGCTTATAATTGTTATCAGACCCAAGGTATTTTTTGGATGTTATCACAGGTATCGCTGTATTAACAGATACAAAATATTTGACTAAAGAACGAGTAACATAGTTTATAATGCACAGGTAATTTTATAAAGCAAAGTGACTTTTAGCACCATACAATTTTTAAAAATTCAAATTTTCAAACTTAGATGTTTCTTCAGGAATCATGGCAGCACCTTTCCTCTCCTAGTGAGAACAAATGCTTATTTATGGGCTGTGTGGTAATACATAAGCATAAACTATGAAAATGAAACATTTCAGATTATTGAAAGTTAAAATTTATTAAGTCATCATGTGCCAAATACTCAGGTTCAAAGTAATTTCAAAATATATACAGGTATGTAATTAACTTAAGTGAGAAAACTGGATGGGAAAGCTCAAAACTCCTGACCGCTGGAAAGGAATCTTAAAATCAATGTCATCATCTGTTACAAACTGTTTTCCCCAGTACACAACATTCAATTGGTTCAAAATTATCTAGGTCTTTAAAGAGGAAAATTTATAGTAAAAGCACTTGGTATTCAATAGTGCTCATAACCCTAAATTTGTTCATAAATTGAAATGTTAACTGAATCCATTGTTTTCTACAAAATAAGTTAATTTTAAGCAAAATAACCTCAGTGACAAACGCATTTCATTATTTATTTAGATGTTGAAGCTCTTGCACTAAGTTTTTACAAGCTGGTGAACACTGACAAACTATTTCTCCCACAGAACTATAACCACACATTCCCAGACAGTATAAATATATGGTTGAACTAACATTAATACACATCACCACTTTATCGATTACATAATAAAACAAATGATCAAGTATCCAATTATTAAGTTACACAGCTGAAAAGGCATATAAAATATGTCTGCTCAGTTCATTAGCAGATCCCACATCTTTTTTTTTTGCAAGAGAGGTTGGGAAGAGAATGGGAAAACCATAATTCAAGCAAGTTGGAAAACAACTTCTGACATGGAAAAAAAAGAATTTCAGAAATTTTGATTAAGAATTGGTTAGCTACAACAATGTATCTATACCTTTCAAAAATATTTACTAAATTAAAGAGCATATTCTACATGTTCTGCACGAGACAAAGGCAACATTTTACTAAAAATATTAATAGCCTCCTCCCATTCTTTATCAGGCCTTCCCTGTAAGTTGCACCTTTGAGTGCAAATATTAAATTAACTAAGGCTTTTTGTCTGGAGACATTATTGAAGATATGTGCTTCTGTAACAAAGTCGATTTTCAAATGGAGGTTTCCCATAACATCACAAAGAAAGACATAAAGACAGCACAAGACTTGCTAAAAAAAAAAATTGATGGCTAAGCAAACCTGATGTAATCTGGTATGAGTGTGGGAGACGTAAACATAGAGTGAGCAGGCAGAGAACGAGAAGCCCTGCAGTGTTTGAAATGACAGAAGGAATAAACCATGGAAGGTCTAGAGTGTTCTCAGTTCCTGGAATTTTGGTTCTGTACGATGCTAAAAAATATACAGGTATTGTGATGGGTATTTTGGCACCTAATCTTTCTAAATTCCTTATATACTAATAATACTCTGGCACAGGGTACATATAAGGACATAACTCAATACCGTATTTTAGGAAGGGTCAATTGGTACAAATAATAAGCACATTTTAAATGCTGACCAGCAAAGATCTTTTGCTTAAGTGTCCAAACAGGTTGATCATAACCCAAATATAGAGGATGCAATTCTGTCAAGCTTGTGGCCTGGTAAGACTGGTTTTCAATATTCCCGTGGAAGCTTCAGCAGACTTATTCAATAAGCCAACACGTTGGCTAATTATGTATGACAAATCAGGTCCCATCTGAAGTTCCACTTCCAAGGCAATGGCATCAGGCACCCCAGTTTTATTGGATACAACAGTTGTTTCTATGACCATTGGAATCCTTGAAGCGCAGCCGCATCTTAGGACGGTACTTCTCCAGATACAAAAGTTGCTTGCTGTTAAAAGCTCCACGCCGCTTTCTGGAAAGAAAGAGAAAGCTAACTAAAGGATGTTCTTTCTTGTACCTAGGAAGAGGACAAAGTCAAGGGAGCTATCTAGAGCACTGAGATTTCTGAATATGCCAGGTTTTGACTTTTATTCAATGAATGATGTTGAGACCACACCAACAAAAACAAAATATCCTTCAACTTTAGTCATATACCTTAGCAAATGTAAATTAACAAGTACATTGAGTCAATGAAGTAGAACAAGTCACTGAACAATCATCTGCATGAAAAGGTTGGAGAAGGTCCTTTTCTCCTGGACTTAGTATAGTTAGTAACAACAGGCACACAATACACATTCAGACAAAACACTCAAACATACCAAAAACAAAACAATTGATAGAGAGGATTTGGATTTTACTTAATTCAGATATTGAATAAGAAAATACATGCAGGCATTAAAGAGGACAGTGCATTACTTACTGTCTTATGAACTGTACTGCATCTTCATACTTCATTCCACCTTCAATTAATGCTAAGGCAACAAGCACTGGAGCTCTAGTAAGGTAAAAAATTTTGACAAATCACATTTTTTCAAAATTAAACCCTGTAAAATTCATTACTGAAATACCCCCATACCAAAAATTGTATCTTATATTAAATTTTTTTAGGACTGAGTTTGATACTACAGGCTTAGAATCTCAGCTACCTGGAAAGCTGAAGATTACAATTTCAAGACAGCCAAGAAGTGAGTTCAAGACCAACTAGGGAAACTGCCTGAAAATAAGATGGTCAGGAAGCTAGAGATATAGTACACTGTTAGAGAACTTATCCAGCATGCGGAAGGGACCAGGTTCAAACCCAAAGAAGAGAGAACCTTAGAAAGTATTAGTACTTTCAATTCAGACCTTTATCTAGAACAGCGGTTCTCAACCTGCGAGTCAGGATCCTTTAGAGGTCACTTATCAGACACCCTGCACATCAGATATTTAATCATGATTTATAACAGTCGCAAAATTAAAGTTATGAAGTAGCAATGTAAATTATTTTTATGGTTGTGAGTCACAACAACATGAGGAATTGTATTAAAGGGTCACATTAGGAAGGTTGAGAACCACTGATTTAGAAAGAAATTAGGTGATTTTTCTTACCTGCCAAGGCCTGCAACACAATGGACAGCAATACAGCAGCCAGGTTCTTCACGAAACTTAATCTTTACAAGACTTAACCAGTCATCAACAATCTGGTTGGATGGTGGTGCGCCATCATCAAAAGGCCAGTCCTAAATCAAAAGAAATATTTTAGAACTTTATATTAGCTAGGTACATTGGTGCAGTCCTGTATTCTCAAAACCCAGGAGGAGAGGCAAGTGGGTTGCTGAGTTCATACCAAGTTCCAGGCTAACTGGGCTAATTTTGCCTTGACTTAACTGAGCTTCTTGAAGTCCGGTTTGAATAAGCTTCTGTGACACAACAGACATACACGAAAGCTTAAGTACTTACAAGAACACGAATGCCTTCTTTCTCCACGAGAGTAGTGTCGTAAGTTGCTTCACACACTCTTACTATTGTGGTAACTCCATACTTCTTAAGTTCCTAGAAAAAAAAAACTCAGGTATTTAAAACCGTATCATTATTGCTGTGTCATCTCCACCATTTTTGATCATGCTGGTCAATGAAGACCTGCAGAATCTGTTATGTACGTTTAACAGAGGCAAATCACTAGATATCATACATTTAGTTCAGCGAGGGGAAAAAAAACCCTTAGATATGATTTCTATGGGTACTTGGTGCACATGGAGGTCAGATGTCAATTGCAGGTACTAGTCTTACTGAGAAATTTTTGAGAAATGATCTTACTGTCCTATATTTTGCGAAGAAGGCTAGCTTTTAACTATAGGCTCTGAGGAAGAGACTCGGGTCTGCATGCATGAGCAGTAAAGCACTTTACTGATTGCTCTACCTCCTCAGACTGAAATCATTTAGAAATAATTTCAAAGGCTCAAATCCAAACTTCAATTTTAAAAAGCCATTCACCATAAAAAAAAAAAAACCTCACAGACTTGACTGAGGATAAAGTATGTAATTATAATTCAACTAAGACATTTAAAAAATGCAACTGGAAATTAAAAAGTTTAACATTTAAATATTTCCTCTATAAATTAGAGACACCTATCTGCTACCTTTGAGTTAACTGTAGGTTTTTATTCTTTATAAATGTGTGCTCAGATAAATTAATTAGCATTAATCCTTCCAAGAGCAGAAAACAGCAGAATTGCCAGCTGGAAAATAGAGTCCAAGTACAAATGAACTTAAAGACATTAACTAATTGTAGTTTATTACACTAGGAGAAAAGGATACAAAAGATCCCTAAGTGGCAGTTTCTCTGTCTTGTAAATTTAACTAAGCAAACTAGACACATAGTTCTCAAAGTGCAACACCATAATACCATAAAGACATTTCCTTTCTGAGTACCAAAACGATAGCTACAACATCTTTCAGATTAGTTCCACTATTAAACTGCAACCAATTAGTAAAATAGTGTAACTTACCTCTATAAATTTGTTTAAGGTCGCATTGGTTGGATTGTGTGTAATAAGGAATCTCATGTTCTTGTATGTGACTTCCACAGGAGCAGGGCGGTTCATTCGAGCCATGTTAATTTAGTTTAAAAAAACACCCAATAGGGTTACGAAAGAATTAAAAAATTGAATACAGAAATGATGCAAAAAAAAAAATCAAAAACAAACAAAAAGAAAACAACCTGAAGTCTACTTCAATATTCAATATACTCCACTTGAAATTCTCAGTGCTTTGAGTATGAAATTGGGAGAAATGGGCAATGAAATGAACCTCCTAACAAGAAGCAGTGATTCTTCAATCCAGTAATACTGAGGCAATACAAAGGAAGTGCACTGAGGTTTACCCCATCCAGGTCTGAGCTCTTGTAAAATGCTCTGCAGATTTCAATTCAACACGTCTGTGTCCAGGTATCCACTCTTATGGGGGCTTCTTGGTGGAGTAGTAATGAATTTCTACAGTTCACTTGTCTGCATAGAGGTCGTGCTGTGCCTGGCAGTAATCTCCACTGCCCTTCAGAAACTCCATAAATGTGTGACCGAGAACACCACAGAACTGCTGTTTAGAAGAAAAAGAATAAAAGACGGGAAAAAGTTATTTTCCAATTCAAAAGGAACATGTAATGCTTTTCCACTAAGTATACAACTATGCTCAAATTAAGAGACACCAAGATATCAACTTTTACTCAAATTACAAAATTCAAGGTGACTGCATTTTAAAATCAATAGGCCTACAGTATGCAGTCACAAGCCCATTAAAGGGAAATTGCTAATCAATTATAAAGAATGTTCAAAGTCACTGCTACATTTGGTGGAATTCCCACACATCTATACACACATTTCATTAATTAATCTTTTAAGTTATTGTTTACACACTAATATAAACTTCATGTAGTTTGAAGCTTTTGACTTCTGCATAATTTACTGAACTCATAGAAAGCCATTTCAGCTGCTCATCAGTTCTTTGCTTTTAATTTAATGCTTATTAAGCTACTGAGATAAAAGGAGATATCTGTTGTATGATGGTTTTTCTAGAGAGCATAGTATTTTTAGTCCAATTATATCTCAATATTTACATTTTAGTCACTAAAGCTTAAGTATGAAGCCATGAGCACAATTCCCTTTTGTATTTTCTGTCATCTTAACATCTAAAAATAAGACATGTACAGCCTTACAGTTAGAGCAGGTTCTAAGTGTAAGTAATCACCAAGCATGTCTCACAGTATGGAAAGAGACATAGACCCAGCATCAACACTAAACTCTGGTGAAGTGTGTGAGGGTGATGTTATCCTGATGGGACTCATCTTTAGGAAGGATGACTGGAATACCAGGCCATCTTGTTCCCACAAACCACATAGCATTGAATGATTACTCTCTAAGTGAAACCATCAGAAATTTCTTGCTTAAGAATTAGTAACTCTTAAAAAAATTAGTAACTCTTAAGAACTTTTATACTTTTGTGCCATCTCTTAGGTTTCTAATTAAACCAGCTCTTATAAATACAATTTATCTCAACCATATGTCTTAAACTATCTTCAAATAAAATACACACAATTTTATCTTTTTCCTATATTTAAACTCCAACTTCACTTATCTGCGCTAAAACTAAAACCTAACTCAGATATGAAAAAGGAATTAGAGGGGTTCATGTTAAGACTTAGTTTATAATGGCCTCAAACACAAGGTGACTATTATGATTAGTAACATATAAAAACATTTCATTTTCCTTAAGTTCCCCTTTAAAGATTAATTAAACCAGTTTCATGTAAGCACCAAATAGTAAATACTTACAGGGCATTTTTTTTTCAGAGCATATGCATAAAAAGCTTTTCAAATAAACCGAGTAGAGGTAGATGAGCATTAACAAATGCTTGAATGCCCACCTACTCTAGGCAATTTGTGTAGAAAACTAAGAATACACTTACTCACAAAATCACTCAATGACAACCACTGACCCAAACACTTAACATGTATCCATCAGAACGAACTGCCAAAGTAAAATCTTAATTCATTTACTAAAAAGGTACCACAAGCAACTCATTTCCATGTTTTCTGAAATGGGTGCTCACAAGATATTAACTGCCAGGTGGATTTAAAATCCCGATTGCCTAAATTAACCAGTAAGGATATCACTACTTCAAAGAGTAGACTAATAATCTGAAATTATTGTAATAATCTGAAATTATTGTTATACATTTGAGTCATAATTTCTTGTCGTAAAGAGTTATTTTTTTTAATCGGCACTTTTTTGACTATACACAGGACACCCACATAGCTTAAAGTTCACATAAACTCTTAAAGTTCCACCAGGAAGCTGAAAATCAAAAAAAATTCTGGTTTAAAATGAGTGGAGCCACCCAGTGGCTGGAGGACACCTCAATTAAAAGTGCTGACCACTGACATCCTTTTAATGTGTCCCATTCCCTCACAGGCAAAAGCTAAACATGATAGGCATCTCAGACACGCGAAGAGATCTCCCTATTTTAATTGCACAAACTAAAAGCACACGAACATAGAGAAAGGAAGTGTGTGTGGCACTAGCCTAAGTCAGTGTTTCGGACTGCAGAATCAAGTCAGCCTGTAGAACCATCTGCTTTAACCAAATTTGTTCCAACTACACTCGGATTTCAAGCAACGCACCCAATCTAGCGCGTTGTAAAACGCTGTTTCTTTCTGGCGTAAGTCTAGCTTTTCCGGTTTTCAAACATAAGCCGGCGCGAAGCAAAGAGAAAAAAGAAAAAAAAAGGCAACCCAGGAAGCATGACCCCACAAGCCAGACCACCAGGGCACACATCGTTCCTATACCGAGGAAATTACAGCTCCGCAGCGGCGGAATGGTGCAGGGCTGCTCACTCAACAGGAGCCTCGCTCGCAGTTCTGGCCGGCTCCTGTTGCTCCTGCTCCAACAGCAGGCAGCCCGCCGCGGGGACCGGGTAGGGACCCCCTCCACCGCCCCGGTCGCCCCTACCGACGCCTGCCGGAGGTCGGGCAAGCCCGGGCTTGCGCGGCGCGCACAGCCGCGAGGTCCGCAATCACGGGTTCGCGGTGGCGAGCGCGGGCGGCCACCGAGGCCATCTTGGGAGGCCCCGGGCGCCGGGTCCCGGTCCCCGTCGCTCTGCCCCGCCCCGGCCACGTCCACGACGCCCCGCGCGGCTTCTCGGAACAAAGGCCGCAGGGGTCGCACGCGCACAAAGCGGCTCCTCGGCCCCGGCGACCGCTCCCGGTCCGGGTCCCGCTGCCGGCGGCGCCTCCGCCCGCCTCCCTCCCTCCCTCCCTCGGCACACAGCCGGCCCGCTCGAACAAAGGCCGGGCCCGCGGGACTCACAGGAATATGTCTACTCATTGAAGATTGTGGCCTAATCATACAGCCGGTCCCGAGGCGGCGCAGGCGGCGGCGGCAGGGCAGGCGGCGGTGGGCGTCGCGGGGCGGCGGCGGCGGCGGCGATGCAGGCGGCGGGGGCACCAGACGACCATGCAGTGAGCTGCCCGAGGAGCGTCGCCGAGCCGGCCGCAGCCCAGAGCCAATGCGCGCGCCCAGGCGCCCTTGCGTCACAAGCCCTCCCCTTTATAGCCGGCGCGACGTGCGCCCCGGCGCCAACCAATCACGGCGCGGGACGCTAAGGCACGGGGCGGGGCCCGGGCCGCCGACGTCACTCGCGGCGGCCGCCACCGGTGCGAACCGGTTGATGAATGGCGCGGAGTGCGAGCTGTACCTCGTCACTCAACGCGCTCGCGGCTCGAGCCTCGAGTTCGCCTCAACTTGGATCGCGGCTCTGGCAGGCGGAACCCTGTCGCCCGGAGCCATAGCTCCGTCGCCCTGGCCAACGGTTTACCTTGGCACCTGCGCCCCAGAACTCCGTCATCACCCCCATATTGATGTCGCATGACCGCTGGGCGGGTGACTCACCGCTCCAGGGCTCAGCCCTACCCTAGGCCGGGATGAGGGATTCTGGTCACCGCCCTCACTTCCACGTGGGAAGGCTCTCCGCAGAGTTTAGCCCATGGGACGCGGGACGTGTCTGTATTTTTTTGAGTCTTGTTGCCCCCGAGCCTTTTTTCTTTCCCTTTTTCTCTTTTAGGTTATACCCTCAAACTGCTGATGCTGGCAACTGCAGTTGGCTCGATTGTGGCATTTCGAAATCACATGCATCCTTTGTACTGGTGCTCACTCACAGATAAAGGTTAGCCATCGCTAAAGGGAAGCCTTTTTAAAATTAAGAATCTTCGGCTTTATCATGGACTGATGTATTTTTTTTTTTTTTTTTTTTTTTTTGCGTCAAAAGCTAAGCTTCCCATTTTGTTGATCCAGCCCTGTTCCAGTGTCCTTTTAATCTAGGCCTCTAATTGAAGCTGTATCGCAATTGTTTCTATGCTATACAAGGGCTGCTTTCATCATCTGAAAATCCTTCCTGCTCAGTCGTCTAGGACTGATAAACAGGACCTTTAACCTGTTTTGAAGAACACAGCTTTCCAACACTGAAGTCTTTTGCTTCCCGTTTTTCCACACATTAGATTGGAGAAATAAGAATCAAGTTGTGACCTCTCTGTGTACTGCATTTTACGATTTATTAGCACTTCTACTTAGAGACTTTTTCTTGCATATAGTTCCTCAACTTTCTTTTATATACACTGTAAGCAAAGTAAATGCTATTGAAAAAGAATAGGCTAGACCTTGAAAGTAACAACGAAAAATCTTCATTAAAAATTGCTTGCCTAGAGATCCATTTAAGTCAAGGAAATTTGACACATAATATCCCTTCACAAATAGAGGTAAAATGGGGTAACGTTTAAATTATGTAAGTCCTAGGAAAATAAAGGAAGATTAAAAGGAAAGTCGTGCGACAGGAAAGTGAAGTTGTTCAGACCAGGAAACTCAACAGAAGACAGATTAAGTATTACAGAATTAAAAACCTTTCATATGACCAGTGTCTTTGGGTAAGTATTAACTTCAGTTTGGGAAAAAATACGGGCAAGAATCAATTAGTGAATAGCTTGGGCAACTTGTGTAATAACATACTTAGACACATTAAATTGGCCCATCTTACTCCAAAGGTCGATCAATACAGTGAGATGAGATAATGAAACCTTTGGAAAGGGGGAATTTGGTGAGCTAACATAGCTCAGCAAATGGTAAGCAAAGGTAAGCCAGTGTTTTAGGTAGTTTTGTTGTGGAACTTATGCAAATTGTGAGCTGTGTAATCCACAGATCCTGTAATTACCACAGGTAGTGCTGAAGTGTGTAGTAATTCAGTTTACTGTCCTTGAGCTCCAGAAGCCGGGCTCCAACTCTTAGGAGGGCAAATCAGCTCTGGATTCCTATCTTTGAGAAGGGAGTACGACCTTGCCCTATTTGCTGCTGAAAGAATGTATCTTTTTTGTTTGCTTGTTTTGTTTTCAAGACAGGGTTTCCCTGTGTAACAGTCCTAGTTCTCCTGGAACTAACTCTTGTAGACCAGGCTGGCCTCAGAACTCATAGGCATTCTGCCTGCTTGTTTTTGAAACCCGGTTTCTCTGTAGCTTTGGAGGCTGTCCTAGAACTAGCTCTTGTAGACCAGGCTGGCCTTGAACTCACAGAGATTGGCCTGCCTCTGCCTCCCAAGTGCTGGGATTAAAGGCCTGTGCCACCACTGCCCGGCTTAAAAAGCAATGTCTTTAAAATAAGCAAGATGATAGGAATATTATAAGGCAAATGCCTATGGAAGATTAAAGACCATAGAAGGTAACGGATCAAATCCTGATGATTGTAGAGAAAAATCTTCCAAGCACAGCACATCTGTAAACAATGATTCAGTTTATGCCAAGTATATAGAAGGAAGATTTCACCCTCACAATTGTCAGATTGTGTGGGGCCATGACAGAGACTGATTGACAACACTCACATAACAAAATGTTATTGTTGCATGGAAAGATTGTATGTGACAGTATCAGCCTCGAACCACTAAGTACACATGAGTCAAGTTTATTTGGCATGGGCAAATACCAGATGGATAGAGCTGAATAAGTGTGTGGATACTTGAGAATGAACTCTCATTGCCGTATTTAAGAAAGGTTTAAAAAAACCTGGATGAATAGCAATGGCCACTACCAATATTATATTGTTTAGGCTAACAATTACAAAGGTGAAAAGCATAGTACACTTACATTTTTAATGAACATATATTTATATCATTAGTGCTAAAAATTAAAGTGTACCCCATGGTACTATGGTAAATAATTTGTGTCAGGCTTTTTTTTTTTAAAGCTGGGCTGTAATCCCAGTTACTTTGGATATTTAGACCAGTGGATCCAGAGTTTATGTAGTTTCAAAAAGCAGAAGCATGTTAGAGAGATGGCTCAGTTAAAAGCAAGTACTGCTCATATAGAAGACCCAAATTTGGTTCCTAGGACCTGTGTTGGACAGCTTACAGTCTTCTGTAACTCTGGATTCAGGGGTTCATATGCTTCTGCAAGCACTACCCCACCCCCACATGAACAAAAATTTATAAGAGAACTGGGGATATGGCTTATTGGTTAGAGTGTTTGTCTAGTAAGGTCTTGGGTTCGATCCCCAGTACTACAAAGGAAAAAAAGAAAAAAAGGAAATCTATATATTCTATAGTCAGAGATGTTTTGATTAATAAAAATACAACTCTCTGTCAAATTCAAAATTTCTGTAGGAGTTTTAGACAGCAGTTTCCAGTGAGGACCTAATGTTTGTTGCAATAAACTTTTTAAGGACTCTAACCTTAAGAGAAAGTCCAGAGAAAGACTTTTTTGTTTTTGTTTTTGTTTTTTGAGACAGGGTTTCTCTGTAACTTTGGATCCTGTCCTGGGACTAGCTCTTGTAGTCCAGGCTGGCCTCGAACTCACAGAGATCCACCTGCCTCTGCCTCCTTAGTGCTGGGATTAAAGGCGTGCACCACCGCCCGGCAAGACTATTGTGTTTTACATAGAGTTAGACAATGCAGAAACTTTCAGTCATACAGAAGATTATAGATACAACTATTCATGAATGAACTCAGGTGGATCAGTTGGGTTTTATGGTTTATGTGGTTTATATATTGTTTTTGACATAAAGTCTTCTCGTGTGATGAAGGCTGTGCTCAAATTCACTATGAGACTGACCCTGAGTTCCTGATCTTTCTCATCCTACCTCCCAAGTGGTTATATTCCAGGTATTCCTCACCATGCCTGGCTGAAGTAAAGATATTATTTTATCCAATACAATCACTAGAGGTAATAGTTTCTCTCTAAAATTAAATTGAGTCAGTCAACATTTTAAAAGTTATGAAAATGCTCTTTAATTTCTATTATAGGCATTTTCTTTCCCTTCTCAAATTAAAATGTCTGAGGTAGTATTCAAACCAGATGAAAATAGGTTTTCTTAAAAATGTTGCTACTTAATATAAAGAATACTTCTTTGGGAGTTCAGTGTGTACATTAGGAAGTGATCAAGAGAATAGTATTTTCCACTTTGTGATAAAATAATTTACTTCAGGCTCAATAAAGAGCTTTCTATGGCCCCAAATAATTCATCATTTTCATATCCTGTGATTCACATGCTGGTACCTGAGGAAATCTAGTTTGAGAAGTCTTATTTTTAGAAAACCTGGCAAAATTTTTCTTGTGGTTCTGTAGCCTGAATACAAATCATTTGGGAATTGGAAATCTGTAGGGCTATAGTTTCCATGTGACTGTCTAGAACACGTTGAATTATGCCAGTTTGAAAGGAAGCAAAAAATAGCTTAAGAAAGGAGAATTTAATCTGGCTAGAGGAAAGAAATGGAGTATAAATAAATGTTAAAGGTTGTCTATGCATGCAATGACAACGCTAGCACTTGACAGGTTTAATTTACAGAGTTGGCATTTAGGCTGTAGATAATCCAGACACTGCCCGAAGCAGCATCACTCTGGCAGCCTTACATAAGAACAGACTGTTCTTGAACTGTTTCCTGCAGACACAGGAATATTCAGGCTTTTAAAAGCTATGGTTGCCAGCCAGGTGGTGGTGGCACACGCCGCCTTTAATCCCAGCACGCAGGAGGCAGAGGCAGGAGGATCTCTGTGAGTTTGAGGCCAGCCTTGTCTACAGAGTGAGTTCCAGGACAGGCTCCAAAGCTACAGAGAAACCTGTCTTGGAAAACAAAAAATCCAAACAAACAAACAAACAAATCGCCAACAAAATGGTAGTGAGATTTGGGCATGGTGGCATATGCATCTAATCTCAGTGTTTGGGAGGTGGAGGCAGGGTGGATCCGATGATGACTTTATTGGGACGTCAGATCTGTAATTCTCTGTGCAGAAACTCTGCCAAGAAGATGCATGTTACCATAGCTTTAAGTGAATTTGTATAAACTCAGTAATTCATTCCTGAGTCCTTGATACTAGTTGTTAGTTATCATTTATTTCTTGAAATAAAAGGATTATTCCAAGCCAGATTATAAACATGGGTTATTAATCAACCTTTAGGAGAAATGCACAACCATAACAAAGGAAACTTAGTAGATAGTCTGTAGTGGTTGGCTGATATGTCCAACATAAGCATCCACTTGCTTGATTTCACCTTCTAATCTCGTCTGATACCAGTGTTGTCAAGTTTGTTTCCTTCTAAACTACAAGCGGTCACGAAAACATTCTAAATCAAATACAAAATAACAACACAAAATGTGCTAGATGTTTGTTAAATATCTGCCATGTGCCAAGTAATGTTAGGCACAAGAGAATTAAAATGTCCTCTGCTATGAAAACATGGAACATAAGAGATAGAAAGTTCTATCCCTAGGACCCACATGGTAAAAGGAGAGAACAGGCTCCTATGAGTTGTTCCTTCACATACATGCTATTGTGTGCACGTGCATGCTTGTACACTTAAGAGATGAGGGAAGAGTCTAAATATACTTAAAATTTCATTAAAATTTAAAAATATTTTAAAGCTATTTTATGGTACTAGAGATTGAATCAGGCTAGATCCTTGACCTCTGTTTATTTTGTATTTTGACATATGATCTCACTATAAATTGCCTTCTTGGTCTTGAATTCCCTTTGTAGCCCAGGCAGACCTTTACCTGTCTGAAACTTTCTTTGAGCACCCAGGATAGAGGCCAATGTTACCATGCTTTTTGGGGGAGCAGGCTTTTCGAGACAGAGTTTCTCTATAATTTTTTAGCTTGTCCTGTAACTCGTTCTGTAGATCAGGCTGGCCTTGAACTAACAGAAATCCACCTGCCTCTGCCTCCTGAGTGCTAGGATTTAAAGGCGTGCACTGCCACCACCCAGCCTCATGCTTTCTTTAAAAATTGATTGTAAATGTTCTGACTTCCAGGGCACCTTACCATGAGTCCTCACTCTTTTTGTTCATAAGGTAGGATCTGCAGCTCAGCAGTCTCCAGGAATTCAGAGGCTAGGGCCCAGCCAGTGACATCTCTGTTGAAAAAGGGATAGGCCTGTCCTCTATTACTAGACATGAGAAGCTGTTGTTCTGGGAGTGGGGATGATGAAAAGAAATAGGAGTTGAAGTCGGGGCGATGGTGGCACATGCCTTTAATCCCAGCACTCGGGAGGCAGAGGTAGGTGGATCTCTGTGAGTTCAAGGCCAGCCTGTTCTACAAGAACTAATTCCAGGACAGCCTCTAAAGCTACAGAGAAACCCTGTCCCAAAAAACAAACAAAGAAAGAAAGAAACAGAAATAGGAGGTTTGTAGAAATGTACAGAGCAATTTTCACCTCGCTTGGTTCTTTCTTATAACTGCATGTTAATATCTTCAGCGGAAATTCTACCCTATGCTTCAGGACTGCTGATACTGCCACTCAAATGACCATTGGTTGTCCTGGCATATAAGATATGGATATTGAGCCCACTGTGCTTTACCCGGCATTGTTATAAGATGTGAATATTGGGCCAAGTGTGCTGTAAGCCTTTTCAGCATTCAGGATGTCGAGGATAGCAGCAGATGTTTGTGAGTTTGAGGCCATCCTTATCTACATAGTGAATTTCAGGTTAGCTGGGGTTACACTGTGAGACCCTATCTCTAAAAAAACAGAACCAAACAAAAATACAACACAAAAGATATGGATGTACAGGAATGAATAAGATTGTTCCCAAATAGGATGCAAATGTACGTAAGTAAAATATTGTCTGTTGACAAGGTATAATAACTAAATAAAATGTTTCCTTTGGGTACCATTGGAACACTGCAGAGGAATACTTAATTCTGCCGGGGACTTGGCATGTTGTAAGGGAAGTGAGGTCAAGATAATCTTCTAGGGAATGACTAGAGTTTAGAATAAAGAGTAAAAAATTTCCCATCTCTGAGAGAGACACTCCCAGCATTATAATAGAATGAAAAGAATACGATTCTTTTCATGTGCTTTGACATTTTCAAGAGAGATCAGAAACTTGAGAAGAATAGAAAAAGATTCTTCCATAATGAAGTGCATTTTAAAAAAAGGACTGAAGAACTGAATTGTAACTAAATACACCCCTGGTGAGAATTGTAATGTCTTTTTATTGCTTTGGCTGAGAGCAGTCAACCATCTGTTAATTTGAATATTTGTTCTTTTAGTCTTCTCCATTTAAAAAAATATATAATGCACTAAATAGAATAAAAGAGAAAGAAAAATAAATGTCTATGGCATTTTCTAGTTTGGTAATGGAATTTCCCACTATGCCTATACGCTTATTGAAATAAGACCAGACCACTGAATCAGATGCTCTGGTAGCATCTTTTCCTACTTTCTGTTTTCAGCAACTATAGCAATTACCTCTTAAAAGACCCAAGCCAAGTTAACTGATCCCATTGCAGACCCAGGCTGGCCAATATTAGTAGAGTTGTGCTCACACCACCATTTCCTAAGTGCTTTTAGTCTATCAGTTTTCAACATGATTTACCTTTCCTACCCTTGGATACAAAAATACCAAATTCCAGTTTCCTCCTGACCCAATCAGTGATGATGAAATACATTCCTTGTTAGTAAAACTCCATGTTCCCCAGTTGTCACTCTTTGAGGCCCCAAGAGCTAGAATATTTGCTGACTTCCGGGGAAGATTGACAAACCTAGCTCTACTGAGATACTAAAATAGCTATACCATGTGACAGTGTTCTAGGCCAGCTTTCATTCCTTCTCTTGGGTGACAACTCTATTTTTAGGCCACCCTTGTAAATGTTTATAAGGAGGAAACACCGTAGCCTTTGGCATTCACTCTTGAGCAGACACAGAGTTGCAAACAGGGCGAAAATTATTTGATCATCACAAAAATCAATCATCAGTGATGTCTTATTCCTTTATGACCTTAAAATACATATGTTTTGAAAACAAAATTTTGGCCTCATGTTGAGAGCAGACCTATGGTTTCACAGATGAAATCCTTAGGAAAGCAATAGGAAAACATTCCTGGGAACTTGTTGATTAGGAAAAATAAGAATTTTGAACTTCAATAGTATATAATGAAGAACAAAGTTTGAATATAATTTATGTAGCTATACCTTCTGTTTTGCAATTTATAGAACCAGCTAAATACAATTCTGTCCACCCAGAATAAGTCCTATGCAACGATTAACATCACAATTCCCAAAAACTGATTATTGGACTGGGAGATTACCATAAAGGACAAAGACAAAAGATTCAAACCCAATGGACTGAGGTGTGAGTCACTGGGACCTAGAGTCCAAGGAGAGAATTCACCTATATAAGTCCTCTGAGCTCTGTACTCTGTAGCACACACTACCATACACAGCTAGAGACATTTTGAAATGAAAAGGCAGTATACCCAGACCAACAAGAGCTACATGCAAGACATTGTCACAAACAAAATACAATACAATACAATACAATACAATACAATACAATACAATACAATACAAAAAGGCCTAGATAGGAGGATCAGTATCTTAGAACTCAATGACAGCCTGGCTACATTGCCAGTTCAAGACCATCCAGGACTGCATAGTAAGACCCTGTTTCCAAAAATAAATAGCATGATATGTACATTTTACCAGACAAGATGGTGTTAACAAAGAAAAAGAATGAAAGAGAAGCAGGGTGATGATGGCACAAATCTAATCCCAGAACTAGGGAGGCAGAGTCAGGCAGTCTTTGAGTTGGAGGTCAGCCTGGTCCAGGACTGCTAAGCTACAGTTGTTACATAGAGAAACCCTGCCTTGAAAAAACAAAAAACAAAACAAAACAAAAAAGAAAAACAGCAACAAAAAGCATGAAAGAGAATGAAAACCACAAAAACCAAATACACAATTTTAAAAAGTGAACATTACTTAAAAGCAAAACTATTAAAAAAGATGAATGTTATGTTCAAATCCTAGGAGAGAACTATTTCATAGTTAATACAACTTGTTTCATATCCCAAGAAAATACTGTGGATAATTTAGTGTGATTCCCCACTAATCAGACTGGAAGTTTCATTTTTAAAAGTCTTAAAATATTGTAAACAGTTTGTCCCTCTTAACATAATCAGGGTTGTTTGTTGTTCTTACTGTTTTTTAAGATGGGGCTTCTCTGAATAGCCCTGTCTGTCCTGGAATTTGCTCTATAGACTAGGCTGGCCTCAAACTCAGAGATCTTCCTGTTTCTGCCTCCCAAGTGCCGGGATTATAGGTTTGACACCGTGCCTATCTAGGTTTGTTCTTATATTGACTCAATAAACTAGTTCTCAGCGTATCCCATTTCATATAAAAGAAAATCAAAACCAAAATTTGGTCACAGTTCATAGGATCCTGTGACTAACAAACAGGGAAACTGAGACAAAGACAGTTGCTAACTGTGTGCTTATTGCTGGGCTTCAAGCACAGGGCTGCCCATGTGCTAAGCAAGCACTCTGCCACTATGACGCACTTGGAGTCCTTCCTCTTGGAAGTATTTTAAGAAAAAATAAAAATGACTATTAGAAAGTCTTAAGGGCCGGACGGTGGTGGCACACACCATTAATCCCAGCACTCAGGAGGCAGAGGCAGGCAGATCCCTGTGAGTTTGAGGCCAGCCTGGTGTACAGAGTGAGTTCCAAGATGGGCTCCAAAGCTACACAGAGAAATTCGGTCTCAGGTTGGAGAGATGGCTCAGAGGTTAAGAGCATTGCTACTCTTCCAGAGGTCCTGAGTTCAATTCCCAGCAACCATATGGTGGCTCACAACCATCTATAATGAGGTCTGGTACTCTCTTCTGGCATGTGGGAATACATGCAGATAGAACACTGTATACATAATAAATAAATGAATCATATATATATATATATATATATACATATGAAACCCAGTCTCTAAAAAAAAAGACAAAACAAAAAGGCATTGAGATAATAGACATATTGTTTAAGAAAGTTAGCTCAGTCATCAATTCTCGAAATTTGTCTTAGGGTCATATTCTATGATTCATCTCAATGTCCTTTATGGTGGAGCCAGCAAAGAGGTTTTTTGATTTTGTTTTTATTTCTTTCCTTTGAGACCTTGCCATATATAAACCCGGAACTTGTTATATAAACCAGGTTGGCCTCAGAATCATAGCTTTGCCTGTCTCTGCCTACCAAGTACTGAGATAAAATCCACGTACCACATCCACAGTTCAGAGAAGTATTTTTGCAAGACAGATATGCTCATTTTCTAAATGAAAACTATCATCACTATTAATAGTCAAGGTTCTCTATAGAAACAATTTAAGAAAATGAATTCATTTTCTTATGAATTCTGTATTCATTAGAATGACTTACAGGCTGGAGTTTAGCTAATCCAATGGTTTGCTATGAATGGTAAGTCTAAGAATCCAGAAATTTCTCAGTCCACAAGGCTGGATGTGTTCAGTAGATGCTGGATCCTGAAAAAGCAGACTCTACTGCAGGTGAAAGGATGAACTTGCTTGCATGGCAAGGGCAAGCAGGCGAGAAGCATAAGCTTCCTTCTGCCAAGTCCTTATATAGGTTCCCAGCAGAAGATGTGGCCCAGATTAGAGGTATGTTTCATGACTCAAAATCCAGATTAAAGGTGTGTGTTTTCCTGCCTCAAGAGCTGGTTTAGAAGTGGAAGGCATTGGTGGCGCAGCTTTTAATCCCAGCACTTGGGAGGCAGAGGCAGGTGGATCTTTGTGAGTTCAAGGCCACAAGTCTACAAGAGCTAGTTCTAGGACAGACTACAAAGCTAGAGAGTAACCCTGTCTTGAAAAACCAAAAAACTTAGTTTAAATTAAGCAAAAATTCTTCTCATGTGTGTCCTCCATTTTTAGATGTCAGTCAGTTCCAGATGTAGTCAAGTTGACAACCAAGAATAGCCATCAGAATCACTTTATTCCTCTATCCAGCTGTGTGTTTTACGAGATGGGGAGACGGTTTTGTGCTTGTCTCAAACTTCTGTGCTACGTGACACTACTGTCTCAGTTTCCAGTATACTGTTTGCTTGTTCTGTGATTCAGAAAGTCTTCGCTGTGTGAGTTGCATGGAACTTTATATGTAGATCATGTTGCCTGGAACTAAGAGACCTCTTGTCACTGCTTCCAGAGTGCTGGGATTAAAGGTGTGTGCTGCTACATCCAACCTGCAACCGTCAGTATGGCTGGGAATGAGGGCAAGTAACAATGTATCTGGCTAATCCAATGTTTAATTGAATTATGTAAAAATTAATTTAGTCATCTAAAAATTGGATGGTAAAGGACTATTGATGCCTGTGTATACAAGCAGGACTTGACTGGTGGGATGAAATTTACCTTGCTTGAGTATCTGAGAGATTATTATTGTGTGTGTGAGTGTGTGTGTGTGTGTGTGTGTGTGTGTGTGTGTATGTGTGTGTTTTGTTGTTCTTTTGTTTTGTTTTGTTTTTTTGAGGCAGGGTTTCTCTGTAGCTTTGGATCCTGTCCTGGAACTAGCTCTGTAGAACAGGCTGGCCTCAAACTCACAGAGATCTACCTGCTGGGATTAAAGGCATGTATTTTGTTTTTTGAGACAGGGTTTCTCTTTGTAGCCCGGTCTGTCCTGGAATGCGATCTGTAGACCAGACTGGCCTTGAACACAGAGAGATCCACCTGCCTCTGACTCTAGTGTTCTGAGATTAAAGGCATGTGCCACCAGGCCTTGCCTAGCAATGTTGTTATTAATCTCATTTTACTTGAAGCTATTGCATGACTTGCCTGACATTTATTGGGAAATATTTGTGTTTGTTTCCCAAATCTTGGACTCTTGCTGTGGAACCAGTCTAGTGAATGGTTGGGCACAGTGTTTAATCCCTTTCTCAAGCTCTGTGGTTAATGTTAGCCTTCTGAATGTGTAAATGCCTTCGTTAAATGGGCAGCTGTTATTGTCCCTGGCATCTCCTGTTCACAGTGTGAGGTATATCTACCTGTACAAATCAAAGATGTGCAAAAGACTGCAAAAATTGCAAATCTGAAAAATTGTCAAAAGAAAATTGCTCACTGTGTCGAGGCTACTGAGACTGGAGGCAGATGTTCTAATGGATGGAGAGCTGCTCTAAGTACCGACCGCTTGTAGGATGTGCTGTAGATTTCTTTGAGATGGTGTGGACTCACCATTCTTGCTCTCCACAGTTCACCTACTGTTGACTGACTGGTTTTTATTCCTTTTTAATGCCTATTCCAAAACTGCCATTTCTCAACACGTTTAGTGTACTTGCTGTATATACTTGTTTGGAATACATGTTTTGAAATTACATAGACAGTATTGTGGTAGGAGGCTTGTTTTGTTTTTAATTTTTTTGTAACAGGGTCTCTCTATTATGTAACTCAGGCTGTTCTCGAACTTTCTATATAGATCAGGCTGTTCTCAAACTTTCAGAGAGCTACCTGTTTCTGTCTTCCAAGTTCTGGGATTAAAGGTGCGGGTCACTAGGCCCAGCAATTTTAGATGCATGACTGGATTTTGAATAATGTGTCTTATGTTTCTGTATGAGACTTGTTTCCTGTTTCTTCCAATTGCTTGTTGGCTGGTAGCTCAAGGAGAAGGAAGTGTGTGCACTTTTTTTTTTTTTTTTTTTTTTTGGTTTTTCGAGACAGGGTTTCTCTGTGGCTTTGGAGCCTGTCCTGGAACTAGCTCTTGTAGACTAGGCTGGTCTCGGTGTGTGCACATTTTATTCATTCATTGTGTGAATGTACCTTCCTCCCAACAGATGCGAATGTTCTGTGTCTTCCTTCTCTGACACTTGGCATTATACAACACCTTAACTGTTTACTGTCAACACCTACAAAGATTGTGTCCCAGCAATTACTAACGAGTTTGAACTTGCCTTCACATGTATAGCTGCTGACCCTTGAATTTCTTTAGAACTTTCCCTAATTATGTCTTGTGTATTGTCTTTGATTTCCTGGTTCTTGTTGACTTGTAGCAGCAGTTCCTTGCAAACCACAGAGCAGAGCCAAGATCAAACATGAAAGTCAGTGATTGCCATGGCTGTTGTTAGAAAAGGAGTAAAATTCCCATGGATACCTAGGTGGTCACAATTGAGTCATGAAGTAAAATTCGTCAGGTTAGTTAGTGGGTCAGTGATTCCTTGTTTCATTGTAAATCTTACTTATTCTTTAGTTTTAGAAAGGCTCTACTTACTAGAATCTGCTCAGTCCTCTAAGTCTGTTCTCACAGAGAGGTCCACAAAGCAGGGACACTAGTTTCTCAGAGAACTTGTTATGGGGCAAAATCCACTGGCACTTTATAAGTCTGGGCTCAAAGCTCTAGGAGAGAGGCTCAGGAGTCGGGTATGTTAGCTTCTTGACAATTCTGCACAGCAAAAGTTTTTGAATTATTTATAGTAGGGAAATATTCTTTAGCATATTTTAAAAATAATACTGTTGGGCTACCTTCCAAATATGTTCCTATTTATTTATTTATTTATTTAATGAGACAGGGTTTCTCTGAAGCTTTGGAGCATCTCCTGGAACTAGCTCTTGTAGACCAGGCTGGCCTTGAACTCACAGAGATCCAACTGTCTTTGTCTCCCGAGTGCTGGGATGAAAGACATGCGCCATCACCGCCCGGCCCATCTTTTATTTTTTAATTGTATATTTTAGATACAGAGTCTCACATAACCCATGCTGGCCTTTCACTATGTAGCTGAGAATGACCTTGAATTACTGTTCCTTCTGCTGGGCTCAGAGGTGTGAGCCACCACATCAGCTCTTCACTTTTTACCCCATGCTGTTTTTCAATATCTGCAGTATTTTATCTGTTTGAACCACATTTCAAAATCCTATTAATTATTTATTGTTTATGCAACACTACCCTTATTTATATACTAGCATATGTAATTTTTTTTGAGACAGGGGTTCTCTGTAGCTTTGGAGCCAGTCCTGGAACTTGCTCTGTAGACCAGGCTGGCCTCAAACTCACAGAGATTTGCCTGCCTCTGCCTCCTGAGTGCTGGGATTAAAGGCGTGCGCCACCATCATCACTAAGTATCTTCAATTGAAGGTTTAATCTAATTTCTCTTGCATTTTTAGTGGAATATGTAACACCCATCTTTTATAATTCACTTTCTAAATTGTTCAGCTTCAGTTTTTTTCATGTCTGTCTTTTTTTCATGGAGACTAGAAACCAATTAAGAGTATTTGAAGGGTTTTGAAACAATTTCTCAAAACTTTGACATTAGAGGAGCTACAGGAACAGCCCTGCATTTACTTCCCTCTCTGATTTGGGCCTCTGACAAAAAACCCTCTTTAGAACAACCTGCCATTCCTGACCAGTCAACATCCAGCTCAGATTCCAGAGAACTTTACAGAAGATGATTAAGTCCTTGAAAATTTACATGTGTGTTTGTCAGCAACCTTAAAAGTTTCCCTCTATTCTGCAAAAGTGGTTCAGAGATAATTTCTATTTCTATTTTACTAATCACTGTTTAGTGGAGTAAGACTAGTTCTGATGGAAGTGAAATTTATCTGTGACATCCTATCTGCTTTTCTCTTTTTTACAGGGCCTGCCTGTATCCCCATAGCAGGGCTGTCTTACCTCTCTCACTGCAGTTAAAGCCCCTTCACAGATTCTTGGCTACTGCAGTGTCTTCAAAGTGTGGAAAGGTCAGGATGGTCCGTCATTGTCCCTTTCTCCTTTCTAAATATGGAGTGTCCCTATGCCCTCAGGGTTTTTATCCACAGACGGAGATATTAATGGATTTTAGTAGAATTAGTCACCGTTCACTTTGACTGAAAAAGAGTGAACTCCATCATGTTTAAGTCCTTTGGTTGAAGGCCGAGAGGTCCTCGAAGGCAGTGGCTCTTCACCTGCAGATGGCTGAAAACAAAGTGTCAAGGTCTCGTTCCTGACTAGACTAGAGAGCCTGGAAGTCGTTGTCATGGTCGACCTCGTTGTCACCAAATAAAACACTAGGCATTTGTTGACTAGCTCCTTAGTTTCAAAAGCATTTGGAACAAAAAGGACCACTGGAGAGGGCAGATGAGGGCTGTTGAATTGCTTCCTAGTAACTAGAACCCATGAGTGTGTGTGTTGTGCTTGGAGGAGACTTTTAGGTCTGGGGTGGTTTAGGGCAAAGTTCAGGTCACAAGGCTCTGAGCAGCTCAGACTGTCAAATAGTTATACAAACATTGCTTGTTTTCTGAGGGGAACTGGATCTAGAGTTCTCTCAGATACCGAAGCCTGGATGTGCAAGGCTTGTTAAGAACGACTTATTTATATAGCACCTTCAGACCTTCCTATGCACTTTGGGTAGCCTTTAGCATGCTTAATCCGATGTAAATGCACTGTATATAGTTGTTATGCTGATGATTTAGGGAATATGGACAAGAAAAATGTATCTTTCAATACAGATATATTTCCCCCAATTTTGTATCCATGATTGGCTGAATCCATGAATGCAGGATGCTTATATGGAAGGTTGACTGTACTGAAAAATCACAAATAGCAAATAATAATCAGGCTTGCCTTTGCTTATAGTGGTGTTTCTCTTCCATAAAAGTAGGAATGGCGACTGTGCATTTATTATCCTTGAGATTAAAACTCAATGAACACTAACGTCATAGAGGAGACTCTAAACCATTTGTCTCAAAGTCTGGGTTAAGTTATAGATAAAATAAGGAGGATTCATTTTCTAGGAGGTCCCTGAGATCAGATATTTTTAACACAATTATTTTAATCCAATCCTTTTCTATAATCTACCTATTGTGACATTAACAAGATAACTTAAGCGTTTGTGGCAGGCAAAACAAGTACCAGCAAAACAGGGTGACAACGTGACTTGCGCCCCAAATAAACATAGCTATTGACTTTTACCTAGTCCAAATGTTCGGGAAAGCTACCAGCTTTCTGATCTTTGATACACGTGGGCACAATCACTGTGACTAATTCATCTGAGGCTATTATGTTTTTGGGTTGCTCTAGGGATCATATTTTTAAAAACATTTTTTATTTGTAGTCACATTCAGTTTATCTCATAACTTCACCTGTGAAGAAATACTGGCATATACACAATTGAAAAAAAAGCCACCAATGTTAGTTATAGATACAATTTCCTTACCATTTAATTAAGACAATAGGAATCCATATTATTGTTCTGGTGTTAATACTGTGAAACCCTCCTTTACTCACAGGGACCATTGGAAAACTTGTTTCATTGTTACATATATAACTTCTTGGGAGGACAGAGGAGACAAATTCTCACCTTGCAGGATTGGCTGGCCTGGAATTTGCTATGTAGACCATACTGGCCTTTAAACACATACATAACAATCTATCTTTGCCACCTCAGTGCTGGGATTAAAGATGTGCCACCACAGCCAACTGAATATAAAAACGTTTTGTGAGTTCTGGATATATTGACCAGTCTCAGTTTTCAGAATGTGTGTTAGGAGCTGGGCAGTGGTGGCACATGTCTTTAATCCCAGCCTCGGCTACAGAACGAGTTCCAGGACAGACTCCAAAGCTACAGAGAAACCCTGTCTTAATAAACCAAAACCAAACCAAACAAAAAACATTTTGCTGGGCGGTGGTGGGACACACCTTTAATCCCAGCACTCGAGAGGCAGAAGCGGGTGGATCTCTGTGAGTTCGAGGCCATCCTGGTCTACAACAGCTAATTCCAGGACAGGCTCCAAAGCTACAAAGAAAACCTGTCTCACCCCCACCCCCCCTCCCCCCAAAAAAAGAAAAGACTAAGGAAGGCATGCTAGGGCGGCTGGTGGCTTGTTTGTGTGTTACTCAGGGACCAAATGCCCTCTGAAGACTACTTTCTCTGAGCTCTGAACCTTGTCTTGGAAGAGACTTCATAGCAGCAGGAGACACATTGTCTCCTCTGTGTTTCCAATTGCATTGTTGTCACCCCAGCTCTGAAGTGCAGCTTCTTAACAGAATTGCTCTGCTGACTGATGGGCATTTGATTCATGCTGGACAGTGATTTCTTCATTTAAAAATGTTTGCCCACCAGCTCACCACAATCTTTTGTGGTTTAAAAAACCAAATTGTGATCCCCACACGTTTCTCAATGCAGTTGCTCGTCAGTGTGCTTAGGGCCGGTCTTGCAGCTGTACAAGGTCACTTGCAATTTGAGTGCAGTTGTAGAGTGTAAGCCTCGGTGTTCTACTTCGCTATTCTTTGTGACCCGCGCACACACTCTAATCCAGCAGCCACACAACAGCTGTAAATGCTAAATAGCCTCAGTTGAAGAAGAAGCAGACAAATTCCACAGTTTTGTAATTGCTATTCCTTAAAAGCCCTCGGTATGAGATCAAGATGCTGTTCGTGCCACAATATATATTTTACTATCTTCTTTTCTATCTATTACGTTCTTTAAAGTGGAAAATAAATCGACACTTCTTTCGATGCTTCAGTCTTTTTCATTCTTGCCCCTCTCCTTCTCCCACCCTCCCTCTCTCCTCTTTCTTTCAGGGTCTCACACTGACCCTGGTAGTGATGCGGGACTACAGTCATGAGCCACCGTATCTGTTCTATAAAGGCAGCATTGGTGGCTTCTATCCGTCGATGCTTTGACACTCCCTGGTTCTAATGAATGTAGGAGGCACATATCAACCGTGCAATGTACTAATTATTACTTAATAAGCAAATATAATTTCATCATTAAAAGTAAAAAAGGCTATTTTCCATTATGATTTTTTTCCCTCAGAGAATTTGCTTTGGCGGTGGAGTCTTACTACACAGCCCAAGCTGGTCCTGAATTAGAGACACTCCTGTGTCGGCTGCACGGGTGTGGGATTTCAGGGCTGCGCCTCCAAGCCTGGTTCCAGTTCCGCTCAAGGATTTTCTTTCAAAAAAATACCCACAAATTTCAGGAGTTTGGATGTAAATAGATTTAATTATTTGCTAATTAATTCTGTGTATGTGTGTGTCTGTGTACCCCCACACAGTCCTACATGGGTGCCCATGGGTGTGTGAGGACAATTTGTGGGGTTCAGTTATTTCTGTCCACAACATGAGTCCTCATGATCAAGTCATCAAGCTTGGCAGCTGGGACATGACTTTAGCAAGTGGCCATTTGTGTCCAGTGCCTGAGGCTTCCAGGTTACCTGGAGCATCTTGGAGCATTGAGTTAAACTATAGACTTGGAAATGAAAAGCAGGCACACCTTTTCTGGCTGTCTTCCAGTATCACCGTTATGAGTTCAATATTGAGCTTCTGGGTCTTTTTCTCAGGCTGGCTTTGTCTGTAGCTGTGTCCCACGGCTCTCCTCTGACAAGGCTCCATTTCTACCTTTGCTTCACCTTGGGATAAGTTTGCTGACTCCAGTAGATGAAAAAGAGTGTTAAGTAATTAGCCTCGTGGCTGTGTTAAAGGCTGTGTTTCATCATACCATCATTTTGCATGGCTCCAGTTTGACTTCTCTCTGCCACTTTGCTTGGATTGATATATTTTTAAAATTTACTCACTTTTAGGAATCCGTACTATTGCTATCTTTGTGGTATCTCAAACAACAGTTAATCTTTATGTTGCTAATTTTCTTTTTTTTCCAAAAATAAAACAGTGCTCATAGTCCTCCTATACAGGTACCAAAATAATGGTAAACCAACAGACTACATAATAATTTATAATAGCAAAATATCCTATTTCTCTAATAGTGAAATACTAACTTACTGGTGAATGCTGACTTTTCTTTGTCTCACAATGTAGGCCACACTGGCCTGAACTTGCAGCCATCCTGCTGTCTCAGTACAGGAGTATAGGTATGAACCTATATTCTAGGTTAATAGATATGAGCCATGATGCCTGGCTTTATATTTAAAATCAATTCATTTTTAGGCCTTTGACAGTTCCTGTCAACTCATAATGAGTACATATTTGTCTGACATATGGTGTGGGTGGGTGAGACGTTTCTCAGAACAACTGAACCTAATACTCTGCTGTTGGAGTGACCTTAGTAAGCAACAAAATGGATAGCTCTTTTAGCCTTACTCATTAGAAATTTCATTTTCTGATGTTTATTTTATGCAAACAGGCTGTTCAAATTAAGTTTAAAAGTAAATCTAAGAAACAAATGAGTTCATTAAATGGCTAGAATGCCTCCCCACAAGGGAAAGAACAGGAGGAAAACAGAGGAAAGAGAGGCAGCAAGGGAGGCTCACGCTGTCAGCAGAAAGGCGGAAGAGAGGTGAGGCAGGAATGGACACAGTTGGGAAAGATGCGAACCAATCTGGTCAACTCTTTTGCTTAAAAGTTTGGGCAATGATATTAGCTTTATCTGAAGAGGGACATTCTCTTTTAGGTCTTTGTTCTAATCCAATATTTGCCTTGTAAGTAGACATCTTTTATGTATCGCATGGTAAGAAGAGACAAGGAGATACTGTTATTACAGTCTAGGCTGAAATTCAGCTGAGGGCCTCACGGTGCTCGGCAAGTGCTTCTTCACAGAGGTGTGTGTTCAGCCTTCTTTAACTTTGAATTTTGAGACAGGGTCTCACTAAATTGCCCCAGTTGCCCTTGAACTTGAAATCTTTTTGCCTCAGCTTTCTTAGCTGTGATTACAAACCTATAAACCACCAGGACTGGCTTAATATTTTAAACCCTAGAAAAACTCAGTATCTGTCTGAACTACATAAATGCTTTTTGAAGTTGTTAAATTCTTTTATTATAAGATAGCAGTCTAGACTATGCATCCTCTGTAGAGAGTGCCAGAAACCTGACTGCTTTTAGGGTGGGAAGAGGGGAAGGGAGAGAGTCACACCTACCTCTCACTTGCTGTCCTTCCTCCTCTGGCAGCCATGCTGCTGGCTGGGTTGAAGGCTGGCGAGAGATGCTGCAGGAGACAAGGTACAGCAAACAGCCTTTAGTGGTGTTGATTCCCTTTATGACCTTTAGAGCCTTTTCTAAATCCAGCAGACATCTGACTCCCTGGTGTGATCGTCACCCTCCTGGTCAGAACTGCAGCGCACAAGCTGGCACTGTTGCTGGGAATTGTGAGTCACTCCTTCAGCTTCTTCCTGAGGTAGAAGTGAGTCCCCGATGGGGAAAAAGAGCCGTCTGTCAGGTGAACTCTTCTTTGCCATCATCACCGGCTTCCTGAGAGCCCATGCAGGGGAAGTGAAAAGAGCACCTGTCAGATTCCTGGAAATCACTGTCTCATGTGACCAGAGAAGGTTCGTAAAGCTCTGGGAGCCTCAGTTTTCACAGCGAAAGGTAGAAGTCAGTCCCGCAGTAGCTCTAAAATGTATATGCCTAATGTATGGGCAGCATTATGCAGTGGTTATCTTGAAAATGCAATGACCCCCCCCCCCCTCCCCACAGCCTCATGAGTTAAATGCCCTATTCCCCAACTGGTAGCTCTCTAAAACTTTTTATTTACTTAGACTCTGCCTCCTGAGTGCTGGGATCAAAGTAGTAGTCCACCATGCCTGGTTTCTGGTGGTCCTTTTTCGGGCTTGTGGAAACTGTCAGAGGTAGGGTTTGGTTGGAGGGAATAAACTACTGGGGGCATGCATTGGAAGGCTGACCCTTGCCTGCACCCCTTTCTCTGGTTCCTGTCTGCCATGAGAGGAGACCTTGCTCATGCCCCACCACTGTCGTCTTCTGCCCAAGTACACATGGCCAAGAGTCTGAACAGAAGAACTGGAAGCCTGAAGCTAAAGCAATTCCTTGCTAAGATGTTTGTGTTGGTTATCCTGTCATACATTCTGCAGATGCAAAGACTAAACATTTTATAACGCTATATGCATCATATAAGGCATTTTAGGCATTTATAGCCTCTATATTGTAGTAGCATTGGACATGACTACAATATAACAGAAAGGAAGGAATAAGTCATGATTTCCTGAGTAAATTGGGAGCATGAGGACTATGGGAGAGGGTTGAAGGGGAGGGGAGAGGGAAGGAGAGAAGCAGAGAAAAATGTATAACTCAATAAAAAAAAAAATGCCATGTCCATTCAGAACAGACTGATCCTGAGGGAGCCTTACTAGAAGGAAGGCAAGGCCAGCCAGTTCCAACATGTGTTGAGTCCCCATTATGATACAGCTCTATATATTTGCATATTCAGTAAGAATCTGCAGACAGAAGACCTGAGTCAAAGCAGAGAGGCAGGGACCTGTAGATAAGGTCTGGGTGGAAACAAATACCTCAAGTGGAAGTCACATCCTAACAAAGATGAAAGTCGTTTTTAAGAAGCTTCTTAAAAAGTATGATATTATGGGTATTCTCATATATAAAGCTAAACCTTTTCCCCCCTTCTTTCAGATAATTCATGCAACACACCCCATGGAAATCTTTAAGTTGAATAAATTGTTGTGTGTGTGTGTGTGTGTGATTAAAGTTGTGTTTACCTGAATCATTACACGAAGAAAATTCTTTTGGGAATCTTTTTTTCTCCGATTGAAGACTCTCATGCATGGATCTTTTCTGGAGAGTGAGATTAGTCCTTTTATCTAAAGAAGACCAAAGAAAATCCTTCATTTTCTTTTTTTTTTTAAATTCATTCATCTTTCATTTTCAGCAATAAAATTTAACTTTGCAACAAGTTCACTTGGGCCTGGAAGCCTTTAGAGAAATGTTAATGTAATAAATCACAGTGACTGATGTTGCTCTGTCTTACTGGTACCAAAACAGAAATGTCAACAGTTCATAACTGAGGGAGACCATGGGGGAAATGCATCCCTGATCCTCCAAGTCAACTAGCACTCAAAAATGTTGGTTTCTGTCAGGTCTCTCTCTCTCTCTCTCTCTCCTCTCTCTCTCTCTCTCTCTCCTCTCTCTCTCTCTCTCTCTCTCTCTCTCTCTCTCTCCTCTCCTTCCTCTCTCTCTCTCTGTGTGTGTGTGTGTGTGTGTGTGTGTTGTGTATGTCTCACATCAATGATCTCAACAGAGAATTTACTTGGAGCGTTAGTTATTTAAGTGTGAGAGAGCTGAAAGGCACAGGGTGTTTTCACACTGAAGGAGGTCAAAAGAAACAGTCCTCACACAGAACAAGGGGAGACAGTGTGGTGAATCAGGAGGGCACTGAGAGGCAGCTGCCTGGAAGTGCTGCTTCCTCCGGAGGGCAGAGCCCAGGAGAACTGTCATCCAGGCTCAGATGATGCCATGTTCTGAGAACCATCATGCTTGCCTGGCAGAGACGGAAGGAAGTGACAGCCAGAACTAACTGCTGTTAGAAACAACCAGAATTTTAGGAGTGGAGAGGCACAGCTGGGTGAGACTTTCTGGGACAGAGGGGAACTAGCCTCTTCTGTCTCCCTCCTGCTGCCTGCCAGTCTCTCACTAGTGTCCCCTACTGACAGAAACTAGCCAAAATCCTTATGGCAATGGCAGTGAGGCTGCAGATTTAGCCTGAGTATCTCCAGGCCCAGGACCAAGGGGTGGATGGATCCTGAAAGTGTAAAGGGCGAGCACCACAGGATACAATTCACTAGAACTTACCACAGTGCAGTTTCAGATCCACGGCTCACGCTCTCTCTTAGATGCTTTAGAGTAGGCCCTGGAGCCTTCACTTCTGAAAAATCGCATCAAGTAATCTGATGGTGTCTTCAAACATCCTTTCAGAAATGCTCTCCCTCCCTCCCTCCCTCCCTCCCTCCCTCCCTCCCTCCCTCCCTCCCTCCCTCCCCCCTCCCTCCCTTCTTCCCTCCCTCCCTCCCTCCCTTTCTCCCTCCCCCCTCCTCCTCCTCCCCCCCTCTCTGTGTGTGTGTGTTTACATGCACACACGTGCATATGTATATGATTGGGTGCATATTTGTGCAGACACCTGTGAACATGGAAGCCAGAGGTTGACATTGGTTATCTTCCTCAGTTTCTCTCCATTTTATGTTCTGAGAGTCTAAGACAAGGTCTCTTCCTGAAACTGAAGCCTATAGTTTTGCCCAGTTTTTCTAGCTGCCTTGCCCGGCGCACCCAACTTTGCCTCCTGCCTCTCATTTGCCTGCTAAGCACTGAGCTGACTCTCTAGTTCTGTCTGGTGTCTTAAAGCTGAGTCCCTGACAAGTTCTTCTTGAAGAGTTTATGAAGAACCCAGCGCTAGCTCAGACAGCCCCATGACAGTTCCTATTAACATTTCCATTAAGAAATGCTTGAAATTTGACTGCCAATTGTCAGGAAGCAGAGGCAGGAAGCTTGCCACAGATTTGAAGGCAGCCTGACCTATATAGTCAGTTCCAGGACAGCCAGGGCTACATATCTGTTAAAACTGTTAAAAATACAAGGGTGGAGGTGGCACACGCTTTTAATCCCAGCACTTGGGAGGCAGAGGCAGGTGGATCTTCGTGAGTTTGAGGCCAGCCTGGTATACAGAGCGAGTTCCAGGGTAGGCAGTCAAGACTACAACAAGAAAACCCAGTCTCAAAAAACAAAACCAAACAAAACAAAAAAACAAAACTTGAGAATGCCGAGCTTCAAAACAGTAGTTGAATACTTTGACCTCTTTTTAGCCAATATC
Organism: Arvicola amphibius; assembly: GCF_903992535.2. NCBI lineage: Eukaryota > Metazoa > Chordata > Mammalia > Rodentia > Cricetidae > Arvicola > Arvicola amphibius. The sequence continues at coordinate 87,241,859 of NC_052055.2, forward strand.
TGTTATTTTCCCATTTGTATACACTCACTACAGTGACTTAGTATCAGGAAAAGTAACTTGCATAAGAACTTGTATGCTAGCCGGGCGGTGGTGGCACACGCCTTTAATCCCAGCACTCGGGAGGCATAGGCAGGCGGATCTCTGAGTTCGAGGCCAGCCTGGTCTACAAGAGCTAGTTCCAGGACAGGCTCAAGAAACTACAAAGAAACCCTGTCTCAAAAAACCAAAAAAAAAAAAAAAAAAAAAAAAAAAAAAAAAAAAGAACTTGTATGCTTTCCATAGCTGGGTGGTGGTGGCACACACCTTTAATCCCAGCACTCGGGAGACAGAGGCAGGCGGATCTCTGTGAGTTCGAGGCCAACCTGGTCTACAAGAGCTAGTTCCACACCAAAGCTACAGAGAAACCTTGTACTGAAAACAAAACAAAGCAAAAAAAAAAAAAAAAAACCACCCCCCTCGCAAAAAAAGGGAAAAGAACTTGTATGTTTTCCTTTACCAGAGCAGAATAAAAAATACATTGATTTCTACTTGTTTTGACTGCTGGGTATCTCAGAATCATTTAGTGCAATCCCAGCCAAGCCTTCCCTTTTAACCACTTTATTTTTATATTTTGTGCTTGGTGACAAATACATACATAGATTAAATTAATGCTATTATAGTTTTCAAAATATTTTTGAATATAGTACCTTAAAGTTTATTATTAATTAACTCAAGTTATCGAAAAGGCCAAAGCCGCTGTTCTGTAGGGGCGGTATCTGCTGTAACAGCCATGGGAAGTCCCCATTCTTTCCCAAGCTGTGCATCACCCACAGGCCCCAGGCTTCTGTATGTTTCCTCATCCACATGGAAAGTCCTTTTGAAACTTTCTGACTTACCAAAATCCTCTGTTTAAGTTGATTCGTTCTTCCTCTCTCTGCAGACGTGTGTGGGTGCACACATGCCGTGCAGTGCATGTAGAAGTCAGAGGACAAACAAGAGTTCATCTCTTTCTATGATGTTGGTCCTGGAAGTTGAACACAGGTTGCCAGGCTTGTGGCAAGTGCTCTTGCTCACTGAGCTATGTCGTTGGCCCTACAAAATCTTTTTATATAACTACGTTATTTCTTCTGCTGCTCGAAAAATCATGTCTTGGAAACTTGGGATTTATCGCAAGGTACTATTTTTTTCTGAGAGTGGGTGATCACAGAACATTTCTGGCATAGACAGATCTAAATAAATACTCTGTCTTTGTCTTGTTTTAAGTAGGCTTATTGCAGAGACATTCAATTATTTTCTGTCTTGGTGGAATTTAATATGTAAGCACATAATGTGTCCAATATTCAAGAATGCACTTAAACACTGAAGAAAAAAACCACCCGGGACACTTGTTTTATAATTGTTTTCTGATGATCCTTAAAACTGGCTCTCTTTAACAAGGAAGTTCATTAAATTACTTCTGCATCTAAGCTGTCTCCCATGGTAACTGCAATGGGCCCACTGACGGTATTATGGTTTGGCCAACAGAACAACCAACAAGAAATACACAAGTCAGTTTAGGTTGTGTGCTTTGAATTGACACAAAGAGTGTAACTCAGGAAATATGCAACTTCCAGAGTCGTTTTTGACCTCAGAAAGTGCTTCCTACTGACCATTCATTATGCTTCTTTCCATTGTCATGGAAACAGTCCCGGTGAGTGTGGTTATTGGTCTTAACTATCAACTTGATCGGATTGAGAAGAACCCGGAGGATTAGGAAAGCACACATATTCCTTTTTTTTCTAATGAACTCACAAATAAAAACACCACATAGCTAGTTAAGGGAGCCACTCTGATGCTGCCCAGTCCCAATTCGATGCAGTTAGGATGGCCATCCTGGTACAATGGAGGTTCACGTAGAGTTGTATGCGTGCTTTATCAATTACATTTAAAACATTTAAAAAAATATATGTGTGTTCATGTGTATATGTGTGTGCATGTGTGAATGAAGGCACCGAAGGAGTGTTGGATTCTCTGGGGCTGGAGCTACAGGTGGTTGTGAATTGGCAGTGTGGGTTCTGGGATCCGAACTCTGGTCCTCTACAAGAGCAGTCATGTACTTTTAACTGTTGGACAATCTATCCAGTCCTTCGATTGTATTTTTTTTTCATTTATTCACCATGACAAAAAAAACCTCTGAGAGTTGAAACTAGAAGAAAAACATTAGTTTTATATACTGTTTTCATGACTCACATCGCTGTTTGCCTATCTCTGGCCTTTCTCATTATTTTATTGTGGTTGTTTAAATGTAATGGGCCCCATAATCTCATAGGAAGTGGCACTATTAGGTGGTGTGACTTTGTTGGAGTGGATATGGCCTTGTTGGAGGAAGTGTGTCACTGTGGGTTTTGATGTTTCCTATGCGCAGGATACCACCCAGTCAACTTCCTGCTGCCTGCAAGAGGTAGGACTCTCAGCTCCTTCTCCAGCACAATGTCTGTCCATGCTGCCATGCTTCCCATCATGATGATAATGGACTGAACCTCTGAAACACTAAGTGAGCTATCCAGTTAAATGTTTCCTTTGTAAGAATTGCCATGGTACTCGTTTCTTTTCACAGCAACAGAAACCCTAAGACACTGATATTGTCCTTTCTTGTTCTCCTTTTATATTTCAAACTGTACCTTGAGTTATACCTGTTTATATACATACATGTATACATGTTGTGTTTATTTTTTATTTTTTGTCAGCTTGATACAAGCTAAAGTCATTTGAGAAGAAGGAACCTTAATTAAGAAATACTCCATTAGATTAATCTGGCCAGCCTGGAGGGTGTTTCCTTGGTTGATAGTTTGATGTAGCAGGGCCCAGTCCATTTTGGGTGGTACTATCCCTGGTCAGGTAGGTTGTCGTGAGTTGTATAAGAAAGTAGGTAGATAGAGCAAACCTAACAACATTCTTCCGTCTTTGAGGTCTCTGCTTCCTGCTTGAGTTTCTGCTCTAACTTCTCCCGGTAATGGATTGTTACTTAGAAATGTAAGGTGAAATAAACCCTTTCCTGCCCAGTTACTTTAGGTCATGATGTTTTTATCTATCTATCTATCTATCTATCTATCTATCTATCTATCTATCTATCTATCTATCTATCTATTTTTGATTTGCTTTTGTTTTGTTTTTCAAGACAGGGTTTCTCTGTAGCTTTGGATCCTGTCCTGGAACTAGCTCTTGTAAACCAGGCTGGCCTCAAACTCACAGAGATTCACCTGCCTCTGTCTCCCGAATGCTGGGATTGAAGGTGTGTGCCACCACTGCCCAGCTAGGTCATGATGTTTTAACAAAGCAACAGAAGCCTAACTAAGACACATGTACACATTATGGGCTAGGAGCAGCATATGGGGGAGAACTCGTGGTCTATTTATTTATCCATTTATTTATTCATTCATTCATTTTGAGTTCAGATAACCTTGTAAAGCACACTCTGAGTGTGTGACTGGGGGGGTGGGAGTTCAGAATTAGTTAGATTGCCACCCAGTCTATGCTTTTTAGCCCACTGATAGGTCTACACGGAGGTGGTAGAATAGTGCAGGGTGGGGTCACACTGGAGGATGTGTCTCTGGAAAATAGCTTGAATGGTACACTTAGGTTCTGGCCTCTCCCTGTTCCCATTTTCTCGTTCTGCTTCCTGGAAGCCAGGAAGTGAGAAACTTTACCCCTCCCCCATGACTTAGTTTAACTACCACTCAGAAGAAAATACAGCTGGCCAATCACTGCAAGTCTGAATGCCAACAGATCCTTCCCTCTTCAAATGGGTTCTCCCAGGTCTCTGGTCACAATGATGAGAAGTCTAACAGCGTGCATGGCATCTGAGGGCACCTTGACCTGTTTTATCCATTGTGACTAAACCTCCCTGAAAATCCTAAATGAGCCTCTGTGGGGACATTTTGTTTGCTGCCATTGGTTTGGCTTCTCTCACTGGAGTCTTCTTAGCAGAGGTGTGTGTGTGTGTGTGTGTGTGTGTGTGTGTGTGTGAGAAAGAGAGAGAGAGAGAGAGAGAGAGAGAGAGAGAGAGAGAGAGAGAGAGAGAGAGAGAGATCCCATTTACATTTGCTTATGAATTCTGGAACTGTTACTACTATAATCATGCAAATTATTTAGGTAAAGTCAGATGGCAGAAATAATAGTTGAAATTGGTAATAGAACTTTTGAAAACTTTTGGAGAAATTGGGTGTAAAATCCTACAAAACAAAAAAAAGGCATAAACATAAGCATCCAGTGGTGAAAAAGACCTCTAAGACTTGAATCGAGCTGCCTGGAAAGAAAGAGTCTACACATGAATCCAACATGGGTCGTCATCTGAGGTGAGTGGGAGAGAGGCCTGGAGATGGAGGCAGAGACCAGTTCTGTTCTGGGCTGAATGAGTGTATGATCTTTGAGAAACAAGCATTTAAAAATTATTTTATTTTCGTATAAGTGTACCTGAGTGTTTGTATGTGTACCACCTGTGTGCGAAAGCTCATGAAGTCTGAAGAGATCATTGGATCACCTGAAACTAGCATTATGAATGGTTGTGAGTCACCATTGGGGTACTGGGGAATAGAACTCAGGTCTTCTGCAAGAGTAGCAAGTGTTCTTAACCACTGAGCCATCTCTCCAGCCCTCTGAGTTGGCACTCACTGGCTACTAAGTATGTCACCTGTAGACTGAGATAATTGGATTCACTCATTTCATATGATTACCGTTTCTCTAACAGTTTAAGTGTTCTATCAATTATCCAAGGAAATAAGAATCATTCCTCTTAGGTAAAGTAGATTTTCAGATTGACACTTACTTTGGAATTTGTGAATACTGGAGAAGGCAATGCAGGGTCTTAGACAGAAACAGGTGAGTTTGGTCTTGGAAGATGGCTAAATGATAGAGTGCTTGGTTTGAGTTAACAAAGCTGGGGTAGGGTTATTGAGATGGCTCAGTGGTTAAGTCTTCTTACCTTCCTGATCTTCAAGAAACTGACAGATCAACAGAGACTACACACATATAAAAATTAAATATAGGAAAGAAAATGGGTAAGTTTGATTCCAACTGTTAATAAGGTGCTGATATTGAGAAAAGTGTATTGAATGTATTTACGTTGGAATACTTATAGACCAAGAAACAGAGATTTCGTCCCTCCCCCATCTCTTTTGTTCTGTTTTTACAGGTTCAGCTAAATGTATCTTTTTTTTTTGTTTCCAAACTATGCTACTTTAGGAAAAAACATATTCTTCTTTTTTTCTATATTCTGGTAATTATCCCTCTGTCATCACTTTTGCTTTAAAGGTATGTGCTTTTTGTTTGTTTTAATATAATTGGCTACTTTGGTAAATCCCCACAAAGGATATAGCTTCTTCCTGATAACACAGGACCTTCTGAAATAATTAGGTTGGGGTAAAGTTGAATGAAACCTGATTCTCTTACTGTTTTTTTCCCCTTGAACAGGGTCTCAGTACATAGCCCTTTGTGGCCTGGAACTTACTATGTAGACCTATGTAGCCTTGAACTCAAGAAATTGGCTTGCCTCTGCCTCCAGAGTGCTGGATTAAAGGCGTGTACTGCTGTCTTTGGCTTGCGTCCTGATTTTTTTAAATTGATGTTGGAAGTCACTACAGGGCCACAACCTTTCCCTTTTCTTTTCTTTGTTTTGGACGTTGACCAGAGCCCAAGTATGGTTTCTCTGGCATTTTGGCTTCCTTATTTCTCAAGCTCCTCTCCCTGCCATGTGGCTGCCTGTCTGCCAAGTAGTTGAACATGCCAGTTAAACTCAAATGGCATAGCTTTTAAAATTTCTCTTCTTTGTTTTTCTCTTCTGTGAATACCTACGTTTTTTTTTTTTTAAAGTCCAATAAAGTGTTTTCAAACTTAAAAGTAAAACAGAGAAATGATGCTGACTCATTTTATATTAGAATATGACAAGTCAGACATATTTTCTGTACAGTGCTAGGATCATTTGCAGTTTTCCTTTTCTTGCTGGAATTTTAAAACTGATTATTGGGACTGGGGAGATGGCTTAGCCTGAGTTCAGTCCCCAAAACCCATAGTGGAAGGGAAAAAAATGACTTCCAAAGCTGTCCCCTGACTTACATGTGTGCATCTACCCCTTGTGATTGTGGTGTCTGTATGTGCATCCCTATGAAATAGGATCTAATTTAATGGCTCCTTTGGACTAGGTACAAGGCATCCATTTAGAAAGAATGGCAAGCTGGTCCCAAATCATGTTGGCAAGGCTGTAATGAACACAGGCCACAGATCCTAAGACATTGTTTCAGACTGTAATTTCAGTTTCCATGTTTTTACTAGTTTTCCTAATTATTAGAAATACCAATTGGTAAATCTCCCCAAAGCTGAGGCCAGCATGTCTGAACATTTACAAATAAAATTACATAAACCGAAGAGGAAAACACTCCCAGATGTATTATGAAACACGGGAAGACTGAAGATTAAGAAAACAAGCCACGTGTGCACAGACGAGGGCAGAAAAGAATTGCTGCCATGCTGAAGTGTAGCGAAGGAAGAGAGCTGTTGTGTAACTTTTATTTGACAGCTATAAAGGCATTTATACATTAATCTCTTAAAATATGCTGGACTGCTGGGCAGTGGTGGCACAAACCCTTAATCTCAGCCCTTGGGAGGCAGAGGCGTGCTGATCTCTGAGTTCAAGGCCAGCCTGGTCTACAGAGTTACCTCCAGGACAGCCAGAGCTACACAGAGAAACTGTCTCAAAGAACAAAGCAAAGCAAACAATTGAACAAAAATATATGCTGGACTCAGATGTGGAGCCTCCAAAACTGATCTCAGGTGGATTACTAGTTCAGTCATCCCACAGGTTCATATAAGACGAGGAAGACATTGTTTTGTTTAGTTTTCCTCAGTTGTCCCCTGAGTTTTAATAGGTTGAATGTTCGAGTCCATATGTTACAGTGAGCTGTGGTCACAGAGGTCCGTAATGAGAACTGGTTGTACCGTGATGACATACTGATGCCTGATTTTCAGGAGTGAATACTTCATTCATAGCATTTTCGAACATTTTCATTTGTTTTCAAGTTAAGAGTAGCAGTTGGAAATTAACTACAGTCTCAGCATGAAGAACTGTCGTCACACCTGCAATTCTTTAATGGGAAACTTGGATTTTAGTAGACTGACCTGTATTTCACTTTCATGGCCAACACTGTACTTCAACCGAATCATATAATGGAGTATAATTATGCCGCACAGTGGGAACCAAGCGTGTGCCAAGTATGTGGGACAAAGTTGGCCGTGCAGTCGTCTTCACCCTGTTAATGGAAAGTCACTCTGCTAAGTCAATACCTTAGCCAGGCAGTTTCCTACTAGTGCCGCTCTCACATAGTGAGGCATCCCAACAAGTACGGAAAGAGGAAGCAGTTTTGAAGTTCAAAATCTGACCTGACCTTGCTCAGCATGAATTTATTAGCAGTGGACACTGTCCTGAACTGACAGGTGATTTTTATGTTTTATCAATATTGGTATATTTTTGAGTTTATTATCTCTTGTGCTGTAAACATAAACACTGGTGCGTTTGATAATAGAGTTATCAGGGGTTTTTGTTATTATTATTTTTTTTTCTGAGATAGAGTTTCTCTGTGTAACAGCTCTGACTGTCCTGGAACTCACTTTGTAGACCAGGCTGGCCTCGAACTCATAGAGATCCACCTGTCTCTGACTCCCAAGTGCTGGGATTAAAGACGTGCACCACTTCCGACCGGCTTTGTTTTACTTTTTTAAGACTTTCTTTTTAAAATGTAGCCTTTGCTGTCCTGGAACTTACTTGGTAGTCAGGGTGGCCTCGAACTTAGAAATCTACCTGCATTTGCCTCCGGAGTGCTGGAATTAAAGGTGTGCCTCACCACCTAGGTGAGTTTTCAATTTTAAGTGACTCTTGACAATATCTGCTGAGAAATTATATATTGTCTATTACAAAACAAACATAATAACAGTCCTTGTTTTGAGCTATATGAGTATATTCCCCCTTTTAAAACTTTTGAATGTGTGTTACATTCTTGTTCATTGAAACCATCATTAGCAAAAAGAAAGCCAATTTAAAGATTTTTTTTTACAAAAAAATCAAACACACACTTTATTTTCTATTTTAAAATTCTCATTACCATTCGAATCCTTCACACCGCGAACACTAGACAACACTTGGTGAAGGAAGCATGTGGTTACCATGGGGATCAGGAGCTATTTCAGGTCCATTCTAACCTCTTCCCTTTACTGCAGGTAATTTATTATTACACTAAGTGCTGGCTAGTCTTATGTCAACTTGACACGAGCTAGAGCCATCTGAAAGGAGGGAACCTCAGCTGAGAAAATGCCTCCACAAGATCTGGCTATAGGATATTTTCCTAATGAGTGATTGCAAGGAGGAGGAGCAGGTAGTAAGTAGCCCCTGCAGGTCTCTGTATCAGCCTTCTTTTTCAGGTTCTTGTCCCACTTGAGTTCCAGCCCCGACTTTTCTCACCGAGGGACTATTACCTGGAAATATAAGCCAGGTTAACCCTTACCTTCCCAAGTTGCTTTTGGTCATGGTGTTTCATCACGACAATCGTTACGCTCAGATACACTTCAAGTTACTTTCCAGGATAGAGTATATACATTGATGAATGCTTTTATAATTACTCAATGCCCCTAGCCTGAAAGGGAAGGGGTATCGCGTACCTATTTATCTCAACTAATAATGCTACACTACTAGTGACCATAATCACCTATTACTTGCTTATCATACAACTGGCACAGAATCTGTTTTGATCTCAAAGCCTTTCTTTGGCAGTAGTGTTACCAATTAAGACTAGCTGACTGAGAGGGAGTTTAAATTCTCCCACCTGACAGTTCTGGTCAGTTTATTTATCTTTCCCATTTGAGGAGTTCAGAAGTCAGTTCAGGGTTGATGCTAAAGGGTCAGCAGAGATCCAACCTCTTTCAGTTTCCCTGGTTCTCATAGCTTTCATTCCCAAGGCCATCTCAGAGACAAAGGAGGGTGTTGAGCTCTTGCCGTTGTGCCTATAACCTAGAGGGAAGAGGAAGAGCAAAGAAGCCACATCCTCACTTGAAGTGCACTTCGCAGAAGTAGCAAATGCTGTTTTCACTCATACTAGACTCAGACAGATGGCTACATCTAGCTGTGAGTTTTCCTGCAGCTGTTCTTATTTCGGACCTTTGTTGCAAACGAAGGAGAGAGCATTAGATGCTGAATGCCAAGTAGCAGTCTGAGTTTGAGTGCTCTCACCCTTGTCTTACGGCGGGGGGACTGAGTCCTACAGGGTTAAACTGATTTGCTGGCGGCTCAGAGTCAGGATTCAAACCCAGGTCAGCTCAGCTTTAGTGTACTCAGGTTCTACTTTGAAGTGCTTCTCCCTTAAAACAGTTAATTTCACTCCATTCTATCTCATCTACTAAATTAGTGGAAAGAAACCCTTCCCAAGAAGTTGCTAGGTCAACCTACTGAAACAATGGAGCTCTTTATTTTCCGCCTGCCTTGTTGGCAAAGGAAGCAACGTGGGTATCCACTTGTGCAACGAGGCCTTTGCTTTTGCTGACCTTTTTTCACAGGTGGATTCATAGAATTACTGGCAGGTTTAGAAAACTGGCTGGTAGACAGATTAAAGTCTTACGTTCAGCTTCTGCTTCTTGAGGGTTGTGACAAGTTTAAACCCCATTGGGACTTGCCTCTCTGTCCTCGGGATGATTTAGATTTTACACCAGATAATAAAGGGACAAAAGTTTCCTTAGGACCCATAAGAAGGAGTGGGAAAATAATCTCATCTAGAAAATGTCGCCATAGCCTTGAGATCTTTTTTTTTTCTAATGATATTTTTCAAGGCAGCTTAGGATGTTGCTTCTAAGTTCTTTGGAAAACATTATTGTTGTTTAAGGGATGATCCCCTACTATCACACTCAGAATAAAGATCCAGCTTGTGTAACTCATCAGGTGCCAGGCCTCCTCTCCTTTCATCGTTCTCATTCTCCCTTGTCTTTTCCCTGTCCTTCCTCTTTCCTATCACTCCAGACTTTTTTTTTTAATGTTATGTTTTGGGGTTCTGGGAACCGAGCTGGGTCCTCAGCACACGCTCTGCCACTAAACTCCATCCCTAGCCTCCCCCTCACTCTCTGGGCACAGGGTCTCAATACACTAACCAGCTTGGTCTTAAATTCACTATGTAGGATTTCAAATTAAAGACAGACTTTAATTTTCAATCCTCCTGCCTCAGCCTACAAGTAGTGGGGATTATAGAACTGCCTGCTCCTCTGGGCTGTTGCCCTTAGCGTTAGCTTTGTCAGGTTCTTGTGTCTGTGAGGCCCTGAAGGCTTTTGAGCCTCTGCATCCCTGCCTAGCTCTTTGTTCTCTAGCAGCAAAGGAGGATATAGGAATGCAATAACCGAAAAGTGAATGTCATGGTTTATATGTGTCACACATGAGGTGTATATGTTGCCTAAAATTCCTAACGTTTTAAGAGATCCCTGAAAATGTATTAATACTGTTCCAGATATGATTAAGAGAATGGATACATTTCAGCTTTTCCACAAGTCCTTCATTCATTAAGGCATAAGTAACACTGGGCACACAGAGTGGTTAATGACATGAATTATCAACGACTTCATGTTTTATTATCTGTTCAATAGAGATTGTCAGTGTTGTGACCAAAGAAAGTGCTTTGCAGTGATGTAAGGCATAAGATAAGAAAGAGGGACCTGTGACACTAAGAAGATGCCAGGTCAGAGAGACCGTCTTTATGACTTTGCTGTGTGTCTTTGGTCCTTTGCAAACACTGAGTAAGAACAGGACCACGACCCAGAAGATAATTCCAGAGAAACACAAATGGTTAGTCTGTAAGCTTGTCTTAGTTATGCTTCCAGTGCTGAGATAAAACACCACAACCAAAAGCACCCTATAAAGGAAGGGATTTATGCCGGGCGGTGGTGGCGCACGCCTTTAATCCCAGCACTCGGGAGGCAGAGGCAGGCGGATCTCTGTGAGTTCGAGGCCAGCCTGGTCTACAAGTGCTAGGTCCAGGACAGGCTCTAAAAAAGCTGCAGAGAAACTCTGTCTTGAAAAACCAAAAAAAAAAAAAAAAAAAAAAAAAAGGAAAAAAAGGAAGGGATTTATTTGGTTATCCATCCCTATATCGCTCCATCACTGAGGAAAGTCAGGGCAGAGCTCAAGGCAGGAGCATAGCAGAGCGCCGAGTGCCGTTTGCTGACTTGTTCCCATGCCTTGCTCATTGTGCTTTCTTATGCCCCTTAGGACTACCTGCCCAGGGTGGCAGCACCTGTCCTGGCCTGGGCCCTTCTATAGCAATCATTAATTAAGAAAATGCCCATGGGTCATCTTATAGGGGCATTGAACCTCAGTTGAGGTTCCCCTTTCCAGAAAACTCTAGCTTGTGTCAAGTTGACAAAAAACAAGAATAAAACCCACCACCACCACCCTCACCCTCAACAATAATGACAGCAAAATAGCAACAACAAGAGCAATAATAGGACAGGACAGGGCTTTCCCACAAATCCTTTTGTTATTAACTTGTATTTAAATAACTAATACATTAATATATACCCTTCACTAAAATTTTAAAAGTTTCGTTTCAAATTTTTAGCTTTTTTATTATTTACTTATGTGTGTCATGTGCATGAGTGTACCGTGTGTGTGTGTGTGTGTGTGTGTATGTGTGTGTGTGTGTGTGTGTGTAGCTCAGAGAACAACTTCCAAGAGTTGGTTTTCTCTTTCCATAGAGTGTGGGCTCTAGAGGTTGAACACAAATCCTCATGCTTGGTGGTAGGGATTTGTATTCCCTGAGCCATCTCAGTAACCCATATATTTCCAATAATTTTTTGCTGAAGCTTGAGATTACCACCCATTCTGTTTAGTTTAACTAAGTTAAAGAAGGTTGGGTACTATAACCTTGAAGTCAAAAGTCTGTTGGACACAGATGACATAGGCTGCATACATCAGCTTCACAGATGACATAGGCTGCATACATCAGTTTCACAGATGGTCTTCTTCATCTTTCGGTGCTATGGTCTCTTTGGAGCCATGTCCAGTGATATCTTAAAACCTCACACTGATGACCCCATTTAACCTTTGCAGCAGCTCTTCAAAGGAGTAGGGGATGATGTTTATACAAATCGAGAGTGAGAAAGTTGTGTTAAAAACATCAATAATTTACTTAGCTAGTGAGAAGTGAGAGGATACTCCACTGATAATTGCAGTATTCTACTTTCACCAAGGGAAAAACATGCACACCAGGAGTAGATCACAGTGTTCTGTGCACAGTTGATGTTAATGACCAATTTCTAGTAACAATTACCTTTCTGTAAAAAGTCATTTGTTATTGCATGATGTGGGTGTGGGTGCACACGCCACAGCACACATTTAGAGGACAACTTTTATGGAGTAGGTTCTCTTCTTTACATGAATTTTAGGGATCTCAGGTCAGTAGGCTTTGGTGGCAATTGCCTTTACCCTCTAGTAACTCCCGGCACAGCTTCAGGGACATTAAATTGTTGCCTGGACAATAAAAAGAATTGCTAGAGTCTGCACTTTTGTCAGATGACAGACTCCAATTATATTTTAGAGCTTTTTTCTGAACCACGAATTATTTTTTATGATTTTGAACTGATCAATGAGGCTCAAAACTGAAAAGTATTTTTATTTGAATAGATCAATTTCCAGTAGCTCACGCACGCCTTGTATCTGTAACTAGTTGCTGCCCCTTCTAGAGTAACTGGGATTCTAGGCCTGCACCACCAGGCCCAGTGTGAGTTTTCTTATACTTTCTAATGGTTTTTCTGAGTTTGCAGATGGGAAACTATCCCTGTTGTGGTTTTCCTATTTGTGCATACACATTGAAAATATTCCTTATGATATTTTTAGCAATGAATAAAATGGGAACACAGTTAAAAGAGTAGCTCTGTGGCCAGCTCTTGAATCACCTGGGAAGGAGTATGGAGGTAGTCCTGTTCTGAGGTTGGATCAGCTGTGTCATTAAGGATGAACGTTCCTTTCACTCCCCTGGGGTCCCAGGCCTAGTGTGGAGGTTTCATCCTTAGGCTTCATCTTCCATCAGGACAAGATGGCTGCTGCACAGAAGGCCATTTTCACTCACTTAATGTCTTTCTTAGAAGTATCTTTCCTAAGACTCCATCAGAACTAGTCCACTCGCTCACAATCGCTTCGCTATCCTTGTGTAAATCATTCAAGAATTTGAGATGATCACAGTTGACTTACATCAATCCACATTGAAAGTTTGGAGGGTTGGAGAGATTCCGTTGTTGTGGAATATTACCTTAGCTAGGCAAATACGTGTTACGTTTATTTATCTTGTGGAATATGACTTTACATGAAGGTGTGTTGCATTTCTTTATGCTCCATTCATTTAATGATGTAAAGATGTGTTACATTTGTTTGTGCTGCATTTGTTTAAATATGTAAAGATGTGTTATATTTGTTTCACCTTGCTTGCCAAGGCACCTGATTGGTCTAACAAAAAGTTGAATGGTCAATAGCTAGGCAGAAGAGGGATAAGTGGTACTGGCATGTAGAGAGAATAAATAGGAGGAGGAAGCTAGGCTCGAGAGAGAAGAAGAGAAGAAGAAGTGAACGAGGGAGAAAGACAAGGACATGCCTGGGGCCAGAAGCCCGGCTGCTGCCAGCCAGCCTTGGACACAGCAGAAAAATAATATATACAGAAAGTAAGAAAGGTAAAAAGACCTGAGGCAAAATGTAGATAAGGAGAAACTGATTAAAATATGAGCTAAAATAACTAATAATAAGTATCCGTATCATGATTTGGGAGCTGATTGGTGGCCCAAGAGAAAGTCTGGTACAGTCATCCTCCTTTGAATAATGAGCTCAAGGGTAGAAAAGTCTGAGATGTTTGTTATTATAGAAAAAGTGGTTTGTGATGAAGTTTTAATTTCAGAATTTCCTTAGAGAAATTATACTCAGACTCAGTGCTCAATATTTTTTTTCTTATCCACAAGTTCATGTATGATGATCTTTTCTTTAGAATGAATACACGTTTTCATTTATTTATTACATGCTGGAGCATTGCTGTTAGAGCCAAGGCCAAGAGCCAAGCCTATATGCAATCTGTGCAAGGAATGTTTCAGTAGCAAGTAAGACGATATGCAACCAAAGTGTCTTAAAGAAGCAGAACATTTAGTAAACATTTAATATTTATATCAATTGGGAAATTTCCAGAACCTCTTAGCTGATTTCCATAGTGTCTCATTAGTAGGACAATGCCACCCTGGTACCTTCTGAAGCTTTGTAACAAAGTGTCAGGGTGTATATATATATCATTGTCTACAAATATAATAGAGTTTCTTTAAAGGGGAGACATAGACGGTACTTGTTGGTGTTGGATTTTGTACATTCAGACAAAAAAGTGCTTACATAAAGTTGAGCAGAATTTGGGGCTGTGGCTGGTAGGCTTCACTTGCGGTTAGTTTTATAGGCTGAAGAAGCTGCAGAAAGGGACAGAGTGTAGACACAGACCTTGTGACAAACGTGAGCTGGGTCTCAGCACAGTGCTATTTCCCTCTAGAACAAAACAAGCTTCATCATACCATAAGTTCATTCCTCCCGCTGCTTTTCTGAGCAGCTGGCTTCTTGAAGGAAGAGAGTATGTTTATTTCTGATTCTGAGGATGGTGCCTGGTCCAAAGTGGGCCTCATTAAAGTTGAAGACCTTTCAGAGAATAAGATTTGAGAGAAAAATTCACAAATTTAAATCGAGTTGTGTTCACATATTTAAGAATGATTTTAAAAAAGGAGAAGTAGCCAAACAGTAGGCTAATTAGACACTAGAACTTCCTGAGAAGTTACTTTGACTCATTGGTAATTTCTATGGTTTCCAGGGAACAGTCCCTTTGAAATCAGGAGATATTTGTACAAATTGCTTGGGTCTACATGGCCCAGAAGCAGAATGAAGTGCAAGTGAGGTGGAACTCAAACACAACCTGTCAAAATACGCTGTGATCCAGAGCAGTTGCCCCACGCAGTGCCGTGGGGCCGCAAGGATGGCTTTGCTGTGTGCCAGCTGCCTCTGCCTCCGGCTGTGAGTGAGCTCACAGAGTTGCTGTTCTTGTTTCTTTCTTTCAAACCCACCCAAAATCCTCCCCAAATTAATATTTAACAAATGCCTTATTATATTGTTATTTATGCTCGAAATATTACGCTCCAGTATCATGGATGATACTGCCTTCTTATAATGCATACATGCTCAAGTTCTGGAGAGTGGAGTAGAGGGCTTTCTGTAGAAAGGAGGGCTTTGCTCCCCTGGTGGAGGTCGGGTGAAGTGCTGGAGGGAGGATGGAGCTTAGTGCTGACCCAGCAATCTGGTCTGCAGCTGAGTCATCTGAACCTTGGCCTGTCACTCACCTGCCAATTGCTCAGTTTCCACACTTGTAAATAAGAGGTGGGTGAGAGAATCCACTATGATGTCTCCTAGCTTTAAGGTTTTATGACGTCTCCTAGCTTTAAGGTTTTATGACTGTAGCATGTCAAATGTTGGTATTTATCAGAACTGAAGTGGGTTAGGCTTAATAATTACCCTATAAGTTAAGTTTATCACCTCCTTTTTTAGAATATATGTATATATATATATATATATATATATATATATATATATATATTATATCATACACTTAAGAAAATCCACCAGGCTGGGCTGGGGGTCCTTCCCATGCATGTATGAATTACTGGATTTGAACCTCACTACCAACAACCAAAATATATGTGTGTTTGCATGTATACATCGTTGTAGAATAATAAACTGAAAAGGTTCATATTACCAGAAAGTAAATTTGTTTATTTATTTTTTTACAAACATACAACATGAATAACATGACTGGCATAATTTTACATGTAGCAAAGCAGGGAGGAGGCTCTTTGCTTGTCTATTTTATTTATTTATTTATTACCAATCCCAGTTCCCCTTTCTCCCCTCCTCCCACTCCTCTCATCTTCCCCCTCACCCTCCATCTGCTCCTCAGTGAGGGTAAAGCCTTCCCTGGGAAGTCAACTAAATCTGTCCCATTACCTCACTGAGGGAGGACCAAGGCCCTCCCCATGCCTAGACTGAACAATGTATCTCTCCATAGAGAATGGGTTCCACAAAGTCAATTAATGCATTAGAGTTAGATCCTGGTCCCAGTGCCAGTGGCCCCATATACTGCCCAAGTCACATTCAGAGCAGTATTCAGGCGGCCTAGTTTGGTTCTATGTAGGTTCCCCAGTTATTAGTCCAGAGTCATTGATCTCATACTAGCTCGGGTCAGCTGTTTCTGTGGGTTTCCCCATCATAGTTTTGACCCCTTTGTTCTTATTATTGCTCCTCCTTCACTTTGATTGTACTCCAGGAGTTTGGCGCGGTGGTTAGTTGTGGATCTCTGTATTTGTTTCCATCTGTTTCTGGAAGATGGTTCTAATTTTTGGGGAGTTGTGGAATGTAGACTGGTTATCCTTTGCTTTATGTCTAGTGTCTACTTATGAGTAAGTACACACTATATTTGTCTTTCTGGGTCTGGGTTACCTCACTCAGAATGTTTTTTTTTTTTCTAGATTCATCCATTTACCTTAAAATTTCAAGATGTCACTGTTTTTCACTGCTGAGTAGTACTCCATTGTGTAAATGTACCACATTTTCTTTATTCATCCTTCAGTTGAGGGACATCTAGGTTGTTTCCAGGTTCTGGCTATTATGAATAATGTTGTTATGAACATAGTTGAGCAAATGTCCTTGTGGTGTGAATGTGCCTCCTTTGGGTATATGCCCAAAAATTGTATTTCTGGGTCTTGAGGTAGATTCATTTCTAATTTTCTGAGAAATCACCAATTGACTTCCACAACGGTTGTACAAGTTTATACTCCCAACAGCAATGGAGGAGTGTTCTCCTTATTCCATATCCTCTCCAGCATATGTTATCATATGCGTTTTTGATTTTAGCCATTCTGATTGGTATAAGATGGTACCTCAGAGTCATTTTGATTTGCATTTCCCTCATGACTAAGGATTTTGAACATTTTCTTTAGTGTCTTTCAGCCATTTGAGATTCTTCTATTGAGAATTCTCTGTTTAGATTTGTACCCCCTTTTAAAATTGGTTCATTTGTTAGTTTGATGTCTAGTTTCTTGAGTTCTTTCTAAATTTTGCAGATCAGCCCTCTGTCAGATGTTGGGTTGATAAAGATCTTTTCCAATTCTGTAGGCTGCCGTTTGGTCTTGTTGACCATGGTCTTTGCTTTACAGAAGCTTCCCAGTTTCAGAAGGACACACTTATTAATTGTTGCTCTCAGTGTCTGTGTTACAGTGTTATATTTAGGAAGTTGTCTCTTGTGCCAGTGCATTCAAGGGTACTTCCCATCTTCTCTTCTATGAGGTTCGTTGTGGTTGGTTTTATGTTGAGGTTGTTGATCCATTTGAACTTGAGTTTTGTGCATGACAATAGATATGGGTCTATTTGCATTCTTCGATGTGTCAACATCCAGTTGTACCAATGCCATTTTTAAGATGCTTTCTTTTTTCTTTTGATTTTTTGAGACAGGTTTCTCTGTGTAGTCCTAGTTGCCTTGAAACTCGATCTAAGGCCAGGTTGGCCTCAACTGAGATATACAAAGTGCTGGAAATCAAGGTGGGCACCACCACTGGCCAGAAGAATATTTTTATTGTTATTATTATCATGTGTGAGAGTATAGACAGAGGTCAGAGGACAAGTTCTAGGATCTGATTCCTCCATCACTGTGGGTTCCAGTACTCATAGACCCTCAGGCTTTTATAATGAGCAGTCACCTGGTGAGCCCTCTGATTGGCACCCATTTGTGTTTTTGAGACTCAGTTTTCCTACAAAGCCTAGGCTGGCTTGAATTCTTGGCCTGCTTTTTTCTGCCTCCTAAAGATTATAGGTTTGTGATACCAGAACTATTTCTAACGTACTCTTGAATCCTTTGTTCCATTGTGAACACTTTGCCACCCCCTTAAGATTTTTAAAAGGGAATATTTTCTTTTATTACAAATATTCATACTGTTAAATACAAAATTACAAATCATTGCACAGCTACACTTTTATAGCTACCCCGTCACTCAGGTGCTTAAAATGCAAAGGCCACCCCAGAAATCCTTAAAATTAAAAAAAAAGTTATGTGTATGTGTGTGTGTCTGTGTGAGTGTATACGATGTGAGGGTAGATGCCCATGGAAGCCAGGAGAGATGCAGGGGCCCTGGAAGCTCAAGTTACAGGTAGTTGTGAGCTGCCTGACTTAGGGGCTAGGAACTGGATTTGGATGCTCTTAACTGCTGAGCCATCTCTCCAGCCCCCAGAAACATTCTTCTAAAAATATAGCCACCCTCCTGCTGCTGAAATTGGTTGCCCTCATCATCAGGTTGCCCTGAATCATTCCTTGGATTTTTCTTTGCATCTTTGTCATCTATTGTACATCTAAAGACATCAGCATGTGTCACCTAAGAATATCTGTTAACTGATTTTTATTATTTCATCATCTAAAGACATAAACATGTAAGTATAGCTGATTGGATTTTTTACCTTTCTCCTTGGCAGTTCACTTTACATTTTGTCTTTTCATTAGTTGTCTGTTGATAACATTTTAGGTTGAAGAAGGAACTAAGTGACAGTTCTTCCTACTCCTGTCCTGCAGTCACCCACCTGCCTATCTCTGTAACTAGTCCCTAGAATCTTTTTCTTTCATGAAAAGCAGCATTTGAATTATGTGGAGTTTTTACAGCTTTGATGCCCTTATCTCTTCAAACATGATTTTTAGAAAAGCATTAGAAAGGGTGACTTTCCTTTTATTTTAAGCTAGCATAGCTTTTGCAATAAGAGGTATAGATTCAACCATAGAGTACTTGTCTGTGTGAACAGCTGTGTGAACTGGCAGCGACTTCTCGTAGAAGGGAGGCTAGAATCCAGTTCACTGTAAACCCTGCTGCTGTGTGTCTCTCTGATTGACCAGAGCAGAGGCCAGAGTTGCCTTGTCCCTCATTCGTAGGTACAATAAAAAGCTCCAGTGATTCTTAATGTTTTACCCCTCGTATTGGTAAGTCATGTTCTGACAGTGTCATACATTATGGGAAAATGCATAGGTCAGTTTTAATGAACAGAGGAATTAGCAATCCTGTAACTCGCCTGAGTAATGGATCATTCATGTGAATTATGAGGTTGTGAGAAACCAAAGTGTATTCTGCTTCACCTTAAAAAAGTGAGAGAGGTGACGTGATGATGTTGGGAGTAGAGGCTCTCGCATTGGAGCCTGAAGATCAGAGGAGATGAGCTTGATTCTCACTTCCACAAAGTGGCATGAGAGAACTGACTCATGAAAGTTGCCCTCTGTCCTCTATTCTTGGACTGTGGCCCTTGCTTTCCTGCCTGTAAATGAACACACACATGCACACAATTTTAAAAAAATGTTAAAAAAAAGTCAGGGACTTATTGTTGGGCAGAAAGCCTGGAGAACCAGGCCTTGAAATGAAAAGAACTACCACATCTTAGGTGAACCAGGAACTAGGGCCAACTATAAGCATCTCATTCCGAAATCAGATTTGGATATTACCAGATTCTAGTATTCCTGATCATGGACCAGGAAACTCTACCCCTAGAGCCACCCATCACGATGTTATCAGGTACCGAGAGCAGTAGTAGATTGATTGGTGCGTCAGGGGATTATGATAGAATCATTACATTTGGACGAAGCCTGAACAAGTTCAGAAGGCAAAAATAAATTACTTGCCCTCTGATCTAAACCTATCTATATGTTGCCTTTCTCTGTTGCACAACTATCTTCCCCCAGCTCTCCAGTAGGGCCTCAGAAGGAGAGGAAAGTAGGTGCTTTCCTATGATTAAGTGATGGAAGAGGAGATAATGGTGTTCAGCTTGCACATGGATTCTCACAAAGTACTGCTTGAAAACGATTTGTCAGCACATGATGACCCCACCTCGAGAGGCAGGGACAGTTTTGGAAAGACCCCACTACCATCAGCAGTGCTCTGAAGAGCAGAATTAGTCATTAAGTTATCATGGAGTTCTTTGGCATGGATAGATCAAGACTATGGCATCCTGACTTGTGCTGTGGGCCGCACAGGAACAGTGTTGGAAGACTGTGTTTGCAGGATGCTTTTGTATCGAGAGCTCTGCTTCCTTCATGCTAGCTTCTTTTGTATTCCAGAGAAATGTATAAGGTGGAGCAAGTGAATTGGTGCCTTGGGTTCTGCTTTGAGGAGATGTAACCACTCTGAGAAGTTCATTGAAATATTTTTGGGCAAACACAACTCCTAGATCAAATATACATGCTGTGCCCAAGTCATGGTATATATCCAGCATTAGTTCAAACTTTTTATATGGTCATTTTCCTTATTTGAGAACAAAATATAGCGAGGCTTATCCAGATTATTTCTGATGACTTTCTTTTACTAATTAATTTATTTTTAAATTTCATTTTACATTCCAACTTCAGTTTTCACTCCACCCCTCCTCCTGCCTTTCACCTCCTCCCCCTACCCCCTACCTATTCCTCTCAACAGGTAAGGGCTCCCATGGGGAGTCAGCAAAGTCTGGCACATTAAGTTGGGGCAGGACCAAGCATTAAGGCTGAATATGGCATTCCAACCTAGGGAATGGGCTCCAATAAGCTAGTTCATGTACCAGGAGCTAGATCCTGGTACTGCCAGGGACCCCTCAGATAGTCTAGACTTCACCACTGTCTCCTACATATGGAGGACCTAGTTAGGTCTCATGGAGGCTCCACAGGTGTTGCTCTCGAATTAATGAATTTCCACAGCTTGGTTCAATTGTCTTTGTAGATTTCTCCATCATGATCTTGACCTCCCTTGGTCATATGTTCCCTTCTGCCTCTCTTTCACTGGATTCCTGGAGCTTGGCCTATTGCTTGATTGTGGATCTCTGCATCTGGTTCCATCAGTTGCTGAATGAAGGCTCTGTGATGATAGTTGGGTAGTCACCAATTGGAAGACCACATCGGGCACCCTCTCCACTATTGCTAGGACTCCTAGCTGGGGTTATCCATGTGGAATCTTTTTTTAAAAAAATATTTATTTATTTATTATGTATACAATATATGCCTGCAAGCCAGAAGAGGACATCAGACCTCATTACAGATGGTTGTGAGCCACCATGTGGTTGCTGGGAATTGAACTCAGGACCTTTGGAATAGCAAGCAATGCTCTTAACCACTGAGCCATCTCTCCAGCCCATCCTTGTGGAATCTTGGAAATTTCCCTACACCAGGTTTCTCCCTAACCCCATAGAGGCTCTCTCTATCAAGATCTTTCATTAATCTCCCACTCCCTCAGCCATCCTGTTCCTTCATGGTCTCACCTCCCATTCCCTCCCCATTTGATGACTCTCAATTCTATCAGTTCTCTGAAAACATGTCTGCTAGTTTAGCCACCTGCAACATACTAGTCTAGCAACTAAAGACAGGAAACAGTCTGACTAGGCTAGATGAAAAAATTGTTTTATCAGCGAAGCAGGGAGGAGGAAGCTCATTTTCTGGCCCCAAGAAAAGTCAATGTGCAATTAAAACTTTATGTTTTTTTTCTCAGAACACTTCCAAAGCATTTCTTTAACTATTTCTCATATGTCTGCTCTGTCAAGTACCTCAGCAAACACTGTGGGCTCCACTCACCTCTCCTCTGCTCCCTGACGAGCCTGAAGTTAAACAATTGCTAAGGTTCTCCTTTGGGTTAGCATTGGGCACCATTTCCAGTAAAGGTTTTGAGCCACTCCTCGTTTCAGTGAAAATAGAGGAAGGCACCGTTTCTTTTTTAAAGAGATACAGCAGAGTGGCAGCCTTCCTTGACTCTGCCTTATGGTGCTTGGGAGAGATCGGGGAAGACATACTGACCTGGTGGAAAAAATAGCTACCAGCAGGGAGATGTGAAATGCAGGATGAGTCAGGTACTTTGGATAGGAAAGGGCAGGAAAGGAGAGAAAGAGGGGTGACGAGAAGGCCAATTGCTAGTATGCCAGAGGAAGGTGTTGGATCCCTTGGAACTGGAGTTATAGGCAGCTGTGAGCCACCTGACATGGGTGCTGGAAATTGAACTCCATTCTTCTGGAAGAGTACAAATGAGCCATATTCACCTCCTAATATATCATGGTCTTCAAAAGTCCTGATTGTTGGCCACACTCCATTTGTATCATTATAGGGTGATCAGGAATAATCTTTTTTAAAAAAATCAACAATGAGCTTCAGATATAGGGATCAAATAATCTTTCTCTTCAATTGCTAAAATGAGTAAGCCAGAAAGGAAATACCTCCCCAGCCTCTTGAAGCCACTCTGAGACAGAATCTTCCATTTAAGATTGAGTATTTCCCAACTCCATTTATCTAGGCTTGCCAGCAAGCTTCAAGGATCCTCCTATCTGTCTCCCTTGTCTTAGATTCTTTGAGAACAGGGAATATGCATATAAATATATATGTGCATATATATATATATGTATATATATATATATACACTAAGCACACATATATGGATGCTTAGTGTATCAACTTTAGTAGAGAGAATCTCGGCTACCTGCTAAGTGGGATATTGACACAGTTGCTCAGCTTCTCTGAGATGTAAATAGAAATAAAATAGAAATAAAATCAAACTTTTTTGCATGAATGTGAGATCAAATTATATAATCTCTGCAAACGATTAAATCCAAGACAGATTACTGTAAATTCTTAATAGATGTAAACTACAGCTATAACAATGAAACTGAACAGGATATTTACATATATGAAATTATCAAAAAATTAAAAGATAAATTTAATTCGAAAATTCCTAAGTTTACAAAATGTTAAAAGGCAATAGAAAGCAAAACAAAAGTTTTATTTATGAAGTTTTTTTTCTTTAAAAGTGGAGCAGAGAGATTTTTAAATTTTCTCATGCTATGTCTCTTGAGAAACTGGATCAGAGGCCATTCAGTAACTGGTGGGATGGCAATTCTCACAGCTTTTAAAATATGATTCTCCAACTGCACTTAGAAATTTAAACCACAGTGCGACAGAGACAAATGTGCTAGACATGTGACATCATTCCTTTTTATTTCTTTGACATGGTTGCTCCTCATTGCACATACCTGTACACGTAGATATAGACAGAACATATGTATTCTGCCTACCCTGGATGGAGGGTATAGAGATTCCTTCTCTATTCCTATTCCAAGAATACCCAAGGTATAAAGATTCATTTCTATTGGAAATTAAATCTATCTCTGGAGAAGTAATTTTCATTTTACAAAGTCATATGTTATAAAACTTGAGAAATCATTCCCAGAGGGCCCCTTGGAAATGAGTCATAGAAGGACTGAACTTGAATCTAAAACAGCGATTATTCATGGGGCTCAAGCCTGTCAGGTTAACAAGCCAGATTGCTTCATTAAACGTAGAGGGCAGGAAGAAGTGAGAGCACCACAGCCAGTGTGGGCAAGGTCAAGAGAGCAGGTTCCCTCCTCCTCAATAAGGAGGACACAAGAGCCTGTGCACACCATGACTCAGTGACAGGGGCTGGCCTCTGTGTTTACACCCAGGTTAAATACTGAAACAAATTTGTTAGACTGAAACTCTGGAGCCTGCTGCAGTGTTAACCCCAAACAGCCAGGGTTGAAAACGGGCTGTTTCTCCCATCCAAACTGAAGAGTTGGGGGGAAAGGGGAAGAAATTGTGCGCTGTAGCTTGTAAACTTAGCCAGACTTCTGCATCTGTTTCGTGAGATTTGGGTAAGACGCCTCTGCTCATTGCACTCTATACGTCTGCATTTCCAACAGTGAGTCGTTTTGTAAATTAAGGACCTTTCCACTTCATTTTGAATCCGCAGGTGTCCTTGTGACCTGGATTTCCTGACAGTCATTTCTGCTGAGGTAACTAACCAACACAGACATTCAGCGGAAAAAATGAGAAAACGAATATATCAATTTCCTTATCAAACTAAAAAGGTTGATGAAGCGGCTTGGCAAATGCAGCAGATGGCAAGGCGCTGGGCAAATGCCAAGAAAGACCACCAAGCTTGTTTATTCCCATGAACATAATCCAAAGCAGAGTATTCCATAATATCTGAGGTTCGAGGTCAAATTAATACTTCAGGCAAAAATGACACTTCTTTCTTGGTTTTCCCGGACCCAATCCTGAAACTTATGAAGCTCCAAACATCCAAACAGTACAGTAATTTCTCAGAAGCCCTTGGCCTGAAGTGTGGTGTAAGTTGTGTTTATATGGAAAACACAGTCTATTTATTATATCTGTGTGTTTGCTGAACTTTATATAGGTGTGTATTTACTTGGCAACCATTGACACTTTTTTTCCCCACGGGTACACACTGTTCTATGCCTGGAAAAGGTTTGCTACCTTCTGTGTGTGGCCGCTTTAAATGTCAAGGTTGCTGCTGCCATCCCTTCTGGCTCAGCCAGAATTATGTGCAAAATTGATAGCCTTGCACAAGAAATGTCTTAAGAAACAGAGTAAGAACAGAACACAAACCCTTCCAGAAGTGTTTGCCTGGGTGCTTAGGTCACACACAGCTTTAAACATGCATCAGCTACTCATGCAATTGCCGGGAGATGCACCGTCACTGTGTAATTACCGTAGTTTTCAAAGGAATTAGCATGTAGTTACTATGAGCAACATGTTCTCGTTTGTGGAAACAATGCAATTAACTTGTCCTAGGTTAATAAATTAAAGGCAACACAGGCTCATCTAACAGCTGCGGAGAGGAGGGGTTGGCTGGCACCCACGTTTGCCGCGAGGTCTTTGAACTTAATAGCCTCTGTACTCTACGGGTGAGTCCTGCTTTGGGAGAGTTCAGTACATGCCAACATTTACAAAATGGGTATTAAAAGAAGTTTGAACATGCTTGACTAGGAGAAAAAAATGTTAGAGGGAAGAGAGAAAATGCAGTAGGAATGATAAGCCATAGCACACTAATTTGTATATGAAATAGAATGGAAGAAGACATATGCAAATGTATACGCTGGGTCCACACTAGTGTATGGCCCTTGAGAAATCCACCAGGAACTCACATACTACAATTAGGAAGACAGCTTAATACCTGCACAATGACGCCTTGATTTTTATACTGGGCCAAGGGGCTCTTTAACCCCTGTGTCTTCTCTCACTTATATTTAATAATAATGGTTCTAGAGTTGATTGAAAAAGGCTATTTCACATATTTGTTGAAATATTCACATATTCCAGTGGACAGCTTAATGATGAGGACTTTTTTTTTTTCTTTTTGTTTTGTATTTTGAGACACATTTCGCTGTGTAGCTTTGGCTGTTTTGGAACTTTCTCTGTAGAGCACGCAGGTCTCAAACTCACAGAGATCCACCTGTCTCTGCCTCCAGAATGCCAGGATTAAAGACATGCTCCTTTACTGCCCAGCTTCTGAAGGTTTCTGTTTAGGCCTCCTGTAGCATTCTGCTTTGGAATGTTTTTAGACCCATCACCTCACTGCTTAGGTAATCATTGCTAAAGCTGGAGGGGAACCTCAGAGCACCAAGCTCTGGCGTGGATCTGGCAGGTCTGGGTCTTGGTGGCATCTCAACTTTTTGGCAGTGGCACATTATCAGTGTGTTTACCTTGAGGTTAGCTCTGAGATGTCCTAACAGTTCATAAAACAGCATTTCTGATCCTGTCCATGAGGGTGTTTCTAAAAGAGGTGATGGCTTGAATCAATAGACCAAATAAAGAAGATCCACTTTTACCAATGTGGGCAGCAAGCATCCAGTCCTCTGAAAGCCCAAATCAAACAAAAAGCAGCTACAGCAAATTTATTCTCTCCACAAGTTGAATTTAAGCTTCTGCTAGAAACTTCTGTATTCTTAGGCTTTTACACTTGGACTGGTTCTCAAGCTTTGGGCTTGGGTTGAAACAGTGTCTTAGTTACTTTTCTGTTGCTGTGATAAAACACCATGACCAAGGCAAATTATAAAAACAAGTGTTTATTTGGAATTATTCTTTCAGAGGGTTAGATTCCATGATGGTGGAGCAAAGGCATTGTAATAGGAACATCAGAGAACTCATATTTTCATAAGTGAGTAGGAGACAGGGAGACACACTAGGGATGGTGTGAAACCTTAAAGCTCACCCCTAGTGACACAGTTCCTCTAACAAGACCACACCTTCTAATCCTTCAAAGACTAATCCTATCAACTAGAAACCAAGTATTCACACATATGAGCCTGTGAGGGCCATATTCATTCAACTCACCGCAATGAGCTTTCTTGAGCCTCCATCTTGAAGAAAGAAAATCATGGGACTTCATTAGTCTTTATAAGCACTGAACTATCTATCTATGTATCTATGTATCTATCTATCTATCCATGTATCTATCTATCTATCTATCTATCTATCTATCTATCTATCTATCTATCTATCTATCTATCTATCTATCTATCTATCTATCTATCTATCTATCTATCTATCTATCTATCTATCATCTATCTATCTATCTATCTATCTATCTATCTATCTATCTATCTATCTATCTATCTATCATCTATCTATCTATCTATCTATCTATCTATCTATCTATCTATCATCTATCATGTGCCTATCTATGTGCCTATCTCTGTATGTGTCTATCTATGTATATGTTTATATCTATCTATCTATCTATCTATCTATCTCTCTCTCTATCATCTATCTATCTATCTATCTATCTATCATCTATCTATCTATCTATCTATCTATCTCTATCTATCTATCTATCTATCTATCTATCTATCTATCTATCTATCTATCTATCTATCTATCTATCTATGTGTCTACTTATCTATTATCTATCTATCTATCATCTGTTTTCTTATCTACATCTCTATCAGTCTTGTGGGCTATATTTCTCTAGAGAATGATGATCACTCTACCACATAACATATGTGAACATCTCTCATTGGTTAGAATAATTAAGTTTAGCTTTAATGACTAGAAAGAATTGTCTTTCCTGTATCTTCTGCTTGATTGGTAAACATAAGATTGTGTACATTATCTTGACCCCTGCCAACAATCTGTCCAAGAGATGAGCCATTCAGTTATGAAGGCAGGCATTATACATTCTTGTTCAGCCACTGGTTCTCCTCTTGTCTTCCCACTGTTTTTCGTCTACTCTCAAGTTCACATACATGTTCAGTGAGAAAATGGTAAAGCTACACAATTGTTGTCTAACTGGAAGTGAATGAGATGCTCTTCTTTTTTGGCATTAGAGAGCCAAAGGCCCCATGCAGCTGTGTCAAAACTTCAAACCACATATACTTTTTAACTTCATTAAAAAATTTCATTTTTTACTTATTTAAGTTTAGAGGGCACACGTAGAAGCCCTCTCTCTTTTCACCATATGGGTTAGGAGTCAGATCTCTCTTTTCACCATATGGGTTACAGGGATAGAAACCAGATTTTTACTATCTTGTTGGCCCAAATTATATTACTGTTTAAAAAAAAAACATTTTGGAGACAGTGTCACTATGTCACCCTGGCTGGACTGGGACTTGCTCTTAGACCAAGCTGGCCTTGAACTTGCAATGTTCTGCCTGCCTCTGCCTCCCAAATACTGGAATTAAAGACCTACACTATATCTGGATAAATATTTTACTTTTGATAGAACCTTTCACACATACATTTGGGCATTTTCTTTTTCTATGTTACAGTAAGTTCAGTAATGTTTCATTGTGTTTTCTGTTTAAAACAAGACCCAAATAGTCAATCTAACATTAAAAAAGGACTTTCAAGCAGATGCCATTTAAAATTATATTTATGTTTTAAAGAAAATACACAGTTAGCTTTTGGATTAAAGATAGATCTTATTCTAGGATATTTAGATAGAATTCTAACAGAATCTTAAATTGAATAAGCAGGATATTCACAGATTTAGCAGAGTTTATTGTTGAAATATCACTTGAAAATTAATTTGTAGAGCAAAAATATTCTCCGTTAGTTAAAAATAGAAGATGAATTGACTTTGTAATAGTTTCACTAAAATAAAAGCATTTTATATGTATATGTCTGGGTGTATGCATATGTGTAATATGTGCAAGTTTGTGGTACATGTCCACATGTGTGTGCTTGCACATAAAAGCCAGAAGATAGCTTTTAGGTGTCATTCCTCAGGCACTGCCCATTTTTTTTTGAGATGGAGTCTTCATTGTCCTGCAGTTCACCCAGTGGGCTAAGCTAGCTGGGCAATGGCACTGCAGAGATCTGCCTGTTTCCAACACTCCAAGAATGGGTCACAATGCATAACTTTATTTTACAATTATTATTTGTTTTTTACTGGAAAAAGTTTTCATGCAATATATTCTAGTTACACCTTTTCCCTCCTCTGGCTCCTTTCATATCTTTCCTATTCCCCCACTCACTCAAAGCCATACCTATTCTCTTTTTTTTTAAAGAACAAGGAATACACACACACACACACACACACACACACACACAAAGCCAAAAAGCAAGCAAAAGACCAATAAGACAAAAAAATGCCCAAACAAAGCAATATGAAGAAAAGAAAACCCTACAAAAATACCATTGAGTTCACTTTTTGTTTGGTGAACAATTGTGCACAGGGCCCACCTGAAGTGTGGTTCGTATACCCAATGAGACTTCACTGGAGAAAACTAATTTTCCCATTGCAAGCAGGTGTCAATTGTAGATAGCTTCTTGGTTAAGCCATGTCCACTTCCTTCTTGGTGCTGGGAACTTATCCAGTTGGAAACTGTGCAAACCCTGGGTGTGCCGCCACAGCCACTGAGTTTGCCTGTGCATCAGTTCTGTTGTGTCTGGAAGAAGTTGTCTCCCTTCTCTGGGTCTGTGTTAGTTCCCATCTACTGAACGAGGGAGGCTCCCCGAAGACAGAGGAGCGAGGCACTGATCTATGGGTATAACAAAATGTTATTATGAGTCATTTTATAATGGAGAGTGTTTTTCAAACTTGGACTCTGGGATCAAGCTCAGTTTCTTTTGTTTTCAAGGCAAACATTCAAACACAGAGTCATCTTTCCTGCCCAATAATGTTAAAGAATAACAATGTTTATGGGCGGAAGCACAGTGCAGTTGTCAAGAGTACATAGTGGTCTAGCAGATGACCTGAAGAGAGCTCTCAGCACCTATGTCAAGTGTCTCACAATTACCTGTAGCCCTAACGGCAGGGGATTGGATGTTTCTGGCCTCTGTGGGACAATGCACTCATGTGAATATACCCTCACATAGACACATGCACATAATTAAAAACAATAAAATACATGAAAATGTTTTGTATTACCTCAATATTATTTAGTGATCTTTAGTTAATGTCCATTCTGCTATCTACTATATTTGCTTTGATTGCCAGTTCAAAATTAGAAGATAAAATTTATTTTTAAATGTCTTTTCAAAGAGTTTGGTATACATATAAGGTATGTCAAAAGTTTTGTCAAGATTCAACACTGAAATTTTCCTTTTCCAAATGATTGTGTATGTGTGGATGATGTTTGTGTGTGCATGTGTGCATTCACATGTATGTGGATTCACATACATCAGTCTGGTTGTGTATGTATTTATGTGTGTGAGTGTGTGTGTGTGTGTGTGTGTGTGTGTGTGTGTGTGTGTATAAAATGGCATTAGATGTCAGACATATTTCTCCATCACTTTCCACTGTTTCCTGGGTCTCCTGCTTTACCTGGTACTCTCTAGTCTGGTCAGTCTAGCTAGCTGCTGTGCCTTGGAATTCCTGTCTGTGTCTGCACCTTTCAAATTCTTGTATTACAAGCAAACTGACAACCCAGTCTTGCTTCTATGTGGTGCTGGGATTTGAACTCTGGTCCTCACACTTGTGTGGTAAGCATTTATCAATGAGCCATCTCCCCAGACCCTAACAGTCTTCATTTTTCAATTAGTTTAACTTTGTGCTTCAAGATTATATTTCATATAACAACAATGAAAGTTTATAAGCCTTAAATCATATATATTTTCTTATTTCCTTAGACATTCTTTTTTTAAAGACAGCTTATAAAGGGCTTATTTGTTAAATAAATAAAAGAGAAGAAGTTGCATTTATGGTAAAAGCTAAAAGAATGGCTGAGCAAAGAGGTGCTTGCAATGGCTTCCTCCTCATGAAGGCATGGAACGGAGTCGTGGGCTGTCTAGGAATGGGGGTGGCTCCACAGAGTTCCATTTTTGACTACCTGAATCATGCTGGGTAAATTAGCTAGCAACACTACCTTTGCCTCTTCTCATTTGCAGAAGGACTTAGCCCATATGAAGTCAGGTTATATTTAGAGCATGAAGCATTGTAATACGCATTATCATTATGACAAAAGGTTTATATTCTCAACATCAAACTTCAAGACACTTCTCTTAGAAGCAATGAATCTCTGCACAGCTTATCTGTCATTATGGATTTATCTCATCAGAAAAGCAGCTGGATGTTATTAATATGAAAAGACCTCCCTGGTGGTTAGTATTGACTCACTGATTACATGGTTTTAGCATTATAGCAGTAGATGAGAATTTTAAAACCCGATTGCCATCAAAACCAGTAGATTAAAGGGACGTGTTCCTGATAGCCACTTGTCTTCTCTAAGAGGATTGCTACATATAATCTTGGTGGCTGTCTCAGACAGAACAAGTCATCGAGGGGGAAATGGAAAAAACATTATGGCATGTGAACGTAATTCGTTTTTTTAAATTTGATTTTTAATTGTTTTTATTAAGAGCTGTATGTTTTTCTATACTCTCCTCTCTTCCTCTCCCCTTCCTTTGTACCCTCTCCCAGGGTTCCCATGCTCCAAATTTACTCATGAGATCTTATCTTTTTCTACTTCCCATATTGATCTGATCCATGGGTCCTCGTTGTTGTCTAGGTTCTCTGGGATTGTGAATTGTAGGCTGGTTTTCTTTGCTTTATTTCTAAAAGTCACTTATGAGTGAGTACATATGATATTTGTTTTTCTGGTTCTGGCTTACCTCACTCAATATGATGTTTTCTAGATCCATTCATTTGCCTTCAAATTTCAAGATGTCATTATTTTTTTCTGCTGTGTAGTAATCCATTGTGTAAATGTACCACATTTTCCTTATCCATTTTTTGGTAGAGGGGTATTTAGGTTTTTTCCAGGTTCTGGTTATAACAAACAATGCTGCTATGAACATAGTTGAGCACATGTACTTGTGGTACAATTAAGCATCCTTTAGGTATATACCCAAAAGTGGTATTGCTGGGTCTTGAGGAAGGTTGTTTCCTAATTTTCTGAGAAATCGTCATACTGTTTTCCAAAGTGGCTGTACCAGCTTGTACTCCCAACAGCAATGCAGGAGTGTTCCCTTTATTCCACAATCTCTCCAGCATAAGTGTCATCAGCGTTTTTGATTCTGGTCATTCTTACAGGTGTAAGATGGCATCTCAGAGTTGTTTTGATTTGCCTTTTTCTGATGGCTAAGGATGTTGAGCATTTCCTTAAGTGTCTTTCAGCCATCTTAGATTCCTCTGTTAAAAGTTCTCTGTTTAGATCTGTACTCCATTTTTTTATTGGATGATTTGTTCTTTTGATGACCAATTTCTTTTTTTTGGGGGGGGGGGGTCAACCAGCTTTTATTCTCTTGAACAATGGAGCCATAGGCCTTGCATCCTGATGGCTGTCATGTCACCCTGGGAAAGCTATAGATGGTATTGACACTCAAATTAGGGGTGAATATGTATTGTTTATCCAGTCTGCAATCTTCCCTGTACTTGAGATCAATTTCTCTAGCTTTTATTGGGCAGAAAGATATTCTACCATGTACAAAGTAACCTAATAAGGGTTTTAAAAGGTTACAAAAGTGATGGACATCCAGAAATTCAACAAAACATTTAATATTATCTCCCTTTTCTAAAACAAAATATAAATTGTCAAAAAGCTTTCTTGCCATCTCTGTCAATGTTCTTCTATTTATATTATTTTGTTTTACCTGTTTTAGAAATGACAAATATATCTGGGATGACTAATTCTTGAGTTCTTTGTATATTTTGGAGATCAGCCCTCTGCCCTCTGTGGATTTGGTGAACAAAATCTTTTCCCTTTTTTTTTTTTTTTTTTTTTTTTTTTTTTTTTTTTTTTTGGTTTTTCAAGACCGGGTTTCTCTGTGGCTTTGGAACCTGTGCTGGAACTAGCTCTTGTAGACCAGGCTGGCCTCAAACTCACAGAGATTTATTTGCCTGCCTCTGCCTCCCGAGTGCTGGGTGGGATTAAAGGTGTGCACCACCACCACCTGGCTTCTTTTCCCATTTTGTAGGCTGCCATTTTGTCTAGTTGACTCTGTCCTTTGTTTTACAGAAACTTCTCAGTTTCAGGAGGTCCCCTTTATTAATTGTTTCTCTTAGTGTCTGTGCTACTGGGGTTATATTTAGGAAGTGGTCTCCTGTGCCAATGTGTTCAAGTGTACTTCCCACTTTCTCTCCTATGTGGCGCAGTGTGGTTGGTTTTATGTTGAGGACTTTCATTCATCTGGACATGTAGAAGAATGAAAATAGATCCCTATATGTTGCCATGAACATAATTCTTATCATAAAATTTACTTGATTTTTGTATGTATTTACTTCTGTTTTTCTTCCAATTCTTTCATTGGACCATATTCTGTTATTTTTGAGCTAGGGACTCTTGTAGCCTAGGCTGGCCTTCAACTTGCTATGTAGATGAGGATGACCTTGAACTACTCTCGTCTCTTTGTCCTAAATGCTAAGATTACAGGCATGTGTTATCATGCCAGAAGCTCATTGGAATAACTAACAGACTCATTGTAAATTAACAAGATGTTTGGCATCTAGAAGCTTCTATGTATGTATGTACGTATATATGTATCAATCAATCATCTACCTGTCTATCTATACCCACCACAAAGTTTTGTTCTACAGTTTAGGGTGACCTTGAATTCATATTCTTCTCATTCTTGTTGCTCCAGCGCTAGGATTATAGCATGCCTCACCACACCCTGCTAGTATCAGTGTCTCGCTGAGTAAAATGCACTAGTGAATCAGTAAATGAATAGGTGCAGAGATGACAACTATTCCTTAAGGTCACCTTTGGACATGTTTCTTGTTAATAGGCACTAAAGTATGTGCGTCAATGATGAGTGTCTAATTAAAACCACCAGCACTTCCTGTGTCCCAGCTGAAGTCAGAACTGTTTTGAATTATCCGTGTCCCTTTTCTTAGTGCTTGACAACAACCTACCAGTCTGCTGAGAAGGCCACGTGACCATAGCTCAACAGCTATTCTTTCAGTATAAACACAGTTTTTAACTGGGTTTTGGGATTTGGCAGATAAATGCTGCAAGTGGCCATCCTGGGCCAGAATCTAGCTTAGAATGGCCCCATGTGAAGTCCAGCACAGAGTAGAATCAAAACCATCTCCTTAAAGGATAGTTTTGCTTTCATCTGCTTTTATATTTCTGGGGTTCCTTGCAAAAGTTTGCAATGATCCATCATTGAAAAAAAAAAAAACCCTGAGGTTTCTGCTTTTGTTGCTAAAAAGGATTATATAAAAGTTCATGAAAAAAAGACACATTTGAGTCCCTAAATATTAAGGTTAACTTTTGAATCACCAGAGCAGAACATATTAAAATGTAGTATTGCTTTCCTGGGCGATTTTAAGTAAAGAAGCCAGACAGCTTTGTTTAAGGGCACGTGCCAAGCTGCTGTAGGGCAGGGAGTAGATTCACTTCCCTTCTAAGTTAATAAACTTCTTTCCCTTCCCTAATTGGAGATAGTCCAGGGTTATAAAGATGGTATCTCCCTCTGAGTCAGAGGCAGGCAGGCTTTCTGATTAGGACAATAAAGGCAATGTTTCTATAGGGATGAGTAGGGAGGTTTACTAGTAGTCTTTAAAAGAGTGAGGGTTTTCTAAGTTTGGATTCTTTAGCTGTCAATCAACTGTAGCCCCGACCCTCTGGGTGTGTAGTATCTACCTTGGTTATATCTGCTTCTCTGCTACAGGTGCTGTGTGAGCATGGGGCTCCTGTGGTCAGCTCTCCTATGCATAATAAACTGTACTGATACATGTGGCCTCATTGTCTCCTTCCTGACTGAATCTATGGAAACTTGGCAAACTGACTGACTTGGCAGCTATCATGGTAGCTGGTGTTGAGGATCTGTTTGGTTGCTTGTAGGAACTTCACCTCTAAAAAAATGCTGACGAAGAGAAGCTTACAAAGAAGGTGAATTCCCACTGGGATCTGTGCTTTTGATTTTTATAGGAGAGTTCATAGTCTTATGATAGACATTACTAAATGTATTCATGTCTGGATGAATGTTTAGGAGGCTTTTGAAAATAGTATTGTTAATATTTCTTTTCCTGCTATTTTTTTTTTTTTTTGTTTTTTCAAGACAGGGTTTCTCTGTAGCTTTGGAGCCTGTTCTGGAACTAGCTCTCATAGCCCAGGCTGACCTCGAACTCACAGAGATCCGAGTGCTGGGATTAAAGTCGTGCACCACCACCACCCGGCTATTTTTCCTGTCAGTTTAGTGGTAATCCAATCTTCCCCATCTATTCAACAAAGGAAGTATTTTGATTTTGAGGTCCTCATCTACTTTTGAAAGGACTGTCCAAATTTCACTGAGCTTAGCGGAAGCAGTTTGCTATGTCCTGCCCTCCAGTGAGTGTAGGGAACCAGACTGAATTAGCTTTTGAAAAGAACATACTAGTAACATAAGATCAATGATCCAATGTCTTCTTCAAGTAAAGCTGTAGGTAGGCGAGAGACACAAAGTTAATCTGTGCCTTTCCTTTGCAATGTGTCGGTGTGACTGAAGAGGCACGCGGAGATATTCATTGTGTCCCCATTTAGAAGCAGTTTGCTAGTCAGTTTTTCAGCATCAAGATCTTCCTTGCTAGGGACCTGTCTGTGACACAGAGATTATTAATCATGGGACCCATGTAATGTATTAGAAATATTCTTCAGTGTAATGGCCATAGTAGAAAATTGTCTTTTTAGTATGTATATTGCAAGACTGAGGTGCTAGCTTGAAGCTGGAGCAGGCTAAGCATTATTCAAACGACCAAGCATTCCTGCAAAGCTCTCTAGTTCTCATCTCAGAGGCTTTGACTTGTATGTTATCAGTTTTCTAGTAAGATATGCTAATTTATTTCAACATGGGCTTGTGGTGTGTGTCTTATTCTTAACATTTATTGTTAGCACTGAAATTTAGTTGGTTGTGTCCTATGGATTGAATTAAATTTTTCAAGCTTGGTAAAGCGCTGCTCCTTCATACCTAAATATTTGATTGCATAGGAGATATCTTTGTTCTTTTATTCTTTATAAATGATTTAAAATTTATTATTTGACTATTTAATACAGTATACAGTGTATTTTGATCATATATATTTCTCATTCCCTGATTTTTATTCCATTCCAATTCGCTCTAGGATCCTTCTTCCAACCATGTCCTCGTCTACTTTTGCAACCTTAAAAAATTAATCCAACAGAGTTTAATTGGGGTTGCCTGTATAAGTGTGAGTGGGGTACTATTTATTAGATAACAGACAACTTGAAGAAAAATGACCATCAATAGCTCCTCAGCTCAGCATGGGGTCTCCTGTGCCCTTCTCTTATCCAAGCTGGAGTGCTGATTGGCTCCATCTTGTGTACGTCTAATGCTGGTGACCATAGCTGCATGCAAGAACTATGTCATGTCCAGAAGATATGACCAACAACCCATAAGGAGGTACCCCATGCCTGGTACTGGGATTTTCATCTAGTAACCCATGGTTGTTGGGACCAGTATTATTCACACATGCAAGGTACTTTGTTATAATACACATTTAAAATTATATTCTAAAAACTAGTTTATGAGGTAGTGGGTAGCCTAAATTTTGGTTAGGCTTTCCACATCTTCTCATCTTCCCCATCACAAACACTCCTATCCCTGTTTAAACCCTAAGAAGATCGTTGCTCCTCCGCCAACTCTCACATCACCTGTGGTCTGCCATTCCCTTTCCACTTACTGCTCCTTTCCCTCACCGCTCTCACAGATCTTTTCTAGCTTCCCAAGCTCTCCAGACACTCCAAGTTAAACATGAATTAAATGCCTAATACGAGAATCTACACATGAGAGCGAAATTGGGTATTTATCTTTCTGGGCCCGAGTTATAATCACTTAGAATTGTATTTTCCAGTTTCATTTTCCTGAAATTTTCAGTACTTTAGGGATGAATAAAATCCCATTGCATATATGTAATGAATATGAGCCATTTCATTACTTATTTGTCATTTGATGGACATTGATACTGATTCTGTTTCCTAACTACTCTCAATAGGACAGCAATGAACATGGAAGTGCAGGTATCTCTGCGAGTCCTTTGGTTGTTCCTGGGAGTCATACAGTGTATTAATTTTAGCTTTTTTGTCCACTTCCTACCGTAGTGACCTCACCAATTTCCACTCTTATCAACTGTGAATATGGACACTTTTTTCCAGATCTTCACTGTCCTTTGCTTTCATTCCCCTGATGACTAAAGAGTTTTTTTTTTTAGAACTCGAACTCACTATTCATTTTATAGTCTGATTTTTGAGTGGATCATCCAGTTATTATCATTTTGTTTGATATTTACTTTTTGTTTGGATTAATCTGTCAGATATAGATCAGGCAAAGATTTTCACCTATTCTGCAGGTTGCTGCTTCATTCGGTTGACCATTTCCCTTGCTGTACACATGCTTTTTAATTTCATGAGGGTCTCATTATGTGTCAGTGACCTTATTTCTTAAGCAGCTGGAGATATTTAGAAAGCTTTTACCTATGCCTGTTTTTTGAAGTGTGCTACTTACTTTTTTCTCTTGAAGATTTATGCTTTCTGTTGAGGTCCTTGGTCCACTTGGTGTTCAATGTGCGAGGTGTTTGTGCGAGGTGAAAGAGGGACTTAATTTCATTCCTCTACATACAGATACCAGCTTCCCAGTATCACTTATTGACAGTTCTGTCTTTTCTGCAACATCCACTTCTGCATCTCTGTGAAAATTGGGTTGCTTTAGTTATGTGAGCTTTTATTTGGGTCTTTTTTTCCTATTCCATCCATCACTGTCTATCTCTGAGCCAGGACCATACTGTTTTATTACTGTGGCTGTGCAGTGTACCTTGAAATCAGGAATTTCCAGCTTTTAGTGATTTCTTCAGTTTCATTCTTCATTGTTGGAAAGTTCATAATACAGAGGCCTCTGACTTCCTTGATTAGGCTTATCCTCTGACCATTTTTAGACATCAAAAAACGAGGTTGCTTTCCTGAAATTTCCCCCTAAATAAATTTGCCTTTGGTATTAGTATATAGGAACGATGCTATTTTTTTTTTTGCAATGTAAACTTTGTATGCTGCCATTTTGTTAAAAGTATTTATTAAAGAGTTTTCTGATGGAGTTTTTAGGGTCGCTTATATAGGGACATATTTACTCTGCAGATAATGATTTTGAACTTTCCCCCACTTAACATAATGTTGACTATATGTTAAGAGTATTTCCTTCTACTATAAGTTTCTATAGAAGTTTTAGCTTGAAAGTTGTTAGATTTTATCAACGTCTTTTCTGCATCTATTGAGATGGTCCTGTGATTTCTGTTCTTTATTTCTGTCCTAGTTCATTTATATAATTTATAGCATATATTTATTTGTGAATAACAAACCATTCCTGCATGTCCAAGATAAAGCCGGGTTTACTATGGTGAATAATCTTTTTATGTTTTCAGTAGTATCCTGAGAATTTTTACAGCTATTATCATCAGGGACCTTGGTCTGTAATTTCCTTTTCTGTTGTATCTTTATTTGATTTTGGTATATAGAGTATATATAGAGTGTATATAGAGTTTGATAGTGTTCTTTGTCTGCTTTATGGAATAGTTTCAGAAGTATTTGGTGGCTCCCCTTTGAATCTGGCAAAATTCACCAGTGAATCTACCCGGGCCGGAACTGTTTGACATCAGGAGAGCCTTAAGTATTGCTTCAATTTCACGGCTTGTTACAGATCTGTTTAAATTGCTTATCTCACTTTGGTTTGATTTTGTAAGCCATCAACTAGAAATCAAACATTACTTTTATAATGTCCTATTTAGTGTCAAACATGTCTTTGTTTCAACTTTTAAGAAAGTTTAAATGTATTTTTCTTTAAATATAATTATATCACTCTGACTGTTCAACTCTCTCTTGTCCTCCTCCTTTCCAACCTCCCAAGGCATATATGATTTTAAGGTA
This sequence comes from Arvicola amphibius, assembly GCF_903992535.2. Lineage (NCBI taxonomy): Eukaryota > Metazoa > Chordata > Mammalia > Rodentia > Cricetidae > Arvicola > Arvicola amphibius. The sequence continues at coordinate 87,280,041 of NC_052055.2, forward strand.
AAATCTACTTGTATCAGTCATAATGGTTTTATTTGCATCTCTAATTTTACTAACATGGGTCTTCCCTTTACTTTGGCTGACTTTCTCAGTCTTGTTTATCTCTTCACAAAACCAATCATGTCTTTCACTGATTCTTCATACTTCTGTTTTTCTCTCCATTTCATTAATTTCTTAATGATTTCTTTTGATGTTTTGGTTTGGGCTTTGGCATCATCTTCTTTCAGGGTCCTAATGCTTATTATCAAGTTATTTATTTGAGGTCTTAAACATCTGTCTTAGGATTATTTTCATTGTTTCACATGTTTTTTTAAAATGTTTTTATTCATTAGTCAATAAAAGAAACACATACTCAAGGACATCCCACACACACACACCACACACACACACACACACAGACAGACAGACACACACACATTTATATGGGATTTATTAGAGTGACTTACAGACTGTGGTCTAGTTAGTCCACCAATGGCTATCTCCTGACAAAAAGTCCCAGAATCCAATAGTTTTTCAGTTTGTGAGTCTGGATGCCTCAGGTGGTCGTCAGTACACACAGGAATCTGAAGAAGAAGGCTGTGATACCAGTGAAGGAGTGCATTAGCAACAGGACAGATGGCCTTGCCAGGGAGAAAACTTCCTCCTTCCGTGTCCTTCATATAGGCTGCCATCAGAAAGTGTGGTCCCAATTTAGGTTGGGCCTTCCTACCTCAAATAACTCAACAACAACAACAACAAAAATCCCTCACAGGTGTGCCCAGCTACTTAGGTTTGTTAGTTAGACAAAGGCAAGTTGACAGCTGAGAACAGACACCACAGAAGTCAACATAGAAAAGAAAGAAATTGAGATGGATAAGAAAGAGAGCAGGGAGGGATGCTGTCAGAGTCCACAGAGTTTAGAGATTGTGAACACTCTGGAGGGTTAAAGGTAAAGGAAACAAAGATGAGAGAAAATAAAAAGATGTGGGAAGAAGTAGGGTGTATATAAGATATACTTGAAAAATAGTAGAGAATGCCCTGTAATAGACTAGGCAGAAAATGTACACATTAACCCCAAACAACTGAGCAATATACAAACAAAAGTCAAAATATCATGAACTCTACATATACATATACAAATACACACACACATATAGACATGCATCTATGTAGAGATTAAATAATAAAAAATAAGAATTAAAAAGAACACTCATGGAGCGAATTGCTGGCACAACAGTGTTGAGTTAAAAGGTGAAATTATCCTTCTGCTTCTATCAGGATACACTTGGTTCTGGATAGGGGAGATGTGAGTGCAAGTCTTTGGTGTGTGCAGTATCCAAGCTCCCTGAAGACTTGGCATGTCAGAGAGTGGATGGGCTAAGTTCTTTCCTGGTAATACTCATAGACTCTGGCACTTCAGGTTGCCTCCTTTGTGTCCTGCCAGTAGTGTAGGAGGTCCTTCTGTCTATGTGTTGCTTTCATTGGTTGAATAAAGAAACTGCCTTGGCCTTTTGATAGGGCAAAACTTGGGTAGGCGGAGAAGACAGAACTGAATTCTGGGAGAATGAAAGCAGAGTGAGAGAATCGCCATGGAGCCATCAGCATAAGACATGCTGAATCTTTCCCGGTAAGCCATGACCTCATTGGTGGAAGTGGGTGGGAGGTAGCCAATAAGAGGCTAGAGATAATCAGCCAGGCAGTGTTTGAATGAATACAGTTTCTGTGTGATTATTTCGGGTGTAAGCTAGCAGGGCGGCCGGGACAAAAAGCAGGCCCTCTCCTCCTCCTGTTACACAGTAGAGTGTATGTGAAAAGAAATCTTTCTCTTTGGCAGCTCAGTTTGGTGATTTGGATTTGAGAGGATTTGATCTGGACTCAATTCTTGGGGCTCCTGCCCACTTTCCTGCAGAAATCTCTAAGATAACTCTTTAAAGTGGTAATTAAGTTAAAATGAGGTATCTAGAGAGTCCCTAGCCCAATACGACTGATGTCCTTATAAGAGGGGAGTTTAGCAGAGGCACATAGAGGTAAAGACATGGCAAGAAGACAGCCATCTACATATTATGTAGAGAGACCCCAGGAGAGACCAGCCCTGCTGACACCTTGATTATGATTATCATAACTGTCTTCCAGTTCAGCTCACCCATCCAGTGGAATTTTATCATGGTGGACTGGCAGACAAATGCAGAAAGAACCTTCTTAGTCACTTTTCCATTGCTAGAAAGCAGATGATCGGTTTGGGGGCTGTTAAACACTTTAGTGACCAAAGAATAAAAGGCATCATGTTAAGCCTTTAAGACAGAGTATGGATTCTGGGTAATATTTCATAGAGACCGGCCTGTGGGATCCTTCTTTTATTCTATGGTCAAAGAGTAATTGTTAAAAAGGAATGAGTCAGTAAGATTTACCTCACATGCTAAGCATCATTGCTATAAAACCATGAGAAAATGACTGCTATTTAAACCATTGGTCTATGGTACTTTCTTCAGCATCCCTAGAAAGTGGGCTGATATGGGATGTCCTTTTGTCTGTGTGTTGCTTTTATTGGTTAATGAATAAAGAACTGCTTTGAGCATATGGCAGGGAAAAACAGAACAAGGCTGGGAAAGCTAGGCTGTATTCTGGGAGAAAGAAGGGTGGAGTCAGAGAGATGCCATGTAGCCCCGCCAGAGACAGCCTTTAGTCTGTAAGCCACAGCCACGTGGCAATATACAGATTAATAGAAATGGGTTAAATTAAGATAATTAAGATATAAGAGTTAGCCAATTAGAGAAGCTAAAATTAATGGGCCAAGCAGTGATTTGATTAATATAGTTTCTGTGTGATTATTTTGGATCTAAGCTAGCCAGACATCTGGGAACCAACAAGCAATTCTCCTCTAACAGTGGGCTTGGCAGGGCAATTATATATACCTTAGAGTGAGTTTGCTTGTGTTCACTCCTCTAGAGCTGTAGGGTATAGGTACTGGATCATACCTTAGATGCCACCTATGTATATTAATATTCTCATTTTATTTAATAAAGCATTATGGATAACACCTAGGAACTCCCAGCCTTGGAAAACAGAATTACTACCTTATTTCAGTAGATGTGCTGTTCCTCTAATGAATGGTCCTACTAATACACAGCCTTTAATTTGTAAGTATTTTTTGGCTGTCTATTATATGCAATTTTCATGGTCTAGATGTTGGGGAAATAGCAATTTAAATTAAAACTTCAGAGCCAAGTGTTGTTTACATTTAATGGATTGTTGGTGCATGCAGACTTAAAAATATAGACTTAAGCAAATCAGTATTTAGCACATTGAACGAAAATAAGGGAAAGGAGGGAAAAGAAGACAGATTATATTTGGGGCACAGGAAACTGGACAGCAATTTTCCAAAGGCATCAGAAGGGCTCTCTGTAGAGGTAACTTCATGCAGTCTGAATTAATGTGGGGCGTGTTGATGCAGACATGAGCTCTCCAGATGGCACTTCAAGGAAAGATTTTCTGCAGTAGATGCTGGAGAGCGGCCACCAGACTGTCAGAACCTTCACAGGTTGGCTCAGCTACAAAGAGCCTGTCATGGATATGCCAAACCTACAGACTCTTCCTTGTGGGAAGTTGAGCTTGGAGGTAGGAGGCAGTCAAAAAGGGAGACAGGAATGGAAGTGGTTTTGATTTGAGTTAAAATGTAACTCTAAGAATCCAGTTTGGGATTTCTAGGGCTCTGAAGCCTGTGGATTTACCCACTGAGGAATTGTCAAGATGCTGCTCAGTCTGAGAGGAAAGTTTTTAAAGCTGAGTCCCAGCTGTCTCTTGCAGTGCTCCCCAAACTCCTCTTCTCTCTTCTGATCACAGGTGCCTTACACTTTTTACATGGTTGCATTTTGACCCTCATGATACTAACAGGGAAAGGAAACAGCTCTGTCTAGGCTCTGACAGCAATGGATCCATTAGGATTCCAAATATGTACTGGTTACAAGATATCGAAGATCCTAATGATCGATAACAAGCAATATTCCACGAATTACATCCCACAAAGTAACAAAGGAAGTGTAATGCTTTAGAAGAGGCCAAGGAGAATTCAATTATTGCTCTAGTAAGGGAAATGAGTGCCAAGGTCAAGTTTTCCCTTTCCTGTTCTAGGCCACAGTAGTGAAGGTATGTGGAAGAATTGGACACAACCTGATTTTGATGAGTAAAAGACCCCGCACTGTGTATTCTGATTTTCAGACCATTATTTCTCTTTCTGCTGCATCTGTATCCAGGCAGTAGTTTTAGGTGTGAGGACTGTTTGCATTTGAAGGCATAACTTTTACAGCCAAGCATTTACCAAGACACTGTGTATGAATTGTATACTTTAGTAAGGAAGCGATTATCCTGAGAGTAAAGGATGATGAACCCGTGGGTCCTGGTTGAAACATTCCATTTCATAATTCGTGAATTATAATTACTGATATTTAAAAATTGTAAAAGTACAGATTTCGTAGCTGATCAGAAATATATACTAATGAAAGGTCATTTCTGTGTTACTGGGGTTGTTTTAAGGAGTGTGGAAGCAATAGTATTAAGGAAAAGGTCCCACTAAATTATGGTCCTCATAAGGACAAACTTTTGCACCCTCCTACTTCTGCAGTGACTAGAGAGGTATCTGTCCCACAGTAGGTACTTAATAAGTAATTACTAATAAGTGATCGAACTGTTAGAAAAGAGATGATCTAGAGACATGTCCAATATGTGGTCTGTAGGCTGCATACAGAGATAAGTGTGAGCTCAGCCTAACACAAACTTAAAATATGTGTGTGTATGAGTGAGTATTTTCTGTAATTAGAGTTCAATTGTTTTATAAAATTATTTAATTTATTATTAGTTTTATGCATATATACATAATACATTTTCATCATATTTACTTGCACTATTCTCTCTTGTTCATTCTTTCACTCTCCTTGAATCACTTCTACATTGAAAAGTCCTTTTTGTGGAGAGAAACTCCCAGCGATCCCACAGAAATCAGGAACAAGACAAAATTTTCCACTCTCTCCATATCTGTTTGATATAGTTCTTGAGATCCTAGCTAGAGCAATGACTCCAAAAGGAGACCAAGGGGACACAAATCGGAAAAGAAGAAGTGAAACTTTCACTGTTTGCTGATGATATGATAGTTTACATAAGCGATCCCAAAAATTCTACCAAGGAACTTCTACGACACATAAACATTTTCAGTAATGTATCAGGAAACAAAATTAACTAAAAAAAAAAATCAGTATCCCTCCTGGACACAGATGATAAAAGGGCTGAGAAAGAAATCAGAGAATCAACACCCTTCACAATAGCCAAAATAGCATAAAATATCTCAGAGTAACTCTAACCAAACAAGCAGAAGACTTGTATGACAAGAACTTTAAATCTTTAAAGAAAGAAATTGAAGAAGACACCAGAAAGTGGAAAGACCTCCTATGTTCTTGGGTAGGTAGAATTAACACAGTAAAAATGGCAATCTTACCAAAAGCAATCTACAGATTCAATGCAATGCCCATCAAAATCTCATCAAAATTAGTCATCAGAAAAATACAAATCAAGATAACTCTGAGATTCCATCTTACTCCTGTAAGAATGGCCAAGATCAAAAACACTGATGACAACTTATGCTGGAGAGGTTGTGAAGAAAAGGGAACACTTCTGCATTGCTGGTGGGAATGCAAGCCGGTACAGCCCCTTTGGATGTCAGTGTGGTGATTTCTCATAGAATTAGGAAACAACCTTCCTCGAGACCCAGTAATATCACTTTTGGGTATATACCAAGGAATGCTCAATCATGCCACAAAGACATGTGCTCAACTATGTTAATAGCAGCTTTGTTTGTCATAGCCAGAACCTGGAAACAACCTAAGTGTCCCTTGACAAAAGAATGAATAAGGAAAATGTGGTACATTTACATAATGGAGTACTGCACAGCAGAAAAAAATAACATCATATTAAATTTTGCAGGCAAATGGATGGAGCTAGAAAACATTACTTTGAACGAGGTAACCCAGACACAGAAAGACAATTATCACATGTACTCACTCATAGGTGGTTTTTAAACATAAAGTAAAGAAAGCCAGCCTTCAAACAATAATTCCAGAGAACTTAGACAACAATGCAGACACTAAGAGAGACTTAAATAGATCTAATCTACATGGGAAGTAGGAAAAAGACAAGATCTCCTGAGCAAATTGGGAGCATGGGGACCATGGGAGAGGGTTGAAGGGGAGGGGAGAGGCAGGGTGGGGAGCAGAGAAAAATATAGAGCTCAATAAAAATCAATTTAAAAAATTCACACACTCTTGGGTGGAAAAGATGAGTGTGGCAGGCACAGAGAGCCCAGTGTGACTCAGGGACCATGAACCCACTGAAGGGAGTAAAAGCACAAGAAGAGATGAAACTTTTCTGTAAGAGTCTGTTCCATCAGTCCCATTCCAAGTGGACTTGGTGGCCTGGAGAGGGAGGGAGTGGGGGTATGGGTGGAGGGGAGGGGAGGGAAGAGGGAGGAGGAGGGGAGGAGATGGCAATTTTTAATAAAAAATAAATAAACTGGAAAAAAAATAAAATAAAATAAACCATGAAAAAAAAAGAGTCTGTTCCATTCTCACTTCATTCTAATTGCATTGAGAAAAGCCAACAGGGTGTTTTGAGGGGTTTGTTTTGTTTACAAAGAAACTGTTTTCTCCTCAATAAAGAAAGAAAAGTCCTTTTTGTATTTTTATGCTTTTTTAAAAAGAATGCACTGAGTTAAATTAAGTTTTCATGAGTGATGTGGTATTTACAGGAGCATGGGCAAGCTGCTAGTGGGTATATCCCTGAAGAGCATGTGTCCTCCCTCCGTTAGCAATCATGCGCTTCCAGGGAGGGGCGGTGGGATGTTGATGGGTCCTTTGTACAGGTCTTGAGCAGATAACCACAGATACTGTCAATCCATAAGGGCATTGGCCAGGCCCTGTCCAGAAGATAGTATTTTACAGTGCGACCCACCCCTATCCCACGGCTCTTACATTCTTTTTTTTTTTGCCTGTTCTTTCTTGATTGATATTTTTGGCTCTTGGAGGGGGTGATGTAGATGTCTCACTTTGGGCAGAATGGCCTACAGTCACCTACTCTGAACATTCTGGATTAACTGCTGCCTACTGTCAAAACAGACTTTTCTGACTAAGGCTTAGAGGTCTACTAAGAGGGCTATAAGCCAAATGTTTGGAAGGGAGTTTGACAACATGTCCATTCAGCAAAACAACAATGGTAGGTTCCCTGCTAGGGCCTAGGACTCCTACAGTCATGGGCTTTTGATCTGATGTATAGGATCAGACACAACCACTATCCTGTGGAGCAGGCCTCATCTCCAACCAGAGAGCAATTGTGCTCCCTGTAGCGTCATACCATCTAGGTCAGCTTCAACTCAATTTCTCTACTGTTTTGCAAGTAAAGTGTTCAGTGTCTTCAGCAACAGGGGCTTTCTTACCCTCTAGTTCTGGCAGAGATTGTATGACTCTTGAAAATGAACCTGAAGAAGAAGGACGGGCATGCCTGATACACTTTGTAAGTTAAATTGACCTGGAAGAATCCATTTAGTTCTGACATTCTACTGCCTAGGGGAAAGAGAGGACTTGTTACCATACCTCTTGCCTGATCTGCTTTACTTACTATACATCATCTTGCCCTGTATGTTCTTTGGTTCTACATCCATGAGTCAACTGCCTAAGGATCAAATGTTTGGAAAACAATTGCATCTTTACTCAGCATATCATTTGCATTATTCCTTAAATAATATGGCACAACAACTATTTACATAGCATTGGTATTATATTTGGTCTTATAATTAAGTAATTATTGTTATAAAAGCAATTTAAGGTATTCAAGAGGATATTGTATAGGTTATACACAGAGTGCATCATTTTTCATAAGACATCTGAAATTTGAGCATACACAGACTTTGGTGCCCGGAGGAGGTAGGTGTTCTAGGACCAAAACTCTGGAAATTCTGTTGAGGCAAGAATGGCAACATGAATAATACTGGGCACTGATCTGTTTCCTCCTTTCTCTGCTTAAGAGTACTTAATTTTTTTTTCTGTACCTGAGTCCTGCAGCTGTACTTTGAATTGTGGTGATTTGAATGAAAATAGGGCCCATAAACTCAAAGGGAGTGGCATTATTAGGAGGTGTGATCTTGTTGTAGTAGGTACGGCCCCCTTGGAGAAACTGTCACTGGGGATGGGCTTTGAGGTTTCAGAAGCTCAAACAGGGTCCAGTGTCATATTCTCTCTTCCTACTACTTTTGCATCCAAATGCAGCACTCTCAGTTACTTCTCCAGCCCTATGTCTGCCTGTGTGCTGCCATGTCGCCCACCATGATGACTTCTGAACCATAAGTCAGCCCCCAATTAAATGTTTTTCTTTATAAGAATTGCTGTGGTCATGGTGTCTCTTCACAGCAGTAAGCCCATTTCTCTTGAGGCAGTGTTTGGATTAGATTAGCATTTCCTTGACCCACAAAGATTGGTCTGGAGTAGACGCCAGTCCTAAGAGGCATAAAGAGACAGTAGGTATGACTGTCGGGGAAATGTACTTATTTCTTAGTGGTTTTGAGTGCTACTGGAAGGCACATTCTCGTCGGAACAGGTGTCTAGAAGCTTTCACAAAGGCTGGCAGCTGGGATTAAGCTCGTGAAAGGTAATGCTAACAACAAACACAACCAAAAAACTGAGGCATTTGAAAAACTAAGTCTTCGTTGTTCATTCAAGATTTTGTGCCGGGTGGTGGTGGCGCACGCCTTTAATCCCAGCACTCGGGAGGCAGAGGCAGGCGGATCTCTGTGAGTTCGAGGCCAGCCTGGTCTCCAAGAGCTAGTTCCAGGACAGGCTCTAAAAAAGCTGCAGAGAAACCCTGTCTCGAAAAACCAAAAAAAAAAAAAAAAAGAAAAAAGAAAAAAAAAAGATTTTGTTTAACCTTTGTAGCTTCATTGGAGGGGTCAAATTCAGTTCTTGCCTACTTTCAACAGAATGATGAGCAGAGAAGAGATGAATGAGCGTCCACCTGATTACAGTGAACCGTACATGCGATGGGGAAGCTGAGAGCAGAGTAGACACAAATGAGCGTCCACCTGATTACAGTGAACCGTACATGCGATAGGGAAGCTGAGAGCAGAGGTGAATGAGTGTCTACATCAGCAGCTCTCAACCTATGGGTCCTGACCCCTCTGGAGGTTGAATGATACTTTCATTAAGTCACCTAAGACCATCAGAAAAGACAGATATTTACATTATGATTCATAACAGTAGCAAAATTACAGATATGAAGTAGGCCTATACTTCAAGGTCTGTAGGACAGAGAAAAGCCTGGTTCAAGTTTGACTGAGGATGAGCCAGCAAAAACTAGGTAGACACCCTCCAGCCAGAGGCGGGGAGTTGTTTGGCTGCCTCTCATTGGCTGGAGGTACCCCCACATCACACCACGTCACTTGACTTATATAAGCTGCCACTCACAGTAATAAACTGAGTTCCTGCTTTGACTTGACTCCCTCTCACGTCTGATTGTCCTGCATAGCCAGGCTGGATTGTCCTGTGTTGTGGGCCTTTCCCTGGGGAATAAGGAGGCTCAAGAAGTCTAGCAATGGAAACAGTTCTTTCCTTCTTAGGACTCCACTATGATAGCGTTACTCAACTGGTTAGGATTGACAATGGAAACTTATCATTAGAATAAAAACAGGTAAGCATCCTAATAAGTATATTAGGGAGAAGAGTATCTTAGTTTCATCATTCCCGAAGAATCCATGACCCATTATCACTCCTGCTCTGCCTCCCTGAGGCTCGAGCAATCCCTAGGCATCTTTCTGTCCCACTGGGCATGGCCTTTATGTATCATATTTTATAGAACTCCTTTTACCTAATTGATTACTAGCTTTTACAACTCCTCTCCCAGCTCCAAATAGTCCTCTTAGTTTAATTTATTTTTATTTTTTGTTGTCTCAAATGACTTAGATTTAATCACTGGAAGCAAACTAAATGGAAAGCTTACAATAGAGAAGAGATACATGTCAGTGCTTTTTGCAAACCGAGATGGGACAGATTGGGGGCTGCCCCTCAACTTGATCCTTTGCAAACAAAGGTGTCCACAGTGTTCCTGGAACTCTGGCTCAGGAAACAGGAGACTGCTGGTTCTGTGCGCTGAAGTCACCTTGCTCACTCCTGGCCAGCATCTGGAGCACTGCTTTGCCGGGTCTGATCATCACCCTTCTTCTTGTGGCCAGAGACAATGTCATCAATCCGCAGAAGCAGAACTGCAGTCTCCACCGCTGTTTTGTATGTTTGCAGCTTCACAGCCAACGGTTCCCAAATACCCAGCTCTTTCATGTCCACCAAGGTACCAGTCTCACCATTCGCACCCCATGTCTCACAATTCTCCTGTGTGTGCTTGGCTCGAAGGGAGGTGAGTAGACGAATGGTACTAGCTCCACAGTTCTGGATCAAGGTACGAGGGATGACCTCTAAAGCTTGGGCCACAGCTCTATACGGCCACTGTTCCACACCAGTCCTGGCCTTAGATTTCTCTGTCAAGGCATGGGCCACAGCCATCTCCGAGGCTCCACCACCAGGCACCAACTGAGGGTCCAGGAGGACGTTTCGGCACACTTGCATGGCATCCTGGAGGTTGCGTTCTACTTCCGAGAGTATCTCCTTGCTGGCTCCTCTAAGAAGAATGGTGCAGGCCTTGGGGTCTTTGCACTCAGTGATGAATGTGAAGTTCTCATCTCCAATCTTCTTGATTTCCAATAGGCCCGCGCCTGTACCAACATCTTCTTCTCTCAGTTCCTCTGGTCGGCTGACTATCCGTGCCCCACATGCTCTAGCAATGCGATTATTGTCTGTCTTCCGGACTCTGCGAATGGCCGTGACATTGGCCCGCATGAGGTAGTGCTGAGCTAAATCTGAAATGCCCTTCTCTGTGATGACCACGTCAGGTTTCATCTGGATAATGTCCTCACACAACTGCTGGATGTACTCTTCCTCCATTTGCAGGATTCGGGTGAAATCCTCCTCTCGTTTAATCTCAATGTCAGTCTGGCTTAAATGACAACTAACTTCTAATTTAGGCAGGCTCAGTTCCATGAGTCCCTATAGTAAAGGACACATAAAACTTCATGTTTTGTTTTCCCTCTTTCTTTTTTTCTTTGATATCAATCCAGGTCAATGATACAGAATCATAAGAAGGGATAAAGAATACAAGGAGTAGGAGAAGGAGGTAGAAGAGGAGGAAGACAAAAGGAGATGGGAGAGAAGAGGAAGGGAATATGGTGGTGTTGTAGAGGAAGGACCAAAGCAGCCACTGAATGATTCTGCAAAGATGAGTACCCCACTTCTGCAAACACAAAGGGATGAAAAGATACCTAGTAACAGCTAGTTACTACATGGTGCAAACCAGTCCTCAGGCTTCATAGAGTAGGACACGAACCACTATCGTGTATTTCAAAGAAACCCTCCATTTCCATGTTAATCTTAATTTCTCTAACAGAGCATCTGACTTGGGGTAATCACCTTACTGGCCACGAGAAAAGAAAATACAGAAATTTGATCATTTTTGGGGAACACAAGAACATCTCTGCAAAGTATAAGAGATCAGAAGCACCTTTGAAAATGAAAACAAAGGAAGAATTTGACTACCCTGTTTCTATTAAACAGAGGCAATTTGAGATCAGAACAGTAACCTAAAACCAACTATACTAGCATAGCATGTACTGGGAGAGCCTGCCGCTTGTCCTGGTTTTCAAGTTTAGGCAACATTGCTTTGTATTCACCATGAAAGGTTAACTGACATTCTATGTGCTAAAATTTAACTGAAAAATAATGTTGCTGTTCTAAACTGAGGGTGAGAAAACCTCTTCTGACCGGTAAAGTTGTACGTAGATAAGACATATGTAAATTAAGAGATGAACAACTTAAACTTGTTTTCTCATACCCATAGGCTTGACTGCTAGGAAAGATGCACTTAAACGCCTTATCTTCAGACTACGGAATATCTATTTCAGAACTTCTGTGAGAACCAGTAACATAAGGAAGGCTCTGGCGCAATTATCCAGGATTTACAAGGCCCGCGGAAGGCTTCATCTGCTGGGAAGTTCTCTGACAGCTTTTGCAGAGACAGTGACAGTCCATTTCTTCTTCTTCCACTGAAGCTGGCCTGGTTTGGACTAATACCTTCCACGAACAAAGTTTATTTAATAGGAGGGAATCCCTGAGACTTTCATGGGGAGCCAGAAGACTCACGGCTTTTTCCTCAGTCTTCTCGAATTAGTTGCCCTCTGGCCTCTCCCTCTTGAGATAAGAACGCAGTGCAGTGAGAACAGGCCGTGTGCAGGTGTGGGGTTCTCATAGCCCCACCCACGTACCGCCATCCAGGGTTCTTCAGTACCAGTCCAGCAGAGTCCACAGCAGTGTGAGGGGCTTTCCGAGCTGCCCGAGTACATCCTTAGCATCTCGCACCGTAAGCAGAACAGAATGGCTGTGTCAACACTATAAAATACATGGTTGTTCGTTACACCTCAGATTTAGTCCGGCTTTGACTGGACTGCTCTAACAACCCTGTCACAGCAGGCTTTGCGTGATGAAGCTGTGGGTCTGCAAGGGCTGGAGAAGCCCATTTGAGGACTTGCAATACACAAGTGGTGTAATTATGGGCAGCCCTATGACATCAAGGTGAACTGTTAATGATTTTGTTGCTTAGTGACGAATCTCCTTAAGCTTCTGTTTTATGTCTTCATCACATCTAACAGAGAAGAATTACATAACGTTCCTTTATCTGCACTCTGCACTTGATCTGAGTTATGTCAGACGGAAAGAACTGGCATTCTATCTACTTGAACTTTGCTACCCACTCACTGCCCTTTCCCCCTTCCTGGGAAAGGCTGCTCTGATTACAACATTCCCCAGATTTCAGTGGCCTCTGCTCTTGGTTCCTTCTGGGGCACTCTGTTCTGAGCATGACCTGTTGGCATTGAAACGTGTGTGTATGTGTGTATGTGTGTGTGTGTCAAAAATCCTGTTATTTGTTTTAAAGTTAGTTTCACGTATTTAATTTTAAGTTAGCATAAAAAACAACTGCTTACTGAATTCTCTTCTGCTTAAAACATTTCTGACTCTCCATTCTTGTTGGGGGGGGGTTAACCACCATTAGCTCAAATGTTAGAAATGTGTTCCTGACCTGTTGTTTAACACTCACACAATTATATTAATATTCACTCACACATCAATAATAAATAAAATAGATATACACAGCAAAGAAATAACTTTTATGTTTTTTCTGCTTTTGATTAATTGCTAAATAAAAATATTACTTTTATTTTTGAGATTATAGTATTATTATATCATTTCCTGTCCCACCCTTGAGACCCTTCTATTTTCTATTTTTCATTAATTGTTGCTACATTATGTATATGTATAAACACACACACACACACACATATAGCCTACTCAGTCTGTGTAATGTTATTTGTATGTATGCTCTCAGGGCTGGCCATCTGGTGTTGGACAACCAGTTGGAGAAGACTATTTCTCCCACTCTCAGCATTCCTTAGTTCTTTGTTAAGGCCTCCTGGACTTTCCCTGTCCATGCTGCCATGTCTATTGCTATTACTCTTGTTTATCTCACATTTGGGCCGTCATGCTGGTGACACTTTATGCACGCAGTTTCTGACATTGCTAGGAGACCCAGTCCCACAGCAAACTTCCTGAGTCCTGGCTCTTACAATCTTTCTGCTCCCTCTTCTGCAATGTTCCCTGAGCATTAGGTGCAGTTGTTTTGTTGAGGGACCAGTTGGGACTGATCTGCACAACTTATGCACTTTCTTATAAAAATGACAAAGGGGCTAATATTTAGGAGTCATAAGATTTTTTATTTACTTTTACTTTTATGTGCATTGGTGTACATGTATGTCTTGTGAGAGTGTCAGATCTTGGAGCTACAGACAGTTGTGAGCCGCTATGTGGGTACTGGGAATTGTACTTGGGTCCTCTAGGAAAACAGCCAGTTCTCTTAACCGCTGAGCCATCTCTCAAGCCCTGAGTCAGAAGATTTTTACCCCAAATCCAACTTTGATGGAAGAATCACACAATGTGACAACATTTTTCTCATTTATACATTGTCACATGAGTTACAACATCTCCTTTTGATGCTACCTGAGCCCAGCAATGACTACTTTGTGCTTTCTTCCCAACTGGAAAACCAAGTGTGGATGTCATTTATCATTTTATTTAGATCTACTGATCTTTTAAACATCAGGTAAGTGGTTTAGAGTACATGCTGCTCTTACAGAGGAGTGGTGTTCAATTCCCAGCTTCTGCATTGCAGCTCACGACCATCTGTAACTGCAGTTCCAGGCATCCAATGCCATTTTCTCATTCCCATGGGCACTACATGCATGTGGTGCACATATACACACGCAAGAAAGAACTTTTATACATAAAATCAAGTAAATAAATAAAATTTAAAAATTAGACAAGAGAAAGTGCAATTAAAAATATTCTTATTACAACCAATCAAAATGTAGAGTTGTGGAACCCAGTTTCAGTGGATGCATTCTTTTGGAGGTCAGAAGTAGGCATCAGCTCCATTGGATCTTGAGTTACAGGTGGTTGTCAGCCTGCCTGATGTGGGTTGTTAGAATCAAACTTGGGTCCCGTGGAAGAATAGTATGTGCTCTTAATGTGTTGGGGACCAGCCTTGACAAAATTACCTTTCTCCAGAGTGGAGGCATGGGAATTTAGAAATATAGTAATTTTCCGTGTTTAATTTCCAACTGGTTAATATACCCATGACCCCAAAAGGTAGGAGTAAAACAAAAGACTGCATTGACATATGAATTGAAAGTCATGGGTTACATTCATCACGCTCGTGCCCTAGACCTTTGCCCTAGACCAAACACTCTGTAGGCAAACCTCTCCCTGGATGGAATCCCAAGTTATTTCCATAAAGTGAACAGGAACTTAGTTGAATCCTTAGACTTTTGTTTTAGGTAGCAACCAACTACTTCCCTATTTCAGGAGCACAAGGTCTGGCAACTAGGCTCACCTGTTGACAATAGCCCTGAGAGAGCAGAACTCTCTGATTTACAACTAGGTGGGACCTTTGTCTGAGGTAGAAGCACAATAACCTTGGATGAACTAGAAACAGGTCCCAAACTCTCTGACCTTTGGCCTCTTTGGGTCTCCACATTAATGAGCAAATCATCTCAATGCTCCTAGCCCCATCCCCATGCCATTACACTGTAATGGGCAGAAATTTTCAAATCTTCAAAAGCTAACTTGGAATTGCATATAATTTTTTTTGGTGGGGGAGAAGAAACTGCTCCTGAAAAAGTGAGTAAGACATACCTCTACAGTTTAGTCCTCTGGTGGGATATGTACTCTCTGAGGAACTCCCAACAGAGTCAGTTGAAACAGGAAGGTGGCTTTGCCTGCAGCATCTCAGCTGAAGCCTGTCAGGCACCATTAAAGCACAGTCCATTTTGTGATGCTGAAACTTGGGATCTGATAACATTTTCCTCATGCCACATCTCACTTCTGCTTTCAAATAAATTCCGAGATAGCATAAATCCAAGGCTGTTTCAGTTTAGTGCAGGTTGAAGGAGTTGGAGTTGGGAAGGGAATGCCTTGGAAAGAGAATTAAATCTAGCTTAGTCAGGGAGCATTAGGATTGACAAGTGTGTGCACCATCAAAAGCTGCAAAGGAACATACATTCACTATGCAAGGATCTGAATCAGAAAGGTTGCTGAATCTGTGGCTGCAGTATAGGGAGCAAGCCTGAAGATTGAGAAGATGTCCCCTGAGTTAGAGTTTGAGAGAGAGAGACAGAGAGAGACAGAGAGAGAAAGACACACACAAACACACACATACACACACACACACACACAGAGAGAGAGAGAGA
Organism: Arvicola amphibius; assembly: GCF_903992535.2. Taxonomy (NCBI): domain Eukaryota; kingdom Metazoa; phylum Chordata; class Mammalia; order Rodentia; family Cricetidae; genus Arvicola; species Arvicola amphibius. The sequence continues at coordinate 87,295,945 of NC_052055.2, forward strand.
GAGAGAGAGAGAGAGAGAGAGAGAGAGAGAGAGAGAGAGAGAGAGAGAGAATACAGTCCTAGAAACAACTGGAGTGCTGGTTCTGTGAGGGCTGTTTTCCCTGTGGGTACAGAGCCATCTCCTCTGTCTTCACTCGGCAGAGAAAGAACATACCTTTGCTGTCGCTCTTGTTATAAGGACACTAATCTCATTGTGAAGGGTTTTTACTCTCGTGGATTTAGCTAAGACTAATTACCTCCCTTAGGTCTCCTTTCCAAGCAGGACCACAGTGGGGAAGAGAGCGTCAGCCTGGGAATTCCATGACTTAGGTCAGTTGATAACAGGTGAGTGGGTGTGCTGTTTTATTGACACTCAAGCGAGCACTGCACCACCCATGGTGCCTTCTTTCCCAGCATCTCCAAGGCCTGTTCTTTGTTGTTCGCCTTGTTCACTAGGTGTGCCTACAATGTGAGGATAGTTCACAGCGACACAAACACTCCTGCCTGCTCCCCTCCCAAGAGACAAACAAGCCCTTTAAGCTTTGCACTTTATTGCTTATCAGAGCAAGGAAATAGATGTGAACATGTCCAGTAAACTATGGAAATTCATGCTTCTAGAACTTTCAACATTAATTTTTTTCAGGTTAAAATAAAAATGTTTACTGTGCATCTTCCAGAGAGCAAAAGTGAGTCTTGGCTCTGGATGGGTCTCAGTGGTAGAGCACTTGGCTACTCAATATGAGGCTCAATACTGCAAGAACGAATCATATTTTCAGTAGTTTATTAGAGAAAACCATTTTGTGGCTCACTGTGCCTTGAGTATTGGTAGTCTTTCCCCACTAACTTTAACTTTATTCTGGACATTTTTATCTTTACTGTCATTTCTAACAGTTATCTAGCATTGCTTCCCACAGTCTGACCTGGGTCCTAGTAAGGATTGCCTAGAACTTTTCATATCTGATTCTTTTGATGCTTGTCACCAAAACCTTAGAATGTAATCAGTGCAGAGCAACAGCCTCTCCTTCCTACAGAAAACATTTAGACTTCTGAAGGCAGCAGCTAAGGTTGTTTGAGCTCCAGCCTCCATGATCAGCTCAGGATCATTCTCTCTAGACTCATCTTTATATTAACAATACTGGTGAAGATAAAACTGGCCCCATTATAAAAGAACTGATGTGCCATATCTAACACATGAGCCCACTTGAGAATACATTTTAGAATATTTTTAAAAAGTAAAACCTGTGCCACTAATTCTTACAGATGGGGTAGCATCCCCTAAAATATACATTTGGAATCACCAACTTCTAATGTGCATTTATTGGTAGACAGAACCTTTAAAGGGCAATTAAATATAAAAGATATCATAAAAATCAGGCCTTACTTGAGGAGAACTTGTGTCTCTAGAAAAAGAAAAACCAGAGAAAAGTGTGCAGAGACAAGGTCCTCTGAGGACAGGGGCAGAGTGATCATCTGTCAGCTGAGAGTGGCCTCAGAAGAACCCAAACGTAGGGCACCTTGATGCTGGATTTCCAGCCTTTGGGACTCTGAAACAACACATTGCTGTTGTCTTAATGATCAAGTACATGCTTGTTTATCATGGCAGCTCTGTAAACTAAGATGTGAGTTATGTTCTCTTCCTGCTGGGAGCTCTAGGAAACTCAGAACCGAACATGAAGTCCACACTAATTTCAGACATTTGCCATGTTCCCGTAATCCCTGTATTTTCATCTTTCTTTTGTGACTCACTTCTTTCTATTTCAATTTTATTAGGTTATTATTTGTTTTTATTGTTTTCTGCTTCAAAGCCTTTGTAGGAAAGAAGCAGGACACAAAGAAATAAATAACAACCTAAAGGAATGCTTTATAGTTACAGGGTCTCTTATTTCAGGTGCACCTTTCCAGTTTGTTGTACTGGTTCTTTTTTATTTCTAGACTCTTTAATGTTGGAGTGCTGCAGGGCTCAACCCTCAGACATTAACTTTTCCTTATGTCAGCTCAATTCTTGTTTGATCTCAGACAGACTTATGACTTTATTCTTTAGCTGTAAAGTGTGTGTATGTTGTATGTGGATATACTGGAATCTATCTATCTATCTATCTATCTATCTATCTATCTATCTATCTATCTACCTATCTATCATGTATGTATGTATGTATGTGCATCTGCATATATTAGCTGCCCATCCATCCATCCTTCCATCCATCCATCCATCCATCCATCCATCCACCCACCCATCCATCCATCCATCCACCCACCCACCCATCCATCCATCCATCCATCCATCCATCCATCCATCCATCCATCCATCTACCCACCCATCCATCATCTATCAATTGTAAGCTTTCTTCCCAATCTCTTTATGTGTGATAGTTAGGAATCTCATATTTTGCACGTCTTAAAGGCAACCGTAAGTCCAAACTCTTCCTTCTCACCCTTGGAAAACACAAACTGTCTTGGACTAATTCTTAACTCAGTAAACATCAATTCTGTACTTACGAATACTGAGTCTAAAATGTTGGAGCTATTTTTGAACTTCTTTGATTTCCAATTTTTCAGAAGCTTCATTGCCTTCTTTATCAAGACATTTCTAAGAGCTGAGCATTTTGGGGCACCTTCTTGCCACAGCACGGGAGACCACCCTCACTTATCCCTTGGTTACTGTCTACAAAGCAACCTTCTGCTTCCAGGTTTTCTCTTCTGGACCATTGTCTGTAGCAGCCAGAACACTCCACAAAAAGGGAAGTCAGATCAGGTTACCTCTTTTCCAACCTGTGGGGGTTTCCCTCACATTAAAAGGCAATTCTTACAATGGCTTGTGAGGCACAATACAATCCGACTGTGTTTACTCTTTAGACCCCACCAAGTTTTCTTTGTCTCTGATCCTTCCAGATGCAGTGATTTACGTTTCCTGCTTCTTCTGCTTGTATCAGAATATAGTCTCCTCCAGGATATCAACAAGGTTCATTCTTATCTTCAAGTCTCTATTATTGTGTTAATCAAGAAATCCTTATTAGAGAAACTTACCTTGCAGTGCTTGGCACAATGTCAACAACTGGCTGTCTTTAAAAACACAAATATTATACTTGAATGTATATTACAACAAAATCTTAAACTCAACCTAAATTCTTAATAATTTGTTCATCATTTTTGGATGTCAATCATCACTTCATAATAAACTAGGTCCTGATTTGTTGTATTCGATTTCCTGGTGTAAATGCTTTTTCGATGGCCAGTCCCTACATACTAAAATGCCGCTGAATGAGAAATGAAGACTAGGCATGCCATGGCAGAACACCCCTGTGCAGCATTTCCACCGTGTAGACAAGAGCTATGTGAAACCGTATGAGAACAGACACAGAGTACATGTGTACAATGAGTAAGACAACTAAGATTTTATTAAAAATTTACATTTATTTATTTTGTGTGTAGAAGTTTACATGCCACTGTAAACATGTGGTGCTTAGGAAACAACTTGTCCAAGTCATTTTCCTCCTTTGATCACATGTATTTAGGGACTGAACACACATTGTCAGGCTTGGTGGCGAGCTCTTTTGCCAGCTGAGCTATCTTCCTGGCCCCAGTTAAGAAGTTTTAATTCTTTTAAACTTTTGGTTGAATCAAAATTGCTGTAGTTTAGGTCTGTTATATCTACAGAAGGCCTTTACATTGAACATGTGGGCCCCAGCCTGTCGGAGGAGCTTTCAGGATTGCAGCCTCGTAGAAGGATGTTAGGTCACTGGCAATATGTCCAAGGAGAGTACATTGGGACCTTATCCTTCTTTCCTCTTTTCCTTGTGGTTTGGCAACCATCAGGTGAGAAACCTTGCCCTGCTGTCTACTCACTACATGACATTCTGCTTTGTCATAGGCCTAAAGCAATCGGTTCAACTGACCATAAACAAACCTCTGAAGTTAACCTTTTCTCCATGTAGATACAAGTTATATGAAACCATAGAGCACAGACGAAGTGGAATGTGTATAATGTAGTAGACAGTTAAATTTTTATCTTAAACATTATATTTATTTTAAACAAAACAAACCCCTCTCATTTCCCCCTCCCTCCCTCCGTCCCTCCGTCCCTCCGTCCCTCCCTCCCTCCCTCTCTCTCTCTCTCTCTCTCTCTCTCTCTCTCTCTCTCTCTCTCTCTCTCTCTCTCTCTCTCTCTCTCTCTTCCAAGACAGGGTTTTCTGTGTAGCTGTGGCTGTCCTGGAACTCTCTTTGTAGACCAGGCTGATCTCCAACTCTCAGAGATCCACCTGCCTTTGCCTCCCACGTGCTGGGATTAAAAGGCGTGCACCACCACCTTTATCACTCAATTATTTTAGTTCTCTTATCGTAGTAATAGAAAGCTTACTAACACAAAGAGGGCAGTTTATATGATTCATGGGCCAGAAACATGAGATCAACAGTTAAGAGCACTTGCTGTTCTTTTAGAGGACCCACGTGTGGTTCCTAGCATTTGCACCAGATGATTCACAATCATCTTTAACCTCAGGGGATAGGAACACTTTTCTGGCTTCTGTGGCACTGTACTGACACACACACACACACACACACACACACACACACCCTCCCATAACTATATTATATGCAAAGATAAAATACATTTTTTTAAAAGTTTGTGTAATTCAATTTTTAGTGATGACCATGTATACCGTTGGCCTCTTAATTGATCATTCAGTGTAAAATAGTTTATTTTATATTGCATTTACCTTGCTATATTTATTCCACTAGTCCCTAAAACTACATATTATATATAAGTATCTATCTCTCAAGTAAGCTTTATATATATATATATATATTATATAATATAGTTTTTATATATAATGTACAAGCCAAGTTCTAAGCAATGCTGATTTAGTGACAGACAAAATGACCAAATGACCTCACCTCACTGAGTACACAAACATACCCATATATTCTCGTGTACATAGTATTTTTTCACCATAATTTAAACTTAGTGAGTCTAGATATTTGCTATTGTGCTTGTCATCAAACCACCTGACCTAGGAATGTGGTTTGTACATCGTTTAAATGTTTACTTATTGAAAAAATAATTGAGTCGATTAACCTTTTGTACAGTGTCTGATCTATAGAGAAGAAACACACCGGGAATCAGGACAGCATCTCTGTCAAAAGTCCTCACAAGCACCAGACTAGCTTATCTCATTTCGAGCACTTGCTTGCAGAGGAGGGGCATTTTTCATTTTGCATACCGGAAACAGCACAGGCCTTCCCAGTGACGCACAGTGGTCAAGGAACAAGGCCATGGTTCATATCTTGTCTTTTGGTTCTGTAAATGCTTTTTGAGAAACAACCCAGCTTTAAAAAATTATTCAAAATTTACAAATGGTATAAAATTGACACACAGAAAATGGACCCTGAATGTCTACTATCACCATTCAACATGATCAACTCCTAGATGATTTGTTTTTATCGATACTCACTTTTTTAGTTTAGTTATTTTGTAGCAAATCTAAATCTGTCTCTCTCCGAAGAGAAAGACGAAAGTGCTTCTTTTAGTTTTGTTTTGTTTCTATTATTTTTGGCTCTGAATCCAACATCAAATCAAATGGTTCCTACTCTACACAGCGGTCACAGTAATATTTAATTAAATGAAGCATGATACTTGAAACACATTGTTAAAGTCCCCTATAAAGTTGGATATTCAAGTCCTATGTCAATACCTACATTCTACTATTAAAGCAATTAAAGGTCTCTGTATCATTGTTTACTTTGGTTGGGAAAATGCAAGCATGGCTGCTTTCACCAGGAACATGCTTCAAGACATGAGTTCTTACCGTCAGCCATCACATGAAATGTCTAAACTTTTGCAAGACTGTCAAGTCTAGAGAGCAAACAAAGTATTACAAATTTAAAAAAGTACATTTTTAGTCGTAAGGAGGAAATATTAGCTCTGCATCTTCTAATAAACCCAGTATCTGGGAGACAAAATTAATTTCCAACGCTAGGTGCACACCCTGAGTAAGGTGAGATTTTTTTCTTTTCGAGATGGGGTTTTCCCTGTGGATTAGGAGCCTGGCCTGGAATTAGCTTTTGTAGAAAGATCCACCTGCCTCTGCCTCCCAAGTGCTAGGATTAAAGGCATGAGCTACCACCACCCTGTTTGAGATCTTTGTTTTTAAGTACTTCAAAGCTTACTGGGTAACATAAATATACAGATACTCTCAAAGAGGAGATGATGAGAGCCATATATACATACTTATGAAAAAATTCATCAAAATGTGGCTGGTCCTTAGGAGTAGGAACATCCTAGGTTGATAGAACCTTATAAAAAATGAGAGTTTGACTTAGATTAAGGAATTAGACCTTATGGCACAAGTTAGTGGAGACCTCCACTACGATCTTCTTTAAGTAGGAAACATTCATCCAAACAATGAAGGCAGGCTATTAGCATGTGCTTGTATCATATTTAATATATGTCAAACTTAAGACAGATCATTAAAATGTATCAGTACATCTGATCCTCTCAACAATTACAAAGTAACCGTATGACTGCTATGCCTACCAGAAAGATAGGTGATCAGGAATACTGAGATATTTCAAAAAATTGTCAACATTACATAACGAGAAGAGGGAGTCTGTGATTTGAACCTGGGTGTCTAGTTTCAGAGTCTGGCTTCTGCAACCCGGGTGTCTCTGCTACTAGAAAGAAAGCAGTCACTGCCACAGCTGTTCTCCAAACACCCAGACTCCATGTGCTTCCTTCACAATTCCCAGTTTTGGAAAAACATCCATGAAATCAGTGACTCAATTAGCTGCCTATAATTTTTCCTAAGATATAACTGAACATAAATCTGTATTTACCGCCAGGCAGTGGTGGCACGCACCTTTAATCCCAGCACTCAGGAGGCAGAGACAGGAGGATCTTTGGGAATTCAAGGCCAATCTGGTCTACAAAAGGAGTTCCAGAACAGGTTCCAAAGAAACCCTGTCTCAAAAAACAAACAAAAATCTGATCGAACAAAGTAAGAAATGCATTTATATGTATTCTGTGCTATCTGCTATATCCTTGGACATGTGGAACTATGATCCAGACAGGAGAAACATAAATAAATCATTAAGATATGAAAATTTGCAGAGTTAAGTATCAAGGTAAAAGGCTACACCAGATCCAGAGCAGGAAATGGGTGAGGAGCAGAACAGGAAATGTCTGGTCAGGTCTAGACAGGCAAACAGGTGGACAGTCAGATATCAGACTGTGTGACCAGCAGGATGCTGAGTCAAGTCTGAGAGTTTACAACCTTGACTGCACTCATTACGTCTCAGGTGATAGGCTGGTGTGGGACTGTCTTAGGTGTCTGTCACTTCATGGGAACTAGGTGAGTGTGCTGGCTAGTTTTACGTCAACTTGACGCAAACTAGAGTTATCTGAAAGGACCCTCAATTGAGAAAAACGCCTCTATTAGATTTGGTTCTAGGCATTTTCTTACTTTGTGATTGATGGGGAGGGTCCAGCCCATTGTGAGTGATGCCATTTATGGGCTGGTGGTCCTGGCTTTTATAAGAAAGCAGGTTGAGCAAGCCATGGAAAGCAAGCCAGTAAACAGCATTCCTCCATGGCCTGTGTATCAGGCCCTGCCTCCAGGATCCTGCCCTGCTTGAGTTCCTGTCCTGACTTCCTTCATATGGACTGCAATGTGGAAGTGTAAGCCAAAAATAAACCATTTCCTCCTGAACTTGCTTTAGGCCATGGAGTTTTTCATCACAGCAATAGTAACCTTAACCAGAACAGTGAGGGAGTGTATCATTTCCTCAGTTTGGTGTGTAGGATATGTTTTTGGGCCTGGTTTCCCTGATATGATTTAGATATGCTCATGTGTCCCTGAAGTTTTAATTCTTCCCCAATAAACTTAAAGTGTGTCTCCCTTTATAAACCCAGGGATAAATAATGTGTCAGTCTGGATAAGCGGTGCTTAACAGATAGTACAATGTCCGGGTCCACCTAGAGACTACAGCAACCCTTCTCCTTCAAGATGGAGTCAAAAGCTGCTCATAAAATGGAATCTCTCAGGGCAATAAGCAACATGAAGGAAAAAAGAAAGCAACAAACCTCTGCTTTGTAGGCTATGGCATAACTTAGATTAGGACATGGCCTCATCTCCTCTTTGTAGACTTGTGTAGGAGAGAAGTTTGAAGTAAACTGTTTAGGTAATAAAGCTCTTAAAACAAAAATGGGATCTAGGGTTCTGTGTCTGTAAATGGTTTTAGTTCTGGATGTTCCCAGGACTTAATTTCCGACACGAGGTGCATACCCTGAGTCAGATGAGATCCTTGTTTTTGAGTACCTAGTAGCTCACAGGGCATTACGAATATGTAGATACTCTACATCAAAACAAAGGGACAGTAAAGTTTAAAAGGTGTTATATTAGCAGAGTAAGAGACGTCTCTGTCTCAGAGTATCAGAGCAGGTTTATCTAATTTAAAAAGATTTGATGAAGAAGAAGGGGGAGAGAGGGAGAAAAGGGGGGAGGAGAGCAAGGAGAGATATAGGTACAAAGGGAAGAAAGGAAAATATCTAATAGCAGTCAATTGTATAGAGGAGAAAAAGATCTATGAATTTATTAACATCAAATGCATAAATTACACATGCAGATATTCTGCCTCCATAATTAGAGCTTCCTTGAGTACATCCTGACCTTGCACAGAAGAGCTGACCTTAGGGCCAGAACTGTGTCTATTCTTGGATTCAAACAGGTCTGGGTATGTCTTGTGAAGTGCCTTGTGCTCACTGAGATTCTATTCTCCGATCCTGAGGAGGCTGCTGTGATGTGTAAGAAGCAGCCTGTTTGGGATATAAATCACAGTACTGAGATCAAATCTCTAGACTGGGGGAGACCAGATTTCATTAGTCATCCGTGCTTTCTTTTTGCAAGCATATTTTCAGTAGCAAGGAGCATGTGTGTGTGTGTGTGTGTGTGTGTGTGTGTGTGTATGCATGTACATGTGTGTTTAGATCATACTATGCTCTGCTCTAAGTTATTCCATACTGTGTAAAACATGGGTTTTCAGACTCCACCTTACCTGGACAGACTCTATTTTACAAGCAGCTATTGACTTCATTTTGAGGGACAAGGATGATTGGTTTCCTGGATGGGCATATGACTAGCATCATAAGTCTGCCACCACCCATGCAACACAAACTGATAAAAAGTTTCTTCCTGGGAGTATAAAGAGGGCCATCTATAAATCTGTATGAGGCACGTAGGCATATTAAAATCATATCAGGGAAATTAGGTCCAAGGACTTAGAGGACATGCCAGACTGGGGAATGGTATGTACCCTGTCAATTGTGTTTTAATAAAATTCTGATTGGTCAGTAGCCAGGCAGGAAGTAGAGGTCAGGCAACAGGAACAGGAGAATTCTGGGAAGAGGAAAGCTTGGTCTGCAGTTGTTACCCAGCCACAGAAGAAGTAAGATGTGATTGCCTCACCAAAAAATGATACCAAGCCATGTGGCTAACTCAAACAAGAATTATGTGCTAATGTAAGTTCTAAGAATTAGTTAAGAGGAAGTATGAGCTACTAGGCCAATGAGTTTATAACTAATGTAGACCTCTGTGTGATTTCTTTGGGACTTAATGGCTGCAGGACCGGGCAGGACAGAAAACCTCAGTCAACAGTATAGCTCCTTCACTTGTCCTACATAAAGGGATGGATCCTTAATACTGCAATGGTACAACCCCACACTAGCCTATCTTCTGATAGCTGGTGTGTCTTTAAGTATGGCAGGACCGTGTCATCAAGAAACAGAGAACTCTCAACTGTTTCTGTGGCTTTGGCTCACCTTGGTGCCCTGCTGTTGACATGTCCTACTTGACTTGCTGTCTGTCTGTTATCTGTTCACCCAACTGGACATGAACCTACCACCTCCTACTCCAACCAGGTTCTGCCTTCTCACCTCTCAAGCTGATTACATCTTTGCTCTGAAACACGGCTGTCCCACTGCCTGTGCTTCACAGCGATGGCTTCTCGGCTGGCCCAGGTTTGTTTTTCTTATTAATACAGTCTCTACTTACCTACTCTCAGCCCAGTTTGCGCATCTCTCAAACCCCATTGTATTCATTCTGCAAACCACTTAAACACAAATATAAGTACTGTATGTTACATAATATGGGAGTTAATATTAGTAATTAGGGTTGGACTGGAAGAACCTGCATCTGTCTCAGCCAGCTTACCTGGGTAGGAAGGATTGCCTGGCAAATTGCTGCTGTTGAAACTGCTACACCTTGTGAGCTGGTTGTTAGCTGATACAGTCTGACATTATGGAAAGACACAAACATGTTTGTCTATATTTCTGGCAAATCATATTTATGACATTGTGTGTGTATGCCCATAATGAGGTACACATTATGAGGTACCCCCAGTGTCTCTCTCAATCACTTTCCACTTTAGTTTTGAAATAGAATCTCCCTCACTGAACCCAGACTTCATCAGTTGGCTAGACTGGTTGGCCCGGGATCCCCTGGCATTCAACTCTCTGTTGTTTTAGTGTGGGGATCACAGGCACATGCTGCCATGCCAGGCTTTTTATGTGGGTTCTGGAGCTCTGAACTAAGGTATACATGCTTACAAAGCAAGATATTTATCCACTGAGACTTCTCCCTAATGCTGGTAGTGAGGAGTTTTGAAAACCACATATTTAATTTAAGAATAAACTATTGGCTTTCTAGTCTTCAAAAAAGAGAGAAAAGTACAATTTTCACAAAACATTGAACACAATTTAGCATTTTCCATGAAGGTTCTATTAGTATAGTTAATTTTATGCAAATCTAAATCCCTCTTAGCAATATGCATGGGACTGGAGCACAAGACGGTAGAGGAAATGAGGTAGACGCAGGCAGGCAAATACCACACACTTCTCTCTCTTATGTGGAAGCTAAGAAGGGTTGATGCTCCAGAACAGAACAAAAAAGTGATCCCTAGTTCTGAGGAAGGGTGGGCAAGGAGCAAATAGAATGAGGTAGAATAAAGAGTACTTTCTTAATTACTTTCCCCTTGCTCTCACAAAACACTCTGACCAAAGCAAGAGACAGAGGAAGGGGTTATGCTTGCTCATTCTTCAAAGTCACAGTTCTTTGTGGTGGGTTTCACAATCAAGAAACAGAGAGATATGAATGCTTACATTTTCTTTCTTTTTTTTTCTTCTGTAGTCCAGGATTACATCTCAGAAAATGGTGACATCCATAGTGGGCAGATCTTCCCATTTTACTTAACCTAGTCAAGATAACCCTAACAGGCATGAACAGAAACCTATCTCCCAGTATGCAACCCTACTGAAAACATGCCAATACTCTTTCAAAAAACTTAAGACAATTATGCCCAAAGATAATGTTGCATCAGACACAGCAGCAATTTTTGAATTGTAACTCTTCATCTATATTAAATGAGAGTTCTTCTAAATCAACCTGGAACATTTTTTCACACTTTAATATTTTTAAACTGGCACAAAATAATTGAATATATTTATAGAGTATGGTGTGATAATTTGATATGCATAAAGGTACAGTGATCAAATAATAGAACTTTAAGATCCTCTCTCCAATTATAATTATTATCACACTACTGTGTCAGGCATCAAAAGTTCCTCCCATTATCTACCTGTCCCTTTTATTCTTCTGGTACCTGTGATTGTTAATGTCAATGGATGACTTGGTGCCACCTGGAAGCACAGGTTCCAATGGGAGAGGATCACCAGGAATGGACCAGGACAGAACAGGAAAAGTGGCCTGAGTCCTGAGAAAGACAGTTTCAAGTTTAACAGTGGAAATGGATGGAGTAAAAGACCCCATCCAAACAGGAAAGAACAAGGCCATGGCAGATATTACTTAGTATGGAGAAGTATAACGGTTGGCATGTGGCAACAGAATTGCACGTCAAGGTTCTGAGGTGTTGATTATAACTCAAGGATGCAGGCGTCTATTTGATGTCTCTTTGTGTCATTTCAATAGCAGCGCATGTGGGACACTGGCAAAGGAAGGAAGAAAGCTTGTTTTCTTTAAGTCAGAAAACCATGCTGTGTTTTTTGGTTGACACTCAAGAAAGACAATAGAGCTAAATATAAATATAATATAAATATAAATAAATAAATCTCAGCCACTGGAGGAGTAATAAAATGTAGAGAATCAAAAGCTTCCATTTAAAAGCAGAATCAAAGAGAAGATTCTGATGTGGAAAAGGCCCAGAAGGAGATAGGATCAAAGATTATTGCACAATGAAGGGTGTGGACTCAGAGAATTTGGACTTGGTCACCAAAACCCTGAATTCCAGCATGATTAGATAATTATAAAGCTTCCCCACATAATTTTAAAATAAAGAAAGGGAAGGCCTACTTTATAAAACAAGGTAGCCTGTCATGGTGTCATATGCCTATGCCTGTGATGTCAGAAGTCAGTAGCAGGATGGCCAGAAGTTCAAGGTCATCCTCACAGTTAGAGGTCAGTGTGAGACCTTGTCTCAAAAGGGGAAGGTGAAAGAACTATATCAAATTAATCCCGAATTAACAAGTTGTAAATCTAGTGTAAAATTTAAAATTCAGAGTTGTGATTGTCAATTTATAATGTACACGGCTAAGTACTTGGGCAGCTAGAGTATTCCCAAAGATTTCCATAGTAACACTCACAGAACAACTAACATGGTCACTCCTGCTGGCAGGAAGGTACGTATTTTTTCATCTTTTGAGAGCACAGAAATTCTTTGACATTTTACTGTCTTCTAAGAAGGCAGTGAGTGAATTTTAGAACATGAATCCTGGTTCCTGATTTCCATTTTAGGGCAGCTTCAAGGGGTGGTATATATAATTGAAAAAGCCCTGTTGATATCTTGAACTGTAATTGTTAGGACCCGGGATGATGGCCTGGACTCTTTGATGGCACCAGTCTCTGGTGTTCTCTACGGCCGCCTCTAGCAGCCCTGTCGGCTTTGCTGTTGGAGAACAACCTGCTAACTAGATGTTGATGTGCTATTTCGTATTGTGAATAAACAGAAACCCTCACATAACATTAATACCCTAGCACGAGCTTTGCAGGAAAGCCAGCCTAATTAGTCTCTTCAAGTAAAAGTATTTGAAAAATTTTCCATTGCTCAACACCATCCCATAATGGAAAATACACTGCATGGGAAGTATGTGTAAATATTTGAGCCGAGTTAAACTGATTTCAGTGTCACAACCTATCAATGATTAACACTTCAAAAACATATACCTGGCTCGATGTTGCCAAGGTACACGCTCTCTCTGAAGACTTTTCAGACTCTCCTCGGAACGGAGCAGAACGGAACAGTCTCCGGTGAACACTTAGGCTAATCTTGTATTGTCACAGTCTCCGGTGAACACTTAGGCTAATCTTGTATTGTCACAGGTGACAAAACAGGGACTTGGAATGTGTGGGGGACCTTCAGTCTCAGAGGCTCAGCTGGCTCCCAACGTGAAGACCTTCAGCTTTCTTCTAAGCAAGAGACTATTCTGAGTTACTGCACACCTCTTGTTTTGCGGGACATGGACCAGAATGTAGTACCATTGCCCTAGCTGTAGACACGTGAGGGAAAAGTCTAAAGTACACGGGCACAGGTATTTGCTTCTCAGGCTGCTTTATGCGGTCCTTTCCCACCATAAAATTAGAGCTCCCACTGGGAGACAGAGGCCTAAGGACTATCACTTAGTTCTAGGCCAATCTGGGCTATAGATAGACATCCATTCTTAAAAATTAAAGCCAGTGCTGGGTATGGTGGCTTACGCCTACAGTCCCAATACTTGGGAAGCGGAGGTGTGAAGATTACTGTGAATTGTAGGGCAGCCTGAGCTACATACTGAATTCCAGGTCAGACTGGTCTGTATAGCAGGACCTTGTATTGAGGTAGAGATAGAAAGTGAAAAACTCCCAACTTAATCCAACAGGGGCCAAACCAAGTCAAATCCCCCAATCATGTTAGTGTCTAGAAGGAGGAAGCATGGAGGTATTGGCTTACTGTTACAATCATTATGTTACCATTACTATGATGTTGAAGAAGGTTCTCACACTAAGGCAGTGGGGTCGGAGGGTGCGTGGCTGGTGTCCCGTGACATATGGAAAGAATCAGTTTAGTGTGAGTGGGACTTAGAAATCCTTAAAGCCTGGATTATTCAATTTCTAGCATAAATATATATATATATGCCACACACATTCTTTAAAAAAATGAATATATATGTATTAGATGATTAATTTGGTCTAAAAAATAAAAAAAAAAAACCAGTTGCTCTTGGCCTTAGCACCATCTTCCTTGACACTCCTGCGCTATGAGAGTGAAGTGGAGGAAGAAGAGAATGTACAGGTTGAAGCGCAAGAGAAGAAAGATGAGGCAGAGGTCCAAGCAAACTAGCTTGTCCACCTGAAGGCCAAAGGAGCAGAAGTAAGGGATGTTGGAGGTCGGGACACTGGAACAACTTGTACTGTGCTACTGTCGGTACAAGTCTCTGGACTCTGACCCTCGCCATCTGCTCACAGAGACCACCTGAGAGACTGACTGCTGTCATGACAACCAAACAGTCCAGCTGGCTCTTTGTCTTGGACCTATGGCATTCTGGGCTAGTTCTGTTCTCACTCGTGGGCAAGTATAACTTGTGTACAATAAACCGTCTTTCTCGCTGTCTAGCTGAAGAATCAAAAAACAAACAAACAAAAAAAAAAAATCCAGTGAACCTAAGTCTTTGGCCATGTAGAGTCAAAGCCATAACCACCACAGTATCACACATATTCTAGCTGGCAGATTGAGAGAGAAGGGCCAAGATGTGAACGGTACTCATTTGCAGAGGGAGGCTTGGCTTTGCAGTAAACACTTAGGTTGAAGGATGCTTTGCCTTTGTTTAGGTAGAGCAGCTGTAAGGTAACCTGGGTAGACATTCAGGATCTCCATGTGCTTCTGTTAGAAATGTTGACTTAGGGTGAGGACCTCAGAGGGCTTCCCTAGCCTCTTCAGAGATGCTCATTGCAGTGTGCTGCAGTGTGGGACTGTAGTTAGTTTTCCCCTTCTCTCTTTCACCAACAGTTCCAGTTCTTTGCTTTTTAGCCAGTGCTACAGTTGAGAGCTCACCATGTTCTCGATGTCTGAGGATCAGAGACAATTGGGTTGATAGTCCACAGCCCACACAGCGGGGATCACTCAAAAGGATGGTTGTACACACTGAGGGCAGTGAGTGTGTTCAGAGGGTGCTGTTCCCAGTCTCACCCTCTTCTACGACACAAGCTAGTCCCTGAGTTTGGCGCATGCTACTGGTGGAGATGTTGTGGCTCACTGCCTAAAGATGTAAAAATACTTCTAGCCCAGAGCTTGGCTGGGTGCTTTTTATCTGCTGTATCTAAATTATTAAGTAAGTTAAAGCAGAAATGGATAAGCAGAAAACAGAAATACAAGTGTGGTTCAAGAGAGGTATCTATAGGAATGTGATAAGGGATCTTTCGTCCTTTCTCTCCCTTCCCTTAAGAACCAGTTCATCGAAATTACAAATATTTCAATCAATAGTTCAGTTTTCCACAGGCAGCATTTTAGAGCCTTGGCCTATGGATATGGGTTAGTTGTAAAAGCCCCTGCTGTGCAGGCCCGACTGTCTGAATTCAAATGCTCACAATCCATGTAAAAAGGCAGCACACAGTACAGGCCTCTATGACCCCAGAGCTGGCACTGGGATCGGAAGATAGAAGGACCCACAGAAACACCCAGGCCAACTAGCTTTGTCTGTGAAACAGAAAAGTAATAAAAGGCTTTGCCTCAAGTGAGGTGAAAAGTAACAACTCACATGCAAGGTTTTCTTCTGACCTCAACACATGCACCGTGGCATGCACATGGCACACACACATGTACACACATTGCACACACATGATCTTTTTGTAAAGTCTTATTGGGTGGTATGGTGACAATAGCAAGCAAGAAATGCAACTTAATTTTTGGTACTTCATATAGTAAATAGCAAAAATTAGCATGGACAAATCTTGAAATTATGTTGGGAAGTAGCATGAATAAGACTTAGAAGTCTGGAAGCCAGCTCTTGGGGAGGCAGCACCAGGCAGGGGAAATGTGCTGTTTTCTCACACGAAACTGGGACTAATAATAGGACCTAGTTTATAGAGTTGCTCTGCTAATTAAATACAATGACATATGCTGGTAATAACAGAAATCAGTTGTGAGGCAAATACTTTAAGAATTTGACACAGTTAAATTAACACCAGATGGATCCATTACCAGGGAGAAAGTAAGGCCTTATACATCTACAAAGTTTTCAATTCATATGGAAATTTAACAACTTACTACATATGTACCTAAAGACAGAGCTTCCAAGTAATCAGAAAACACCAAAAGGAGAAATAGGCAGATCTCTAACCTGCTTTCTTAATAATGAACAGGTGGGTGGCAAGTCAGTACGAATTCAGCATAAAGCCACAATAACAGTGTTAAAAAACCACTTACCCACTGACTGGGGCCAGAGTTCAGTGGTTCTCACCTGGTATGCAGAGGGCCCCAACAGCAATAATAAAATCCCAACCTGACAAAATATGTTGCATCGATTGAAATAGAGGCAACTCATGACAGGCACAGCTACGTTACTAGTGGAAAATTTATAGCATCAAATGCTTGTGTTAGGAAAGAAGACAGCTCATATTAACAATTCGAGGTGCAATATTTAAAAGCTAGAACACAAGAGCCCAAAGTAAGCACACAGAAGGAAATGATAAAAATAAGAGGAGAAATCGATGAAGTAGAAAGCACAAAATATATCCCCAGATTGTGCCATTATTTCTTTGCAAAGATCAATAAATTTGATAAGCTTGAAGACTAAAAGACGGGGTGGGAGTGGAGTGGGGGAAATAAAGGGAGGGTTATAGCAGTATGATGAAATAAGGGAAGCCACTTCAATAGATAGTTTTTAAAAATGGATTTAATAAAGGGGACTGGGGTTGGCTCTGTTGGTAAAGAGCTTTCTCTGCAAGCATAAAGACCAGTGTTTGGATCCCCAGTACACATAAAAGCTAGGCACAGTCATGTGACTGTAATTCCAGTACTGGCAGAGGAGGCAAAGAGAGATCTTGGGGGAATCACTATAAGGCCAGTCGAGCTGAAACAGTGAGCTCCAGTTTCAGTGAGATACCCTGTCACAAAATTAACAGACAAATAATTAATAACACAGAATGATACCAATGATGACAGGAGACTCCTGGTGTGCACGCACACACAAACACACACACACACACACACACACACACACACACACACACCATACTCATGCACAGTCACCCTAAAGAAAGGCTATCTATAATTTTATTCCAATAAATTTAAAAGTTACATGAGCTATTAAAATGCCTTTGAAGTCACAAACTACAAAAGTTTGCCCAAGAGGAGACAGGCAACTTGACTAGCCCTATTAACACCCGTGAGAGTCAGTAAAGCATGATCCCATAAAGAAAACCCCAGACCTGGATGGCTTGCCCAGTGAGGCCACTGCCAGGCATGTGATCTGAGGAGACTGGCCACTTCTCCACAGACCTTCAGAAAGTCAAAGAGGGATCGTATCTGAACTCATTTGGACTTTAGAAGCAAAACAGAACCAAACAAAAAGCCCAAACTCCAATAGTTCTCTTGAACATTTATGCTAAAAGAAAAAATCCTTAACAAAGCCCTAGAATGCAGACACATCACAAGCTATGAGTTGAATCCAAGTTTAGTTTAAGAACTGTAGATCTAGGAGCTGGAGAGATGGCTCAGTGGTTAAGAGCACTGACTGCTCTTCCAGAGAACCCGGGTTCAATTCTCAGCACCCACATGGCAGCTCAAAACTGTCTGAAGATCCAGGGGATCTGACACTTCACACCAATGCACATAAAATAAAAGTTAAATAAACCATAAGAAAATGTTTTTTTTTAAAAAAAAATAACTGTAGATCTATCACAGTTATCTATCAAATTGATCTATGGTTGTCTTAGCCTATATGATGTTATGCGATGTGTGTGTGTGTGTGTGTGTGTGTGTGTGTGTGTATGTGAATACATATTTCTTTGAATATTACTTTTTTTGCCCTTTTCTTTTTACACTTTACTTTTATTTTTGTTTTGCAGGAATGCATTTTGGTGAACCACTATGCGTTTGATACTCACAGAAACCAGAAGAAAATGTTGGATCCCCTGGAACTGCCACGTGCAGTTGTGAACTGCCACCTGGGTGCTGGGAATCAAACCTAGATCGTCTGCAGGAGCAAAAGTGCTCTAAAGCACTGAGGCATTTCTCCAGTCCTCAATTGCCTTTTAAAAAATTCTTTTTTTTTTTTAATAAATGTGGTGGCACATGCCTTTAATCTCAGTACTTGGGCAAAAGTGAGATCTCTGAGTTTGAGTTCTGAGTCTCCATCAAAGAGTTCAAGGACAGCCATGATTACGTAGAAAGATCTTGTCTAAACAAAATAAAACAGCAGCAAATCAAAATGAAACAAAAAGTAAATTTATTTTAATCACGGATATATTTCAAGCAATATCATTAGACTTAAAAAAAGGGCAGTAGCCTATCCCTTATCCCTTTTGGTTTCCCTTACATTTAATTCTTGTATTCCTAACAGCAGCCAATTCTGTTAGGTGCTTCTGTTATTTACCTTCACGTGTGCAGACACTTGCTAAGGTTTTACAACAGACGTAGTTTTCAAGTTGCATTCCTCTTTTCTTAAGGGGGGACTTCATCCTCTTCGCACCGACCCGAGTGCCCGCCCATTCAGAGAATGGGTTTCTGCACACCTCCCATTCTTGGGAAAGGGTGATGTCACTTTCAGTTCCGTCTATAGTATGTTCATGTCAGGGTTGGTAATGAGTTCACGCTGTACACACCTGCTGCTCTTCACACTTGTTCCTGTGGTTTTCTATGACCCAGCTACTAATTCCCCTTTAACACTTTGTATAGACTGAAAACTTCAGGCATGAATAGGCTCCAATGTCAGGGATTTTGTCTTTGGATTCAGTTGGTTTCTAGGAAGTCCGAGCAACTGCCAACTTGAATTTCTGACTCCAGATGTTTCCTTCTGTTTTCTTTTTGAAACTTTTCTCTGATGTGTTTCTTTTTCTCTCTGGCTCCCTTATTCTCTGTTCTTTTGGCAGGTTTTTCCACTTTCAATTTCACAGTTGTCAATTGATAGCTATCAGGCAGGCGTTCAAGGCAATGTAAAGATAGAATTCTATTAGAGTCCAGTGATTAGACTAATACACCAAATTTGACAACTGAGTTGACTAGTTTTATGCCAGTTGCACACAAGCTAGAGTCATTCGGGAAGGGACTCTCCATTGAGAAAATATCTCCATAAGATCCGGCAGTAGGGCATTTTCTTAATTAGTGGTTGATGTAGACAGGTCTAGCCTATTGTGGGTGGCGCTGTCCCTGGGGTTGGTGGTATTAGATTGTGTAAGAAAGCAGGCTGAACAAGCCAGTAAGCAGCACTCCTCTTTGGTCTCTGTATCAGCTCCTGCCCCCGGGGTTCCTGCTCTGCCATAGTTCCTGCTTTAACTTCTCACAGTGAATTGTATATGACCCCGGGTCTGTAAGCCTCCTCAGACTGTTTGTAATGACCTTTCCTCTGTCCCACCAGCTAGCTTCCAAATAATGACACAGAGACCTCCCGTCAATCACGAAAGCTCAGCCTATAGCTCAGACTTGTTCCCAGTCAGCTTCCACAACTCAAATTAATCCATTTATATTAATCTATGCTCTTTCTTGTGGCACTACCTTTCTTTCATCTTGTACCTCCTGTTTCCTCTCGTTGTCTCCTGGCGTCTCAATCCCTCCTCTTCTTCCTTTCGCTCTTCAGAAGTCCTGCCTGTACCTCCTGCCTAGCTTTGGGTTGTTCAGCTTTTTATTACACGAATCATGGCAAATACATCTTCACACAGGGTACAAATATCCCACAACAACTTTTGGCCATGGCTTTTTATCACAGCAACAGAATTCTATCTAAAACAATAGTAGCCTAGAAAGTTGCCCCTGTGATTCATGCCTAAGATATCTTAAAACACTTCAACTCCTCCATGGAACCTTCAGTAAATTAGGAGGAAAGTCAGGGAGATTTAGATAAAAGCTAAATGTTAGTTTTTCAAAAAGTCTGTGTCACTCATTCTCTGATACAGGATTTTAAGACGTCCAGTCTTTCTCTTTGTACACGGCGAGCCTTTTATGTCTTCTTTTTCTCAGTACAGCAAAATTATTTAGGACATTGTGTAATAACAGCGAGATGTAATCATCTATATCAGCACAGTGTCTTCTCTGTAGAAAGTCTGCCACGTGCCTTCCAACTTGAACGCACTGTTGTTGGTAATTGGAAAGTGTCTTTCTGAAATGTGACTTTTCCATCCACGGTAATGTTGTAATGAAAGAGGCTCTTCTTAGCGAACTGTGAAAAGTCTGGGGCTCACTAGAGCCTTTCTTGTAGACTGACATCTAAGTTTTACTGGATGGTCGAGTTGGATTTCTTGTGTTGCCTTATGGATACAAGCCAGCACTGGACTCTCTATAGCTAGAGCATTCGTTCACTTGGAATTGGCGTTTGTCATGTGATTCTAGGAGGGAGCTCCTTGAAGACTTCTCAAAGGTTAAAGCTATCAATAATAAATAAATAAAAGAATTTGACGTAAAGTTAACTTTAATGTTTACAGTTTCTAAATGGGCTAAAAATATACTGAAAAATAAATAAGATGCCAGGAATTGTTTGACCTGTAAAGGCCATTAATATAAATGAACAGACAAATCGACTTAAGAATAATATTACACTTAACTGGATAGTAAATTTTACTAGATGTAACTTCTCATCTCTACATTGCAGTCGGTGTTCTGATCACTCGGTCCACATCTGATGCTGAGACCCAGAACATAAACAGAAGGAGTCCTCTGAGTGTTCACGGTCCACGTGAGAAAGCCAGAGCTTGGTTGGAGGTAGAGTCAGTCAGCCTTCATACTTAGCTGATACTCACAACTGTTTATCATAACAGAAAGGCTGCTTTATTAGGCAAAGTCTGCTAGCTCCCACTAAACGGAAAAAAATGAAACCTGCTGAGCTTCATCTTCTTCAGTATACTGGGTTTTTCTTGGATCAAATAAACCCTATCACATCATAGCATTAATGGAGAAGCCCAAAAGTATGGTAGAAATGGGCTGGAACTAGTAACAGAGATAACAACTTTCATAACAGAAGGCAACTCATGCATTGAACAAGCATTTTTTCAGGTCCATGCCATGCATGCACTCCAAGCGTTCTAAGAGGATGGAGCAGTGGACAAAATCCTTGTCTTTGTGAAAACTGTGCTGTGTCATCGCAGAAAGAGGCTGCAATAGACACAGTAAGCAAATTGGTGTAATGTCAGGAACCAGGGCATAGTAGGAGCAAAAAGATGAGGGTAAAAGGACGTAGAAGTTGTGCTGGTGTGACGGTAGTTCTTGCTTGCTCTTCTGGAGACTCGAGACGCCATTGCTGGCTAGAGTAGGAGGGAACCACAGTGCCGTGGCCAAGTGCGGATGGTGTCCTGTCACCTGCCCTCCCCATCTGCTCATCATCTCCCCTCCCACATCAACTCTTTATGGAGGTTGAGGCTTTCATGAGGAGTCAACAAAGTCTGGCACAACACGTGGCAGCAGGACCAAGGCCCTCTCCCCTGTGTCTACACTGAGCAAGTGAGCAAGGTATCCCTCCATAGGGATTGGGTTCCAAAAAGCCAGTTCTTGTACTAGGGATAAATCCTGGATCCACTGCTAATGTCCCCACAAACAGACCTATCCACACAACTGTCACCCACATTCAGAGGGCTAAGTTTGGTCTCATTCAGGCTCCCCAGTTGTGAGTCTATAGTCAATGAACACCCACTCGTTCAGGTCAGCTGTCTCTGTGGTTTTCCCCGTCATGATTTTGACCCCCCTTGCTCATATAATCCCTCCTCCCTCACTTTGACTGGACTCCAGGACCCCAGTACTTGGCCCCCACATCTATTCTTATATGAAATGTAGTGCATGGTTATGTAGGATTCCCCTGGAAAATCTATTAAGAGTTAAGAGGCAGATCACCAGGAGGATGCCTTTAAAGAACATGTTTTGTCTCTCGATTTTTTCTTCTCTTCTCTATCCTCATCTTGCTATTCTTTCCACTTTTCTTCTCTCTCCCGAAGTAATGAAGGTGGCCAATCTCGCATAGCTGCCTTTGAAGCCATGAGCCCAAATAACCCTGTTTCCCTTTGAGTTGATTTTGCTCCGGTACTTTGTCACAGTGACGGAGAACAGCTTAACACAGATAATCATTACATGTTCTTATTTCTTGCATAGAGCATATCAATGAGATTATTAGCATTGCATGAGGCATTTTTCCAGGAAATGTACTCATGCCCAGACCCTGAATCAACTCAGCTAGTTTGAACAAAGGTACAGTGTTCTGTCCCTCTCTCTCCTCTTTCTATGTTAACTAGAGAGGAAATTGGACACAAGGGAAGTTACTGATAGCATATTAATTCTTCAGGAGAGGGGCTGGGACAAGAAGTTCCAACCAAATAGTTTTGGTGTAGTTAAGCACGATTTTTCTCCAAATGAAACTCAGAAGTTTCAGTGACAGAATGGAGAGAGGACCCGGATGAGCAAATATTCAGGAATTTTTAGGTCATTTCCCATCCCCCCTCTCAACCTCCAGGTGCAGGGGAGCTTTGGAAACAGATGAACTAGCTTCTTATACTACTTCACGAAAACGAATTAATCTCTTACTGTCTTAGCCAGTGTTCTATTGCTGTGAAGAGACACCATGACCATGGCAACTCATAAGAGGTACCATTTAATTGGGGCTTTCTTATAGTTTCAGAGTTTTAGTTTATCATCTTCATGGCAGGGAGCAAGGCAGCGCATAGACAGAAATGGTGTTAGAGAATAGCAGAGAGTTCTCCATCTAGATATGCAGGCAGCAGGAAGGGGAAGTCACTGGGCCTAGTTTGAGCTTTTGAAACCCTAGAGCCCACCCTCAATGACACACTTCCTCCAAGAAAGCCACACCTACTTCAGCAAAGCCAAGTCTCCTATTCCCTCGTACTGCTGCTGATCAATTGTTCAAATATATGAGACTATGGGAGCCATTCCTATTTAAACCATCACACTGTCTGAAACATTATACAAATTAGAGTAGGAGATCTCATGCCTTCATTATTATCTTTCAATGCTTTAGATATAATACATCAAAGAGATATGCTTTGAGTTGTAACCATGGAGGGAACATGAGCACAGACTTCTGAGCGGTCTGTCCAACCAGGGGATCTCCCATAAGTAGTCTAACTTGTCTTTCAGTTTTCACACCTACAAAAAGGAGGCAGTAATACTCAACAGAGTTGTTGCAAAGAGTTAAAGATGAATACAGTTCTCAGACAGAGCAGGACTTGGTGCCATAGGCCTGGAACCCTAGCTGTACAGGAGGCTACAGAAGGAGGGTTACAAGATCAATGCCAGCTTGAGTTCAGGACCAGCCTGGGAAACACTGCAAGACCATATCTTAAAACAAATTGTAATTTAGAGGGCTGGGGATATAACTCAGTGCTGATCAAGCATGCATGAAGCTCTAGATTCAATGTTCACTACTGAAAAAAAGAAAGAAAAAAAGAACCAAGTAAGGAAAGAAAGCAAGCTTAATCCCAGAACACTTGCTAGAAACTCTGTAGGCACTGCCGATTGCCGATTAAAGAAACACCAATATTTCTTGGTGATAAAAACTCCTGTATGGGACTCTTACCAGTTAACTGATATTAGCTAAAATATGGTTTTTAATATCGACTTATTTAGAGTCCTTTTAAATAGAATTTTCTATACCTCATTGACAGATTAAAAAAAGGCCTGGGCAGTGCCTGGAAATGGGATTGCAAAGAGCTTCAGGAAACAAAACTCAAAGTGAGCTCCCGATCCATGTTTTGTACACTATCCTACAGGCATTAAATTAAAAACAAAACACTTCCCATTATTGAAGAGTTGAGTAGCTTTTGCTTAACGTATCACTCCAGTCCTCTGTTCCTCTCCTCTATTCCCCTCCTCCGTTCCCTTCCTCGATTCCCCTCCTCTATTCTTCTTCTCTGTTCCCCTTCTCTATTCCTTCCTATTTTTCTCCCCTGTTCCTTATCTTTTCCACAAAGTCAACTTTTTGTTTTCAAATATAAAAGAGGACCTGCAGTACAAGTGTTTCTGGGCTGACATTTCTCTTCATATTGTCTTTAGTTTTACCCATGTCTCCACAACACTCCTTCAAATAAAACAACCCAAACCTCAAAACAACAACAACAACAGCAACAAAACAACAACAACAACGACAACAACAACAACAACAGCATTTCATTATTTGTAAAGACTGAATCATGTTCCTCTGTGTAGAAACATCACATTTTCCGTATGTGTTCATCTGTTGGTAGGACACCTTTATTGAGTCCATTCCTTGGCCAGTGCAGGCAGTGCTGCAACAACACAAAGAACACAAGTTCCCAGACAGACTCCTATCATTGGCTTGAATCTATCCCCAGCAGAGAGGTTATTGGGTCAAAGTCTTGACGAACATCCGGCCCCTGTTGACCGACCCGAGTTCTTCTTGCTCTGTATCTTCTCCAACTTTTTTTTTTGTTAAATCATCGTAGTGACAGCAGTGTGTGTAAGCTAGATCCTGAAGATGAACCGGTTAAAGGGCGACAGGTAAATTTTGGTTCATGGCTTCAGTTTAGAGTTGGCTGGATCCAATTTTTTCCTGCTGGAAGGCCTACCTTCAACACAGGAGACTTTGGGGGCTTCTCATATTCAAACCAGAGAGACCATCGTGCTATGGGTCAGATGATGTCGTTTGGTTTTGATTTTTATTTCTCTGACCTTCTTGACCACCTCAGTATCTTCAGATGATCTACCTATTTCCAATCATTTTTGTAGTTGAATATTTTATGTAGTTTAGATATTAGTACTTTATTGGATGAATCTTTTCTTCTGGAATCTCTTTACTCTGTGGTTTCCTTTGTTGTGTGGAAGTTTCTTATTGAACATGGACCTACTTTTCTAATTTTGCTATTGTGTCTTATCCAAGCAAAAACCTGCTCATACCATTGTCTTGAAGTCTTAAAGTGCTTTTAATGTGTTTTCTCCTAAGAGTTTCCTATTTGGCGCTTAGATCTATTTTGGCTTGAATGTGTGTGTGTGTGTGTGTGTGTGTGTGTATGTGTGTGTGTGTGAGAGAGAGAGAGAGAGAGAGAGAGAGAGAGAGGGAGAGGGAGGGAGAGAGACTGGTCAGAGACAGAGGTCTAGTTTCATTAATTTGCATCTTTGCTATCCAATTGACACAGATCTATTTGTTAGAGAATGTAATTTCCCTCAAAATGTATGATATCTTTTGGTATCATTAATAAAAGTTAATAAGTATATGTATGTACCATTCCACCCATACGCCAAGGTATGGTTTGTGAGTCAGGCAAGGTGCTGGAGATTGAAACACACACACACACACACACACACACACACACACACAGGAGAGAGAGACAGAGACAGAGACATGGGTCATTCTTGAAATATGAATGCCCTTTTTATTGTGTTCCAGGGCAACTTATATAGGACTCTTTTTGACTAATGGCCATGCCCTAGCTCTCGGGATTTTTCATCTGCAAGCCCACCAGAAACCATTCCCCTGCCATCAGGAACTCATGAGGGTTTTGTGCTCAGAACATCTGCAAGCATAGGAAAACAAGTTGTTTACTCCAGCAGGCAAGGGATCGCAGAAAATTCAGGGTCTGAGGGTCTGCAGTCCTCAACATATGTATTTATTTCTTGGTTCTCTATTTTTTCTACTCATCAATATGTCAGTTTTAGGAAAGGCATGATGTGCTTTTGTTATGAGGACTGCAGTGTGTGTTGACTGTAGGTATTGCGGTGTCTCCAGCTTTCCTTTTATGCTCAGGCTCATACAAAATGGGTCTTTATAGCGTCATAAGAATGATGCATACTTTATCTCTGTCCTCACTTTCCTCAGCTCTTCTTCTCACTCCTTTCTGGCCACCATGGCATGACTTTATCTCAAACACTATGGGTCTTTCTCCTTCAGAGCCTTTCTGCTCTTGTTCCTGGGAGATGCCTCACAGAAACCCTTTCATCTTTTGAGCATGTAATTACTGTGCAGCGAGGCCCTGCATGAGCCCTCAACTTAGTCAACTCCAGCCCTACCCACTCGTATCCCCAGATGCTCCTTCACTCCAGAAGACCTTATGACATTTGATTTTTTTTGCATAGGATGATTAATCTCTAGTAAGATCTCTCATAATTAGCTGATTTGTATGTTGACATATTTATAGTTCTTACACTTCTACAGCAATATGCTGTCTATCTTCAGCATTTTATTCCACTGTTAAGAATTGTGACTAACATAAAATAGACCAGTAATATTTTACACATACATATTTATCAAATAAACGAGTAAGTAAACCCTAGTATTTTCTAATGTCTTCCTCGGCTTTAAGTCTCTGGAGATGCTGATGAATGTACTCTGGGCCAGACTTTTCTGTTACTCTCTGCTAAGCCTGAGCCTTGCTATTTGGGGAACAGTTGCTATTGCTTTCTTTCTTTTAAAAATGGGGCCTTGGGAGAGTTTATCCTGGGAAAGTGGGATGGAAAACTTCAGCCAACATACTTGTAATTGAAGTGGGCCTATTTATTTGTTTTGAAAACAATCCGCTTTGATATTCTGCCTTGCTAATAAATCAATGTAAGGGGTCTACTTTGGAAAATAAAAACATTATTGTTTTCTCTCTTAAAATTTGAAAGGAATTGCATATGCTATGAAATTAGCTATATTCTGGATAGAATTAAGCATATGCAAGAAATTGCATATGCTTAATCAAAACACTTAACTAGATTTCTAAAGTAAAAAGTGTTGGGGTTAAGATTGGATTTGTGGGTAAAGTAGACTTTAATGCAGTTGGATAATTCTTTTGAGATGGGGTCTCATATATCTCACACTGGCCTTGACCCCATTTTGTGGCCAAAGGGGTATGACCTTGAACTCCTTGATCCTTCAGTCCGTTTCTCAAGGGCTAGAATTCTAGATGTAAGCCACCATTTCTGGATGAGTGTAAGAATTATTAAGACACAGGACCTTAATCATTCATGTAGATTTTAGGGAAGGCTTTGGCAACAATAGCTTTCAAATGGGAACTTTATGGTGAACAATCTTGCCTCAGGAATTCCTTCAAACCTTCATCAAGGCCAGGCAAGGTGAGCACACATGGACTCCCCCTAAACTTTTCTCTGTATACTGAACCACCTGGCTGAACTCACACCTGGCTCAACCCTCACTTGGCTGAAAACATCTTTTGATGCTATCAGTAGTCAGAGTCTGGGCAGTAGTCATGATGGAGAGGTTGTGTGTGTGTGTGTGTGTGTGTGTGTGTGTGTGTGTGTGGTGTTCACAGTTAAAAGTGAGCTATATCCTAAAGACCAAGCGTAAAACCGAAAATATATAGTGATAAAATGACTCGTAATGACATTCTGCTATATTCATAGGCTAGCTCAGCCATCATTAGGGAAGTTTCCTCCTGAAGCAGATGGGACAAATACAGAGACCCTAAATGGGATCTCTCCGTCAAATTCCTCCCCCCAGAGCTCAGGGAATCCTGACGAAGAAGCAGAACGAGTGTAAGAGCCAGAGAGAATGGAGGACACCATGGAAACATGGCCTTATAAATCAACATGGCAAAGCTCGCATGAATTCCCAGAAACTGGATCATGCACAGGGCCTTGGTGGGCCTCCACCAGGTCCTCTGCACATGTATTATGGCTTGCAGTTTAGTGTTTTATGGGACTTCTAGTGTGAGGACCAGTGGGTATCTGATTCTTGTACCTTCTTTCGGGCTCTTTTCCTTCAGTTAATTAGTCTTGTCCCACTTTTGTGTGATGGTTTTTATTTTGTCCTATTATCTTGATTTTGTTGGATTAAAAAAAGAAACATGAATAAAAACCGAGCCACAGCAGTAAAGGTTAACAGCTGAGCTGTCATTCATATCTGCTGGGAGAGGGAAGACCGGTTTTCTCTAATGGAGTGATGCTGGGCATACCAACCACTCCAGGGAAGGCCTCATGTTGAGGAACAGTTGACCAACATATAATGAACTCTATAGGTTTTTGTGCATATGCTTTTATTTGGTTACAGTTTGGTGTTTTGTTTTATTTATTCTTTTCTTTTTTTGGTGGTGTTTCATTCTCGGATTGGGGGAGGTTTTGTTGTATTGGATTTTTGTTTGCTTTTCAACAAAGAATTTAAAGCTGTACGGGTAGGGAGGGGGGATCTGAAAGGACTTGGGGGAAGGAAGAATATGATCAAAATATTTTAAAGTTAAAAATTTTTAAATAATAAAAATATAATTAAAAAGAAGGAGAAGGAGGAGGAGAAGAGAAAGAAGAGGAGGATGAGGAAGAGAAGGAAGAGGAGGAGGAGGAGGAGGAGGAGGAGGAGGAGGAGGAGGAGGAGGAGGAGGAGGAGGAGGAAGAGGAAGAAGAAGAAGAAGAAGAAGAAGAAGAAGAAGAAGAAGAAGAAGAAGAAGAAGAAGAAGAAGAAGAAGAAGAAGAAGAAGAAGAAAAGGGAGCTGTACATAGAACAGAGGGAGGGAAACTCCAGGCTGACCTTGAACTCAAAGTAACCCTGCTTTACCCTTCCAACATTTGAGATTCCAGGCCTGAGCCACTATGCTCCATTCCAAGACTTGTGAATCTTGCTTAAGCATACTATTTCCTAAAGGCCATGGCACCGCTATATCCTGTTCATTCCTCTTCCAGCTACCTGCCTGCCCACTGAAAACAGCAGTGCTTCTGGCCCCACCTGCATGTTAGGCACTGTTTTCAGCCTGGAGATGTAGCAGTGTGTACAATGAATTATGAGTTCCCAATAAATTTACATTCTAACAGGGAGGCAGCAAAACAGCAGATAAAGATATGACATTTCACTTGATAAAAAAACTTTGAAGAAAAAGTAATGTAGGGTAAAGGACAAGGGAATGACGATGGTGTCTCCTCTATTGCACAGCCAGGGACATCCTGTCTGGGAATGTGACATTTGAACTTGAGGAAATTGACATGTAACCATTTTTAGACATCTGGGGTAGATTTTGTGTGGATTTCTGGACAAAATGCCACTTGTCAGGGTGCAAGGACACAAACTTAGCAGCTGGCTGGAGCTTAGCGACCCAAAGGACAGGGTGAGTGTGAAATCAGGAAGGAGGGCAGAGGTCACAGAGAATTGAAAAATGTTTTGAACAAAGACTCAATGTCAGAAATGTTATTCAAATTATAAGCACATATGGAAAACATCAAATATTTATTATTTTCAATTGCTACACACTCTAGTAGTTGCTATTTTATGTGATTCCATATTAAATATCTGCTATAATTCAATAGTAAGAAGATACTACATGTGATATACTAAACAGATTTTATGATAAATGAGCTATGGTGTCCAGTTGGGGAAAATCTGATAGGGCTTCATGTTTCTAAGTCCTGGATTTTACTGTAACTGAAGTGGGAAATCAATAGAGAGTTACAGGCAGAGGGAAAAAAAATCCAAAAAGCAAAAAACAACAGCAACAAAAACTGT
The DNA here is from genome assembly GCF_903992535.2 of Arvicola amphibius. Lineage (NCBI taxonomy): Eukaryota > Metazoa > Chordata > Mammalia > Rodentia > Cricetidae > Arvicola > Arvicola amphibius. Next base: position 87,325,549 of record NC_052055.2, read on the forward strand.
TATCTGACTTACATTCTAAAAGAGCCACATTGGGTCCTTTCTGGACAAAAGACTTATGTGTATATGAGGGAGAGGTATACAGAGATGGAAGCTGGTCTTTGCAATAATCCCATATCACCATTAGTGTTTAGAGCGTCTGTTGTCACACACACTAATGAAGGGTAAGAAGCAGCTAGGTTTAGAGTAGAAATCTCATAGGCAGTGTCTTCAAATGTAAAATTTGACAGGAATTATGCACTGCAAGCTCCAAGTTTTTCTATCCTCAAGTGTGCTTCAGCCAGTCAACCAGATCTTACTTGGAACCCAGTCCAGTGCTCTGTGAACCTAGCTGGCTTTGGACTGTGTGCCTCTCATGTCACCTTGGGCTGTGTCCCTCTCCCACCACCTCTGTCTTCCGTGATCTCTTCCAGCACAGCCAGTATTGCCCTGAGCTGGCTGGATCAGGGAGTTTTGATCACAGATCAATGGCTCCAGGTCTATGATGACGTTGTTGCTGCTGATAGCCGAGAAAGCATGGCTTGAATACATCCTGCTCCTCAAAACACATAACTCAGAGATCAGGAAGCTTCTCTTTTAGAGAGAAAGTTTCTTTTGGCAAAGGACAGTCACCAGAGACCATCTTCAAGTGACTTGACTGAGGATTACCTTTCATAGTATCAGAAGGTGCTTAAATTATGCTTCCAGCAGGAATGGGGGTGAAGCAAACAACAGTCCTACTCAGCTATGAGTGATCCACAATGACCTCCATGGTACAGTAACCCATAAGGTGCCTTAGTAGCATGTATATGTTGGTAACCAACAGTTCTCTAATTGGACTCAACAAGAACAAGATCGCCGGGTGGTGGTGGCGCACACCTTTAATCCCAGCACTTGAGAGGCAGAGGCAGGCAGATCTCTGTTGAGTTCGAGGCCAGCCTGGTCTACAAAAGCTAGTTCCAGGAGAGGCTCCAAAGCTACAAAGAAACCCTGTCTCAAAAAAACAAAACAAAACAAAACAAACAACAATAACAAAAGAACAAGATCATTAATTCCTGGTCCTAGAAACCTAGCTAATCACCTGAAGCTTGTGAAATCGTAGATTTTGGTTGCTAGCTTATAATTCCCTCTTTGCTAAAGCAGCATAGTTCCTAATTAATCCCTAATTATTTGTTCTTATACCTACAGGTAAGTATGGTTCTCACTCCTTATCAAGACAATTTCTCCTTGCAACAGAGGGTGATCTTTATAGAAAACCACAATTGATACATCTGTAACTCAATACCAGCATCTAAGTCTCAGGAACTATCGCAGAAGAGACAGCAGAGAGTTTGTAAGAGCCAGAGGAACAGGGAGTTTACTGTGAGGTTGTGCTTCTTAGAAACGTTGGAGAAGTTGGCACCCGTGAGACCTTATTAACATGGCTGCCTAAGCAAGAGCTGAAGAAGAGCGCCACCAATAGACAGGGCTAACAGGGAAGGGGCAAGCCCACGAGACTTTTACAGTAGGTGCCGCAGTTTCTGTTTCTCCATCATGACTGCTTCCTCCTGCGTGTCCAGCGGCTGCCTTTCAAGGAAGAACCACAGGCATCTCCTCCTACTCTGATTTCAAGTGTCTGTAGAGCGGTGATCATGAAAACAGAAGAGATCTTCAAGCTTATTGCTCAGGCTCGGTTTTTTTTTTTTCTGGGTTCCATGGAGTGCTTGTGACTCAGATGAATATCATAAAGATTGAGGCACAGCCCTGTGCGTTAGCTTCCATTGGCCTTTCTGGGTTCCAGGAACCCTCTCTAACCATGGGGTGATGAGGGATCCCAGTTATTCTCAGAACTAGGAGCAACATCAGTCTTTGTTGATTTCTCTTAATGCCATTTCTTCCTTTATAGATACATGCTTTATTGCACGCCCCTTTCCTGTCCTGCCTGTTTCCTATTAGCCTCCTGATTAGGCTACATGGGTAGAAATGAGTGGGAAAATAAGAGTCCTTTGTACTGAAAATACTCAAAGCTGTTTATACATCAGAGATAATTTTGTCTCAGAGTAGTGTACCCTCTGGTTCAGGTCATTTATTGCCACCAGGACTTGAACACTCATGGCCTCTGGGGACCTAGCATGGGCAAAGTGATTTTGAGGAATGAGTACTTTTATTGAATATTATGTAGATATGTGTGTACTTATTATTTCAGGACCCATGATTACTAGGAGGAGGACACTTCTTCTGCAGTTCTTTCAGTTGAAAGAGGCTGTGTGTGGAGAAGATTACATAAGAGATTTTTAGTTGTGGGACAGTTTCTGTTGGATTTGCAGACATTTGGAGGAAAAGTCACCGGTTAGAGGAAGTGTGACATAGGACTTGGAGCACAGCTTTGGGGGCTGATCCTGCTGTTCAAATCGTTCCGTTGTTGTTTCCTCGTTGAGTAGTTTCAGGTGAGTTACTTCACATCTCTGTGCCTCAGGGCTCCCACGGAAGAAAATGGACTTCGCAGATGTTAATGCTAATACAGCTACTGAGGATACCACATACTTAAGTTGCAGGTCATAGAGGAATCAAGCTGGAGCTGATGTGACAACTTCCTCTCGGTTCGAAAGTGCTGTGTGGTTCATTGGCAGAATGTATTGGTTTCTTTTCTACTGCTGTGATAAAATGCCGTGTAAGTCACTGTTCTACTGCTGTGAAGAGACACCATGACTAAAGCAACACATATAAAGGCATGGTGCTGGACAAGCAGCTGAGAGCTACACTCTGAATCTGTAAACATATATCTCTATCATCTATCTATCTATCTATCTATCTATCTATCTATCTATCTATCTATCATCTATCTATCTATCTATCTATCTATCTATCTATCTATCTATCATCTATCTATCTATCATCTATCTATCTATCTATCATCTATCTATCTATCTATCTATCTATCATCTATCTATCTATCTATCATCTATCTATCTATCTATCTATCTATCTATCTATCTATCCAGAGAGAGGGAGAGAGAAAGATAAAAAGAGAGAGGGGGGAGAGGAGAGAGAGAGACTGGGTGTGGCATGAGCTTTTGAAATCTCAAAGCCCACACCCTGTGACACACTTTCTTCCAACAAGGCCACACCATCTAATCCTTTTAATCTTTTCAAACAATTCCATCCCATGGTGACTAAGCATTCAAGTATATGAGCCTATGGGGGCCATTCTTATTCAAAACACCACAAGTACCACGACCAAAAGCAAATTAAGGAAGATTTTATTTTGGCTTGTTGTTTGAGAGGATTAAAGCCCAAAATACCAGGGAAGGCATGGGAGCTGGTGGCAGGAACAGGAAGCTAAGAGATGGAACTAGATGCGTGGTGAGGTTATAAATGCTCAAAGCCCACTCCTAGCGATGGTCTTCTTCCTGCATGGCTACTCATCTTAAAAGTTCCATTACTTCCTCAAACAATGCCACCGATGGGGACCAAGTGTTCCAAGACATGAGCCCCTGGGGGACATTTCTCATTCAAACTACTACAGAGAGAAAAATCCGTCAATGGTATGACCAAGTGGTATACAAGAATACTGACCTTCCTGGCAAGATGTGGGCACTGGTGAAAGAGGGATGGTTGTAGGGGGTGGCTCACCACTTCCTGATTGTATTTGAGGCCCATTTCACAGGAGGGAATCCATGCCTAGCACTGTAAATCTGGTCAAAAAGCAGAGCAGAGGTTCTTGTTGTGTATGGGAGACTGACTACTATTACTTTGCTTAGTAGACACATTGTCAAGATGCACGTTGTCAAGCTGCTTTCTAAATGTTCATCCATAGACTAGTTCTGCACTTGGCCTTGGCTAGGGAAGTTTCTCACTAAAGTTGTTAGCAGCTGATGCGGAGACTTTAAACAGTAATAGTGATGGGAATAAGTGACCATTTAGGATTCAGTCCTAAGTGGGACAATGTAGTGATATTTCATTTTTATTTTAATAAAGTTTGCCTGAAGATCAGAACACAAAACAGCCACACTGGTCATACAGGCCAGGTAGTGGTGGCACACACCTTTAATCCTAGATGCCAGGCTAGTTAGCCCCAGAGGCAGGGCAGTGGTGGTGCACGCCTTTAACTCCAACACTAGAGAGGAATATAAGCTGGGACGAGACAGGAACTCACTCTCTTTCAGTTTGAAGATGTCAAAGAGGTAAGAGATCTCTAGTGGCTTGACTGCTTTGCTTTTCTGATCTGTAGGTTGAACCCCAATATTTGTCTCTGGGTTTTTACTATTCATGCTACAGGACAACTTTAGCACCCTACCACTAGACTCAGGGAATGTTGTGGAGGAAGGAACAGAAAGAATGAAAGAGCTGGAGGATGCAGAGGATCGCTGTAAAATTCTGTCTTCTGAACATGGCATGGTTGTGGCACTCAGGAAATTACAGCAACTGTGTTTACTTGCACAAAACCTACACAAGAGAGAGGAATATATTGGTAAGACTGGGAGGAGTGGAAGGGAGGAGGTGGGGTGGGTATATAAGATACACTGTTACCATGTATGAAAATTTCAAAAAATACTTTCTATCAAAAGTAAAAAATAGTGGTTGCATAAGCATACTATGGTGAGAAACAGACGAGTGACATTTGATAGTTCCATATCCTGCACCATCCTGAAAGATGGGAGGAGGAGGTTTCTGGACAGGGTCAGGCTGCTGATGCTACAGTGATCATTTCACTGGTTCCCTTCCCTCCCAAGCATCTGGCTTCTCCGGTGATGAAATGAAGCCCACACATGTGTGTGACTGAGAAGCAGGAAGACAGTCCTGCAGGTAAGAAATCCCACAGATAATGAACAATGGAACTGCTTTACGAAAGACCCATTTCTTTATATTTTGAGAAAGGGATAAAAAGAAAGTAAGTTTCCTTGGGCAAAGAAAGGGAAGAATCCTGAATTTTTACCCTGTAGAGAGCAAGTACCTCCAGAGAGAGACAAGGCACATATAGGCAGTTTACCCCTCTCAAGGGGTCTCTACAGTTCTCGTCCAGTCTTCTAGAGCTTGAGACTCCAGGTAAATAGGGTTTTCTTTTTCTTGCTTGTTTGTTGTGTTTTGTCTTACTACCTGGTCGATAATCTTTTGAATTTCAAATCTGTCCTTATAAAACAAAGTAAAAATTATACAGGAAATCTAACTGCGTGGAAATATTACAATTTTACTTCCTGCCCCCTGAAGCACGCCAGGCATATGGAAACATTAGCTATCAGGAACGTGCGAAGGGCCAGAAGGCATAGAAATCACATTGTTGAGAGCTGACGGATATGGCTCTGTCGCTTATCCGTGCTACCTCTTGACAAAGTTGAAAACTTCTGTAGACTTCTGACAGAATTCAAATCATCGACAGTCACAGTATCACAGAGGTGAGGTACCATGTCCATGATGCTGAATTTAACCACTTTACATAGACCATCTAGTTTAAACCTCATACCAACATTAAAACAAGGACCCCAATATTTCGTTCTATTTTGCATGGGTCTGTGGTGTTTTATGAAGTATGTACATATGTGTATTCATGTGTAGGGAGGCTTGAGGCTGACTTTGGAAGTCTCATTTCATTAAGCTCGTCCTTATTTAAGGAGGCAGGGTCTCTTGTGTGAACCCAGAGCTTGCCAACGTTGTTAGTTTGGCTAGCCACTTTGTCCCAAGGGTATCCCTGTCTCTATCTTCTGAGCACTGCAATTTCAGGTGGGCTGCCATACTCACCCAGCAGTTGAGTTTATGGCATCAGAATTCCATTCCTTACCGTGGTTGTTTGTGCAGCAAATGCTATCAACTAGAGAGCCATCACCCTAGCTCTATATTTACATTTGACAGACTAGCAAAATCAACAGAACATGGGGCTAAACAGATTTCATATGGTCACCTAGACAATATTAAAGTTAAGATTCCAATTTATGTTGTATGACATTGACACTTATATTCTAAATAGGTTTGGTTAGAAACAGAATCTGTGGCCTGAGGATAAAAGGAGAAATAGAGTTCAAATCCTCAGCTGTCACATAAATGCCGAGCACTCAAGAGGGAGATGAAATTACTCATGTGTGTGTGTTGCGTGCATGTTTGCATGAGTGTGCAAGTGCATGTGTACACAGAAACTGGAGGTTAGTGTTGGGTGTTTTGAACATTTTCTGCCTTGAGGCACACCATCTTGCTGATCTCAGAGCTCTCTGGAAATGTTAGTCTACCTTGACATTTTGTCCCAGAGATCCTGTGTCGGACTCTTTGAGTTTAGGAAATTGGAGACTCTGAAAGAAGCTGTTTGTCCTCTCCCACAGGTGCCAGCCAGCACATAGCCTTTGACTTCATGCCCTTCTTTCAGGAGGTACATTGGCCAAGGCTTGGCTCTAAAGGGCAGAACTTAGAGTCAGCAACCTTGACTTTGTTTTCTAGTTCCACCACTTAATAATAGCGTGACCCAAAGCCAGGTGGGTGGCTCTCCTCTCTGAACTTCTGGTTATTCATCTGTGAGGTGAGATGAGATGCTCTCGGTGTCTGACTCACAGGGATCTTCACAAGGATCAAATGGGATGATGTGTGTGCCGGCACTTTGGATGCTGCAAGGCTTTCTAGAAGAGCAAGGTATCATTATTTGCTCATTAGCAGACTTGTAGTTTGCCAGACACCCAGTTGAGAGCAATAAAAATTGAGTAAGACATGATCGCTCAAGTTTCTTTTGAATATCCTTCATTCTGAGTCATAAATCTTGTCGACAAGGTTAGGACCTACCAAATAGATTTTTCTTTCCCTTTGCTCTCTCTTTTCCACTTTTCCCTTTCTCCTCCCACGCTCCTCTCTCTAACAGGGTCTTACTTGGAGCCCAAGCTGGATGGGAACTTGTGACAATCCTCCTACCTCAGCTTCCATAGGCATGAACCTTTATGTCTGTCTTCTGAGTTTTCATTAATGCCAACCTTCATTTATGCAGGACAGCGCAGCCCTAAGCAAAGCATTGGTGTAATTCATCCATATTGGCCTGTTCAAGTCATAACTCATCCACTCTATCTAGTCATTCCGACTTAGGAAGAAGCTCTCCTGGGCATTTCTGAGATCTTTTTGCTGCTGCTGTTGGTGGTGGCATTTGTTGTTTTTTTACTGATACAGTATCTCACCGTATAGGCCAGGCTGCCTTAAAACTCATGGTCCTCATCCCTCAGCCCTCCAAGTGCTAGGACTAAGGGTGAGGCACCAGTCCTAGCTGCTTCTGACTTTATTACTAAAAGCAATCAAATATGAACAACATTGCACATATTCCTCATTATAATCCTTCCATGAACGAGTGCATGAGAGTTGTGGTCAAGGCTCCACAAGCACCGTGCTACCATAAGGCAACATGACTATGGAAGGCAGCATGCTGAGGATACTGGGACAGAACGTTAGGGAGTCTGGGTTCCTGGTGGCCATACTGAGCACCTGGACTGGCTTTCCCAGTTGCTGCCTCCAGACTTCTTGTTGCTTTGTGCAGCTTCTGAACCTTTGTACTTTAGCTGTTCTGATTCCTCCATGTGATGAGAAGCACACACCTCCTCTGGCATGATTATTGTTCACTATCTCCGGAAAGAAATACAAGCTGTCAGCTTGAAGGGGCTGTTGGAGAGCACAGCAGGTAGAAGTACTTGGTGTGCACGCTTGACAACCTGAGTTCAGTCCCTGGAGCCCACAGTGAAAAGACGAAACCAACTCTGGAAAGCTGTGCTCTGACTCCGTGCATACACTGTGGGGCCCATGTGCGCGCGCACACACACACACACACACACACACACACACACACACACACACACATGCGTGTACATATACGTGCACATGTAATTATGCTATTAACAATAAAGTTCAAAATAGTATTCAAAGATTATCATGATTTCATTATTGAAGAAGGGAATATATGGCAGCTGGATTGATACAGTCCCAAAATTTTAGGAAGGGAGTCATATTCAAAGAACATATTTTATTATGTTTACCATTTGTAACTCTTGCTTTTTGGTTTGATTTTACTGTTAGTTTTGTGATGGGTGTGATGTGTGTGTGTGTGTGTGTGTGTGTGTGTGCAGTTCACTTGGAGGTCAGAGGGCAGCCTTGGTTATCATTTCTCTGACCCTGTCACATTTTGGAAACCACTTGAGAGGCACGGTCTTTCAGAGTCCTGAAACTCACCATTTAGGTTAGGTTGGCCCATGAGCCTTAGAAATCTGACAAGGTCTTTGCAAAGGTTCTGTGAAGTAACAACGGCCCCCTGCTTGATAGGTAAGCATTCATTCAAATGAGCTATCTTCCCAGCCCATTTTTATGCTTCTTGAGAGAGGTTTTCATGTAGCCCAGATTGATCTAGAATTTGCTATGTACCTGAAAGTGGTTTCGCTCTCCTGATCTTCCTGCCTCCACCTCCCAAGTGCGGCAAGTATAGGCATGGGCCATCATGCCAGACTTATTTCTGCTTGTAATTGTCTTCATGCTACAGGCCTAGTACTGCTGAAACAAGTTCTTTTTAGATAACTACTTAATTCTTGAGGCCTACTAGGGAGTATCTTCCCAATCACTTTGAAAAAAATTTATTTTATTTTATTATTTCATGTGTCTGTCTGTATGAAGATGTACTTCTGTGCACCACTGGCTTGTAGAGCCCATGGAGGCCAGGAGATGATGTTGGATCCCCTGGAATTGGAGTTACAGACAGTTATGAGCTACCATGTGGGTGCTGGGAATCAGTCCCAGGACCTCTGGAAGAGCAGCCAGTGCTCTTAACTACTGAACCATCTCTCCAGCCTTTAATAATGCTGACTTCAAAGAAAAGTCCAGCACTACTGAACCAAATCAGGACTTTTGATGAGGACAATTAATGCTTTGCTGAAAGGTACCCTCAAGTACGGCTGCTCAGATAGGGTCCATCCTATGAGGACTGAAGCACCCAGCAGGGGCTGATTCCTCCACACAAGTGAGTGTTTTGGGGGGTTCGCCTGACTGAGGCTGAATAAACAGCAGCAGCAGTTTGCCGATCGTCTGGGTCAAAAGGTCGCCAGTTTAGGAGTTTTGCCTATGCTGTTTGTGAATGTTCTATTCTAAAGAACTGTGCCTCTATGAACTCTTTTGTCCATTCCTTTACACAAGTACCTCATATCCGAGCCGCAGACCCAAAAACAGATTGCCGTAATTGCAAAGGGATTCTAACCAAACACAAGCAGGGTTTCACAGGAGGTCGGTGGTGGGTGGGGGGCCTGGTTTATTTCATAAACATTCTATTTTGGTCTAAGAGGTCTTATTAATAGTGACACTTGGTTTCAAAGCAAACATCCAGAGCAATGAGAGTGCTGCTCTCAGTGCAAGGGGAAGAGCCCCAGGCGGCCACCCTGCTTTTAATGACTTGTTTACCTCTGTTAGGAAACCACAGGCTGAAGGTTATAACTCATGTGGGTCATATGTCTCCCCACCACATATTGAATTAAAAACAATCATGCTAGCATTTATGATACTATTTTCTTAAATGTTGAGATATATGGACAATTAGGAGCCAGTTTTCATTTCTTATCAATATCTTGAAGACAATAGGCCTCTAGTGTCAATTGTAATTTTGTTTGAAGTGATAAACTTTAATTTCATCTATTTATTGTATTTTAAGTTGGTGTTTTGACTGGAGCTGAGATTTGACTATTTGATTATGAGAACAAATTTTTAAGAATCTACTCACAAGAAGACAGTGTCTTTTTTCATAATCTCATTTTAGCCAAGCCTCCCACAAGGTGAAAAACACATTTATAATTAATTAGGAACCAGAGTCCTTTGAATGACTAGGTAAAGGACTAGAGAATACAGTATCAAAGGGAATTGATTTAGGCTGGCCAGCTACTGTAAACCGTATTTGCCTTCAAACATTTCAAACTAGTGCATTAAAAATGTGAAAATCTGGGTAAGCAAGATGGCTCAGGGTAAGGGCACTTACCATCCAGACCCATAACCTGGATTTGATACCTGGAACCTACAGAGCAAAGCGAGAACCAGCTCTAAAAAGTTGCTTTCTGACATCCACAGGTGTACCACGGCACAACTGTGCCCCTGTGTGTATATACATCGATAGATACACACATGTGTGTGAACACACGTGTGCACATGTGAGTGTAAAAGCAAAATAAAATAATTTGAATTAAGAATGTGTGTTGAGATCCTTTAAATTGAGAAGAAAGATCAGAAATGGCCTAAACTCCCTCTTCCTTTTTTAAGGAATTTTAAGCTTTTGTTTAAAATTTCAACCTCTCTCTCTCTCTGTCTCTCTCTCTCTGTCTCTCTCTCTCTCTGTAAGTTTTTAGTAATACATGTTCATGATATTTATTACTATAGAGGCACATAAAGGAAAACATCAGACTTTGGGGGAGAGAGGAAGAGGCCTGTGAGTTCTTGCTGTTAGGTAATTCTTTTATGACATGGAATTCTACCTAATACAAAAGGGTGCAGCAATAGTCAAATCCAACACTGTCAGCCATGGGAAGACAAGACAAGTTCGTGAGCTGTTTCACACTGTAATATTTAGAATATCAGGACAGTGGTTCATACTTGACTTACTCTTAATGAGGGGAATTTAAAATTAATACCTTTATGCAACCCTTGGTTCCCTGGGATTCAGTACTGGTACATTCATAAAAGACAAGCAGCATCATGTGTAATTGTAAGCTGTGTATGTGTACAAGTATGTGTGTGAGTGTATAGGAAGTGTGCATATGGGTGTAAGCAATATGTATCTATGTGACATGTATGTGTGTGTGTGTGTTGTGTGTGTATGTGTGAGCACCAGAAGCCCAGAGGTGGCCAGAATTGAGCGATTCTAAAACCGAGTTTTAGCATCCTTAAGGCTCTAATTGTGTGGTTTTTTTTTTTTTTTTTTTTGAGCAACTCAAAGTTGAATCAGTTTAAACTGAACTTAGATCAGAATGCAGTAGGAAGAGCTCTCAGCCTATGGATCATAAAATTTGGGTCTATGGAATTAACCATATGCTTTGGTCTGAGGGAGCCATGAGCAGAGGATGACTCCAGTTTTCCAGATTCGGGGCTGGAAGAGAGAGAAGGGTAATGACAGGATAGGTACTACACACTTAGTGTTCAGTTTCTCTGGCATTTCGCTGGAAGGAGACCCCAGTCTGGATGGGGTTGTGTTGGAAATGCAAGTTCGGATAGGACCGTGGCCTCCAGGTCCTGAGTCCCTGACCTCACTTCTCCAGACTGTAACACGAGAGAATGACTTCCCCGTGATGCCTGCCAGGTTAGGGCCTCACGGCTGCCTGTGGTGGGACACGGAAAATCTCACTCACACAATTTTCCTCAGTATTCAAATCAATTGGCTTTAGCAGACATGGTTGAGGAGTCCCAACTTCTCCCAGCGATGGCTGCAGTTCTGACTTTGCACCAGGCCTTCCCCGGGAACTGCCCCAGTGGGAGTGGGTGGCTTGCTAGCAGGGTGGGAGCGAGCACTGTGACTGGGCATTCTGGGCTTGGGATGTAGTGTTTTCTGTGTTGTGTTGTGAACTATGACAGCTATGACTTTCTTATCTTGCTATGGGACCCTGTCTTGGCTCTTTGGCTGGAAGTCGCTGGGATTCCCCAACTGAAGGCTTCTTCAGTTCTAAGTGCACGGCACATGCAACAGAAACAAACAAGGCTTTTTACCTTACCAAAATATTAAAATGAAATGCAGGAGACTGGAGAGATGGCTCAGTGGTTAAGAGCACAGGTTGGTCTTCCAGAAGTCCCTGGTTCAATTCTTACTACCCACATTGTGGCTCACAACCACCTGCACTTCCAGGGAAACCAGTGCCTTCGCTGGCCTCCGTAGGCACTGCGTACACTGACATACATGCAGGCAAAACACCTATAAATATGAAAAGAAATCCTTAAAAAACAAAATGGAAAGACTGAGGGCAACCCATAACTGCCTCTGTCTGACTTTTCACAATTCCAGTTTCTTCCCAGACAGAGAGAATACCTCGTTCTAGCTATTTTGGAGTTTATTATCATCCCATTAAGAAACACTTTTTCTACTACTTTGCAGACATTATCTTTAAACACCATCATTAAACATTATGTGATGAAATTGTCTCATTTGTGAATTGTCCATCCTCTCGGTATTGCATTATGTTATCAAATCCAGGTCACTTCTGCAATTTTTATTTGGTTCCCACTGCCATGGTCTAGCTCTCATCCTGAATGAATGGCAGGGTACCGTTGGCACTCCCTTCCTTTCTTCCACCGCATCCTCCTCTCCCCATCTAACAACATCTGACAGCTACATCCCGCTCTAACCTCTGCCTTGCCCGGCACTGTGTATGCCCATTGCATGTGGTACTGTGCTACATACAGACATTTCTATACCACTGTGTATCAGCTGTGTGGATTCCTCCCAGTTCCTCCCAGTCAATCCTCTTTATCACCCTAGATGGCTTCACTTTTACTTCTGTGTCAAATATGCCTCCTTGATTTTGTATGAAGATTTGAAATAAACAGCAACATTGGAGAAAACATATCCATCGTTCTGGAATTGAATTTGTGGGATGTGATTATTTACAGTTGCACTTACTCTCCCGCAAAGGTCATAACTTTGTTCTTCTTTAAGGCTGCAGAGCTCCATTGTGTATGAGTATGATATTTTCTTTACTCATTCCTCCACAGTTGGCCTTTTGGATTGGCCTCGCAGGCTAACAACTGTGAATAGTGCTGCAGTAAGCACTGGCGTGGACGTGTCTCTGTGATGCTTTGACTTGAAGCCATCTGGGTAAATACCCAGGCGTGGGGCCCTGATGCATATGGTAGATCTACCTTCAGACTTTTGAGGACCTCGCCTTCTGATTTTCATAGTGGCTAGACTATTTTACATTCCCAACAGAAGGTAGAATAGTTCACTTCTGTCCACATCCTAGCCAATGTTTGTTTCCTCGTTGTCTCCTGTCCCAACTGAGGCGAGATGAAATGTCAGCACTTTTTAAATTTGTATTTCTCTGATATCTCTCATCTAATTTTTTATAGTCTAATTTTATATATCACTGGTGCTGAAGAGACAATTCAACAATTAAGCATATATATTGCTCTTTTAGAGGACCCAAGTTTGGTTCCCAGCTTCTTCCCGGGCAGCTTACAACCACCTGTAACTACAGCTCCAGGGGATGCAATGCCTTCTTTGGCTCTCCACTCACACCGGCACCCATATGCACATACCCTCTCTGTCTGTCTTAGTTAGAGTTACTCTCGCTATGATGAAACATCACATCATCACTAAAGAAATTGGGAGATTCTGTGTACACATTACAGTTCATCATCAAAGGAAGTCAGGACAGAGCCTCAAGTAGAGTAGGGACCTTGAGGTGGGAGCTGATGGAAAAGCCATAGAGGAGTGTTGCATACTGGCTTGATTCCTGTGTTTATCTCACCCTACTTAACTGAGGACCACCAGGCCAGGGTTGGCACTACCCACAATGGGCTGCACCCTCCGCCATCAATCACTCATTAAGAAAATGCCCTACAGGTTTGCCTACAGCCCAATTTGATACAGGTTTTTTTCTCAGTTGAGGTTCCCTCCTCTCTGATGACTCTGGCTTGTGTCAAGTTGACACAGAAGTAGCCAGCACATCCCATAGATACATTATTAAAAATAGAATGGATCTTAAAAAGATGTACACTCCTTATTTCTCAGTTTGGCCCCCATTATCCTCTTGTAAGGCCCCAGGACCATTGACTGTCGACTTCTATTCTGCAGATGCTGAATGCTTTTCTGCACACATACACACACACACACACACACACACACACACACACACATTTCAGTGTTGTCAGAAGATGGTTTGCCTTAGCATTTGTATCAGTAGCGGTGAATCATGATGCCTTTCAGTAAAGTTTCTGCAGGGAAGAAGGATGAAGCCAAGGCTTAGCTAGGTACTTTGCCAACTTTTCTCTCCCGTAAAATTATATTTATTTGTAAGTAGAGGGCTGATGAAATTTGAGATGAAATAAATGAATGTAGCTTTTTGATTTTTCTTTTCTCCTCAATGGTTGGGAAAATGAAGGATGAGAAGAATTTGTTTCATTTTGGATGCTTTCTTTATTAGACTAAATGGATGGCTTCATCCCAATGTCTGCATTCCCCACATGCTTAATGAGTTTAGATGGAAGAATAATGAATCCACATGAGACTTTACGAAGAGAAAGCTCACATAACACAACCTATGTGACATCTATATGAACATGAAATAGGACGTGTAGAATAAAATTCAGGGGTGATTTGGAACTCCATGAAATTGCAGGGGGTCTTTCATATTGGGAAAATACTTTTTGCCTCTAGCTACGTGAAGTCACTCAATTTTTTTTCAAAGAAATGCTGGAATATTTAATCTTACTTAGAAAATTTTCATCTATTAAAAGTGCTTTATTGAGTTATAATAAATATACAAAGAGCTGAATTCTTTCATTTGCACCAGCTTATGATTTGTGCAAGTGCAAGACTGCTGATACCACCACCACAATCACCAACACCTCTCTCTGAATGTCCCTTGGTTTCATTGAATAATGCTTGGCAACTACCTTCCTAACAGTTTTGAAGTACACCATATGATAGTGATTAAGCTGTATAGATCTGCAGAATTTATTGCTATATAGCAATTTCCTCTGAAAAATAAATTTCACTTTGGAAGGAAGCCTATTAAGATGTAGAATGTTCCAAAGGGAAGTGAAACTTTCCATCCTGTGAAGAATCTTCTTAAGCTCAGCTCAAAAGCCTCAGGAAGTCCCTGAAACCAAGCAGTTTCACTAGCCACCTTTTACCCCAAGAGAATGTAAGTGATAAAGACTGCTGAGAGGTGCTCTCGCTCTGACAAGACATTCAGATCAGTCGAGCTGCCTGGAAAAAACTGAGGCTACCAAAGCTACCTGAAAGAGATGGGAACCAGTACACTTACCTGAATGAGGCTTAGCCCTCCTGAATTGCTTGAAAGAGATACTCTTCAATATGTTGAGCTGCCTGCAAGTTGTGCACAGTGCTCCAAGTTTTCAGTTGTTATCCAGACTGGGGTAGGGCATTTGGTGATGTGACTGTTCTGTAACTAACCATTCATACATATTCTTGTAAGTAACCCCAATAAAACTCAGTGGTTCAGTAAGTTTGACTTTGGTGTTATACTTACTTTGGTCTCTGGTTGTTTATACATATATTCCCAGAAATTGTCACACAACCTTGTAATTTAATGTAACTGAAATTTTACAACTAGTGAACAAAAAATTTCAGGAAAAAAGGAGACAAATATTTGAAAATATATGTATACAGTAAGTGTAAGATAAAGAACATTGATGGGTTTCTATGACAAAATCTATGAGGCAAGTTAACTTTAAAGGGAAAATACGACTAGCTCACAAATCTGAGAATGATCCTGGCATAGCTTGGCTATAGGATGGACTGCACGGGCTAGTATGACTATGGTGGGAACCCGTATGGGAGGAAAAGAACAAAGCAGCAGCCAGGAAGGCACGGGGAGATTTAGGGGTTGGACTTAGAAGTCTCTTATTAGCTTGCTTTGTTCTGTTCTGTTTTTTTTTTTAATTTTATTTTCTTTAGTATACCTGGAGGGACAGCCGTGGGTGCTGTGAACCAAACTCTTATATTTTTGGCTGTGAGCCTAGCCTTTAACAGCTGAGCCATCCCTCTAGGCCACTTGCTTTGTTTTTGAGCAGGGTCATGGTTTATAGTTTCAGAGTAGCCCAGATTGGTCTTGAACTCCAGATTTCCCTGCCTCAGGTTCCTAAGTGCTGGGATTGTTGTTGTGTGTTACCACAGTTGGATAAAGCTTAGACTTTTATGTTTAGTTTCCTAACGGCCTCCCACTAGGCTCTTCCCTCTTAGATATCTGATTGTCTTTCACATCACAACGCTAAGGACCAAATCTCCAATACCATGTTGATACCCTCATGTGCTGAGGCCGAGACACTCTGCTTGACCACAGTTATGATATGTAGACAACACAGAGAGAACGCAGGCAGTGTTCAGAAACCCAGTTTCCAGGCACCTCAATAATTGCAAGACTAAATACAGGAAACCAAGACTAGAGACTCTTCTGACTCTAATATTTAAAAAGGGCATTATAATATCTTTAAAGTATGCACACACACAAAGGCTACTATGTATTTTAATTTTAAAGAAAAATCAAAAGAATATCCTTCTATCTTACTATCTTGCTCAATCAAGGCTAAATTACAGCAGATAATTAAATGTAGCATTTCATAGAGAAATGTTTTCATAGCTCTGTGCCTTTATTTGGAATAACCTTTATTCATGTGAAGGAGGAAAGTCATATCGCAGACCATGTGCCATACATTTAGTAGGTGGAAACTGGCATTTTCACTTTGATTGGAATGATTTGAGGCTTCTGCTGGAAAGGTTGCCTAAGGTCAGAGAACGACTCAGCCTTGGAACTGCAGCACAAGAATCTCTCTTTCTAGCCCAGTGATCACTTAATTACAACAAGGTGTGGGCTTTTCATACACTACTGGCATCAGTCAGAAATGTGGCTAAGTAAAATTGGAGCAAAAATTTGATGTAAGAAAAAAACATCATATAATAAATGCCAACTTCTCTTCCTTTTCAAATTTTATAATATCATCTGGCTTAGATACTTTTTTCATTGCTGTGGTAAGATAACATGACCAAAGAAACTTATAGAAGAATTTTTCTTTGCTTCCCTCCCTGCCTCTCCTTTCCCCCTTCGACCCTCCCCCAAGGTCCCCAGGCTCCCAATTTACTCAGGAGATCTTGTCTTTTTATACCTTCTACTTCCCATGTAGATTAGATCTATGTAAGTTTCTCTTAGTGTCCGCATAGTTGTCTAAGGTCTCTGGGATTGTGGTTTGTAGGCTGGCTTTCTTTGCTTTATGTTTAAAAACCACCTATGAGTGAGTACATGTGATAATTGTCTTTCTGTGTCTGGGTTACCTCACTCAAAATAATGTTTCTAGCTCCACCCATTTTCCTGCAAAATTCAAGCTGTCGTTATTTTTTTCTGTTGTGTAGTACTCCATTGTGTAAATGTAGCACATTTTTCTAATCCATTCTTCGATCGAGGGGCATTTAGGTTGTTTCCAGGTTCTGGCTGTGACAAACTAGAAAAAAATTTTAAAAATATTTTTTAATGATTTAGTTTTATTTATGTCTGTATGTGGGTGTCAGATACTTTGGTGTTATAGATAGTTGTGAACTGCCATATGGGTGCTGGGAATTGAACCTGGGTCCTCTGTAAGAGCAGACAATGCTCTTAACCATTGGGCCATCTCTCCAGTCCCAGAAGAATTTTTGGGGGGAGGCTTACAGTTTCAGAGGGAATGTCCATGACCATCATGACGGGAAATGTGGCAACGGGCAGGCATTAGTAGATGAGAGTTTATATCTTGATCCATGAGCACTAGGGAAAGAATTAAAATCAGATGGGAATATGTGGGCTTTTGAAACCTCAAAGGCATACCTCTCCCCAATGAAGTCACATCTCTTAGTTCTTTCAAAATAGTTCCACCAACTAGGGACCAAATATTCAAATGTATGAGCATATGGGGGTGTTTCTCCAAACCCCACCACCATTCATTTCTTAGGAGGTTTATAGATTTCAATAAGAAACACATCTATTCTTGATTGTCAGTTACTCTGGTAGAGATCTAAAAACTGCATGCAGCACCCATCCTATAAAAGTTCAAGGATGCTTATCAGATGATAAAGAATAAAGCTATCATTTGTCTTATAGATTCCTGCAGTAATGTGTTTTCACTGGGATAGATGGTAGTGTTTCATATTTTATTAATCTGTAGGTTCACTAGGACTTTAATGCAAAAGTTCATCTTAATCTTACACCTGCCAGAATGGCTAAGATCAAAACCACAAATGACAGCTTATGCTGGAGAGAATGTGGAACAAGAAAAACACTCCTCCATGGCTGGTGGGATTGCAAACGTGTCCAGCTAGCTACTTTGGATATCATTTACATAGATGAGTATAAGTCAGCTGTTAAAAAACAATGACATCAGGAAATTTAAAAGAAAATGGATGGAACTAGAACAAATATCATCCTGAGTGACGTAACTCAGACCAGAAAGACAAACATGGTATGTACTCACTTAAAACTGGATATTAGCTGAAAGGTAAAAGATAACCTTGCTGCAATCCATAGATCAGGGAGGATAGATAAGAAGGAGGGCCCCAGGTGGGGTGGGGGCGAAACACATGAATCTGCTTGGGAAGGGGAAATAGAAAGGTTAAGTCCAAATAAACTCCTCTTTCTATACCTTGTCTTGGTCTTGATGCTTTTTATCTCGGCAATGGAAAAGACACTAATACACTAGAAAAATTCCAAACCATTGTCATGACTTAACCAGGGCATTTCTGGGGTCTTTGGGATAGTCAACAAAGTTTTCAAAGAGCTCACAGTAATTCTAGTCAGTTTTAGGAAGAGGGTCCTCAGGCCATTCCAGAACTGGAGTGTCTTAGGGTTTTAATTACTGTGAAGGAGACACCAAGACCACAACAACTCTCACAGAGGAAAACATTTAATTCAGTGGCTTACAGTCACTGAGGTTTAGCCCATTATCATCATGGCAGAACACGGTGGCATGCAGGCAGACATGGTGGTGGAGAAGGAGCTGAGAGTGAAGAAGAAGCTGCATCTTGATCCCGCAGGCAGCAGGCAGTGGTCTTAATGTCACAGTGAATGAAGCTTGAGCAAAGGAGACATCAGAGCCCACACCCACAGTGACACACTTCTTCCCAACAAGCCACACCTTCTAATAATGCCACTCCCTACGAGCTTATGAGGGCCAATTACATGCAAACTACCATAGGAGAGTTTGTATCCTGAGAATAAACAGGTAGCTCTAGGCCCAAATGTACAAATAATGTTTTGTACCAGTTCAATACAAGGCCCCATCTGTGGTTTTGTATGCCCTCAGGGCATGGACTGGATGGAGATTTCTAACTTAGAATTTATTCCAAACATCACTGCCTGGGACTTTAAGGTAAATTTGTTCTGTCCTAGGAAGGAGACATGTCAAGTGCCTATAGCATCAGCTGCTCACCATATGCAGGCCTGTTCCTAAATTTGCTTAGATCTCTTCTGTGGCCTACATTTAACATTTGCTACATACCCAAGTGCCCAGTGCTGGGCTAGTTATCTGGTTAAAATGTCCATCATAAAGCCCTGCTCCTTGGGTGACTTAATATTGACAAATGACCAAGGTTTAAATGGCTTCTTACATTTGATTTAATCTATTAAAGTAAAGCCCCCGAGCCACCACAGGGGTTGGCACAATTTTATAGTCATACTTAGTATGAAATTACTATATAACCTCCTGAGATTACAGTTCAACTAAAATGCTTTTATTTGACTTCTATACCTGATACATATTTATACATAGGTCTTCCGAGTCAGATTTCATTTTGAAAAATAGGGAAAGGTTACTGCTAAATAAAGGCAGAGAGACGGTCTCAGGAACTTTCTGTTTCAGTCTTATTAAATATTCATATAAACATCGGATTAAGGCACCACTCAAATTTATGATGATATAAAGTATGGCCTTTGATTGGATTACTGTCAATTAAAAAATCAAAACATTTTAACAAATGTACATTTTTACTGTGTTTAGAATGGCTCAATTATAAGCAACTGGAAGAAAAGAATTATAGTTACTACCACTGTGAGAATTCATGGAGTCTGTGCCAGCTTGGGTGGAAACGATAAGAAAAGTATATATTGACTGCCAGGTATTGCTCTAAATCACTATGGGGCATTTACATCATTTTATCTTCATAACCACATTCTAAGGAATGTTCTATTTTACAAATGTGGTGATCCTGAAAATCAGAAATACCAGAAATTTAACACACTTCAATTCATTCAGCAAGGAGGTGGCAGAAGGGATCCAAAGCAGTGTATCTGACTCCCAGGACTGTTAGCAATTCCTCTCTTCATTTTAAAATGAACAGCTATAAAATATGACTGTTTCTGTATCAGATAATGCAGGTGCTAAATGTCAAAGCAGGAACTTCAAACAAGATCATGTCACCCGCAACCTGGTGGCTGAGAACAGCCGCAATGACCAGAAATAGTCAAAATTTGATAAAAGAAAGGGTAGTTGCTTTTGACAATTATGTAAATGAATACCTTAAGAAGGTTTGACACATGTCAGACAGGGTTAAGGAGTCTGAGAAAATTATCAAGTACCACCTGATAGCCAAATGCATGTCTAAGAAAGATCATAGAAACTAAAGAGACATTTGGTGCCTTTTATCCAATATGTCACAAAAATGTTTAATATTTTGGTGATATTATAAAAGATCTTTTAAAATGTCAACCCCTCATTTTTCACTGCTAGCAGTCATAAATACAGATAATTGATAATAGTGTATGTTGCTTCATAGTTTTAAGTGGTTAGAACCTTACCCCTCAGTATGATGCTATTGGTGGGTCTTTGGGAGAGGGAACCCTCATGAATGTTCTTACACCTTCTCATAAGAGACCAAAAGAGTCTGTTGGACTCTTAGTGTGTCAAGTTACAACGAAAAGATACAGGTCACATATGAGGAAGATGTAAATTTTGACAATGTCTATTTTTTTTTAAAGAAATTCTTAAATCTAAGTCATCAAATATATGTGCATAAAGTTGTTTGTAGCTGTATTACATTGTCTGCCCTTATATACTATGATAACTGTCAAAAGTGACTTGCACACGTATTCATTATCTCTGCTTCTGAGGACCAGGAGTCAGCTGAGGGTCTGCATTAGGGAGGAACAGAATTGATGGCAAGGATACATAATGAAAGGGCCTTTATTAGATTGGGTTGCACGCTACAGGTTGTAGAGTACAGAAATAGCAGGTCCTCACACTGGAGATGCTGAGAACCTAGTAGCTTCACAGATCATGAAGATGAGTGCTGGAGAAGTCTTTGTGTGGTGCAGAAGGCCTGGAGGGATCTTGGAGGACTGAAGAGGCTGGGTTCTAAGATCAGCAGAGGGTGGCAGCTGCAGCAGCAACAAAGTAGATTCATTCATCAGCAAGGAGTCAAGGTGAACAGGCAAGAAAGCGCATTGTTTTTCTCTGAGATCCAGGCTGGGCACTCTGAGGGAACATCTCCTCCCTTCAGAAATATCCCTCAGACCGTCTGCTCTGTTTCTTAATTGATTCCAGATCCAATCCTATTTACAATCAAGAGTAGCTATTGGTGTGTGAGAATTCTGCAGTGAAAAATCTCAGCTAAGCTTGCATTCTCAGCAGGGCCCAGACCAGAAGGGATGTTCTTCTAAGAGCTACTTCTGTGGTCAGACTAAGTCCCTTGAGTTGTAGAACTTACGTAAGCTTGCTTCTTTAGGAGGGCTGCAATGGAGAATGTGAGAATCTAACAGAAGTTACATAACTCTCATGGAATTCCACACCCTTGAGCATGGGCAAGCTGTAGCCACAAGGTGGGGCCCCAGGTGTCTTTTGCTTGTTGGAACCTTGCTTTAAAAAGATGCAAGAGAGAACAGACACCACAAATCCATGTGCAACAGCTTCCAGTTCTCCGTTCCTTGCAAAGTCACAGAAGCTGCTGGAACTTCTCAATGTCCGTTCTCATTCAACTTTCACTTCCACATTTGCTTTGTGACTTTCTCAGTATGTTCTCATTTTCTATTATTTTCAGAAAACTGAAGTGAATCTAGGAGAGTCCTAGAGGATACTCACCCCTCCCTCAGTGATGCTGCTTCTGAGAAGAGCTCATCGCTGCCTGTTCAACTGCTCCTTGCTGGTCGCCTTAGTCCTTCTAGGTCTATATGGCTTCCATTAAATTTCCTACGGGTAAAGACTGCTGTGTGGCATCTGTTTATTTAGAGCAAATTTTGCCAATAAAATCTTGCCTTGTATTTAAAGTTTCACTATCACTAACTGCAGTTGAATACTTTTTTTGAGGTAAATGTTGTGGAATATTAGTTAAAGATGTGTTACAATAGTTTATGCTGTGGAACATTTGTTTAATGATGGAAAGATGTGTTGCATTCTTTTATGTTGCATTGGTTTAACTCTGTAAAGCTGTGTTACTTTACCTGTCTAAAACACCTGATTGGTCTAATAAAGAGCTTAAAGGTCAAAAGCCAGGCAGAAGAAATAGGTGGGATGAAAGGCGGAGAGAATAAATAGAAGAAAGAAGAGGGAAGAATGCGAAAGGAGAAGGAGAAGAGGGTGCCGGGGGCCAGTCACCCACCAACACAACCAGCCATGAGTAAAAGGAAAAGAAAGGTATGTAGAATAGAAAAAAGTAAAATCCCAGAGGCAAAAGATAGATCGGATAATTTAAGTTACAAAAATTTGGCTAGAAATACTAAGGCTGGGCATTCATAAGTAAGAATAGGTCTCTGTATATTTATTTGGGAGCTGGGTGGTGACCCCCAAAGAGCAAAGAGTAAAAAAAAAAATAACCAATTACAGGTAAGTTCTTGCTATGTAGTTCAGGCTGGCCTTGAATTTATAATTCTGCCTCAACTCAGTGATTCTGAGATTACAGGTATATTGGCGTATGTTTCTACAGATTTTTAGAACTAACAAGGACTTAGAGCAAAGATAAAAGACTTGTACTTTGACTGCCCACAGCTGATACTTCAGGTCATGATATTTATACTGAACCTCCCCACCCTGGTCTAGGCAACAGATAGCGAGACTGACTTTTGCTACTACAAATTGTGTTCCTCCAAAGAAATATCCTTTTATATGTCCTACTCAAAAATGGTCTGTCCTTTTTAATAGCTGGAGAACATAATCAGCCATTCATCCCTGTGCATGATCAACACATTTATTACTTATGACAGGTTGGTATAAAC
Source organism: Arvicola amphibius (assembly GCF_903992535.2). Classification (NCBI taxonomy): domain Eukaryota; kingdom Metazoa; phylum Chordata; class Mammalia; order Rodentia; family Cricetidae; genus Arvicola; species Arvicola amphibius. The sequence goes on from NC_052055.2 coordinate 87,348,375, forward strand.
ATCCAATTATAGTTACCTATTTATATACCACTATGTATTTTAATGATGGGTTTTCAAAAAATAGCTGTTAAGACTAAATTTGTGCCTTGATTTACAGTGTTGGTTCTCAGAGTGTTCCAGGTTAATGCATTCTCCATAAGAAAGGGCCTAGACGATGATACATTCCCCGAAAGGCTACTAGGCATATCTGTACTCCCCTCATAAGACTTTGAAAATTCCATCTAGGAAACAGTGCTGACTATGTTCAAGTCAGGTACCTGGCTGAATCTCTCTTGTTCTAGACTAGAAAGGTGTCTTTGACCTACACTGACATCTGCCTTATTCACTTTTGGTAGGACTGCTTTGCTTTCATTCCTCCTACCTTTTACACACTCTTGGAATCCTGAACAAGTTTACAGCGTGTAGGGAAATATTTCCCTCTCTTTTAGCAGAGCATCTGGCTAGTAGAACTGAAGCCCAAGGACCATGCTCCTGCCAAACAGGCTTTCTTATTTCTAGGCTTGAAGCTGAGGCTCTTCTTAGTCAAACACTGAATGTTTACGTCGTTTAATTGTTTGTCTTGATTCGCTAAACATCTATTTAGCACCTTCTGTTTGTCAGATACTCTTAAAAGTATATGAATATGAATAGAACGTCACGTCCTTTGGGCATGCGACAAGGAGTGATCTATTTGGATAGTATGGCAAATTGGTTTTTACCTATTTAATAATTCTCCACACTGATTTCCAAAGTGGCTGCACCGGTTTGCAATTCCACCAACACTGAATGAGGATCCTCTTCACATGCTCACTTGCCTTTTTTTGCTTTATTTTCAAAACAGGGTTTCCCTGCAGCTTTGGAGCCTTTCTTGGAACTATCTCTTGTAGACCAGGCTGGCCTCTAACTCAAAGAGATCCGCCTGTCTGCCTCCTGAGTTCTGGGATTAAAGGCATGGGCCACCAGGTGCTGTGTGGTGCAGGGTGGGGCGGGGAGGTGATAACCAAACCCAGAAGACCAGCTGGTTCCTTTCCATTTCCCATGTCTGTGAAGGTGCCCCAGGTTGTTGGACTCCATGCTGAGCTTGAAGAGTCTGCTCAGCAGGTTCCCTCACCTTCAGTTCCCCACCGTCCAAAGTGCAGCATAACTGTTAGGGAACTGGAATGTATTGCAGCGTGTCACCTGACTGCTGCTGATTTCAGTCTCACCCTATACAATTTTAATAAATTTTAGCATCAGCCTTACATACTTTATTTTTGTGATTAGGAAAAGATGCACTTTATGCTAAGTAGTTTTCAATGCTATAACACATCTTTTTTGAGGCTATTTTTTTAGTTCTCTTCTGAAAAGACATTTCCTCAACTTTCTTTCTCAAATCCCTCAAAGTATTTTCTGTATTTCCATAAAACTTATAGAAACTTACAGTCCTAGACAGTCATGATGGTATATGCTAGTAATCTTAGCATTTGGGAACCTGGGGGAGGAGGATCATAATTCTGAGGACAGCCTGGGCTAATTAGTGAGATAACAACAGCACAAATCAAACTAATCCAAGCCAAACATGAAAATCCCTTTGTATAAAATACAGAGCAAAAACCACACAAGTAAATTAATTCATGTGGGATAAGGAGACCCGACAAACGTGTTTAGAGAAAGAAAGATCAAACAACTATTCTCATCTTGATTCCAAATGATAAAAACCTAGACCTCATCATGCAACCTGTGACCTGATGAACATGCTCCTTCTGTAACTTCTGTAGGAAGGCTGGAAAAAGTGCACCTAGAAGTGAATCTTATCTAGTCGATCACTCAGGATGCTACCTGTCATGCAGCAGAGTGATGTTCATGAGCTGTCGTCCAAAGAACAGCCTGATAAAAAAAAAAATAGGTGTGTGCCCAGGGCAGAAATGCTGCTTCCTCCTTGAGAGGTGTCTCCAGAATTCCCCCCATCCAGATTATCCACGAAGCTTGTTTTCTGTGTACTCTGTGTTTTCTATGTGTCTGCCCTGCCTGGACACCACGGCTTAGAGATTCAACAGCCTTTTGGAGAGAGAGGAGTTGAGACAGACACACTTAAAGAATAACAGAAAGCTACAAGCAACTAAAAGCCATGAAAGACCTTGAACACGAAGATGATTTCATGGCACACATTCAACAGAGCAATATTTTGCAAGTCTGAAGAAATGATTGTTTAAAAAAAGACATCAGGGGTGGTGGCACATGCCTTTAATCCCAGGACTCAGGAGGCAGGAGGCAGAGGCAGGCTGATCACTGTGTGTTTAAGGCCAGCCTGGTCTCCAGAGTGAGTTTCAGGACAATGAGGGCTGTTATACAGAGCGACCCACATGACAGCTTACAACTGTCTGTAACTCCAATCCTGGGAGATCTGAGTCCCCTTCTGGGTTTCTTTTCAATAGACACCCATATAGTATACAGACATACATGCAAGTGGAATACCCATATACATAAAATTAATAAAATTTCAAAAAGTTTGAATGAACGATTTTCTCAAAGCTAAGTTAGGAGAGACAGGGAAATAGAAGAAATGGGTGAAGCCAAGCTTCACTGGAGCTTGGTGAAGATTCTCCTTCCCAGCATGCAGGTGATTCCTGCCTGCCAGTCTTAACCCTGCTTGGTGCCTGGTTGGTTGCTGGGTCTCTTCTGCACCTTCCACAGTTTTCTCTCTCCCTATGGACAAGCCATAGTTCTTAAAAGGTTTATTAATATCTATGACCAAAGATTGCTAAGAACATTTATTGGCTTCTGCATAGAGAGTTGTAAGTAGATGCGTGACAAAGATAGACAGTTCTTTTTGCAATGTTTGCCCTCTAAGTTAGAGGAAAATCAATGTCAAATTCGTTTTAGATGTGCATTATAGCTGGTGTGCATCTGTTTCTATTTTGAAGTATCGTTTGCACTCGAGGCGGTTTTTAAACTGTGAGAGCAGCGTGTTCTAGATTAGAAGGGAAGGGAGTACTTCATGGAGTATGTTTTCCCTTCATTCTGCTGTGTGCCTCAACATTTCTGAAGCCCCATTACCTCTGACTGAGTGATGTTCAGATAAAAATAGTGGTCATTTGTGAAGGCGTGTCCCTGCTGAAATGCACTCTGTGTGCCCTAATGGACGTCACCCAGTGCACTCTTATCCCTACTGGTTTCCTGATTCAAACGCTCAAGGTAGACAGTCTAAAGACTGAAATTAGACAGGAATTTCTTGCTTCCCTCTTCCATGTGAAGCCTTTTCTCTAATGGTTCCTTTCTTACATCTAAAATTCTGCTGTGCTCAAGTGAGAGGAAACCACGTAACTGTACAAGCAATGAAAGAAAAGCAGTGAATGTCAGCTCTCTATCTAGCTGCCTCTGTTCGCTTCAGTGTGAAGGAGGCGGAGTGTAGAATAATGAATCCAGGAGCTGTGGTTTCTAGGCGTCAGCATCAGTAGCTGGAGGGCTTTGCACGTCAAGGTAATCTTCCACCTCCACAGGCTTGACACCAAGTAAATAGAATTATTGATTAAAAAAACTGACAGTGGGGAATAGTTTGGATTTTCTGTTGTTTTCAGATGTATTCTTGGATGTTTGCCTGCATGGCTGTGTGCTGAGGGCCTGAGAAGGTGTCTCTTCAGAAATGATCTGTGGTCTGCCCCTCAAAGTAAGCACCCGGGTAAGTTAATAAACAAGAAAGGAAAGAAAAGGAAGGGAAAGGAAGAAGAGAGCCTGTCTTTTTGTGTGAGGCATGCCCAGTGCTGGGACAGACACATCTCTGCCAATACATGCAGAGGCAGAAAGCGGCTGGGCAGCACAGACATGGAGAACATAAAGTGTTTAAAACAGGACATGGGGGAAGAACGCTACATTGTAGAGAGACCACAGTGCCTTGTTTCAGAGCTTGGAGTCTGGAATCTCATCATTTCTCTTTGTATTTAATGTGTGACTATAGCCAATTTACTTAATCTCAAGGAAAGTGGGGGGCAATACAATACTCACTTCATTTGGTTTTCTAGATTAAATAACACACAGAAAATTATTATCATGACACTTTGACCACAGTATGTACTTAAAAATGTTGCTGTTAACATTGTAGATAAGATTTTTTTTAAAATCAAGTGCTTACTTCAAAAATCAAGCAATTATTTCATTAAAGGAGGTAATTTCTTTTCCATGCTAACATCCTGTCCTTATCTATTGTTTTTCTTCCTTCATCTCAAAACGTAGCACCTTTCACACCTCTTAGAGCAATCATCACAGGACCAGGATGGCGTCTCAGAGGATAAAACACTTGCCATGCAAGCCCAACTACTTGAGTTTCAATCTTTTTAACTCAGACGAGGTAGTTCACACCTATAATCTCAGCACTCCTACTGATAAATAAAAGGAGACAGAAAAATCATCCAGAAGTTTGTGGGCCAACTAGACAGCTTTGGTGAAGTTTCAGAAACAGAGAGAGAGAGGAGAGAGAGAGAGAGAGAGAGAGAGAGAGATCTTTCCTCAACTCAGGTAGACAGTGAGAATCAAATCCTGGTAGATTTCATATGCATTCCACAGTTGGACACATACGGGTTAAAAAGATTGTATGACTTGACTAATGATAATATGTATTACTATAATGCACCAGTGTGCACTGCTTTAAGTGCATTGCCACTTAACTTTGCACGAACACTGTAAAGTACGTAATGTAAACTGGTGATCCATGCACACAGGCGCACAGGCGCACAGGCGCACAGGCACACAGTGTTTGTATCTTGGGTTTCACGTTAAGCCTAGGGAGTTTGCAGAGCAATCTTTCCTTGTATGTTTCAGATTTGCTTACAATCCCAACACAAACTAGTATTATATTTGTTAATGATGATCTTAATGATTTCTGTATTGCTATAGACATGAAATAACTGTCACTTATATAAAGGCTGCCAAATACTCTTTTAATGTACATGTGCATTTAATTATGGAGTATATATTGGTAATGAGGATTATCCACAATGCTCTCTTTTCATCAACGCTTGGCACAACTAACACTACTGAAAGTTTCTGAGACTCCATAGTTACAAGGATTTGCATCCCTTGGCTGCTTTGATGTGTAAAGAGGGGAAACTTAATTATAGTTTCTGGATAACACATTTTCATACTGTCTCTGAAACCACCATCAAGAATAACAAAAGAATATGTTATTTAATCCCAGCTCCCAGTGTGACTGAGAGATACTCAGAGAGAGTGAGGATGTAGGTCAGTCAGGGGAGTGCTTACCTAGTATGTCAGAGCTCTGATACCCAGCATCCCAGAAACTGAGTCTAGGAGCACAGCCCTGGAATTCCAGCACTCAGGGAAGAGGAGGCAAGAAGATAAAAGTTCAAGGGCATCTTCAGCTACATGAAGTGAGTTCAAAGCCAGCTTAGGATATATGAGAGTCTATCTTAATAAACAAAAAAAACCCAAATCATTTGAACATTTTAAAGTTAGCAACTTTAAAAATTCTTATTTCTGGTTACAATTTCTCTTTTCTCTTTCTTCCCCCCTCTCTCTTCTTTCCCCCCCTTTTTAGATAAATTTATTTATTAATTTTACATTCAGGACACATTTCCCCCTCTGTTTTCTCCTCCCAGTCCCTCTCTCCACCTTCCCTCTGCACTCCTCCCCAGTCCATTCCTCCTGTTCTAGTCAGAAAAGGGCAGGCCCCACATGGATATTAACAAAACATGATATATCAAGTTGTAGTAAGAATAAGCACCCGCACCCTTGTGTTAAGGACAGGCAAGGCATCCGCAATAAGGAAAAGTGTCCCAAAAGTTGGTAAAGGAGTCAGAGACAGCTGTGACAATTTTTTTCATTATTATTATTATTATTATTATTACAAATTTTCACCTCCTCCCCTCCTCCCATTTCCCTCTCCCTCCCCCATGCCCCCTTCCCCTCTTTCTCCAGTCCAAAGAGCAGTCAGGGTTCCCTGCCCTGTGGGAAGTCCAAGGTCCTCCCCCCTCCATCCAGGTCTAGGAAGGTAAGCATCCAAACAGACTAGGCTCCCACAAAGCCAATACATGGAGTAGAATCAAAACCCAGTGCCATTGTCCTTGGTTTCTCAGTCAGCCCTCCATGTAAGCCACGTTCAGAGAGTCCGGTTTGATCACATGCTCCATCAGACCCAGTCCAGCTGGCCTTGGTGAGTTCCCATTAGATCGGCCCCACCGTCACAGTGGGTGGGTGCACCCCTAGTGGTCCTGACTTCCTTACTCATGTTCTCTCTCCTTCTGCTCCTCATTTGGACCTTGGGAGCTCAGTCCAGTGCTCCAATGTGGGTCTCTGTCTCTATCTCCATCCATCGCCAGATGAAGGTTCTATGGTGGTATACAAGATATTCATCAGAGTGGCTATAGTATAGGGCCAGTTCAGGCGTCTTCTCCTCAGCTGCTCAAGGAACAAGCTGGGGACATCTCCTTGGACACCTGGGAATCCCTCTAGATTCTGGTTGTCAACCTGTAGAAGAATGAAAATAGATCCATATCTATCACCATGCACAAAACTCAAGTCCAAATGGATTAAAGATCTCAATATCAATCTGAACACACTGAACCTGACAGAAGAGAAAGTGGAAATAGTCTATAACATATGGGCACAGGAGACCACTTCCTATGTATAACCCCTGTAGCACAGACAATAAGGGCAACATTGAATAAATGGGACCTCCTAAAACTGAGAAGCTTCCATAAAGCAAAGGACCCTGTCATTAAGACAAAAAGGCAACCTACCGATTGGGAGATCTTCACCAACCCCGCAACAGACAAAGGTCTGATCTCCAAAATATATAAAGAACTCAAGAAACTAGACTTCAAAATGCTAATTAACCCAATTAAAAATGGGGGTACTGATCTGAACAGAGAATTCTCAACTGCAGAAGTTCAAATGGCCAAAAGACACTTAAGGTCATGCTCAACTTCCTTAGCGATCAGGGAAATGCAAATCAAAACAACTTTGAGATACCATCTTACACTTGTCAGAATGGCTAAAATCAAAAACACCAATGATAGCCTTTGCTGGAGAGGATGTGGAGTAAGGGGAACACTCATTCATTGCTGGTGGGAATGCAAACTTGTGCAACCACCACTTTGGAAATCAGTGTGGCAGTTTCTCAGGAAAATCGAGATCCAGCAATACCATTCCTGGAAATATACCCAAGAGATGCCCTATCATACTACAAAAGCATTTGTTCAACTATGTTCATAGCAGCATTATTTGTAATAGCCAGAACCTGGAAACAACCTAGATGCCCCTCAATGGAAGAATGGATAAAGAAAGTGTGGAATATATACACATTAGAGTAGTACTCACTAGTAAAAAACAATGACATCTTGAATTTTGCATGCAAATGGATGGAAATAGAGAACACTATCCTGAGTGAGGTAATCCAGACCCAAAAAGATGAATATGGTATGTACTCACTCATTAGTGGATTCTAGCCATAAATGAAGGACATTGAGTCTATAATTCATGATCCTAGAGAAGCTAAATAGGAAGGTGAACCCCCCCCAAAAAAACATTTAGTTATCCTCCTGGATATTGGAAGTAGACAAGATTTCCAGGAAAAAATGAAGAGCTTGGGGGTGGGAGCGGGATGGGGGTAAGGGGAGACAGGGAGAGAGAAGTGAGAAGGGGAGGATGGGGAGAACTTGAAGAGACAGTTGGGATGGAGGAGGAGTGGATATGGGAGCAGGGAAGTGTATATCTTAATTAAGGGAGCCATTTGAGGGTTGGCAAGAGACAATTTTTTTCTTAATGATAAGAATCTCAGTTGGTCATGAGTGGCACATATCTTTAATTACAGCACTAGGGAGGCAAAGGTAGGAGGATTGCTGAGTTCAAGGCCAGCCTGGTCTATGAGTGAGTTCTAATACAGTTAAGGCTACACAGAGAAATCTTGTCTTGAAAAGCAAAAGCAAATAAACAAAACAAACAAATAAAAAAGTGAGAAAACCAAAACAACCCCCCAAACAAACAAACCCTCAAAAAAATCCAAACAAACAAAAATTCAGGTTTTGCACAGTATTTCCTTAAACAACAGAATGGCAAGCCACGGAGAAATAAATACCATGTCTAAGCTATATGTAGGCATCGTAAGTAAGTAAGTATTTGTGTGTGTGACAGACTTTTCCTGGGGAGATGAAACAAACACATATTTATTCACCCCAGAGTAAAAAGACTAGAGTAATGAAGGCTCCAATGTCCAAACTGATGAAGCAATGAGATTTGTTTATTTTATTGAAGTTACTAAAAGAAGCATGGGAGAGGGAATTCAGGAATGACTCAAAAGCCACTCAACCTCAACATGGGACACTCCCTAAACCTGCAACCCTGGAACAATCGACACAGTTTACAGTCAGCTCCACAGTCAAAACATCTTCTTTTCACTCTGGCTGGTCAGAGTTTCCACTGCCAGCAACTTTATACTCCCTTTTATACTGTTGGTGAGGGCCAACTTCTGTACTTCCTTGATGTGATGGGAGCAGCAGAGGGCCGCTTCCTGCCACCCAGCTAGCTTTACCTGAAATAATTACATGGAAACTGTATTCATTTAAATACTGCCTGGCCCATTAGTTTCAGCCTCTTATTGGCTAATTCTCGTTTTAACCCATATTTAGTAATCTGTGTAGCACCATGTGGTGGTGTCTTACCGTGAAGGATTTTAGCCTGCGCCCATCTCGGAGAGGAGAGCTATGATGTTTGCCTGAGGCATCTGCCTCAATGCCTTCTTGCTCCCAGCATTCTGTTCTGTTTACACCGCCTACCTAATTTTCTGTCCTATCAAAGGGCCAAGGCAGTTTCTTTATTAACCAATAAAAGTAGCACATAGACAGATGACCCTCCTCCATCATTTCCCCTTTTTCTGTTTAAACAAAAAAGAAAGGCTTTAACATAGTAAAATTACATATAACAGTTATCAAGCAATAATTACAGTTATAATATTTATATCTATTTTATCTTTTAATATAACTAAGGAAAACTACAACTATAACTAACCATTCTTCAACTCCATCAAAGACTCCAGAAGGATATAATATTACCTAAGCAAACAAGAAATAAGCAACTTCTAAAACTCTAGAAATGGCAGAGACATCTCTCTGTCTGGACAGTCATCCAAAGTTCTTTGTACTGTTGGGGCATCCATCTTCAGCCTACAGGCCCATAGTATCCAGCAGACATTTCCATGAAGCAGGAAATTTCAAAGACAGTTCAGTCACTATCTGCTGTGTTCTACAGAATGTCTCATAGATTCTTTCATGAGTCAGGAACCCTGAAAGACTATCTCACCTCTAGGCAAGTTCAGCAGTCCTCTCTCTGTGGGTTCTTTGTGTCCAGTTTATGCAACAGTCCAGGCAAGAGCAGTTTCTTGCCCAAATGGCTAGCAAACTCCATAAGGAGCCTCTTCAATGCCCATCGTCCTCTTGAAGTAGATTGGTGCTGCCAGGAGTAGACATGTTGCATTTTCTTGAAAAGCCCTAAGTTATTAAAACATTTAAAATTCCATATTCTGTAGTCTTTGAAAGATATGAAGAATGCCTATCTGAAATATATCTATGCACATCTAGAAAATCTAACTAACATGACTATAAACTTGACTATTATTGATGATTATCCATTAACAACCTATATTTCCTAATTATACATTACATTTTAAAATGAACTACTAATCACAATACCTTAATCAATATCAGAAATAAATATACATATAACAAAATTGACCTTAAAATCCATACCAATGCAAATTATTCATATCTATATCATATCCCCCTTTAAATATAAAAGAACATTAAAAATATTTGGGAATATGGGCACAGTTATTTCTCTCCAAACTGCTTCCTGCTGAGTGGGGGCGCTGTTAATCAGATCTTTCATGGTATAACCTGTGTGCTAGGTTCATCTCAGTCATCAGTTGTGTGAAGTAATTTTTTTTTTTTTTTCCTCATGGTTTATTTTTTTTTATATTTAAAAATTACCATCTCCTTCCCTCCTCCTCCCCCCTCCCTCCCCTCCTTCTCCCCTTTCTCTCCCCTCCTTCTCCCCCTTCCCTCCCCTCCCCTCCACCCATACCTCCCCTCCCTCCCTCTCAAGGCCAAGGAGCCATCAGGGTTCCCCACTCTATGCTAAGACCAAGGTCCTCCCAACTCCCCCCAGGTCCAGGAAGGTGATCGACCAAGCTGAGAAGGCTCCCACAGAGCCCGTCCATGAAGAAGAATCAGAGCCCAGAGCCATTGTCCTTTGCTTCTCAGTCAGCCCCCGCTGTTGGCCACACTCAGAGAGACGGGTTTTTTGAGGGTGGTCACAGCAACCTTTCAGGAGGGCATGGTCTATCATACCATATTGGGATAGAAGCAATCCATAGGGTCTCATCCTCTGTGAAAACAAAAGAAGACCCTGTGGCAGTAATTTTATTTAATTAATATTTTTAAAATTTATTTTACATGACAACCACAGTTTTCCCTCCCTCCTCTTCTGCCCTGACTCCCATTTATTCCCAAGCCCATCCACACCTCCTTTGTCTCTGTTCAGAAAGGGGCAGGCCTCCCGTGGGCTGGAACAAAGCACGACACATCAAGTTGAGGTGGAAACTAGCTCCTCTCCCTACATCAAGAATAGGCACTGTAATCCAGCATGGGGAACAGGTCTCTAAAAGTCAACTAAGTTCCAGGGACAGGTTGTGATCTCACTGGTAGGAGCCTTACAAACAGACCAAGCTACACAACTGTCACACACATACAGAGGTCAGGTCCATGCTGGCTCCCTAGCTGTTGGTCCAGGGTCCACATGCTCTCATGAGCTCAGACAGCTGTCTCTTTGGGTTTCCACATCATGACCTTGACCTCCCTGGCTCCTACAATCTCTTTTCCTTTTTCTTCAGGAGGATTCCTGGAGTTCAGTCCAGTGCTTGGCTGTGGATCTCTGTATCTGCTATCCAGTTACTGGATAAAGGCTCTCTGATGACTATTAGGGTAGTCATCAATCTGATTACAGTAGATAGCATGTTCAGGCACCCTCTCCCCTATTACTAGGAGTCTTAGCTGGAGTCATTCTTGTGGATTCCTGGGTATTTCCTTGGCACTAGGTTTCTCCCTAACCCCAAAATGGTCCCCAGTATCAAGACATTTCTTTCCTTACTCTCCCCCTCTGTTCAGAAACCCTCAACTTGCTTTTTGCATACAGCCTGCCCAATCTACTCCCTCAAGTTTCCATCTCCCCATTCTTCCATTCCTGCCTACTATAGATGGAAGTTTTTGTCTTGCCTGGTCCCATAGCTATTTGGTCTAAAAGAAACACAGAAAGGCTTATACTAATTATAAATTGTTTGGCCTATTAGCTCAGGCTTATTATTAACTAGGTCTTACAGCTTAAATTAACCCATAATTCTTATCTATGTTTAGTCATGTGGCTTGGTACCTTTTCTCAGTGAGGCATTCTCTTCTTACTTCCTCTGCATCTAGGTGGTGACTGAATCTCTACCTTTCCTCTTCCCAGAATTCTCCCAGTCTGGTTGCCCTACTTATACTTCCTGCCTGGTTACTGACCAATCACTGTTTTATTAAACCAATATGAATAATAAATCTTTATTGTATACAAAAGCATTGTCACACAGCAGCCCCCAGTTTACCCAGGAGATCTCTTCTATTTTCCCTTCCCAGGGAAATTTATTCATCCATCCTCCTTTGGGCCATATATAGCCTCTCTGGGGCTGTAGATTGTAGGTTGGTTATCCTGTTCTTTACACATAATATCCATGAATGAGTGAATATATACCATGTTTGTCTGTTTTTCTAGTTCCATCCAATTTGCCTTCAAATTTCCTGATGTCTTTTTTTTTTCTGCTGAGTAGTACTCCACTGTGTAAATGTACCACATTTTCCTTATCCATTATTTGCTTGCAGGGCATTTAGGTTGTTTTCAGGTTCTGGCTATTGTGAATAATGCAGTTATGAACATAGTTGAACATGTGTCCTTGTGGTATGATTGATCATCTTTTGGGTATATGCCCAAAACTGCTATAGCTTTGTCTTGTATTTTGGTAGATAGACTCCCATTACTCTGAGAAACCTCCATTTTGATTTCCAAGGTGGCTGTATAAGTTAGTCCTCCCACCATATCCTCTCCAGCATAAGTTGTCATCAGTGTTTTTTATCTTGGCCATTCTGACAGGTGCACAATGGAATCTGAGAGTAATTTTGACTTGCATTTCCCTGATGATTAAGGATGTGGAACAATTCTTTAAGTGTATTTTGGCCATTTGAGATTCTTCTGTTGAGAATTAGCTTTACTTTCATAAAAGTTAAAATTTTATATCAGTTGCTCAGGTTCATCACCCCCCCCCCCTCGTGTGTGTGTGTGTATGTGTGTGTGTGTTTGTAGACCTCCTAGATAGAGACACCCATCCTGGCTGTCTGAAGACTATGTACTATGTATCCTGTGCACTTGCCTGAGGCAGTGACTCACACCCTCAATTTCCCAAAGCCTGCTGACCTTGCATCCTGTTCAGGTCCTTCAGGTAACACTGTCCACTCCCACTGTAACCCTAGCTCCTGACACCTAAGTAACACCCATAGAGACCTGCAAGTCTTCCACAAGAGCTTCTGCAACAAGAACTTAAGCCTACAGAAGGTTTGCTCCTGCTTTCAGAAGCTGTACCTAGCCCTTGATTAGCTGGGATCACTTCTGATACTTTACTCCCACGACAACAGTGGTTTTTCCCTTGACTGAATGCCAAAGTGTCATTCAGCTGATCCTTAATCTAACATGTGGGTATAGTAGCAAATAAAGAACCAAATGGGCTGCCAACAAAAGTTTAGCAGATAAGAAACATTACTAACAGCTTCACTCCAAATGCTTAAAACCTATCATGAAAACAGAAAGAATATGAATGACAGAGATGATAGGTCACCACCTGTTCTGGATAGTTTTGTGTCAACTTGACACAACCTATAAACATCTGAGAGGAGGGAACTTCAATTTAGAAAATCCCTCTGTAAGATATGGCTGTAGGTCATTTTTTAAAATTAGTGGTTGATAGGGGAGAGCCCAGCCAATTGTGAGTGGTACCATCCTTGAACTAGTAGTCTTAGATTCTATAAGAAAACAGTTTGACTACAGGGAAACCCTGTCTCGAAAAAAAAAAAAACAACAAAAAAAGAAAACAATTTGGACAAGCCATGATGAGCAAGTCAGTAAGCAGCACCCGACATGACCTATGTTTCAGCTCAGATTCTAGGTTCCTGCTTTATTTGAGTCCCTGTCCTGCCTTCCTTCAGTGAGAGCAGTAGTATGGAAGTGTCTTATCATTTCTATTGCTGTGGAGAGACATTGTGACCACGGCAATACTTATAAAGGAAAACATTTAATTGGGGTGGCATTCTACATTTTCAGAAGTTTAGTCAGTTATCACCATGGTGTGACATGGTGGCATACATGCAGACACGATGCTGGGGAAATAGCTGAGCGTCCTACATCTTGACTTGTATTTTAATATTTAATATTTAATACTGGCCAGTGAAGCAGAATGACCAACATGGGGAACATGAATCAAATAATCCCACACTAGCTCCAAATAGGTGTTACTAAAGTTTTTCTTTCTTTAAAAGGAAAACTCACAAATCAAAATGAGGAAATAGGAATGGGGTCTGATAACCAGTTATCATGTACGAGAAGGAGAGTGGCAAGTGATTAGGACTGCGATTTTTGGTACCCAAAGCCATGCCTTGACCTGGTCTAGCCTTTCAAAGGCCTTTGGCTGAAGGAGGCTCCCTATCACCTTACACTTTTGTCTAAGAGAGCTTCAAACCCAATACAAAACTGTATACAATAAGAACATATATTAAGTATAAAATTTAGAATTGCAACAACTAGCATAAACAACATTAAACAAGGAACATATGCTAAATGTTTCAATAATAATTCTATCCTAAGGAGTCTAAGTCTTGTATTAGAAATGGCTTGGCTAAATTATAAGAGCAAAGTAACTAATCTTCAACCCCATCAAAGGCCTGAGAAGGGAGACAATATTACTTTAGTAGGCAGGAAATAGAATCAAGCAGCTTCCAAAATATGCAGTAGATGACAGAGATAATTGGCTACCTGGGCAATCACCCAAAGTCTCACTTGCAATGTTGAAGCAGCCAACTTTGGCTAAGGCTTAGAACAACCAACAGATCATTTTCAGAGGCAGGAAAAAATTTTCAAAACTGTCTTACTCTGCATTGGCAAGGTTTGGCAGTCTTTTTACTTGTATCCTGCTTGTCCAGTCAGGACAAGACATGGGCAGTTCCTTGCCCAAAGGCCAGTTTTGCCAAGAAGAAATCAAGCTCCAAATGGAGTGTCTCAGTGCTCAACATTCTCTTGGGAATAGATTATGCTGCCAGGAGCAATTGTGTTTCATATCAACAGACCCCCTAAGTTATTTAAATGACATATTCTACAGTTCTTTGAAGTGGTTGAAGATTAACTATCTAGGCAAAATACAAGCTTTATGTATCTAAAGAATCTGATTATTCTAACCATAAATATTATAAACATGAATGACTATTAACCTATAATACTTAAAGACTAAGACTTCATATTGGAATATTAAACAATCTTTAAACAACTGTGCAGCAAACAAGGACAATGGCCTGAAAATGTAAACAATGTCTAAGTATCTTGATCAGAGGTAGAAATGTATAATACAGTATGCTAAATATATACTAAAATTGTACCAATATACAAACTGTCTTAAATAGAGGTAGAAACAAGCATGCATACAAACTGACAAAATAACTTTGCATAGGTGTACAAATATTGTAAATAGAAATAGGAACATATTCAATATAACAGATATAATTTGAATTTGTAGCAATATACAAGAATTTATATTAACGTAAATTGTCTATAAATAATAGCTCACAAATATTCACTCTGTTACTATTATTATTATTACATACGAATCTACCTGTTATCCCATTCAATTCTCCCTTTTTTTCAAAGAGATCTCTGAGCCTACATAATTTTCACTCCAACCCCAAACCGTATACCAGTAATAATCAATTCCTAAATGATGTCCTTAATCCTGAGGACAAACTTTGTTGGGAGAAGGGGCCATTGTCTTCTAAAATTATTTTCAGCTGTCATGGAGGTGATGCTCTTTCCATAGGTTCCTGGAAAAGTAAAATGATGGTTAAGTTTCAAGATTCCTGCCTGGTATAATTGCAAATTTTCTCTGAGTAGTTGATAGGGTTTTTTTGAAGGTACTTCAATGATGAGCAATAGTATGGAAGTGCGTTAGTTAGCATTTCTATTGCTATGGACAGACATTGTGATCATGGCAACTCTTATAAAGGAAAATATTTAATTGGGGTGGCTTACATTTTCAGAGGTTTAGTTAATTATCATTATAGTGTGACATGGTGGCATACATGCAGACATGATGCTGGGGAAATAGCTGAGAGTCCTACATCTTGATTTGTAGGCAACAGGAAGTGGTCTGAGACATTGAAAGGTATCTTGAGCATATATGAGACCCCAAAGCCCACCTTCACAGTTATAAGACCACACCTCCTAATAGTGCTGCTCCCTTTGGGGGCTATTTTCTTTCAAATTACCATAGGAAGTGGTAAGTCAAATAATCTCTTTTCTCCCCAGCAAGCTTTTTGTACATGGTGTTTCATTGAAGCAACAGAAACCCTAAGTTAGACCCAAACTCACTACTCCAATAGAAATTTTCCCTAGAAAATTATCTTTTATGATGTTCAAGACAATGGTTTCAAAATATCAGGTACAAATATGGTCAAGGAGCTCAGAGACAATATGAATAAATTCCAGAATAAACACCACAACACACAATCAGATCAATTAAAGGAAACAATTCTAGATATGAAAATAGAATTTAACAAAGAATTTCTGAAGAAAGGTTGAATTGAATTTAACTCTAAGTGAGAAATTAAGTGAATTAAACAAAAATGTCAATGGAAAGCCATCAAAAAAGGGTCAAATGGAAAAGAGAATGCCAAGGCTGATGACAATGTAGACCAAGAGGGTCACTCATTAAAAGAAAACATTAAATATAAAAATACCTATGAATGGAGTATGCAGGAACTTTGGAACACTATAAAAGACAAAAATTCAGAAATAATAGGTATAGGAAAAGTAGAATAAACCCAAATCAAAGGCACAGTCATGTGGGAGTCCCCTCTATGTTCTGTGATTACCATTAATGAACAAAGAAACTTTTTTGGACCTATAGCAAGGCAGTACTTAGGTAGGCAGGGAAAGCTAGACTGAATGTGGGGGGTGGGGAAGAAGGGTGGAGTTAGAGAGATGCCACGTAGCCACTGGTGGAAATAGACATGCTGAAACTTTGCTAGTAGGCCACAACCTTATGGTGATGCAGAGATTAATGGAGATGGTTTAAATTAAGGTGTAAGAGTTAGATAATAAGAAGCTATAGCTAATAGGCCAAGCAGTAATTTAATTAATACAGTTTCTGTGTGATTATTTCTGGGCAAAGCGGCTGGGAACAAACAAGTGACCTTTTTCAACAGCACAGAATATATTTTTGACAAAACAATAGAAAAAAAAGTTCCTTAATCTAAAGATAGAGTTACCTATGGAGGTGTAAAAGGCATACAGAACACCAAACAGACAGGACCAAAAAAAATAACCACATCAGGTAATAGGTAAAACACTAACCCTTAGTTTACGAACAAAGAAAAGCTATTAAAAGCTACAGGCAAGTGAAACCAAGTCACATATAGACAAGCCAGTGAGAATAACAGCTGATTTGTCAATGGAGACTTTCAGAGCCAGGAGGACTTGAAATAACGTTCTGTTCATACTGAAAGACCACAGATGCTAGCCTAGACTGCTGTAACAAAAAAAAGCCTACCAGTCATAACAGAAGGAAAAAAGAAAAATTTTGCATGATAGAAGCATACTAAGGGAATTTAAGGCTACCAAACTGGCTCTTCAGAGAATCCTGGAAGAAATCCTTTGGTCTGGAGAGAAGGCATAAGGAATTAACAGTTCCATAACTGTTAATTAAAAAGAGGACTAAGAAAGCATCACAAAACAACTGACAGGAAATAATATACATCTTTCATTCATAACTCTGAATATTAATGATATCAATTTTCCAAGAAAGAGAAGCACTGCCCAGCACTGGATTAGAAATAGGATCTGTCTTTTGTTGTTCCATCATCGAAGATAGACACTACCTCAGTGTCCAAAGATAGAAACCATAAACAAATGGAACGAAGAAGCAAGTAGGCATGGCTATTCTAACAGCTGACGAAATAGACTCACACCAAAACTAGCCAGAAAGGTCACCTTTAAATTGATAAAGTATTTTCAAGACCTTCCTCTGTCTTTGGGTTTCCTTATGCCATCATGTGGTACAGGCTTCAAAATGAAGTATCTCATCACTCTCTCTTTAGTCTTCTTTAATTAAGTAGCTCTTATTTTTTAGTTTCTAATTTAGACGGGCTGGAGAGATGGCTCAGTGGATAGGTGCACTGGCTGCTCTTCCAGAGGACCTGAGTTCAATTCATAGCACACACATGGCAGCTCACAACTGTCTATAACGTTCCAGGGGATCTGTCACCCTCACACAGACAAATGTGCACATAAAAAAATAAATAAAATATTTTTTAAAAGAGTAATTTAGGTTGGTTCTTATATGTCCTTACACTAGAATACAGTCTTTACAGGTGTGGCTGTTCCCTGTCGTGGCTTGTTGTCAGTCGTGGTCGGCCTCCATGTGCTCTTTGGCATCTCCAGAGCTCCTGAGCACTGCCCCCTTCCAGCTGTTTGTAGGAAAGTTCCAGAGCCAGCACAAAACTTCTATGTTCTGAGCACTGCAGAGAGAGGATTTGGTTATAACGGTTTCTTATGGCATGTGTCGTAATAGCAATGTTGGCAGCAATGTTGGGGAGAAACTTGATAGCATTTCTTCACCTTGATGGATGTAGTCTTCATGTATTGCCCATGGCAAACATTGGACCAAGCATGTTGGTTCTCAGTTTTTCCCCTGTAGTGAGAGGTTAGATGGCAGGTGTGTGTGTTCTGGGGGTGGAAGAAGGCAGGAGCATCATGGAAGCCACCAGGTGCTTTAGGGCCAGGAACTGCAAGACTAAGAAAATTAACATTGTTGGTTGTAGACAATGGCGAAGCATTTGACTGCGCATCCAAGCACAGCACTGCTCCTTCCGTAGGGAGGAAGCGACCCTACCACATCTGCTCACAATTTGTACTCTCCCTGCAGCTCCTTGGGCTCTGCATTTTCTTGATCTCCCAAGTGTAGCTGGATGGTAGTCAGGTTTAGGATTATTAGCAAAGACTAACTAAGGAGCCAAGGAGATGGCTCAGGGGAAGAGGACTCGCCGTGCAAACCTGACTTCAGTTTAGATCCCCGGAAATGTTTACAATCCAGATACTGCAGTTACTCTCTGTAGACCCAGAGCAGCTATGGTGAGATAGCAGGGAGACAGGAAATGCTCCGGAAGCTTGCAGGTCAGCTAGACTGTGACTCAGTCCAGACACCCCCCCCCCTCCAACAAGGCAGAAGGCAAAAAGACCGTAGCTGAGTTTATCCTCTGATCTTCACATGCCTGCTGTGGCACTTACATATATGCTGCATACACATATTATACACACACAGGCTTTAAAAACTAAACAAGAAAAGCAAACACAAGTCATACTATATTTTTGAGGACGGGATCAGAATGGAAGAGCTTCTTCTTCCTCTCATTGTAGCAGCTCACACAATTATCAGGAGCCACCTCCCACAGTTCTCTTATTACTGGTGTTCACTGATGAGATTACAAGATTAATCTACTCTAGTTACTACCCTCTCAAAGACATATAATGTGGGGATAAGCTTTGTGCTCATTTATGTGTTATTCTTCTCATCATAATTTCTCAGTAGAGCGTTTTCAAACTGTACAAACAAAATGGCTGTGGTGAGAATGAATGGGAGATGGCAAGGAGTGCCAGCCGGCTTTCCATAGCCTATGTCAGCGCAGAGCCTCATGCTGGTGGCTGTGGCTCTTGGGCAGAGAGATATTTTATGAAGTGGAATGTCACTGATGTATTGATGGGCAGAGGCAAACAGCGCTGCAATAAGGCTAAGCATCAACCCCTCTTCGCTAAATTGCATTTTGTAGCTCTTAAAAGAAACACCATGAAAATAGTTTGTACATCATCACCAGCCCGAGGAGCCCACACTACACCACGACATAGAGCTGGTTATTTTGTTTTCAGCCTGAATTTAGAAAATCCCCTTGTGACTACTAACTACAACTTTGCCTCTCTTCCTATTCCTTTCTCACCCACACCAAGGATAAAGATACTCTTAAGAAAAAAAGTTGAATCAATTTACTAACAGTGAGTTAAGACCGATAAAACATCTTTCCAACCTTTTTTTTGGCTTATTTGGTTTTTTTTTGGGAGGGGGGATAGGACTCTAGGTCAGTTTGATCAAAGAAGCCAAGTTTCCCTGAGCATTCTCACCACTCAGGGTTCTTGATAGGTGTCCGGTTCCGAGACTGGGAAAAGCTTTCTAATCTCATCCACACAGTCAATTGACTGCTGTGCCTGGGGCAAAGCTATTTACCTAGTGTCTCAAGGACACAGTGGGCCTGGGGGCATTTTTAAATTCTATCTCTTTTGTGCCGCAAGTAAAATTGGTTATATATTCATCAAAATTTACGTCTACCTTCACGAGTTACAAGCGTGCAATTCTTAAAGTCAACAGCTTAAGAATGATTTGGAGTAGAGAGGGTGTTGACCCTGGTGACAATAAGCATCGATGAAAACAGTAGACTCAAAAGCCCCGCATGAGAAAGGCAAGTCTGTAAAGAACAGAGGGAAACAAGCCATTCTGTAACAGATCTGCTCTGGGGCTGTATTTCTCCCATCATTGTCTGGACCTGAAAAAATCCCATTGTCTGATTCTAGGGAGCTAAGATGACCCAAAGCCATCAGGATTAAATATAGTCGAGTAAGTCATTCCCTTTTGGCCACTAAGCCCTTGCTTTAATAACGCCTGCCCTGCTCCGAATGCTGGGTCTCATTTATAGGTAAAATAAAAATAAACTTTGATGACCACTTCAGCAGCTGCAAAGAAAAGAATTATTATTTCCTTCCTTTTTTGGTTCTTTTGAGTTCTCAGGAGGTGTGGTGGGAAAAATCAACACCAGATGGCTCTCAAGGAGATGATGCTCAGTTTTAAATTTATGGCCCATTTCTGGAAGACAATCTGAAGGTGGCCCGGGTTTCAAATAACTTCCAGAACAGATGCACCGGGGAATGCCTCCCACTTTGCTTTACAGAGCAAGTCCCATGGTTCACCTGTTTGCTGGTGCTGTTTGATTGTAGGATGGTGAGACTGTGACTTTAACTGCCGTGGTGACAACCCACCTTGGCTCCGTGCCTGCAAGAACACTGCCATGCTAATTCAGAAGTATTCTCTTCATATGCGTTAGTGGCAACAGAAAGCATCACCTGTGTGTGGGCTTTGTGTAACTTAGTTTCCCTCTCTCTCTCTCTCTCTCTCTCTCTCTCTGTTTCTTTCTCTCGAGACAGGGTTTCACTGTAGTTTTAAAGTCTGTTCTGGAACTACCTCTTGTAGACCAGTCTGGCCTTGAACTCACAGAGACCTGCCTGCCTCTGCCTCCCGAGTGCTGGGATTAAAGGCGTGCACCACCACCACCTGGCAACTTAGTCTATCTGTAGAACAGTAAGCAACAGTCAAACAGACCAATGTTTCCTAAAACTCATGGCAGGATTGTATTTTCAAACGGAGAAAAGGAGGGTGAGAGAATTCTAGAAGGGAGAAGAGAGTTATGATTTTGATATTGAACAGTTTCCTTGTTGCAAAGTATCTGGACCGTGGACATGTTATTTGGCTACATTTTTAAACACAGGACCTCTGGGAGCTGGTTAGGGTTAAGTAAGTCCATTCCGGGGAAGTTGGCTTCATGACAGCGAGGTTGGAGGGCTGCTAACTGCACCGCTAAAATAGATGCCGTACAAATTAATGTTGTCTTACTGTTATAGAAAGTTCTCTGTTAGGTAGGTGCTTAGACCAGAATGTCTTTACGGGTCCCTCACGAGAGGTCATGTTTCTCTGTGGTCCTGTGAATTCCTCCTGAGGTGTCTTCAGTTTCTAAACCAGTGGTCAAGGAAAGGGAGTGCTGGTCTACACTCCGGCACTTGGGAAGTGGAGGCAGGAGGATCATAAATCCAAGGTCATCCTTGGCCTTAGAGCAAGTGTGAACTCTGTCTAGGCTGCGGGAAACTATGTCTTAAACAATACCAGACTTTGTACAGGCAAAGAGCCTCACATTCCTCTGACCTCGCTGTGTTCACAGCAGGAACGTGTACCTGGGGGCTGGAGAGATGGCAGTTATTAAGAGAAGTTGCTGTTCTTGCAGAATCACCTGCAACCCGAGCTCCAGGGAATCTGAGCCCCGCCATGGCCTCCTCCAGCACCACATTCACACGTGGACATGCTCGAATATGCTTGTGTGTGTGTACGGACGCACATACAGACCTTAAACTAAAACATATCTAAAAAAGCAGTGCCCCTGCAATACAGACAGCATTTCTCTGTTTTCGCTGG
Source organism: Arvicola amphibius (assembly GCF_903992535.2). NCBI lineage: Eukaryota > Metazoa > Chordata > Mammalia > Rodentia > Cricetidae > Arvicola > Arvicola amphibius. The sequence goes on from NC_052055.2 coordinate 87,369,964, forward strand.
AAATGAGAACCATCTCTTTTTTCAGACTTAAGAGGAATGATTTGTGGCTGTCATTATTTATAGGGTTTTCTAATCATAGAAGTATTTTAGATAGTAAAAAAAAAATGACCATAGTATAGTTTGAGCACTTAAAATCTTACTTTTGCCTGGGCAGTGATGGCACACATCTTTAATCCCATCTCTTGGGAAACAGAGGCAGGCAGACCTCAGTGTGTTTGGGGCCAGCCTGGTCTACAGAGTTCCAGCACAGCCAGGGCTACACAGTGAAACCCCATCTTTAAAAAACAAAAACCAACCAACCAACTAACCAACCAACTAACCAACTAACCAACCAACCAACCAGTCCAACAATCAACAAGCTAACCCAACAACCAACCAATCAACCTAACAGCCAACCAACCAACCAACCAACCAACCAACCAACCAACCAACCAACCACAACTCCTACTTTTGTGGAAGATGCTTACTAGTTACATGCATAACCCAATAAATTACCCTTATTTCTTCAAATCGTCCCATCTCTCTTTAAATGTCCCTCCCTTCCTTGTCCACCTAGACATGCTCCTTCCTCATCTGGTGCAGCCGTCTCCCATTCGTTCCTCATGCGGCATCTCAGACATGCTCAGAGATACTCATTCAGATCCATGTGGCCTGGCCAACTCCCTTGGTAATTCGAGCCCTCAACACTGTGAAACAAGACATTTTGGTTCTGTTAAGTCCCTCAGTTGCGGCACTTCACTTTGGTGTTTTGGGACCTGTCACCTGACATGCAATACATTAGGTTTAGCTTGTTTACTGATTCTATTTCTGTCTACCATTATAGACGCTAAGCTTTATAGGGGGAGGGGCATGAAAATCTTTGTTCAGTCTCCAATACTCAGAGCCTTGCATGGCACTCAGTGAATAGTTGTCAAAAGACTGCAGAGGTAAATACTTTAGTATTCCATTGAAAAAATAATTTGTTCCCTTTTGAAAGAAAAATAACCGTCTAGTTATCAGTGAAATGGGACACAATTTCAGTAACATAAGAACGTATTTTTGTTTTATAATTTTTTTTTTACCTTACAATCTATTACGGTTCTTTAAAAAATGTTTCATAATTGGAACTACTTGGTTAGAAGAGTCTTATGTATTTGACCACACCGTGAAGGTATTGTGGCCAGGGCCAGATCCACGTGGTCTAGAGCTCTGCTGAGAGTCAAGTCATTGTTTGTATGCAGGGTGTATTGTATGTATTTGTGGGTGTGACTGTGTGTCTGTGGGTGTTTATGTGTGGTCTATGTATAGTGTATGTGGTATATATATTGTGTGTGTATATGTGTGATGTGGTATGTGTACAGTGTGTGTATGTATCTGGCGTGTGTATAGTGTGCATGCGGTACTGTGCATATGTGGTATGTGCTGTGTGTGTGTTGGAAATGTGTGCTGCCCGTTTCTTTCCTGTTGACAAGGGAGTACAGAGAGCCAGCCTCCCTGCAGATTCCTTTGTCCCTCATCTTTGTGTTACTGACCCCTGCTATCCTAAAGGTGCTCCTGCAGGCCTCTGCAACTGGAAAGAACAGACTCCAAGGCCACAGAGACTTGGCCTTTTACTTCCTCAGAGGTTTCTTAGGTCTGGAAACTCACCTTTGATAACTGCGTGGGATTACACATCTGCCTTAGTTCTCAGGCTTACAGAGAACAGAGTGGGCTGCTGTGTTTAAAGGCGAAACAGCCTGTGTCTCCTGCGGTACCTTCTGCCAGTGTAAAATATGGTAGTCGGGGTGATGCTGTGGCTGCTTTGTTTTTCTTAATGCTCCCTCATTCTCCCCACTAAAACTCCCCACTTTGAAGTCCTCCCCTCTTTTACTTGTAAGTTCTGGGTGCTGGGAATCAGCAAGCTGAATTCATTCTTAGCTGCTGATCCGCCTCTCCAACCTCCACTTGTTCATTTATACCAGGGCAAGTTTGGGTTGAAGAAAATAATCCCCAGGGCTCCCAAGTACGCAAACATATCAGCCAGAGAGTTAATGGGTTCATTTCTTGATGAATTGATTGATTATTTTAGGTTTTAAAAACTCCTGTAACCTTGATTCTGTGAATTCTGAACCCCATCTAATTCGATTGCCTCATCTGTCCAGCCCACACGAGGGAAGATTTTCTGTGTCTTCCTGTCAGAATTAGATGAACAATCTAACATGACTCATCTGGAACATTTTAAAGATTAACGACTCTAGAGGAGTCCCTCTGACAAGGCACAAGCATGCTGTCCTAAAATAAAAGAACACAATCAAAGAATGTACTCACGCACAAATAGCGCTTCTGATAAGTGAATTCTGGAAAGTCCCTTACTCGGTGAATCATTAGCTCATGGCTACGGTGACGGCCACAGAGGCTGTGCAGATGCTGCCACCTGCTGTTTGATGGTGGTATAACGCCCTTATGTAACAAACACCTTGCCTCGATCACGTTCTCTTTTAAAATTATTTACGCTTTCACTAACTTCCTTTTAAGTACTGTACCTACCTGTTCTCTGTAAGATTTTATATATATAAATTGGGAAATCCTGACTTAAAGTTCTAATTTTCCCGAGATCTCCTTTCGTATGTTGAAACAAACAAACAAAACCTGTTTCAGGTTTGAACAGGCCACGGTTTATGTAACTGAAATCTTATTTAAAAATATATCGTTTTTCCAACTGAATTACTGGGTTGCCACTTAGTTTTATTCTGTGGAAAATGATTTTACTTTTTTTTCTTCGTCTTAGACTTTTCAGGCTGTTATAACAAAGTATCCCTCAATGTGGGTTCGGCTGGGCTCTAAGAGTGGACATATTTATCTCTGTCCTGTAGGATGAGGAGAACCAGACAGAACTGACGTAGGACTTGGGATCTGTGAGTCTACTCATGCCTGCCTCGTTGGGAGAGGGACCAGTGATCCCTGACCCTCATCTTGTTCTTTAGCTTGATGCCCTGAGGATCCAGTCAGTTTTCAAAGGCAAATGCACACTAATCTGGAGGTTAGGATTTGAATGCAGGATTCATGGGGCAGAACTGGAGGCACAAATACTGTTAGACTTTGATACTGGTAAACACACTGGATGGCAGTGACTGAGTAGTTAATTATCTTTTATTAGGCTGAAAACCAATTTCTTTAATTGCTAATTAATTTCTGAATTGTCTTGATGATTCTGCAATATGTGTCAAGCACAGTTTTTAGTATGTCATCCATTAAATCCAGAAATACAGTAAATGTCCAGAAATTTTCAGCTTTATTTCAGGTTACTTTAAAAGCTCAGAGATAATGCCTGGCTTATGGATGGATGGTTATGACCGGACTAGTTCTAGGGTTAAGTAAAATATATAAAATGTTTTATAGTCAGCAACACTTTGGATATCTTAGTAGACTCATAAGGTAATTAGTGAAGTAACTGTTTATTACAGATATGGGAAGTTGGACACAGAAATTGAAGTACTTGTGTTGATGCATAAATGTCCCTCATCTACCAAAAATAACCTTGTGCGTTTGGTTTTCTTGTTTGCTTCTTTCTTGTGGTTTTTCGAGACAAGGTTTCTCTGTGTAACAGCTCTGGCTACTTTGGAACTCACTTTGTAGACCAGGCTGGCCTTAAACTCACAGAGGAGACCTCTGCCTCCCGAGCGCTGGGGTTAAAGGTGTATGTCATCACTGCCAGGTGCATTTAGTTTCCTAACTCCAAAGTTATGAGTTAGCGTAATTAATTGTGTGTTAGGTACTCAATTCTTTTTCTACTTTCACTTCCTGGATGAGTTAGAAAGTGCATCATTCCACGGAGTCTCCATTCAAGACTCCCCTACACAGGTCTCCACGTTAAGCCCAGAATTTAACCGTGTCACACCCGGACATCAGACCTGCTGGAGCTGTGGAAGCGCAGGAGGAGGACGTAGTCTAAAGTGTGACTGAAGTCCTTCGCTGGCTTTCAGCTTCCGCGGCTCAAATTTCAGAGGCCACTTTCACTGAGCCCTTGGCAAATTCCCCGGAGGTGTGGCATTCCTTTCATGCTTTGGCTCTGCAGGCTTCTGTTGCGCACCTCTAGACAGAGCTTGGGACTCATCACGAGGGCAGGCTCTTCCGGGTAGTTTTTCACCTTTCACCACAAAGTCCATAGGAGAGTTTCAGATTGTGTGTGACTGATTAACCAACAGAATGTACAGGGTTGGTGAGACCACTCAGCAGGTTAAAAACGCCCTTGCTGAGGGGAGCAGAGAGAAAAATGTAGAGCTCAATAAAAATCAAAAAAAAAAAAATAAAAAAAAAGGAAAAACCTATCAAACTGGGAGCAAGCCTGGAACTCCACTCCCCCCCTCTCCCCAAAAAGAAGAGGTCGTTAGACCTCCATACACCCAGCATGGCGCTTGCACACCACCCCAATACATGCATTTTTAAAAAAGAAAGGTGTTTGTAGCCTGGAAATCTAGGGTCTTTGTAGAATGTTGCTGTTGTCTCATATGCTCGGCCTCATTTTCCTGTTTTCTCCTTACCGCTCCCATTCCACATTCCAGTGGGGCTCCTCAAGGCATCTTTCTAACGTGCGGTTCTGATTAAGTTAAATATCTCCCCTACCTCAGTAACAATCAACCGATAGAAGGCCTTCCTGGCAGGTAAATAAGGTCTTGGGAACGGCCTGAACCTCTACTGCTCTTGGCCTTCTTTAATGTACCCTTGAGTGCTCCCCTTGTTAGCTCAGTGCACGGAGGCTCAAGCTCCGGCTTCTCTGGCAGGGCATTATCTCCAGGAGTACAAACAGCATTTGTTTGGAGGCAGCATACCGATGTAAGCCACGCCCCCAAAGAGCTTTGCATTAACCTCTACCCTTTGAAAGCCTTTTTTTTTTCTTTTTGAATCTATGCTTCTATTGTCATTAGTTCTCAAAGAGGCTTCACTACTCCACCCAAGGAGTTCATTCATCTTCTTAGAAGTGCATGGTTTATCTTTGTCCCTCTACAAGCCTGGGGGTGCCTTAAAGATATGACATTTTCTAGATTTTCCTTCCTTCCTTCCTTCCTTCCTTCCTTCCTTCCTTCCTTCTTTCCTTCCGCCCTTCCCTTCCCTTGCCTTCCCTTCCCTTTCCTCCTCCTCCTTCTCCTTCTCCTCCTCCTTCTCCTCTTCTTCCTCCTCTTCCTCCTCCTCTTCTTCTTCCTCTTTTTGTTCCTCTTCTTCCTCTTCCTCCTTCTCCTCCTCTTCCTTTTTTTTTTTTTTTTTTTTTTTTTTGAGACAGGGTTTCTTTGTGTAACAGCCCTGGCTGTCCTTGAACTCATAAACCAAGCTGGTCTCAAACTCATTGAGATCCCCCTGCCTCTGTCTCTTAAGTGCTGGGGTTAAAGGCGTGTGCCACCACTGCCCAGCAAGATTTCTTTATTAACTAAAAAAGAAAACAAATCAGCATGTTCTATAAACCAAGAGTCTATGGGCATTCCCTCATTGTTTGCATATGGCTGGCAGTCTTTGTTCTTTCTTATGTGGCCACTGTTTTTCAAGCTCATCATTCTCCTAAATCTTTAAGTTTGATTAAATTCCTTAGCTCTTGCCTAATACTGAACGACTGAGTCATTTATTATCTTCTATTATGAATGAATGGCTTTGTTTGATTTTTGGTAGCTGAAGAAGAAGGGTTCTGCTTTGGTTTTTGGAGGGGTCAAGGACTAGAGGCCGAGTCTTCCATCTTATTTTTCATTTCCATAGTTAACATTTTTCTAATACTAGGGATAGCTCTGCCCAAGTCACTCCTGAGTAATGGGCCATGCTATGTGAGTCACTTATGACTCGGCAAGTATTTCAGATTCTTAATGAGTTACCATTGATTGACGAGGCTTCCCAAACCCTGTTAGTCACGCAGCTTGCCTGTTTTCAGCTCGTGACTAATTGAACATGCGAACACAAATTTACTTTGTAACTTTCCAAATTTTCAAATGACTTGAGCATCAGTTATCTCACTTATTGTCATAAATCACGTGCCATCAACTGTGGAAAACATCCTTTTATCTAGAGACTTTCCTAGACTTCATATCCCATTGGAAAAATCCATCCAGGAAAAAAATGAATGAATGAAGGAAGGAAGGAAGGAGGGTATGAGCCTGGGATGAAGGAATGGAGATGAAATGGAAGCAGAAAAAGATGGCTTTAAGATTTATTTTTATATAGTGGGTGTAGGGGGTGAGGTGGGGAGGCAGGTGTGCAGGGTTGTGTGCCAAGGCTGTTGGCACACACACCTAGAGGTCAGAGGGCAACTTTTCAAGAGTTGGTTCTCTCCCCTCCTACCTTGGTTTTGGAGCATGGTTACTCTTGCTACTGCTTCTGGACCATTTTCCTGTTTCTCTTTCCCATCGTACCGTATGAGTAAAAGGGCTGGGATTAGAGGCAGGAAGCATGGCATCTGGCTATTTTCCATCAGTGCTACAAATCAAGTCAAAGTTGTTGGGGTTGTGTGGCAGGCACTTTCACCAGCTGAGCCAGCTCACCAGCTCTAGAAATGGCCCTAAAATTGTGTATCTGATCAACAAATAAAACCATTCGGCTTAACTAAGGAACACAGACAACACAAATAAATGGAGAGCATTATCATTATAATACCACTACAAATTGTAAAGGAGCCAGTTCCCCTCAGGTAGCCTACAGATTGATGCAAATTCAAAATGACAGTGTGGTTTTATGGCTTATTTGTTTTAAAGATACTGCATTCAAAATTCCTGTATTAAGGAGTTTTGAAAGGGGACAATGAAAGCAGTTATGCTTTTATTAAAGGCCTTTTCCTATATACTCTGTCTGCACTCTGAATTCCTTACATAGACACCAGATGTTAGACTTTTTTCTCCCCACACATCAATGTTGACTGCCTGTGCTCTGCCATCTGCCAGAGTGGCTCCTAGATCTTAGGAGCACCTTTTACTCAGGCTTAGCAGTTTATTAGAAAGGATGTAGCAGAGGATACAGATGAGCAGGCAGCTGCATAAGGTAAGTTACAAGAAGGGTTTTAGAGCCTTCGCCATGACCTATCTGGAGTGTACCACCAATATATTACCTCCATGTCCTCCGTGTTCAGAAAATGCAGCTCATAGTCTTCTGGTAGTTTTTATCAATTATTATATAAATTCATTGAAAATTTATTGAATATATTCTGATCACCCTCCTCCATTGACTCCAAGATTCTCCTACCTTCCCACCCATCCAATTCAGGATTTCTCTCTCTCTCTCTTTCTTTAAAAATCAAACAGGCAAATTAAAAAAAAAGACAAAAAAGACAAAAAACCAGAATAAACAACGAAAAAGCACAAGAAACACACACATACACACACACGTGTGTGCATACACACACAAAACAATAAAAATACAAAATTGAAAACCACAATAAATAATCAAAGACCAGAAAAATAAGATATAATGGAGAAACAATGCCACAAGTAGACATCTTTCCCCAGCAACTGAAACTGCCAGTTCCAGGAATGAGTTACATCGAATTGAATTGTTGGCCAAAGAGACCCCATGGAAACCCCAAACAACTCAAGCTTTTGCCACAAACTGATGCTAAGGACCCATTGCTGAAGACAACACCCACCTATCTTATTAAAAATGCAGAAGTAGACTGTATATCTATCTAGAACTTTCACTGCTACCCTTCATGATACTGGAAGGTACTCTGCATGCTACCAGAGGAGAAAGGTAAACAACAGCCCATCTACAAACCCTCTGGTCTGCAATGGTGACCTACCTGCACAATCTGCTCACGCAATAGGGACTCTATCAATTATTAGCTCACCTTCCAGCTTCTCCCTGCTGTAGGAGGTGCTGATTAAGAACTCTGAACATGTCATTGTGAGTTGGTCTTTCTGGTGACGAACTCCCACATCACTGAGGCGACAATGAAGGCAATCCCATGAACCAGGAAACTCTAAGGACCTGGGTGCTCCATCGACAACTGGGGTCAAGGCCAAACGAGAGGACCAAATTCCTCTAGCACACTTGTTGCTCAGAACATTGCTAGGGTATGAGGAACTTTGTTTCAGGGCCAGGCAGAAAATAAATATGTATTTCTGGTTAAGTTGAGTGTCATTAAATATGCTTAAAATAGCAGCAGTAAAATGAGAGCTAGCATAATAATCAACAAATGGATTGAGGAAATGGAATATGGATTTCAGGAAAAAAACTTTTACTTTGTAAACTTAGTTTATGGAAGCATCTTCTTTCATTAAGTAGGGAAACCTGTTCAGGGAAAATTATTGTGCCTGAGATTGCTACCCAGACTCATCATTTATTCTTCCTTAGTTTTGGAGCCCATGACTTTTGGTAAGATGTACAGTTGACCACAATGGAGACAATTACTTCCCAGCATCTCTTGCAGCTAAGTGGCTATGTGACTAATTTCAGATCAACAGGCTGCCGGGTCTCTGCACTATCATTGCATAGCTTCATTTTTGCTTGATAGCTGCAGGAGGTGGTTTTGGATTTGACATTGCTTTCCTTCTAGATTTTAGTTTTACTGCTGAGATGTTCAAGTCACTTTGGCATTGCATTTATAATCCTTTAGAATTATATTTGTTTTCTATGTAGGAATAAGAAATTTTCCAGCACTTGGGAGGCAGAGATAGGGAGGCAGATCTCTGTGAGTTCAAGATCAGCTTGGTCTACAGAGTGAGTTTCAGCATAGGCTCCAAAGCTACAGAGAAACCCTGTCTCGACAAACAAACATAACAAACAAACAAAGAAACGAAAGAAAGAAAGAAAGAAAGAAAGAAAGAAAGAAAGAAAGAAAGAAATCTGCCAGTAATTTAGCAAACCAAATCATACCTATTTATTATTTCATAATTCTATTTCTGAGGATGACTCAGCAGGTGAAGGTCTTTCTATGCAGCCTAAGGATCTCAGTTTGATTCCTGGAACTCACATAAAGATGGAAGGCAAGAACCAAACCCACAAAGTCGTTCTCAGGCCTCCACAAATACACAAGGACATCTCCACATAGTTACTTACACATAAAAAAATTCTACCACACAGAGATTGTTATTAATTTTCTGGATTCTCCTCTTTTATGGCCAAAGTTGAAGTTTTGATTTGGGGCTGGGCTTTTAGATAAAACTGTAAGAAAAAAATAACCTGTACCAGGCTTTTACTTTTGAGCTACCAACCAGTTCCCAAACCATGGCATGGAGTCTTATTATTAGTTATGAATGCTTGGCCTTAGCCTAGACTCTTTCTTGCTGGCTCTTATAACTTAACCTGTTTTTCTTCATCTATGTTTTGCCTCTGGGCTTTTTATTTTTCCTCCTGTATATCTTTCTTTCACTGCTTCTCATGTCTGGCTGGTGGCTCCTGGCTTCCTCTCTTTCTCCCTTGTTCTCTCCCTCTTCTCTTCTCCTCTTCTCTTATCCTCTTCTCCTCTTTTCCTCCTCTTCTCCTCTTCTCCTCTCCTCCTCTCCTCTTCTTCTCCTCTTCTTCTCCTCTCCTCCCCTCCCTTCCCCTCCCCTCCCCTCCCCTCCCCTCCCCTCCCCTCCTCTCCTCTCCTCTCCTCTCCTCTCCTCTCCTCTCCTCTCCTCTCCTCTCCTCTCCTCTCCTCTATTCTTCTCTTGCTTAGATTTCTCCTCCTATTTATGTTCTCTGCCTACCAGCCCAGCTATCCCTCTCCTGCCTAGTTATTGGCCAGTCAGCTTTTTATTAGGTCATTCAGGTACCTTAGGCAGGCAAGGTGAAACAGCAACACATCTTTTCATAACTAAACAAATGTAGCATGAACAAATGTAACACATCGCTGCACAGTTAAAGTAATATTCCACAGCATAAACAAATGCAACACATCCTTACATTGTTAAACAAATGTAAGACATCTTTGCCTAGTTAAGATCATACTCTGCAACAATGACCTGTTAAACTTTTGAGTTATAGTGCAGGTAGCCCACTCTTCCTCAGAACTGAGTCTGTTTTCTTGTTGGCGGTCAGATGGGGACTTGGTATATCACCCGTAAGCTGGTGTCCTTGCTTGACTTGTGGCCTCCTCTGTCTCCAGGTAGCATTTGTTTCTTTTGGTGGCCTTCAGTCTCTCTGAGTCACCTTCTCACCTCGGGTAGTCAGAGGAAACTGATTTCAAATGGCTCCTGCAGTTGGTTAGGCCACCTAGATAATCTCCGTATATTCAAACCATGGGTTTTAACTGCATTAGCACGTTCTTTCTCAGCAGTGCGTAGAAGAGAGTTTAAGAGAATAAACAGAGGGTTGTGTCTTAGTCATGGTTTCTATTGCTGTGCCATTACATCATGACCATGAGCAGCTTGGAGAGGAAAAGGGTTTATTTTACCTTATAACACTCATGTCATACTTGGTTACTAAGGGAAGCTGGGGCAGGAACGTGGAGGCAAGAACTGAAGCAGAGAGGCTGGGCGGTGGTGGCGCACGCCTTTAATCCCAGCACTCGGGAGGCAGAGGCAGGCGGATCTCTGAGTTCGAGGCCAGCCTGGTCTACAAGAGCTAGCTCCAGGACAGGCTCTAGAAACTACAGGGAAACCCTGTCTCGAAAAACCAAAAAAAAAAAAAAAAAAAAAAAAAAAAAAAAAAAAAAAAAGAATTGAAGCAGAGGCTGCTGAGAAAGGCTCCTTACTGGTGTTTGCTTCCTGGTTTGCTCAGTTTGCTTTATTGTACAACTCAGGACCACCTGTCCAAGGTTGGCTGTACCCACAGTAATACGGGCCTTTCCATATGAATTATCAACCAAGAATATGCTCCACAGGCATGCTTATAGGCCAGTCTCATGGGGATATTTTTCTTTTTTTTTCCTTTTACATTTTAATCTATCTATCTATCTATCTATCTATCTATCTATCTATCTATCTACCTACCTACCTATCTATCTATCATCTATCTATAAAGATATATATATATATATGTATATATGTCTCCATATTTTATTTTGTTTTGACATACTAATCCCAGTTCTCCTTTCCTCCCCTCTTCTGGCTCCCCCCACTTTCCCCTCACACCACCCCCATCTGCTCCTCAGAGAGGGTAAGGCCTTCACGGGGAGTCAACAAATTCTGTCACATCACCACACTGAGGCAGGACCAAGGCCCTTCCTGTCATTTCTAGGCTGAGCAAGGTTTCTCTTCATAGGAAATGGGCTCCAGAATGCGAGATCATTCATTAGTGATAGCTCCTGGTCCCACTGCCAGTGGTCCCACAAACGGCCAAGCCACTCACTGTTGCCTACCTTCAGGGGGCCTAGATGGGTCTTATTCAGGTTCTCTGGTTGCCAGTCCAGAGTCAGTGAGTGCCTACTAGTTCAGGCCAGTTGTTCCTGAGGCTTTCCCCGTCGCAGACTTGACCCCTTTGCTCATGTTATGGCTCTTATGCCTTGGGGGATATTTTCTTAATTGAAGTTCTCTCTTCTCAGAGGACTCTGGTTTGTATCAAGTTGCCACAAAACTAGCAGGCACAGATAGGTGTCTTGGGGATCTAGTTTTAGGTTTTTCCTGCTACTGCAGCTGTTTGGACTTTACAGAAGAGCCACACCCCCTCGTGGGAGCTCAGCTATTTCGCTTTGTTACTGGAATAAGGAGTGCTACCCTCATCTCATAGAGGTCATCTGTCAAGAGCCGGGGTTTTCATTCTGGATCCCATGGGGACTGACAGAGAAGAGAGAGTAAGAGAGGTGTATTTGTAAATTCGAACCTGGGAGATGGGTCGTTTCTATTTGACTCACACATTTACTCAAGTACCATGTTTTGACTTTTCTGTTTCATAAATAAATTTAAAAGAGATATGTTTTTAAATACCATATTTTATCTCAGACTGATGAAAATAACCAGGAAAGAATCAATATGTGACTCAACAAGAGCCTACTCTTTTGAGGTGAAATGGGGTAACAACATGTGAACAGGACTTCATTTAAAAATAATGCAGGCCATTATTTGGGGATGGAAAGATGGCTCAGAGGTTAAGAGCACTGACTGCTCTTCCAGAGGTCCTGAGCTCAATTCCCAGCAATCACATAGTGATTCACAACCATCTATAATGAGATCTGGTGTACTCTTCTGGCCTGCAGGCATACATGTAGGCAGAACACTGTATACATAATAAATATATCTTTAAAAATGTTTAAGAATATGATGTAGGCCTATGGAATGAGTTAGCACATAGACTTATTTTTCACTCATTTTGTTGGCATGGAAGAATAGTTAGCCCTGTTTAAATTATTTAGCTAAGAGAGGAATGAGCAAGGGGTTATTATAAGAAACTTGAAGTTATGCTTAAATATTTCCTATATTTATTTGTTTGTATGTGAGTGTAGGACACATGTGTGCAGGAGCTATGGAAGCTAGAAGAGTTGTCATATTCTGCTGGACCTGTATCATGGGTGACTGTGAACCAACTGATGTCGGTACTGGGACTTGAATCCAGGTCCTCCAGAAGAGAATCTCTCTTAACTATTGAACTCTCCAGTCCCACCTCTTTGTTGTTTGTGACAGGGTCTCCTATAGACCAGATTGGTCTCAAACTCATTATACCGCTGAAGACGACATAGGATGTCTGACCTTCCTACCCCCCATCTTTCAAGTATTAGAATTATGGGCATGTGGAACCCACTCCCAGCTTTATGGGGTTCTGGGAACTGAACCCAGGTCTTTGTGCATGACAGTCAACCATTCTATCACCTACACTACATTCCCAGTCACAGAAGCTTTCTCTATTAAGCAGATCTCGTTGGGGTCACTGAGATGGTTCTACTTGTCAAAGCACCTGTTGCCAATCCTGATAACCAAACTTCATCACTGTACCTATGTGGTAGAAGGAGAAAAACTCACTCCCTAAAGTTGGTCTAGACTCCTGTAAGTTGTCCTCTGACCTCCACCTGTATGCCATGGCAAGTGTACCTGGCACAGCCATAGCTGATAGATATGCCAGAAGTCGTAAAGCCAGCACAGCACAGCTGTTTGGTAAAGCTGAACTACATGATGGCTGCCATGCTACCTTTGGCTTTCATCTCCACCTGATGCATACTTGGGAGACTTTTAAGAGTTGTAAAATTTGGGGATATTAGATTGATGGAAAATTTCTTATAAATCGTTCAAGCCTCTCCCAGGAATGTTATTCCTAAGCTTCCACAGGACAGCCCTGAACATACTATTCTCCTGCTTTAGGAGATATCCTTATCTACTTGAAGGTCTTCCTTATGCCTTGGAGGTTGTGACACACATAAAGAAGCCAGAGGTCTCTTTATGAGATTATGAGATAGTTTTGAAATATCTGTTCTTGTGCTTACTCAGGAACATGGTAATCAAAACAATGTAAATTTTAAAATGTCAGCAATCTTTGGTGGGTTAGAGGAATTGCCCACAGATAAGATTGCAAGCCTTTTCCTACTATATACTCAGGCAATTATGTGGCATATACAGCAACAAAGTTAAATTAGCTGAAGTTACCTCTGACCTACACAGAGACTTATACTGATGGGCAAAGAACAATGTAGAAGGATAATAAAGTTTTCTATAAAGATATAAAACATAAACATTGTATTATGCCAAAATTTGAATAATTAACTCCAGCAACTTTGGCCTGAAGATACTTCTTGGGCCCTCTGACCATTAAGAGTTAATAATATTCACTAATCCCACAATGACTCACTAATCTAAGCCCACAATGGTTCCCTCAAACCAGGAACTAGGGAAACTCCCAGGAAACTGCAAGGATGACCCTAGCTAAGAAACTAAGCAATAGTGGAAGGGTACCTAAACTTCCTTTCCCCTGTAATAAGATTGATGACTACCTTTTTAAAAAAAATTTATTTATTTATTTGCTTATGTATACAGTACTATACCTGTAGGCCAGAAGAGAGCACCAGATTTCATTATAGGTGGTTGTGAGCCACCATGTGGTTGCTGGGAATTGAACTCAAGACCTCTGGAAGAGCAGTCAGTGCTCTTAACTGCTGAGCCATCTCTCCAGCCCCCGATGACTACCTTAATTGTCATCATAGAACATTCATCCAGTAACTAATGGAAGCAGATACAGAGATTCAGAGCTAAGCACTGGGCCAAGCTCCTGGAGTCTAGTCATGGAGAGAGAGGAGCAATATTATGAGCAAAGGGTCTAAGACCGTGATGGGGATACTAACAGCTATAGCTGACTTGAGGTAGTGGGAGCTCACTGACCCCGGAATGACAGCTGCAGAACCAGCATAAGACCAAACTAGGCCCTCTGAATGTGGGTGACAGTTTTGTGGCAGGGCAGTTTTGGGGGCCTCTAGGAGTGCAACCATTTATTCCCTAGTGCGTCCACTGGCTCTTTGGAGCCCGTTCCCTATGGTGGGATACTTTGTTCAACCTTGACATAGGGTGGAGGGTGTAGGCCCTGTCTCAAGTGACAGACTTTGCTGACTCCCTGTGGGAGGCCTCACCCTCTCTTATGAGGGGATGGGGGTAGGTTGAGGGAAAGGAGGGGGCAGAGCAGGAGGAGGGGAGGGAGCAGGAACTGGGATTAGTGTGTAAAAGAAGATTTTTCTAAAAATAAAAAAATTTAAAAAGTGTCAATAATACACTGCTTGGGACATGGCAGTAAGCCCGGGATGGCTTGAAGATTGTTTTGGTCTAATGTCCTTGTAGCCACAAAAGCTACCAGCCCTGAGAATAGCCTGTTATATGTTCCTAGATTCTTAAAAATTGGGTTAATGAGTAACAATTATAAATCTGTTTATCAGTGATGTCAAAACTTGATAGAAAATGATTGGAAATGATAACTCTCTTCTGTTATAGTTTATTAATAATAACTAAAAGATGAGGAAAAGGGATTGAAACACATGTTCAAAACAAAAATAATAGGATCTATGTTTTGGAACAACATGAATTAATCCCTGTATTCTGTATAAATAAAGAAGCACTCTGGCTGCCTGTCAGTCAGGCTGTAAGATTCTCTGGACCACCATGGCCTAACTCCCTCCCTCCCTTGTCAACTCCTTACATCCTCTGTTGGGACCTGTCTACCATCGGGGATGGCTCCTGGTGGGTACCCTCTTCATAAAACAAATAAAAGAATAAGTATTAAAAAAACTCAAAACTCATGTTACTACAAGTGAGATGTGAATCTAAAAGTGTTAATTAGTTTGGCTAGGTTGACTAGCCAGTGAGCTCCCAGGAACCTCTTGCCTCTGCCTCCCTTCCAACAAGTTTACCAGCACCAGTAGCTGGATCCTTATGCGGAGTCCTTCATCGTATTCCAAGATATCTGATTGTTATTTACTTTTTCTTTTGGTTTCAACTGACTATGCTATGCTCAGGATGCTGACTTAGTGTTTGGCTTGTTTGAGGGTCTATTTGATGGTTAGTACTGTCAACTTGACAGGACCTGGAATCATCTGAGAGACAAGCCTCTGGGTGTGCCTGTGAAGGATCACACAGGCTAAATAAACCTCAGAGAATGTTGTGAGAGAATATCTAGATTAGGTTAATTGAGATGTCAAGACATACCTCAGCCTTAGGTGGTATCATCCTGTTGCTGGAGTCCTGGACTGAACAAATGGAAGACAGTTGATCAGAGACATATGTCTCTTTCTTCTTCCTCCTCTTCCTTCTCTTCCTCCTCTTCTTCCTCCTCTTCTTCTTTCTCATCTTCTGCATAGATTGATTGATCAATGAATGTGCTTGGTGTGTGTATGGGGCAGTGGATACAAGTAGTTGTAGTATCTATATGTCAGAGTTGCTTTTTTCCTTCTACATGATGGTCTTGTTAAATTAAGCATTATAAAAAGGCATTTGAAAAAATGTTTTGGTGACATTTTTGTTTTCTAAAATAGCTTGAATTTTTTTAAATACTTAAAATATTTAAAATAATTTTTAATTAATTATATTTGGTTGCAAGTTCATTATATGCCTTAGAATTAAGAAGGTCATGTTTCTATATGCATAGCAGACTTCAGTTACACTATGCACATTTGTGATAAATGCAAGAATACCTATGAATATGCACAAGTTCCCTACAATGCTAAGTTAAAGAGACTGTAAATAGACCTAGAGAAAGATCAGGTTGAAGTGTCCTCTCACTGTTGTTATAGCCTTATGATAGACTAAAACATGGTTTTGTAACTGAGGGTAAAACTATTCTCTTCTGCAGATTTGTCCTATGAAGCAACTATCCCCTGTCTTATCAGGACAGCCATTATGTGATTTCTTTAGCAGTCACTGCCAAGAAGATTTGGACTTTGTGTTTTGTACAATATACCCTAATACTGTGGGACAATGGTCTTGTAACCTGTAAAGATTTGTTAGTTGTATTGCTTTAATAAAACGCTGATTGGCCAGTAGCCAAGCAGGAAGTATAGGTAGGACAACAAGAACAGGAGAATTCTGGGAAGAGGAAGGGCACAGTCTGCAGTCGTAACCCAGACACAGAGGAAGCAAGATGAGAATGTTTCGCTGATAAAAGTTACCAAGCCACATGGCTAATACAGAAAAGAATTAGGGGTTAATGTAAGTTGTAAGAGTTAATAAGAACCCTGAGCTACTAGGCCAACCAGTTTATAATTAACATAGATCTCTGTGTGTTTCTTTGGGACTGAGTGCCTGTGGAACTGGGTGGGATAGAAATCTCTGTTAACACCGTAATGCATACAGAAACAGGAAACCAAACCAGAGCCACTGCAATTTTTCTATACTCACTACAATGAAAGGCGAGATTGAAGCCTGTAATTTACATACTGTAACCTAATTTACATCCTTTGCTCCTCCAATCCTATTCAATAATTCATCAGAAGGCAGTAACTTTGTAGTAAACAACATACTGTTTCCCCTTGTTGGCACTTGGTGAACTTCAGCTGCTGCATCTGTTCTCCTAAAACAAATTCCATAATATCTTTAATTATTTCAGTCTCTCTTCTTTGGATCCATTCTATTAGATTACAAGGCTTTGGCAAGAGAAGCCCTTGAGTTGAACAGTCTTCCCATATGCTGTCTCAGAAGAGGGGTAGGGGAAAATCTGACTATTCTGTGTCCTGATTCAGTGGCCGAAATCGATTGTTTCAGCTCTCTGAATGTTAAGTGGTGCTGAAAAAATATTGGTGAATGAAAAATTCTGAAAATAGATTTATTGACAATTCATTACTTTTATGTATATCTCAAACCACTTACTAAGATTTGTTCTCTCTTTTGGGAAACTAATTTTAAGGAAGAGGAAGACCCTTAAACCACAGCATGGTGCCATCATGGATTTGGCTGTATACCTTATACCCAGGAAGGTACAACAGATGGTTACAGTAACTGCCTGCATAGATGGCCAATAGTTTGGCTTTCAGTCATGTCTTCAGTGGACTAAAGCTATGCATGCAAGAATGAATTAATGAAATATTGAAGGACCACTTTCTAATGGCATAAAATATACATGCATAAATATTTATAAATTGATCTTTTATAATATTTTAAGTATTTATAAATTGTTTTTGATAAAATTTACTTTTATTTCAATATTTTCAAGTTTAAGAACAAAGTTTAATATTTTACAATGTTTATTTTAGGAATTTGAAATAAAGACCTATCTCCTCAGTCCTTCTTATTTTTTATTTAAGTTTTTGTGGTCAGGTTTTAGGATGTAGACCACTTTGATACAGAACTCACAGAGATCTAAACCCACTTTCCTCTGCCTCCTAAAACACGGGATTATAGTGTGCACCGACACATCCTGAATTCCATTTTTCTTTTTTTTTAAATTTTGAGATGCAGGCTCATCAAATTTCTCAGGTTGGCCCTGAACTTACTCTATAAGCAGGCAGGTCTTGAATTTGTGATATTGGTGCATGAGAATTCCAAAGCAGCTGGGATTACAGGCCTTAACCTGTACAAATTCTCACAACAGATACAATCTTTTCTTTTGTTAATTTTCTGAAAGATGTTTATCTATTTTATATATATGAGGGCTCTGCCTGCACGTATGTATGTATGTACACTATGTGTATGCCTTATGTCTAGGAGTTCAGGAGAGCACATTTATGGACCACTACATAGGTACTGGGAACCAAACCTAGGGCCTTTATAGGAGCAGCAAGTGCTCTCGGTCACTGAGCCATCTCTCCAGTCATATAAATACCTGACAAAGTAGAATTCTATGTTTCAAATTACAGTTGCACTAAAATATTAACATGGTTTACCGGATTATTTATTTATTTTTATGTGCATTGGTGCTTTGCCTGCATGTATGTCTGTGTGACAGTGTTGGATCCCCTGGAATTGGAGTTACAGACAGTAGTGAGCTGCCATCTGGGTGCTGGCAATTAAACCTGGTCCTTTGGAAGAGCATCCAGTGCTTTTAACTGCTGAACCATTTCTCCAGCCTAATTTGCTAGATTCTTAATCTGTATTTTAAAGACAAAATTATAAATAATTTATGGAAATATGCATTTACCTTGTGCACATTTGCTTCTTTCTATTAGAAAGAAGCAAACTGCTTTAAAGAGACATAATTTATTCCTTCTTTTGTTGACTCTAATGAGAATATGTGACACGCAGGTAAATAATAACACATGGACTTGAATGGAGATTTTTGTTTCGTTTTTTTTTTTATTTTTTTCCAGGTAGGATTTCTTTGTGTAGCTATGGTACCTGTCCTGGAACTCTCTGTAGATCAGGCTGGCCTTAAGCTCACAGAGATCCTCCTGTCTCTGCCTCCCGAATGTTGAAATTAAAGGTCGGTGCCCCCATGCTAGGCAATGAAAGATTTTTAAAAATTAAGTTCTTTATTTGTTTGACTTCTTTAAATGCTTTACCTTTGTTTTCAAGTATTTAGTAGTATGTATGAGACATCTGACCACACATTTTTCCATTTATATGCACAGTAAATAGGGCAGGGGGTGTCATTCTGCATTAGAGCACTCGCCTAGCATGTGCAGAGCCTGGGGTCTCATCACCACACTGACAAAGAAATCCTTTGAGGAAGACATCACAGTGTAAGCATGTGCACTTGTTGACTGAATCCTCTTCGCTGGGGTAAGTGGCCTCTGTGTAGTCTCCACTTGGCTTTTGTAACGAAGGAGTTTCATATGTCCACCTGCTGCCTGTGACTGCCTTCCTCAACTGTGATGGGGCGGGTTCTTCAAATGGAGATCCTATGACCATGAAAATGCACAATACTCCTACTGGCCTTTCCAGACAAAGGTTGCTGCCTCTTTCTTGACTAAGAGTTCAGGTTGCAAGCTGTCCTCCAATTTGTCTTAAGTATTTCTTTAAGATGGTTTTTTCCCTCCATGAAAATTGAGGAAAGCGTGAAATGAGCAGTGTCTGAGAGAGAAGAGACAGCACTGCGTGGGATGCACTTTCTCCACAGTTTTCTGTTTGTGCCACCAGCTAACATTTCCTCCACCGTCAAGCCTTCAACTGTCACTCACTCTGTATTGAGTAAAGATCCATCTAATTTCTCACACAATCTGAATACCCATGTCTTCAGTATTTAGCAATGCTAATTATGCACTATGAATCTCAGACCTTGAAAACTTGAAATCATCTGTGCCCTCCTACAAGAGGTGGACAATTTTGCTGCAAGTGGCCATGCATGTTCTTCATTCAGCTCGGAAAATGCAGGGCAACAAAGAGTGTCTTAAGATCCCTGTGCCACTTTCTAGGCTCTCACAGAGCTAATGCATGAGGATTAGTGGAAGTCTCCACTCTATCCAAATCCACATATTCTTACATGGTGCATTTTGGTTTGGTTATGTATCTGAGTGTGGGTTTGCGCATGTGAGTGCAATGCCCTCAGAAGCCAGAGGAGGATGCTGGATCCCCTGGAGCTGGAGTAATGAGTGGCTTTGAGCTGCTGACATAGGTACTAGGAACTAAACTCGATTCTTCTTGTACAAGCAGCAGGGGCTCTTAACTGCTAAATTATCTCTGCTGCCCTGATGCTGAATTTTAAAACCTGAATTCTTTCTTATCTTACCCTAGTGGCTAGAAGGCAATTGGCTGATTCACGTACACCCACTTGTAGGAGGCATGGAAGTCCTTGTGCTCACAGATAAGCACCCGGGAAACCAGGAATGCTAAACATTCAGAGACGTCTCTTCAAAGGGAGAGATGTATAACCTGTTTTCTGCCCAGAAGGGTGGGAATGAATGTGGTTACTAGCTTGGTGACCTCTGTGATACATGTGTGACCGGGTCATATCAGCTTTCCCGGACTCTTAAGTTCATTTTCAATCTATAGTGCTGTTCTCCCAGAGACAGAAAATGTCATTGTACTTTCTAAGAATTTCCATGTAATCATGTCTTGAGCTTTGTTGTGCACATGGATTGAATTAATTATCACCAAGAACCGCCCCCTCCAACTGTGCTGCGCTTAAATATGCCAGAAATAAACGACTACTCCATGTCAGACTCTTGAAGTTTGAATCAACATTGTTTACTGAGTCCTGTGGACTGGGATACCTTGGGATACCTTCTTGTCTCACCCGGATTGACACTGTGGTGTTTGCAGAAACCCCCACACCCACTGACCTGAATCCCAGTTGTCTTTGTTGTAAAATCTACTACTATAGTGCACTAAAATTTACTTTTTTTTGAAACAGGATCTTAAAGATTATTTTTTTTTCTTAAAGATTATTTTAAGATAATCCTGTTTTAATAACTTTTTAATAACGTTTCTTAGTTCTTCATAGTAGCCTTATCCAAATTATATTACAAAGAATATTAGGCATGTACAATTTTCTGCTCTTCTAAGACATTGAGCTTAGTTTCGAAGTAATAATATCACTTGAAAAAAATGTGTGGATTAAGCACATTTGTGATTAACTCTGAGTCAACAATAGTGTGTCAAATTAAGGAATTAAATCAAAACATTTTCCCCTTGGTGTCATGTAACCAAGAGTGAGACCAGACTTGAATTTTTGGCCTCATGGTCAGTCCCTGTGTCTTCTATCCTCTGTCTGGCAGTTGTATAAGTCTGAAACTATGTCTGTCTGAAGGCTGTCTCGTGAATCTGTCCCTACATGTGTCTGTCCCTAACAAAGGGCTCTGGGATTTGCCCTGTCCTTATCGAACATCACAGAAAGCATCACACGAGGAAAGAATGGGATACTTTACAGAAATCTTTAGAGTTTTTAAAATATTTATTTATTTATTATGTATACAATATTCTGTCTGTGTGTATGCCTGCAGGCCAGTAGAGGGCCCCAGACCCCATTACAGATGGTTGTGAGCCACCATGTGGTTGCTTGGAATTGAACTCAGTACCTTTGGAAGAGCAGGCAGTGCTCTTAACCTCTGAGCCATCTCTCCAGCCCTTTAATAGAGTTTTAAAAGGAATTGAATCCCCAATTCTGACTGACCTAGACAACAAACAATACTACAGATGATAATATTGATGCCCAAATGTTGTGCTCAATATTAATCTGGGTATTAATTTTAGAAGATTGATTTCAATCTCTATTTTTGCTGTTTTCAGTAAATAATTATTAGAAGAGGCCCGTGTTAGCCTGGTTCAGGGGCATGGTAGGTTATTCCTTAAGAGTACAACATGGATTAGCTCATGCTGCAAAAGCTGATTGCTTGGGAAGTCCAAGGTAAGTAAGTACAACTAGTTCTCAGATTATTCTCTTAAAGTCAGGTTAAACAAATGGCTTGAGTACATAGTGGGATAGCAGTCTTTAGTCTCATGTAACTTCAGGGCATATTATTAACTCTGGTTATGAGAGTCCAGCAAAAGTTCCAGTTCTTCAGAATGCAATAAATATTTTTACCATAGTGCATTGCCACAAAAGTTTTCATTTGACTGCACATTAGAATAACTGCTGCAAATGAAATCAACAATTTCGAAAAAGACAATTTGCTTTTAGGAGTTATATGGCTTAGCTAGTGGAAATGGACATGGAGCGACCATGGAGGGGGCTGCTATTAAAATAATCTGCGATGCAGAGTGAGGGGCAAGTCTGCTATAACCAGCAGTAGACTGAAGACGACAGTTTCTCAGGTGGGTAGAAGCGATGAAGCCCGCTTGACCAGGGAGGATGCTGTAACTGGCCGTGGGGACCGCTGAGCTAAGACCTCTCTAACTTGTGTGATTGTGGGGTCACGTGTGCAGTGGCAAGCGCTCTGCGTGTGGCTTGAAAGTTCTTGTAAGGAATAAAGAAGCAATGTAGCAAACTCTGACTGCTTACCCGCTGAGTTGGCTAGAGAACATAAGCTCCGTGTTTTATATTAAGTCTACTGTCTTTCTTTTCTTGAGACAAGGTTTCTCTTTGGAACGAGCTCTTGTAGACCAGGCTGGCCTCGAACTCACAGAGACCCACCTGCCTCTACGGTCTTGAATACTAGAAATTCCAAACTTGAATATTGTTTGGAGGATTAAAGAAAAGGGTCTCCAGAAGTAGAGGCATTTAGACTGTGGTGTTTTAAATAATTTTATAATAAATATCTAGAAGCATTGCATATGAATTTTTATTTCATCTCAATTCTATAAACTAAGTAAGTTATTATAATCTAATAGGAAGGCTGGACAGATAGTCAGTGGGTAAATGCTTTTGCTACCAAGTCTACTGCTCTGTGTTTAATCCCCAGGATTCATATGGTAAGAAAACAAACTTTCTCAAGTTTCCTCCTGACTCTTATATATGCTTCAACACACATGTGTATCTGTGTGAACACACACAGTGAATACACAAATATAATGCTAAAAAATAACATTTACAAAGAGAATCACTATTAGGATTTAAATGAAATTAGAAAAAGTACCAGCCAATGAGTAAACAAGCATGATTTAGTTCTTTAAACTTCAAGAAAAAAAATGAAAAGCTTCCCCAATATCTAGTTTTGGAGATAAGAATAGATCTATTATAAACTGTATGTTTGAATTTTAAGTTATGGTTGGAATAAAATTTTTATTACAGTCTCATTTTGTGTGTAACATTCTTTTCTTCTTTTTTTTTTTCCAAGACAGGGTTTCTCAGTGTAGCTTTTAGAGCCTGTCCTGGCACTAGCTCTTGTAGACCAGGTTGGCCTTGAACTCACAGAGATCCACCTGCCTCTGCCTCCCGAGTGCTAGGATTAAAGGTGTGCACCACCACTGCCCAGCTGTATGTAACATTCTTGTGGAGATCAGAGGACAACTTGTGGGAGTCAGTTCTCCCCTTCCACCATGTGGGTCCCAGGGTTCAAACTCATGCTTGGTGGCAAGTGCCTTTGTCACGGAGCCATCTCATAGGCCCTTAGTGTTTGACCAGAGACACAGCACTGGAAAGGGACAGGGAAAGAAGACAGTTGGTAAAACGAGAAGATACAGAAATTCATAGCATTGACAATAAAGACAATGATAAGCTAGTAGAAAGACAAAGAAATAAAAGAAAAAGAAGAACTGATATTAGGAAAATAAAATAATGACTTCACAATTATAGGAAAATGTTGTCAAACACAAATCCAGTTCTGGGTCTCCATAAAATATCACATACAAACTTGTTTAAACGAGGATTTAAGTTTTGAAAAATGGATAGGTAATTGATTTGAAATCAAGAGCTCAGGAGAGGCTAGGAAAAAAACCCTCATGAGTCCACATTGGGGAGATGTGATTACTAAAATATGACAAAGACGACGAAAAGGATAACAAACTCCCTAGAGAAATAGCACATTGCTCTAAAGACAGGATTTGACTCTCAAGTATCCTCATAAGGAGATGTGAGCTTGTGAGATGATTCAGTGAATAAAGCCACCAAGTCCGGGAGACCTGAGTTCAATTCCTGGGACCTGCAGAGTGGACGGAGAAATCAGAGTCCCCCAAGCTGTTCTCTGAACATCACATGTACCCTGTGCCATGGGCATCCCCAGAAGCAAGCAGATAAATATTTAAAAGATTGCCCTAATATGTAACCCCCTTCAACAGCTGTTTTCTCTGACATAAAGGAGCATTGTAGATTTTTTCACAAATATTTTCCCATGGAATAATGTTGCCTACTTTGGGTCTTGGGATAAATAGTTCTAAGAGAAGAGAAATGACAAGAAGCCTGGGTAAAAATGAAAGCCCCTGGGTGTAGAGGAGAGAAAGGCAAACTGAATAAGTCAAACATAGCATAGGAGGTGGGAATGCTTTTCCTGGGGAGATGTGTTAGGGGAGGACATTCAGGACGCTGGTTCCGGTAAACTCCAGTATCAAAGCTAGACCTAAAGCAGAACCAAGTGCAGAGCTGCCAGCGCAGAACAAAGGCATTGCCAGCAGGCAAGAGCAGGGCCATACGGAGCAAGCAAGAACAGTGGTCCTTGTTCTCATGAAAGGGGGCTTTTAAGCCATATTCTGGACGGACTGAATGACTGGGGCTTTGCCAGGCTCAGAAGACCTGGACAGCAGTGCTCAGCCAAGGATGTATGTGCATTAGTGCATTTGGTTTGATTCAGAAGACACTTTCTGTGTTTGCCCTAGCAAGCCAATATAGGTGTGGCTATATTTGCAGTTGGAATATAGATGGAAGGAAGCACTATCCTCTTGAGTCCTACAGAGAAAGCACTCCTCATTGATTCTGCTGGAGTTAGGGTTGCTTCCAGGGTTCTGTGGGGCAGATAACCTGCAGACTTCATGTACAGTGAGGACACGAGGATGGCCTGGGGTATGTTAGAAAGGCTAAAGATAGCTGTGGAGGCAGAACGAAGAGCCAGCATAAGCTGGAGGCAGGAAGGTTCCCACAGTGGAAAACCAGTGCGTGAAATACAAAGGAGACCGTCTTTGCCTTTGGTACGAATCTAGGTCACTTACAGCCGTGTTTTTCCATTTGAATTTTTGTCTGGGCTTTGATACCATAGCTGTCTAAAAAATGTTTCACCGTCTGATTACAACAATAGATTTCATCCCAGAATACAACTGTTGTATAACACAATCCACTGGGTTGGAACGGGGACAAAAGTCAACCAGCACGATTTTAAGCTTTGTGTCCCTTTGTTTGCAGGGATTCAGGCATCCATGAGCCTTTGCCATCAGGCGATTCCAGAGCATTTTCCACACACTGGGATGTTTATCTTTTATTACCTGCTGGATCCCCCTGGAAAGAATCTCCGCGGGATTGTCATGTGCTGCCTTTTTGTTGGAGGTCTACATATAAACGCCCTCCTAAGTCATCGCTGAAGGGAGTGCGATTTCCACAGCCGATTTATCCAAAAGGTGTGACATGAAGGATGAAGGGGACCTTCCACAGGAGGTAGGGCGCTAATAATTAAAATAGTATTTGCCAAAATATTGACAGCGAAGGTCTGATGGTGGTGTAAATTTTCCGAGCACGGGTGGGGATGAGGGCACTGTGGCTTGCTGTAGGCCTGCTTTCGAGAAGTTTGCCAAGTAGTGCACTTCTCTTCCTCAGTCAGTTTCTAACAACTCAACAGCTTGGACTTTGCACCCAGCCAGGTTTGCTTGGGTTTGGGCAATCACTTAAAATGATTTCGTCAGGCACTAGGCTTTAGACGAGTAAGAAGGCTGTAACGTTTCATTCAAATTTTGGTTACTGCTGAAGGAATAGTCTCTGCATTTCTCAAACCTCACTCTGTCGCAGCCCCCCTCCCTTAAAGAAGGACTCTGAGGGCGAGGAATTCAGCATTGTGCCCTCCACATACTTCTTCCCCCACCTCCAGTACTTCAAGGAGTCTCCACTTGCTGACAGTCATTTTTTTTAAAAACTTGCTTTTCATGAACTCACCATCAGTATAATTAGAGTGCTTGGCAAATGCTTTGATGATTTTGTCTCAAACCATGATGGTTACACGGGGGACTTAAAGGAGGATTTTGAGAGTATTGGCATTAAAAATGGAACCATGAAAGAAAATTAAAAGTAGATGAATAAAACCAGTGATATTTAGAACCTAAATAACACTGGCTACTATATTGGAAGGGAAACTTTTAGGTTCAGTTAGGGTCTGAATTTAATGCTTGACAGAATTTCTTTAGGGTAAGGCTCTTTAATTTGATCAAGGCAGCAAGCTGAAACTCACAATGACAGACTTATATTAAGCCACAGGAGTGAGGTTCAAAAGGGACACCGTGATGAGTAAAATAAGGCCCATATAAATGACTTGTGATACAGAGTGTTCTTCATGGATGCTGGAGATGAGGAAATGACTGATGGACCAGATCAGAGAGACTTCAGAAGTGGGAAAGGCTGCTCTTCTGGAAATGTCCAAGATCAAATCAACCTGTTGTTGTGGAATTTTGAGACTCTCTGATGTTAGACGAATTAGAATTGTCTATTTGTGCCAATTAATCAACACAATTGCTTTCCTGTGCTTATGTTCAGCCATTGCAATCTGGTTTTCCACATACTTCATTGTCAGCTCAAATGAGCTTAGTTTTATACAAGCTTAGTTTAGGTTCTCTTGTTGTATAATGACTGAACTAATAAAATAGTATATCTGCTCATTTCATGATCATTTCATGATCATTTCACTGATGATAGAGATTGAACCTAGGGCCTTTTTAAGATTGAAAAAAATGTTCTACTATTGGGATATGTCTTTAGTCCCCATTTACTTAATAACAAAATTACTTTAGAGTCCATACAAGAGTATGCTGGCCATGTTAATCCCTCTGAGAATCCTAACACTGCTTTTAATGCCCTCACTTTCCTGAGAGTGTCTGTTGGCTTATTGTGTTGAGAACCTGGAGATGCTCAGATAGGACACTGAAGGCCATCCTGAGGTTGGCCCCTGAGGTAACACAGAATGAAGCACTTTCCTAAGGAGGAGCCTTGGAGACACACAGTATCTGGGTAATGATAACCATGGCCACTATCTCTTCAACAGTTAATGTACACCGGTCACTGATTGTCTAACACAATGGCACAATCAGTGAAAACTACGTAGTTAACTACTTGATAAGAGGAACATACTTCTAAATGGACCGGGCTGAGAACAGCTGAGATGGCTCCTCTCTTAGGAAAATAAAGCAAAGTTGAAAATCTTTCTCAATTGTTCTTCTGGTCCCCTGGGGCTTTTGGGAACTCCCAATCACTCAATTAACTAGAGTAATTTTGTAGAAGACTTTCTAGTCTCTAGTTCCAGCTTCTCAGCACCCTGGACTCCCACAGTGATGATTCGTGTTCTCATCAACAGAGTTCATTTACTTTCAGTTAAATATTTGATCCCCTTCATTCTACTAGTTGGGTCCACATCTTGGTATCAACATTTAGAAGGTAAGAGACTTGGGGCTAATCTCATCTTTCTCTGAACTGGCATATAGTTGGTATATTCTTCCTTTTTAAAGATTTTATTTTTATTTAGGTGTATGTATAAAATATACATGTGTATGTCTGCACACATGTGTGTTTTAATACCTGTGCAGAGCAGAAGTGAGTGTCAAATTAGTTGAAACTGGAGCTACATGTGATTGTGAGCCACCTGAAGTGGGTACTAAAAATCGAACTCAAGTCCTCTTAAAGAACAGCATACACCCTTTTCTTTCTGTTTCTCTTTTAAAAATCAATTCATTCATTAATTAATTTTACATCCCAACTGCATTTTCACCTCTCTATTCTCCTATTCTCTCCCCCCATCTCTCCTCTGCTCCCTCAATCCACTCCTCCTTTTCTGTTTTTGTTCAGACAGGGGCAGGCCTATTATGGGTATCAGCAAAGCATGTTGTATCACGTTGCTATAAGACTAAGCACCTTCCTTTGTATTTAGGCTGGGCAAGGCAACCCAGTATGAGAAATAGGTTCCCAAGAGCCTTTCAAGCATTAGGGACAGTTCCTGATCCCATCGTTAGGAGTCCCATAAATAGACCAAGACACGCAACTGTCACATACATGTAGAGCGCTTTGGTTGGTCCCATGCAATTCTTCCTCCTTCTTTTCAGCAGGATTCCCTGAGCTTGGCCTAATTAGCTGTGAGTGTCTGTGCCTATTTCCATCAGTAGTTGGATGAAGGCTCTTTGATGACAATTGGGATGGTTACCAATATGATCACAGGAGATGGGCAGTTCAGGATAGGAATCCACAATTGCTAGGAGTCTTAGCTGAGGTCATTCTTGTAGATATGTTGGAGGTTCCTTCATATCTGTTTTCTACCTGACCCTGAATATCCCCCCATTCCTTTCAATTCT
This sequence comes from Arvicola amphibius, assembly GCF_903992535.2. NCBI lineage: Eukaryota > Metazoa > Chordata > Mammalia > Rodentia > Cricetidae > Arvicola > Arvicola amphibius. The sequence continues at coordinate 87,397,989 of NC_052055.2, forward strand.
CTCCCTTCACATCCATCTCCTAACCAGATCCCTCAAGTTCCCATGTCTACCTGCCCCAGTCCACCCAGGAGGTCTCTTTTATATCCCCATCGCAGGGAGGTCCATTTGTCTCTCTTTGGGCCCTCCTTGTTACCTACCCTCTCTGGTCTGTGGATTATAGCATGGTTATCCTTTACTTTATAGCTAATATCCACTTATGAGTGAGTATATACCATGTTTGTCTTTCTGGGTCTGGGTTACCTCACCCAGAATGATTATTTTTTTCTATAGATCCCTTTCTAATTTCCTGATGTCAATTTAAAAATTTTTAAATTGATTTTATTGAGCTCTACATATTTCTCTGCTCCCATCCTTGCCTCTCTCCTCCCCTTCAACACTCTCCCAAGGTTCCCATGCTCTCAATTTACTCAAGAGATTGTCTTTTTCTATTTCCATTGTAGATTAGATCCATATATGTTTCTCTTATGGGTCTCATTGTTGTCTAGGTTCTCTGGGATTATGATTTGAGGGCTGGTTTTCTTTGTTTTATGTTTTAAAACCACTTATGAGTTACTACATTTGATAGTTGTCTTTCTGTGTCTGGGTTACCTCACTCAATATGATGTTTTCTAGATCCATCCATTTGCCTTAAAGTTTCAAGATGTCATTATATTTTTCTGCTGTGTAGTACTCCATTGTGTAAATGTACTACATTTTTCTTATCCATTCTTCAGTTGAGGGGCATTTAGGTTGTTTTCAGGTTCTGGCTATGACAAACAATGTTACTATGAACATAGCTGAGCACACTTTTTTGTGGCATGATTGAACATCCTTTGGGTATATGCCTAAAAGTGGTATTGCTGGATCTTGAGGAGAAATCACCATACTGAGCTGTACCAGCTTGCACTCCCATCAGCAACGCATAAGTGTTCCCTTTTCCCCACAACCTCTCCAGCATAAGTTGTTATCAATGTTTTTGATCTTGGCCATTCTTTCAGGTGTAAGATGGAATCTCAGAGTTGTTTTGATGTGCATTTCTCTGATGAGTAAGGATGTTGAACATTTCCTTAAGTGTCTTTCAGCTCTTTTAGATTCCTCTGTTGAGAGTTCTCTGTTTAGGTTTGTACTTCATTTTTTTTTTTACTGGATTATTTGTTCTTTTGATACCCAATTGCTTGAGTTCTTTCTGTACTTTGGAGATCAGTCCTCTGATGGGGGGTTGGTGAAGATCTTTTTCCATTCTGATGTCATTGTTTTTAACAGCTGAATAATACCACATTGTGAAAATATACCATATTTTCTTTATGCATTCTTCAATTGAGGGGCATATAGGTTGTTTCCAGACTCTGGCTATTTTGAATAATGCTGCTATGAACATAGTTGAGCAAATGACCTTGTGGTATGATTGAGCATCCTTTGCGTACATACCCAAGAATGGTATAGCTGGGTTTTGTGGTATAATGATTCCCAGTTTTCTGGGAAACCTCCATATTTATTTCCAAAGTGACTGTATAAGTTTACACTCCCATCAGCAATGGAGGAGTGTTTCTTCTTCCTCTACATTCTCTCCAGCAAAAGTTGTAATTTGTGTTTTTGATCTTAGCCCTTTTGACAGGTGTAAGATGGAATCTCAGAGTTGTTTTGATTTGCATTTTCCTGATGGCTAAGGATGTCAAACATTTCTTTATGTGTTTCTCTGCCATTTGAGATTCTTTTATTGAGAATTTCTGTTTATATATGTACTCCATTTTTAATTGGATTTTTTCAGTGTCTAGTTTCTTGAGTTCTCTTAATTGCTGAACCAACTCCTCCAGCTCTGTAATGTGTTCCTAAACTGTTACCACTCATGCATTTATGAGGTATTTGAGTTTTCCTTGTCTTTCAGTGTCACACTAAGTAAAGCTTCTAGGAGAGAGAAAGACAGAGCTACCACCATCCTGTTGTACCCAGAAGCCCAGTAGAGTCAGTCACACATTCTCCAGTTGTGAGAGAGTTGAGAAACTTTTCTTCTTCATCCCCTGTCTTTCATGTTAAATTAATTCCCAACATTTAGAAATCATGAAAAGTATAATGGAAAGAAATCCATGTTTTTCTGAAAGATTGGGGCAGGAGAGATGGGGAAGGAAGTAGGGGTGAATATGAGCATGGTACAAACTTATATATACATTAAAACATCAGGACAAAACTGAGTGCTTTCTATACTAGATAAAAATACTAACTGAACTCTTGTCTTTGGAATGCTTTGGCAATGTGTAGGATTGACAGTTCTGGGACGATACTTTGACAGGCATTGGGCAGACAGAGCCAATGTCAGCTCCTTCCTAGAGGGAACATCTGCCTTTGTTCAGTCCCAGTCTACTGGTTCTGTCTGTTATCATGGCATTAGAGTTTGCTGTCCCTGACCTATGGTGACCTCAGAAAACCTCATTATACATATTATAAAGGACTTCGACTGCTCTATAAAAACACTTTAATGCCTGAACCGCACTGCAAGAGTCTTTGTGAATCATGGTTCATTTTTACATCTTTGATTTTGCCTTAACTATGGCAGGCTGCATTGCTGCTCTTCAGAGCTTCTAGTGACAAGAATTAGGGAGGTTTCAACCATTACACAGGAAAAAGTACTTTAAAATATTACTGGAAGAGAATATATAATAAACAAATAAAGCATTTTTAAATGAATTCAATAGGTAATATTATATAACAGGAATGGAATTTGATTTAGGTCATATATTTGACTGAGATATTGAGGAAAGCACCCCAACAGAGTGGCTTAGGTTTGAATTCTTACTTGTCTATCACGATGACCTTGAGAAAAATCACCTACTCTTTGTGTTCTTGTGATAAAGATAATAACTGATGTTCTCCTGGTCATATTGTAAGGACTATGTATTGGTCGTTTTTTTCACCAAGTCATCATTCAAATATTGTACTGTAGTGAGACAGCTTGTGGGTTCAGTACATTTGTTTCAGCTATTATGGCAATGGTCAATCTACCTAGCATAGAAGAGAAAACTCAAAAGAGAGAATGAAGTGTATTTTTTTTATTAGGACCAATTCTCCTTTAAAAAAAGAAGCTTCTTAAGTATGATGCCTACACTTCAGTGTTTGGGACTCTTACTGCTGGATTTTTCAAGTTGGTACCTCATTAATTATTCCTGCTTTTGTCACAAAAACTTCCCTCTTGGTTGGCTCACGCAAGGGCAGAGAATTGACTGGATCCTTCGGCTTTGAAGAAGAATAGAATCTGGAAAAATAAGATTACTTTTACTAGAATGTCACCTTCCATGGACTATTGTGGCCGTGAACATTTTTAAACTGGAGAATCCTTATCTCAGGGGCTATGCCCGGAAATTTGTGTGACAATATGTATAACTTAGCATGCTGTGACACTTGTGTTTATTCAGTTAACATTGTTGTTTGGAGCTGGAGGTATCTTAACCTTCGCTTCGCATAATTTCTTCAATCTATAAATTGAGAGAATTCCTGAGAAGCTCAGACTAAGACAAATGTCAGCCTGATCAAAATCCAGAGATACATGCATACTTTTAAAAACAGCACTTCTGTAAATATCTGAGATATGTCCATGTGAAGACATTCAAAAGCAGAATAGTATATCTCTGGTGACGCAATTTTGGAAATAAGCGCATGTCCAATATTACTGCTTGATCTTATCAAAAACATACTGGGAAATTTATGTAAATATTTGAATAACATCCTAAAGTATTAGGAAAAATAAATTATCCTAATAAGTCCTATACAATCAAATATAAGACTATCTGAAGTGATAAGACTACAGTTTCTGATGTCATAAAATTACAAGAAAACATGATCTATAAAACTCATTTCTTTGTATGCTAACCTAAAAATTAATAAAGTAAAAAGACTGTTTCATGAAGTATCTCTCACCCGATAACAATAATCATAATGCATCATAGTTACATTCCACTAGAGAAAATCCCTTGTTTGTTTTCAGAGACTGAATTGGTTCTATGATAAATTGGTACAGCTCTGCCTGCAACTGCTCTGGATATGTATTCATACAACTTTCCCCCAGATATGAGCCCTTCCGAACCTGCTCTCTGTAGAGACAATGGCTCAAAACATTTAGAATAGCCTTTGCTTTGACTTTGTCGCTTTCCTCACCCTTCAAGCCAAAATTTGAAGTGTGCGCACGCACACATCCTAAAATAAAACACTAGTTTAAAATTTCCTTTTTGGTGACCACTTTTGTATCCCATGCTTGAAGGGGTAACTGACAGCAATGGAGTACCCCTCCCCAACCTTGCTCACTGCCTAACTCCCTGCCTGAAAATTCTTGTTAACAGTTATAAGTAGATTATTTTGGCTATTTTCCTTTTGATGTATTTTAGATTTTTATCCAGCTTTGAAGTAACTTGAGTGAGACTTTCTAATATATTTAAAATCAGTCCCAAGAGGAGAGGAACAGAAGCCAAGAGGGGCAGCAGGGGGGTGCACCTGGACAAAGTATATTACGTACATGTATGAGCATGACACGGTGAAGCTCACTTGCATGCACTAATGAAAAATGTTTAAAAAGTCAAGTTTCAGAAAAGGCATAAGTGAATGAAACTCCTTTTTAAATCAAAGTAAATAGAGAAGCAAGGAGGATGAGGGAGGATGAAAGAGAGTGAGGGAGGGTGAGGGAGGGCGAGGGAGGGTGAGGGAGGGTGAGGGAGGGTGAGGGAGGGTGAGGGAGGGCGAGGGAGGGTGAGGGAGGGCGAGGGAGGGTGAGGGAGGGCGAGGGAGGGTGAGGGAGGATGAGGAAGGTCAAGGGAGGGTGAGGGAAAGGAGGAGAATCCAAAGATTTCAGGTCCTGTTCTTTTGGCAAAAAACCCAAAGATTAGAAAACATAAAATTAATAAATACTAGACTTTTTTTTAAAAAAAAGAAATAGGTTTTTTGACCAGTTATTAAGGACTAAACAATTGAAAACATTCTGAAGTATAAATAAGAAACACTGGATAGTTAGACAAGAGCCTAATTTATTTAACGATTTTCAAAGGCAATAGAGACAATTCAGTCCCTTTGAGTCACTGGAAGGGATAATTTACTTCCTCTAAAGACTGCCTTGTGCTCAATTTAAACCCAACTGTCCAACTGCCACACACCTTTGACATGCGGTTCAGCTGCTTGCAAGGAATGCTATGTGGGTCTTTATTTACTAATTACGACAGGACACAGCAAAAGATGAAGGTAATGAAACTGAAGGCAGCAGGATGAACAAGTTGAGAAGGACAAGGAAAAGAGTCACCAAGCCACATCTTTGTTCAGCGGCTGGGGGAGAAATCACCATGGCCAATTTCAACGGTATGTGGCTACTGTGACCTTCCATGAGTGGTGTGGCCAATGGCCAGTTTCTATTTCATGTTCATTTGTATAAAACATTTCTCGTCTTCTAAAGATGCAAAAGGACAGAAAGATGCAAAGTATCGCTACATGAAGGATGGCAAATATAACTTATATTAACTGCATAGAAATAGCCAATCAAAGTATTTAGAATCCAAGAGAGGGGTGTAGGGTGGGAGATGCAAAGCAGAGTGGGAGAGAAGTGTTCTTCTGCACCGAGAAGGAATGTGAAGATTATGGCTAAGGACCTGCGAGACCACAGGAAAGGTCTGGAGAATTTCTATCCACAGGCTGAAATTCCAACCATACTCTAACAGATCTGAAATAGTGCTAAATGGTGGTCAGTATAAACAAGGTCACTCCCGGTGTTCCAAAGAAGAAACAAAAGGAATTATTAGCTCATGGTAACAATAAAAAGCAGACTTTAACAGGTTTTATTATTGTTTTAATTTTTTTTTTAATTTCAGACCATATACTTCCTTACAGTCTGCATCTAGGACAGACCACACCTAGTGTCCTTGTTTGGCATGTCACTGTGTAGGAAATGGTATCCTTTCTAACATTTCTTTCCAAGCTGTGTTAAAGACAGTTGAAAACAATTCTAACATGTTTTGACATTTCCCATTATCACCATAGAAAGGTCAGGAAACCAAACAGCAGATCTGAACAAACCTGGCTCTTCTGAGTCTTGTCCCTCCCACAATGACAAAGATGTCCGGGATCAGAAGCCAGTGGTAAAATCATCACTTGCCAGCACCTCAGCCAGTGTTCCTGATGTGGAGTTCAACCCCAATGCTGGTAAGCTGTTACCTGAAAGGATTCTGGAGGGAAGGGTGTCTAGCCACTGTTTCCAAGTCTACCTTTGCAGTCGAGACAATGTGCTGATGGTGAAAATGCCAGCCCCAGAGTCAGGACAAAAGGATTTCTTTTTCTAAAAATTTTATTTTATTTATTTTTATATATTTTTAAAAGAAAACAAACTATCTTTTTTCATTTTACATACCAATACCAGTTCTCACTTCCTCCCCTCCTCCCATTCTCTCAACTTACCCCCACCTCCATCCACTCCTCAGAGAGGGTGAGGCACATTGCTTTGGAAAAGGTTCAAGACCCTCCATACTATATCTAGGCAGAACAAGGTATCCATCCAAAGATAACAGTTTCCAAATAAGTCAGTACATGCAGTAGAGATAAATCCTGGTGCCACTTCCAGTGGACCCGCAGCCTGCCCCAGTCATACAACTGTCACCCACATTCAGAGGGACTAGTTTGGACTTGTGCTGTTTCCTTTCCTGTCCAGCTGGAGTTGGTGATCACCCATTAGCTCAGGAAAACGGTTTCAGTGGGTGTACCCATCATGGTCTTCTTTGCTCATATTCTGACTCCTCCCACTCTTCAGTTGGACTTCAGGAGCTCAGTCCAGTGCTCTAATGCGGGTCTCTGCCTTTGTTTCTATCAGTTGCTGGATGAAGGTTCTATGGTGGTACTTAAGATGTTTATCAGTCTGACTACAGAGCAAGGCCAGTTTGGGCACCTTCTCCTCTATTGCTTAGGGTCTTAGTTGGGGTCATCCTTGTGAATTACTGGGAATTTCTCTAGTGCCAGTTTTGTTTTTTGTTTTTTGTTTTTTGTTTTTTTTTTTTTGCTAGTCCCACAATGGCTCCCTCAATCAAAATATCTCTTTCCTTGCTCTCCATCTCTGTCCTCACTCCATCTCGACTATCCTGTTCTCTCAAGTTCTCTCCTTCCCTCTCTTTCTCCCCCCTTCCCCTTCCATCCTCCTCCTATTCCCTACCCCCATGTTTTTGTCAAGCAATCGTGTCTGTTCCCTCTTTCCAGGTGAATCTATGCATGTTTTTCTTAGGGTTCACTTTGTTACTTAGCTTCTCTAGGATCATGAACTATAGGCTCAATAGCTTTTGCTTCACAGTAGTATCCACTGATTAGTGAGTACATATCATGTTCATCTTTCTGGGTTTGGGATACCTCTCTCAGGATGTTTTTTTCTCGTTCCAATCACTTGCATGAAAATTTCAAGATGTCACTGTTTTCTACTGCTGAAAAATCCAACACTCCTTTATGATAAAGGTCTTGGGGAGATCAGGGATATAAGGAATATATCTAAACATAAAAAACAATATGCGGCAAGCTGACAGCAAACATCAAATTAAATAAAGAGAAATTCAAAGTGATCCCACTAAAATCAGGAATAAGACAAGGCTGTTCACTCTCTTCATATCTATTCAACATAGTACTTGAAGTTCTGGCTAGAGCAATAAGACAACAAAGGAGATCAAGGGGATTCAAATTGGAAAGGAAGAAGTCAAATTTCTGTTATTTGCAAATGATATGATAGTTTATATGTGACCCCCAAAACTCAACTAAGGAACTTCTACAGCTGATAAATACCTTCAGTAATGTGGCAGGATACAAGACAAGAGGATGTCTACGTCTGTGTTTATAACACTCTCTGCAGCTTCATTACCCTTTATGCTACGGATCTAGAAAGTTAGGGGATTGTCATGGGAGAGCACTCAAGTCTTCTTTAAACTTAAAATTCTGCCATTCAAAGTCTCTGAATTTCTGGATAATTATTCTGGTGCATGAGTGTGTTGTTTAACAGCCTCTTGGATACAAGAGATAGAAACTGGTTAAAAAAAGGTAATTCTTGTGTGAGAAAACCTATGAAGAAAAGGTTAAAGAAATAGGGTTTGGAAAAATAGGAATACAATGGGGTATGAGGTTAGAGAAATGGGGTGTAACATACTGTTCTCACTTCTGACAACAATTATCAGTGGTAGAGTGTTTCATGATTAATTTTAGGGTTCTCTAAGCTTATTTACTAAGAGGACAAATAGAAGTCATGAAAACTGTTATAGTCACAGCCACACTTTTTTTTATAACATAAAAACTTTTATAACATAAAGTACTAAAACCATCTGTGAGATAAACTCTAGGTACTAAACATGGCTATTGGTTTGTTTTCTCCTAGTGGTAGCAGACATAACACCATCACTGGTCAATGTGTTTGGCTGACTAGGTAAACTCATTTTAGTATCGATATCCAGGGACTTTACTGGAATATGGTGTACCTGCCATGTGACTGAACTCTGTTTCCAGTTCTTCTGAGGGTTATTTTGGACTGTGTACAAAGTCATCATCACAAATGATGCTGTTTGACTTCTTGGCATAAAACACAAACAACTTATAGATAAATACATAAATTAACGATAGGTGGATCCTTTTATGAACTGTGCAGTGAAGTGAGCTCCCGGGGTACAAGTACACAGTTCACCCTTCCCGTCTCCCATCTTTATTGCTCACAGAACCCAAGAAGAAATGAGCACAATGAGGGTCCATCTGTATTAGTTACCTTTTGTTAGCATCACTCTTGATCACAAACAGCATTGTAAAAACCACAGATTCACATCCAATTTCATTTAAGATGTGGAGAGAACCCAGGTCCTGGTTAGGTTGCTTCCCTGTAAAATGGGGTTCCTTCCTCTCAGAAGTGTTTCTCTGGTTTTACATCTGAGGGAGCAGCAAAGCCCTGGATGCTTCTGTTTGGAATTTGTCTGAATTTCCCTTTGTTCCCACGTCCAATTTACCATCTAATTTACCTCCAGCTGGAGAAAGTTCTCAAGCTTCTAACAGCTTGCCTTGATAGTGCTAAATATACTTCCCCGTGTTAAGGACAACAACTCTGAATTGCAGCAATTCTCACCCCTCATGTTCTCTGTGCCTTGTTTTGTGCACTCTATGGAGCGAGGAAAATTCATTTTGCCATCTTTGCATACTAGGAACAAACAATACCAATGACAGAGTGGAGGGCCGGGATAAGAACATGAGGTGTGCAACAAATTATAGCTCATTGGCCAGATTCAGCTTCGTGGATGCTTTTTGCAAATACGTGTCGCATGTGGCTGCTTTTGTGCTAAAATGAGAGTTTGGTAGCTGTTTGTTACCCCATGAAGTAGGAGATGGTCGTGCCACTCAGGCTACCTCAGGGCTCCAGCCAGTGGTACTGTGGTGAAGTGTGCAAGCATTGCCAGATCTTGTTTAGGAAAAGTTTGAACTCAAAATTTTATTACATAAAATTTCCTAATAACTAAATATTTCCAATAGAGTCAAATAGGGTTCTAAACATTGGGAAGACTAACAAAGCACGGTGACCATGTTGCCTATCTGATGCATGCTTTATATGTTTTTGCATATTTTGATTTTTATGCTCTAGTTTCAGACAGAGAAATAAAGATGGAATTTAGCCATTTGAATCTTAAACCGAAACCCACTGTGCTTCTTACTCTCTCTGTACGTAGCTGTGACTAGGAGTGTGGGCACCATTTTTGAACAGGATGGATTAAGCTTTTACAGCCTGTAATTCCAAACAAACCACCAGGATAGCACATAAAAATAAATGGGAAAACCATTCCCTCAAATAAGTACAAGCAATTTTGATAAGTCATTTTTCAACTGCTTTGAGATTTTTTTCCAAAAATAACTCAGTGTTTAAAGACTAGTTTCTTCGTTCCCGTATTATTTTGCCATTTATTCATTTGTACACCTTTTCTATGGCTGGCACCTGGTTAGTGTGCTACCTGGACTCTGCAGTACTGTTTGTGGCTGACACTGTGCCTGGAAGATGGGCCTTCATCACTCTAACTAGGTATTCTCATGGCCTTCTTGCACATGGCGTCCACATGACTGAGGGCCCACGGGCTTCAGATAGGGTGGGCAGAACCCCAGGAACAAGCTGCCCGTGTTACAGAGTGCATTTTATAGGTGTTTGTCCCCATTTCTGAATTTGTATTTGTTTTGTTTAAATAAATAATAATTATTTATCTTGCTATATTACCATTAGTGTGTGTTATATGATATGTGTGTTCACGTGTGTTCATGGAACACATGTGGAGGTCAGAGGACAGCTTTCGGGAGTCAGTTCTCTCCTTCCATCCTAGGGTAGAGGGATCAAATTCGTAACATCATGCTATACTGCAAGCACCTTTACCCACTGAGCCAGCCCACATTCCTGTTCAATCCATCTCTTATAAGCCAGGGTAGCTTTCTTGGGAAGTGAATATATCCTCATCATCTCAGAATGCAGATGACACATCTCCAAGGCCTTCGAGATGCTCTTGAGCACTGAGGTTTCCTTTCTTTTATTTTTCTATTTCTCCTCTAAACAAAGCACTAAAACTTCCTCTATAAAGGCGCATTGATGTAATTTATTAGTCCTCTGAGGGGATAGGATAGGAGAGCACCTTCCAGAAATCACACTGGAAGAAAAACAAATGAGCCCCTGAACTGGTAATTATCTGCCTGCTATTCATCATGCACAGCTGAGAAAGACTGACCGAAAGGCTTAATTGGAAGTAACAAATATGATTTATTTGAAGGGAAGAAATTCAGACTATGATACAGCAAGATGAGTTGTTGCTTTGAAAATGAAATTAGGTTAGATCAGGCTCTCCTATTTTGTGAAAGAAGTGACCTTTTAAATGAAAAAAAAATTGCTACTAACGCTATGCATTCTAAAATATATGATGTCAGTTTTTACTTAATTATACAAGGTCGCATCATAAAGGATATATTTATTAATTCATTCATGCATATGCTCAGCCACTAGAGGCGAATTTACTCAATGCCTGTTGTGGCTGACATCTCTATAGGTACTAAAGCTGTGGCAGCAGGCGGAACTATGTTCCGCTCTCGTGGGGTGATATGCAAAAGAATGACATCTAGACAGCAAACAGGTGACTCTGAAACACGGCAAGCGCATGGCATGAAGGGTGCTGAAGAATATGGAGAGGGGATGATACAGTTAGCTGAAATATACCTCTCTAAAATTCGCATATGTCTAACCCTCGGCACCTTAGACCGCCTTTGAAGTCGGGATCATTAAATGGGCAATTGAGGTACAATATACCCAGTGTCACCGCCGTACTTATAAGGAGACATTAAGGCAGGGACTCAAACAGAGAAGATCACTGGGAGACTTTGGAAGATGATCATCAACTCAAGGTCACACAGAGAAGCCTCCGAAGAAACATCCCCCAAATATCTTTGATCTGGGACTTCTAGTCTTCAGGTGAAACGATATAGATTTCTACTAAGCCACTCTATCTTCAGCACCTGTTGTGACTGCCCTAGAACATGAAGGCATGTGCTCATTGCTCAGCCTCTGCTCAGCATGGATGGGCTCCCCATGAATCTGGGGTTGACCTGTCTACAGTGCAGTCATGTTTCATGACTATTCCAGATGACTATGCTTTAGTCTTTGTAGTTCCTCATCTCACCAAGCTACCTCACCTTTCTCTCTGATGACATGTTTAATGCCTATAGTTTCCCCAGATTGTAATTTAAGGTATTTTTGAGGGCAGGGCTCTTTCTGACTACTTCTTAGATATAGAAGCAGTTTGAAAAGTAGATGTTGAAAATACCTACCTTGAGTGGTTGCCTGTAAGTGGATGAATATTTTATTTCATTGTAAAATAAAAGAGGGGACGTTTAGAGGGAAGAAAGGGGATTAGGCAGACAAGGAAGAAGTCAGTGAACAGAGCAAAGGGCAATGACACATATGACTAAAAAATGTCACAATGAGCTGGGCAGTGGTGGCCCACACCTTTAATGCCAGTGCTTGGGAGGTAGAGGCAGTTGGATCTCTGAGTTCAAGGCCAGTCTTTCCAGGATAAGCAGGGCTGCATAGAGAAACTCTGTCTAAAGAAAAAAAGTCACAATGAAACCTGTTAGCTTGTATGCTTAGAAATTAAAAACGAAAGTCAAGAAAAACATATAAAGCAATACATTATTTTAGGATGTATAGAAGATACAGATAAGGCAAATAGCCAGTAAAGCTTCCTGCCATCCCATCACTGGTGCGACATTGGAATGACCTCTTTTCTCTTGCAGGAGAGAAGAGTCTGGTTGGTAGCATATACAGAGTTGTTTATGATGTCTGCAATACTGGTTATTTGAACACCTTCATATTGCAAATTGCTTATGAGTTTTATATAAGTAGCGTTATTCAAGTTTGGCTAAACATCCAGTGTTTCAGAGTGAGGTGAGAACACACCAACTGCTAATTAAGCCTATAACATTCTAATTGCTACAGCTTAATTGTTTGTATTAAATGGAAGGCAGTTACAAACCCTCATGAGTCCCAGAGTAGTCAGTCGTATCAGTGACAGGACATTTTATCTAATAGATGTGCATAGGCAGAACCAGTAATTTGTTTTCCTCATGCTTCGTGTATTTAAAATCTGTTCAATCTGTGTTTATACGCTGTCAATCTTTATGCTTATTTTAAAACCTAATTATATCTTGAAAACTGATACCCAGTTATCACTTAAAAATTATAGCTGTTTGATGGAAGTGGTGTGACAGACTGATGGGTGTTCAAATGTGGGCACCATCATGGGACTATTTACTGGAGTTAGTGTAATTAGGCTCATACCTTGTGTGTTTAAGTAGCACTTACATAGTGCTTATTGACTCACAGTGCTGTTAAATACCTTGTTTAATCCTCATAACAAGCCCACAAAGTCGGTAATATTTTAACAATGGAGAAGCAGAGACAAGGAGAGGGTGGGAAGGTTGCCAGGCCTCAAAGGAAGGATATGGGGGGGGTCTTGATTTGTGCTGAGTCTCTGTGTTCTGCCACCCTCCCCCAAAGTCCTGATGGTGGCATTTATAATGCATACTGTAGACCCAGCCATTCTGTCTGTGGGCTATTGTCCATTCATGCCCTGTTAACAAGACACCTACGGGAAACCCAGAAAACTAGATTCTAGCCTCTCTATTGACAGTGTTGTGTGTGTCTGTGTGTGTGTGTGGTGTGTGTGTATGTGTGTGTGTGTGTGTGTGTGTGTGTGTGTGAGAGAGAGAGAGAGAGAGAGAGAGAGAGAGAGAGAGAGAGAGAGAGAGAAGGGGAGAGACTTAGTTGGCTTTGTATGTCTCTCTGGGACTCAGGCTGATGGAATGGCTACACTAACTTTGTCTCCAAAGTCTTTCCTAGCTTTACAGTTTTACAATTTTCAGATTATCTTAAATTCATTTTATTGTATTTCTGACTTAAAAATTGACCATGTCTTCCCAAGTTTTCATCTCCACTTTCTTTTCTTGATATCTTTCTTTATTTAAATAATTGTAAAATTTGACAGAGCGGTGCACCTCCAAGACTCACATGCCGTTACAAAGGCAGAAGGTAACTACTGGAAAACAAAAGGAAAGAGAAGGATAAAAGGAAAGGAAAGGAAAAAGGAGCCAACACATCAGGAAATAAACATGCGATTTTACTTCCAAGTACATAGGGACTTACAGTTTACATATTACAGGTTAATCCAAGAAGCCCCAGAGTTTTAATGGACAGGCATTTACAGACAACTCATTTGTCTCCAATGCTGTCAGGACGTCCATTGTCTTCATAAGCAAAGGTTGCTTTTTTGTTTGTTTGCTTGCTTTTTATGTTGTTTTGTTTTTCGGTCTTTTCTTGCTGTTTTCCATGAGCAATTTTCAGCAAGTACTGAGAGAGCCCCATCTTCTTAGGCTGACACGTCCTAACTGATGAACAGTTTCTGAGAGTCCTTAGACGCTTAGACAGTGCTCTTGGGATTACTCTAAAGCAGGTAAAAGAGAGGTAAAATCTCTGTGTGAAGCTATGATCTACGTGACCGACATATGTTTCTCTTGTTTGTAACCGTGTGACTACGCACCATGTCTATCTGGCTGTTTCGGTCCATCTTGATCTAGTGACTTCAGATTATTATTCCACAGACAACACCAGGGACAGTGCTCAGATTATGACCCCGCCTCAACTTTCTTCGAGAATGAAACATATTAAACAAGAAATGGCCAAAAATCACCTCCAGTTTGTACGCTTTGAAGCAACGGACTTGCACGGTGTCTCCAGATCAAAGAGCATCCCTGCACAGTTTTTTCAAGTGAGTTTCCCAGTGATGAGGAGTGTGATTTCATGACCATTTGCAAGCAAACACTCTTTAGGATTCATCTGCGTTTTCTTGTAATCTACACAGTAATTTGAGCTGAAAAGCAATAATTTGTTTTGCTATTTTCCTTGTCCCTCCCCACATTATTGCTCCCCAAGGAGATGAGCCCACAATTCCTATATCCAATAGAAATAGGAAACTAATTAAGACTGGTTATTTCAGCACTTCTGCCTTGAATAATTTTACTCTACAGAACTCTCTTCTCTTTTCATATTGCAATTATAAAGATTATATTTTATTTGACATGAGGAAATTGCAACCCAAGACCCAAGAGCAAACATGAAAGGTAGAAATGATTAAGTAGAAATGATTTGCTAGATAAAAATCATATCCATTCAGCAGTAATTCAGATATGAAAATCCCCAATTGTCCTTAGATGACTTAATGAATATTAGGTTTTGAAAATAGTGATATCAAGAAAAATTGCATTTGTGGATACCTTTAAGGATTTTTTCCCAGCTTTGTTTTGTTTAGCTTATAGCATGTATTTATTCTAGTGACTGATTTGTTGGGATTATTAAACATCAAGTTTATCAGGAAGGGATATCAGCCGGTACCAATATTTAAGAAAATACAAAATTAAAGCATCCTGGAATTATATTTATTTGTTTATTTACACACATTTATATGCATATAAAAATAAACGATCCTTTTGTACAGTCCTGACTCACCTAGCCCTCATGATCTGCTTGCCTCATCTTTCCAGGTAGCTTAGATTCCAGACTCATGCCACTGGGCTTGACAGTTATTTCAATATGTCATATCTTTTTGCTTTAGTATCAAATTGAATATTTTCTTGGTGTTGGTAAAAGGGGTTATTTTCAAAGTAGTTTTTTAAAAATTTGAACAGTTTAAATTTCTTTCTTAAAAAGTTCTTTGGGAGCCAGCAAGGCATGTCAAAAGGTAAAGGTGCTTGCCACTAAAAACTCTAGTTCTATCTCTCAAAACTGTGTGGAGGAAGTGGAGAACTGATTCTCACAGGTTGTCCTCTGACCACCCCTTTACACACATGCTTGCTCAATACACATATGATCAATCAACTGATCAATCAATCAATCAATCAATCAATGATTTTTAAAAGTATTTGGTCTTGTCTGTAAATAGCCTATAGATAGTGTTTCTTCTACATTCAATTAAGAACTCTACACATTAGTTAATTCTTATAAGAAAATTATAAGAAAATGTGAAATTGCTATGGGCAGGACCAGAAGATAATTCGATAATTCACATGAATTTCCTTTAACCAGCGATAAAACACAATTGGCGTTTTAGACACTGCCCTGAGCATAAACCTGTTTGCTATTCTGTTTTCACCAGATTCTAACCATCTATTTCACTAGTGATTCTAGAAAACTAAACACTTAGAACACTACTCTAGTACTTCCAGGAAACACCCTTCCACCAAATAGAGCTTGATCCTTCCGTTCACATTTGCTGAAGATTGATTTCATTGACATAGAAGAAAATGTCTGCATTTGAAACTGCGGTTGAAAGCGTTAGTTTTCTTGTTCAATATTCCACGTATCGAAAGACTTTTTCTTCCTGCCTTGTCTTGGAAAGAACTGTTTTACCCTGAGAATTTGATGCAAGTCAACACATCTCTTTTTCATTGGTTTGCTTATTCTTAGCCTCCATTTTCGAATAATTTTCTTTATGATAGCCTTAGCTCATTGTTCTTTTATTCTAATTTTATAACCATAGCGCATGTATTGTGAAATAAAACTCTTTAAATTGATGTTGGAACTTTTGAAGGTATAAACCATGAGTACTTTTATCACAAATATTAATGATCTAAGGCTAGATAATTTATTTTGGCTATGTTGTTGTGAACATATAAGTTCATTTCTATAAGTTAATCTGAACTATACATATATAATTTCATATGTATGTAAACACACACATATATAAATTCATACATATATAAAATTATGTATGAGAAATTTCTTTGGCAAAAATACGAAATCAATAGCTTATATGTGGCTTTATAAAAAAGTAACAGATTTTTTTTTATCGAATTTTTAATATAATCTCTTCTGATCATGCTTCACTCCCCCCCAACACCTCCCAGATCCCCCTCCCTTCTCCACGCTCCATGCCTTTTCTATCCCTCTTTAAAGAACAAAATAAATAAGCAAAGAAAACTAAACCAAGAAAACAAGAAACCCTCTCCCTCTCATACACACACCAAAAATGAAAATCAAGAAATACAAGCAAAACACCAGTCAGACAGGAAAAAAACACCCTCCCATATAAAGAAATTGGAGACAAAAAAAATCTACAAAAGTCTCCTTAAGTTCCTTTTTGCTGGGCATATAGTTCTTAAGATGGAGTCTACCCTGACGCATGGGTAATATACTTAGAAAGACACAATTGAAAAAATGAACTTTTTCTTTGCAAGTGGGTGTCAATTTCAGATAACATCTTGGTTAAGGATGGGAGCCCATGTTCACATCCCTTTCTCAGCACTGGGATTTTTAGTATACATTTAAATCATTTTTATTTGTGTAAATAAAGTGCTAAATTGAAATTATTAAGCTAGACTGTGAATGACTAGCGGCGACAACATAATCTGTCTTTATTTGTGGAATAATATAGAGAAATTTTTTTTCAGACTAAATCAGCCAGGCAACCTCAGTGCCTGAGGTTGCTAAAGACATGAGCCTGGGACCCATCACTTAGCAGTTCAGTGCTGCCATTTTTTTCTGAATCTCCTGCCTCCAGCACAGCTTCAATCCTCCTGTTATCCTGTATCTGAACTAAATGTTTCTTCCTATTTTAAGTGCAAGCATTGATTTTCTAAAAACAAAAATCCAGCTCTTCTTCTGAGAACTGAGGAAAAGGCTGGTATACTGCTGGAAGAGGTCAAAGAGGCGGCCTGTGATTCGAGGGCATCTCCACTGGTTAGAAAGGTTCCAATGTGCCTGACCCTCAACAAAATGCCCTACAGACATTAGCACCTTCAACCTTTCACAAACTTACAGAGTCTTGATCTATCAAAGGGCTGATTTGGTTTAAATTATATGTGGATAATGTGGGTTTTATCCTAGATTTAATATAAATGTGAAATATTACTATAGATCTCATAACCAATTTGTCAGTTGTTTCAAAAGGTAGCCTTCATTGTGCTCCATATAAGAGCTGTCATAGGCTTCTAACTTAATCTGCAAGAATTTCTATCAAGTTCAGAGAGATCCGTCTTGAAGTATGTAGCCATTTCAGTGCTCCAGTACCATATATATATATATAATTTAAGATAATTTTCTGTATTGGACAAAGCTATTCAAACAGAAGTTTAAATATATCCCACAGCTAATGGAGAATGGTTTAAATCCTGATGCATGTCCGAAAATGTATAAAGAAAAGAGAATGTATGTATATTAAAAAGAGTGTTCTGAACCCCACAATTAAATAGCCTAAAGAACAAAGCATGACTTTTTACTATTCTTCTAGTTTGCAAAGGACTGCTGGAGTCCAGTGCTGACCAGCTGCTTCCCACGGTTCACAGCAAAGGGAATACAATACAGATTTGGATTGTGTGA
This sequence comes from Arvicola amphibius, assembly GCF_903992535.2. Taxonomy (NCBI): domain Eukaryota; kingdom Metazoa; phylum Chordata; class Mammalia; order Rodentia; family Cricetidae; genus Arvicola; species Arvicola amphibius. The sequence continues at coordinate 87,415,882 of NC_052055.2, forward strand.
TCTCTCAGAGGTTTCAGGAATAAAATGCATTACCCTTCATTTTAGGTACACACAACTACCATATAGATTTTTGAACTAATAATAATCAAATAGGGAAATAACATTATTTTTCAGTAAAATTTAGTATTAAAATATTCCGTATAGAAATCTCACAATGTGGAAGTTGTGAGCCTGTGTGCACAGGCATTTGGATATGCATAACATTTACGTGTAGTACTACAAAAAAGTGTGTGAGTCCCTTCCTTTTTGTTGGTAAAAGCAAATTTGGGGACTGGATATGGTGGTGCGCACCTGTAATCTCAGCACTTGGGAGGCAGAGGCAATGGGACTATGTATTTCCAGACTAGCACAATGCATTCAAGGCAAGTCTGGGCTTGGGTGAGATCTTGTCTCAACTAACCAACCAAAAAAAAAAAAAAAAGAAAACAAAAAATAAGAGCAGGGGAAAAGCACAGACTTAGATCAGTTAGGCCAAAGTCGCCCTTGACAGGTCATGAAGGAGCCAGTCCATACGGTCTTGCAGATTTGCGGGTCCTGGACAGTAGTCTTTCTTTTGGTTTCTGCCGATGACGTGAACAAACTAATGTCCCTTGTGGAGAGTTAGGGTGTTTGCATTAATCCCACAGTGCTCACTGAGTTTATGAACTACTTTTGATAGTCAGGGTCTTTTCTCCACCCATGTGACGCCTCATTGAGATTCTTCTACAATTTCTATTTTTTTTTCAAATGCATCTCTCCTACTTTATAATCTCATGCCTTCTCTGCTGCCTGATACATAGTCAAGTTAAATACGTGGCTAAGCCTGTTGGGTCTAAGAGCTAAATTGCTGGAAAGGGTTTCAGCAGCTGTCTAGTTGAACACTTGTATTATGGACATGGATGCTGACTGATACCATCCAGAAACTTGCTTAACTCTTCTAACTATTAATAAAAGAGCTGAAACTAGTGATCTGACCTGCTGACACCCAGATCACATGAACCTGAACACTACATTTGGAAACTGTAACTTTGGAGGTAGAGGTTCACAACCACAGAAACATTTTCTAGGGCTCCGTGAGACAATCAAGACGATAATTCTTACGTGGGTTGTACAAGTGAAGGGATGAGTAGATCTCCCAGAAGTCCTGGCTCTTAGGGTCTGAGATAGCTGTCTTGTGACCTGTTGGTCTGACCCAAGCATCCTCCACAACAAAGATGTAGGATTCCTTCTGCAGAATTCCGAGAGTCAGCTGGAGGTGACAACAGAATAAAACACAACGAAGGCTTTACTTATAGACTGATATAATTTTTTGATATTCACCTAGAAGCGAGAGAGCAGGATCACATAGTGGATCTACTTGTCACTGCGTTATTCACAAGGATTAGATATAGAAACAACCTCGATTAGTATTGGTGGGTGAAAGGTGGAAAAATAAAAATAAACTATGCATTTCTTGGACATAAAAAGAATTAGCTCTTTAGTCTGCTGCAGAATGCATGAAACTGGAGCATACATATTAAATTAAGTGAAATAAGTCAGGCACAGAAACGAATACCACATGTTCCCTTTCACGTGTGCATGCTAGAATGTTGATCTAAATAGGATGGTGATTCCAAGAGGCTGGGAAAGTGGAAGGAAGAGGAGATGGAGGAAGGCTGGCTAATGAGTACGCAAACACAGGTGTGGCACCTTTCTAATTTTATGTAGGGAACATAGTTTATAATGACCGTTATATATCTTATCAGCAATCTGAGGCCATGGAAACCATGTGGTCAGTAAACATTGTTTACATATATGAGATGATCACAATATACCCCTTAAATATAAAGTAAAATTAAAATATATAAATAATAGCCGGGCGGTGGTGGCGCACGCCTTTAATCCCAGCACTCGGGAGGCAGAGGCAGGCGGATCTCTGAGTTTGAGGCCAGCCTGGTCTACAAGAGCTAGTTCCAGGACTGGCTCTAGAAACTACAGGGAAACCCTGTCTCGAAAAACCTATATATATATATATATATATATATATATATATATATATATATATATATATGTAAATAATAAAATCCTGTAAAACAAGTCAAAGAAATGCCTTACCCGAGTCTTAGAAACTGTACTATGAAATAAAATGCATTGTAAAAGCATTTTTGATTGTAATACTTTAAAATATTTCCATAATGTTATAAACCCTTGTCTTTTGCTATATTGTCCCATTCCTCATTGTTAAAGCATTTGTTTACAGCTATGTGAAGTATTTATTATTGTTATTTCCCACATTTAAGAGCTTATCAAAGCTTTATTAGAATATTAAAAATTGTAAAAAGGTCTTTATGAAAAAATAGTTCTTTCAATGTTGAATTTTTGGATATTAATTTTGAATCTTAAAAAGTTTATCTGAGAGTTAATATTACCTCACAGTTATTAAGCTTACATTTCTTATTACCAAGATTTTCTCCCCTGTCTTGTCTTCATGTTTCAGAACCTAGTTCATTTATCTTTTTCTTCTTTAGGAAAAAGTGATCCACGGTGTTTTCATGCCCCGTGGTTATCTGGAACTGATGCTAAGCCCTAAGGACAACGAGGTGAATCACATAAGAGCCACATGCTTCAATAGTGACATCGTCCTCATGCCAGAGCTGTCGACCTTCAGAGTCTTGCCATGGGCGGAGAGGACCGCTCGGGTGATCTGTGACACCTTCACAGTGACGGGTGAGCCTCTGCTGACTTCCCCCAGGTACATCGCCAAGAGGCAGTTGCGCCAGCTGCAGGATGCCGGCTTCTCCCTGCTGTCTGCCTTCATCTATGATTTCTGTATTTTTGGTGTTCCCGAAGTGATTAATTCGAAGACCATATCCTTTCCTGCTTCAACATTACTGAGTAACCATGACCAGCCCTTCATGCAAGAGCTGGTTGACGGCCTTTATCACACTGGAGCCAACGTGGAGAGCTTCTCGTCTTCTACCAGACCTGGGCAGATGGAGATCTGTTTTCTCCCTGAATTTGGCATTAGCTCAGCCGACAACGCATTTACCCTCAGAACGGGTGTCAAAGAAGTGGCCAGGAGATATAACTATGTAACAAGCCTTGCGATGGAGACCGGATTCTGCAATTCAGGAATTTTATCTCACAGTGTCTGGGATGTCGGCGGAAAGACAAACATGTTCTGCGGTGCTTCCGGGGTGGAGCGGCTTACACTCACGGGGAAGAAGTGGTTGGCAGGTCTCCTGAAGCACTCCGCTGCTCTCAGCTGCCTGATGGCCCCTGCTCTCAGCTGCCGCAAGCGCTACTGCAAGGACAGCAGAGACCTGAAGGACAGTGTGCCCACCACGTGGGGATACAACGACAACAGCTGTGCCTTGAACATTAAGTGTCACGGTGACAAAGGCACTCAAATAGAAAATAAACTAGGTTCAGCCACCGCGAACCCTTACCTGGTGTTGGCCGCCACTGTGGCTGCAGGCCTGGATGGACTTCAGAGCTGTGATAATGCTAGTTCAGATGAGAGCCAGGATCTCTATCAACCAGAACCTTCTGAGATCCCTTTGAAGATGGAAGATGCCCTCACGGCCCTGGAGCAAGACCAGTGTCTTAAGCAGGCTCTGGGAGAAACTTTCATTCGCTATTTTGTTGCCATGAAGAAGTATGAATTGGAAAATGAAGAAACGGATGCAGAGGGAAATAAATTCCTGGAGTATTTTATATAGGATGGGACTCAGCTTTAGAGAGGACATTGTGACAAGTAGCTAACCTATTAGAAAGAAAAGATTGAGCCTTTGTAATTAACAATACTAGATAGGCTTCTGTCTCTCCATCCCCCCAATCATTGGGAGATAAAATGGGACTGTTGAGATTCTGATCTCAGACATAAACAATAAATTTGAGGTGAAGCAGCATACACAAACTTACTCAGCCTGACAGTCTATCATTTCCTTTGTGTTGCTAGCCGGGGTAGTGTTTGGGGGACTGCTGCATATTCACATATTAAAGACAGATGTAAACATTAGGAAGCAGAATTTTAAAGACTGAGGTGAGAGGAAGAAACAATATCAAGTACAGACATAGGCTTTGCCTACCTGGGAGACAGATATGTGAGCAAAATCTTATTAATGAAAACACCTTGAGGTCAACTTTGCATCACGATGAGGGTTTTAAAGATGTCAAGTTGCACAAAGTAGGACATGACAAGCCTAGAAGTTCTCTCTTTGGTTTTCACACTTCTCCATCACCTCTCTAAAGGCTCAGGGGTGGTCCAAGGCTGTAATGTTCACTGGAATCAAACCACAGGGTAAAGAATCAGGTAACCATGAGGTCAGACTTGAAGGTGGTAGAGGCCTTTCTCTAAACAACGTGTGATGAAGGAAGGGTGGAAGGGGCCTGGATTGCTCTGCCAGCTTCGTTCCACTCTCCGAAAGCAGACATCCCTTTGAAACATCTCTGCTCCACAGAGAGGGAGAATGACTGCCTGCTTAGCTCGGGCTCTGACTGCAGCTGCAACGCATACTTAAATTACTAATTACATTGCCAAAGAGGCTGGTGTTTCTCCAGGGACCAGAAAATGTTCCAGGTCTTTCTTTGATTGTGATAATATTGCAACTTATCACCGAAATTTAGCATCTCTTGGGAGCAGGTTCAATATCTACTTACTTGCAAATGAAAGCACTTCCACTGCTTAGGATCAAATTGGAGATTTTATGTTCAATTAAAACTGACTGGGGTCTCAATTCAGACGGCGGACACTTAAGGAGAACACTAGAATTTAGCTCCAGTCCTCTTGTTAACGTTCTTAGCATCTAGTAAACGGCGAAAGTCAGTGTGCCCTTCACTGTTAGCTTATTTTCCTCTTCTAGTAGAAGAGGTATTTGGAAACAATAAAATCCACAGACGGAATAAGGGTTGGAGGTAACTAACACACGACGAGAAGGAAGTGAAGTTCAGAACACATAGCTCCTTTTTGTAATTAAAGCTCAAGGTGTCAGGTGGGAAGATACAGTGGAAATCAACGTGGTTATCTGAGCCTTCTCTCTGTTGCATGTGTTGCTGTTATTAAGTTCAGCCAGAGACTAAGCCAAAGCAGTCTATGGAAGCTGGAGCTAAGTTCTGTGGAGGACAACAGCAGGTGTCTTGCCTTCCCTTTCTGTTTTTACCCTTTCTCCTGACTGGCGCCTAGAAGATGAGGCTAGCCAATTTCTTCTAGGATATAGAGTGGTGAAAAATTTACAAGGTGCCATGTTCCTTGTTTGTGTGTGTGCGTGTGCGTGTGCGTGTGTGTGTGTGTGTGTGTGTGTGTGTGTGTGTGTGTGCGCGCGCGTGTGTGTTTGGGTGGGTGTTAAGGACTGGGAGATAAAGGATAAAGATAAAAGGTCTAATGAAAGATAGTTTGTGAAAACTTCTCGTTTCTGAGGTTGGGGGTGGGGGTCTGAGTTAATTAGAGGGATCCACTCATGCAAAAAATTGTTTTATTTCTCACTCTAGTGGAGCCATAGAGAATGGTTTTATAAGTTCACAGGCCTTAAGGAAACTTGCCTAGTGTTTTTCTTGGGTTTACTACTGTGTCTATAAGATGCTATAAAAACTCTGCTAATCACAGTGTTTTCAGTCTTTATTTCATTGTCTTTATAACAATATCAGCATAATTTAAAAAAGTACAGTATGTAAGGTTTCATTGTGAAGGTTTTACGTAATTGGGAACGTTATCAGTCTAAGTGGATGGTAGTCAGTCAGCAGGAAACATTCAACAACATATTACAAGTCCGTTTTCGAGCATGTGTCGGTATAGCAGTCTCTCTAGAGACTCACATCAGCTGTGTGCAGTTGTATTCTTTTGTTCATTAAAAAAGTCAAAAGTGAGCATTGGCCAGCACAGCTCAGGACTAAGGAAAACTGGGGCAGGTAGATGTAAGTTTTTAGTTAACTTGTTTTCTAGTTCTTTGATCTGTGCCTACATTTCCTCGTGTGGAAGGAGGGATGTTCTGCAGCCTCCCTCTGTGTTCTTGGTCTTCAGGGAGAGACCAGAAACCCATGCAGTAGCATGTGCTGACCGCCCTTTTGTGTGATAAGCCGGCTACAGTCCTAGGGGAGACTAGCACAAAGATACTGGGTGGGTCGTGAGAGAGTTTGTCTTAAAGAGAACAGTTTTTTTTTTTTTTTAATGTAGGCCTTATGCTAAAAAAAACCCCAACACAACCTATTTATATGGCTGCTTTATGGCTTGAAAAAGATGCTTTTTGAATCTCTTTCCAGAAATTACTTTCTTATTTTCATTTACCATAATTGTTCTAATCAAAGCTTAGGGGAAAATGTGATTACTGAATTTAAAGTTGGTTATTAAATGAGTATACATAAGAATCTAAATTAAAAACTATGCTTCAAGAGTAAAACCTGAAACATTAGTAGCATAGTAAAAAGTTACATTTTCAAAGATACTTTATATTCTAAAATTTCATTTTATATTGTCTGAATATAAAGTAAAAAGTGAAGCTTGAAATGGTGATTTTGAATGTAACGAAAGATCTAAACTTCAGTCTGAATAAAAGTTGAAGTCCACATAGTAAATACTGAATGTGTTGGCAACACATAACAGTTATATCCCGTGATGTCCCTTCAGCCATTTGGGAGCCAGAGAAGTATTAGCAATGTTTATAATGCAGGGTTATTGGTCAGAATCATTAGCAGAGGGTTTCCCGTTGTAGGTGTTAGGACATCTGTCTCTAAATATCTTGTATGTTAACAATGATTCCTTCTCCTGTTGCCTGAAGCAGACTTCACATAGCATTCCCTGGCTTTCACCAATATGCTAGGTTCTAAAAGAAATGGAGCTGCCCAGTGGGTTCTTCTCTGCCTGATAACCCTCTAGGACAGAAAGCCCACCACAGAGGAAGAACACGCTATGGAAACATTTCAGATCTCTCTCAAAGAATAGAAATTCATGCTTCAAATAATTTTATAAATGTTTGAACATAAAATCACCTAGCTGAAATTTCTGACAGTTTTTAGGATTTGAATTGATTCAATTTCAATTACGTCTTCATCATTAGAAATAATCTTAAGCAAATGCTCAGTACTCATTGAGAGCATAAATGAGCCGAATCTTCTGTCTGACTGTTTAAGGAGTGATAGATGAGGTCATTTGCTAAGGGGCCAACCAAATGGCTCAGTGAAGGCATTTGTTGCCAAGGTTGAGAGCATCAGCTTGACCTTACAGCCCGGATGGAGGAACGAGAAAATGGACTGTCACAAGCTGCTAGGCTAGTCTCTGGTTTCTATGTGAGCCAGGAAATGTGTGCAAGTGTCCTCATCCAAAATAAACAAGCAAGCAAGCAAATAAAAAGAAGTGAAAAATTAAAAAAATTAAAGAATATTCACGGAATTTGATAATAGCTTAACTGAAGAGGGAAAGTGTATTAAAATCAGGAGATGGGGAAGAGGGTCTACTACCCAACAAAAAGGCTAGGAGAGGACACAAAATTTCAATCATAGGCTAAAGGAAGGGGGGACATGTTAATTAAAGTGTGTGTGTCTTGGGGGGGTGGCTGCTACTCACTCAAAAAAGAGGCTAGGAGAGGCGCTCTCTTTCTTAGATTTTTCAGTTGACCATGTTAATTTTATCTAGAGAAGACATTAATCAATAACCCAAAACATTCAGTTCTATGCAAGTGCTAAGTTGTAATTCAGCTAAAAAGCAATGGTTATCAATTTACGAGGCTTGGGCGAAAACCTGTTGAACAAAATGGTTGCACGCTAATTTTCAAACTTACGCTAGAGGGCAGTAATGTACTGTTAAACAACCATTGAGGGCAGGGGCTCAGCAGTTCTCAGAAAGCTTAATATAAAATGTGAGAACAAGCAAATCTTTAATGAATGAAAACGGAAAAATGTATTAGGTAGTCTAACACCGTAAAGAAATTTCCAGTCACGTGACTCGCATCTGAATACATTGTGCTTAATAGATATTAAATACATGCAACAAGAGAAAGAAACAGTAGTAATTGAAGGCTATGGTATCAGAGATAGTTCAGGGCATATTCAAGAGATATTAAAAATAAGAAAACACAGAAATGCTTGTTGAATTACGTGATGTTTTGATGTTAACCCGCGTTTCTTAAGTTCTGGATGGATTTGCACCGGATGTGGAACGCCTGGGTCTGGAAAGGACTATTTTCATTCTACCAATCGAAACACATTTTATCATTTAATGTTTCCCATCTAAGATGTGGATAAGATGATAGAAAAACATGGATATTACTTTTCCCTAGCCGGAGCTTCATTTAAATGAATTCTATTATGCGCCTATATGTTGAAACAGCTCAGAGCTTACACGTTAGAAGGGAGAGAAAACAGTGTAGAGGCATCTTCGATCAAATGGCACTAAGGCCTTTCCTGGGTTGTAGATTTCCCTGACTTTGCCATATCTCCTCCTGGATGGCAGGGTTCAACCAAAGCCCGTGACTCGCGGACTTGAAGATAGAAGAGCAGGGCTGTAGCAGCCAGGCAGCTCTGCTTCCTCAGTTTCCATCCACGGAGCTGCCCTCTTCCCTCAGCCTCACCACGGTCCTCAGGTCTACTCAGTATCAAGCCCCTCTTGGCTCCTCAGATGCCTGTAGTGGCATTTCATTTGTATTTTAATAAATAAAGCTTGCCTGGGGATCGGGAGAGTAAAACAGCCCCGCTGGCCAGCCTTAGAGACCAGGCAGAAATAACATACACCTTTAATCCCAGTAGCCACACTAGTTTGCCATAGAAACCAGGTAGTAGTGGTGCATGCCCTTAATCCCAGAACTAGAGAGAATTATAAGACTGGAGGAGCCAGCTCTAACTCTCAGTCTCATTCTGAGATTCCTGGAGGCAGGATCGCCATTTCAGACTGAGGTAGAGGTAAGAGCCAGTGACTGGCTGCTTTGCTTTTCTGACCTTTAGGCTGAATGCCACTGTCTGACTCTGAGATTTTATTAATTGTGCATCAGATACCTTTCTCTATGGTATGTCCATCTCTTGACATCCGTACCCACCTACAGTTTAGCATTTTGACGTCTTTCTAATGTGTGTATCACACATGCCCCCAACCTGCACTCAAATCCATGTCGATTCCAGTTTCATGCAACCTTATCCATTTTCCTCTCTTTAAAATTTACTGTCGCGCTAATGCAATCTTGTTCTCTCTACTCTGTTACTACCCACAGCTTCTCAACATGGACTCCAAATATTCTTGCTCTTTCCCTACCAACGCAAACCAACTGCCCCTGAAGCTAATAGTAACCATGCTCCTGTTAGACCTGGCCACAGCTCCTCCTCCTCCTCTCTGTTTCATGAGTAGTAGGACAGCCGGATTGCACATGATTGCTTTCTGCCTCTTTATTGACATGGTTTTCTCTTGATTTACCTTTCTCATCTTCCTTCGTTTCCTTTCTTTATTCTGAAATAAATGTTGATTTATTATTATAAGTAAATTTAATGTTGATTACTGTTTAGGATCCTTCCTCTTTTAGTCCTCTTCTTACTTAAAAAAGTGTTCTTGTAAGTATGAATAGCATTAATTTTCAGTGTTCAAGACTCTTGGTTAGACTAGAAACCAAATTAGACTTGATTAAATTTGTGGATTTTTTAAATGTTATTGAAAGATCCTACACTTTCGATGCAGAAGAATGAGAGATGGATCTCAGCGGGGACTGAAGCGTGGTAGGCAACCCTGCACAATTTTCTCCCCGTGCTCATTTCTATGCCGCTATCATGCTGTCTCTTGTTTTGTATATGTTGGTTCTGTTTGTTGCTTTCTCAGCATGATAGAAAATGTGTGCTAACGTCCTCCGGCTTGGGAGACTCAGAATTTGGCAATAGAAATCATGGCGGATACAAAAATAGAAGATCTACATTTTCACTTGATAGATGAAGTTAGCATTAAAATGTAGCTTATTCTATTACATTAGTTAATTGCGAAGTTGCTGTAAAGTAACATAAATAATGAAAATTGTTCTCTGTAATAAAAGGTAGAAATTAAAAAAAGAAAATGTGTGCAAAAATAGCAGCCCAAATATGTATCCTTTATGATTACATGCCATGTGTATGAAGTTGATCTCACATTCTCTAAATTTCTCGGTTTAGCTTGGGAAATGTTCACACTCTTCTTCCACAAGGCTATCTTCTCTATAATGAATACTCCAGGTAGGGGAATTCTTATGAGACGAAGAGCCAGGAGGTGCCAATGGTCAGTCTCATATCTTGAGTTTATGATGCTAGGTTAGTTTCTCAACAACACACCTCCACTTGACTATTCCACAGACTTTGTGTGCTCAACACATCCAGTGTGTAATTCGTGGCCTCTTTCAAGCTAAAACATTTACACGTTGCTCTTCTCCCATTCTTTCCTTTCATTGGCCTCTCTTTAGAATTCCCTGTGTCCAATTTTTGGCCGTCTGCTGCCATCAAGACTGATAATAGGCCGGGCGGTGGTGGCGCACGCCTTTAATCCCAGCACTCAGGAGGCAGAGGCAGGCGGATCTCTGAGTTCAAGGCCAGCCTGGTCTACAAGAGCTAGTTCCAGGACAGGCTCTAGAAACTACAGAGAAACCCTGTCTCGAAAAACCAAAAAAAAAAAAAAAAAAAAAAAAAAAAAAAAAAAAAAAGACTGATGATAGTCTTAGCTGACCCACATGTTAAGAACCATTGCTTTGGACATTCCTTTAAAAATATCACATTAGATATTCGTCCGATTTAATCTAACACTTCAAGTGAAAATTTTGCTCTGAATTTAGATTAATGGAAACTTAAAGGTAGGTGGAGGCTAAGGAGCTTTTGGCTGAAATCTGTAGTGTATATGAATTGTATTCCTCATGCACAGTGCATTAAATCTTTAATACTATCAGTATCGTGTAACAATCAAAGCTTTAGCTGGTAAGTTTATCTGCCATAGTAGAGCCTTGTGGAGATGAGACTAAAATCACTCCCCGCATCAAGGACACTTCATTTTTCATGCTCACACCCTGTGTCAGGTAAGTTTTGTGTTGCAGAGAGTGACCTAAAAGAATATTTCTGATCCCTTTGATTAGGAGAAGGTTGTTTTTTGCATGTTCTGCATTCCCAGGACTGTTTCTCGGCCTCATGTGTTTGAAAGAAAGAAACGAATACTGAGGAAGCAAGGCAGGGCAAGCGGTGACAGGGACTGCAAGGATGCCACAGAGCACACTGCTCAATGTCATTCCAAGTGTCTCCTTGCAGCAGCCGCAGCAACACCTCTGCACTCTTTAGAAAGGCAGAACCTCAGGCCCAGATGTGTGCAGTTTCACAAGTATACCAGGCAGTCCCTCTGCCTGTCTAAGACCAAGAAGCATTAACGAGCCATGTCCAACAGTTCACTGGGGCTTCCGCAAGGCTTAAATTCTAGGGAAAGACGATCTCAAAGGCTCTGCTTGCTCTAGAGACTTTTCCATGTTTCCAAGTTCTATGCCCCAGGGGCTTTTGTTTGTTGTTCTGAACTGTGGCAGAAGTCAAACAGCTGTTCTAACATCCAGGATCCTAATGTAGGAGGATGGCTTTTTACAGGCTTTAAAAGAGTGTGTCATCTGCAGTGCCATTAGGTCCACTGTGTTGACTATTAATCAGCTTTGCAGTTGGAGCATTAAAAGCTTCTTGACATGGGAGTGTTCTCACTTTGTCACAACCCCCCATCTGGAAAGACACTGTGAAAAAGGGCCTCTGATGGAATAGCTTCTGACTTACTTGGTTTGAAATGTTTTTAAGAATAGGATGGGGGGGGGCAGCTAAAAGACAGATTAGAGGGTAAAGACCCAGTGTTTGTCCTGAGACCACATGATCAAAAGAGAGAGTAGATTCCTGTCCTCTAGCCTTTGTGCTGTTCTCTCTCTCTCTCTCTCTCTCTCTCTCTCTCTCTCTCTCTCTCTCTCTCTCTCTCTCTCTCTCCCTTCCTCCTTTTTCTTTCAAGAGAGGAAAGAGTACATATGGTCTATAGCAGATTTAGATAACTACATAAAACTAATATGTAAGGCACAGTTTTTTGCAAAATAAAGGAGTTTGGTCATTAAGTCTACTGGGGAAGCACAGTTGAGGGTGGGGTTCTAGAGTATGGACTCTGAAATTAGCTGTCTGGTTTAGTCCCAGGACGATAGTTTACTATCTCCGAGATGCTGGGAAGGGTTTTAAATGATGTTAAGTCTCTGCATTAGTGGACTTATGATGATAATAAGGCCATAGCAGGTAAGATTAGACACGATGTGAAAAGCCACTTGAATAGTGCCTGGCATTTATAAAGTATGTATTACGTGTTTGCAAATGAACTACAGATTACTTATTTCTGTGACAAGGTGGGCAATGTGCAATTTTTCTTTGTCTATATATTTTAGGATTTTCTCAGTTGCAGATTACGGTTTAAAAAAGAACTTCCCTTGTGAATGGTCGTGGTGGGGGAAATACACAGAAAGCAAGAGCAAGCACAAGTTGTAGTCTTTCAATCCTATGTCATGTAGGCTTCTACTTTTCTGTCCTTCTTACAGTTACTGTTAACTTTAGACAGGATAAGGAAACAGTTGTTCTTTTAGTATATGCAATTTAAACTTTTACATCTATTTGTTCATTGCATATATTATTTATTTGTGTGTGCTTGTGTGCACATATGTGAGTATATATGTCATGGCACATGTGCATGTATGGAGGGCAGAGGAAACCTTATAGTTCTTTCTGTCTACTAAGTAGATTCTGGGAATCAAAACATCAGCTGTCAATCTTAACAGTAACCATCTATCCCAGCACATGCGATTTAAGAGTTAATTTATTACTTATCGTGTAATAAATTATCTCTCGTCTTTGACTGAGAGAAAATGCAACATTAATGAGATTTAAGTATTTCATCAAACATCATTATTTATAATTATGCTATGCAAATATAAGAGAGGATGCCAGCATTCACAAGTAGAACCCTCTAGAATAATCTTGCATAGCATAGGGTTTCATCTGCCTGTAAAGTTAAAACAAATCTCACTACCATACTAAATCACAATGCATTCCCTAAACAATAGAGAAGGCTGAAATCTTGGAAGAGAAATATGCAAGGTTAAAAAAGACATAGTTGAATAATTTATTCAGAGAACAAAAATGTGGCATATAGAAAAATTATGTTTGACAGACATTTTCTAAAAAGCTTATTTTATTAGATTTCTGGTAAAGTCACCTTCTAATCATAATAGACTATGATAACCTTTTAAATAAAAACATCTCCTAAAGAAGTGTATCTATAATTAAATTTAGAATGAAAACATGAAGTTAATAATGCTATTTAGAACCAGAAACCTCAGACATTTTATAATGTTAAGGCTTTGTCCACACAATTTCAGATTTGAAAGTCCTGCCAAAGTTGATATGTATTTCTTACTGAATATGAAGCACCTCTAGAATAGTAATTTATTTTTACTACCATATGTAGCCTTTTAGATCAAATATGATGCATAGACTTTTTTGAAATAGAAAACAAAATGTGGGAAAATCAAATTCTTCACGCGCGTTCTCAAGGTACTTATAAAAGTCATCTTACCTTAAAATGAATAAACACTACAGATGGTCATGGCATTATTTCCCCTCCAATTTAGCATACTTACCTTCATAACATTAGTCTTTTAGTGGTTTTTTGATGAGGGGAAAATCTGTAACACACATCAGAAGCTGGTACATGATTGTCTAAGGGTCCTTTCTCATGATTTCTTAGTACCAGCTTGCAGTTATCCATGGGCACATAAAGTTGCTCAGTGTCCTAATGCTGTGCAAGGGTTTCTCAAGAAAATTACAATGAATTAATAAAACTTTAAGTTTGGGCCCATAATAATATCCACTGGGATGCATATTAAGCCAGAGTTTCAGATCAGGTTTGTTTCATGCTGTTGCTTGCAAGTTAGAGTCTCACAGTCAGGCTACGCGGGAGCCTCTATATATCATGCAGTAAATCAATAGCGTTTGCAGCACAATTACATGGTAAGCTTCTCTGAGTTTTACTCTAGATCAATGAAGACTCACTATGGGATTCACCTTTTGACTTCCATGAATTGTATGGTAAATCAGCAGTCTTTACTCTCTTTTAAACTGGGCAGTTGTCATGAAGTTAGACACTATACCTAAAAGTATATCATTTCGGATAAGACTGAGTCCCACTACCAAAATTCATTTCATGAATAATTGAAACGGTCACTAGAAAGTCAAATATTAGCATCAATTAGAGGAAAGGAGTAAAAATTACTGGGAAGGCAAGAAATCCTAGGAATCACGAATGCATAAAACCCTGAGGGCGGAGAGAGAAGGCAAGATGGTGGGAAATGGGTTAGGGAGAATAAGGGCTTTGCAGGAGGGCAGACATGGAGTGCTGGTTACTTAGCAAATGTCCCCATTTATCACTTAGAAAAATTATTCTTCCTTGCCAGAGATAGTTGCTTAGTTTCACAAACTATAATTAGAACAATATTAGGAATGTGGCCTTGGGAAGAGACAATTTTGGAATATTTTACCAACCTTGAAACATTTTTCAACCCTTTGTAACATGTCGCCTTCCCATGTTATATTACTGCCATCCAGTACTATAGGACATCCAGTAATGCTTGACACTGGTAATGCATGACATCTAGTGAAATATGATATTCAGGGCAAGCTCAGGCTGACTGTCGCCTGTTATTGCAACAGGAAAATATAAGGAAGAAATTTGATTTTGAAGCAATTTACTTATGAGATAATGAAATGCTTAGGTCTTTCACTTCAGGCTGGAGTTGAAGGCTTTGCATAGATATAAAACCAATTGCTCTGTGACCAAAAGGCCAACTTTACCACGTTTTTAAGATATCTATCTATCTATCTATCTATCTATCTATCTATCTATCTATCTATCTATCTATCTAATCTCCACAGAAATAACCTGTCTTACCCATGGATGAGTTATTGGCAGACCTGCAACTCTCTCAGAATCTGCTAATTCCTAGTTCATTGCTTAAAAAATTAAATATATATGTATAATGCACGCATATTTATGTTGCACAACAGAACAGCAGTTTCCCACTACCTAATACTTAAATAGAATTTTTGTCTTGTCATTGGAGCTTGAAAAATATTTTTAGCCCCGACTCTGCTCTGTTCTTTGCATTTTGCTGTTTTACAGTCCCATTGGTTTTCTGCCTAGAGGAATTTTGAATTAAATTGCCTTTTAGGTTCTAAATTTGTTTTAAAACTCACTTTGAATTGGCTCATAAAACTGCGAACTTGTCCTGCTTCAGTTTGAGCCCGTCTTCAGACTTAAATTGACTTAGACATAAGCTGGAGATAATTTTCAATTTTTCTCTGCTTTCCAGTCACAAGACTGCTGCCTTCCTATTTTATGTTCTAGTGACAGAAACGTGGGTCAACAGCTCAACCCTTGAGAGGATTTGAGAGCACCTTGGCCCAGATTCAAACACATTCAGAGGAAAAAATTCAGGAGTAAGGGTAGGTTGTAGAAAGAAAGTGTATTCAAACCTGTTCCTGGAAAGAAGGGAAAAAAAAGATGCCAGCAGGTGCTGACAACACGGGACCCTTCATTCTGTTACTACCTCATTAGCTCAGATTGCCTGACCTGGATGTTTTCTGCCGTCAGTGCTAGCATCTGGCTTCCCCTCTTCTCTCACGATCCTGAATCATCCTCAGTCTACTGACAATGCCCTTTGGGAAGCGGAGTAACAGCACAGTTCGATGTAAACAGGCCATATCCAGCCCGTGTACTTTTACTTCTAATCTTCAATGACATTGGAGATTTTTCTTCTATGGCATGTCTAGTCTCTCTCTCACACACAAAAACAGGCAAAGCTATTTGGAGCCTAGGGCTCCTAATGATTCTGCCTTGCTTTCTTTTCTCTCATTTTGTTGTGAAAGACATACAGGAATTAAAAAAAAAAGTATTGGAAATGGAATCTTGCTGCCTTGCCCATGCCGTCTTTAAAATCAGAAACATCTTAGCTGCAGCTGCTTAAACAGCCGCGATCACAGATGAGGTAACTGCTTTAGGAAGGGGTAAGTCATTAAGCAAGACTTTTAATGAAGATTACATAAACTCCACGTCTCTGTCTCAGAGTTTTTACGTAGATGTGCTTAAGTAAGTAAGAAATAGAAAAATCTCAGAGCCAGAGAGCTAGCAGTAAAGTATGCACAGTGCTGGACCCACATTCTGATTCTAGGGTTAGGGGCATTTGACACCATTGGTCTCCAACAAGCTTTTAAAAGTCCCAGAGGCTTTACACATTC
The DNA here is from genome assembly GCF_903992535.2 of Arvicola amphibius. NCBI lineage: Eukaryota > Metazoa > Chordata > Mammalia > Rodentia > Cricetidae > Arvicola > Arvicola amphibius. The sequence continues at coordinate 87,432,109 of NC_052055.2, forward strand.
AAACCCTTTAAAATTCTAGTCTGTTCATTGGGAACCTTGGGAGAGGGTTGAAGGGGAGGGGAGAGGCAGGGGGGGGGGGACAGAGAAAAATGTAGAGCTCAAAAAAAAAAAAAAAAAAAAGAGTTCAGGCTGTTTAAAATACCTAAAGTCTCTAAATGTTCAAAATCTCTCCAAAACTGTAAAGACTCTTGCCTGTGGGCTCCTGTGAAATAAAATATAAATTACATTTTTATTTTAAAAAAGGAAGCATAGGGGTACAGTTACGATCAGAACAAACCAAAGCCAAAGTCCCACAGACTAAAGACTTCTGGTACTCAAAATCTCCAGGGTCTTGGAGCGGCTCCACCTCCAGTTTGCCATTCACAACACACACTGCACATCAGGCTGTGTTGTGGGAGAATTGTCTGTAATCTGTCAATCATGTTTTAAATAAAACGCTGATTGGCCAGGCAGAAAGTATAGGCGGGAAAACCAGACAGGAAGTAGAAATGATGTAATGAGAACAGGAGAATTCTGGGAAGGAGGAAGTTTATTCCTCAAACTCCTGCCCAGATCGCCAAAGCAGTAGGATGTGATCTGCCCCACTGAAAAAAGGTACTGAGCCACATGGCTAACATAGATCAGAAAAATGGGTTAATCAAGATGTGAGAGTTAGCCAGTGAGAGGCTAGAGCTAATGGTCCAATCAGCTTTATAACTTTAGAGACCTATGTGTGATTTTCTTTGGGGCTAAACAGTTGTGGGGTACCAGGCAGGACAGAAACCCCAACAAGCAGGCCTGGCTTCCTTCATGTTACAAGGCTGGCTCCACTCCACAGCTGCTGCAGTACTTAGTGTTCATGGTGTAGCACTGGCATCTCCAGAATTCTGAGGTCTCTTTTGCAAATGGGCTACAGCTTCACTAATAATTTCTGAGCTTCACTAATAACTTCAGGGACTTTGGCTCTTCCATACGGTGTGAAGCCTCAATTTCTCTCCATTACTCCCTTAGTCTTGGGGTTTCTACTGCAACTGAGGTTGTAACCAATGGCTCCAAGCCTCAGTTTTTCTCTATGACTCTGTCATGTTTTTAAAACCAAAACCACCTGGAAACCTCTTACACATTACCAATATCAGGTGCCAGCACAATGTACACACAGCGTTAGCCTTATCTGGACCACAGCTTCTGTGTGCCAGACCTGAGGAAATACTTCCTGTAAGTTTTTGCCTCAACTGTGCTGACTTTTTTCTTTTTCTTTTTAATTTTATTGATATTTATTGAGCTCCACATTTTTCTCTGCTCCCCTCCCTGTCTCTCCCTCCCCACCCAACCCTCTCCCAAGGTTTCCATGCTTCCAATGTACTCAGGAGATCTTGTCTTTTTCTACTTCCCATGTAGATTAGATCTATGTATGTGTCTCTTAGGGTCCTCATTGCTGTCTAGGTTCTCTGGGATTGTGATTTGTTGGCTGGTTTTCTTTGCTTTATGTTCAAAAACTACTTATGAGTGAGTACATGTGATAAATGTCTTTCTGGGTCTGGGTTACCCCACTTAAAATGATGTTTTCTAGATCCATCCATTTGCCTGCAAAATTAAATTTTTTTCTTCTGTGTAGTACTCCATTGTGTAAATGTACCACATTTTCCATATCCATTCTTTGGTCGAGGGGCATTTAGGTTGTTTTCAGGTTCTGGTTATGACAAACAGTGCTGAATTTTTCTTAACCACAATAGATTCTTCAGTCCCAGTTGACAAGAACCATAGATTCTTAATTTAAAATATCACTCTAACAACTGGTAGTTTTTTGTTGTGGATTTTTTTTTCTTGAGATAGCTCTGTTTAGCCCTGACTGTTCAGGAAAACCAATTGTCCTACATTCTGGTCTACAGGCTAATCTCAATGGAGGTATATTTTCTCAGTTATGATTCTCTCTTCCTGGGCTGGAGAGATTGCTCAGTCATTAAAAGCTGATAAAAAATGCAAGATTTTTTCTTCCCAGATATAAACAACCCAGAGCTGGAAGCTGTTTAGTCTTCATGTGATATCTGTTGCAGGGGGCCACTTGTTTGTTCTGGCTGCCCCTAACCAAAATAATCACACAGAAACTATATTAATTAAAATACTGCTTGTCCCATTAGCTCTAGCTTTTTATTGCCTAACTCTTACATCTTAATTTAACGCATCTCCATTAATCTGTGTATCGCCACATGGCAGTGGCTTACCGGCAAAGTTTCGGCATGTCTGACTCTGGTGGCTCCATGGCATCTTTGACTCTGCTCTCCTTCTCCCAGCATTCAGTTCCATCTTCCCCACTTACCTAAGTTCTGCCCTATCAACAGGCCAGGGAAGTTTCTTTATTCATTAACCAATAAAAGCAACAAATAGACAGAAGGACCTCCCACACCATATCTGTGCACCACATGTGTACCTGGTGCTCACTGAAGTCAGAAGAAAATCCTCTAGAACTGGAGTTATAGACAGTTATAAGCTGCCATGTGGATGCTGGGAAACAAACCCAAGTCTGCTGCAAGAACAGCCAGTGCTCTTACTTGCTGTGATATCTCTCCAGTTCCCCTCTGAATAAAAGTACATTTTTTCTATTTTCATTTTTTTTGAGACAGGCTCTCACTATGTAGCTCTGGCTGTCCTGGAAGTCTCTAAGTAGACCAGGCTGTCCTTGAACTCATAAAGAGCTACCTGCCTCTGTTTTTTGAGTGCTGGGACTAAAGGTGTGCACTGCTGCTCTCGGCAAAATAAAATATTTTGAAAAAGGAATAGCAAGTCACTCAAATTTCTTTAAGTGAGTTCATGTTTAAAGTCAGTTTAAATATCAACTAAGGTAAATGAAAGCTATTAAGACAAATTCTTTTACTTCCATACTTCAGCTTTGTATGCTTAAATACTTTAATTAAGCAGTAGGAGACAGGTCACTTAGACATTCAAGCTGGATATGGTAATCATATAGCTACATTCATGTGATGCCTCTGCAATCATCATCCAGAGACAGAAGGAGGGACAGAGAGGTGAGCCAGGAGATAAAAATGAAGCAGTCAGATGGCCTATTCCCATCACCAAGGCAGTGGTTCTCAACCCCGGCTGCACATGTGGTCACCCAGGGAGCTTTTAAAATGTCCTGAGGCTCAGGTGCCACTCCAGACATCCTGAAGTGATTGATCTGGGCCAGTGTCTGAGCAGGACCAGGGTTTTGAAAGTATTGAAAGGTGATCAGAAGGGCAGCTGAGTGCCGCTTGTGAGGACTATTGGCCATCGGTTCTGCTTACCCAGTGGTTTCTAAGTTTGCTGTGATGAATAATGAGCACAGGCTATCAGAAGCAGCATATCAGACCTCTGCTCAGGTTGGCTACACAGAATCACTGCGAGCTACCCCTTCAACATTTGCCATTAGAAAAACACCTATCTAGTGACGTTTCTGCAGCCTCCTGTGGGGAAACAGAATTATGCTATCTGTTTTGACAACTGTGACATTAATTTCTGTTGACTTGTGTTCATATAGCTCCATGGGAACTTCAGCTAACAATATTGTCCATGACTGAGGAGAGGAAGAGTGTGCAGGGAAGAGGAACTGTGATAGAAAAGTCCCTACCAGATGGCGAAAGAGGAGGGGATGTGACGAAGGAGAGAGTGAGTTTGTACAAAAGCAGTAAACCTATCCTTTGGTATATACAACAGCCAACTAAACAACCCGCTTTATGCTTTGGTCTATATAGAAGTCAACCAGGTAACCCCTCGTGCTTCAGGATAAGGACTTTTGGTTCTGAGCCTGCCATGTACAGTTATGTAAGGTTGGGAGAGCTGTGTTCAGATCTGATGCTGTGAATGCTGGCCATCTCTTTTGCTGGGCTATTGTGAAGTGACAAGTAAGGGACCTGCATGCTCTTCATGTGGGCAATACTAAGAAATTGATATTGTTATATGGTAAAAATACTTTTATGGGTGATAATACTTGTAGAGAATATGACAAGTAAAGAATGCCAGTTACTCAGAAGAATATCAAGCCTGGAACAATCAGAAAGCTTAATTGCCATCTATTAAGAAAAAAATAAAAAAATCAAGGTTGTTTCTTATTTTAGTCTCATTATATTACTTTTAAAATGTAGATGACTGCAGTGCGATTTTATTAGTGTTTTCTAGCTAATCATCTGAAAAAGTCTTTGCAGTTATCACCAGTGTTAAAACAATCATCCATAGAATCATCATTTTCTGTTTTAGAAATCCAAACATGACCAGAAATATGAGTTTCGGATTTGTTATATTGCATTTGCATCTCATTTTCTTCCAAATTCTAGAAAAATAAAAGTAAAACAACTCAAATACAAAAAAATACAATATTTTTTTTGACTGACTATAATAATTTAAAGCTTTGGAAAACCTCATACAAGTAAAATCTTTGATTACAGATGACAAAAAAAATCACATGATCTGCTGATAAAAAGCCATTTCCTATTATCTTCAGTCTAGTTTAGAGAGAGAAAAGGAAATGAGGAGGTATATTGCTACAGCAGAATTTCTTCCTTTCTTGATGTACAGTACTCTAAGAACCTATCTGCTTGTGAGTCAGAATCCATTATCCTTTCAGAAACATTAAACTATTAGTGATCTAGATTTAAAATATCGATGACTATCACTGGTCTAGAAGAGAGTATAAGAAGAATTGACATAGAAAGGTCACCAAGGCCCCAGTAGCTGTAGGGACCTGAGAACCAGAGGTGTTCCATACATACAAGTAGCAATGGTCAAAGAGGCATAAGAGGCAAAAAGATTTCCAGGAGGTCTCTGCCAGGAAGAGAGGCTGTAACATTGAATGATTTCATAATTTTGGAGAATACCCTATCATAAGTAATGTTTATTTAGTTAGAACTGGGGATTTTTGATTGTTGTGGGATATTTATACACTTTGTGAAAATGTATTGCTGTGATTGGTATAATAAAAAATGAAAGGCCAATAGCTAGAAAGAGGTTAGGCAGGACTTCCAGGAACAGAGAGGACTCTGGGAAAAAGAAGAAGGGAGTTTCCAGCCAGACACTGAGGAAGCTGCATGGGCAGTCAGAGAGGTGAGAGAACGAGCCACAAGAAAGAACACAGATGAAAATAAATGGGTTAATTTAGTTTATAAGAGACAGCAGGATAAGCCTAAGTTAAGGCTGAACTTTGATAATTAATAGCAAGTCTCCATGCCATTATTTGGGAGTTTGTGGTTCAAAGAAAAATCTGACTACATTGAGCTTACATATGTGGTTCATTGTCCAGTGACAGAGACTGGGGTGGGACGTAGGGGAGTTGTGTTCCAGTAGATGTTAAATGTTTTAGTCAATATATAAGTGGCATTTGTTGGGTGAGATCTTGATATGCCATTGAGTATTCATGCTAAAGACTTAGCATTTCAAGATTGGACTTGTGTAATTAAGAAAAGGCCAGATTCTTCTAGGCCAGTGTTTCAGTTCTTCTCGATAGGTGGGCTCCCCAGAAATTTTTTAAGACAGATTAACAAGGGCAGCACATACCTGGGAGATGTTGCTTAGGTAACTTCTGTCAGAATTGTGTCATGTTTCTTCACCTTGGATCTGTAATATCAAAGCAAGTATAAAATAATTTCGTGTGTTTTGAGTAGTAACATCTTCCATACATAATATCTTTTCTTCATTAGTTTTTTTCCCACTAACAATATGGATAAAAATACTTGTACAGAAGCTAACCTAATATTTCTGAATCATATAGTTCAGATATTATCATCCTCCTCCATGAGCTTCAACCTGCTAGAACAATACTTTCATTCCTTAGTTTTAATCTTTAGTCTGCCTTCCTCTTTAGTGTGCCATAACCTAGCAGAACTCATTGACTTGTATTTCCTACTTCCTGATTATTTTGGTGTCTTTTCTTTCACTGTTCATCAGGACCGCTATTTCATCTGCAGAGCTACATAGATCCTCTACTCTTCAAAAGGCAGCTGCAAGGTTTTCTTTTATTCATTTTGAGCCAGACTCTTGAGTGATTATACATGTATACTCTTTCATTTGTACTTTGAGTTCTTCTAGCTTGAGCGTTAGGAGGTTTTTGTGGACAACACAAGCTGAAACAGGACCTTGATTCCTAGGTGAAACACAAAGCGTTAACATTTTCTTACACCTCATACTAACAATCCCGTGTCAGTGACACAACACTTTGTGCAGAGGCATCTCACTTCAGCCTTTTCTTGTTTTTTTTTTCTCATAAACAGAAAATTTTTCATGCTTGGCTTGATCCATTATGAAGAAACTAGGAATGGGTACTGGTAGAGAATCTCATAGTTCTTCGAGGGGGAATAATCTGGTGTTTTAACAACCTTTTGATTTAATGCCTTGTCTTAATGCTTTAGCATCTCCGAAGACTCTAGCATGAAATCCATTCTGGAGAACATCCCTGATTTTTGGCCTGAAGCATTTGATTAAATTCTTATTTATTATCCTTCTGTATTAACACACATACACACACAGACACACTCATTCACAGACACACACATGGACACATACACACAATCAGCACACACACAGGCACACACACAGACATACACACGATCAGAACCCACTTAACAGAAACCTTGCAGAACAAATAGGGTAAGGATAACAGAAGCATTTTCCACTGCATAACTATCTCTAATAATGGGCTATAGAATTAAGACAAAATAATGTGAAGATGCAGAGAAAGTGGACTCTGGCACACCATGGATGAGAATCTAAATTACTACAGTTTTTATGACAACTGGTATCATGGTTCCTCACAAAACTAGAAGTAGAACCAAAACAGCATTCAGCGATGCTGCCCCTGGGGGCGGTAGAGCCAAAGGGAATGGAATTGTTGTCATGGAAACGTGCACACTCCCATTTCCATTTCAGTAGTAGTATTCACAATAACCACAGAAGAAAATGAAAGAAAATAAATACCTCTCTGGGATGTACAGATAGTTCCGTGGTTTTGAGTACTGGCTGCCCTTTCAGAGAGATCGGGGTTCAATTCCTAGCACTCTGATGGAAACTTGCACTCTGATGGAAACTCACAACCATCTGTAACTTCAGTTCCGTAGTATCTTATAGCTTCTTCTGGCCTCTTCTACAGGCACCAGGCATGCACATAGTTAATAGACATACATGCAGTCAACATAAAATAACATTAAAAAGTAAAATTTGTGCAGCAACATGGATACAGCTGGTAGGCTACGTTATGAAGCAATCCCACAACAAAGACAACTTCTATAGATTCCTACTATATATGGAAACAAAAGTTTGGTCTCAAAATAGTAGAGGAAAGAATAGTGGTAACCAGAACCTAGAAAGGTTTTGAAGATGAGACAAACGGAGAATGGATGGAAAATGGATACAGAAGTACAGTTAGCCAGAAGAAATGACCCCTAATTTCCACAGTAAAATAGGTGAAATATGGCCAACTTTTAACAATCACGTGTACATTTCAAAATAACCAATAGAGAAGATTTTGAATGCTATCAGCACAAAGAAATTATGTATGTCTGAGGTGCTGTTTAATCTGATCTGATTTCTAGATAGTATACAGAAGTACTCACATGCCATGCTGTGCCTTGTTCATATATGAAATTACTATGTATTTATTAAAGCATGCATAAATAGGAGCTAGATAAATGGTTCCAAGCACTTGCTGCTCCTGCAGAGGACCTGAGTTTGGCTCCTAGCACCCCTGTTAGGCAGCTCACAACCATCTATAGCTGTAGTTCCAGGGGATAGAACTCCCTCTTCTGGCCTCTGCACATACGTGCATGTACATGGTGCACACACACACACACACACACTCACACACACACACACACACATATATATGCTAAAATTTAAATGCATCTTTAAAAGACAAATACAGAAAAAGACAGAACTTAGGGCAGGTTGCTGTCTGTTTCATAATCTCAGAACCAAAATGTAAGCCAATATTCTTTTTGGTGAAATCTTGCAGTCAGGAATCACAGAATGGGCTCAGAAAGATTGAGCAGGGCAAAAAGCAGAGACCTGTGTGTTTACTAGCTGGGCAGATTGATCCTACTTCAGCTGTTAAGTGCTCTCATTAAAAAAATGGATGGAGAAATGGTAAGTTCCATGTGGATAGCTTCCATATCTTACTCATCTTTACGATTTTTATAATTTGATACCTTTTGTGGCATAACCACTCAAAATAATTATTGAATGAAAGAAAGAAAATGCAATTACATTGTGATGTGCTAAAACATTTGTGTTTGAACACATTTTGTTGCTGCTTGATGTGAATGAGTAATTTAATTCCTAATGTTCTGAGGTTAGCCAATCTATAAAAATCAGTTAAAAAAGGCACCTAATTTAAATTTTTATTACAAGGATTAAAATATACTTGAACGATCCTTTTCTTGATTTGGATTCACTTAACATACAATTAATAATGCCTGCTCTGCCCTCAGTTGAACTCTGAGATCTTTAGTATATCAATAAACAGAATAGTCAACATCTCCTGCCTTCATACTGTTCACACAGAGTTTGGGAGAAACAACAACAAAAATAAATCAGTTGATCAATCACCAGTCCTTCAGTGGACAGTATATAAAATTAAAGTCTCCAAGTGTGAAAGAAGAGAATGAGGAGGGTTGGGGAGGAGAGACGAGGCCATTGTAGAGTTTTATACAGATTTAAGGATGGGTTTGAAGAAGGTGCAGGAGTCAGCTGAGCTGTCACCAGGAAGAAGTAGCTTCCAAGCTAGAGCAAAGTTGTTGAGCAAGATCCTGTCTTGGAGTATTGAAGAGAGGGGTCCTCCAGGGAGATAGATGAGGAAGAGGGGAGGATATTGTTGGAAAGATGAGGGGGCTGTGGGCAATAGCAAGACACTCAGGATCTTGTGTAGATTTTTTCTACTGGGCAAAACTGGGTACCATCAGGCCTTAGACAAAATAACATGTTCTGAGTTCAGTTTTTGTTGGCATTTAGTTTGGAATGCAGTAGGCATCAATACATGCCTAGTAAAGTTTAAAAATTAAAGTAACATTTTTATAATTAGTCATCATTAATCATAATACAATGTCCTCTTCCACCTTCAAAAAAAAAAAAAAAAAAAAGGTCAACAAAAGCAACCAGCAAATGAGGGAAATTTTATCAGCCTTTTGCCCGCCATCAAGTGTGGCTGAATACTTAATGTTCCAAAGAGTTAGGCTCAGGGAGTAAACAGTTTTGAGACAACATAAAGCTTCAAATACAATTTTCTATCTTTTTTTTTTTTTTTTTTTTTTTTTGGTTTTTCGAGACAGGGTTTCCCTGTAGTTTCTAGAACCTGTCCTGGAACTAGCTCTTGTAGACCAGGCTGGCCTCCAACTCAAGAGATCCGCCTGCTTCTGCCTCCTGAGTGCTGAGATTAAAGGTGTGTGCCACCACCGCCCGGCGTCTATCTTCTTAAAAGGTAATTCCTTTCTTGAGCTTTTTTTTCCCCTCTGACTGTCTGTAGGTATGATGGAGAAGGCCTTTTGGCTCGTAGTTTCTGGACTGCATCCATTCTGGTGACTTTAAAATTTAGGATTTCTTTCTTTTTTAACCTTTTTTTCTTCCTTTTTTTGAGGAATTTTTGAGACAAGGTTTCTCTGTGTAACAGCCCTGGTTGTCCTGGAATTCTCTTTGTAGGCCAGGCTGGCCTTGAACTCACAGAGATCCTCATGCCTCTGCCTCCCAAGTGCTGGGATTAAAGACATGCACCACCATTGCCTGGCCTGTAATTTGGGTTTTTATTGCACATTATTTTTCTTCAGGTCAAACTACCTGTACAGGTTACTTCTTTTACCTGTCCTCTGATACTACTGGGAAAAGAAGAGATTCTGCATTAGAAATTCTACACAGTTCTCTGACAGGTCCCTTGTCTCGGCAACCCCCAGAATTCCTTTACTTCTAACCAGAGAAACAATTTAGGTTGTTATTTTCTTACTATCAAAGGGACCTGGGGCATAGTCCCAACAAATACACCAACACAATTTAACTAAATGGAATTCTTCACTGACTAAATTACTGGCATACACAGACATTTAGTCTTAACATTGTCTTTTAAGAACTCAGGAGGGAAAAGTGAATCGGTGCTGAGTGACAGACAAGATCAAGGCATGCTGTAGTGCTGTCATACAGGATGGAGGCCAGGTAACAATTGTGCCATACGTGTCAGTGTGCCATGAGAAAGGACTTTGAATGTTTCACCAACAAAGGAATGATTAAAGTTTCATGAGATACAAATGCTTACCGTGATTTAACATTGCACAATGTATATGTGTGTCAAAATATCACAATGGCCCATAAATATACAGAATTTTTACAGGCTAACTTAAACATAAAATTAAAAATGAAAGCAGTTCCCTATATTTGAGCAGAGGATGGTATGCTGGCCACAAGCTGCAGGGAGTATGGATTGGATTTTCCTGAGAGCTTCATGAAGGACCTTGTGAGTACCCGAGGACACCTGAACTTTAGCCTGGTGAGAAAGGATCCCCAGACCACCACAAAATCAATTTCTGTTTTTTGCCCTCTCATTCTTTTCTGAGCTCACTTTGTAGCCCTGTCTGGCCACAAACTGGAGAAAGTCCTCTTGCTTCGGCCCCCCAAATACTGGTACTGTGTGCATGAGCCACCATGTCTGGCTCCTGTTCTTTTGAGATGCCAAATTTATAGCATGTTTAAAAAGCTGCAAGAGACATCAAATATGGAAATCCATGTAACTAAACTAGTTCTCAATTTAAAGAGTTGAGAACAAGCAGGTATTTAGTTAACAGAGTTGATGGAGTAAAAATAGAGTAAGAAATATAGTCAGCTTTGTGCCTGTGATTATGATTATGTAGACCTTGGGGACTGCTCCTGAGGTCTGCCTGAATTCATGACTACATACATAGCCAACAGTGGAATAACTGTATAATTATCCTGAAAGTTAATGTGTTTCTGTGAAATCTTAAGATGGTTTCAGGTACGCTAGAAGAACCCAGACTCACTACCATCCTTGCAGCTTTGCTTCACTGGATTTTCCGTTCCATGTTCCACACATCAGAATGCAGTACTATACAAAATCCTGCTGTGTCATGAAGCTTGGTTAGCTTCATTGATGGAACCCAAGACACCACTTGTTGCTCATGACTCTATTTTGAAGAAATGACAACGGAAGGATTATAGGTCCTATAAAATCTTCCAAAAACTGAGCGTGAGCTGGCCTGGGGATTGGGGAAGAACTTTCAGATAGAACCTGCATTAAAACACTTTACATAGAATAAAAATTTGATGTTGGTGCATTTGAATTTTCAGGACTTCTCAATAAAATCTAGTTTTTAGTGTGGAATGTTTTAAAATACGGTGAAAATGCAGACATGATTTTATCCCTTCAAAATTTATGTTGGAACTGAGCCCATGTCCTGATTGCTTTAAGAAATGGGATTTGTAAGGAGCGATTAAGTCATGAGGATTCTGCCCTCTTGTGTGAGAGTAATGCTTTTAAAACAGGGGTGGCAGAGAACTCTCTGGCACATTCATCATTTTTATCATGTGATGGCACAGTGTTTGTCCTCCAGAGGACACAGCAAAATGGTGCCACATCACAAGCAGAGAACAAACCTCACCCAATTCAAGTTGGCACCATGCTCCTGATTTTCTAGCTTCCAGCATTGTGTCCTTCTTTATAAACTGTACAGTCTCATGCATTTTCAAGAACAGCACATATATTCATTAATAATAATGTTTGCTGTTTCAAATATTTAGGTGTTTTTTTTTGAAAAAAGTTTTAACATTATGTATTTCTATTAATTCAGGAAATGCCATTGGTATAACCGGAAAAGGGGAACTATTTTCCAATGGTTACTTGTCTAAAATAGACTAGTATTTAGAGACTGAATTCATTATATTTATAAATACTTGATGAACAAAAATAGTGTTTTACAGGTTAAGACTTCTTTAATTTGATTAGCTAAGAAATACATCATACTCAATCAGGTTGGCTTAGTTAACATTTAAAAATTACTAACAAGCACAAGAAGTTCATTTTGATTCCATATTAATTTTTCTTCAGTGAAATCTGTTTTCAAATTTTGGTTTGTCTTCACCATTTCAGCCTTTTGTTTGCTTGTTTTTTTTTATGGGGGGCATCACTCAGAATGGAAAATAATTTTTAGCTGATTTTTGCACATCATATATCTCATAGTTATATTCATGCAGATATGTATGCTACCTTTAAAATTTTGTATGTTTTCAGAAAAAAGGACCAGACAACAATAAAGGCACAGAATCCAGATTATCTAGCCTCCCAGCTTAATAGTTTCCTCAAAAACCTACATCCAGAACAACTTCAAAGCTGCTAGTTGAGATGATCCAATCTCACAGAGTACTCCAGCCAGGACTTCAGACAAGCTTTGTACTTTGGACTGAATAACAAGTGATAGAGTTAGCTCTCTCAGGACTTGACCATTATACAAATTTTCTCAGGGTACCCTAAAGATGCTATTGTCCCTAGACAGCAGGGAATATTTTTAAGAACATGGTATCCACATTCCTGAGAGGTGTGGTGGCTGGTTTTTGATCAATTGGTGGATTATGAATGTTTATTACTGTATACAGGGGTTGGTTGCAAATTGTTACTGATCATAGTAGGAGAGGAAACTAAGCAGGGAAAGTTGGATACAAGGATCTCTTTCTGAAAAGAAAAAAATGGAAATATAGGAATGATAGGATGAAAGGGTAGATTATTGAATCTACTTTTAAACTAAGAACCACTATTCTCCAATATTTTACATTGAAATGAATTTTTATATATTGATCAAATTTAAAATTAAATTTGTTATAACATATTCTTTATATTTTTTACTCTTGTTTAGGGTAATTTGTATAATAATGCAAATTTAAGGTTATTTTTGTTACAGTATAGTGTAAAGTATTGTATTCATGCAGCCTATTAAAAATGTCATATAAAGTTCTAGTCCTTGAATACTATTATTATACACTATTTATGATAATTAAGAAATTCAGGTTAGTAGTTAGTCATCTGTTAACAAACTTGTAGTCATGTTAGATATGTTTTCAAGGTCAAACAGAGATGTATTTTAGAAAGATGGTCTTCACACACTTCAGAGATCTACAGAATATGACATTAAAGATATTTTAATAACATAAGGCTTCCCAGGACAATGAGACATGTCAACTTTTAGAAGCATCAATCTACTTCAGAAAAAGCCAATGGGCATCAAAGAAGCTCTATATGGAGTTGGCATTCTTTGTGTCAGGAAACTACCCTTGCTTCATTTGCTGACAGTATGCAAATTTGACAAACAGGATACAAAAGAAGAAGATTGATGAACTTTGCCATGACAAGGTTGGACAGTTCTTCAAAATTACCAATTCACAGAAAAGTTTATCAGATATTCTAGGCCTGTAGGACAAAGACAGACATTACAATATTGCAGAAGAACCTTGGGTCTGTCCAGGCAGTCAGATGTTTCTGTCATTTTTAACATTTTATAAGTTGCTTGTTCTGTATCTATTTACTCAGATGATATATTCCTTTCAGGTCTCTGATGAAGCTGAAGAATAGGTGTTATAGTTTTGCAATTTTATTTGTTGCCAAACTCAGAAAAGAAATTTACATAAGAAATGTAAAGTTTATAAAGGCTGAGAGGCATAAAAGCTTAAGCTGTTTATTTAAGAAAATGTTTTAAGCTTTAAAAGAATATTTTTATGCTAGTAATACAAAAAGTGGTTTAGGTATAAAATGTTGGATTCATCAAGATAGGATAAGTAACAAAGTTTTTCTCCTAATTTTCCAAATATAAGTGGGCTGGACACTGTGAATGTCATTCTTACCTGATAATTGTTGTTCTTATTGTATGCAGTTTTACTGTGTTAAAGTCTTTCCTTTCTGTTTAGAAAATACCTGATAATCATTTTTTTCCTATCATCAGTTTTACTGTGTTAGAGTTAAACCTTTCCTTTTTATTTGGACAGAAAGGGGAAATATTGAGGGTCATTTTATCACACTGTGTGAAACTGTGTCACTCTTTTACCTTACCTTCTTAAGGCACCTGATTAGTTCAATAAAGAGCTGAGTAGCCAATAGTTAGGTAGGAGAGGTTAGCCAGGACTTTCAGGCAGAGATAGGAACTCTGGGGTAGAATCTGGAGTGGCAGGAGGTACCAGCAAGACACTGAGGAAGTCATTTGTACAGACTGGAAGAAAGATTAAAAAGACATGTGGCAGAATGTAGATTAATAGAAACAGGTTAATGTTAATTATAAGAGCTAATCAAGAATAAACCTAAGCTAAAGGCTGAACTTTCATAATTAATAATAAATCTCCCATTATTGGGGAGTTGGTGGTCCCAAAAGAAAGTCTGACAATACCTACCAAAGAAAGAGTGCACAGGCATTTTGACTGACACATGATTAAGGCCTCTTAGAGGAAAGGAAACTCAAATTCTTTAGTTTTCTTGTAATAAATGAGAAAAGTTTGGATCGTTGACAGTAAATAGCTACAGAAAATGGACGCAGCCCATTAACCAACAAGACATACTGAGATGAGGAATTAAAGAGACGGAATATAAAAATTAATTACTTAAGAAATTGTTTTATTAAAATGTCAGTAAAATAGCTCAGTGACTCGGCTATGAAAACAAATGGGTCTTAAAAGGAAGAGCTACTGTAGCATGTACTGCAAATTACCCTTGGCTTTGGACACCATTCCTTATTTCTCAATTAATTTTACTGCTCTTATGAAGTCAGTGTTGGTGCAGTCATATCTTAGTCATCCAGTCAAATCATATGGCCTTCAAATAAGTATTTAACAAATTAAATACCAAGTTTCTTAACTAATGTTGAATTGATGGATTAACAAGACAGTTTCTTTCTCTCCCCCTTCTCTCTCACACACACATACACAATTATATATTTTGAGACAGTGGTATTTACTATGTAGCCCCATGGGACTAGAGCTCACTATGTCGATCCAAGTCAGAGATCCAGCTACCTCCGCCTCCCAGGTGTCCAGATTAAAGGCTTGCAACACTATGCCTGGCTGAATGTCTTTAAAGATAGAAAATCATGAAATATACAGCTTATCTTTAGCAAAATACAAACTGATATTTATAACACTTTATATTAGTAACTATTTTTTGAAGTGTGTTGGAATAGTTGTATGTGATGACAGAAAGAATTTTCAAAAGCCTATGAGTTTGCTAGAATTTGAATGGAATTGAATTTTGATGGTATGGTAATATTGCCCAAACCAGAGAAATTTCAAAATAATGTACCTCACAGAGAGTTATTCAACCTGGAGAGACTTATAGGTGTTAATTTTAGAAATAGTAAATTATATTTTTATTTCAAATTCTGTGAAGAATTTTGCTGGGGTTTTGAGCCCCTTGTTTTCTATTGGTGCTGCCAGGAGCAGATGTGTCTCATTGTCATGAAAAGTTCTAAGTTCTTAAAACATTTTAAATGCCATATTCTGTTAGTCTTCAAAAGATTTGAAGAACATCTATCCATCTGAAATATTTGTCTGTACATCTAGATAACCTAACTAGTATGACTCCAAGCTTGACTATTATAGATGATTATCTATTAACCTGTATTTCTTAATTATATATTACATTTTTAAAATGAGCTGCACAAACACAATGCCTTAATCAAGAGCAAAAACATACATATAATAAAATTGACCTTAAAATTGTACCAATAAACCAAGATCCATACCAATGCAAAGTATTCATCTCTATAATATTCCCCCTTTTAAATGTAAATAAATAATTATAAACAATCATTTAGGGAATTTGGGTATTTTTTCAGACTATTTTTTTCCTGATTTAGGTGCTGCTGTTAATTATGTCTTTTGTGGGGTATCTATGTCAGCCAGTATTTTTAAAGCTGTCATGGATGTTGAATAATCTGGGCCATTGTTTCAGGGCGTCTTGTTTGATCAAACCACATTAGCTGGTAAAGAATCCATGCCTTTTCATCCTCTGTGGAAACAAAAGCAGAACATCTTTTTCGAAGTAATACATCCTTAGTATTTTGAAGTCGATACCTTTAAAATATGTATGTTGGCTTAGTTTAGCAGTCTATACAGTGAAATTCCTCTCTGTACTTAGGGCATTCACAGTCAAAATATTCAAAGAAAACACAATTATATATATATTATATATATAATTTAGACTCTGTATATTTTATCTTTATGTGGCTTATTTAGTTTACTCTATTACTTTTTTACAATCTTAATATTTATTTTATTATTTTTACTTCTCTAAGCTACAACTGTCTGTACTCTGTCTATATTCTTTTTCCCTTCTCTCCCAAACCTACATACATTTGTCCAACACTGTGTCCCATTCAGAGGTCTTTTTTTAAATCTATATTTGTAGTTGAACACAACTTTGTTGTCTATGTATACACATTTTCCTTATCCATTAATGTGATATACATGTCGGCTGTCTGTATTATCTTGTTATTGTGAAAAATACAGCAATAAACTTTGATGATCAAGTATCTCTGTGATAGGACATAGAATCTTACCTTAGAGGTATATGCCTAGATGTGGCTTAGCTGGATATGTGGAAGCTCTATTTTTACATTGGTGGGAAAAATTCATACTGATTTTCACAAAAGCTGTTCCATATTGACTTCCGTCAGTAGTGAATAAGTATTCATCTTTTTCTTCATCCCTTGGCAACATTGTTGTTTCTTCTTTTCTTCATTATAGCCACCCTGACTGGGATGAAATAGAATCTCAATGTAGTTTTAATATTCATTTTCTTGATAATTAAGGATGTTAAACACTCTTTTAAAAAAGATTATTGACAATTTGTGAGTTCTCTTTTGAGAACAACATGTTTAATTAACTCACTAGTTGAGTAGTGGTTTCATTTTTGATAGATATATTAAAAATTTAAATACATTATATATTTAAATTATTAAATTATTATATTTAATATATATTATATATTCTCTATATATTATATATATTTAAAAATATTTTCTTTTGAGTTGTGATCCTAGCTACTAATGACTGAGCTGTCTCTACATTTTTACAATTCTTTATGCATTCTAGATATTATACCCTCAACTGAAGGATAACTCCCAAAGCTCTTCTTCCACTCTGCAGGCTGTCAGTGTGCTCTGCTGATAGATATCTTGCTTTACAGAAACATTTTTAATTTCCCATAGTTCATTTGTCATTTCCTGGGGCTATTTTGTGTATTAGTGAAGTTTTGTTCAGAAACTTTTTGCCTATACCTGATTCTTGAAGTATATTTCCTCTAGCAGTTTCAGTGTTTTAAATTCAGGTCTTTAATTCACTTTAAATTGATTTTTGTGCAGGGTGAGTGATATGGATCTAATTTTGTTCTTCTATAGATGGGTATTCAATTTTGCTAGCACCACTTATTGAACAAACTAAATTTCCCCACCCCAGTGTATTTTTGACACCTTTGTAAAGAATTAAGGAGGGAATAGCTACACAATAAATATTAGAAAGAAAAATCTGTCTAAAAACACTAAATAAAAACCACAGAGTTTAAACCCAGTTAGCAACATCAGAGTTTGACAAGGCCATCCTGAGGTATATGAAATTCTGTCTCAATTAAGTCAATCAAAACAACCACAAAATATGGATAATGAAAATTTCCTCTTCTCTATCAAACAAGTCATGTCAGAACATGTAATCCAATAGGAAAAAGAATATCAATGAAATGGTAGACAGTATAATCCCAGTCAAATGAATGACACATAACACAGGATATATTTGACACTAGCCAATGCAATGTTTCAGCTGGCTTTCTACAAATTCAGCAATTTACAGTGTGGTTTGGGGAACTGGACAACGTGACACACCGCTGTTAATCTGCAAAGGCATAAAAACAGCAGCTCCTGCGATTTTTAGCATAGCCCCTCCTACTCTGCCCCTCTGTGAATCTGCTTTCTATGATCAAGCAGAACACTTTCCACTTCGGTTAGATTTCTCTTCTTGCTTTAAACGGTCTCCTATTTTAGCAGAACAGCGGGGTGATAGAAGGCTCTTCACACAGCCCCGTGCATCTCTGTTTTCCTAGTTCTCGTTGGCCAGCATCTGCTTGAGACACAACCACAGTGAGAATTTCACAACCACAGTGCCTGTGTCTCTGGGTTTGTAACTGATACAGGAGCTGAGACACACATTGTTACATATCACTGAAAAGGCAGAAAGGAATGTGGGAGTTCAGCCATTTTTCCATCATTGGAGAGGAAAAACTGTTGGAAACAGCACAGAAATGATACAAATGCTGTTTCTAGAGTTTCTAACCTTGAGAGGAGGTGTTCAGCAGTCACACTGAACTTCAGGATGCCCTGAGAGCTTCACTACTGATAAGTTCCTCCAAATAGCAGACTCTGGTGCTCATGAAAACCCACTCTACTGTTGCTATATAAATTTTCTTTTGTTTGTGACTGTGCACACATGACTATACTTCATATTTTTATGCTCTGCAGTATAAATGCTGTAACAATTTTGTCTATCCCTTTTCTTCAGGAATGAATGGTACTTTACATTGTATTAGTGCTGGATTAATGGATTTTATAGGGATTTATTTGAGCAAACTATTTGATTTTTTTTTCCCAAAGAGATCTGAAATACGCAGTTTTATTGTTACTTTGGGGAAGTATAAATAATAAGTTTGGTCATAAAATTTTAGCTGTTTTGAAGCATTTGATTTTAATTTCTGCTGCCTCAACATCTGCTTCTTGTAATGAATTAAATTATATTGCCTGTGTTTAACCAGACAATCACTTGCTTATGAATGAGGAGTGAAATCCTTATAGGAATGTTTGAGAAGCACTTAACCCTGTTAGATCCAGACAGTCTCCTTATGGCATATTTTAGAACATTAGGAACAGTGCTCAGGGTTTTAAAATTTAATCTAGACAATTGGCTTTTCATTTCACTAGCTGCATTTCTAATTCAAATATTTATGTGTAGCTAACAACAGCTTTAAGATATGAAGACATCAAATTGAGAATTAGAAGATATTTATTTATTATTATGCATACAGTGTTGTGCCTGCATACATGCCTGTTCATCAGAAGTGGGCACCAGAGCTCACTAGAAGCGGGCACCAGATCTCATTATAGATGGTTGTGAGCCACCATGTGTTTGCCTGGAATTGAACTCAGCACCTCTTGAGCGCAGTCAGTGCTCTCAACCCCTGAGCCAGCTCTTTAGCCTCCTAGAAGATAATTTTTATAATTGTTGCTTATTAGTAAAATACTCTTCCTCTGATTACACACATAAATGAAGCTGTCTGTGTTCTCCAGAAGTCTCTATGCTGTAGTCTCAACTTCCAGTGTGATAGCTGTGGGAGTTTAAGAAGTGTTGGTTCCGAGGTGAGAGTGACGCATCCTTGAGTTCTATCAGTGTCCTTATAAGAGAGTCTAGAAAGTCCCCTTGTGCCTCTTCAGTGGTGTGATCACTCAAAGAGAAGACATGAACTAGCAGCCTCTGCTTAAAAAATGACACCCACCATCTGGGGCATGGATCCACATAAGATCTAAAAACACTTAAGAAGGAAAAAATGGACTTCTAGACCATCAAAATCAGGAGCCAAGTGCATCATCTTGGTAACCGCATTAGAGAGAGAATAGGTGGAGTCAGGGAGATGCCATATAGCTGCCAAAGGAGGAAGACACCCTAAACCTTTCCAGTAAGCCACAGTCTGGTGGCAATACACAGATTAATAGAAATGGGTTAATTTAAGATTAAAGAGTTAACTAGAAATACACCTGAGTCATTGGCCAAACAGTCTTGTAATTAGTGTTGTTTCTATGTGATTAGCCAGAAACAAGGTTATTTAGGTCTGGGTGCATGGGAAACAAACAAGCAGCCTCTGCTTATAGAATTTAAATGATAATTTATGTATAATATTCTATTATCTGCAAAGAAATGCACTATAGTTTCTTTCTTTCCAATTTGTATACAATTTGTATATCCTTAATCTCCTATAGTTGTCTTAATTGTTCTAGTTAAGACTTCATATTTTATGTTAAATAGGTATGGAGAGAGTAGACAAACTTGTCTTTTCCCTGATTTTAGTTGAATTGCTTTAGCTTCTTTCCATTTAAGTTGATATTAGCTATCTGCTTGCTACCACCTGCCTTTATTATGTTGAGGTATGTTTCTTGCTGTCCCAGTGTCTCTAGGAATTTTATCACGATGGTGTGTTGGAGTTTGTCAAAGGCCTTTTCTGACTCTAATGACATGATTATGTGGTTTTTTGCCATTTAGTTCGTTTATATGGTGGATTACATTTATCAATTTACTTATGTTGACCAATCTCAGCATCTCTGGCATAAAGTATTCTTGATCATGGTGAATGATCTTTTTAAATGTGTTCTTTGATTTGTTCTGCATGTATTTTATTATAAGTTTTTGCATCATGTTTATAAGGAAAATTGGTCTGTAATTCTCTTTGTTGTGTTTTTGTGTAGTTTCTATGTCAGAATAACTGTAACCTCATAAAACAAATTGTGCAATGATCCTTCTGTTTTTATTTTGTGGAATGATTTGATGAGTATTGGCATTAACTCTACTTTGAAAGATTGGTAGAACTCTGTGATAAAACAAACTTACCCTGGAAGTTTTTTGGTTGGTAGACTTTTATACCCTCCTTCTATTTCATGGAGGCTCAAAGTCTGTTTAAATTGTTTATTAGATCTTTTAAAAAAAATTTTATTGAGAAATACATTTTCTCTGCTCTCCTCTCTTCCTTTCCCCTCCCTTTAAACCCTCTCCCATGGTCCTCATGTTCCCAATTTACTCAGGAGATCTTGACTTTTTCTACTTCTTCCCATGTAGATTAGATGTGTAGACATGTATCCATGAGGACTCTCTTAGGGTCCTCATTTTGTCTATGTTCTCTGGGATTGTGATCTGTAGGCTAGTGTTCTTTCCTTTATGTTTACAAACAAGTTATGAGTAAGTACATATGATATTTGTTTTTATGGCTCTGGGTTACCTCACTCAACATGATATTTTCTAGATCCATCTATTTGCCTGCAAATTTCAAGATGTTATTATTTTTTTCTACTGTTTAGTACTCCATTGTGTAAATATACCACATTTTTCTTATTTATTCTTCAGTCAAGGGACATTTAGGTTGTTTCCATGTTCTGACTATGATAAACAATGCTGCTATGAACATAGTTGAGCACATGGCCTTGTGGTATCATTGAGCATCCTTTGGGTACATACTAAAAATGCTATTGCTGGGTTTTGAGGAAGGTTGTTTCCTAATTTTCTAAGAAATCATTATACTGATATCCAAAGGGGCTGTACCAGCTTGCACTTCCATCAGCAATGCAGGAGTGTTCTGTTATCCCACGACCTCTCCAGCATAAGTTGTCATCAGTGTTTTTGAACTTGGCCATTCTTACAGGTGTAAGATGGGATCTCAGAGTTGTTTTTGATCTTAATTTAACTTTGGTAAGTGGTTTCCAGTGAGAAAACTATCCATTTCTTTTAAGATTTTCAATTTGATGTATGTTCTTAAATTATGTTCTTATAAACATCTGGAATCCCTTAGTCTTTGTTGTTATATCCCCCCCCTTTCTAATCTTTATTTTGTTAATTTGGATCTCTCTCTGCATTTAGTGCAATTGTTTTTAAGTATATCCTTATGATTCTCTAGAATTCCTTGGTCTCTATTGTTAAGTCCTCTCTTTTCATTTCCCGGTTTTGTTGATTTGCATCTTTGCTCTGCATATTAGTATGTTTGGCTAAGGATCTGTCAGTTTGTCAGTACTGAGTTTCTCAAGGAACCAACTCTTTGTTTCATTGATTCTTTTTCTAGTTTTATTTCTTATTATTTCTATGTTATTGATTTCAGGCCTGAGCTTGATTATTTCTTGCCATATAGTCTTTTAGAGTGCTATTTCTTCTTTTTTGTGCTAGAGCTTTCAGGCATGCTATTGTTACCAATATGTGATATCTCCAATTTGTTTTATATAGCACTTGATGCTATGAACTCACCTCTCAGAAGCACCTTCATTGTACACCATAGTTTGTGTGTGTTGTGCTTTCGTTTTCACTGAAGTCTAGAAAGGTTTTATTTTCCTTTCTAATTCCTACCTTGATCATTTCTTATTCAGTAGTGAGTCTTTCAGTTCCTGTATGTATGTCAACATAAGTAAATTGATAAATGTAATCCACCCTATAAACGAACTAAATGACAAAAAAACCCCACATAATCATGTCATTAGAGTCAGAAAAGCCTTTGACAAATTCCAACACACCTTAGCACTTAGGGGGATGAAAAACAAGCGAAGTAGATCATGGGGCTCATCAATGCCAATTGAAAGCAAAGGAAGTAAGATAGGTATCAAGCTAGAGTTAGTTCTTGGGGGGTAGGAAAACAAATGATGTCCATGTTTGTGAGTCTCTGGAAGGATCAAAGCCTGAGCAGCAGTTTACCAGAGGGATAAATGAATGGGTGGATGATGGAACAATACAGGTAAAGACTAAGCTTGTCATAGCAGCGGTCCCCTAAGGGCACTCAGACTACTTTGCATACATTTCTAACTTTCAGGAACTCTTTCAACAGGGTCCAGAACATCTGATTAACCTAACACCTTTTCAGCAGCCTGCTGTGATCAGCAGGGAGTCAGCAGCTATAGCACTAGCCAAGGAGCATGTAAGACAAAGGAAGTACTATCTCAAGTAGTGAGTGAAGCAGGAAGAGCACAAACTTACTTCCTGTTGTTCTGAAGGCAGGCAGGATGTTGAAAAAGGCCCAAGTCTGAAAGAAGTAGGGAGATGTGTAGTGGCCTCACAGAGGCACCCAGGATAGAAGGTCAGAAGGTTCATGGAGCATGAGACTGGATCACAGAAGACTAGAAGAGGTGGTGTCCCTTCTATCAATGCCACTGTTCTCAAATTGTCTTTTCACAGACAAAACTGATGGGATCGTTACACTCTGCTTTGAGCACTGATAAAATCCTGTAAAAAATATTCCCTTAAATGTTGAACTCAATGTCTACTTAGCACTTGTTTGGAAGAGATATGAAGAGGGGAGTTTTATAGGTCTGTTCACCGTCCTTAAAAAGGGTTGCATTATGTTGCTAAACTTTGAGTATCATAGATTTGCAAAAACATTTGGAAGCACAGTAAATATTTAAAGACTTTAAAGGGTGGAAAACCATTCCCAGGAGCCAGAATACTTTGCATTTCTGTTCTGTAAATAGCTGAGCATGTCTTTTTCCCACTTTACTGACGCATGCAAGCTTCTTATATATAAAATTAGACTCCAGCCAGGGAAGCAGGTCTTTCCCTCTCTCTCCCTCATCTCAACCTCAGCTCTGCATCAGAACTCCTGCTGTGGACTCTCCTTACTCTCTGCCCCATTCCCAGGAGACAAAATCAAATCTTAGTTAAATGTCTTATTTTCCTCGTTACTGTGCTCTCCTTCAGCCTCCTAAGTGCTTGGTGAACCTTATGAACCCAATTGCACTGCCAGTCCAGTGCATTCAGATACACCAGAGCCTCTCCTCCATTGTAAAGATTATGACACATCATGGGTCTCACCAGAGCCATTAAAGTCCCATAGCCATACTGAGGACTCTGATGAATTAACTTATTCATGAGCTCGCCATACACCCTACCATAGCTGGCCTAGTAAACTGGGCATCAAACGCCATCTCTCTCATACTGAATTCTTCAATTCCTAGTCTTCTTCTGTTGTCTTCCAGGACTTGATATTCATGGGACCTCTGTTGTTAACAGCCAAGTGTCCATAAAGGACCACTGAGGCATTCCACTGCTTTAGAAACTGATTTCCCTGGTATCATCTCAGATAATACAACCTTCGTCTCAAGGTGAATGTGTAATTAGATTGCTGAGTTTTTTTTTCATAGTACAAATCGATCTTATCTACCTGATTATTAGACAGCCTCACAGGACAGACTGTGAGAGGCTTTTCAGTTTTCAGTTAGGTCACTTCCAATTTAGGATGCTCTGATGCAGAATATTCCATGATCTTATAGTTTCCCTTCCTGGATTATTTTAGGGCCTCATATACAAGTTGACTTATAGATTTACCTGCCTCTGTATTAAAGCTAGTTGTTGAGGATATTAGCTACCACTTCACCCTATTCTTTCCAGCCTTACTCTCTGATGCTTCTCATGTTTTCCAAGATTGGATCCTAGAATGGCTACTTAGAACAGATAGAATTTTACCCTCTTTCCTATTTGTCCTGACACTTGTGAGAAATGACAAGCTGGCTTTGAATTTTTTTTCCCAAGGAAATTAGAGGCTGGTTTGGAAAGCAGAATTTTGATGTCTTTTTCTCACTGTAATTCCTCCCTGAAGTGGATGAGTTGTTTGGGGGTGGGATTCCAGACTCAGTTGTGATCTTCTTATTTACAGTAGAAGCCTTGTAGGGGTAACAGCCTGCTTATAGCAGCATTACGCTGTGGCATGTCCAGAGACTGCATCCTACTATAGATATAAATACATTCTATAGTGCAGTAGCCATACTGGGAATCACAACTGTAGGAGGAGGCTGCTTGTTTGTTTCCCAGCAGCCCAGCAGCTCAGACCCCAAATAATCACACAGAAACTGTATTAATTAAATCAATGCTTGGCCCATTAGCTCTAGCTTCTTATTGGCTAGCTTTTATATCTTAATTGAACCCTTTTCCATTATTTTATATTTTACCATGAGGGTCGTGGTCTACTGGCAAGGTTCCGATATGTCTGTCTCTGGTCGTGACTCTATAGCTTCTCCGTGACTCTGCCTCCTTTCTCTCAGCATTCAGTTTAGTTTTTCGTGCCTAGCTCTGCTCTACCCTGCCATAATCCTAAGACAGTTTCTATATTAACCAATGGTATTCACAGCATACAGAGGGGAATCCCATGACACATCTCTGTATTCATGTGAGGGGACCCACTCATCAAAGAGTTCTTACCCGTACCACATAGGAAAAGATAGCCACCCTGAGAACTGCCTCAAAGATGCCTTGATGTCTTATTACCCACAGCAGGGGACACATGCGTGACAAAAGAAATGAGGAGGCGTACCATCCCATAGTGCAAGAGTGAGATAACCCCATCAGCATTGCTACTGCCAATATTTTATCCCCCAAAAGATAATCCTTGGTTTCATACATTGTCAGCCATAGAAGAGGTTAGGCAAGCAGTCTTTTAAATCAAATCTCATTTGAGGTTCTGTAGAGTTCTTCTTTGGTTGCCAATTGGTTTCATATGGAAAAATGTTTATTTACCTCAGATATTGCACCAACAGAAGAGGTAAGAGATGATGCTATCAAGGTCCATCTTGGAGAACTAATGAGTTTATTGATCTTGCTTACAAACACATCAGTAACTCCCAAATAAATATACCACTAAAAAGTCATACCTGACCTCAAATGATGACCCATAAAAGCCATGGAACTAAAGTTCCCCCCATAAAATGCAGACAGCTCCAATAAAGAGCTCCCCATCCCTAGCAAACATCTGCTGTTTATATAACCACAGATATAGGCTTCTGATTCTTATCACTTTCTTGTTGACTTTCTGAGGGACTGTTTAACCTACAGGAAGAAGCTATACAATAGCACAGATTCCAGTGTGTACTATATGCGAGGACTTACATTAACTTCCTGTGACATATAATAATAGCACTGTTCACTCTGTATCACAGGTTTGAAGAAATCAATAATTTCTCTAAGTTATCTAAGAGGTCAGAGCCTTTCCCTTATATTGACTTTAGTTGCCAGTATGTGGCTGTTGGGCTATGTGAGCAACTGTTCAGGAATGTTTCTGTAATTTAATAAACTGCTGTTTCAGAAAGAATAAGGATTTCACCCCTGCAGAGAATGTTATATGCAAATGAATTTTCCTCAGTTCTTACCATGTCTTATTTGCATATCTGTTAGTTTTTTAAAAATAAAAAACATTTTGACTTTTCATTTTGAAAGAAGTAATACTCCTTTCACAAATATCTTTTAATTATTAGTTTAATGTTTTCTAAGAGTTCACAGATCAAGATCCCTTGTGGATGAGAGATGATGGGAAGCTCAGTAAGGGCAAAGCACTGTATCCCCTGGGGAGCTGCACGGGTTCTTGCCTTTGACATCAGATGTCTTTTTTTTAACTTAAGATGCATTTGATGTGGGACATCAATAAGGCTCAAGGGCTTTGTACCAAAGCACTTGATCCATTCAGTTCAGCAACACTTACTAACTCTTCTTAAACCCAAAGGCAATTGTTGCTCACTTTTTCTTTCTGTTTTCCTCCTTATGAATAATTCATACAGCAATATTTGTCTATCTTATACTATTCTATGATGTACTAAATAGTACAAGCAAGGACTTAACAACCATAGATTCAGGGATATTTGCTTTAAATACAATCTCACTTGTTTCCTTTTGAAAGCCTCATAATTTTGAGGGCTGAAATATCCTTGTTAAGAAACATGGTGCAACAACAGCATGGGCATGGAATATAAATGTGTGGACTCTAAAGTAAATGGCAGCTAATAGTAGTAGAGATTCTTTTTTCCAATACCAGTCAAGCATTCAGAATAATTAAAATGGGTAGATAGCATTAGATAGCACAGGTTACTCGTCACAAATGGTGACAGAAAAGGCTTATTTGTTCTTTCAGTTAGTAGTGCAGAGCAAGCGGATGGGGTACAGATTTGATGTCAGGCCTCTGGCTGGCAGGAGTCCTCTCCTGTTCCCAAATTCAGGCCTCACAGCCATTGCAGGTGCTTTTGTGGAGCAAGGAAAAGGAAAGAGGTGAACGAAGAAGGAACAGTTCACTTCCTTTCTTTTCACAGTGCATTGATAGAACTTAGACACACAGGTAGAGTCAAACAAAGTTTGGGAAGTGCAGCTTTATCTGTGTGACTCTGTGTCTAAATGAAAATGCTGCAAGAATGAAGGCTCAAAAATATTTTTGAAGGCAAGAGGATTTCATAGGACTCTTAATCAATTCACAATTTTAAAATTCATTTGTCAATCGCAAGCAAATTCTGAAGATATCAAACCAATCATGAATAGCAGAAATAGCTACAACATAAATTAACATGTTTTATTGTAAGCACTTAGATATGCTAAGACGTGAGTGTTCAGTATTTGAAACCAAAATGTCAATAGTCAGTAGTTATTCAAAGTCACTTTCAGAATGTATAAAAATCCACATTATTTTTCTTCATAATAAGATTTTTCACAGTGGAAACAACAATATGTTATATTAAAATATGTTATATATTTTATATATAATTATATTGTATTTATATTAAAATACATTGCTATCATATTCTAAGCAAACTTTTGTGTTAGTCAAGTAGGAATCTCAAGATAACCTCTTCTCCCTCTCTTCTGGAAATATCATTTCTTGGTTAACACTGTGTTTGCATTCTTGGAGTGAGATCTAGTGTAGACTTCTGAAACTCTCATAAACACGTATTGGCAGTTGTATGAATAAAGAGTGTTCTGAACTGTAACACTTGTGTAATTGCCATCTTGAAGTTCCTGCCAGAAGCTGCAGAGGTGATAGATGGTGCAAGACCATCAAAGAGAGAGGTAAGATAAATGCATCCCAGAGTTGTGCCTTGCTTTCCCATAGTGCATGCTTTCTCCTTCCTTTCTGTGGGGTCTGCCACATCAGCGTGGAGGGCTGGTGAGTGCAGTCCTGTTTCCAAGGACAGATATGGACACAGTAGCTGCACTTAACTATTCACATAGCCCCTGTAACTTAGAGAATTCCATATCATTAAGAATTTTAAATTAAGCTCCTAGTTTATTTAATTTTGCATGGGGAAAATGAATTACTTTTCATTCTTTGTTGCAGATTCTACAGCTATATGTTTTGTAATTCTGTAATTTTAAAAAATATTAGAATTGTAAATATCTCATAAACTTGGTTTTAGATAACGGTATTTAATGAGGGTTATGTCTACTATTATTGCTAAGAACTTAACTACATTTGGAAAAGAACCATATTCGAATTATGTTGCAAAATTCTTTTGATTAAAATTCTTCTGATAATGCTTTATGTATTCTATTGCCATCTATATGCTAATATTTCCAACAAATTATCAGATGCTATTTCTACATAACCTTTTTTCTCGAAAATGACCTGTCATGTTCATAATGGCCTCAATTTTCACTGGCAGTTTTAATTTTATCTAGCAAAAAATTGAAGACTCATAAAGAAACTAATTACATAGTTTCACAGTTAATAATATGGTTTCTAGTTTTAAGACTTCTAATGTGAAAATTTATCTGGTTAGATCCTCTCAGAGCCAAGACTTCTGCTTTTTCATTTAAAAAATGTATCTCAGTCCACTATAGAAGTACTGTGGATATTTTCTCTCTATAGACTTAGAAATATTGAATATTAATTTTGCACTAATTCTTTGTAGGCCTAAACTTCACCAGAATCATATTTCTATTATACAACCTTTACATTACTAAGGATTTATGTGAAAATAAAGAAATCAGCTCTTGAGAATAGTCATAACTAGTGTAAAATTCATTTGGACTATTTATTTAATCATATCAATGATACTAACTTGACATTTTAAACAATGTGATTATTTTTAGATCACTGGCCATTTACAGAAAGCAGTACAAAAAAGTCATGATGTTGAAAGTGATTTCATTTATATCTGTGATAAGTTGGAAATGAACTAATTAAAATAAATTAATTGACTAGTGATACAAACTCAGCATCATTTGATGTAATCTTCTCAAGAAATAAGGGTGAGAACTAAAATGTAGAAAGTCTTTTACACTTCTTGATATTATTCTTTGCAACCTGAAGGAAGAAAGATTGGAAAAGAATTAAAAATAGAGAATCGAATAAAGGAGTGATGTGAGAACAAGACATTGAGATACTGAGAATGTTACACCACAAGAAAGAGGGAGGAATACTCTTTTATACAAAAGAAAAGCCAAACAAAGAAAAACTACAGAGAAAAAAAGCAAAAGACTGAAGGGAAGTTGTGGGCTGCTAACCTCATCGGATTTCACATGCTAAAAAGATCTGAACATGCTGGCCTTCGGGCTTGCAGCCCATGCAGACTCTGCCATCTACATGATCACTGACACCACACTGGGAAGGCTTTATGTACATCTTGTCATCTTTCTAGGCTGCATTTTCATATCTAATTTGAAATGCCCATTTCCTCCATTGTATTCCTTTAACTACTTTCTTTCATAATTGATTTGGTGTATGAATGACTTGAATTTATTCACTGTGTAATGACATCTACATACTTTTTCATAATTTATATGATTATCCATTAAATTATCAAATTATTTTTCCTCATATTATTTTATAAGGCTTTGGGTTCACAGCTTATGAAATATATGTTCCCCAAAAGCTCATGCATATTGTTCTATAATGAAAAAGAGGTGTTTCTATTAAGCTTAAATGATTCTTTAGAGAAATTGATTTTTTGAATATACACGACTATTTTATTGTATTGACTAAAATAGTTTTAATTTGGACACACTGTCTCCAAAATGCATTGAGAAATTGTGTGACTGGGCTCAGCACATGCTCAGTTGGATTGTCACATGGCAAATTGTGTACTTTTTCATCTATCTGTCCTCCCTATTACTTGTTGACTTTGAAATTTCAGACTTCAACAAGGACAGTTTTATTTAATGACTAGTATATTCGTTTGGAAATCAACTTTCAGTTAGGAGTATCTCAGAAGTAAGATCTATTTTTTTTAGTAAAGAGAGTTTAAAATACAGGTGGATGACCCATAACCAAAGCTGTCATAGTACTGTAAATACACATAACCATACACTTGGTGATACCAGATTAAACACTTAAAACCACTATGAAAGCAATAGAAATGTGTAGTGGATTGTGCCCCAAATACAGAAGATATTTTCTTTTGTTTATGGGTTGACTTTTTATGAGAAGGAACAGAATGAGGAGAAGGAGGAGAGAGGAACAGGAAGAAGTAGAAGAGGAGAAAGGAGAAGAGAGGAGGAAGAGAGAGAAAGAGAGAAGGGAGGAAGAGAGAGAGGAGGAAAAGCATGTGAAGGAAGAAGCAGCAGGAGAAGTAGAATAGCTGTTTGTAAACCTGGATTGGAAAAGAAATTTTAAAAGAATATTTGTTTCCCACATAAAAAGCAAATTTCCATAAAAATGACTTTCTTATTCTCAGTTCAAAGAATTGGTCTGGCCAAGTGTCCATTTCTGTTCCTTCTTAAGATTTCTTGAAGATTGTTATGAAACAATAGACAGCAGAAAAATCAACATATTAAATTATTATTCCAACTTTAAAGGATTCTTCCTGAACCCAAAAGTCATTGCTTACTGAAAGCTTGCATTCTACCAGAGTGGAGACAAACTTAAAGAGTTAATAGCTTAAAAAGTGGGACGGAAGTTCTATGTGCCATGGAAAACTAGTCAGTGAGAGCAGTGGGGACAAGAAGTTAATGCCCATCAAGAAGCTGACAGTTGAGAAGACACCAAACAACAGCCAGTGCCAACACCCGAATGGGCAGACTTCCATGCTGATGGGTCTTTTATGACAAGTTTCTGAGGCTGAAAGATGTGTGTTCCCAAGATGGGTGTCAATGGAGATGGAGGAGCAGAGACTAGGAGTTAGGCTAACTAACTCTGGATAACACAGACTTCAGTTTTTGTCTGCTGAAGGAGTGATGTGTGACTTATATTTTAAAAAAGATCACCGTGGGTGCTAATTCGAGAATAGAGAGATATGGAAGTGTAGAAAAAGGAAAAAAACTAGAGTGAGGGAGCTATCATATTAATATAGGTGAGAGGTGGATGGACTAAGTATGCTTTTTGAAGGGGTTGGGATCTGAATAAATTTTGAAATGAGAGCCGTAGAAATTCCTGATAGATAAAATGAATCGCGTGGAAGGAGCCAGACAGGATGATTCTAGTTATTGGGAGAGGAAACTGACAGAACGGGGATGTCATTGCTGAGATGGGAAAGACTGGGGAAGACTCAGAAGTGGGAAAAGGTAAAAAGCTCAGTTTTGGATCCATTGTTATTAAATTCTTTGTTACCAATCTAATTTGAGATGTCAAGGCGGAAATTGAGTGAGGCTGAGGTTCAAAGGAAAAGTTTATTCTTTGGATATAAGTTGGAGGTCATATGTGTTTAAGCTGAGGGAATAAATGAGATTTCGAATAGAGCAAGTGTAAACAGAGAAGAAACTTGTCCAAAGGGCTGAGCTTTGACCGAGGGCTTAAAGGGCTTCAGACACGACTGTGCTGAAACTATAGGACTCCAAGGAAAGGTATAGATGGGTGAGCAGAGTTCAGGAGGCTACAACACAGAATGTAAAAGAAGGGCTTGTGAGGGGAAGGGAGCTGCCATTGGACTCTGTCAGGCTCCAGATTCACACACCAATGGATAAAACAGGCAGGTGAGAAGTCTAGCCCTGATTTTGGTATTGAAGGTGAGATGTTTGAGCCTATTCAGTGAGTTGATGCTAGTAAGGTGTTCAGCTACAGTGCCTGACACACAGCACTTCTTGCTTTATTTGTGTTAAAGAGACACATCTTATGTCTTTCTGTTTTCCTAATACTGAACAATGGACCACTGTCATTATTTTCCCTCCAAATTAAAGTGTTAAAGAAATTATATATACAGAAGTCTATTTGAAATATTCCCAGCATATATTATGTATGCATTATAAAGTACATATTGCTATGTATGCTTGATAATACATATTTTTCTGCTAAATAAGTATATGTAATATATATTATGCAGTATATATTTGGTGTATGCCTAATTTATTCATCAGGCAAATGAATAAAATGTATGTTATATACATCAATTTTTTTAGTTATAGATTTTGTAGCTATGGGATTTTAAAGCAAATACTCTCACAAACTATTTCTTAATGGGAAAAGCATAAAGGGATCTGAATGAAGAAAAGCCCCAGTGACTCTTTGCAGACAAGGACAGGAAAGTTTAGGAAGCATGAACTTTCAGTACAAGCACTTTTTCTTGGAAGCTTAGTGTGGGAAGAGGAAAAGAAGAAACTAAAGAAATTGGTTAGAAGAATTTTAAATGAAAAAAATGAAAAGAAGGAGCTAATAGTTTATTTTTGTCAAGCCTAAATACACAGCAAGGATTCTTTCCCCTGACCCTCTCATGACAAAGTCAATAAATTGCTATTTAAAACACCTCCCGGAAGGAATTTTTCTATGAATGTGTGGTCTCTAGTTCAACAGATTTAAAGAGATATGGGAAGTTCAGGATAGTAGACTTGTTATTCTACCTTTCATGGTCTCCTGTCTCTAAACCTTTATATCTTTTGGTAATTATGTTAGCACTTTCCTGAATAATTTCTGTATGAAACTGTTAATTAGTGCAATCTAAAAATATATAACTTAAAGCAATTAGTGTCCTTTCCCCTGAGAATTCTCAGTACTTTTCATGGCATTGTTTCTGAGTGTGGCTCTTGAAGCAAGGGACTATGGAATGCTCTGTTTAGGAAACATTTTGGGACTTCATTCTGCAGCATACTTTAGAAAAAGTCTTTCTGGTGCATCTCCCCTTCCACCAATTCTTTTGTGTTGGCTTTCAGAATATCAACCACATGAAATATCTTGTGCCCAGAGATTAAACTTGTGTTCATTAATAGACAGCTGTTTTACTACTCAATCAGCAAGCACTTGAAGATCTGTCCTAGAGTCTAAAACAGTCTTGAGTTCTGAGTTGAGCATGCCCTGGTGTCCTACAGGAGTCATATTTGGTGCAGTCTGGTGGAAGGTATCTTTTCTAATTTAACATTCTTTTTTTCAAACAAAATAAAATATATTAAGATAAAACAAAACCCATCACATTGAGGTTGGACAAGGCAAACCAACAGAAGGAAAAGATCCCCAGGAGAAGGCATAACCATCAGACACCCACTTGTTCACACATTCAGGAGTCTCATGCAAATACTAAGCTGGAAACTATAATATATATTCAAAGGACCTGGCATAGACCCTTGTCAGAGTTGTATTTGCTGCTCCAGTCTCTGTGAGTTCATATTAGCTTTAGTCAATTGATTTAGAAGACACTGTTCTCATGGTATCCTCCATACCATGTTTCCCACACTCCCACTCCTCTTCTGTGGAGTCCCACTCCTCTTCTGTGGAGTTTCCTGATCTCTGAGGGAAGGGATTTGATAAAGAGACTCTCTCTCTCTCTCTCTCTCTCCCCCTCCCTCCCTCCCTCTCTCCCTCCCTCCCTCTCTCCCTCCCTCCCTCTCTCCCTCCCTCCCTCCCTCCCTCTCTCCCTCCCTTTCTCTCTCTCTCTCTCTCTCTCTGTGTGTGTGTGTGTGTGTGTAATGTCTAGTTGTGGCTTTCTGTATTTGTTCCCATCTACTGTAGGAGGAAACTTCTCCAATGATGGATGAATAAGGCACTAATCTACAAGTATAGCATTAGGAGTCATTTTATTATTGCTTTTATTTTTTCTTTGTTTAAATCAGTAGTATTTGGTTTTACCTTGTATCTCTGGGGTACCTAGTCTCTGGTTCTTAGTCACCCAAGCAGTATTGGGTACGGGTTCCAATTCATGGAGTGGGTTCTTAAGTCAAATCAGACATTGGTTGGTTACTCCTACTTTTTGTCACCATTGCCCTAGCATAGTGTGCAGGGAGATTAGATAGTAGGTCAAAGGTTTTGTGGCTCGATTGGTGTTAGTTGTTTTATGGTAGTTTTCAGAGTACCTTCCTGTACCAAAGACACTAGAACATTGGGGTGAAAGTTTTATGAAGGCACTAGGTTTCCCTCTTTATGTTCAATGAATTGTGTGTGTGTTGTCTTCAGCAATGCTTGTCAGCTTGGCCTTGCTGTCAGTTTGTGGAGAACAGCCTATTATGGCAACGGCCTGGGTTTTTTTTTTTTATTATTTTTAATGGGATATCCATATGACTCCTTTGGCCAACAAAACAACTCAACTGGATGTAAATCAGTCCTGGTACTGGAAGCTTCTTTTGGTGATAGGAGACAGCCAGTTGGAAATCTGTCCTCCCTCATTATTTGGAGACTTTATTAGGATTACCTTAACATATTTTAAGAAGTTTCTACTCTACTAGGTTTATATATAACCCCTCAAATGTCCTTCAATTAAAGCTGTGTCTCTCTGATTCCCTCCCTCTACTGTATCTCCCCTTTCTACCCGATTCTCCTGTTCCTATCCCCCTCAATCCAGTCCACTAATAAAATCTATTTTTCCCATCCAAGGGAGATCCATGTGTCCCCTCCTAGTCTCTTCCTCTATACATAACCTCTTTGGGTCTATGGATTATAGCTTTGCTATCATTTATTTAATGGATAATGTGTACACACAAGTGAATACCTACCACTTTATCTTTCTGAGTCTGAGTTATCTCCTTCAAGATGATCTTTTTCGATTTCCATCCATTTGTCTAAAATTTCATGATTGTAAGCAAAGACTACTCTTTGATTCCTGGCTGCCCAGACCTAAATAATTGCACA
Organism: Arvicola amphibius; assembly: GCF_903992535.2. Taxonomy (NCBI): domain Eukaryota; kingdom Metazoa; phylum Chordata; class Mammalia; order Rodentia; family Cricetidae; genus Arvicola; species Arvicola amphibius. The sequence goes on from NC_052055.2 coordinate 87,466,583, forward strand.
AAACTATATCAATTACAAGACTGCTTGAAAAATAGCTTAGAGATATTCCTGGATAACTCTTTTTTTTCCCTCATTTTTTTATTAAAGATTTCCCTCTCCTTCCCTCCTCCTCCCCCTTCCCTCCCCTCCCTTCCACCCATACCCCCACTCCACCCCTCTCCAAGACAAAGAGCCATCAGGGTTCCCTTCACTATGTTAAGTCCAAGGTCCTCCCAGCTCCCCCTAAGTCCAGGAAGGTGAGCAACCAAACTGACAAGGCTCATAGTGAGCCCGTCGTCCAAGCTGTAGATTTCAAGTTCATTGCCGTTGTCCTTGGTTTCTAAGTCCTCCTCCACCGTCAGCCACATTCAGAGAGTCTGGTTTGGTCCCCTGTTCCATCAGTCCCATTCCAACTGGACTTGGTGGTCTCCCGTTAGATCTGTCCCACCGTCTCAATGGGTAAAAGCACTCCTCACGGTCCTGACTTCCTTGCTCATGATCTCCCTCCTTTTGCTCCTCATCGGGACCTTGGGAGCTCAGTCCGGTGCTCCTATGTGGGGCTCTGTCATTTTCTCCATCCAATGCCAGGTGAAGGTTCTATGGTGATATGCAAGATATTCATGAGTATGGCAATAGGATCTGGACATTTCTGGCACCCTCTCCTCAGCTGCCCAAGGACCTAGCTGGGGGCGTCTTCCTGGACACCTAGGAACCCCTCTAGAGTCAAGTCTCTGCCAACCCTAGAATGGCTCCCTTAAGTAAGATATATAATTCCTTGTTCCCATATCCACCCTTCCTATATCCCAACCATCCTATTCCCCCAAGCTCTTCCCATCCTCCACTTCACACTTTTCTCGCCCCATCCCCCCTCCCCCCATCCCACCCCACCCCTATGTTCCCATTTTTTGTTCGGCAATCTTGTTTACTTCCAGTATCCAGGAGGATAACTATATGTTTTTCTTTGGGTTCACCTTCTTATATAGCTTCTCTAGGATTTTTTACGAATTATAGGCTCGATGTCCTTTATTTATGGCTAGAACCCAATTATGAGTGAGTACAAATCCCATTTAAGTGCAGGACCTCCCAAAAGAGCCAGAGTTAGTGCTGCAAGCACAGACCAGGAAGCTGTGTCTTAAAGAAGCTCTGCAGTTTTTGCTGCTAATGCTGAGTCAGGAAGCCTTTTCTTAAAGGATCTACACCTGTAGTGTGGAGCTGCAGGCAGCTTCCCGCCGCCCTGCTCTCGGCCACCGGCTAGCTTAAAACCCAAAATAACATCACACAAATTGTATTCTTTTAAATACTGCCTGGCCCATTATTTTCAGGCTCTTAATCACATCTTGACTAACCCATATCTAATAATCTGTGTAGCACCACAAAGTGGTGCCTTACCAGGTAGATTTTAGCGTGCGTCCATCTTGGGCTGGAGCTTCATTGCATCTCTAATTTAGGAGAGGTGTGGCATCTTACTGATCCTTCTACCTCACTTCCTCTTACTGTTCTGTCTACTCCACCCACCTAAGGGGCGGTCTATCAAATGGGCCAGGCAGTTTCTTTATTAGCCAATGAAATCAACTCAAACAGAAGACTCTCCCACATCACACACCTCTACTCATTGCCAGCAAACAAAGCAATCTGAAAATAATGCAGCTGCCAAGAAGTCATGCTAATCTCTGTTCTTTAGGAGTCATTTTGTAACAGGAAACTGCTCTTTCATTCCTGGCCACCCAGACCTGATTAGTCACACAGAAAGTATGTTAATTAAAACACTCTTTGGCCAATAGCTTAGGCATATTCCTGGCTAACTCTTATATCTTAAATTGACCCATTTCTTTTAATCTGTGTATTGCCATGAAACTGTGGACTAGTAATAAATTTCTAGTGTTCTGGTACCTTTCTCCTTCAGCAACTACATGGTGACTCTTTGACTCTGCTTTCTCTCTCTCTCTCTCTCTCTCTCTCTCTCTCTCTCTCTCATCATGGTAATATTCTGCCCTGCCATAGGCCAAAGAAGCTTTATTCATAAACCAATAAAAGCAATACATATACAGAAGGACATCCCACATCACTTGATGTCATTTTTTAACAGCTGAGTAATGCTCAGCTGTTATTTGTGTAATTGTGTTAATTGTGTAAATGTGCAACATTTTCTTTATCTTCTGTTATCTTCTTTATCTTCTGTTGGGGAGCATCTAAGTTGTTTCTCATTAATGGCTATTGTGAGCAGAGTAGCAATGAGCATGGTTGAGCAAGTGTCCTTGTGGTGGGATGGATGTCCGTTAGATATATTCACAGAGTGGTGTAACTGGATCTTGAGGTATATTGATTCCCAACTTTCTGAGGAACTGCAATACTGATTTCCATGGTGACTGTACAAGTTTGCACTCTCACCAGCAATGGAGAAGTATTCCTCTCGCTCCACATCCTCTCCATCATGACCCGTCATTCATGGTATTGGTATTATCCATTCTGACAGGTGTAAGATTGAATCTCTAAGTGGTTTTATTTTGCATTTTTTCTAATGGCTAAGGATGTTGAACATTTATTTAAGTGTTTTTCAGCCATCTGGGTTTTCTCTTTTGAGATTTATCCCATTTTAAAATAGGATTATTTGATTTTTTGTATAAAATTTATTGCTGTAGAGAATTAATGAGATGGTAGGATGTAAACATGTGTAAGCAAATATCACAACCACAATGAACATGAAGTGTTTCTTGGATAGTACAATAATTGCATTTTTATCTATTAAAAAAGAAGCACTGTCTTTCTTTTCCCTTCCTCTCTTCTTCCTCCTTTTGATGATGTGTATGGTGTGATATATGTGTATGTTGCAGTGTGTGTGTGTGTGTGTGTGTGTGTACATGACTGGATATGGCTAACATGCTAGGAATTCCCTCAGTGAGTTTTCACTGTAACTTAAACTTCCATTCTAACCAATGACTAAATATACTAAATGAAATACTAACTGATACATATGCAATTAAAATGCAGAAAACATAATTAAGTCTAAATTATTAGCTCCATAGTAACCACTTAAGAAAGTAAATTATAGTTTATGTTAAACTCATAGACATTAATTTCATATAACTTGTGAAATTGTCCTTTGTAGAAACTTGTTATTCAGGAATATTTTATGCTCTTAAAAAAACACTTAGTGTGGTATTACAGTTCATTGAGCAAAATAATGAGAAATGGCATTTATTTAGGCAGATGCTACAGTTTGTATTTTTAAATGTCTCCCAAAGGCTCATATGCAAAGGCTTAGTTTCTTCCCTTAGTGGTGTGGTAGGAAGGTGAGGGGAACCTTGCAATAGATCCTAATGCAAAGGAGTTAGGACACTAGTACAGTGTCCTTGAAGAAGGCATGGAGAACCAGTTTTGTTCTTCTTCTTTCTTTGCTTTCACCCACTATGAGACAAATAGGCATTTTCTGTCACATGTTTCTGGGATGGTATACTGTGCTACCATAGACCTACAACAACAGGGACATGCAAGAGGGACTGGTAACTGTGCCATTATGAGCCAAGGTGAACTTTTCTCTTTCAAGGTGATTTTTAGTTCATGTGGTTGTTTCAGCATTGGAAATTTGACTAACTCAGAATGAATGTTTTTTAAATCTTTTTAATTGAAAGTTGGGTTGGAAGGGAAATATTTAATTGGTAGATGTAGCTTGTTATTATTCAGGGTTCTCTAGGAAAAGAGAACAGAACATACACACACACAGATTGGGACAGATGTATATATATTGTGGTGGATATATATGTATTATTTAATGAATAATTAATATTCATTTTATTTATTAATTTATTAATTTGGCTTACATTAAAAGAGCAACAGCAGCTCAGTCACACCTGAGAGACCGAGAACCCAGTATTGATTGGTTCTTGATATTCCCATAGGGTTTACCTCTCACTGGAGAGGCTGAGGACACAGCAGTTGCTCAGCTCACAGGTTGGGTGTCTCACTAGTCCCAGTCTGGCACCAAAGACCTGAGATGTTCCAGGAGAGCTGCTGGTTCTTATTCCATAATGGAAACCCGGAAGTGCTGGCTCTGACATCAGCGCAGGAATCAGCAGCAGTAATAGCATCAGGGTAAATCAACTTCCAGGCAAGAGGGGACTTGGAACAAGGAAAAGGTGAGCTATTTTCTTTTGTCAGAACCTTTTGACTGGACTGCTACCAGAAGGTGCCACCTACCACCCCTGTGGGTCTTCTTACATCAGTCTAGGCAATTGGGACAGTTGATGTTTCCTCCTCAGTGTTTCTAATTTGTGATAAGTAGACAAGAAGAACGTTCATAATATAGTTGGATGCTTTTCAAATCTCCCTAAACCCTGAGAATTTAATAAAAGTGTGTAAACTTATAACAATGAATGGCAATATCCACTGGGAATGTGTTTCATATTTTTCTTGTGGGTGTGTGAGGGGGGAGAGAAAGCAGAGAAGGGGACTCCCAGCAGCTAAATGTTAGGAAAGTCGCATTTTATCTAAAATGTATGAAAGCTATTCATGAGAATACCAGTCAAGGCATCCAGCTTTCTTCATTCTCAGCATGCTTCTGGTTCTAGACCATGGCAGCTTGTCCCATGTCACTCATCAGCTTTCAGTAGTTGTGCCCTTAATGGTCTCTTGATGTTGGCTACTACTATATCCTTAAATATGACAGCAAATTAGCTGACAGGTATGATAGCAACATCATTTAGTATGACCTTGCATTTCATGGAGTCATACTCCAAGAATAATCTTTGGCAATATTTACTGAATTTCAGAAGTTTTTTTTTTATTATTTTTGAACTGAAAATTTAGAGAAGCAATGTGCTTCCTTAGACATCTTTAATCTGGCACTAAACTTCTTATGATTACTCACTGGATCTTTCATTTCTTTTCTCCTTAGGTTTGTGTTTTTAATCATTTCTTACAGAAACCTTTATATTCAACAATAATTTGGGTGCAGAAGTAACTCAGTGGTTAAGAGGGCTGGTGATTCTTCCACAGGATCAGAGTTTTACTCCCAATATCCGTGACTGTAGTTCCAGGAGATCCTCTTCTGGCCTCCACAGATATTTCGCTCATATGATACACACACACACACACACACACACACACACACACACACACACACACGTGCATGTGCACATAGGCATCACACACAGATACAGACACACATTATCTTTAAAAGAAAAATGATGACATACAGCGCTTGAAATTCCTCTTTAGGTCTTCCTATCAACTTTTTCTTCAACAAAAATTCCGGGGTCAATTATAATTTTCCTCCCATACTTCTGAGCATAATCAAAGTTTTAAGAGTTAAATTCTTATTATTATCTTATATTTGTTAGGCTAAAATTGACAAAAATAATCCAAAGAAATCCAATTGTTGTTAAGTATCTCTTAGCAACATTTAGAATTTAAAGACAATTCTCTTCATTGCCATTATTGCGTTTTGTTACATAGACTTTTCTTAGCATCACTTCTGTTCCTGTTTTTAGTCATGATAGTTTATGGACTGCATGAACTTGCAGGAATGAGAATGATGGTTACCATGTCAACTTTTCTATCCGAGATGCAAGCTACCATCAATTGTTGGTAGGATTCATCAAAGACCCATCAGCATGGAGCTACTGTAGGATCACTACCACTCGGCTGCATGGATGAACTCTGACCCAAGTACCAAACAGATTTGTTACCCAGATTTGAGAGCTCAGTTATGCAGCATTTTGATATTGCCCCTTTTATTTGCATTTTGGAGATTTTAACGTTTCTATTCTTATGACTCAATGTGCTGTGATCAGATCAGGGCGGGAAGAGAGAATAAGATACTTTGCATGAGACAAAGCAGCTATTTTAGAGTGTCTCAGAATTATCTTTTCTCAGGCAGAATTCCATTTAATAAAGATTGCACTTAGAATGATCCTCACATAATGTAAATTTCTCAATTTGAATCCTACAAGTTGTTTTTTCCAACCATTGTAGAATACTGATTCAGTCAGTCTTCTGTAGATCCGGATACGTTCTGAGAGGTGAAAACTGAGGTCACTACAGAGTTGGTATCAGATCTATTGTGGTTGGGTATAGACTGATCTATAGCAGAAATTCCCAAACTTTTTTGCTTGTGGTTATAATGACGGTGGGTGTAGTCACTGCTGACCATGTAGCATAAATTAGTTTGACAAGATCATATTGCCTAATGCCACAGGATAAGAAATACAGCTCTTCTTAGTCTGCAGTCAATAAAGTGTACCAAGATAGAAGCAGAAACTTCATTTGCTGCAAGTGATTGATTTTAGGTCACTGTATTGTGTTCACATCCATCTGTCTTTAAGTTTACCAGCCTCTTCCTTTGTGCCTATTATCCTTTTTTTGTCTAGTATAAGAATACACATTTCAGATCTCTAAATTTTTACCATTTAGCTTTCTAGAAAAAAAATCTGCTTGTCTATTGAAAAAATCACCTTGTCATATTTTATTCTTTATTTTCCCCATTATGAAAACATTTATACAGTACTTATTTTAGAGTCAGTTTTCTTTAAATTCTGATATCTGCAATGTACATGAATGTACTTCTAGCAACTCTTTTGATTATAGATGATATTTCTTAATTAGTACTAGCTGGACATTGTACATAGAAGAACCGTTGAAACAGAAGTATGCATTATTTTTTCTTAAAAAAATTCTTTGGACAAGGAACTTACAACTTGGATCCATTTGGATGCTGGGCCGTGTTAGGACTGGGATATAGCTTCAGTTAGTTTGTCATAGTTTTTACTTTACAGTGACTTGGGGCTTAGTCCTTTCCTGGGTTTATTGTGAAATTCTCTTCTCTCCCTTTCTCCTCCTAGACTTCTTTTCTAGACTTGTTTCTTCCGTCTGTTCTCCTGTCCCCTGCCTTCTCTGCCTTCCCCTCCTCTCTTTTCTCTTTCCTTCACCTTCCCTTCCCATTCCTTCTTCCAACCTCTCTCATCTTCCTTCTCTCCTTTTCCTGCTTCCTCTATTTGCTTTTTTGTTCTTCAAGATTCTGTGTAGCAGTGAATCCTAAGTTGCTTACCTTGCCTTCTCATAGTATTATAGCTTCTGATCCCGAGTTCAGGCGTACAGGTGTGCACCACCACATTCCACTGTTACAGATCTTTCTGTCAAAACATTGAGGTTGTGGCAAAAAATTAAAATAGGCGAATTTTAACAGTTCAACCAGAAAATATGGCATGTTCCCTGGGCACAGTCCCAGGCTGTAGAGACTGGCTATGCAATGTGGTATCTTTATCAGATTCCAATTCACATACAGACAGAATAAGTAATTGTTCTATCTTTCCTTTACCCAAGATTATGGACACTCTTTTCCAGGCACTGCTCAGAGTCAGAAACAATTCTGAAGTGAGAAACTCAGTCTTTTCTACCGAGGCGTGTCTTATTCCACTCTAAAATTTAGTTTCTTTATACTTGTTTTCTCTTGGCATCCACTGTACTTTGAAGTGTATTTAAAATAGTATGATTTTCAAAAAATTCACTCTCCCTCCCTTAGTTTTTGCAAGGTCAGGAAACATGCATTCAATATAGCTTAAAACAATTATTTCAAATAAAATAGCCAAATCTGGGCCTCTGATATTAATAACAAATAATTGATTGCAATAGATTTCAGGATTGTTTACAATAAAGATGTTTTTAAGATGCTTGCATCAAGTTTTAATATTTTTTCAATATTTTAATTAACTCTTCTTGTTAAAATATTTGAGGACTGAAAAGTATCTAACTTTGCCTGGGGACCTGGAATATCTGGTATCACTGGTTTAGGATACCCAAGTACTCCTAAATCTAGCAATCTGCCCTCTTTACAAAGGTCTTCTGCTCTTTGCTTTATGACAGGCCTAATTTACTCCTGCCTGGCCCCTCTAGACACACAGTCTATGGGTCAGATAAAGAGCAGTGGGTGGAGTAGAATTTGTGGTGGCTGTTACATAGGCTTAAAACCCTTTGACGTTTCTTTTGAACCTGCAACAGAAGAGCACAGTTGCTTGGCAGTCCCCCAGTGTTGTGTCATTCGATCCCATGTGGCCTTTCTCTCACCATTGATCCAGCATGCCAGGCATACTAGAAGTAAGCATGAGATTACTGCTACAGAGAACCTTTGCTTAGGGATTCTCCTTGAGATCTTCTTTCAATATCATTGTCTAGCAAGATGAAGTTTTAGGGGATCCCATTAGAAGATGTTGTACAAGGAAACTCTGTGGAATACTGTAGGAGCTCAGCTAGTAAAAATTTAATTACTAGTGATCTGGAATCATATTCCAGTAGACAGGAATATATTTGAACAATAATCATTTAAGTTCCTGAAAAATGCTATGATGGGAACAAGGTGAGTTAATGCCTATAAAGATAATAGAGTAAATTTATTACTAATTTGTATTATTTCCATGAAATGGGTTTCTGAGAAAATAAGTGTGGTTAATATCCTGTTAAGGATTAAATATGGGCCAAAAGAAATGTTTGGTAAATATTGGTGGGTCATTATCTCACTTAGAGGCTGTCAACTGAACATGTGTGTTGTCAACTTAGTGGTGTTACCTTAGTCCCAGTGGAATTTTCATTGTGGGGTCCCATCTTCCTTTTGGAGGCTTCCAATGTTGCTATTAGGCATGTTCATGCTTCATTGCAGAAAATTTAAACATTTTAAAGTCATATGCATCAGATCTCAAAGAGGTTAGAGGACCATAATTTGTTATGCACATCTAGAGTACAAAAACTTAATTCCGGGGCTGGAGAGATGGCTCAGAGGTTAAGAGCACTGCCTGCTCTTCCAAAGGTCCTGAGTTCAATTCCCAGCAACCACATGGTGGCTCACAATCATCTGTAATGGGGTCTGGTGCCCTCCTCTGGCCTGAAGGCATACACACAGACAGAATATTGTATACATAATAAATAAATATTTAAAAAAACAAAAAAAAAACCCAAAAAACTTAATTGCTAGTTATCTAATAGAGACTCAAACCTGAAATCACGTACAGGAAACTAGATAAAGCCTTTTTCTAGAGTTAGTTAGTGTGCTATATGGCCATTAATATCATGACAAAAGGATATATATATATATATATATATAAATAGTAGAAATTTTGAGATAATAATTATAGCTTAAAAAGATTTAAAGAAGAAAGCTTTAAAGAGTCAAAATAAAATCAAAGGATTATGATATTAGTGGCAATAAAATAGACTGAGTTTTGGGTTTTCTTCTATCCCATATCAGGTGGCTCTTCTGACATGAGACAGAGATTTTTGATTTTCCTTTAACAAACGTGCTTGGACTTAGTGAAGGAGAGAGGCACACTCCAACTACAAAGCCAGCTTTAATTTTTGATTGAACTGGAACAACAAAAAACATTTGCATTAGGTGTCTGCAGAGAACAGAAGAAGCAAACATTTGGGAAGATTTATGAAATTTTATCCTTTGAGATGTGATATACCAATAGACCAATTTACTCTTTTTCTTGGGACATTTTCTTTTCCTGGATGATTTGTCCTTTTTTTCCCCCCAGATGTCTCATTTGTTCAGTGATCTTCAGATTCCTTAGTTTGATCCCTTCATTTTCCTGGAAAAATTAAAGTAAAACCCTGGCCCAACCCTAACTCTGGGAGGTTCCCTTGTGGCACGTTATATTTGATCAAATGAAAAGAAATTTGTTAGTTTTATAAGTTAGTTTAAATCAAGTGATTACACTGATGAACTATCACCTCTTCTAATCAAGAGGTCTCTCTTGTTCAAATCTAGTCTTTATAATATTTGCTTTATGGTGTCTCCTGAAATTTTTCTTTTATGTTCTAAAGCTGTTCTATCATCCAGAGAAATATAGTTTTTTTTTTTTTACAATAAACATTAGGTCCTTTAATAGCTCTGGGGAGGAGTTCATCCAATTTTGACAGGGGATGACTGAACTGAATTTGACATGGGAGTCTGCAAGAAGGCTTCCATGGCATTTTCTGATGGTAAAGGGTTTCCTTGTCTGTACCTTGTTGATATACATTCATTTATCCAATGTCTGCCTTTGCTACACCTTTTGCATACTCCAGAAGGAGGGGCATTCTGTTTGGATTTTTCTTAGTAAAAACATTGTTTCTGGAAATGCCCTGCCTACTATCTCTTTTTAGGTGACTTTGTTTATTGCAATTAAGACACCTTCCATTTTTCTTCAAGCCTCTGGAAATCACCTCTTATCTCCAAGCATCATCATAGTTATGAGATTCAGTATTGAGTGTAACTTAGATTATTTCCTTTATGGGTGCTGATCTTTTCTTTAAAGGCCTAACTGCCCTTTTGTATTGTGAATTAGCATTTTCAAAAGACAGACATTCAATTATTATTTGTCTAGCTTCTGACTTCTGTTTAGTGCTGAAGTCAATTTTTTTTTTGTAAAAAAAAAATCAGTGAAGGATTCTTTTGATCCCTGTATAACGTTAGTAAATTACTTAGTTCTCTTTCTGACTTCTTCAATTCTATTCCAAACATTAAAAGCTGCTGCAGGATATAGAACCAGGGTATGGTTATTGTATAGAGACTTGGTACATCAGCATGATTACCCTCGCCACGAAGTTGGTCTTGGGAGATTTCAGTACCTCTAGTCCTACTGCATTGTTCAATCATCTTGGCCTCATCCTTCTACCATGTCCCCCACTGTAATTGAGGACCAAGTTCCAATACTGCTGATGTCAAGTCTCTCAGTTTTTTGGTATAATTACGTTACGAGTTGATCATTAATTTAACATCTGTTTCTCAAAAGGTGAAAGCATACCATATGAGATCATCACTTCACTAAATCTCCTAAGTCTAACATTTCCTTTCAGAGGAATCCGGTCAGCTCTTACACAGCCTTGGGGATGCCTGTCATTTGGAAGTTCCTGTAAGGTGACTGGATAAATTAAAGCTGGCTGTTTCAAGACATTGGGCTCTTCCTCTCTATCCTTATAATGTAATGCTGAAATTGGTTCTCATTTAAATGCTTCTGTCTGAATCTGAATATCTCTATGATCTGTTTTAATACATTTTTCTAAGACTTGTATCTTGGCACTCATATCAGCCAACTTTTCAGGGATAAAATAAAAATTATCAAAATGATAGTTATCATTATGTCAATTTCAATTAAGTTAAATTATCATCTCATTCAGTTGTTCCATTTTAAACTACACATTGTGTAATCATACAGAGACATAACTCCTCTATCATTATAGTGTTTCCCATGTTTCAATGTGGGAACAACTCTCTCTCCCTTATTTAAACCAGTTTCTGCCTTTAAGAACAATTGTCTCAATATACAAGAATTTATACCAATGTAAATTGTCCATAAATAATATCTCACAAGTATTCCCTCCATTACTCACTATTATTATTAGTGTGAGTAAGCTCACACTAATCTATTATCCCATCCACCCCAATTTCCTCTTTCCTTTCAAAGTGATCCCTGAGCTTAAATAATTGCCCGCCATCCCCAACCCTATAACAATTATAATCAACCCCTAAATGATATCCCTAACCCTGAAAATAAACTTTGCTGGGAGAGGGGACATTGTCTTCTAAAATTACTTCCAGCTGTCATAGGGGTGATGTTCTTTGTATGTGATTTTGTGAAAATAAAATGATGGTTAAATTCCATCAGGGTTTTTCTGAGGTTCCTCTTCGGAGTTCTGGCCAAAATGTTGTAAAAAAAAGTGCACCATCAACCCTAGCCAAATAATACACTAACTCTAACTCCCTCACCCTGTTTGCAAGGGACATACTTATATAGTTAGATTGTAACAGGAAGGCCGCTTGTTTTGTCCCAGCTGTCCAGAACTGAAATGATCACACAGAAACCACATTCTTGGGTGTGGCCTATTATACTGTATTTGCTGATGTAAAGTGTGCCTCTCTTCCACCAGTGTGATACAGTTCCTGTTCCCCATTTGTGCATAGGGCTTTAATCTGTGAGTCTACCCCTAAATAAATAACTCTCTATTATACTCAAAAAAAAGAACAATTGTCTCACCAAATATGCAGCTTCTGATGGTGGAAATGATGGTACAGTCTGAGACTGACTACTGCTGAGTAGAATGGTAGAATCCCATGTGGGTATCAAGGCAGCTACCTAGTATGTAGAAGCCCATGAAGGGGGTCCAGGGAAAGCCCAGAATCCACCAGGAGAGGAAGCCCACCAGGAAAGAAAAATGCACACAGGGGATCATGGGAAAGAAGCATTTGCAGAGGTAGCTACTTAAAGGCGGAGTTGGCTGGTGGTGAGGCAGTGATTGGAGCCCAAGCAACTGCTGTGGAGTTTGCTGCAGAGAAGTTGCAAAGGAAAAATCCCAGACTTGCTCAGAGAGCTTGGAAGGAATAAAAAAAAAAAAAGGGAAACCTAGCCAGTGGAGCCATGAATCCACTCACATGAAGCTCTGACCTCTGCCAGAAAGTGCAGCACCACAGGCAAGCGGCTTGTGTGTGTGTGTGTGTGTGTGTGTGTGTAAATTTGTATTCCAAAAGTTGGACTCCACATGAAGCATGATCCCAATTAGCCTTAATTAGTAAAAATTGGGAGCCAAATATTGGGATAAAATCTGAAATATCAGAGGAACAGAGCAGAAGCCATCAGAGACTTCTTACCTCTCTGAATCCTCAGATTAAAAATGCCGAGATCTTGTCTTCACCCTGCCTCATCACTTTCTGTCGTCTCTGTCCCATATTGTCACTTCCTGTCTCCTCTCTGTAGAAACCTCCAGACATCTAAGGTTAACTAGTGGCTATCCCCACCCTCTGATCTCCAGGCAAGTTTATGGGTCAGAACACAAACAAAATATCATAATTCTTATGTCCTGTTCATATACATTTTCAACATTTCCATCACTTTGAAGTGATTCAAGTGTTGTACCTTGTTTTCCAGCATGGATACTCTGTTTTCCTCCTGTTTCCTTGTATTGCAGATATTTTTTGCTGAGATTTTTATTTGGCTTGTTGAAGTGTTCATTCACAGCATCATTATATTTTGACTTTTTTCAGCCATTATATATTTTGTTGAATTATGATTTTATATCTTGAATTAACTTTTGTGTTTCATTCAACTCTTTGAGTACATTCATGTCTTCTTTGAGTTGTTTAAACATGTTTACATTCTTCTTTTAAAAATTATTTGTTTGGGAGTCCTTGGTCATTGCTCTAGAATTAGTCACATTTAGAGATGACATATTTTATATTTCACTATGTAGTCTTGGATGGTCTCATATTTAACAATCCTCTTCCCTTCAATTCTCAATTACTTGGTATGTATACAGGTATACACTACTGTGCTTATCTTTAACTATTAGAATTCTTAATAAGAAATCAGTTCCTTTAATCATAAATACATTATTTTGTATCACTATGTAATTAAAAAATGTTTATAATAAACATTAGATAGCTTGCTGCTCTTCCATTTTGAAAATTTCACAACAGAGTCTTACTTTTCTTCTATTTAATACATATAGGCATAGGAGGTGTGAATTCTCGTTCTTGGGAACATTTGTGATGATAGCAGATCTTCCTTTTCATCTTTTTCTGTATTTCATCTCACCTAGAGCATGTAATATGGCTTCCTCCTTCTAATTGAAAGGTAATCATCCACCTCAGAAAATGAATGCTAAAGATAGCACACTTCATAGCTGTGATCATTTTCATTTTCTTAGTGATCTTAATTTCAAGGACAAGTTAAAGTCTGAAACTTTATTTTATCTACTAAAAGTTGTTAAAAATATTGTATCTTAACCAAAAGACTAGAATTCATAAGGAAAACTTCAAAGTATTTATTTCCATCTTTTGGTTGTGTGATCACACGAAGTAGCTTGTTCCTCGACCTTCAGAAGATCTTAAAAGGCATGAGTCTACAGAGCTTAAGAACAGAATGTAGCAAGTATGGAATGTGTGAGTCCTTTTACTTCTCCTCATTCTATTTAAATGATGTTTTGATTATAATTTTACATAGATAGTTTAAAATAATTTTAGACTTTGCTTAGATGAAAGAATAATCGAGTGATTGAATTTCCACAAGTAATCTGAAAATTAAAATAAGTTAAAGAATATGGGAAACAGAAGAAAGCTAATAATTCAGTTAATTAAACAGAAAGTGGGGGAATAATAGATTTATTGAACATAAAATAACTCAGATTTTATGATAGGAGGTAATAAGGGTCAGTGTTTCTTTAAACAGATGTCTATTAAACTCACGAGTATGGGAAAGTAAAAGAACAGAGGCCAAATGTAATGTTTTTGTCTAGACAATAAATTGTGAAAATTTGAACTTGATGGTCCTACTTTTTCATGGTTAATTTTATTGCCCATTTATTTGATTAAAATTATTTTTGTGTGCATGTGTGTTTTCTTGAGAATGTCTTTGAACGATGTAAACATTTCAATTAGTAGGTAGGGAAATTAGTTGCCCTCCCCAGCAAACCTGTCCAAGAACTTTCTCCTCAGCCATGACTAGCTTTAGGCTGTGAGACTGGCCTCTCTGTCATGGCCTGGAACTTATATCATAGGCTTTCCAATTTCTTTTTTTAACCTTTATTTTTTTGTTTATAATTCCTTGTTCCCATATCCACCCTTCCTATATCCCAACCATCCTATTCCCCCAAGCTCTTCCCATCCTCCACTTCACACTTTTCTCGCCCCATCCCCCCTCCCCCCATCCCACCCCACCCCTATGTTCCCATTTTTTGTCCGGCAATCTTGTCTACTTCCAGTATCCAGGAGGATAACTATATGTTTTTCTTTGGGTTCACCTTCTTATATAGCTTCTCTAGGATTTTTACGAATTATAGGCTCGATGTCCTTTATTTATGGCTAGAACCCAATTATGAGTGAGTACATCCCATGTTCATCTTTTTGGGCCTGGGTTACCTCACTCAGGATGGTGTTTTCTATTTCCCTCCATTTGCATGCAAAATTCAAGATGTCATTGTTTTTTACCGCTGAGTAGTATTCTAGCATGTATATATTCCACACTTTCTTCAACCATTCTTCCACTGAAGGGCATCTAGGTTGTTTCCAGGTTCTGGCTATTACAAATAATGCTGCTATAAACATAGTTGAACAGATGCTTTTGTAATATGATTGGGCATCTCTTGGGTAAATTCCCAAGAGTGGGATTGCTGGGTCCTGGGGTAGGTGGATCCCAAATTTCCTGAGAAACCTCCACACTGCTTTCCAAAGCGGTTGCACAAGTTTGCATTCCCACCAGCAATGGATGAGTGTACCCCTTACTCCACATCCTCTCCAGCAAAGGCTATACCAGAAAATGGAAGGATCTCCCTTGCTCTTGGATTGGGAGGATCAACATAGTAAAAATGGCAATACTACCAAAGGCAATCTATAGATTTAATGCAATCCCCTTAAAGATCCCATCAAAATTCTTCACAGATCTTGATAGGACAATAATCAACTTTATATGGAAGAACAAGAAACCCAGGATAGCCAAAACAATCTTATACAATAAAGGAACTTCTGGAGGCATTACCATCCCTGACTTCAAACTCTATTACAGAGCTACAGTATTGAAAACAGCTTGGTATTGGCATAAAAATAGAGAAGTCGACCAATGGAATCGAATAGAAGACCCAGATCTTAACCCACAAACCTATGAACACCTGATTTTTGATAAAGGAGCTAAAAGCACACAATGGAAGAAAGAAAGCATCTTCAACAAATGGTGCTGGCATAACTGGATGTCAACCTGTAGAAGAATGAAAGTTGATCCGTGTCTATCACCATGCACAAAACTCAAGTCCAAATGGATTAAAGACCTCAATATCAATCTGAACACACTGAACCTGTTAGAGGAGACAGTGGGAAGTACTCTACAACATTTGGGCACAGGAGACCGCTTCCTACTTATAGCCCCAGCAGCACAGACATTAAGGGCAACATTGAATAAATGGGACCTCCTGAAGCTGAGCAGCTTCTGTAAAGCAAAGGACACTGTCACTAAGACAAAAAGGCAGCCTACTGACTGGGAAAAGATCTTCACCAACCCCACAACAGACAAAGGTCTGATCTCCAAAATATATAAGGAACTCAAGAGACTAGACTTTAAAATGCTAATGAACCCAATTAAAAAATGGGGCGCTGAACTCAACAGAGAATTCTCAACAGAAGAAGTTCGAATGGCCAAAAGACACTTAAGGGCATGTTCAACCTCCTTAGCAATCAGGGAAATGCAAATCAAAACAACGTTAAGATACCATCTTACACCTGTCAGAATGGCTAAAATCAAAAACACCAATGATAGCCTTTTTTTAACCTTTTGAGTCAAATTAGACTTCCTTTATTTTCCCACGCACTAGACTTTTCCAGGGCCAGAGCCCTTTATAGTGTCTTTCTACCTCTATCATCTATCAAACCAATATCTATCCAGTTAGTTCACTTTATTTCAGGAATCCTAAATAATACAGATTTTGATAGCAAGACGTGGGGTGCTTTGGTGGCAAGTAACCTAGAAATGTGGAAATTACTTTGGGGCTGAATAGCAAGTAGAGTCTAGAAGAAATTTCAAGTGCATCCTTGGAAAAACCAAGATCACCATGAAAAGATTGTGATGAGATGTGATACAGTCTTTGTAGATGAAGTGGTTCCCTTGTTAGAAAATATAGCAATAAACATGACTGGAATGCCGATAGCATTATGAAAGCAGAAAGCATTCTGGTAATGAGTCATAAAAGAGCAGACCAGTAGACAACAGAAACTAGGCAAGCCTTGTTAGAGCATCAAGCTATTTTCTATCATTTTATGGAGTCTGTCGGGGGTGGAGTAGAACTGGATATTTAGCAGAAGGGGGTTCTAAATAAAATGCTGAAAGAGCAGCTTGGTTCTTTCAGAATACACTTGAGAAGGGAAGAGAAGTAAAATATGATAGGAGAGAATCCAATCAAAGAATGAATTGCTAAGTGAAAATCACACCCTCCATTAATAATAATAATAAAAAAAAACAAAACCAAATGAACAAACACCAAAATCTAAAGAAGAAAACCAAAATCCAACATGTAAATTTTTGGTCAGGCTTCATGTATCCTAATCACAAAGTCAAATGCTTGCTCTGAAGAAAGCAGCATGGGTGTGGCTAAGCCGTTAAAAATTAGTCTAGTTGAGTGGTATTTCAATGAATCAGCCACCACTGCAGAAACATTGCCAGGATGAACAAAATGGATCATATGGAATGAAACAGAGAACGGATGCCTGACATTTCCGACTCTACAAGGCCAGACAGATCATAGAGATATCTCGATACAAAGAATTTGCCAAGACAGAGAATGCTTCTGAATGTCATTCTACAATTATCAAGGTGGTTCCTGGACTGTGGGTGGCCTGGATTTCACCAGGCTAGATGTCATCTGTTCATAGTCTGGGGTATGTCATTGCTATCAGCCGGTACAGAGGCTTGACAAAGGTTTGAAGATACATCATGAAGGTGGGCTTTCTTCTTACTAGATCTAGAAGGCAGAAAATCAAATTTAAAAGAATTATTCTTGAACTTTAATCAAATGGTATTCACCTTGCTAGGTTTTGTATTTTCTCAGGAGCCATTGTCCCTTTCTTTCTTAAGACTTCTTCCTTTTAAGAGAGGATTGTGCATTCCAAGGCTTTGGCTATCCTTCCATTGTGCTTAAGAAGTAAATATAGTTTGACAGGTTACCAACTAGGAAGGAGATTCACCTCTTGATAAGTTTTACTTCAAATCTTACCCAGTTTTGATTTTGATTACAGTAGACAAGATCTTTGAGGTGTTTTGTCTTTTCTTTCTTTCTTTCTTTCTTTCTTTCTTTCTTTCTTTCTTTCTTTCTTTCTTTCTTTCTGTCTTTTTTGTTTTTTTTGAGACAGGGTTTCTCTGTATTTTTGGAACCTCTCCTGGAACTAGCTCTTGTAGACCTGAAGATCTTTGAGTTTTAAATTTTGAATTGACTCTGGAGTGAGTCCTAAGTAGGCCACAGATATAGTGTGAGGGGACCAACTTTCAAAATGGTGACTAACAATCACATCAGTTCTGACATTCAGTCGATTTAAAGTATTTTCAGGCTTATCTTGGAAGCATCAGGTGAAGGAAATCACTGGAGTGTGTCTAGTTCATCATCATTGTGGCCTCTGGGAACAAGGCTCCTTTGAGGCAGATGGAACTTCCTGTTTGCTTAGGACGTACTGGAGATATTCTGGCCAACAACAGTGAGGTTAATGATTCTCCACCCACTTTCTTTCTATCCGAAAATGAACTGGCTGAGAACTCCCAGAAGCCATAGTGCTTAAAATGCAGAAGTTACAGGAAGAAGGCTTCCTCTCAGTATGTATCATGCCATCTTAATAATCAACAAAAATTTCCTGTCAGGGCAAAATATATTGCCTACTAAATTTAATTTTTTTTATTCTTAATTTCAGTATATCATGCCATTGTTGTGTTTTTCTATAGCTCTCAAAAGAAAATCTCTTAGGTGATGTTTGTAGGAATAGGATGACAAAGAAAAGTTCCCTGAAATGTTTACTAATTAATTACCAGTACTACTGTCATGGCACGTGGACCACTAACTAATCATAGAAGACGAACCCAATCCCCTTAACATTCTGGTTTGTACTAAATGAGGTTATCCCAATGGCTTCATTAAATATTTCCTCCTTAAGTAAAGAGACTCTAATTGAACTTTGGTTCCAGGGATGGCGAAGTTTGTAGACTATAGTCTTCTATCTTTGTACTTGAGAAACTTGGGACCAAACCCAGTGATGGAAAGCTCAAAAGTCACTTAAGGTGCTTATGGGCCACCACTCTGCCAACTTGACATTCTCTCCATTGTGGTCAATTTCAGCTACAGAATATTGTCTTTTTGCTAGAAGCAAACAACTTTTGGAAGTCTGAGCATTAATATGACTCTTCCAGGATCAGTCTCTTTGTGAAACAGGAGGTCCTGGCAACACACACACAAACACAACCATATCCTTATGCATTTTCCTAAATGCAAAATCTGAGACCATGATCTAGCTGCAGGTTTGTTGTAGAAGAGACATTCAAGGAGGCAACAGTAGAGGTTTAGGGAAATAAAAAAGCCAAATTTATGACACAGTTTGAAGGCTACTATCCTGAAGGTCAAATGCTCCCACCCAGTAGCTGTCTTGAGAAACACACAGGACATTTATCACAATTAGCCATTCAGGTAAGCAGGAGATACTGCCCTTCATCCTGTGCCCCTTTGTAAAGGTGCCACTGTGGCTTTATCCACTCACTGTTTCAAAAGTGAACATTGGCAGAATAATGGGATCTAGAACATAACAGATTTGACTTCAATGTCTTTTTTACCTACTGGTTGTGTTTATTATTATTATACAAATTTTTAGAGACACATATTCATTTTTCCTCTTTCAGTGTTGTCTGCCTGGATTGTAGTAAATGTCTTGTCATAATGTGTGTCTTATTTATTACTACATATTATTACATAATAGGTGTGTCTCATTTATTACTTCTTTATTAGAATTTAATAAATGAGAAAACTATTTTGAACATTTTTTTCAAAGCATTTAAAAATCCAAGGGCAAATACAACAGGTCCCATTCTATTAGATTTGCTGTAACAAAGCAGCATAGTCTTAGTGACTTACAAAGAGCAAAAATTTATTTCTCACCGTACAGAGGCTGAGAAGTCCAAGGTTATGCTACCTGCAGATTTACAGTCTCTTTTTTATAAGGGCACTAATTCTAGTCATGAAGGCTCTGCCTTTATGAGTTAATCGCCTTCCAAAAATCACACCTCCTAAACCAAGCACATTAGGGTTTAGATGTCAATACAGAAATCTGGGGAGGAAACACATATTCAGTTCATTTTGTAGCATAACCTTGTTCCTGCCATAGAACGACTCAGGATTATGTCACAGTGGACTTCCAAACACATCAAGAAAAATGCCTGAGTCGCAATGACACTGTTTTTCAGAATTTGGCACCTGCATAAGTATGCTAAGAAAACGAGGAAAGAAGCCAGTTTTGTCAGAATGACAGTGGCTTATGTTTCATGAATATTAAGATTTACAGGATAGACACGATGGGAAGTTGAGAGGACTCGCAATTACCAGGAGACAGGATTGCTGCTTTTGAAATTTATCCTCATTGTATGAGGGCTGGTAGCCTGATAAAATTACATATATCCATTTAATCCCTGAAGATTTCTTGCTCATATTTGAATGGATTGTTAGTAAGAGGGTAAACCTTAGAATAATACCTTAAATAATTAAAAGAGTGATGGATTTGCACTTTCGTTTTTAGAAGAAAATTGTTGAGAAAGATACCCCCTAGGTAGAGCTTGTGGCTAACTGTTCTGAATTTCTTCATGTTATTAATGGCAAAGTTCATTTTTTAAAATAAATCATTGGGCATGCTACACACTATGTGGGAATACTTCCTAAAATGAAAACTCAGATGTGAAGTATTGGAACTACCAAGTTTTCCCGTGAAATAATATGCCTGTGTAAGTTTGGAGTTCTTTGTAGTTAACTAGAACACAGTGATCTTTCCTCCAAGAAGATGAATGTGGCAGGTTCACAGCACTCAGTAAGGAAGATAACAAGTTTGTGGAATTGTTATTTTTTCTCTCTCTCTCACCCAAGATACAACTGGACATCACAAACACCTCGTGAGACACTCTGATCCCTTACTTGGAAGTGGCATGATGTTGTCTCAATAACTTCTAGTGCTTTGTACATAAAGGTGGAAAAGAGAGAGAATAGGATCAATCAGCCATAGATGGGATGTTTCAATCAAATCACTCCCCTCATGGCTCAGGAAACCCTGTGGATGGGGAGGTGGAAGGAGTGACAGAGCCAGAGGGGATGGAGGGCACCAAGAAAACAATGTCCTTTATTTCAACATGATTGTGGTGGTTTGAGCAGGCATGGCCACCATAGACTCATGTGTTTGAAGGCTTGGTCCACAAAAAGTGGCACTGCTGGGAGGTATGGCATTGTTGGAGGAGGTGTGATGCTGGGATGGGTTTTGAGGTCTCTTATGCTCAAACCTGGCCTATGTGTCAGTCTCCTCCTGGTGCTTGCTGATCCAGATGCGAAACTCTTAACTACCTCTCCAGCACCATGTCTGCCTGCATGCCACCAAGAGTCCCACCATAATGATAATGGACTAAACCTTTGAACTGTAAGCCAGCCCTAATTAAATGTTTTCCTTTGAAAGTGTTGCATGGTCATGGTGTTTCTTAACAGCAATAAAATGACAACTAAGACAATGAATGATCAAAGCTTATATGAACTCACAAACACTGAAGTAGCATGCAAGGCCCAAAGAGGTGCACATATATTATGTGCACATGTATTATGGTTTCTACTTTAGTGCTTTCATGGGGTACCTGAGTGTGGGCATGAGTGAGTTTCTGTTTCTAGTGCCTTCTTTGGACTTTTTTCCTTCTGTTTGTTTGTTTTGCTTAATTCTGATGTGTTAATTTTTATATTATAGTATATATTATATTTTGTTATATTATGATCCCTTAGAAGCCTGTTTAATTTCTAATGAGATACAGAAAGAGAGTGTATCTAAGTGGGAAGGGAGGTTGGTAAGGCACTGGAAAGGGTAGAGGGAGGGGAAACCATAAGCATGATGTATTATGTGAAAAAAATCTATTTTCAATAAAAGAAAAAACATAAAAAATAAAAGAAAGCAAAGTTTAGAGATGTATAATTCCAATGGCTTAGCTTTCACCTGCCAATATCTACAAAATATGCTAAGACTTTCTATATTTAAATTAAGATCCCATGAGGCACCACCCCTCTGAATACAAAAGAAACAGTCGATATTCTCATTTCCCCCTAACAGCCCTATTTGACAGGTCCTTACTTCTCTGTCCTCTGTTGGCCCCAATGGTCTGTGCTTGCTGTGAAGTCATTGTTTGCTGCCTAGCTGCCGTCAGAACTCAGAGTCAGTGTTCTGCAGACTGACTTTGACTTGACTCAAATTACCAGTCTTGGAAATCCCATTTCATTCTTATTAAAGGATTAAGGGAAACCTGTCCTCCTCAGGTAACTGCCACAGTCTTTCCTCATCCTTCAAGCTGCAGCTGCTGGCTGGAGTGCCAGCTGATGTCCCCTGACATCTCACCCTGGCCACTTAACCTACTTTGTGCATCACACACTGGGCTCTGTAAAATCTAGTGTCCCCTTTTAATTTCTTCTGTTTCAAAGGCACTGTAGACTTGAAGAGCACAAGGAGAGAGGTGAGGTGTGTGCCTCCCAATATGAATGCCCTATGTAAAACAATAAATTCTGCCTTTTGTTTTGAGGCAAGGTCTCATGTAGCTCAGGCTGGCCTTGACTCCTTTACATAGCTGAAGCTGGTATTTGGTTTCTGTTCTTCCTGCCTCTACTTCTGGTATGACAGGCAAGTGCCACCAGGCTGGCCTTTGTTTTTTAACCAGTAAAGAACAGCAATCCTCATTTCATTTTATTGGCAAGAAAGCAGGCTGTATATTTAATACGACCAAAGTTACACAAACCAGAACTGAAATTCAAGTAAGAGGCTATAAAAACCACTCCAAATTGTTATATAACTAAATCTTAATGCTGAGGTGCTATGAAACTTGCTACTTTTTCTTATCATTTTGCTAGTATGGTATATGAATAAAAGAGTAAACTCAATAAATGTGGGATTATAAAATATAAAAATATTTTAGAGTGATATTTTAATTACATGAATAAATTTTCAACATACTACCATAAAACTGCACATGTATGTATGTATATATACACATAGCTATACACACGTGCACATAGACATATACTTACACACAGCAGTATGGAAGTATATAAAAATTTTATATATATATAATCTTTTACATATTTTATATACTTTATTTATTTTCATCTATATATAGAAAGGGGATGAAGAGAGAAAAGACTGCAATTAATGTTCTGTTTTCCTTAAGACATATTTATTTTTAGTTTATGTGTATGATTATTTACCTAAATACGTGTGTGTATTTACCTAATTACGTGTGGCATGTGTACATTGGGTGGCCTGCGAAGACAAAGAGGACAAATCAGATCATCTGCAGTTGGAACTTACAGATGGTTGTAGGTATCCATGTGGGTGCTGGGAACTGAATTGAGGTCCTCTGCAAGAGCAGTAATGTCATTGCACTAAGCCATAATTCCATCCCCTATCTAACTATTTATAAGGAAAAGACAACACAGTTTTAGGCACACATAATACCTATTGGTATTGAAACATAAAATTAATATATAATTATTTTTTTCTGGTAACCTTTGCATTGGTTTTCAGTAATTTATATATTTCTACTTAATTCTCCTTTTCAATTGCGAACTTTTCATGATAATAAAAGTTTGCACCAAAGGGTACACTATTAATAACAAATGCTAAATGTTTAATGCAGAAATCTGAAGAGCACTTTGTAAAATGATAAGATGACCAGATCGTGAAATACAGTGTTGATTTAACAGGGAAAATACACAGAACATGGACAAAGCACACTTTCCATTCTTTGTAGGGAATCCTGACTGTGAATTTATCGTCTAGAAGCATGAGACATAAAGAAATGGTTCCTTGTGGGTTTGCTGTTCTGTGAATGAACCTTAAGAATGGCAATTGCGGGGTACTTGTTTGTAAGGCATTGGAGTTAAAAATCGATGTTTCTATTTCTTATTTGCTAAAGACAATGCGTCCAGTTGAGAATCCAAGTGTCCAGGGTTCATGCTATGGATGAACTCAGTCGTGATAGAAAGCCTGCAAAGGCCAGAATTATCCATTTTTCTGATAAGTGAAAGAGACTATTTTCAGAAATATTAAATTCCTCCATTAATTGGCAGTAAATGGGAGATTTAATCATTGAGGTCATATTGGGAAGAAATTATCATTTTTAAACTGTTGAAGAGGGTTAATTTTATGTCCAATGTGGACAAAGAAAAAGTATATATAGCATGCAACCCCCCTGTGTTGGGTGCCTTACAGTATAGATAGTATATTTTGCCTACTGGGTATATGCAGGACAAATTTAGGTGTCAAAACAATTTTATAAACATTGTCAAAAATCTTTGGTTTGAACCATTTCTGAAAAGTTGATTTATGATGTTTTCAAAAGTAAAACCCTTATGCACATGAAACCCATGTAACAGTCTAATAAAGAAAGCAATGCAATCTGACTTAATCTAACAGAATGGCAATCTTACAGGCAGGCAGGTTGAACATTCTAGAAGGCATTATTGGGGGGGGTGTAGAGTTATCATTAATAACCCAAAGTATAATGGACATTTTATTCAAAAGCATTTGGGGAACTTCTATTATTTAGTATGCTGGCTTTTCTTAAGGTGTTCTGTGAACAAATTCACTTACTTTGATAGAGTGTTACCAAGATAAATTTCATAATCTAAGAAACACAACACGTTCTTACTTTAGGTTTGTCTTTAAAAAAAATCTCATCAGGTTTTCTTTTCACCAACATAGCCAGATCACTAACATACTGATCCTTTTCTTAAAATTCTGATTTTTAGAACAATGGTTTTGAAAATTCCATCTTCTAGTCAGGTATGGTGCTGCATACCTGTGATACCAGCAGGCAGAAGGCAGAGGCAGGAAGATCTTGAATTCTGGGCTAGTATGGGCTATATAGCAATGAGTTCGAGGCCAGTCTAGACTGTATAGCAATGCCTTGTCTCAGACAAAAATGAAACGACAAAATGGAAATATAAAAAACATTTTAAACTTTCTTGTATTTACTATTGTTAATTGACAACTCCCACATAAACATATTAATATAGTTTACACATTGCCACATATATTTGGAAATTAATGGGAACCAATGTTAAAAATATCACCTAAAACTCAACAGGAATTTGCAGATGGATGTGAAACAGCAGGCTGTAGCCAGTCACCATTCTGTTCCTCTTTTTTTTCCCTGCCTTCTCCTCTCTCTTAAAGATATTAAAGCTTAACATCTTAAACAACCTTTCATATTTCTAAATGAAATAAATTCTGAATAATAAGAAAAATAGGGTTTACTGTTTACCTTAATCTCCTAACCAATAGAGGACATACTTTTGAACTGTAAAGAAATCAGAATGAGAACATGCCGTTGATATCATGATGCTACTGTGTGAGGTTTGGTTCATGATTTGTTTTCTGATGGTATTTAGATTAACACACTCTTGGGGACTCATTATCATCATTACCAGTTTTGTATATTCTATATTTTGAAAAGAAATTCTTGCCGTCTGCATTTTTCACTGCTTTTGATTCTGAGTGTGTGTGCAGAAGCATCTTAGTGTGACTTTTCAAGATATTCTTTCAATATGCATATGCTACCCTCCCCCTTTATCACTGGCTTAGTCTTGGGTTGTAAAGCTGTCTTATGTTTTACTGAGCTATAAAAATTCTTGCACACTGATCATAGAACTACAAAACGATCAGTGGATTTATCAGATTGACTAATCTATAACCTTGTATTTCAGTGGGCAATAAAGAATCATCACAGCACGTTGGAGTTGCACCTTTTTATTTTGGAGGATTCTGGGTGGGACATATTAAGGTGAGGTGCTTTCTTCTTGAAAGCTGTGCCAGTATTCATGAGGAATTTGATGGATTATATCTAAGTAAACATGTATAGAACACTTTTATAGATCTTTCATCGCTGAGTATTCAAATACTATGCTCTGGGGATGACAGCCACCTGATTGCAATTAACTGTAACCAGGCTGCAGTTTAATTGCGTTGGTTTATTTGAAGGAAGGGATTCAGTTTCAAGATAGATTCTTAAGACACTGCGGTGAACCACACCAATATTCATGCTTGAGGAAGTGGACTGCTCATTGACTTACAGGTTATATAGCAAAGCTATCTTTAGTATTGCTTTGACCTTGCATGGTTCCAGAGACAGACCTGAGTGGGAGTTGTAAGGTAACAAAGAAAAGACAAACACTCAGACACATGAAAATAGCTGGGGTCAGGTGGACTGGGTTCT
This sequence comes from Arvicola amphibius, assembly GCF_903992535.2. Taxonomy (NCBI): domain Eukaryota; kingdom Metazoa; phylum Chordata; class Mammalia; order Rodentia; family Cricetidae; genus Arvicola; species Arvicola amphibius. The sequence goes on from NC_052055.2 coordinate 87,492,535, forward strand.
CTGATTGAGAAACTTCAGCACAATGAGAGCACAGGGTTTCCATTATATAGAATTGAGCAGAGAAACAGGGTTATTGCAGACAGTTGAACAAGGAGGTGAGGTTATCACATACACATAAAAAGAGCCAGGGTTTACAGTATCCAGCTGGATCAAGGAGATAGATTTTGCTAATCTCAACAGAAACAGCTTCTGGAAGGAGCAGTTTTCAGTGCGTAAACATGTGTGTATGGGAGAAAGCTATGTTTGATATTTTCAATACATACTATCAACGATGCACACTTATACTCCCAAGGAAGGCTTTGCCATTTCCTTTAGATCCTCACCCCAGCAAGGATGGCTTTGCCATTTCCGTATGGGACTGAGGCAAGGGTTCTTGACATGGCCATGCCTGAGTCAATGTCACACTTAAAACTTCATTTACTCATGGCTTCCGCCATTCCCCTTAAAGAATTGGCTACAGACTTTTAGTAAAGTGACTTCTAACTTGAGTCGGAGCATGAGCTGAGGTGAACTGTATAACCCTAGCATGGAAGTTCAGCTGCAAGCATAATCATGCTTCCTTTAATTAGACATGGGGAATTTAACAGAAGGTACTTATTAGGAGAATACTATTTTGACTAGGTTTCTACTTGCTCACTGAAAGCATTTATAAAGCCTGTGTGTTAGAGAGTATTGTAATTGTGCTATTGGAAATCTTCAAGCTCTCACTACTGCAGACACTAAAAGCACATACAAGGTATTCACAGGATGCTTGTTATTTATTCTCTGTAGTCCAAATACATCCTGTTTTTAATTCTACGTGTACTCAGTTTCAATAGTCATAAACACATAATGTAAACTTTAATGTAAGTTACTTCTCAATTGTCAGCATGAAGTAATCAAATTTTAATATCCCAAAATTTTACATCCAAGAGAAAGTTAATGGTTTATATATAAGAAATGTCGCAGCATCCTTAGTCCTAGTCAGTGAGGACCTCTGTTTTCTAAAATGACCCATATTCAAGATGTCAATTTCCCAAGCAAAAGAATTTAAAACACCTGGTTTAGAGTGCAGTGCATTGACTCCCTTTCAATAGCTCGGAACCTGAAGACAGTTCGGAACATTCTTTCTTTTTTTTCTCATTTTTTATTAAAAATTTCCATCTCCTCCCCACCTCCTCCCCCTTCCCTCCCCTCCCTTCCACCCATACCCCAACTCCCTCCCTCTCCAGGCCAAAGAGCCATCAGGGTTCTCTTCACTATGTTAAGTCCAAGGTCCTTCCAACTCACCCTAAGTCCAGGAAGGTGAACAACCAAACTGACAAGGCTCACAGTGAGCCCGTCCATGCTGTAGAGTCCAAGCTCATCCCTATTGTCCTTGGTTTCTCAGTCCTCCTCCACTGTCAGCCACATTCAGAGAGTCCGGTTTGGTCCCCTGTTCGATCAGTCCCATTCCAACTGGACTTGGTGGTCTCCTGTTAGATCTGTCCCACCGTCTGAATGTGTGAATGCACCCCTCACGGTCCTGACTTCCTTGCTCATGATCTCCCTCCTTTTGCTCCTCATCAGGACCTTGGGAGCTCAGTCCGGTGCTCCTATGTGGGGCTCTGTCATTTTCTCCATCCAATGCCAGGTGAAGGTTCTATGGTGATATGCAAGATATTCATGAGTATGGCAATAGGATCTGGATTTACCCAAGAGATGCCCAATCATATTACAAAAACATTTGTTCATCTATGTTTATAGCAGCATTATTTGTAATAGCCAGAACCTGGAAACAACCTAGATGCCCTTCAGTGGAAGAATGGATGAAGAAAGTGTGGAATATATACATATTAGAGTACTACTCGGCGGTAAAAAACAATGACATCTTGAATTTTGCATGCAAATGGATGGAAATAGAAAACACCATCCTGAGTGAGGTAACCAGGCCCAAAAAGATGAACATGGGCTGTACTCACTCATAATCGGTTTCTAGCCATAAATAAAGAACATCGAGCCTATAATTCGTGATCCTAGAGAAGCTAAATAAGAAGGTGAATCCAAAGAAAAACATATTGTTATCCTCCTGGATATTGGAAGTAGACAAGATTGCTGAACAAAAGATGGGAACATGGGGGTGGGGTGGGATGGGGGGATGGGGGATGGGGAGAGAAAAGTGTGAAGTGGAGGATGGGAAGAGCTTGAGGGAATAGGATGGTTGGGATATAGGAAGGGTGATATGGGAACAAGGAATTATATATCTTAATTAAGGGAGCCATTCTAGGGTTGGCAGAGACTTGACTCTAGAGGGGTTCCCAGGTGTCCAGGAAGACGCCCCCAGCTAGTTCCTTGGGCAGCTGAAGAGAGGGAGCCAGAAATGTCCAGAACATTCTTTCTAAGTCGAAGTCTGTAACAGGCTATGTAAACAGGGTGAGGCTATTACTCAGGTAATACTTCTAATTGTCCCAGATTTCTACAGACCACTTAAACCAATATTTTGAGAAGAATACATTATATAACAACCCGTGCTATGTACAAAGGGAGAGAATAAAGATGAATTATAGTAATGTATATGAATTATAGTCAATTATAGTGTATTTTAAAATATAGTAGTTTAGGGGAGAAGACAGACATGTAAACATATGTAAAAATGAAATATAAAAAGTTTATTGACCAAAACACATGTAGGGTGAGTTAGAGTAGCAGAAAGTAGTGACCTTCAAGAGTTTTCCAAGAAGAAGAATGTACATAGTAGCTGTTAGTAGTAAAGAAACATGGAGAACCGTATTTCAGGCAGAAGAGTAAGACTCTTAGTTTTAGTATTAAAAAATGCTAAGTCATGACAAATGAATTTGTAGCAACAGAAAATAATTAACCCAGAGAAGCAATTGCTATGATATTCATCATCTAGAGTAGTGGTTATCAACCGTTCTAAAGCTACAACACTTTAATATATTTTTTGTGTTGTGATAACCCCCAAAACATATAAATTATTTTTGTTGTTGCTTCATAACTGTACTTTTGCTACTGTTATGAATCATAATGTTAATAATTTTGGAGATAGAGGTTTGCCAAAGGATCACATCCTGTAGGCTGAGAACCACTCATCTAGAGGTTGACGCCGTGAACATGTGAAGGATGCAGATAATATGATAGTGGGAAGTTTATGCTCAAAAATATGATGGATGGACTGTAAAGACAGTGGTAAGAGTGGAGGAGGGGGCTCTGTAGTCTACCACACTTATGTCTATACAGCTGCAATAGTACAGACACGGCTGTGGCTATTTTCCTCACTGACATTTCCTTGTTTACTAAGCAGAAGAGAAAGAGCATCTTTAGCAAAGTACTAGAAAGTGAATATAGGAAGCTTTTGTAGTTTACTGCTGATAAAGAACTCTGCTTTGGGTATCAACTTAAGTGGAAAGGAAATATAGATAGTGGATTAAAGCATATCTAGAGTAGAGAAAGCCAAATTCAGACTTACTCGTATGCCCCTTGGATGTGTTCATTAACCACTAAGAGAAGAATCTTTTTTTTTTTTTTTTTTTTTTTTTTTTTTGTGAAGGATGGTGCTTAAAACCAAGAGAGTAGATGAGATTTCAGTGGAGGGCATGGGGAATCAGAGTGGCATTGTGTTTAGGGCCACTCTTAGCAAACAGAATCCTGAGCCTTCAGTTTTAAATGATGCCTAGTTGAAGTCGTCACCACAGATTAATCTTTTTCTTCCCCTTAATATTGTATTTAAATTTTTTGCTAAGATAATTTTAAAATGTTTCTAGTTTTTGAGAAATCTTTTATATCAACATTTTACTTGTATGTATATACATTGACAAAATGTATAATGGATTATTTTTAATTCTTGTGTTTGTTTTAACAAATACTACACTTCTTTCTCCTGGGTCCCAGTAATGTCTTTCCCAGAGCTTATCAATGAGGAGTGATTACTCAGAATATTCTTATTCTGTTTTATTATAAATGTCAAATTACATTCCCAAACTAATTTCTCATTTAGGCTCCCACCAGAAATATTTGAGTATTCCTTTATAGTGCCACCAAATATTAATAATGTACAAATTTGGAAATTTTGACAATCCAGTAAGCACACTTTAATTTTTCCTCTGCGTATTTATTTACCAGGCTCCTTAACTCTCTCCCTTCCTTCCTCCCTTCCTCCTCCTTACCTATCTACCTATCTTTCTGGAATTTTAGCTCAAGAATGGTTTTAAAATGCCATTTTTTTTAATCTGTGGCTTGTCTTTTCATCTACTGCAATGTTTTATTATAAAGAACACTATGATGACTGACAATGACTAGAATAGGATCCACATTTAATAAGTGATTAAATCGATCAGTTTAGTTTTTCATTGTTTTGTTACTTTTGTGTTTTTCTTGAAACCATTCCTTAACTTGAAGCAGACAGGGAGTCTTAACTTTCACAGTACAGGGAGTGGTTAGATGTTACCCCAATGCAGATAATGGACAGATTTTAAGCTAACTCTGTTATCATTTCATGTTTTATGGTTATGACTTTTAGACTTAATCTGTTATTGAGACTTTTGAGTAAGTTGTTAAGAGCTGAAATATTCCAAGGTGAGGCTAGTGTTGTCATTATTCCTGCTGCACAAATTCTATGACAGTTACAAAACTGGACTTAAATTTTAGGGTATGAATGTTGGAGTCAGGTAATACGTAGGGATACTTGAGCATAAAAGAAATATAATTAAGAAAATTAAGCATGATGAAATTTTTTGGTGCTGCTTTCTTGGGGATTGGAAGCTGCAGAAAGACTACTGGTTAATGCAAATAACAACTAGGTGATGGTTAACACAAAGATCAGATAGTCTTATCTGACTCCCATGATGCAGAACTCTTTCTCAGTGCCAAACCTTATTACATGGCGGGAGAAAGGAGTGCAGCCAGTTATTGTAAGTAATGAGGGAGCGATGGGGATGTCAAGGGCAGCTCTGTAGGTTCCTCTGTCTGTGCTAGAGTAGGTGACATCTCCTTGTGAAGGCTATATATCAATTCACATGGTAGGAAGATTTAATTACAAACACCTCCATTTTATACCCCAGGGTGCCATGCCTCATAGACCAGGGTTCTGTTTATTGAGATCATGCTCTATCAAGGACAGCCTACCAAGGGCATTTCAGAGATGAAGTCTCTCCTTGGTGCTGAATGCCATTAGTGTTTGTATCCACAAGTCCAGTTACTAAGGTAATTGGACAGTGGCATCAGCCTATTGCTGCTTTGGCTTTAAAATCGCTCCTCTCTGTGTGTCCTTTTTTCCAAAGAAAAGAAAACAAAGGATGGGAGGTCATGCACTTTATGGCTGAGCAGGAGTGCTTTTCCTAGCTTGTATAGGGTCTGGGTTTGACTTTCTACATCACATAGAAATGATTTTTTTAAAAAAAACCCACAGAACAGATTATATACCTCAGTTTATTTCTTCCAGAATGCAAATACATTATTTTAGAAAGATGAATATACATTATTATAAACAGTGAATTTTCTTTCAGGATTAAAATAGGCCCAAGTTGGAAGCTGACAACTTCTGCAGTACAAATGCAAACATCCTCAGAGGTGGACTGATGTTGGCGTAAACACACTATTTTCTGTTTAAGTGTGTACACTTAGCTAAAAGGGATGGTGCGCTGGACAACCACACATTCAGAAAACAGTGAAAAAGAAATAGCACAGCTGGAGTTGCGCAGGCACAGTCTGAGAAGTAGAAACTGCTAGTGTGTGTGCTTTGTAGACAGCTCAGTAAAGAACATGTGACAATCTGAATGCTTCAAATTGCATAAGGAATGAGAAAAAATTAGCAATGATCAAGTTAGGCCAGCAAGTAAGCACAAGATGGGTGACATCAGGGTGATTTTATCAGCAGGTGCTTTGGGCCAGCAAAATACTAAGAAATGAAGATGATGTGGTCTCTCAGCAGTCTTAGATTTTATTAGATGATGCCCATAGCAATGCTGCTTTTCTTGCTTGGGAAAAGAAAGGGAAATCACCACCTTACATATTGATCTGCCTTGCAAGGCCTAACTACTGCAGATCATTTGTAATTATAGTTCTTTGGGAAAGATAGATAATATTTTACTGCCTATGGACTGTTATCCCACCAAATGCCACTAATCTGATAGTAAAAAATATCTGCAATTTTATAGAAAAAGCAATGGACTCCATTGCTTAACTCAGTTATGGCATAACTTTGGTAGCCCTGTAACCTCAAGAGGCAAAAGATGTTTAAGGGATGTTGTTTTCCTTGTCAGCCAGATAAATGCAATGTGGACTAGAAGGAAAAGTTACCTTGCTAGAAAGAAAGTTAGCACAATAATGGGCATACATAATTGCTGTGAAGAGGTATTGGGGGCTGATGAAGCATATCGACTTAATGCTGTCTTTCATCAAACACACGTGCTGCTTACACTTGGCACTCTTCACCTACTGCATTTGTCCTTCACTAATCTACACTTCTATATGATGCGTGTTTGCATGTATATGGGCATATATGTGCACAGATACAGATTCACACAAGTGTTAGGTGTGTGTGTGTGTGCATGTACAAGCCCAAAGTTGACCATAAGCAGCTTCTGCAGTCCGGGACTCTTGCTGAACTCAGGACTCTCTGATTGTAGTTAGTTTGGCCACCACACCCATCCAGCTTCTATGTGATTACTAGGGTTCTGAACTCTGGTCCCTTGCATTTGCATGATAAACGCTTTATCCATTGAACTATTTCTCTAACACCTTCTGCCATGTTTAATGCTTTAAAATGAATGCTATTTCTGTTAATTTTTAAAGGTTACTCCTGTAAAATGTATCTCCAGTGACTATACTCTTTCTTTAAAAATATACTTTTTGGGCTGAGCAGATGGGCCAGCATGAGGAACAAAGTTTGACTCCTTAGCATCCAGAAAAATGCTGGGTAGTGTCGTAGCCTGCTTGTGATTCAAGTGCTGAGTAGTAGGAGACAGAGAGGGAGTGCCCACCAACCCTGCGTTGTTAGATTAGTCAAATCAGTGAGCTTTGGGCTCATGTGAGAAACTGTCTCAAAACACCAGGTAGTGAGTGACTGAGGAAGACACTTGATATCGAACTCTGGCTTCCATATGTATTCATGTACCACATACACATGTACACACAAGTGCAATCACACACATGCAAATATATAATAAATTCATATACACATACACACATGTACACACTAACATGCTTATAAAAACACCATACACACATATACAAAAGTAAATATTTTCTAGAAATCCCTCTGATACATATATAGCGATTAAATGTTTATAAATTAAAGCTAAAGAAATGTGTTGATTTATAAGCAAATTTTAGAAAATGTATCACGTAAAGCGACAGTCTTTCCTTTCTCTCCCCACCCCCCAGTTCTGAGAATTGAATCTAAGGCAAGTACTTTATCGCTGAACTACACATACAGCTCCTTTTTATGTTCTTTTATTTTGGTGTTGAAGAGATGGCTCAGTGGTTAAGAGTATACACTGCTCTTGTAGAAGACTGGAGTTTGGCTCCTGGCATCTGCGCAGTGTGGCTCACAGCCTTCTGAATCCCAGCTTCAGAGGATACACTAACCTCTTCCGGGCTTCATAGGCACTTGTACTCATGTGCATGAATCCACACATAGACATAATCCATACACATACACATAAATGGCAGGGAAGGCAAGCCAATAATCGTGGAAAGCATGGCAGCAGAACAGCAAGCTGACTGATCCTATTTTCATCCATAAAGAGGAAGCTGAGAGAGAACTGAAAGGAGGGGTGAGGCTTCTAACCAGAAAGCACACTTCTTCCCTTGATCCTCTGCCTCCCCAAATGGCACCTCCAATCAAGGATCACATGTTCAAGCAAATGGGCCCATGGGGGACATTTCTCATGTAAATCCCTCATACTAGGAGAGTCCCAGGTGGCATTGGAAGTGTGACAGGAGAAGTGTGAGGCAGCTGCTCACAGTGCATCTGTGCTCAGGAAGCAGGGAGTGATGAATACATATGCCCTGCTCTCTTTTTCTTTGTGGCTCAGTTCAGAACCCCAGTCTATGGACCAGTGTTGCTCACAGTTGAGGTGGTCTTTACCCTTCAGATAGCAAAATCTAGGTAATTCCTCCCAGCATGACCTGAGGCCTGTCTCCTAAGTGACTCTAACTACTGCCATGATGACAGTCTACATTAAACATTGTACTTTGTTTTGAATCATGGTCTTGCCAAGTAAGATAGGAGGACTGTAAACTTGAGATCCCCCTGGTTCAGCCTCTGAAGCTTGAAATCATGAGTGTACACTACCGTGAATGACTTAGGATATATTTTTGTAAAGTTGGAATATAAAATCTAAATGATAAATAATACCAATGAAAATCAGACAGACAGAATTAAATTTTAGCATAATGATTATATTTTATAAAACATGTGTTTATCAAATATCTTAAACATAGTCAAAATTAAAAAAGAAGATGCTAGGTAAGAAATTAAGGAAAGATAAGAACCATGGGTGATGTGGGAGTCCCCTCTGTGTGCTGTGATTAATGAATAAAGCAACTGCCTTGGCCTGTTGATAGGGTCGAACTTAGGAAGGTGGGGAAGATGAAACTGGATGCCGGGAGGAAGAAGGCAGAGTCAGAGACACTATGTATGGATCCGCCACTGCCACAGATAGACATGCTGAAACTTTCCTGGTAGGCCACGACCTTGTGGTGATACACAGATTAATGGAAATAGGTTAAATTAATATGTAAGAGTTAGCCAATAAGAAGTTGGAGCTAATGGGCCAAACAGTGATTTAATTAATATAGTTTCTGTGTGGTTATTTTGGTTCTGGGCAGCCGGGATGAACAAGCAGTTCCCTGTTACAAATAGATAGTTGATACACACACACACACACACACACACACACACACATATGTGTGTGTGTGTGTATGCATTTGATATAGGACTGCTATTCTTTTGTGAAAATATTGCCTTCATATCAGTTCTCAAAAGTAATTGAATTTAAGTTAAACTTCATCATCTAAAAGAGCACAAAGCAAAAGCCATTACAGGCTAAGAAAGAGTCCAGTAATTAAATATGTTTTAGATTCTACTTGTTGAAGTTGATTATCCTATGGAGCCTGCTCTGGACTTGAAAAGCTAAGTTCATGACACTGTGATAGCTGCTTTATTCTCTTGTTTATCTTCTCATGTGCTTGAGCACAGCAGCCAGAAACACATTGTTATCCACTTGCAGGAAGCAAAAGTTTCACCTCTTCGCTAAATGTAACCTCTTTTCTATTCAGGTGGCTGAATGATCCATGCAACAAATGAGGCTTGATATGTGTATTTTAGTCATAATCATTCCTGTTTCATACTTGGTTTAGGAATAGACCTGCAATTTGATTTCTAGCCAAAATGCTTAAGGAATGCGCTAAACAGCTATTGTAAAACAATAACCCTATCTTTAAGGTTTAAAGCAATAGTGGTTTTCCTACTCATCGGTGTTATGTAGCAGTTTCCTTTGAGATTAAGACCTTCTATTTTAGAGGGGAAATTTTAAGGGAAGTGAAACAACAAGATATTTTGAGAGAGAATGTTTACAGGGAGGTGGAACAGCAGGGTGTTCTAAGGGAAAGTAAAACACTCCATTCTGCAGAGCAGCTCATTAAGACAGGAAGTAGACAATTCAGAATAACTTCAGGAAGTCTCTAAAATGAGATAGATTCACTAGGCCCCTACCTACCCATGAATATATAAACATTGAAGATGATGAGATCCAAGACTCTCAGATAAGCCTAGTCTTCCTAGGAGAGGTTGGGACCAACTAGGCCATGAAGAAAGAATATTCTCCAAAAAGGTTGAGCAGCCTACAGGTTGTGCAGTGTGCTCTAGATTTACAGCTTTCATGAACTGTCACCCAGGCTTGAGTAGGCCGTTGGCGATACAGCTCTCTTGGAGTCATCTCTGCTCCTGTTGTAAGTAAAACCTTCACCCATATTCATATAAATAACTCAACGGAACTTGATTCGCCAAGTTTGGTGCCATCTGCACTTCCATCTGCCATCGGTCCTTTAAATAAAGGGGTGAGTGCATATTTGTTCATGCCTCTCCCAGAATGTCACATGATCCATGGCTCTAGGTTTTACTGGTTAGCTTCCTGACCAAGGCCATTTTTCTTGACCTGGCCTGAGCAGGGGCAGACCATTGTAGAGTGAAGCACAGCCACAGTCACAAGCTGACTAGAAGAGATTTTCATTTAAAGCAACAATAACAATGAACAGTATCATAACGTAAACAACAATTCTCCACACCGGACATTAACCTCTCACATTACTTCTGAGCATGCTTCAGGACAAAGCAAAATCACAGATAGAATGAAACAAGCTCTACTTAATATCTAATTTTAAAAGTTTACTTGTATTTATGTCTGTGTGTCTGTTCCTATTTTCCTGTCTGTGCACTGAGTGTAATACTTGCTGAGGTGCAGAAGAGAGCATTGGATTCTCTGGAACTGGTATAATGGGAGGTTAGAGCCACCTGATATGGATATCATATATCTGAACCAAACTCTGGTCCTCTGAAAGTGCAGAAAGTATGCTTAACTTCCAAGCCATCTCTCTAGCCCCAGATTCTACTTCTCTTTTTTTCTTTTCAAGTAGCATTTTTTTAATATGGTTTATTTTTTTATATTTAAAAATTTCCATCTCCTCCCCTCCTCCCCTTCTCTCCCCTCCCCTCCACTCATACCTCCTCCCTCCCTCTCCAGGCCAAGGAGCCATCGGGGTTCCCTACTCTATGTTAAGACCAAGGTCCTCCCAACTCCCCCCAGGTCCATGAAGGTGATCAACCAAGCTGAGAAGGCTCCCACAGAGCCCATCCATGCAGAAGATTCTACTTCTTGATAGAAGGAATTCCCATTAGCTGTCCCTTTTCACTTCTACAATTGGAAACTTGAGAGATTCTTTTCTTTTTGCAATTATGAGTTATTGGATCTAAAACCTGTATTCTGTTTAAACACATCTTTCTTGTATTTCTTAGGAGATGCAACCATAAAGAAAAGACCACTATGTTCTAAATGAGATGGCTCAGAGGGTTAGATGCTTGCTGCCATGCTAGATAACTTGAGTTCAGTCCCCTGGGATACAGATGGTTGAAGGGGAGAAGAGAGTCTGGAACGGTATCTTCTGACCTCCATATGCATGCTTTGGGACACACACACACACACACACACACACACACACACACACTATTTTACAAACAAAAGGCTAAGACATTTTCATATAACTGTAGTGATTGAATTTTATGAAAATATCTCTTACTCTAAGAAAGACTAACTTGCTGGACCTCAAAGTTGAGTTAATAGTAAATTTTGAGATCACTTAAGACAGATATTGCCTGGGAAATTTTTGTATACTCAGCCTGTCTGTTTAACCTGCCTTTAAGGGACCAATGTAACAACAATTTTGCTTGCTTTGGGATTTCCATCTAAACAGCATTTGTGTTTAATCTTGAGTTATGTACTCTTCTATGCTCATGACTCAGAGAGCAATGTGTATGTGTATGTATGTTTGTTATGGTACTCAATTGTTGAAAACAGCAAACAGGTCAAAGGTGACCTTATATAACAAATATTCTCCAGTATGTTTTTGAATAATATATGCATATACACAGATGCATAATATATTGAAATATATATATATATATTCAGCTGGAGGTGTGTTATTTTGTTTCTGGGCTCTCTATTCTGTTCAGCTGATCTGCATGTCTATTGCCATGCCAACATCATGCTGTGTATTAATGAATGCAGCTACAGAAAAAACTACAAGACAGGAACTGGAGCTTTTTAAATAAACCCATTGCCAAATCGTGGAGTATGAGGGAGAAAGCCAAAGACCTAGCTTATTTTCCTCTTGCTTTCCAAATTGTTCTTTATTTTTTCCGTTTGAACCTCAAATAGAAACAACAGGACAAAGACTACACTGCTGCTGACCAGAGTCCAGTCTTCTGGGCACACAGTAGTGTCATAATAGATAGTGTGTCTTTGGGGACAAATATCTAGCATGTGCATTAAACTCCTAATACTAGTTCTCAAAAGAGGTATGTCTAGAAGACAGAATGGGGGACAATTTACATCTGACTTTAACAATTTTTGAATCCATATGATTAAATAAAGGAAACAATGAGGGTAGGGGAAGTGAGATGCAGTGAAATATTGAGGGGTGCAGAACAGAAAGCAATGCTAGCTGACCAAGGATGTCATGTGATCTTTGCTCCCTTTTCAAACCCCTTTAAACATTGTCCAGTTATTTTCTTGGGCTTTTCAGTTTATGCTTGGGTGTGTAAATTTTTCTCCCCCACTCCATCCCACCCCCTCTCCCTTTAAGGGCGGGAACTAAAGGCATACACTTGGGAGACACATCCTTTGACTCTCACAAATTAGCATCTAGAGTTCCACACTTGTGGTTGCCTATTTTTTTTTTTTTTTTGAGTACTTTCAGATCCCGACTTACTGTACCAGGAGACAGACTTAGGGACAAATAGGAAGTTCGATTACCATTGTTACCAAGTGTTGGGCTCTCTCACAACACAAAGCCAAGTATATGACCGTGAGCATGGAAGATTTCCTAGTCCTGTGTTCCAGTTGTCTATTTTATATTGGGGGCAGTTTTGAATTGGAAACTTTAGAGAGGTAATTTTAATCTTTACAATCCCTTCTTGATTGCTTCCTGTATACTTGATATTTTATTAAGCTCTGTCAGTATTACTTTCTAGTTTTCTAAAATAATATCATGAATCATTGTATTGAGCTATGATCAATTAATTTGATCTCTTCAAAGTAAGACACTGAGATGACATTTGTAACTTGTAATTAGTGCAGACAAGTCAATAGTATTTTCTGATAGAGTGACATTTATCTTATACTCAATATAACATAAAGTAAAAATGCAATATTTCTCATGATCATTTTTATTGTTTTCTGTTTTTTGTCTGGAAAATTTGAGCAGTGGAAATGTCACCATCAAGTGTTGAGAGGCTGCCAAAATTTTATCAATAGCCACAGCTCATAAGACTAAACCGAAGTGAAGCATGAAGTAGATATTCTGTCTTGTCAGTAGCAGCAGACTCCACTTTATAGGCTCTGTAGGGCTGATTGGCTTAATGTTTTTTGTAATCCCATGTTTAGCAACATTACCATAATACTCATGGCTACTTAGACCACTGAAAGAAGCAACAATTATGTTATGTTTTAAATTAAAAGTTAATTTTTAACACTTGATGTATATATGTGCTCCTTTCCAACATATTAATGATTAAAAGTGTCCACAAACCAGTGAGTATAGAGATGATATTTCCCAAACTGACAGCAAGAGTAAGTGGCTTCAGCATAATTTTAGAAATGTTTATGAGAGAAAGGCAGTAGTGTATGATGAACTATCTTTTTAACTTTTGAAAGAGCAATAGCAAAGGTTTAGAAAGATTATTTACCTGTAATTACATGAATGAACAAGGTAAGAATTGAAGACTTTATCTGCCTGATTTCAAACAGGGCTCTTTAATTTTCACTTTATACCTTTTGCCTAATATAAGGCCCATGTTTTCTATTCATTTGAGTCAATTAAAGCAATAAAATTTTTGAAGTGGCTAGATAGAATATTAAGAGATAATATATAAGTGTTCAGGGCATTTTTCTACTAACTTCAGGATGTATGTTGCAAATCTAGATTTATTGATCTGTATGTTCTCAAAGTCTATATAGCCTAGAAATTTAATTTTTTGCCATGGAATAAATAGGACTGATTAAGAAATATTTGGATTTCTTCTGAGTAATGGGACCCATTGTTTGGTTAAAATATTCAAATAAATGTACTAATAATTCTGGAGGGTTCATGTAGCCTACCTTATTACTAACCTGTAAAAAACAAATACTACTATAGCATGAAATAAAATAATAAAAAAATAGTATGGGTAAGATTAAATGATCTTAACTTAAATAATTTTGATTTTGGCCACCTATTTAAAATATATCTCATTTCAAAGGTATTTAATGATATTTCATTAAATGTTTAAATAGGGAAAAAAACAAAAAGAAAGCTAAATGACATAGATGGTGGATGAATATCCTGATTGGTGCAACTTAGTGGAAGGAAAGAGGATAATAAGCAATAGAATTCATTTCTAAAATAGACTATAGCAAAACGTTAACTAATATGACAAATGAGTTCTTGCTGGGGAGCAAACAGGAGCAGCTAGGAAATGGTCCTTTGTTTGAGGCATGCGGCTTTGGTTGAGGTCAGTAGAAACATCTGGCGAAAGGCTCCCCATAAGACATAAGAGTTTGGACTAATATAGGCTATGCACTAGCGGAGGAAGACCCTTGTCTTAGTTACTTTGCTGTTGCTATGATAAAAACACACCACCCCAAGAGTTACTTAAGAGAGAAAGAGTTTATCTCAGCTTATAGTTGCAAAGGGAATACTGACCACCGTGGAGGATAAAGCATGGTGACAGGGGCAGGAGGCCAGCCTGTCACAATGCATGGGCAGCTGAGAAGGGGAGAGAAATGAATAAATACAGGTAGGACTGCACTCAGATCACTTTATCTACTTTCATACAGTTCAGGTTTCTTTCCCTGCCTAGGGAATGCTCCCATACACGCTCAGGCCTCCCTTATCAATTAATGGAATCAAGATTACAACTATAGACATGCTTATGTGCCAACTCAATCCAGACAAATCTTCATTGGAATTCTTTTCCCAGGTGATTCTAGAATGCATCAATAGACTGTTTAAATACTCATCACACCTCTACCACCTTATAAACTTGACACACAACCACATCACTTTTAGCCAACATCTTCTGTCCCTAAAGATAGATAATGGCTATCTCATATTGTAAAATTACAGTCTAACTTTAAATTATGTCAGTTTTTAAAATTTCCAGCACTTTAAAAGCCCTTGTCTCTTAGCTGTGAATCTCTACAAAATAAGCAAGTTATACTTCCAACATATGATGTACTCAACAAGCAATAAGCAGATCAAACCAAATTCAGGGCAAGTATGAAATTGTGTAGGACCATGTTGGGCAACGAGGGCTTGTAATGGATTCTTCTGGGCTCTAAAAGTAGTTCCACTACTCCAGTCCTGCCACCTGTAGCACACACAGCTTCTCTCTTAGGTGGAGACTGGTCTCAGTCTACACTTGCAGCTCTCTTCAGTCTCCTATGATAGTGACAGTTCATGTGTCTTGGAGTATTATTCAATGCAACTGAAGCATTACCTTCATAGCTTCACACGATGGCCTTTAAGGGCCTCTCCATAGAGACTTCAGTCCTGCTATACAGTGTCTGGACTCAGATGCTATCTGTGACCACACCACCTCCCAATATTGCGTTATTCATGTCTTCAAGAACCAGTACCATGCTGGTCTCTACATCACTGTAAAGTTCTCTTGGCATCTTGAGATATGCTCTGCTTGCCCCTTTAGTCACTTATGTATCAGCTCCTGTGTGCTGACACTGGGGAGAAACTTCTCTGGGTAGTTGCTTTTGAAGCAGGGAACTCTGCCAGTTTAGCCTTTCTTCCTCTATGTAAAATTAATGACCACAAAGTAGAACCTGTAAGGGGTGGAGTTTTGCCCCAGGATGCCTTTGCTATTGTCTCAGTGCACCACAGGGGGCTTTTCTACCATAGAGATGATTTCTGTCCCAATTAGAACTGCTTTTTCAAACACAGCAGGGATTGCTCTCCTAGCTTGAAATTTCCTTCTCCAACAATACCAGCTCATTTTCTTTATATTCCAACTGCAGTCAGAAGCTCAGGACATAGGCATGTTGGAGCCAGACACTTAGTCGAGATGTTACATCACCCTTAGCATACACAGTCGCAACAGAGGCCTTGTTCCCTCTCTGATCTCAACAGCCAGGACCTCCACTGACCACCATTCTCTTCATCTTTCAACTTCTCACTAGAAGGATCTCTTAAGGTCTGTTTCCACCATTTAATGACTTTTCTAGCCTAAAATATGTTTCAACCAATTCTTAGAATCAAATTAGGACAAAAATAAAACATACGGTACAAATCGATCCTAAGAGATAAGTTTAGACGTATAAGTATCTACATTGAAAACTCATAAAAGATCCTTCCATTTTCTGGTATCCTCTTCAATTTCTTTCTTCAGAGAATTAAAGTTCTTGTCAAATAGATCCTTCACTTCCTTGGTTAGAGTTACCCCAAGATATTTTATGCTATTTGTGGCTATTGTGAAAGGTGATACTTCTCTGATTTCCCTCTCTGCTTCCTTATCCTTTGTGTATAGGAGGGCAACTGATTTTTTGGAGTTGATCTTGTATCCTGTCACGTTACTGAAGGAGTTTATCAGCTGTAGGAGTTCTTTGGTGGAGTTTTTCGGGTTGCTTATGTACACTATCATATCATCTGCAAATAACGAAAGTTTAACTTCTTCCTTACCAATTCGAATCCCCTTATGTTGTCTTATTGCTATTGCTAGAACCTCAAGCACCATATTGAAGAGATAAGGAGAGAGTGGACAGCCTTGTCGTGTTCCTGAATTTAGTGGGATGGCCTTGAGTTTCTCTCCATTTAATTTGGTGTTAGCTGTCGGCTTGCTGTAAATAGCCTTTATTATATTTAGGAATGAGCCTTGTATCCCTAATCTCTCCAAGACCTTTATCATAAAGGGGTGTTGAATTTTGTCAAATGCTTTTTCAGCATCTAATGAGATGATCATATGGTTTTTTCCTTCAGTTTATTTATATGATGGATAATAATATAGTCATTGTAACACAGCAGCGCTCTTCTCAACTGTTACATTTTTACTATCTTTCCATTTTCCATATTTTTCTCTCCTTAACTTACCCAATGCCCAGTACTCTTACTATTACATTTCCCATAGCACAGCGGCTGCATTGTTTAAACATGTCTGGGTACTATTTTTACTCCCTCTTTTTATTCTGCTATTAACCAAAACCCCATACATTCACCTATTTCCCACTTGCCCATATTAGTCTCTATCTTATCTATGTTCCTCCCAACTTCTCATCTAACAATCTAATGCTTATCATGCATCTCACTGTGATTACTTATCACTTCTTTTCTTTATTCTTTCCACTCATATTGTGATATAAGCAAAACCAGTCAGTACTTAGTGTCTGTTTTGTAGTCACCTGATACTTTATTATTTATCTGGATGTTACCTACCAGATAGTGACTGCAGCTATAGTCTAATCATGTGTGTGGGGTAGGGGGTAAGGAGACATTTGGAAGGCAGAATGATGCCTGAAATCCTAGTCTAGCAGATGGAAATATCATTACAACTGTACTACTACTCCTCAGTCTCTCCTGAACACTGCAGAAATGTCTGTTGAAAGAAGAGAAGAAAGCACATTGAATTAAAACAACAATGACAACAAAATCTTGATCAAAAATCTAATCCCCAAAAGGCAGTTCTCATTGTAAAGATAGAAGTAACATGAAAAACCAAGAAAACTTGTTTCTTCCACAAATTACCAATTCCATATAATTCCCCAATTGTTAGCATCCAGGCACATCTGGTCCTGCTCCTTAAGGAGTTAGCAGAGTGTGTCACCCCTGTGATCACGGCAGGTAGTATTTTGTCCTGCTGTGTCATCTCACCCTGTTGAAAGGTGAAACTCTGCTTACTCCTTCCTCTTCTTTCTCTTCCTCTTTCTCTCTTTTACCTGTCTCTCTCTTTTTGGCTTTCTGCCTTTCTCTGCATCTCCTTCTTCCTGTCTCTCTGCATCCCCTCTCTCCTTTTCTCTCTCTTTCTATATATATCCCCCCTCTCTCCTTCTCTCTCTTTATCATTCTCTCAATGGCCAAAAGACACTTAAGGTCATGCTCAACCTCCTTAGCGATCAGGGAAATGTAAATCAAAACAGCTTTGAGATACCATCTTACACCTGTCAAAATGGCTAAAATCAAAAACACCAATGATAGCCTTTGCTGGAGAGGTTGTGGAGTAAGGGGTACACTCATCCATTGCTGGTGGGAATGCAAACTTGTGCAACCACTTTGGAAAGCAGTGTGGTGGTTTCTCAGGAAATTCAGGATCAACCTACCCCAGGATCCAGCAATCCCACTCTTAGGAATATACCCAAGAGATGCCCTATCATACTACAAAAGCATTTGTTCAGCTATGTTCATAGCAGCATTATTTGTAATAGCCAGAACCTGGAAACAACCTAGATGCTTCTCAATGGAGGAATGGATAAGAAAGTGTGGAATATGTATGCATTAGGTTACTACTCAGCGGTAAAAAACAATGACATCTTGAATTTTGCATGCAAATGGATGGAACTAGAAAACACTATCCTGAATGAGGTAACCCAGACCCAAAAAGATGAATATGGTATGTACTTATTCATAAGTGGATTTTAGCCATAAATAAAGGACATTGAGCCTATAATTCATGATCCTAGAGAAGCTAAATAAGAAGGTGAACCCAAAGAAAAACATATAGTTATCCTCCTGGATATTGGAAGTAGACAAGATTGCCAGGCAAAAATTGGGAGCTTGGGGGTAGGAGTAGGGAGGGAGAAAGGAGAGATGGGGAGAGGAAAGTGAGAAGGGGAGGATGGGGAGAGCTTTGGGGAATGGGACAGTTGGGATGGAGGAAGGGTGGATATGGGAATAGAGAAATATATATCTTAATTAATGGAGCCATTTTAGGGTTGGAGTCCATTAGAGTCAAGTCTAGAGACTTGACTCTAGAGGGGTTCCCAGGTGTCCAAGTAGATGTCCCCAGCTTGTTTCTTGGGCAGCTGAGGAGAGGGTGCCTGAACTGGCCCTATCCTATAGCCACACTGATGAATATCTTGCATATCACCATAGAACCTTCTTCTGGCGATGGATGGAGATAGAGACAGAGACCCACATTGGAGCACTGGACTGATCTCCCAAGGTCCAAATGAGGAGCAGAAGGAGGGAGAACATGGGCAAGGAAGTCAGGACTGCGAGGGGTGCGCCCACCCACTGTGACGGTGGGGCTGATCTAATGGGAGCTCAACAAGGCCAGCTCCACTGAGACTGATGGAGCATGTGATCAAACCGGACTCTCTGAATGTGGCTGACAATGAGGGCTGACTGAGAAGCCAAGGACAATGGCACTGGGTTTCGATTCTACTGCATGTACTGGCTTTGTGGGAGCCTAGTCTGTTTGGATGCTCACCTTCCGAGACCTGGATGGAGGGGGTGGACCTTGGAATTCCCACAGGGCAGGGAACTCTGACTGATCTTTGGACTGGAGAAGGAGGGGAAGGGAGAGAGGGGGAAGGGGAGGGAAATGGGAGGAGGTGGAAATTTTTAATTAAAAAAAGAAGGCATTGGTACATATTTAATAGCACTCTGTGCCAGTGGGTGTGTTCATACTGTTTCTAGTTTGTCATCCTAAACACTAGAATGAAATATTTACATATCCTCCAGATTGATACTTATTTAGCCCACCTGAGTGTTCTCAGAAGGGCCAATTTTAATCAAGAAGTCTTTTTATAGGTAATCAGGACTTAGGGAATAATTTAATATAATTTAGACACACCAATGTAAAATATACACATGAAGAATATTGAAATAGAATGTGGTGATTCCACAACTTAAGCTTTTTTTCAACAATAATTTCTACGTGCCCTAAAATTAAGCACTGCTGAATTTTTTGGGTAGTTCATTTTCTTTAAAAGTGATGAGTATTCATAAATGCTTATAGAAATGTTCTAATGGATTGACATTCTCTCAGGTAGTGATCGGATCTTAAAATTACTGTGTGATGTTTCATGAATGTGTATGGATTTATATTTCTAATATGAGGTTTGAAAATGAAGAAACATATTTTCTACTCTTTCAGCATTGTGTCGATGGCTCTGTTACATTATCCTAGCACCCAAGCACACAAAAATGTGGGGAGTCATTGACCTTTTCCCCTTTCTTCCTACTAAAGAACACACTGTACATGAATTCTCTGTTCCCTAGGGGAAAAAGAATCATTTTTTTTCCTTAGGAGCTTACAATTTAGAGGAAACTACTATGAGCATCATTTTGTCTGGCAACGTACTACACATTCTTAGAACATCTCAGCTTTGTAGGCCAGAGTCTAACCTCCAGTTACAAGGTGACCTCTCATCCGCAAATAATGTGTTCGCTTTAGGGATTTGTTTTTTTTATACACTCAACATATAAATTGGATGATTGTTTTTATAAAGTATTACTATGTATAATTATACTCTGCACTGATGTTTACTAGAGAGTTAAGCAGTTAATTTGTGACACTCTCTTGCAATTCTCCTATTACTTTCTCAGGTAATAGGGATTTTTATAAGTATGAAAAGTTTAGTGGTACATCTTAACTGTACCTAGTGATGAGTTTCCAAAGTTATGTAAGTCATAATCATTGTGATGGCTAATATATACTGCCAGTTTAAACCTCTGCTCATGTTTGTGAGGGATTATCTGGATGAGATTAACTGAGAGGCAGTGTTCAATCTATGTAACTCTATTAGTTTACATTCAGATATTCATATTTCTCAACATGACTCATTGAAGGGGTTGTCTTTTTTCTACTATATGTTGACATATTTACCAGCAATTAGGTGGATGAAATCATGTGCTTTTTCTGGGTCTGCTATTCTGTTCTTTGGTCAACCTGTCTTATTTGGTATATGTTTTGTTTTGTAACATTACTGTGATGTTTTTGTTACTGTGACTCTGTAGAACAATTTAAGTTGAGGTATTTTTCTTTTGTGTAGAATTCCTTTTTCTGTTGAGGGTTTTTTGTTTTACAATATAAATATTAAGATTTTTAACTAGTTCTGTCAATAATGCTCCTGTAATTTTGATGGGGACTACATAAAATCTGTAACTCACTTCTGGTACCTAGCCATTTACACAGTATTAATTATAACAATCTACAGCATAGTAGATATTTCCATAGTACAATAGCTTCAATTTCTTTTTTATTTTCGGTTTCTCAAAGTTTTCATTATAGAACCACATCAGACTTTCCACAATAAGTATATTATATTTCTAAAAGTTAATTCCCATGGACTTGATATTCTGATTTCTTTCTCAGCCACTGGTGCAGAAGAAGGTTGCTGCTCTTCTTGTATCGCTGTTATATTCTAAGATTTTGCTGAAGGTGTTTATCTGATCTACAAATTTTCTGGTATAATATTTTGTACAAATAGGATTATTTGACATCTATGTTTTCTATTCACACTTTCTTCACTGCTTGCTTTTGTCTCATTGTTGAAGCTATGAAGAATTCATACAATATAGTGATTATAAGTAGAGATAGTAGACGTCCTTGACTCATTCTACATTTATTTATTTTTTTAATTTACTTTAATGTTGGCTATGGGCCTTTTGTATATAATTACACACACACATACAAACACAGATAAGATGGAGTTATTCTTTAAAGGGGTGACAATGATCCTACTAGATACCATAGGTTAGCAATTTAAAAGCTCAGGAGTGGGTTACATTTTAGAGTTGTTGACCAATGTTTTGGTGACTTTACTATTATTGTGATAAAGATCACGACCAAAATTGGTTCAGGAGGGAAGGTTTATTTGGTTTATTACATGTTATAGCTTATATTCTTTAATCCAAAGAAGCAGGGCAAGAACCTGGAAGCAGGAACTGATGCAGAGACAATGAAGGAATACTAAATATTCCTTCTCAAAACGTACACAGCCTACTTTCCCTTTTTTCATTTTTTTCTTCTTTTTTCTTTTTTCAAGACAGCGTTTCCTGGCTGTCCTGGAACTTGCTCTGTAGACTAGGTTAGCCTCAAACTCAGAGAGATATGCATGACTCTTCCTCCTGAGTGCTGGGAATAAAAGTATATGCTACCATCACCCAGTGGGGTTCAGCCTACCTTCTTAAAAACACCCAGGACCAACAGTGCAGGAGTAACACTGCCTACAGTGATCTTGGTTTTCCCACATCAATCACTAGTCAAGAAAATCTACCACAGGCTTGCCCACAGGCCAGTATGCTAGAGGCATATTTCTCAGTTGAGGTTCCCTTTTCCTAACTTACTCTACTTTGTGTCAAGGTGGCATAAAACTAACTAGCACAGCCAGTGAGCTTCATTATACACCTTTTACAATTGAAACACTATCTGCTATTGTCAATGTTCTTGGTTATCAAGTTATCGGCAATAAGTTTATAATAAGACCCTATTTCTGAATATATCACATACTTTAGTCATAGATACTAAGAAATCGATCTGCTACTCACCTAAGGCTTCATCCCTACTCTAGTTTCTATAGTATTGAAAGTTGCTATGCACAACATTGGAGGAGAAAAGTAATCATTCTCACCAAAGTGTGAACACTGCAAGCTGTGGAAATGACTGGCTTTGCAGAATGTGTCTACCAGACCAGTAACGATATGAACATCATGGCAGTATCCAACTACTTTCAGACTAAAGTCCTGCTTGATAAGAGGAAACCCTTCCCTGGTGCCATTACTGAGGCCAGAAACTATGGCCACACAGGTCATAAACCCTAGCAGAGTACCTATTACTATTACTCTTATTCTGCCAAATAGACGTATTATTAAACCAACGTCTAATGACTTATCATTATACACATAAATTAATGCATCTCTCATTAGGGAAGCTTCCATTTGCAGTGGATGGTGATTAACACAGAGACCTACAGTTGGTTAATATGCAGAGTAAGAAAAACTAGTCTTAATGAGTTTGCAAAAGAAAAGAAAAGAACACAATGTTGGATGGATAAGGAGGAGGGAGTAAGTCTGGGAAGAATTGTGGGAGCATGAGTGAATATGATCAAAACATGTATTAAATTCTCAAAGAACTTAAAATATCTTTTAAAAGGAAAGTTTAACAATGAAATACACAATTTGTTAAGAGATAATTTACTCTGGATACTTTTGATGATGCCAGTGAAAGCAAAATATTTTTTTTCTGTGTAATTATGAAGCATTATTATCTCAACGATATTTTAAACATGTCATAATTTTAAAGTAGTCAAATTAATTGAGTATTAAACATGGGTCATTTGGCATCTGCCTCTTGGATTTGATGAAAAGCACTGCTCATTTAAGTAAAAGTGAATGAATTTGACAACTGTAAATCGAGTATTGTCCACAAGTATAATGGTGAGTGCTGCTGATTTTTGTATTTCCCAAGTATCAAGCCCTTCAGAAATACCCAAATTAATTGCTTTTATTGTTATCCTGTCAGATGACTGTGTATGTCCTTATATTATAAGTAATCAAGTACCTCTAGTTAGTGAAGTAGCTGGTCTAAAATAATTAATCCCTACTGGCTAGCATCCATGGTGCTAGAAGGTGCTATGCCTATCGTTAGAGGAGAAAATAAGCCTTGATCTCACACAGCTGTGAACCTGCATGAAGAACATATCTCCAGCCTTTGGGAGGTAACCAAGGGCTGCGGCAGCAACAGACTATGTTGTTTTGGGGGACTCGAGCTCCCCTGAGTAAAAGCGTGAAACAGTCTATGGCTTTGGGGGAGGAAGGTATTGTCACAAGAGAGTACTTTAATTTTAGAATTCCCATTTTCTTACTGAGGGTATATTATTATGTTCTTTTATGCATATAAAATTTTAGTTACTGTGCATTATTTGCCTTTTTAAAAATATATTAAGTTTTTATTCATTTATATGTGCATGTTTATGTATCTAGAATCCAATAAGACGTCAGATACACTGAGACAGGAGTTAAAGGCACTTGTGAGCAACCCCACAGGGCATCAAACTTTCGTCCTCTGAAAAGCAGCAAATGTCTTCAAGTATTGTGCCATTTCTCCAGTCCCAGAACTTGCTCTTGCAATATTTATTACGTAGAAATGCTTCATATAAAGCTCACAAAATTTATGGTATTTTTCTGCCAGCAATCTCAGCGTCTGCTTGGATCTAGAGTCTTCATGACAATGGGTATGGGCCTGACATAGAGCAGGAAACTGCTGACTCTTTGAAAATTAGATTAATCTAAGAAGAACCTATGTGTAACTATACTACTTACTTAAAATCAATAGAATGAATTGAAATGGTGATGAAATAAGCATGAGGTAGGGGATATTCTAGGAAGTTCCTAAATGATTCTGCATTTTAGGAAACTAAGGAAATTCTGAATATTAATTATCTATTAGATGTGTAGTTGGTAAATTCTCTTTTACTCTTTGAACTTCCTCTTCTCTTCACTCTTGTTTCCTTTTCTGTACAGAAGCTCTATAATTATATGAATTACTTTTTGGCAATTGTTGATCTTAATTTCTGAGCAAATGGAATCCTATTCAAAAATTGCCGTCTTGTACTTTTATCTTGTCGGGGACCACTTATGTTTTCTTTGAGCAGTTTAAGTGGTGAAGGTTTCAAATTAAGAGTGTTGATCTGTTTGGAGTTGATCTTTGTGTGGGGTGGCAGGTGCTATTTCCATCTCATCCTTCTCCACGTGGACATCCAGTTTTCCCTAACACCACTTGTTGAAGATGTTATCATTGAAAATTGTGTTTTAAACATAACTGCAATCATGTTTTTATATTTCTATCATGTGAATAGCTGAAAACAACACTAGGAAGTTAGTTTTTTCTGCCATGCAGTGGTGAATTCTGTTCAGAGTACACATCACCCATACTATGATTTGTAACACATCCTTCCTATAGTGAAGTCATCTCCTTTTGTAGTCTTAAGGAAACACAGCCTGAAGTTTACATTACTTTTCAACAAGTCACGGAGACTTGAAAATTCTTGTATAAACACGTACATATACAAGAGTGCAAATGTACATACATATTTTGTATCTTGGGTATTAGCATTAACACCAGGTGCCAAGATACAAAATAACTGTAATTCTTCAGATGCTGATCTTAAACCTTTCCTCTCAAAATGTAGTCCATCCTTGGCCTCATTGGAGATATTGAAGTCTAGAAGAGAGAAAAGACATCCCTAGTGCTAACATGTGTCAGCACTGGCACATGTATGAAGGAAATCTTTTTCTGCGGGTCTCCATTGGGACATTCCACAGAGAAGTAGCAAAGTAGTCTGTGTGCTTCCCAAGTTGTCTGAGGCTGGAGCAACTCGGTTTTAGACTTGAGTTATCCCATTAATGCTGCTAATACTTCTTGGTCCTTCAGAAATTTTCTCAGTAGCTTATTTCAAAGGAAGATATAGTGGAGGCACTGTGGGGACACTGCAATAGGTAAAGGAATGTCACAGCATCCAGTGATGCTCTTAGGAACTGAGTGTGCTGATGCCAGGGTTGACATCAGCCTCGCTCTGTTCTCAGGTGGACTATTAAGAAGGCCGTGTAATGAAAAGCAGGATAATAAAAGGACCCTGTCACGCCATTTGTAATAGTATTCTTTATAGCAGCCCTTGAAATTAAATATATTCTTTACAGCTATGCTTATACTGTAGTTTTATTCAAGTACTTATTTTGAGATCTTTGGGGAACAGCTCTTGGAGGCATTGAGAAAATTCTACAAGGACCCAAAAGGACAAATTTGTAAGTGATAGTACTATAATGCATTGTTAATTTACAGTGCTCCAACAGGACTCAAGAATAATTAATTATTAGTCATTGAGAAAATAGCTATTTCCTACATATTTATTTGTATGTAGAGTCAAACTCTGTTTTCATCTCAAGAGGGAATAAGTGTGAGCATTTCCAAATTCAGATGGCTGGAGGAGTTACCTGAGTACAGAGTACATTTTAGTGATTTTCTCCCCTGAGCAAGACAATTTTATCACTAACTGGAAAATTGGAGTACAGTATGAATGATGGCAAATAGACTGGGGGTTTATTACTTTAATCCAAAGTGGCCATGTAAGAAAATAATACTTATAAATCCTCCTTTCAGCTTGATATAGCTTTTCTTTTAATGTGACACACGGCTTCTTGTAAAGTTCTCTTCCCCCTTTCAATGATAGAGTTTCCTACAGTCTGGATTATATTTGTGTAGCATGTAGTCATCTTTCCAACCAATCCCCAACACAGAAACCTAAAATAATAAATACAAATAGGGACATAACTTGACATAGAGCTCTTTTACAGCAGACGACTACTTATATGTTTAATCTTATAAAATTACATACTTAAGCATGAAAGCATACCGAATGAAGAAGATGACAGATGGCGCTAGGTATCAAAGGCTACACTGTGCAGTGAATAGAATGCAGAGAGGTGGAGGGCAACACATGGACGCTCATAGGATTTCACACTTGTTTCAATAGCAAAGAATGGGCGCATTCAGTAGCAGAACAGGAGGGGGTGATAGGGACATTGGGATGATAGATGGATAGATAAACAGATAACTCTGAAGGCATGAGAGAAGATGGGGGTTAGTGTTGAGAAAAAGAAGCCGTACGCAGTGGCTGCAGCCAGTGGAGGGAAGAGTGTAGGGGCAGCACTAAGAAAACCTGCTCTACACGATCAACAGAATATCAGCACCAATTTTCAAACCAACTGTGACAACTCAAATAAACTTTATGTTTTTTAACTTTTCTTTTTTGAAAATTGTTTTTTTTTGAGCTATATATTTTTCTGCACTCCCCCTTCTTCTCCCCTCCCTTTCTACTCTCTCCCATGATCCCCATGCTTCCAAATTACTAAGGAGATTTTGTCTTTTTCTACTTCCTGTGTAGATGAGATCCTTGTATGTTTCTCTTAGGGTTCTCTTTGTTGTCTAGGTTCTCTGGAATTGTGAACTGTATGCTGGTCTTTCTTTGCTTTATGTCTAAAAGACACTTATGAGTAAATACACATGATACTTGTTTTTCTGAGTCTGGGTTACCTCACTCAATATGATGTTTTCTAGATCCATGTATTTGCCTACAAATTTCAAGATGTCATTATTTTTTCTACTGTGTAGTACTCCATTTTATAAATGTACCATATTTTCCTTATCCATTCTTCGGTCAATGGATATTTATGTTGTTTTCAGGTTCTGACCATTCAAATAATGCTGCTATGAACATAGTTGAACACATGTCCTTGTGGTATGAATGAGCATCTTTTGGGTATATACCCAAAACTGGTATTACTAAGTCTTGAGAAAGGTTGTTTCCTAATTTTCTGAGAAATTGCCATACTGATATCCAAAGGTGCTGTATCAGTTTGCACTTCCACCAGCAATGGAGGAGTGTTTTCTTTACCCCACATTCTCTCCAGCATACATTGTCATCAGTGTTTTTGATCTTGGCCATTCTTACAGGTTTAAAATGGAATCTTGAGGTTTTTTTTGATTTACATTTCTCTCCTCTCCCATGCTCTTACATAGGTAGAATTAATACAGTAAAAATGGCAATATCATGAAAAACTATTTACAGATTCAATGCAATGCCCATTAAAATTCCAGAAAAATTCATCACAGCAGTCTGCTGCCTCCCTTGCAAACCTCTGCTCCAGTCACCTTCTGGCCTGAGCCACACTCCAGGTCCAAAATGGTGCGGGGAGTGGGGAATGGAACTCTGGACTGAGCCACCACTGTTGCTTTCTTTGCCACCTCAGTTGCTGCTACAGCATGCCCCTGGGCCCCACAACTGCCACTAGGGAATTTTGGGGTAGTTCTCGCTCCAGACTACTTTCTGCTGTTTTTTGTTTTTGACGAAGTTTCTTTGGGGGGTATTCATAGTGCCATTTCAGGGAACCTTGGTACATCAAACCACTTTAGCATGGAATGAATCCACAGGTTCTCATCCTTTGTGGAAACAAAAACAGAACCTCTTTTCCAAAGTTACATATCCTTAGATCCATATTTTAGAGTCAAGATACCTTTTTTAGCAGTTCCCAGAATCAAATGTCTCTCCAGTCAATAAACCAAAAGACAACACAATAGTATACATAATCCAAATTTGCTGTGCACATCCCATGTTACATGGCATGTTATTTTTTTACTCCTTTTAATCTGACTCTCTATACTGTTTCTTTAAAAAGTTACTCTTTTTCTTCCATTCTTTTTGAGGCCTTCAATTCACCTCCCC
Source organism: Arvicola amphibius (assembly GCF_903992535.2). Classification (NCBI taxonomy): domain Eukaryota; kingdom Metazoa; phylum Chordata; class Mammalia; order Rodentia; family Cricetidae; genus Arvicola; species Arvicola amphibius. The sequence continues at coordinate 87,520,494 of NC_052055.2, forward strand.
ATCCCCAAAGGTAATCTATCAGAATGTCCCTAGATTCCGATCTCACTGGAGCCTCCAGCTGTAGCACCTGCACTACAAGCAGTACAGGAGCTGGGAAAGGGGCTAGAGATTTAAACACATAAACAGACAAAGACACAGGGACATGGGTCATCCTTGATACAAGAATGCCAACTTTATTGTGCTCAGTGGCAGCTTATATAGGGATCCTTGGCTGATAGCCACACCCCAGCCAACCTCACCAGAAACCACTTCCCTCCATCAGGAATTCCTGAGGGTCTCATGCTTAGTGCAGCTGCAAACACAGGAAAACAAGTTGTTTTGCTCAGAGCAGCTGCAAGCATAACATGTTTTTTACTCTGGCAGGCGTGGGGAGGGTCACAGGAAACTCAGGGTCTGAGGGTCTACAGTTCCCAACACTTCCCAAACTCTCTTAGGTTTTAAGTGGATTAGTTGGCCACATTGGCATGCCAATCTATTTCCTACATCACCTGTGCAGTCCTGGCTGTTCTGGAACTTGCTCTGTAGACCATACTTGATTTGAACTCAGAGATCCACCTGCATCCTGAGTGCTAGGATTAAAGGCCTTGGTCACTCGGAAAGCTGTAGGAAAAGATGTGCCAGATTCACTGATGATGGGGGCGGATAGCAAGGGGAGGCTGCAGCAAATTGTCTGCTACAGTGTTGGGGATGAGGGTAAAGGACTGGATTTGGAATCGAAGAGGGAGAGGGGAAGATCTGCAGTTAGCTTCCCTACTTCCCTGGCTGGTGTTCCCAGGGAATGGCTGCTGGAGTTGGGACCTGGAATAATGAGATGATGGGGACAATAAAACTTTGAGGAGGAGGTCTACTTGATCTTTTGGAGATGGGAGTGGAAAGGAAGAAGAGGCAGCACCGTGGGTCTGCTACAGAGCTCTGGATGAGTTAGAGGAAAGCGATTATTATTTTTTTTTCTTTTTGGTTTTTCGAGACAGGGTTTCTCTGCAGCTTTAGAGCTTGTCCTGGAACTAGCTCTTGTAGACCAGGCTGGTCTCGAACTCACAGAGATCTGCCTGCCTCTGCCTCCCGAGTGCTGGGATTAAAGGCGTGCGCCACCACCGCCAGGCAGAAAGCGATTATTTTTAAATGGCTATGGTGGTATTTTCATAGTGGAGTAGCCACTATTAATTATTTCACTGTTAGTATTCTATTCTTATAGTGGTATAAGAGAATGAGCCGAAGGCCATAGTCACATGTTCTAATATTAAGCTACTGAGCTAGTTATAGCCCTGGCACACTGTGAAAGATCAACTGTAGCAAACTTAACCTTACTTACTTGCTGTAGTTCCGTCCTGCTTGAAGCTTTTAAATTTCATGAAGTAAGATGTCAATTTTAATTTTTCTCCTATGAGGGATTAGAGATCATTTCAAAAAACTCTTGAGTACATTCATACTATACAGTGTTTTCCTTGCATTTTTCTATAACATTTTCAGATTTTCAGGCCATTCATCAAGGTCTCTTCTGACCCAGTTTGAATTGATTTTTATCCAGGATGAGAGACAGGGATGTAGTTCCACTTGTCTGAGCATCAATATTCATTTTTCCCAGCACCATTGCTGATGAGGCTCTCTTTTCTTCAATGTCTATTTGTGGTTCCTTGCATTTTCTGGCTACTGGAACATGTATCTCGCAATGACAATAGTCTCTTCATGGTGTTATGCTTCTTGTGTTGATTTTTATTTGCCCTAAAACTAGAGTGTGAGATTTACAAACTTGACAGTGGGTACTATACCTAGAGGTGTCCTTCAGTCTCTAGGTACTAGAAATGTCTGCAGGTAGCCTCTTCCGTGGTGTGTCTTATACGCCAGCACCTTCCAGTTCTTGTCTCTGCTCATATTTCTTTTGGAGTGCTAAAGTACCTCACTGAAGTCTCCGCTTCAGATGTGATTGCATGTTGTCAGATGTGGAGCAGTTCATTCAAACTCCCCCATCCCCTGTAGCCCATATTACTCTATTCTGTGGGACATAGTTTACAGAATAATCTCCTGGACTTTGCTTTGGCTTCCTAGAGTGTTCAGTGAAGGGAAGGATAGTAATCTCTATAGTAGCCCAGTTGTAGACTCATCAGGGCTCTGTTTTCAGAATCTATCAAAAGTGGCACCTTGCCATCTGAAAATTAAAAAGAGAGAACGTTTGTGTCACCTATGTGGTCAAATGCACCAAGACTCTTTCCTCACTGGGCAGGAAGTCTGCTTTGTGATAATTCAAGTGTCACTTGGATTCTGAGTATGTGTGGGCCAGAGAACAATTGGGTGTTGTTTCTCAGGTGTCATTCACTGTGTGTGTGTGTGTGTGTGTGTGTGTGTGTGCGCGCCTGTGCCCCTGTTTTCCTCTGTGTGTGATACCTTTTCAGAAAACTATGTCATATTACACCAATGAGCTCCAAGGATCTGTTTGTGTCTGCCCCTGTGCATTAGGCTTAGAGATGTGTTCAAATAATAGTTGGATCTGCTTGTGTGTGCACCTGCGCGTTAGGATTAGAGATACATGCAACTATATCTGGCTGGTTTACATGAATGCTGGAATCAGGCCTCAGCTCCTCATGCTGTGTGGCCTACATTTTACTACTGAGCCATCCCCAGACCTGACTGCAATTGTCTTTTGTCTTATTTGTTGCTGATGTTTGTCTTTTTTGTTCCCAACTCTGCCCTTCCATTTGTTGGTGTGTGTGGCATGTAGTTTTGACTTTCTCTTACACCCTGTAAGTGATTAGAGAGTACAGATTTTCTGACCCTATGCCTGTATTTGCAACTGTAGTTACAACCCTCTGCACTTAGATCAGAATACTTCCTTGTTGAAGGTGAACCCCCTAGTACATACTCTGGGCTCTCTTGTTCTACTTTCCAAAGTTTTCTTTCTTTCTTTGGCTCTAAAAGTGGTGCTTTTCTCAGTTCCCTACGTGGAATAGGTGCTCATTAACCCAGTTGTTAAAGGATCGGAGATGCCAGCAGTCATTGCATGTTTTGCATCTTTTGTCTTCCCAAGTCACAGTTTTATGATGGGAGAGAAAGATGAAAAATTTAGGGGAAGGAAAAAACAGTATTAGAATATATTTTGACTATTTTAAATTCAGGCAATTGCTCTCTGGGTACATCAATTTTCTTTATATAAGGAGTATAATTTTTCATGCACTATAAAACAAGTTGGGAATGAAAGCACAAAACCTTACATTAATTCCTATGTGTAATTAAACTTTTTTTTAGATTTTAATATAGTTATGACATCTCTCATCCCTTTCCTCCCTCCAAACCCTCCATATATGTCTTTCATTTTCATGACTTATTTTTCATTATTATTACATGTACATATTCATATGCATATGCAATTTCCTAAATGTAAACTGCCCAGTCTATCAAGTGATACTCATGTATATGTTTTCAGTGCTACTTAGTATTGGAGAATTGATTTGTGTGTTCTTCCCTGGAGACGGCTATTTCTTCTACTCTCAGTATTCCTTAGGTATCTGTCAATCTTTGTGTAATGTTGAAGCCTCGTGGCTTTCACTTGTTACTTTGGCATGTGCATTCAATACATCTGTGTTGAATGACTGAAGAATAAAAGCATTTATACACATATAAAATGATTGTGCTCCTAATTGTTTCTGCATAGTATATATGTATAGTAGAACTTCAGAGGTCACTACTGGAACAGTTTGGCAAATCTAGCCAATACAAAGTTGGATGAGGTATACCAAGTCTGTTAAAAAGACGACAGCTACAGTAGCATATGTTGAAAAGTAGGGCCTTCGGATTCTTGAACATTTCGTCTGAGCCTCATCAGTCAGCTTCATGGGCTCAGCATTCATTTTGCCTTTGAGACATTTCTAAAAAGAAAAAAAAAGATTCTAATTCTAAATAACTCAATTTGTTTGCTCCTGAAATTACCCATTCAGCACTCACAGAAAATACTGTACACATCAACGCTGCAAACATTCAATAGGATGAATCCGAACAAAAAGACAGATGCCTTCCCATTCTTTCATTAGGCTGCAAGCTGATTAAGTTCAAGGATGATTCCACATTTGCCATGTGTTTGGTTCAGGACCTGTGATGTATTGTTCACAAAGCCCAACAAATAAAAGCAACAGTTCTCTCTCTCAGAATGCCTAACTGCTGGAATTTGCTCTACAGTTTTTAGTAGTAGAAAAGTTACTGAATCTTCCACCCAGCACACCTAGGTTGGTGCCACAATAATCCCATGTTAGAGTCAAGGCAATGGGGGCAAAGAGAGGTTAAGCAAGTTGCTGACGGCTCCATGGCTAGCAAATAAAGGTTCAGTGGGCAATGACTAAGTATTGGGGTCCAGTGCTGCTGGTTGGTCTGCTGTACTGTCCTGGAAACCGGGAAACCAAATTAGATACACAGTTAAGGTCTTATTTTCAGTACAAGTGACAGGTTCTTATTTTGTGTTTAAAATTTCAGAAATTGAAAATTGTAAAATAGTTACCAAAAAGCCTTACTTTTTTCTATTTTTGCTTATTTTAAATTTTACCACTATTTTAGACTATTAAATCACACACACACGTGTGTGTGTGTGTGTGTGTGTTTGTATGCCCATATATGGATTATGACAGTGTATACTCATACATACACATATATGAATTGTGACAGTGTATACTTTTATCCTTTATTTATTCTTCTTTTTCCACTGAGCAGTTTTCATATACTAAGAAAGTTTTGGGTAATGAAACACTTTTATCTGTCTACAATAATTTTGCTCTGACCTGTGCTGCTTGAGTCTTGGAACCCTGAGTAAGGGTAGGGAGAAAATGAGCAATGGATAAACACCCAGATCCATGGACAGGAAAGCTGGTGTCTGGTGGTAGTGTGCTCACTATGATGGACTAGCACCTTACTACTATAGGCAACCCCAAACCTCATTGTGTTTATTAGTTAGAGCACAGGGATGGGATTGGCTGGTCTCAATAGGTCTCTGTAGGCGAACAGTCTTGGCCTGTAAACACTGGAAGAGGAAGCTGTAGTTGCTAGTTTTTATACTAATTGATCAATCATCCGTAAACACCTGTACTTGAACCAGACGATGACACCTTTGACAACTTGGAGCCTGATCCATATAAGAAGATAGCTTTGCCCAGGTTCCATGGGTCCAAGGACTTGGTCTTTGTCAAGCTGTCATGGCTGTGCCCATGTCAATACACATTCACTCAGGACTTTACTCAGTCAGTGGTTCCTCAGCTTCTTACATAACTTATTTAATTGTTTTCTGTCAAACGTGTAAATTGATCTGCATCATTTCTAATCATGCTGTAATGGAATTTCATGGAGTGTTTCCAGGAGTTGATTAATGCTCTTCTCATGAGCAGAGTCCTTGTGTACTATTCTGACCTGGCCTTCTGCTCCTACTCTACAGCCTTTTCAATTATCAAAGAGTTGCAGTTTTGGAAACTTGAATAATGAGAGCAGATTCCTTTTGTTGTTTAGTTATGAGATCGTGTATTTACCCATCAGAATACAAGATCTAAGTACTCTTTAGATACTTGTTTTTTTCAACTTTGTTACAAAGAAGAATGAAAATCCTGGAGAAAAATCTTTCTCCTACTATTTTACCTCCTCTATCATTTGTTTTATCTGCCATCAATCATTTTCTCTGACTTGCTAGTTATATTTTCATAAGTAGTGTAACTATATTGCAAGGTATAACTCAGTGTTTGGGAGTGATATTTTAATCTTCTTCAATATGTTCAGGTTGAAATCTATGTAGTTTCACATCAAGGTTTTTATAATTTGCTTTTCATTTGCCACTGACAATCGTTTTATTTTCAGAATTTGAAATATCTTTTATGTGAATCTCTTAAAATTCCCTAACACTGTGGTTATGATAAAATGCAAATATTCTTATTTTGAAGGGGTGACTTAAACTAATTTCTCTTTCTCATATTGACAGAGATGGATGTTGGTTTTTTTAACTTTGTAATATGTAATATTCAGTTTTAGTCAATAGCATGCTTTAAAATTTACTACTTTAGGATAAATATGGTAATCTGATTACTTGACTTACAAAATGACATTTTTCTTACCTTTGTTCTTCACAGTCTTAAAAAGCAATCGTTTTCTTTGGTTTCAGTATTTTTTCTTCTAATTTCAGTTTTTAAGAAAGATAATCTCTCCCCAAAGGAGTTAATTAGGTTCTGTCACTATGCATTTTCTGCCAGTGACATCTTATTGTGTGCTTCAGTATTTTCGGATTTTGTGATTGCCTTTAGTCATATTTAATTGTCTGATGTTGGCTATTTGCTAATGTGTTCAAGAGAAGCATGTGAGTAAAATGTCACGAGAGTCCTTGCATGGTGATTTTGTTAATGTTTCTTTCAGGGTCTCAGATTATGTGAATATTGGCTACCTCTTGAATATATATTTCAATAAGCTTATCTTTGATACTTTAAACACTTAAGTTTCCATTTTTTTCTTTTAATTTCTCATTGTGGTTTTCAGTAGTCTGTCTGGTTTTGGTAGTTTTAATATTTGGTTTATTCTGAGACAGACTCCCACTCTGTAACCCTGTCTAGTCTTGAACTTGAGTTTATTCCTCTAGCCTTGTCCTTGCAAAGGGCTGAAAGGTGCAAGTCGCCACTCCCTAAGTATTTAGTTTTTGTTGTTGCTTACTTTACCTCAAACTCTGTGTTTGTTTCATTTATTGGGAGGCAGCAAAATCTATTCATAAGTATTTGTGAAACCCACTCAGAAGTATGTGTTGGTGTATGAAAATAACTCATGACTGTGTTTATGTATGAAGCCCATTCATAAGTGTGTGTGCATATGTGAAATCCCTTGTAAGTATGTGTGTTTATGTGTGAAGTCACTGATGTGTGTGGATGTTTGAAATCACTCATAAGTATATGTGTATGTGTTCCAGAAGCTGATGTTTTATGCCCATTTTCTGTCTCCACATTTTTTGCTATTTTTTCATAATTAGGTAAGAGAGTCTTTATGATGATTAAAAATAGAATCTGTGCTTATACAAATGTAAATTTGTTTAAATATCACTTCAACTACTAGAGATGTATACAAAATTGAAATAAATTATAGTTCAATCAAAACCTGAACGCAACAAAGACATCTATTTTGCATCATCAGAAACAGGATTTATGCCCAAATTTTTCTTTATTAAATTTGGCTATAAAGTAGCTAATTGGAGAAATTTCAATTAGAAAGAAGCACAAAATTATCCAGATATATTTTTTCTGACTATGATATAAAAAAACCAGAAAATAATAACCAAAATGGGCACAACACTTTGTAAATAAAAACAAAACAAATAAACACATACTATTTTCTAAGTTAGCCTTGAGGATGACAAACATTTAAATTGCTCCTAAAGAGTAATAAGAAAACCATTAAAAAGAAACAGTAGTTTCATATAAATGAAATCTAAATAGAAAAAAATAACTAGTGTAAACGAAAATTATTACCTGGTATTTTCAACGAGGCCTCATATCAAGGAAAGAAGCTAATGCAGCAAAGTAAAGAGCTTTGGAAAATGACAGCTAAATTTCAAGGAATAATCCCCTTCCAAGAGGCTAGCAAACATAATTGATGCAGTTTAAAAAAGAAATAAAGGCAGATAACTTCACTTCAAAGTTAAGGCAACGGTTAGAAGGAACTTGATAGGAATCAGAACTGCAGAGAGCCCAGAAAATAACGAGCAACTCAAATATAAGCAGAAGACACACAGAGAGCTGTTTGGAAATAAAACTATGGATGACAGGTGATGGGTGTAAGCAACATAGCATGAGTGGAGCCTTCTAAAAACAGAAAGAAAACAATGAAACAAGTCAGGCATAAAACTCAAAAGTTTCCAAAATAAAGGAAGCCTCATTTTGCATACTACAATTGCTCCTGATTTGGACAAAAAAATTAACCCAGAAGTCTACAGTAACACAGGCCCCATAAGCAGGCCAGGCACAAAGGCAGTAAGTCACTGAAGAGGACAATTGCTTTGCCATTTACTTCTCCTATAACAGTCAGCAGAGAAGCAGCACACGGGATAGTCAAGGATGCAGAGATGCAGAGGCTAGCCCAGCCTGTTTTTCACATAAAACAGCCAGTTTTGAGCATCTAACTCAGTAAGAGCATTCACAGGGCTTGACTGAAGATCCACTGGAAGATGAACATTAGCTGAGCAAAACTAACTCAAGAAAATTAGCAAAGAGATTTATCATTTTATCATGAGAGACCAGGGACAAATCTTAAGAACCTTTTATAATTAAATTGTAAAAAAAATTAGGACTGAACCAACATTGAATGAAGAAGGATTAGACTATTACTCTCTGTCTTCATGCCTCTGGGATGCGATAGCAGAGTTAGGGCGGTAATGAAGCAGCAGTTACCCCAGCAACACACAGGCACCAGTGACTGATTTCCCTGGCTTTGGAATTTTAATCTGATTCTAGACAAACGTTTAGAATCTCTTGTGTCACTAAGCTGGAAATTAAAGATCAGTTGCCAAATGCTGTACATGGAGAGAAAAAATGGCTAAGAATTTATAACCCATAACTTTTATCCCATTCCTACAACTGGACAATTACAGACCACACTTAATTCCTATCTATGTGTTCTTATTATAAATTATAAGGCAATAAATAATAATGTGATTTAATTTATGTGCTTCTGTGTATTTTTTCTGTTATTATTCTTACAAAGGCTGAAATACTTTGTTTATTCTACCAATATTTATCATCAATATATGGCATGAATAGCTCTAATTAAAACTCGAATAAATTCTCTACTGTCCCGAACCTTATATTTTAGTTAGGAATCAGGAAGATAAAATATATATATGGCATGATAAAAGAATAAATCACACAGTGCATTCCAGAGTAATGTTTATCACTGATATAGAGAGCAGAAGAAGAAGAGAACTGGAGTCTCATATTAATTAGTACACACCAAAGAGTTGAAAATCCTAGAAAGAAATAGACAGGTTTCTGAATAGACACAGACTACCAAAGTTTAGCCATAAAGTTATTTAAAACCTGGGCAGAGTAATAACACAAAAGGAGACTAAGTCGTTAATAATAAAAAAATTCCTGACAAAGAAACTTCCAGGACAAGATGGATTCACTGCTGAAATAAAACAAGAATAAGCGATGTCACTATTTCTCCAACTCATTCCGAGTGGCCAACATTATGTTGAAAATAAAACCATACAGGGAAAGAACAAAAGAAAATGACATACAAAAAAAATTACATGTCAACATAGATGCAAAACTTCTCAGCAAAACGCTTACAGGTTGAATCTAACAGTATGTACAGAGATCTTTTACCATGATTATGTTGGATTTATTGCAAGGAAATAAGACTAGTTCAACACATGCCACTCCAGTAATAATATCAGCAGAATATTACAAGAAGTGTCTCTAGTCTACATGTTAACATTCTTCTCCTCTAACACTTCTTGCGCCGGGCCTCCACAGCTCAAATCATCCTCAGCACTGCTGTCTTCCGTGTTCTTACTAGGATGGCCCATTAAAGCCCCACTAAACTGTTCATCTGCTTTTCTAATCCAAACTCACAAAGTCCACATTCCTCCAAACAAAAGCACGGTCAGGCTTATAACAGCAATACGCCAGTCTCTGGTACCAACTTCTGTTTTATTTACAGTTCCTATTGCTGTGAAGAGGCACTATGCCCATGGCAACTCTTAGAGAGGAAAAACATTTAATTTGTGGTGGCATAGAGTTTAGATGTTTAGTACCTTATTGGCATGGCCAGAAGCATGGTAGCATGCAAGCAGACATGGTGCTAGAAAGGGAGCTGAGAGTTTAACATCCAGATCCTCAGACAGGGGAGGAAGGACTGAGACACACCAGCCAGACTTAAGCCACTCCCCTATTACCCCCAAGGCCACGCTTCCTAGTAGTGACACTTCCAACGAGCAAGCATTCAAACACTTGAGTCTATGGAAGGCCATTCCTATTCAAACCACTACATTAATATTAAAAAGTAGACTTATGAATTATTCTCAAGCATTTCAACAATTTAGTTTTTCCTCACTTGCTTATTGGAGAGTTAAGGAGATTTGAAGGGGGCATGTTAGCTTTCCCTCTCAGATTTCTTAAGAAAATGTGTTGAGATTTTGTTCATACATTGGAATGGATTTGTCTCCTATAGGGTTTCACATGGGAGTTTTTTGGGAGCTGTTTTCTATGAAGTCCTAATTTCCACTACCATCAGGAGGAAATAAGGCAGCTTTCAATAAATACCTCACAAGATAAATCAACTATCTAAATATAGTGAAAAAAAAAGCCAGAAACAAAAGCTATAATCAGGATAAAGTTTGAAAAAAAGTTGAGAATTATATGAAAATTAGAAAGTTAAAATTAACAAACACAAAAGTATCAGTATTAAAATAATAATAATAAAATATGTACAATAGGTGACAGAAGAAAGAAGATCAGAAAGGAAGGAAGAACACATGTGATAGAGATATGAGCAATAAGATTCCAAAAGATGAAAGCAAAAGAAATGGAAAACCAAGTGACTATATAAAACCCAACAAGTCAAGAAAGCAAAAGATCTGACCCTCAACAGTTCTTTCTTGCCCAGTATTTGGAAGAGGAAGGCACTTCACTCAACTTCCAAGTTTTGCAGTTTAAAATTCACTAGGTGCATATTCTGGAGCTTTCTCCAGTTCAAGTATGACGAGCTGTGTATAGACCAAGCCCCACCCTGCCATATACACTAATGTGGGTGGAGCTAAGACAAAGACTGTTGGAGACTAGATTCATGCCCATAGTTTCTGTACATGGGCTTGGAGAGTTTCCTTCCTGTTAAAACCAAGAACTCACCCTCATCTCAGGTTTTATTTCTATAACCAACAAATTACCATACACTCAAATTCGTGAAGGTTGAAGATTTACTGTTTCTATTATACTTTTGCAGACTTCCAGATTCGGCTCCCGCGTAGCTCTGGAAGCTTTCCCTCTGTCTGTTGCTAAAATCTCTGCTAAGTATAAAATCTCTGGTAAAATCTCATACCAACTACTTCTTGGCTGTGCATCTGAAATTAGAACCTTTTTTCTCTTTCATAAATTTTAAATCTGAAAGTACAGGATTCTACATGCCTTTCCAATCATCCCAACTTGTAGTCAGCCAGATGCACTATAAAGATGGTGATGTTTCCACTATAGTACTTCAGATTTTCATATTTTTGGTATATTATATAATAGGGAAATTCAAAATTAATCTCCCACAATTTTTTCCTAGCAGACAAAAGTCTATGTTTCTACTTTTATATCCATGCTTCATTAGCTTTCCTTGTATTGGCTACATGTTAATGGTATGTGTTAACCTTATGTATTTCATGATGAGACACTCATAATAGCTCTCATTTACTTTGTTTATATATCCCTTCCTCATAAAGATTTCTTGATATTTTACTGGTGATATGCTGTTTTATTTTTATTTCTCACAAGGTAATTTGAGTCTTTTTGGAAGATTTATTTTCTAGACATTCTTTCAACTCGGGAGAAAAGGTAGCTTTCAGACATCAGAATTGTAAGTTCCTTGCTCTTCCAGTGCAGAGAAAAGTTTCTGCTTAGATATTCTGCCTGTTAGCAGTCCTCTGGGACAGTCAGTTTCCTATCTCTCACTATGGCAACAACATTCAAAATGATCACTGGCTGCCTGCCTTGCTTGCCCGCTCTACTCCCTCACTGGCTTCTGCTGTCAAGGAACATGGTCTCTGTTCCAGGGAGGGCTCTGTACTCTCAACAAAGGCATGACTGCCCGTGAATTCTCAGATGAGCTGTTGCCATCTTCTCCATTTAATGCTAGTCTCTGCCTGCTCATTTCCGGTGATGTATGCTCATAACTGTTTCCACTCAAACTGTCACGAACAAGGAACACAAAATGGTGCCTCTGGTTGAATCTGCCACTGTTCAGATCCCTTGACGAGTGTGATGCCATGATATGCATGACTTTGCTTAGTGTTCTGGTCTTTCTGGGGCTGTTTTCAGTGAAATATTAAGTCAGTAAAATATTTCATTTCCAAAATTAATGGAGACTACGGTATTTCAGAAACTATGAGTTGAGGTGCTATCCCTATTTCACAAGTTCTTCTCAGGAAAGAAAACTCTGGAAATACACTTATCTCTCCTCCTTTTTGTTTTAAGTGGGAAAAATTAAGAAATTAATATGTATTGAACGTTTCCAATGATCATCGGACCCTAACAGAGACAGGCATTATAAAACAGGATTTTAAAAGGAGACCTCCCAGAATTCCCTGAACTTCAGCTATCATCCTTCCATCAGCAAAGAAAGCAGATCTTCCATGGCCATTCTCACTATGCGAAACCAGAAACGTGGCAGCTTATTATGGCAGGAAAAAGTGCCAGTTTTCTGAGCAGAAGTGATTTGATATTTCTAATTCTCATTGTCCTCATTGATAGAGAAAGTTTAAGAAATATATTCTTGGTGTTAGTTTGAAGACTAAAAACAACAATTGCAGCTTATTGCAGAATTTATGGTTGTTTTGTAAAGATGGTACACATTATTTTGTAGAAAGTAGTGGAGGAAATATTTCTCTTCTATTGATAAGAGAAATGCTCATATTCATTGTATAGTCTCTGTATTGTTGCACCAGATTTGCCACCTTGTGTTTGAGGCATTAATTTATTTATTTTTGACTTGAAAAGGCATTGGCTGTGACAGATCACAGCTTAACTGAATGGCAGACTAACGATGATTCATAGTCTTTGGTTCCTCAAGCTGTCTTGTCTCCAGTTCTTGAGTGCAATAGGCCACCGGCTCTGTTGCAACCTTGCTGCTGTTCAGCTTCTGCGTCTGCCCAGTCTTGCCTTCTTCCCCTCCCTAACGAACTGCTCCCAAGTAAACCTATCTTCTAGATACAGGGTTCCCAAGTTAGGAGACTGTTTCTTGAGGAATCACCATGTTCCCTCCCCAGCGTTCAACATGCTGAGTATTAGTATAGCCACGAATTCTCTCAACATTGCTTTGGTCTAAATGGCCCCCAGAATTTATATGTTGGAAACTTAATTTGGAGGTAGAATGTTTCCGAGAAGATTGAATCCTGGGGCCTCTGTCCTCATGGGCTCAATGGGTTAATGTTTTATTAGGAAAGGTCTGGTTACACATCTCATCATGTAACACCCCTTGCCATGACGTGATGCAGCCTAAGTCTAGCGAGATCATGCGTTTGAATTTCCCAGACTGCAAAATGACAAGAAAATGGATTCTAAATAACTATTAGGTAACATTTGAAACACAGAGTGTAAAGCAGAAAGCTCTGCTTTAGAGAGTGCTTGTGGTGCTACTGTTTCTGAGGCGGCTGTGGAATCCTGCCCTCTAAGCCTCTGCCTTCATTTAAAGATACTTTTAAAGTATTTATTTTATGGGCATGAGTATTTTCCCTGCATGTATATGTGTGCACCACACTCATGACTGGGGTCCAATGAGGTCAGAAGAAGGCATCAGATGACCCTGGAATTGGAGTTGTGGATGGTTGTGGACTACTGTGTGGGAAACAAAGCCAGGTCCTTCACAGAGTAGCAAGGGCTACAAACAACTAAGTCAGCTCCCCAACTCCGACTGTCTCCGTCTTGAAATCAGCACAGCTGTGAATGCCCATAGAAGACCCTTTGAATATCGGGCTAATTAACATTCCCTCCACACTAAGACAATTCACGAGCCCTGCCCTTCTGTGAGCATATAAGCCTTTAATCAGAGGAAAAGTAGGTGGGACTATTCTGTTGTGAAGCTACCTGTTAGTCACCCAAACTCCCAAAGCTGACTCTTGAACATAACTCCCTAGCTAATTTTAGGTGGAATAATTTCTTCCGTCTGTTATTTGTGCCACATCTGGGGTGAATAAACATTTGTCCATGTTTCCCTAGGAAAAGTCATGGAACAGTTTGTTTCACTGCAGTTCATTAAGTGTACTGCCATGAATGCATTATTCCAGAAACATGTCAGACACGTGTTTGTTTTTCTATGATAGAATTTATTGAATAACAATAAATTTAAAGTGTGGCAGTTTTAATGGCAGCCCTTTGCTAGATAATCCTGATTATGCATGCTCTTTTACTTGAATATTAATTACCAATACTAACACCCAAGTAAATATATCTCTATATATGTATATATGCAGTTTACAAAATGAATGCTGGTTAAAGAGGCTACAGCAGAGTTCGGGAGTCTTCAGAAGTGGCCTGAGAGAAATGCAAATAGATATAGAGTCTGTATTGGTAAGATAACAAACTGAACTCAGCTCCAGGGAAGACGCTGCTGCTGTGGAGTTCAGGCCTCAAGACAGTTGGGACTGAGAGAGGATGTAGATCAAGGACCAATGTTTAGAAAGTTGGGAAAGCATGCTGCTGCCATATAAAGGGTCTTAACTCATGAAAAACTGGTTACCAAAAATAAACAAATTTTAAAAAGAGAGAAAAAACTCAGATCACGCCATTGTTATTATAACTATATCTGATAGAAGTACTAGATTGTTCTATATTGTATATTGTACTATATTGCACTATATTGAAAATAATTGTTGGAGTAAACCGAGGAAAACCTTTTTATAAAATCTTAGTCTGGAAAGAAAGATAAGGGACAGAGAGACAGATAAAAGTCCATCCTGTGTTGGTGCTTGCTTCTGGGAACTTCCACAGAGTTTGTTTAAAAAAAAAACACAACAGCAAAACAAAAACAAGAACAAAACCAGTAACAGTAACATTCTCAGAGAACATGGAGTTAGATTTAAATTATCCTAATAATAAATAGAACAAAGGGTTTCTACCATGTTGGTTGAAAGCCTGTCACAAATTGATTGTACAGACAAGAGCACAAGGAGCCACCAACTAAAGTACTTAATATAAAACTACAGGTAGTTTTATGACAGATAATAGAAAAAACACAAGAATGATCTTCTGCGAGAAGAACACCATCCTAAGAACCCAAAAAATTATAATGATCCTTAGAGGAGAGTTTATACGATAAGACAAAGCCTTAAAAACCCTATTTTACATAATATGGAGTAGCTTAGAGTAAAAGGGAGCCCGAGATCGATACTGTGTCGTTCTAAAGAGAAAAGGCACACCACTAGGCAGAGTGCTGCCATCTACCAAATTGTTAATAGTAAGGCTTTTTTCTGACTACCTCTCACCAGTCAGTTTCAGCTCCAAAGGAACTTTCTGTCAGGTTTACTGAAAAACATTTGCTTAGCAAAAGAAATATCCATTTGATTTATGTCAAGAAGAGTAATGTAATGGCATGAATAAATTATGAAAATACTCCATGTAGCGCAGGCAGTATGTTAGAATAACAGATGCAAACTTGTTTGGTGAATGATGAGGTTATTCTCAAGTTTATGTGTGATTTTATTCTCAAGCTGTTCATCGCATCTTTTCTCCTATTTCATTTGATTTGAAGGCATGTTTTCTAAATGGAGACTTGTTTGTGTTTTAAAATTAGAGGCAACAGGATGTAATGAGAAAGAACATGGGATTTAGCACAAAAATGAATTGAGCTGACTTCCTTTGCAACTTCATAACTGTGACCTTGAGAAAAAAACAACATATTTTTGGCATCTTGGTTGTCTTTTACTTTTAATGATGATTTTAATACCAGTCCTATAAAATTTAAGTATAATTAAATTAGATAACACATGCAAAAGTCATACTATTTCTTTAAAAACATAATGATAGCAATTATGTGTTGCTCATATATGGCACATGGAAACTTCATTATAAATACATCACTAACACATAGGAATTCAGGATATCCTTTAGTGGACTTTTAACTTAAGTTCTTTCTGTAGTTGCTATTGTCCATTTGTTTTATAGGAAGGGTCTCATGTATCCCAAGCTATTCTTGATTTCACTCTGTACTCAAATATGAACCCAAGGAGGACCTTGAATGCTTGGTTCTCCTTCCTCTACCTTCTAAGAGTGGGATTGTAGGTGTATATCAACACCTTTTGTGTTGATCTGGGTATTTAATATTTTTAATATGTGTTTTCTGTTATAGGACACAATCCACATTGAGAATATCTAATTCAAGATTGTGAAGACTCCTCACAGAATGGATATCAGTTTGAACATACCAAAAGCAAGTGATGTAGAGCTTGCAAACACATCTTTAAACCTTTATTAGATATTCAGGAAATGGAATTTTTGTTGAAATAAGTCAACTTTTGCCTTGTGGTTAAAATGAACTTTTTGGCTGAGTGTTGGGGTGCATGCCATTGGGGACTGAGGCAAACTGATTTCTATGATTTAGAAGTCAGCCTGGGCTACAAAGTGATATCTTGCTGAAATAAAAGTATGCAATTTGTGGCTGAGGAGATGGCTCAGTGGTTCAGAGAGCATACTTGTCTTGTAGAGAACCTAAGTTCAGTTCCTAGCATCCATGCCAGGATACTCACAACCATCTATAATTCAAGCACCAAGAGATCCAATGCCATCTTCAGGACTCCATGGGCACTGAATTAATGTACACACACATACATATAATTAAAAAGAAAATCTTTAAAAAATAAAATTACCTTTTTGTTCAAAGTACAATAGAAAGATGATAGTTTTTATCCATTAGAAATGAAAGAAAACTGTTCTATTTACTTTTTTAATTTATTTTTTAAGAAAGAAAACAAACTATCTTTTTTCATTATACATACCAATCCAAATTCCCACTCCCTCTCCTCCCATTCACTCCACATACCCTCTCACCCTACTCCCTATCCACTCCTCAGAAAGGATAAGGCACATTGCTTTGGGGAAGGTTTAAGGCCATCCCTACTATATCTAGACTGAGCAAGGTATCCATCCAAAGAGAATAGGTTCACAAAAATCCAGTACATGCAGTAGGGATAAATCTTGGTGCCACTGTCAGTACTCCCTCAGTCTGCCCCAGCCATGTAATTGTCAGCCACATTTAGAGGGACTAGTTTTGTCCTATGCTTGTTTCTTCCCAGTCCAGCTGGAGTTGGTGAGCTCCCATTAGCTCAGGTAAACTGTTTCAGTGGGTGTCCCCATCATAGGCTTGACCTCTTTGCTCATATTCTCACTCCTCCCACTCTTCTACTGGACTTTAGGAGCTCAGTCCAGTGCTCTGATGCTGGTTTCTGCCTCTGTTTCCATCAGTTTCTGGATGAAGGTTCTATGGTGATAGTTAAGATATTCATCAGTCTGACTATAGGGCAAGTCAAGATAGGGCCCCCTTTTCTCTATTCTTAGGATCTTAGCTGGGGTCATTCTTGTGGATTCCTGGGAATTTTTCTAGAGCCAGGTTTCTTGTTAATCCTATAATGACTCCCTCAGTCAAGGTATCTCTTTCCTTGCTCTCATCTCTGTCCTTCCTCCATCTCGACTACCCCATTTCCTCAAGTGTTCCTCACCCCTCCCCTTCTCCTCTCCTCTTTCACTTCTACCCTCCCTTCTCTGCTCAGCCCCAGGCTCCCAATTTTGTCAGGCAATCTTGTCTGTTTTGACTTTCTAGGTGGATCTATATGTTTTCCTTAGAGTTCACCTTATTACTAGCTTCTCTAGGATAATGAACCATAGACTCAATGTCCTTTGTTTATAGCTAGCATCCACTTATAAATGAGTACATACCATATTCATCTTTTTGGGTTTGGGTTACCTCACTCTGGATAGTGTTTTCTAATTCTGTCCATTTTTGATGGAGGCGGGTCTTCTATCAATCTGTTGATTGCATTGGTTAATTAATAAAGAAAACTGCTTGGCCTAATAGGTTAGAACATAGGTGGGTGGAGTAGACAGAACAGGAAGAAGGAAGTGAGGTAGATGGCTCAGACAATTGCCCCGCCTCTCCTAGGTGAGGCAGACCGCCGTGCCTCTCCTTAGAGAGATGCCAGACGAGATGAAGCTCCAACCCAAGATGGACGTAAGCTAGAAACTTCCCGGTAAGGCACCACTTCGTGGTGCTACACAGATTATTAGATATGGGTTAATCAAGATGTGAGTAAGAGGCAGAAAATAATAGGCCAGGCAGTATTTAAAAGAATACAATTTGTGTGTTGTTATTTCGGGGCACAAGCTAGCCAGCAGCCAGGAGCAGGGCAGGGTGAAAAGCAGGCCTGCCCAAAGCCCTCACTACACATTTGCATGCAAAATTCAAGATGTCATTGCTTTTTACCACTGAGTAGTACTTTAATGTGTAAATGTGCCACATTGTCTCGATCCATTCTTTGGTTGAGGGGCATCTAGGTTTTTTCCAGGTTCTGGCTAATACAAATAATGCTGCTATGAACATAGTTGAACAAATGCCTTTGTAGTATGACTGAGCATCTTTTGGGTATATGCCCAAGAGTGGTACTGCTAGATCATGAGGTAGTTGAATCTCAGGTTTCTGGGAAACCACCATACTGATTTCCAAAGTGGCTGTACAAGTTTGCATTCCCACCAGCAATGGATAAGTGTTCCCCCTACTCCACATCCTCTCCAGCATAAGCTATTATTAGTGTTTTTGATCTTAGCCATTCTGAGATATGTAAGATGGTATCTTAGAATTGTTTAGATTTGCATTTCCCTGATGGCTAAGGATGTTAAACATTTCCTTAAGTATCCTTTGGCCATTTGAGATTCTTCTGCTGAGAATTCTTTTTAGTTCTGTACTCCATTTTTTAATTGGGTTATTTAGAATTTTGATGTCTAATTTCTTGAGTTTTATATATATTGGAGATCAGTCCTTTGTCTGATGTGGAAAGAAAACTGCCCTAACCTAGTCACAGATTGGCGCAGTGGTTAAGAGTACTGCCTGCTTTCCCAAACATCCTGAATTCAATTCCCAGCAAGCATGTATGGCTTATAACCATCTGTAATGAGAATTGGTGCGTTCTTTGGGAAGAGACCTGGTCAGTCATCCTCATCAACTTGGACCATGAAACCTCATATGGAGAAGTTTAACAGAACTGCCATATACGAGCAGCCAATGAATGCTTTTAAAAAATGGGCATGTCTATATATTGAGAAATTAAACTTAATCAAAATAAGAAAATTATTGAGCATGTTTTATAGAGAAATAAACTTTCAGGGAAGAGTAATTCCTATGTTTTTCTTGACCTCTAAGGCAACCAAGTGGTCTGCCAAGTTTTTAGTAATCCATAAGAGCTATCCAGATAACGTGTCACTTCTGTTTAAACCAAGGGATTGGCATCAGTTTAGAAAAGAACCCAGTTCAGCTCAAAAGTGCCAGGTGGAAATATAAGTTTTTCTGAGTGGCCTGACTACTTGGGAGTCTTAAGGTCTTTTTAGATACTGCTTCCGTTAAAGAAAATAAGGCCAGATCTTGGTACGATATGACTTCATTATACATCTCACATAGGCATCACAGAGTGGACTAGGCCTTCCCTCATTCATCATTAATCAAGAAAAAGCTCCCCAGATGTGCTTACAGGCCAGCATGATGGAGGCATGTTCCAAATTAAGGTTCCTTCTTCTTAAATGATGTAGTTGTGTCAAGTTGACAAAAATCCAGCCAGACACCAAGGAACTAATTTAGTTACGGTTCTGAGTGACACATACTAGTAGTGGCTTCATGCCCAAAGGGCCCTCTTGACATATGAAAGGAAATTCTCTTGAAAAAACAGTTATCTTTATTTCCCGACTTCTTAGCATTCTGTGTTGCCGAGTGATATGAAAAGTAAAGGATTTGGCAGTCACTGTACATGAGAATTTCTTTTTGTAGGTGTAATACATTTGCAGCAGCTCATAATCCAGGTAAAGTTCTTGGCAATTTTTTTGCATGCATTGATCACTTTATTTTCCAACCTTCAAATGCTCTCAAGGTGCAGGTGATGCTTAGCAGAGCAGTTAATGAGCAGTGGAGAGGGTCCTGCTCTGCACCCTGGGCCCAAGGAAAAAGAAGCCTAAAAATGCCTAGGTTCTGTTTATTATAGATCCCGAATGCAAATGACAGTGAAACTCCAAACAGTACTATCACACAGACACAGCTTGGCACAGAAATGTGCATCTGTGGTTCAGTTTTACCTCTGGTAAGGTCACTTCACAGAGGAGGCAGGTCAATGCAAATCTTGTAGCTTGGTATGTGACAGACATGCTGATGAGGTGTGCTCCTGCAGGTGAGTCCCTTCACATATTGGTGCCTACACTGCCAAGTGGGACAGAATGTGTTCAGAAGGATGATAAAAAAACCATGGAGTGTTACACGAAAGTTATTACCATTACAACTTCATTTATTCCGTAGCTTTTTTCTTAATCATATAGCATTGAAAATATTTTTCCTCCACTAAGGGCAAAGGATCCCCTTTCTCTTGCTTAATCTGTTCTCATGGGCAGCCTAGGGAAAGCCATCAGAGTGGCTATAGAACTACTTCAAAAGTTATTGACCATTCTGGGGAGATGGTGTTGGCATTGGAAGATGATCCTAGTTCTTCTTCTTCTTCTTCTTCTTCTTCTTCTTCTTCTTCTTCTTCTTCTTCTTCTTCTTCTTCTTCTTCTTTTCTTTTTTTTTCTTTTTTTTTGTTTTTTCAAGACAGGGTTTCCTTGTAGTTTCTAGAGCCTGTCCTGGAACTAGCTCTTATAGACCAGGCTGGTCTCGAACGCAGAGATCCACCTGCCTCTGCCTCCTGAGTGCTGGGATTAAAGGCATGCACCACCACCGCACTGCCTGGCCTCTTCTTTTCTTTTTAAAATCATTTTCCATTCTAACAATAGCAACTGAGAGCAGAGAGCTGGATGGATAGACATGGACATTTTTTCCTCTACTACAAAGGCCTGTTAATGATGCTCAATTAGTTTTGCAGATTGATGCTGATTCATTTCACATGTCTACTGCTCTTTCCTAGGGCATGGAGCAGAGCAACTTGCATGAATATGAGCATATGGTTTTATAAAAGATTACTAAACAAAAAAGATTAAGCTAAAGTAGTTCCCCAAATTATTTTTACTCCTTGACCCCATATTCTGGGCTGGAAGGAGATCATTTCATTTCTGAGATTGGGAGACAAAAAAGTATGTAATTATAAAAGGCCTTTTCCTTGCTCTGACAAACTACTAATTAGTAGGCACTACAATTTGTGTTAACCAGCAGGTGTAACAGATACTGGTGCTTTGCTATTCAGTCTCCATGCCCCAAGCTGGGAGAAGAAATCTCCAATCACAGAAACTAAGAAGCTGGGAAATTTATTTTCCTAAACAGTTATGGCATAAACATAAAGTATTATCTGTTGTGTGATTTCTTTCTTATGTTAAATAAAAAGCTTCTATTTCTTTACACACTGGACAATGAAAGAAGGGACACAATTTTTCTAGTGCCCTGTGATCATGAGGACAAAGTAAAAGAAGTCATTGGGAGGTTGAAGCAGAACTCTGCTTCTGGAACAAGTTTGAAACATTATTTCTGAAGCAGTATGTGTCACAGACTCCCTGAATGACCAAGGGAAGACAGTTGGTGATGTATCTTGCTGAAACTTCTTCATTGCTTGAGAGATTGTGTTCCCTTCTGGAATGGCAATTTTCCTAGGTGATGCCTAGAATTAAACACAAACAAACAAAAATGAACAATTTGAGAGAAGATTGAAAATAACAAGTTTTTATATACCACATTCTGTACTGAATATTATTTGAGTGAAAATGTATATATCGAATATTGACACTATATCATTTCTCCTATGTGATCCAAAGTTGATAACCTCAGATCTATCATTGTTTCATTCGGGGAGTAAATGAGAAGTTCCATTCTTGAAGAACCTGACCAGATCTATGGGCACTGATGTAATGACATGAATACACCAAAGGAAGTGTGTATATTGATTTTTCTACTAAGTATAAACTTTCACAGATAAACCTGTTTATGTACAAATTACTGACACTCAGCTTTACCAATTATTATTCCTAGATATTGCAGGATAGGAATAGATATTATATGTGGGGTAAATATCTGACAATGATAGGGACAAAGAGAAACAAAAACTAAAGCTATGATCAAAGGAATCAGAAAACAAGTTTAATGTCATCAATAGAAGGAAAGGAAAAGGACATCTTAATGTTCTTGGAATGAAAAAGGGAGGCAGTGTCAATCTGAGATGAAGACAAGAGCTATGAAAACAAATAAATGTTCAGTTAGCAAATTTTACTTTTTAAGTACAGTGCTTGACAACTATACATTAAATATAACAACAACAACAACAAAACAACAATAATAATGTGAAGATTCACTGAGAAAATTCTCAGAAACTAGAATGAATTAAGAAATATCAGAAAGCAAAGAGTATTGGAAAATTCTAGCATTTCAGGTGTATATGTGTTGCAGGGATCAAATTCTGAACAATAGCAAATTCAGAAAATGGGTGAGATAAAATTATCAAAGGGTTGTTCATTTTCTCTACCTTGTTGTGTGTATTGAAATTTTGGCTATGTGCATTGGCACAGGTGACCACTTCCTAAATATAACCACAGTAGCACAGATAGTGAGAGAAGCAATTAATAAATGGGATCTCCTGAAACTGAAAAGCTTCTGTAAGCCAAAGGACACTATCAACAAGATAAAACGACAGCTTACAGAATGGGAAAAGATCTTCACCAACCCCACATCAGACAGAGGTCTGATCTCCAAAATATACAAAGAACTAAAGAAATTGGTTATCAAAAGAACAAATAATCCAGTAAAAAAATGGTGAACAGACCTCAACAGAGAACTCTCAACAGAGGAATCTAAAATGGCTGAAAAACACTTAAGAAAATGGTCAGCATTTTTAGCCATTAGGGAAATGCAAATCAAAACAACTCTGAGATTCCATCTTATACCTGTAAGAATGGCCAAGATCAAAAACACTGATAACAATTTATGCTGGAGAGGTTGTGGGGTAAAGGGAACGCTCCTGCATTGCTGGTGGGAATGAAAACTGGTACAGCACCTTTGAATATCAGTATGGCGATTTCTTAGAAAATTAGGAAACAACCTTCCTTAAGACCTAGCAATACCACTTTTGGATATATACCCAAAGGGTGCTCAATCATACCACAAAAACAATGTGTTCAACTATGTTCAGCATTGTTTGTCATAGCCACAACCTGGAAACAACCTAAAATAAATGTCCCTTGACTGAAGAATGGTTAAGGAAAATGTGGTACATTTGTGCAATGGAGTACTACACAGCAGAAAAAAAACAAATGACACCTTAAAATTTGCAGGCAAATGGATAGTTCTAGAAAACATCATATTGTGTAATGTAACCCAGACTCATAGAGACAAATATCATATGTACTCACTCATAAGTGGCTTTTAGACATAAAGCAAACAAAAACAGCCCATAATTCACAATCCTAGAGAACCTAGACAATGATAAAGACCCTAAAAGAGACATACATTGATCTAATCTACATGGGAATTAGAAAAAGACAAGATCTCCTGAGTAAACTGGAAGCATGGGGACCATGGGAGAGGGTTGAAGGGGAGGGGAGCAGAATAAAGTGGATAGCTCAATAAAATCAATAAAAAAATTGGTTATGAAAACCTTTTCTCACCGAATCATCATATTGTCTCATTTTCTAACTACTTAAGTGATCAAAATAAAATAAAACAAAGAATATATCCACTAGTAGATTTACCCCTTTGTTTTGGTCACACTTGTTTCTAATGAGTGTATTTAGTTGGTAGTTAGGTTTGTACCACTATGGCTATAAATTTTTTTATAATTACTTTTAATTTTTAAAAATACATTTTTTGTGATTATAGTATAATTACACCATTTCTCCCTTCACATTCTTCTTCCCAAAGCTCCCATATGTACCTCCTCTCACACACATGCATTTCCTAAACATGGGCAGCTTGGCCCATATAATATTACTTTTCTGTATGTTTCCAGGGCTCACAATTGGTATTGGATAACCAGTTGGTGTGTTTGTCCTTGGGGAAGACTATTTCTTCTGCATTCCTTAATTTTCTATAGTTCTTTGTCTAGGGTTGAGGCCTCAGGAAGCTTGCTCCCCATGCACATTAGTGTGTCTCTTGGTGTCACCTTTGTTCACTTCATGTTTAGGGAGTCATGTTGGTGAGACTTTATGGATGCAGCTTCTTACATAATCTCAGAAAACACAATCTCTGAGCAAACTCCTCATTCCTCTGGCTCTTACTGTCTTCCTCTCCCCTCTTAAAAATAATTATTGAACCCGAGGTGCAAGGGTTATATTATTATTTATACGCTGGACTGGGTTCCACAATTTTGCATTTTGTTCTTATACAGACTGATAAGTGTAGTGCTCATTTCTCATCTGGGAAACGTACCTTGAGACAGATGGAGACTACTACAGAAAACTACAATCCACACACCAATAAAATATGCTGTCTCCCTAGTAAGGTGAAGAGGTGCCTACACATGTGAAAGTGATTGTTCAGGAAGGGCCAGTTAGGAGGCATTTTGACATGTCCATTCAGTGGGACAAAATGCTAGGTTCACTCTGAGTGCCTATGATCTCCCTTGCCATGGGTCTTTGACTAGCTCTGTATTGATGGGCATGAACCTACTCCTGCAGAGCAGGTATCAGATCAAATAGGAACTTAGCTTGTTGCCACAACCGCAGGGTCTCTATCAAACCAATAGTCTCCTCTAGCCTAGCAAGGTGATATGGTAGCCTGACAGGTCTAAAGCTGAGACAGACTGTAGATACATTTTCTCCCCCAACTACCTGCATAACAACTTACAGTACTATGGCTAATTTTTTTTGATAATATACATCTTATAATGGCTTCTGTCCACTAGGAAAGGAATTTCCAGCATGTTTTCTCTGTGCTGCATAATGAAAGTACGTCATGTTCAGGAGTAAGTTCTTATCATCTGATGGAGGAGTGTCTATGTGTTACTTTCATTGGTTAATAAGGAAACTGCCTTGGCCCTTTGATAGGACAGAAAATTAGGTAGGCGGAGTAAACAGAACAGAATGCTGGGAGGAAGAGGGAAGTGAGGCAGTCGTCTTAACTCTCTTCTCTGAGACAGACGCAGGTTAAGATCTCTCCTGGTAAGTGACCACGTCGTGGTGCTACACAGATTACTAAATATGGGTTAAAGCAAGATGTGAGAGTTAGCCAATAAGAGGCTGGAACTAATATGCCAGGGAGTGTTTAAAAGAATACAGTTTCCATGTAATTATTTTGGGGCATAAGCTAGCCAGGTGGCAGGGAGCCCCAGGCAGGATGAAAAGCAGGCCTGCCAGAGGCTCCTTCTACAATCATCCACTTCTGTAGCTATCAAGAGCAATAGCCATAGGATATTCTGTTTTGGAGACCTCTGGGGTCTTCCCGGCCAAGGACTCCTAGGAAGGTATCCCACACTTGGACTAGGGTTTTGGTTTCATAACCTATGGCTGATAGCATCAGCGTTATCCATGCATGTGTGTTATCCAAAATCAAATTCTTTTAAAATTATGTTTTAAATTTATTTGAACTAAGAAGAGAGTTTTGATGTGGCTTCGTCATATATCTTTAGTTTTATTTAACCTTCCCCTGTGTCTGTCTTCTCCCCATCCCAGTTTAAACCTTACCACCCTCTGGTAAGGTTTCCATATCATTTGTATAAATGTGACATCTTTTGATCATTTATAAAACTTTCCTATGATTCTATCATGAGGTTTTTAGAATTAACATTCAGATTTATTGGTTTCATTGTAACATTCTTATACATAGTTTGGTTTTTCTTGTCCTTTCCATTCTCCCCTACACAGCCCTTCTGCCTTCCTCAACCCCTCCAACTAGTCCCTTTCTTCTCCTCAGTAAATACCCTTCTGTATTCATGCCACCTGCATTCTATTGCCCTCTTCCCTCTCAATATTTCTACTTTCTCTTCATACAATCCTTTTCCTGTTTTTTTTTTTTTAACAAAGTGTATCTCCTACATGTATACACATACACAAAAATTAAATTCAAGGATCTATATATTAGATGCAACATGTAATTTTCATCTTTCTGAGTATGGGCTACTTTCCTTAATATGTTTCAAATTCCATCTGTTTTCCTGTGAATGTCATGATTTCACATTCGATCTATGCACATGTATGTTGATGGACGTATCTGGTAGTTCCATTTCATAAAAATATTGAATAGTGCAGCAATAAACATGGATGTGGAAGTATCTTTGTAATTGCCATTATTGCTGTGTTGAAACATCATGAACAAAAGCAACTTGGAGAGGAAAGAGTTTCTTTTGGGGATTTCATATGTTGACTGAGTCACAGACAATTAAGGGAAGTCAAGGCAGGAACTCAAATCTGGCAGGAACCTGGAGGCAAGACCTGATGCAGAGACCATGGAGGAGTGCTGCTTACTATCTTTCTCTCCATGTTTGCTCAGTCTGCTTTCTTATAAAATCCAGGACCACCAGTCTAGGATGGCCCTTCCCAGGGTGGGCTGATCCTTCCCATAACAACAACTAATTTATAAAATACAAATGCATTATTGCCCAATTTTATAGAGGTACTTTCTCAAGTAAGATTCCTTTATCTCAGATGATGCTATATTGTTTAAAGTTGAAATAAAACTTGCAAGGAGTGGGGTAGCTGGATGATATAGTTCTATTTTTATTTTAAATAAAAATAAAATCCCCAAATTAATTTTTTTGAAACTTCAGATTCTTTTAGCTTTCCACAGTCTTTTGTGTTTATATATGAATTTAAAATCTGTTGTATGAAGTTTTACTCTTTCACCTTTTTGAGGGGCCCACAACCCAGCTCCTAAGTAAACCACACATAAAGGCTTATTCTTAGTTGTGGTTGCCTGACTTTAGTTTGGCTTGTTTCTTACCAGCTTTTCTTAAGTTATCCCAACTACCTTTTGACTCTGGGTTTTTTTCTTTTCTTATTTCTGTGTATCTTACTTTCACTCTTACTCCATGGCTGGCTGTGTGGCTGGGTGACTGGGTAGCTATTCCCTGATGTCTTCACCTTCTTGTTCTCTCCTTGCTCCCCTTTCCTTCTCTGGCTACTTGTCTACAACTTCCTGTCAGCCTCTAGCTGACTCAGCCTCCTGACGGCAGGTGAATTTTATTTAATGAAACACATCTTTGCATCTTTCAGCAAATGTTCTAGAGCATAAACAAAAGTAACACACCTTAAAGTAATATTCCACAACCAAAATCATTTTATTTCTTCCAAGTGTGCCATTGCAGTTTTGATGGACATTATGTTGAATCTGTGTGCTTCCAGAAATAGTAATGCTATTTGAAAGTTATTTCTTGCAGGAGTTGGAGTAAATTATTCCATTCTTGACTGGCTTTTAGCTTTGCTGATGGCAGTTCTGCTGTTACTCTGCCTTCGTGTGTGAGTTGGCATTTTTTCCTTACAGCTTTTAATAGTTTCTTTGCTTTGTGTTTCTGACAGCTTGGCTATGGTATCTGATAGAGATGTTCTTCACTGCTTTTATCTATTTGCAGTTGTAAGTGCTTCTTGAGTTTGGCTATTTCTCTTTCTGGCTTTAGGAAGATTTAAGCTCTAATTATATTAAGTAAACTGTCTATGTCTTTATATTTTGTCTCAGTTCTTTCTACTCCATTGTCTCTTAGGTTTAGTTTGTTTAATGTATCACAGGGTTCTTGGAAGATTTGATCTGTTGTTAATGTTTTCTTCCTTATATAAAATTCAGTGTATTGTAATTTTGATCTTACCCTCCATCCCTGAAATCTATTCTTCTGTTGGGCGTTGTCTGTTGATGATGATTCCTGCAGTAATTTAAAAAATGAGATTTGTTTATTTTACATATATGAGTGCATTACAAGCAAGTATGCCTGTTTGTCACATGCATATCTAGTGCCTATGGCTGTCAGAAGAGGGCATCAGATTCCCTAGAACTGAGTTGCAGAGAGTTGAGAACTGTCATGTGGGTGCTGGTAATCAAAATCTGGTCATACGTAAGGAAAATTAGTGCTCTTAACAACGGAACTCTCTCCAGCTATCTGCAGAGATTCTATTTGACTTAGTTGTTCATTTTCAGAATTTCTGTTTGCTTGAAAGTCTTAATTTCCTTTCTGATTTTGTCTCTACATTTTTGTTTTGTCTCCAAACTGCTGACTATTTTTTTTCACATGAGTTACTTTCTTATCCGAGTCCTGAATTGATTTCCTTATCTCTTTCACCTGATTATTTGAGTCCTCCACATATTCAGCAGTCCTCTTTTGACGCAGGGTTTTCTAGAATTTATCTATTGCTTCTAATATTAAGTAATTAGGAGTTTCATGGGGATTGCTGCCTTGTATTTTCTTTTTTTTTTTTTTTTTTTTTTTTTGGTTTTTCGAGACAGGGTTTCTCTGTAGCTTTGGAGCCTATCCTGGAGCTAGCTCTTGTAGACCAGGCTGGTCTCGAACTCACAGAGATCCGCCTGCCTCTGCCTCCCGAGTGCTGGGATTAAAGGCGTGCGCCACCGCCGCCCGGCTGCCTTGTATTTTCTTGGTTTTCCTGTTATGTCTTTATCTATCTATTGGGATATAGGTATTCTCTCATTTTATTTTTTGTTTTCTTGTTTGTTTGATTTTACATGAATCCCCTTGATGAACTGTCTTCAATTGTAATTATGCTCTCTACCACTATTGAAAGGAAAACCAACTGCACGAACAGACACAATGATTTGAAAGCAATTCTGATGCTGGTTTGTCTAGAAGACATTGTGTACTTCATTTGTGTTTTTGTACAGTTCAGAGACAGAAGCCCCAGGGTACTTGCTGGGAAAATGTGGTTTGTAGTTTCATGAGGTTAAGGAGATCAATATTTAAGGAGAGTGGTGAGAAGAGAATAGAAAGAGGGTATAAAGTAGGGAATAAAGTAATACTGAAAAATAAAACTTATGACCCAATACAAAGAAAAAGCAACTGAAGGAAGCTGGGACCAGGAGAGGTGTTCTCCAGGAGAGAGCACACCAATTGATGGTTCAGTGCCGAATGGTCCACCCTGGAAACTACATACACATAATATTATACTGACTGAAAAGGTTATATTTAGGAATACATATGCATATACATATATATATATATATTCAATAACAATTAGTGCAAAAAGGATCATCAATTTGAAGCAGAAGGGTATCTGTGTCTGAAGATTTGGTGGGAGGAAAGGAAAAGGAGAAATGTCACAAGTTATTATAATCTCAAAAATAATATAAGCATATAGCTTCATTGTCCTAAAAGAGTTAATTTCCTCATTATTGCTGTAAAATATCTTATGAAAACAATCAAAGGAATGAAGAACTTAGTATTACTTATTTCCGTAGCCCATCATGGCATGAACATCATGGTAGTGGAAGTTTGAGGAAGTTGGACAGATCTGTCTAGTTTCAGGGAACAGGCAGTGATGAATGCTTGTTCTCAACTACAATCCTTTGTTCTAGTCATTCAGTAACACTGGACGGTGGGATGGTACTGTTCACACACAGAGTGTTAAAATGTCACAATATACCACAATAAATGTAGATCTTGTCCATTAGGCAAATTATGTAAAAATCCATAGGATAAGAAATCCAAAATGTTTTTTCTTATTTATTTATTTATTTGTTTATTTATTTATTTATTTTTACTTTTTGAGACAGGGTTTCTCTGTAGCTTTGGAGCCTGTCCTGGAACTAGCTCTTGTAGACCAGGCTGGTCTCGAACTCACAAAGATCCACCTGCCTCTGCCTCCCGAGTGCTGGGATTAAAGGCGTGCGCCACCACCGCCCGGCCCAAAATGTTTTTTCTTGTTTTTGATTTTAAAGAGTAAAATTACAATTGTGCAGGAGAAATCAGAACATTTACTCTGCTAAATACAATTAGAACACTCTAGCTAATTTATGGTGGCAATTTTAACTGGAAACCAAAATGATATTCCATTTATCTATCCTTTTCTTGTTCTAAATCAAGAATTAAGAAATTTCTATTTCCTAAAAAATTACTTTCCTCTGTGTTTGAGATACTGATATTTCAGTCTTTGTTACACACAGTGATTTAATATTTCTTGCAAATTTAAAAATCTTAGCAGTTTTAATAAAATATTTTGTGGCAAAGGACTGAAGCATAAGCATATTTTGACTGAAAATATAAAATATAAACAAATTATACATATTTTCATATATTTAAATGTTATAAATTATTTTTAATAGTATCATCAATTAGTGGGTTGATTAATATGTATGTATGTATATACCTATACATACACACAGGCTAAATTAATAATGTATTTTGTTAAAAGATTTTACACATATTACACTAAACCCAGGGCTAAGTGTATCTTTCTTAAACAGAATTTTCCATCCACAACATTGTGTCAAAGCATTTCACTTCTAATCTATGTATCTATTTTTGTATCTATCATCTATCTATTGTCTATCTACCTATTATCTATAACCATCTATCTATAGCAATCCTCTATGTATAATCTATCTATCTATCTATCTATCATCTATCTATCTATCTATCTATCTATCTATCTATCTATCTATCTCTACCTATCATCATCTATCATTTCTCTTTCTCTTTATCTATCTATCTATCTCCATTCATCTATCTATCTATACCTATCTACCTCTATTGATCTATTCTCTGTGATGTGGGATTCCCCTCTGCAAGCTGTGAATATGTTTTATTATTATTGGTTAATAAAGAAGCTGTTTTGGGCCTATGTCAGGTCAGAATAGAGCAAGTCAAGAATTCCAAGCAGAGATAGAGGAGAAAAGTAGGCAGAGTTGAAGAGATGCCATGTAGCATCTCAAAGCATTTTCAAAGGTGAAAGAAGCCCACCCTGGAACCTTACCAGCAAACCATGAGCCTCATGGTAAAATACAAAATAATAGGAATGGATTAATTTAAGATGTAATAGTTCGTTAATAAGAAGCCTGAAATAATAAGCCGAGTAGTATTTTAATTAATACAGTTTTTGTGTGAATATTTTGGGCCTGGGCACTGGGAAATGAACAAGCAGCCTCTGCTTACTTCTATGTACACAGAGGTTAGAGGGAGCTTGTACTTTCCTCTTTCCCCTACATAGGCCCTAGAATAGAAATCAAGGTGTCAGGCTTGGTAGAAAGTGCTTTTACTCATTGATTTATCTCACTAGCCCTGATATAATTATACTAACTTTATATAATAATTGGTTATATAATGCACACATGTTTTTGTGAACACCTGATTTTTGACACAAAAGCTAAATTATACAATAGAAAAAAGAAAGCATCTTCAACAAATGGTGATTGCATAACTGGATGTCAACATGTAGAAGAATGAAAATAGATTAATATCTATTCCCATGCACAAAACTCAAGTCCATATGGATTAAAGACCTCAATATAAAGCCAACAACACTGAACCTGATAGAAGAGAAAATGGAAAGTAGCCTTCAATGCATGGGCAGGGGAGATCACTTCCTAAATATAATACCAGTAGCAACAGACACTGAGAGCAATAATAAAAAACGAGACTCCCTGAAACTTAGAAGCTTCTGTAAAGCAAAGGACAGAGTCAATAAGACAAAAAGACAACCTACTGAATGGAAAAAGTTCTTCACCAACCGCATATCAGACAAAGGACCGAACTCCAAGATATATAAACAACTCAACAAATTAGACATCAAAATTCCAAAGAATTCAATTTAAAAATGGGGTAAAGAACTAAACAGAGAATTCTCAGCAGAAGAATTTCATTTGGTCAAAAGACACTTAAGGAAATTTCAACATCTTTAGCCAGCAGGGAAATGCAAATCAAAACAAGTCTGAGATACCATCTTACACCAGTCAGAGTTGTTAAGATCAAAAACATGAATGATAGCTTATGCTGGAGAGGATGTGGTGTAAAGGGAACACTCATACATTGCTAGTGGGAGTACAAACTTGCACAACCACTCTAGAAATCAGTATGGTGGTCTTTCAGAAAACTGGGAATAAACCTACCTCAGGACCCAACAATATCACTCTTGGGCATATACCCAAAGGATGCTCAATCATACTACAAGGACATCTGTTCAACTATGTTCATAGCAGAATGATTTGCAATAGCCAGAATCTGGAAATAATCTAGATGACCCTCAGCTGAATACTGAATAAAGAAAATGTGGAACATTTACACAATGCAGTACTACTCAGTGATAATAATCAATGACATCTTGAAATTTGCATGAAAATGGATGGAACTAGAGATACCATCCTGAGTGAGGTAACCCAGACTCAGGAAGATGAACATGGTATATACTCACTCAAGTGGGTACTAGCTGTAAAACAGAGGATAATGAGCCTATAGTCTATGACTCTAGAGAAGCTAAGTAACAAGGTGAATACACACACACACACACACACACACACACACACACACACACACACATACACACACCCTGGGAATGGGAAAACTCCTGAGAAAATTGGGAGCATGTGAACGGGAGGAAAAGGGAGTGTGGAAGGACAAAAAGAAGGGAGAAGGGGAGGAGCAAGGAGAACGTGAGGGAACAGGATAGTCGAGATGGAGGAGGGACAGAGATGGAGAGCAAGGAAAGATATCTTGATTGAGGGAGCCATTGTGAGGCTGGCAAGAAATGTGGCACTAAAGAAATTCCCAGGAAATATTTAAATATCAAAAACTAAAAATGAAAAAGATGCCACAGGCATTTGACATTGGTGACTATGACGCAGGAAGAATTGTTAGTCATCTACAGAGAATGCTGAGTGGTGAAATTAGAATTCCAGGCCTATAAGGATGAAGGACTTCAGTAAATATGTGTGTATACAAATGCACATGTAAGTAGATGCAATATTCTGAAAATGTGTCTTATGTTCTACAAGACTGGAACTTTCCTTGAACCTCAGAGTCAGAATTAATAACACTCTTAAGACAAGAGTGTTAGTTTATTGTATACTCAAACTGTTTAAAAAATCAACCCTATTTACCTTGGATTCACATGTAATCTGCTTTTACAAACCAAGCTAATGGACAACTGTGTTCTCAAATTATGCACTCCTCCATGCCCCTAACCCAGGAATTACCTGTGAACCATTTGCTATTCATCCATGAGGTTGGCCCAAGCTAAGACCCTAAGCAATAGTGGAGAGGGTGCCCAAACTGGCCTTGCCCTGTATTCAGATTGATGAGTATTCTAAATGTCACCATAGAACTTTCATCCGGGAACTGATGGAAACAGAGGCAGAGACCTGTAGCAGAGCACTGATTTGATCTCCTAAAGCCCAGTTTAAGAGTGAGAGGAGTGAGAATATGAGCAAAGAAAATAAGAGCAAAGACCATGATGGGGACACCCACTGAAACAGTTTACCTGAGCTAATGGGAGCTCACCAACTCCAGCCAGACAGAGAAGGAACCAAATTGGACCCTCTGAATGTGGGTGACATTTGTATGACTGGGGTAGACTGCAGGGTCACTAACAGCGGCAGCAGGATTTATCCCTACTGTTTGTACTGGCTTTTTGGGAACCCATTCTCTTTGGTGGATACCTTGCACAGTGCAGATATAGTAGGGAGGGCCTTGAAACTTTCCCAAAGCAATGTGCCTTACCCTCTCTGTGGAGTGGATGGTGGGTGGGGTGGGGGAAGGCTGTGGAAATGAGAAAAAGGGAGGAAGTGGGAACTGGGATTAGTGTGTAAAATAAAAAAAGAATTTGTTTTCTTTTTTAAAAACATACAATAAAATGAAAAATGCTTTCACCCATTGAGCTATTTCACTAACCCTGATATAATTTATTATACTAATATAATATATAAATATAATATGTATATTCATGTAATAATTGGTTATATAATGCATAAATATTTCATATATACATGGACATTCCATGTCTGCAAGTCCTAGCTGTGTTTCCATGGGCAATCTCTGTGTCATTACTACTATATCGCTGAAGTTCATGTAATAACTTACCTAGTTTTTCAGAATCTTTTGTGAAGTAGATAAACTCACACAAGTAAGGCCTACAGGAAATGTCTGATTTCTAATAATAACTTTTTACTCTTGTGTTAAATACTGTGGTGATCCCAGGGACTAATCTACTCATCAACTCCCTACCAACCAGACTGAAACCTCAGAGTTAGTCCCATCCATTCACTGAGTACCTGACCATCAGCAAAGCATTAACATTTTCTGTGCTTTGTTTTCTTATTTCTATAGTGGAATTGGGTTGTGGTATAAGGATTTGTGAGATTCAAACTCAGATGCCAAGGAAGGAGTAGGGTCATGGAGGTTTGGTACTTTAAGAGAATGTGAGGAGTTTTAGGCAGACAAAATATACTTTTTTACTGGCACATGGGCCACAAACAGGCTGATGCCAGCAGATACCTAGGCCTTAGGTTGTCCTACAAAGGTCATACACCATCACTGAGGGATGTCAGGGCAGGAACCTAGAGACAGAAACTAAAGCAGAAGCCATGGAAAAATGTTTGTTATGGGTTTGCTCTACTGATTTGCTCAGTTTATATTCTTATGCAATCCTGGATCACCTGTCCTGGGGTGGCACCACCTACAATGACCTGGGCCCTTCTACATCAATTATCAATAAGAAAATATCCCATTGCCTTGCCAACAGGATCAAATTGATGGAAGCATTTTCTCAGCTCAGGTTCCCTCTGGTCAGATGGCTATAGCTTGTTTAGAGTTGATAAAAGAAACGAACAGACACAGCGAGACAACACAAGTAATAATGCAACAGGTTATGTGATGTGTAGTTTTGGTTTCTCCAGACATCCTGTGTCAGTCATTTGTGCTGATCCATAGACCTCCTCAGATGCTCGGTGTCAGCCATCCTCTATCTGATACTTGCTGGTTATCCACACCAGCACTATATTGTCTAAACATAAACTGGCCCTTACAGCCCTGTTTTCTAGAGGATGTTATTGCACTAGAGCCTCTGAAATGATGAATACATACCATAATTACATGTCTAGTGTACATCCACTATTCCCACGAGGGACTGGATTTTAAATCTCAGTTGGCTTAAATGATTGATTACCCTTTCTGACATGGAAGATTTATAACTTTTTATGACTCTAAATTTACTGCCATTTCATCGACAAAACAATACTTTAACTAGAAATATAGTTTTTAGACTACCATAGAAACAACTTGCTTTTAGGGAATATTTTAGGCACTGAGACAGCCTTACTTCTCAGATGTCATATCAAGTTGTCTTTTGCTGATATTCCCATACTTTAATTGTGTTAAAGACCTTGTTTGTGATTTTTACTTAATTATTTAGGATTGGATCATAGATTCAAAATCAGCTCAAATATCTTCCATTCTGAAAAGTAGATGTTAATAATAAAAAAAAATGAGTGTACAGTGGTTTTTCTCCTTGCATACATTTAGAATTTAGAATTCCCCAAAAAGCCTTTAAAAATCTTTGTGTTTGGCTCCTGTTTCTACAATCCTGTTTTTTTGTTTGTTTGTTGAAGGTGGTGATTCAAAACTGTCACACGAAAGCCACTCACTAATATCTTGGGTGAAGAACAACATAACACCAGTTCTTACAGCACTGAAGGAATTAGAGCCATGCATTGCTATTCACATTTCAGAGCCGCATTCGGAATGCGGCTGAGCCCCTGAGGGGATTAGAGGAATCCTCCTTTTGACAGACAGGCCAGAATTGGGCTGCAGAGGAACCTGGATTACATGCTGAGAGCCAGGAGCTGTGGGTTTTCTCCCTGCTTGTTAAGCTTGGGCTGCTGCATGAAATAAGTACACGAAGAGATCGCTTTCTTATAAAGTACAGCATAAATGTGAAGAGCTTGGTGTTTGGTAGAAGTGGAAGTTTTGGGTACGTGGGTTTGAACTGGGTAAATAAGTCTGACTGGCCAGTTGGAGCAGAGTTGTGGAACTCACGGTGACTAAAAAGAAATAGTGGGTCCCATCTATTTCCTCTTTCCAAGTGATTTACAGTTGCATCATCTTCCTTCCATCTGTGACTCTAAAAATATAGATAAAATGTCTGGCCTCTAACATATAGGCCCTGACAATGAAAGTTTTAGCTGTTGATTTTCTTTTAAATGGTCTTAGGTGTCATTTGTGACCTAAATTTAAATTTAAGAGTTCTTCTGCTACCCAACCTTTCCAGATCAAAAGCTTCTTTTTTTATATCTAAAGACATATGAAGTCATAGGGTATTTTGTTTTTATTAAACAAATTAACTGATTTAAATAGCCGTGTGAATTTGTCAACTTGTAATAAATTCTTGCTACATGAAGCATAGAACTTATATTTCATTGATTAATATATCTTACTTGCATTAATCCAGATACATGAGAAACACACACACACACACACACACACACACACATGCATGCACGTGCACACACTCACACACATACACAGTTACAGGCTGCTTGCTGGTATGGAATGAGAACAGAGAATTTATGTTAATTGACCTGTTGGACATCAGAATTAAAACAGGTTTCATTTCATTAACTAGCTTTCCTATCTTCTGAGCCACTTGTTTAAGATGAACACTACTAGTATTTCCTTTTCTTTCTGCCCCAATACGTACTATATACTACCATCACAAAATATAGGTATGTAACATTCTATATTTTTGTTTTATATAGGTACATCTTATTCCTAGGTATAATAATATAATAATAATATTTGACTGCTTTTAGTTCTCTGCTTGCACTGGCTCACTGGAGTTGATAAAGCCATTTCAGATTTCTGTCATTGACACGGATGTAGCTTTAATATGTGGTTCATGAAGGAATAGTTTTGTATTTGATATGTCAAAAGTCTGAACCCTAGTGTTTGTTAGGAAACTGAATGAGTTCTCAGGGTCTAGCCATCTTTCTAATGACTAGTTATCAGTTTTCCCTTAGAGGAGTCTGATCAATAATTTTTAGACACCATAGACCCAGGTTTTCTTCAGATTTCTCTTTTGCTTCCTTTACCTTTCCCTGAGTGTCTTGAAACTCGCATATTTTAGGATGATTATCTTACTATTTTGTGTACAGAAAACATTGCTATTAGGTAGCCTTCTCAGGATATCTCTCTCTATATGAGCCATTTGTCTCCTCTGTAATGATATTTTTGGTGTCTTTGTTAGAAATTAATTCAAAAGGTATGGGTGATTATGTAGAAACTCCTTCACTGGATGTCTTCTGTGCTAAGGCTCCATAAACCTGTGGAGTCTCTATGACATTGCCAACATTTTAGGACATGCTGAGTCTTGAAGGTCTAAATAGGAATGTCTCTTTTAGATGCTTCAGAATGCTTTCCTCTGATCAATTATGTATTGATTTTAACGTTTAAATCTTACAAAGCAAACATTTCTTTTATTTATAAGTTCTTGGGGAAATGTTCCTTTAATACTGAAATGGAGATTACATTGAACCATCTGGTAAGCAGATTGATAGTTCAAGCAAAAAACAGTAGTTATGAAATTTACTCATAGTAATTTGGGGAACCAAGATATATAAACCTGTTTCTAATTACTGTGAAACTTAGTTACTATTTCAATTGGCTTCCTGTGAAAATAACAAGAAGTCAAGTTTATATATCAGAGAAAATAAGAATTATTATTTGGAAGTATGCTATTTTATTCAGTGAAGTAAATTAATGACTGCCTATCATGACAGCCTTTCTATTTTATTAAGCATATAAATTTTAAATAAACCAGGATCTACATGAACATAAAATTGGTATATGTTCTATATTTCATAAATACTGAATTTTGAATCTAAAGTCAAGTGCCACACAAAATATTATTCAGTAAATTCTTTATAAACCTGTCAATTAAAGTTTCAAAGGAGATG
Organism: Arvicola amphibius; assembly: GCF_903992535.2. Taxonomy (NCBI): domain Eukaryota; kingdom Metazoa; phylum Chordata; class Mammalia; order Rodentia; family Cricetidae; genus Arvicola; species Arvicola amphibius. The sequence continues at coordinate 87,558,213 of NC_052055.2, forward strand.
AATATTAATATGCATCCATTGCCATATAATTTTTTTCAAATAACTTATTAATTACCTTTCCTGTGAATTTAATTTTTACCCAGTATATCTTAGAAAAATATGCCATGTTGGACAAAAAAAGCCTATTTATGTTTAAAGATAGATGGTCTCAAATATTTGTAATTTTGTCATTTGTCATATTTTAAAAGCAGTTTCTGTAGCTTATTTTTTTTATTAGACTTAGAAAGACGTAAGTAAAAATGAGTAATTAATCCCTTGTTAAACTTATCTGGCTTTTTAAAAAACATTTTTTTCTGATGCAGTCTGCCTACATAAATAGTACATGCTGCTCTGTGCTACCATTTAAGTGTTCACAACTAAACAAATATAAATGTGGTTTGTTATCATTCACATTAGTAAGAACATGGACTAAATAGATTTTTTAAATTAAAAAAGAATGTACTTACTGGGAAGAAGCAACAAAATATTTAAATGATCTATGTATGATTTCTCTTTACTAGCAAAAGTAAGACTCAACGAGATACTTAATTTTTAAATAACTTACTGTAATATTTTATGAAATAATGTGCTGCATATGGTTTGTGACAATATTGTTTTCCTTTTTACTTTAAAACAAAGTCTTTAAGGTTGGGGTGGTAAAACCCTGAGTCACATGCACTAAAACTTGTATTTTATAGATGAAGAAAAGAAGACTCAGAAGGGAGCCTTAACCACTCACATATTTGAAACTAACCAGGCAAGTTTAGTGAGTTGCCATTCACAGTTCTTCCCTTTATCCCCAAACTGCCATACTATTAAATTCAAAATACTATTTTGTAGATTTCTCCTAGTGCTAATCCTATGCTAAGGTTCTTCCTGTATTTTGAGAGGCCAGTGCTTTTGTTGCAGTATATACTGTTTCCTATATAAGGGGCTAGGAACTCCTTATGGAAGGATGACAAGGCATGAATCCATGCTTTGGATCCAGCTTCTGGGAACTGATCTACTTTCAAATCCAGTTATATCACTATCAAACATATACCCAAAGATGTTTCATCCTACTACAGAGACACTTGCTCAATCATGTTCATGGCTGCTCTATTCATAATAGTCAGGAATTATAAACAGCCTACATATCCATCAACAGAAGAATGGGTGAAGAAAATGTGGTTCATTTACACATGGAATATTACTCAGCCATTAAAGAAATATAATCATCAAGTTCATAGGTAAATGGACAGAGTTAGAAAATACCATCTTGAGTGAATTAACTTAGACCCAGAAAGACAACTATGGTATGTATTTGCTTATATGTGGACAGTAGCTCTTAAACTATTGATAAACAAGCTAGAGTCCATATAACCACAGAGGATAAGTATAGAGTAAAGGACTAGGGAGGAAGGATGGATATACAGACTAGGTATGGGTGGGTGGGTGTTTGTATAGAATGAGAAGATCAAATGGGGAGAAAGTGGGAAGAGAAGGTCAGGCAGGGAATATGGGGAGGGTAAAATAAAACTAAGAACTATTTGAGGTATATTATAAAAACAATACATAAATGAAGGTGATCTAGATGAAATTGCCAAATGATGGGAAGACAGAACCCCAACTAGAAATTTCTCATCAGCAAATGAATTTAATTGAGTTGTTGGTCAAAGAAGTCCCATGGGAGCCTCCCAACAACCCAGGCTGTTCTTTAGGCTATTGATTATTCTCCACAAATGGACAATAAGGTCTTATTCCTGAAGGGAATACTTAACACAACTCATTGAATATGGATAAGTCAAGCTGGTAACTATCTAGAAGTTTGACCCCTATGACCTAATGTTCATGGTACTACTGGAAGTTCATGGTACTGCATACTACCAAAGAAGAAAGGCAAACACCACTTTACAAACCCTTTGATCTACGATGCTGATCTTCCTGTAAGATAGTTGTTGTAATAATGGCACAAAGCTTGTGAATGTAATCAACTCTCTTAGTTAGGCTTTTATATTTCTGTGAAAAGACATTATGATTATGGCAACTCATAAAGAAAACATTCTATAAGCTGTGGCCTGCTTATAGAATTAGAGGTTTAGACCATTATTATCATTGTGGGGAACATGGTGGTGTGCAGGCAGATGTGGTGCTGGCTACATTTGATATGCAGTCACAGCAAGTTGACTGAAGCACTGGGTGGTATCCTGAGAATAGGAAACCTCAAAGGCTACCTCCACAGTGATACACTTCCTCCAACAAGATTATACCCACTCCAACAAATCCATACATCTGAACAATATGTCATTATATGAGATTCTAGGGACCACTTTTATTTACACTACCACACCAACTAATATCTGTTTTGACTTAAATACCACCCCAGAAAATGGAGCCCATGCTTGACACTGCTTGGTGACCACAAACCTGGACTAGATAGTCCAGGTGCTGTGGGACAATGGTCTTGTACCCTGTAAAGATTTGTTACTTGTATTTTAATAAAACACTGATTGTCCATTAGCCAGGCAGAAAGTATAGGGTGGCAAGAACAGGAGAATTCTGGAAAGAGGAAAGACTCAGTTTGCAGTTGTGACCCAGACTCAAAAGAAGCAAGATGAGAATACCTTGCTGATAAAAGGTACCAAGCCATGTGGCTAACACAGACAACAATTATGAATTAATTTAAGATGTAAGAAAGAGTTAATAAGACACCTGAGCTAACAGGCCAACCAGATTAAAATAAATGTAGGTCTCTGTGTATATTTTTTGGGACTAAAAGGCTAAGGGACCAGATGGGACAGAAATATCAGCCAACAGCCCAGGAACCTAGGCCAAAAAAAATAATAAAGGAATGCGGTAATAAACATTTCTAACAACATTTTGCTACACTCATAGATCAGCGTCTTGCTCAGTCATCATCAGAGCAGCTCCCTCCTGCAGCAGATGGGAACAAATACAGAGATTCACAACTGAACAAGGGGCAGAGAGGGAGAAACCTTGAAAGACTCAGCCCTAAAGGGGATGTTTTGTAAAATCTCTCCACACAGGACACAGAGAGCTCGAGGGAAAAGAGGACACCAAGGAAACAAGACTTTCTAAGCAAAGCATAACCTGTGTACATATGAACTCACAGAGACTGAGGAGGATGCGCAGGGACTGAACGGGTCTGCACTAGATAGAATCCTAAAGGTGAAACAAAGAGCGGATACATGACACCCACTCCAAACACCATCTCCAAAATATAACCATTTTCAAATAGAAATTAGTTTTCTATCAAGGTTTTTTTTTTTTTTTTTTTTTTCTGGGAAAACAAACTGCTTTTAAGGGTAGGCCCCATGACCAGCAGTAGATGGCCAATACAAAACGAACTAAATAGAATCCTTGGAGGTTAATCACCTCAAATTGTTGTGTCAGGGCATTTAAAAAAAAACCTTACAGGTTTTTTTGTGTATATATTATGTACCCTGGTTTTGTATTTTTATGGGACTCCTATATGTGTGAATAAGTGTACCTCTGTATCTCTATGTGTTTCTTATGCTTTTTTCTTTGGATCTTTTCCTTCTGTTATTTTTGTCATATTCCAATTTGTTTGCTTTCATTTTATCTTAGTTTTTATTATTGTATTTTATTCTTTAGATGCCTGTTTGTTTTCTAAGAAGATATGGAAAGGGTATGGATTCTGATGGGAAGAGGCGTGGAGAGGAACTGGGAGATTTGGGGGTAAGGGAACCTGTAATCATATTGTAGGAAATAAATTTATTTATTTATTTATTTTTGATTTTTTGAGACAGGGTTTCTCTGTGGCTCTGGAGCCTGTCCTGGAACTAGCTCTTGTAGATCAGGCTGGCCTCGAACTCACAGAGATCCGCCTGCCTCTGCCTCCCGAGTGCTGGGATTAAAGGCGTGCGCCACCACCACCCGGCTATTAATAAATTTATTTTGTATAAAAGAAAAAAAGAAGAATCCACTTTCTACCATAAATGGTTGAACATCTGGAAATCTCAAAAGAATTCTGGAAATCTCAAGGTATAAAAATCTTTGGGAATAGGAAATTCGTTCTACAAAATATCCTCTTGGTATTGAGGAAGGTTGTTAGTGTAACTCTGGAATTTGCCTTGTTGATTTTTAATGTGAAGGAATCTTAACATTTACCCACATAACCTCAACATATATACATAAATATCTCAGGCTTTACCACAATAGAAGTAAAGTTTATACAGAAGAGGTTGAGGTTTTAATCCTTTAACCATCTACATACTTGACCTGTCACCTCATTGTCTGAAGCTCTGTGACTCAGCTCATGGATACTTATAATTCTTTGTGTCTTCTAGTTTCATGAACCTTCATCATTATAAAATACCCTTGTTTTGTTATTCAGATTATATAGTTTTCTTGAATTTTATGCTAACGTGAACATTTCTTTCTTAAAAACCATCTCCTTATATTTATGATTTGCATGGAACATATTTTCTTATTAATTTATTCTATTTGATTCTATTTCACTTCTTCCTTGTCCTCCCCTCCCCCTTCGCCTCCCTTTTATTCGGTGTGTGGCATATGCCTATGTACAATAACCTGTATAAGCACATGGGGGAAAACAGAGGTTAACATTGGGATGGCTTCCTCAATGATTTTTCTCCATATTTGTTTCTTTCTTCTTTTTGTGTGGTTTGTTTGTTAGTTTTTCTGAGACAGAATCTCATTCTGAACATCAAGTCCATTTATTGGCTTGCACTTGCTTGTCAAAGGGCCTCCAGGACCCACCTATTCCAGTGTCTTCAGGGTGTTACAGGTGTGCTTCTCCATCCTAAGTTTTTATGCTGATGCTGTGGTTTTGAATTCTGGTCCTCATGCTTGGGCAGCAAGACTTAACCACCATCCGTGTCAGCTCCCCAGTCACTTATTAGCTTGTTTATATCTAAAGTAATCACTGTAGACAGCAGAGAGTTCAGGTTCATTTATTTCTGTGTTTTAAACCACTTTAAGGATCTATGACTTTCAACTGCAGAATTCAGTCAGTTAACAATTACTAATGTAACTTCATTTAGGCCTACAATTTTAATGATGCTTTTATCTCTTCTTCTGTGGTCACCCTTTTAAACTTTTTCCCCTCTTTATTAGGAATTATTATGTTTTCCAACACTTTATCGTATCTATTATTTTCTCTTTGCTTTTTATATAATGGTAGTTATGGGAATTATTTATGTCTTTTAAGACCGCATAATCTATACAGAGCTTGTGTTTTATCAGTTCAAATGACACATGGAAGTCTTAGTGTGGTGTAGGTTCCTTTATCTTATCTTTCATTCTGAATGCAATAGTTATACAAGTAGTATGCTTAATAATACAGTGCTACAAAATTTGTTAATATCTATGTCAGTATTGTTTTTGAGAATTTCAAACATGAATACTGTAAATATACCATGTATATTTAAAATAAATACTCTGTGTTTCCCATACTCCTTGTCAATTTTATGTACTGTTTTGCATTACTTAGCATTGTTGCTCATATGTGCATGTACACATGAATATGTGCAAATATGACCTTATGAGTTCATTTAGTGTCTCCATTTTATATATATCTTTAGGAATGACAACATGGGGTGTAGATAGCCTTTTAAAGCTCTCATATAGTTTAGGACACTTAGGAGAAAAAGAAATTTACTCATATTTATGTCATTTTCATTATTAAATCTTCTTAAAGTTCTACATGTCTACCTGGAATTCTATGGGCTATGTCTATGGGTTAGTCTTCAGCTTTCCTTTTATTGAAGGTCTCCTTGTAAACATCTTATAGACATTTTTAAACCAAAGGTAAAAAAACCACCTGTTTCCATCAGATTCAAAGGATAGGTTTTTTTGAACTATAAAACCCAGAATTAACATTTCTTTTGTTTTTGCCTGCAGTAGAAGGGTGTCTCCTGGCTCCCTTTTCAAAAAAAAAAAAAAAAAAAAAAAAAAGTAGAATTCAACACTGAGTTCCACAAAGAGCCTATCCAGGCAACAGCTAAAGGACACATGTAAAAGTCCATCACATTTCCCTATTTTTAATGACATTTTTTGAGGCAACAAGTTAGGCTTAGGACAATGATGAGAGCATTTCTACATACTCGTAAGTAAAAATGTGTGTTTTATGATGTATCTATTCAGCAATTTGTAGTCACTTATCTTTAAAAATAAACACTCAATCTTTTTTTGTCTCAACCTAAAAATGCAGAGTAACTTCACCTTTTTGTAAATGATAAACAAAATTAGACAAAATATCACCTAATAAGTTTCTTACATTTCCAATGTGTAAATGCTTCCTCTCTCTGCATCTCGTCTTGTACTTTTGACATTAATCTTTACTACTGCTAAACTCACTTAAATCATTTCTCCATTTATTTATTAAATTTATTTAACTTATTTACTTAGTTAAATTTCTATTACTTTGCCTTGATTGAATCCATCCTTTCAAAGTGGAATTCATATTTGATTTTTATATGTATCCTTTGTAATGCATTCAGTTCCCTGCATTTAGAAAGTACTCAGTACTTTTAATATGCAAGGGATTTCTTTTTAAAAACCTTTGTTTTTTATTTATATTATGAGGGACACGAAAACTGCCTACTCAATCCAGATATGGATCTGAAAACAGGCCAAAGTAACATTATTAGCAATATCTATGCTGGTTAACCAGTGAGTTTACTGGGGTCACCTACAAGAATATGGGTGAGAGAATACTTAGAGAAGCCTAGTTGGCCCAAATGCCGCTGCTTCACTGAAAGCCCACCCCAGTGGAGTGACATGATGGGATGTTGGAGTTTTTTGATGTCTTTCAGGCAGTCCCATGGCATTTCAGATGGTTAAAGTCTCCTCTAAGAAATCCTCAGGGAGTCTCTTGCAGGCAGTTCTGCCCCCTCTTGCCTTCCTACCAGCTGTTCGATGCTTCTGCAACCTGGCAGATATCTTGTGAATCTTGTAAATTTCAGCTTTCCAAGGCCTGTGAGGTTGTGGACTTCCTGTGATTAGGAGCCTCTTCCCTTCAATCAGGAGGGAGCGTTTTCATTTGCAGAGTTGGCTATGCACAAGAAATGACAAACCCGCCTACGTGTGTACCATGATGTGATTGAAGGGTATTATACTCTCCTCTCTGTAGGAAGGAACAACAAAAATATATGTTAGAGGTGTTCAAATTTAGACTGTATGTATGTGTGTATGTATGTATGCATGGCATAGATATATACTTGAGAGAAGTACATTAGAGGATTCAGTGAAACATGGTCCTAAAGATTTTAATGTTAGTATGTTATTCACATGCTATTTAAAGCAATAAAGAGAAACAATAACAACAAAAGTTGAGTTCCTAAGCCTGTTTTAATAGGAAAAAGGTTCTAGAAGAAAATAATGAAATGGAAAAGAATCTCATACTCCTATACAGTATTATGGAACCTGAAACATGAACGGTGAGGTGAGTGCTTGATTTAAATCTGGAGAAGGGAGGGGTTATATGTGGGAGAGAGAGGCCTGAGATTAAGGGGAACTTTTATAAGAATAACTTTCTAGACCCAATATTACCACTTAGCTGATTTTAATGTGAAAGTTGGGGAGGGTCTAGAATTCAGTTTTATAGGTTTAAAAAGAGCCATTGCTATATTTCACATCTACCTTATACAATCTATGGGGAGATATCCCACATTAGCACAGAGGTTTTGGGACCTTGGTATTAATTACACTCTTAGTATCTGGTATTTCAAGATTGGATAGTCAAATCACAAGAGAATTAAAATTAGTTATTTTTGCTTTATCTGGTAATGTAGAAGTCATATCATGCGTGAAGATTGGCGAACTGATAAATATGAACTTAAAACATTAAATAGCAGCTGCAAAAATTTGTTTAAAAATATTCTTAAGAGCCTGTATCAATTAAGATGCTCTTGGCTACAAGTAAAAGAGATTTTGAGTTGGATGAGTGGAGAGTTGACAATTCAGGCATTATAGAATCCTGGACTGGTGCTTATCTAGGTTCAAATGGAAGTCTGCTGGAGTTGAGAGATATAAGGTATTTTTAAAAAACACAAATACTGTATGTTTTCTGTTCTCACTAGTAAAATTAACTATGTGTGGAAAGAAACCTGTTAATTAGTTAAATTTAACTGGTCCATGATGTGTATATTCTCCCAAGCACCACAAAGTTCACAGTAAGAATATTTAATTATATCTGTCAATTGAAAAAAAAAATCAAGAGATACACCCATGGGAAACTGAAAACCTGAGTCAGATCCTGATAACTCCAAAAATGGGCCATTCGTATGTCAAACAGATTGATGCAGACTAATTATACTTTGGAGACTGAAATAAATAAAGCAGCAGATTAACAAGTGTGAGTGTAACATTTGAAAATGAAAAGTTTGCTTTAATGACTGAGTCAGACAATTTCATTAACAAAATGCACACCCGATGATGTATTTTAAATGGCACTGTCACAAAATGGGAAAGTATCAGACTCATTACTATCTGCAGATGTTTTGTGTAAATTTTAAACTGTACAAATAAATTGATGTTTCAATGTCTATAAGCCATCTGTCATATTTTACTAATCTGTCAGCTCTTTGTGGAAGCCATCTGTCAATTTCTTTGTTGAAAAATATAGCTAATTAAGGTGATTTATCCTAAATACAAATTATATTAATTGAGTTTACAAATAATTAAGTATATTCTACGTCTTCGTTATAAAATAGCACAGGGAACTGTACATTTTATACTGGGAGTACAGAATACCTTTTCTCTTTTCTATCTTTCTTTGCTTTGATTGTAGCTTTAACAGCTATATGATGTCGATGCATAGAATTCCAAACTTCCACTCTTAAATTTTAATATGTATGGTGAAACCCATGCTCTGTCTTCTGCTGCCAGATGCCTCCCCCCCCCCCCTTTTCAGCTGCTAACTCTATCCCTCTTTACATGAGGGATCTTCAGTGGCTCTTTTCCACCCTCTGCAGGGAGTAATGTGCTTCAGACACCAACACACTACTCACCTGTCTCTGCTCAGCAGGTGACCAAACCTAGCTTTATGAGTTGGATCCCATCACGGTCCACCCTGAGTTGAATTCTCTGTAGAATATGGAAGGTCTCTGGGTTCCATTTTTCTTCTAAACCTCTCCAGAGATATCCATTGTGTCTCCAAAGATTTTTGAGTACTGTGCCACCAAGAATCTATGGAAAACTAAAGTTGATTCATACCCTCTTTTAGTTCACTCTAGTTTCTGCCCATTCCTCACCACTACCTCATGGGCGAGATGTTGCATACAGTGCTGAGGAATCATTAAAAATTTTCTTAATATGTGCCGTGTGAACATGGTCCAAACCTCTCATAAACATTTGTTGCCTTTTGTACTACCTTTTCCACGGTCTAGTTCTGACTTCTGGTTAAAAAAAGAGTAAGCTTCCTCTATTCCTTCCTCTAGCTTCTCTCAAGTCCCTGGGAAACAGACATCTGATGGTGTCTCTACACTGATTCGTGCCACTTAAAATGGAAAGAAACTTGTTTATCCTGGAGAACTATAATACAGGGCATAACTAACTGTGACCATGTTTAAAATATTATGATTTTATGACTATCTTTGGAACAGTTTTGTTCCTGTTATTCTTTACTGGAAACTGCTTTTGAGAAGGCTGTATCAAACACATCTTTAATTTTCTTCTTTCCCTCTCCCTCCCCAACTGTGTGTGTGTGTGTGTGTGTGTGTGTGTATTGCTCTCTCCTCTCTTATAGCATTCTAAGAGAAGGAAATAGCCATGTTTAAAGCAGCCTTAGATTGAGGTCTGCTTACAAGGATGGATTGTGTATGATCAGCAGCCCCCAGTGAGGAACTTATCCTCCTGAGACATGCATAAATGACTTGGCAGTGGAGTACCTCTTGGTTGTCTGGTGGCAGTGAAGTACCTCTTGGTTGTCTGGTACCATAATATTTTCTGTGACAGTCTAAGGATTTTGCTAGTCTATCATGATTCTGACCCAGAGACACTGAGAAAATAAATACATTTGAAGACACTAAGATTTTTGATAATTTTTACAGTAAAAAATAAGTAATAGTGATCTATAGAGTTTTATTAATTTATATATCAAGAAAAAACACCAAAGGAATTCTCATATTCTATGTATATAATACATAGAATTAAACTATGCTAAAATTCATTAGTATTTTATTGCTGATATACATCATAAGGATCATAAATATAGCTCCATACTAAATATACCATAAGATATCATCCAACCATTTAAGGCAGATAGTACAATTGTCTATTTATTCTTACTGACATAATATATGAGAATAATAGATGTCCGTGCTACATGACATGTGTAACCTGACTGTGGTTAATGGTGGTGCTTTTAACTTTGAAACAATGATGGGAAAGGAGTTGCTTAAGAAAGAACAATAATAAAATTTAAAGGGATATAGAAAAGAGACATTGATTAAATAATCAGATTGAATGCAAAATACCTGTGCTACAAAAGGTAAGAAATTATCTATGTTGCACACCTCAAAACATCTTTAAAGGATGAGTTGGGACTTAAGAGTGCATTTGTCCTCTGGAAGGAGGCCAGGCAGTGGCTAGGTCAGCCTGAGAACAGTTCATGACAATGTCTCAAGCAGCCCATATGGTCTTTTTAGGACAAGAATCTCTGTACCAAGACTAAAGGAGCTGGGAAGAAACAATTAGTTTGTGATTTCCCCATAGTTGGTTGTCACCTCTCATGCAGAAACTGTTTACGTTCAGAACTTCTGTTTCGTGTTTATTCCTGGTCGGTCTAGGAAAACACAGGTAGTAGCGGGTTCAAAGAAAATGACTTATCTGAAACCTCCATCGAATTTCACTTCTAGCTATATTGCTCTAACTGTGAGGATCATTGTCACCTCAACAGAGGGTCAGCCTGAGGCCATATCTATGGTGGTGATTCTCATGCACCAAATCTTCCAATAAAAATGATGCTTTTTAAAAAATGTTGTCATTAATTAACCTATAAATAAATGAGTGCCACCTTCAGTCCCCAGAGTCTGAATTACTTATGGAAGAATAAATATTTAATCTTATGCTGATAGATTTATACTTTACATTTATATGAAGAATAACATAGAAAATAAATTACTTTCTCTTAGCTGATATGATCTATTAAATGAGGCAGATTGGTGAACACTAGAACTTACAGACCAGATTTGTTAGAACATTGACTAACACAAGCTCATATATGGACAATAGCTAACATAAAGTCATGTATGCAACAATGGCTTATGATAAAACTGAACCAATAATTTTAATTAGTTATTAAATGTTTAATTATTCAATCAGTCTTTCATGATTAAACTAATATTTAAGGCTAAAAGCCTCAGGCTTTGAGAATGGATATTATGGTTATCTATATCCATATACACATGAGACCATTTAAATAACTCTAAGTTCTTAATAGATATTAAAATTTGATAACATGTGAAGTTTGTATTTAGTAATTCATGAATATTTGTTGAAATAATGGATGATTTTAGTATTGGTAGTCAACTGCGGTTGAATATTTTAGAATAGAATAAAACAGTTTTAAATTTGCCTAATTGGAAGGATAATGCAGAAAGAACACAGTTTGAAGGCTTGCCTGGAATACATAGTCAGTTCAAGTACAGATGGGGACACTTAGATTATCTCAAAACAAAAATCAGTAAGCAAGGATTGGGATTGGAACTCAGCAGTACTTGCCTAATATACATAAAACCTACATAGGATCATTCTCCAGTATGTAAAAAATACCTTTGCATATGAAGAATAATTCACAATAGCCATGTTTTCAATGATGTAAAAGCATAGGAGCAAAGCAGCAAGTAGCAGATAGTACAATAGCAGAGTAGGTACTTGCATCATCCAACAGGAACAGCTAGAGAGTGCCATGGGAAAAATCAGCCACAACCCAGATCATTAATGGCATTCCTAGTTGTGACATCATTGCCCGAGTGTGATGTCCAATGAGCTCTTCCAGCCACAGGCATTTTTATATTATGGGATGAATGCTACCCGGGTCTTAAAGTGTCATAAGAAGTCTTAAGGAAGGTGTCACATTGTGCTGGGTTTAATTTACCTTCCAGCTGTTCTCCAAGGCACAGTATTTTTATTAGAATAATTTATCCTCCTGTTCTTAAGAATGAGGTAATTTTGCTCAATTCTTCTTGTGACAAGGACAGAGGGACGAGTCACATCTAGACCAGAGTTCTTGGGACCACTTTGGGTCAATACTCTTGGGCCTGAAAAGGAGATGACATACCCTGCTTACACGGTCAGTTCTAAGTTTAAACAGAACATGACATTTTATTAGCATATATATACTAATATGAATCGCATAAATAGAAATAAAATAAAATAAAAATAAACAGTCAAAAATAATCAGTAATAATATATTTCAAAATATCCAATAATGTAAACAGATATCTTAATTAGCTTTATTTAATAGTTTTACTTAGAATATATATCAAAAGACCTTATTATACTGCAGTACAACCATAATCTTCCAATTAAAAATGTATTAATAAAATAAATTGTAAAATTTAATCATTTGTAATACTTCTAATCACTAGGTATTATTCAGCTCTCAAACACAAATGCTCCAACTCTTCCCCTAAACAAATGCAAAGGCATTATAACGAGACAGAAAGAGAACTGGAATTCCAGAATATCTACCGCACTGTAAGAACAGATGCGGGGGCTGAAGTGTGAGCTTCCCCTTACATCATTAGGACAAGGTAGACGGCATGAAAATTGTTGAGGAGAACGCTTTTAAATATAAGGAAGCAAATCTAATTTTATTTGGGTAGAAAATGTACGTAAATTGGGAAAAAAGTTGGTGAAATAAGGTTAGATTCTAGAAAATTGCGAGCCTTTCCCAGGTTTACATGGCTACTGCAGAAGAAGCAAAGATTCCAAAGCGGCAGTGAGCGATGCGTGTAAAGTCATTGGAAATAGGAGAGGGGAAATTGAATTGCTAGTGTTTCACACATAAATGTTCAGTTCTGGTGGCCCAAGGGAAATGATCAACTGTTAGCTTGAAGGATCGCTTGTTGAGTGATAACGGATCCAGGAGAGTGCTCTTTCTGTTTCCATCTGCGATCCCACAACATAGAAACTACGTACCTGAGGCACTTTCCCCACTAAGGGAGAGAAAGTCACATTCCAAAACTAAATGAGTAAATGCAAGTTTATATATAATACTTAAAGCTGTGTTGACAAGTCGTAATTGGCATATTTATACATTTAACATATATATTAATATTGAATATGAATATAATTCATAGTCATGAATATGAATCTCATGACTATGAATTATATATATGTATATATTATACAAATGACAAGCTAAGAGTGATTACTATAAAATTATAAACATACTTGCCAAAGAAATACTGGGGATTTTTTTTTGTATTTTAAGACTATACATTCAGGAATAATTTCTATAGTTTATTACTAAATGTTTGAATCTGGTGTTATCAGAAATGCCAGTGATCAAAGATGGGACTTGCTACCTAGATAGCTGTAACTGCTCCTAACACTTCTTGTGCAAGATGTTAGAAAGAAAAGTTTGTATCACTGTCATACGCATATGCTTGTGATAGATACAGAGGTTATACATAAAAGATATGGATATTTACAAAAGTTATACAGTTATGCCACTAATTCTAATGCTTACTTGGATAATTTCATAAGTGTAAGACCTAAGAAATTTCCTAGTCAGATTGCATCATTTCCCATATATCAAAATGGAGTGGAAACAAAAGTAATTAGTAAAACAAAGGTGGTCTCCATTTGTTAATAAAGTATCTATGTATTTTTATTTTATATGTTTATGTGAGTGCCTGCATGAATGTATGTGTGCCATGTGCCATGTGCACGTAGAGGCCAGAACAGGGCATGAGATACACTGGAACTGGAGTTGTGAAAGGCTGAGAGCCATCATGTGAGTGCTGACAATTGACCCCAGGACCCCTGGAGGAGCAGCAAGTGCCCCTGAAAGTTCCAACAGTTTTCATCTTGAAGAAGCTGCTCAGTGCATCTTGATTGTAATACGCTGCCATTCAATCACAACTTCCCTTTCTGAGTTAAGGTGTAGTCCTCTAAGAGGAAAATAGGAAGCACATTGCTTATTTGTAAAGTTGTTTAGTATTACATTTATTGATTGATTGATTGATCCTTTTCATTTATTATTAATGGCAATAATTGAGATTCTTGAAGGTATTGTTTCTGTTACTGCAATGGTTAAGGAAGTATCCTACAGGCCAGTCTGGAAAACATAACTGGTGTGTAACTCTTATTTCATCAACAATTAAGTCAGATTTACTATATATTTGAGCCATCTGAGTCCTTCCTTTTATCATAAAACTAATGATATTTAGTATCGTCACATTATTCATCATAAGTCATGTCGTCTGGTTTGAAGATTTCATAATAAAACTACAAACCTAGGAAGCAATGAAAGTTCTCATTGTGTCCTGACATGGCCATCTCTGTGTGTGTGTGTGTGTCATGGTCTTCTCTCTCTCTCTCTCTCTCTCTCTCTCTCTCTCTCTCTCTCTCTCTCTCACACACACACACACACACACACACACACACACGCACACACACACACACACACACACACACACACAGAGAGAGAGAGAGAGAGAGAGAGAGATTTAGGATGGAGAGGCAGAGATAAAGAGATAGAAAAAAGAGGGAGAGAGTTGGTATTTGAGTATTCTTCTTTAATTTTGATTACCTCATTAAAGACACTATCTGTACTATAGACATATAAGATATAAATAATGAAGGATACAGGTTCCAACGTGTGAATTTGGGTGAGACATAGTTTTATTCTATAGAAGTCTGATATTAGGCGCTGATCCAAGCATAATATTAAGAAATTTGGGTTGATTGCCAGGAGTGATTATCAATAAATTCACCTTAATAAACACCTCACTCTTTTTTATTGCTACACCTTCTACAGTAAATATACTTTGTAGGTGAAGATTAGGTAACAATAATGCCATATAATGAGAGAAATGATCTTTACTCTCACAGCAATGAAACAACATAAGTTTAAAGAGCTGTGTGTATTTTGGAAATGGGTACATGGAATCAATAAGAAACTTTAGCAATGGTTTAAACAATCATAAAGAATGATATCAAACAGAATTGAGGAATTTATGGCAGAGGAACGTAGTCCAAAAAATACAATATCTGAATACTTTAATCCTTTATTTATTTTAGCATTGAGAAAAAGCAACTGTTTATTGATCAATATAAAATGATATAAGTCAGGTTCTACTTTAATCTGCCTCCTAAAATGATTACATCATCGTTTGATGCAGAACTTCTTTATACTTCATTCAGGTCATGAAGCACATGCATGCATGTGTATATGCTGCATATATTGTACATATTGATCAACATAGCTACTCACCTCATAACAAAATGAACAGTACACAATGTATTTAAATGATTTAAGATATAAATTATGACTTTAAGTATTTTTTTTTGTTTTTTTTCCCTGTAGTTTCTAGAGCCTGTCCTGGAACTAGCTCTTGTAGACCAGGCTGGCCTCGAACTCAGAGATCCGCCTGCCTCTGCCTCCTGAGACTTTAAGTACTTTTTGATGTACTAGGTAACTTTCAGGATTTGTTTTTAAATTTATAAACCATATCCCTTGTCAAGTACTTTGTAGACACATTTAATATGCTGGTGCTTTTATCTCAAAGGGTATATTTCTAAGAGTGGAGTTGCTACATCAAAGCAATGACTATTTTAAACTTCAGTAGACATTACCTAATAATTGTCTGAAATGTTAATTATAATTCACATTTCCACCATGGTAACAATAAATATTAATTATAATAGAAATAAAAAGTGAATAAACGTAATAAATAATATAAAAATAAATTAGAAAACTGGAATTATATAATGAACACATCTATCAAGCTGTGGGTACAATAAATCCATATTTGTATGATAGACAATATATGTAGATTAAATTATGGTATTTTAAAGGCTATTAATTATAAAAAATCTATTCTAAAAATATTAGAAAAATTGTTCAGAGCTAAAGGAAAAGGGGACATTCCCATATAAAGACAGATATTTTTTACAGGGAGCAAAACTAGTTTTTTATTTTTCACAGGCTGCCAAATTACAAATTTATGTTAGTAAGTTAAGAAACATGAGAATAAATGCATTTTGATCTTCTTTGCCTAAAAATTCTGTATTTGCCTATTATCAGAGTATTTGATTTAACTGTTTTAAACTATAATATTTAAAATATATGTCTCTTTCCTTTTTAACTCTGTCTGATGTGTATGCATATTATGATTATTGATAAGGTAAATGTTAAAACTATTTTGCTCAAATTTCCTATTTATATTTATATACATTTCAAAATATTTTGTCTTGTTCAAAGCATGCAACACACCCTGATTAAGAAAAGACTCACATTTCATTATCTCATGATAATGGAAGAAAACTGACATATAAAATCAGTACCTGCATAAACAATAACCAGCAGCCAAGTTGAGACAAGATACTGTCATTCTCCTGGATGGGTTCAGAATGAAAAAGGCACTGTTGAAATTTAGACAAGGAACTTATTTATGGTATAACATTCTGAAGATATTGTGAAGTACAATTGATGTACCAAAAGATCTAATCCATGCCATTCTAGCATTTTGAAAAAAAAAATAGAATAGTTTGTATGAAGGTAGAAATTGAGTGCGGAGACCATAAAAGCGATCATAAAAATACAGAAATCCACAGGAGTAATTTCATAATTGTCCAAGAAGAAGGACACAGGCCTTTGTCGGCTGCCTCAGACCATCATAACCATTATGATAATCTTCCTAATTGCCCTTGCTCACCAAGCAATATTCTGACGACACCTGCTTCCCATAAAGACTTTATTGCTGCAGTGAGGATGTACTGACCAGCCGATATGAAGACTCCTGACCTTTGGAAGTCCTGTCTCATTCGATTTAATATATTAGCAATCTGTTTTGTAGGTTAGTTTTTCATGGGCTTGATTAATGTGAGGTTTTCACTGTGCCATACACATTCTGGATTACTTGAAAAATACCATTTCTTTAACTTTTGATCATGTACACCCGGAACATGGAACTCTATCCTCAATTCTGACTTTTGTAGTCTCTGAGGACAGACAGCAGTCCATTCAGACTTCTCTCACATCTAAAATGCAAGAGATAAGAATAACCTGCCCGCTGTGCTTGGTGGAGTGTTGCAAATATTATCTTGAAAAGACATTGAACATCACTGTAAAGCTACCACATCATCAGTCACTGTACAGCCATCCTGAGACCCTGACCTGCCACCTAGAAATTGGGGCTAACTGATCATGGAACCTCAGTACCTAAACCTAAATGCAAAATAAATCTCATTTTAATGCATTAACCAGTCTTTGGTATATTGTTATTTCATATTGATGAAAACAACATAATTCTCCAGTTGAATTTTCAAGGGTTATCTGAAACTTGTTTATTTGGAGTCTGTGTTGGAAACTTTAAAATTGATCTTCCTGAACTAGGCGTTGTCTGGCCTCCATTTGAATTCCAGTGCTTACATTGTAGCTGGGAAGTCTCCCAGCACCAAGCTCAAGTTAAAAGTATGGTAGTTCGGGCTGAAGCAATGAAACAGTGATTAAGAACCCTTGCTGCTCTTGCAGAGGATCTGGGTTTGGGTCCCACACCATACACACAGTAGCACAAAGCCATTTGTAACTCCAGCTCCAGGGGTCAACGTCCCTCTCCTGGCATCTGTGGGCAAAACGCACAGGTGGTACATAGATAAAAATGCAGGCAAAATGCCCATGCCTCAGGGAAAAAAGATTGTAACTCTGAATTTAACAAAGAAAAGTAGGAATTTATAGCTAAGTAGCAGATTGGAGCATCAGTGGATGGGAATTTACTGAGAGGAATGATCAGGAATAAGTGGGATTCTAGTTAAACCTAAAAACAGGAAAACAATGGATTATTACTTAAAATTGAATGAATTCTTGTGATTTTATGCTGGTTTTAATAACTAATGCCATGCTCAGTGTTCTGTTTGAATTATTTAAGGAAAGTTTCCATGTGCATCATAGACACAAGGAAGTAAAAAAAGACAATAAAACTTATTTCAAAGCAAAAAAAACCCAATCATTCCCTGGTGATTAAAACTTTATGGCACAATGATTGAATTCATAATGGTTTAAGTATAACTTTAAGTAGTTTCCCAATAGAAAGATAATTATTATCTTTTTAATTATCCATGCTTTGGTCCATCTTGTTCTTTCCATTTTCAATGCAACACAAGAATCCAGAAGTTGCTTCCCAAGCTTCCTTGCCCTTCCAAACATATGAGGTATGTGATTATACAAATTGAAGAGTCAAGGTTGTGATTAAAAAAACCCTCTCTCTGCGTAGGAAATCATCTACTTGGATATTCAAACACAGTCAGGAAGCTCATGCAAGTTTTATGATCATGGCTGACAATAACCTTGAAATTCTTGGCCTGATGTTCTTAAAATCAACTCTATTAACACTGTAAATATCTCCCTTGGTGGGTATATTTTATGACTCTTTTACAGAATCTATTAAAATCTTTCTTTTTCTAATTGCTCGTGTAAAAGTCAATGAAAATGTATTATTTTGTCTTTAAAGCTCAGCATTCTATTTGTTTGCAATGAACAGTTATATACATCAAATATCTCTGCTGAAGTGAATCAACAAACCTTTAATGTCATCTAACTTGAAAATCTTGCATTGCTACTTAGAAGACAGAGTTTGCTCAGATCTTTATTTGCTTTTCTCAGCCACAGCTAAAAATACTCCTGATGACATTATGACTGCCTAGAATACCTGTCTTTTCGCTACGCTGAAATATTAGAAAGAAAATGTGTATATTTTCACCAGGGGTTCCCACTCTACAAGATTCCATAGTTTCACAGCTACTATGAGAGCTTGACAAACAAAACACACTTTATTAGGCGCAATTGGAAGTTGGGCAGAAAGAAGACCAAGACATTTCCAATAAATTACATTATTGCTGCTGATGCCAAGGGTTCAAAGACCACTATTTTACAG
The DNA here is from genome assembly GCF_903992535.2 of Arvicola amphibius. NCBI lineage: Eukaryota > Metazoa > Chordata > Mammalia > Rodentia > Cricetidae > Arvicola > Arvicola amphibius. The sequence goes on from NC_052055.2 coordinate 87,577,286, forward strand.
TCTCTGTTCTGACCAGTGGTTCTCAACAATGTCAGTACTTTTGAGAGTCTTATAAACACCATTCTTCCTCAGTATCATGAGCTATTAGTTTGAGGATCCTCATGAATGGCAAAATAAGATGATGTCAAGTTTCTTATATGTAATAATATAGTATGTGTATTTTGGTCTAAGCAGAACTTTTCGTATGTTTTGAATAATCTCTAAATTATTTGTAATAGCTATTATAATACAAAAAATGTATAAGTACATTTTAGGGCATAGGTACTGTGGCATAAGTTCAATATTTTAATAGTGTATTCTTTACCTACTGAATTCATGGTTACAATCCCAAGGGTATGGAGGTCTGACCCATGCATGCTGTTTGGGCTTTTTTTAAATAGTGGATAACTATAGGAATGACCATATAACCTGAAGCCATGAAATTCTAATTATGAAAATCAAGAAAATCATAGTTGCTCCCTGAACTTTATGTATTTTTGTCAAAGTCTTAAAAGCTATTTTATTGCCTCATTATTGTTATAAAATTTGAAATAACTGAAGCATTATACTATAACTGAAAACAAAGATTAAGAGAAATGCACATGTCAACACAAAGAATTACAGGCAACTAAGGAATGTTGAGAGTGAGAGAAGTAGCTTATCCAGTACTGAATGGTCAGCCCTGAAAACATTAATACAAGTATCATTATACATATTGTGCAGGCTATATTTAGAAATATATGCTTGTACATATCTACATGCATAACAATTAATGACAACAAGAGGCCATAATTTTAAGGGGAGGGTTTACAACCTAGAAAAATGAAAATTTATTTTGCAAAAAATTGCTAAAAGTAATTTGAACAGTGCTTATGTTCTGTATAACTTACAATACTGAACATTTATATGTTGTTTGTTTTTGACATGTTGGATTCTAACATTTTACTTTTGTAATTGAATATCTAAGAATTCATAAGTGCATATGTGTGTATGTGTGTTTACTTATAGCTGCACTCTTACCAGTGTGTAGAGGTAAGAAATTGATATCAGGATATCTTTTTTTAATTTTATTTAAAAATTTCCATCTCCTCTTCTCCTCCTTCCCCTTCCCTTCCCTCCCCTCCCCTCCACCCATACCCCCCTCCCTCTCCAGGCCAAGGAGCCATCAGGGTTCCCTACTCTATGTTATATCCAAGGTCCTCCCAACTCCCCCCAGGTCCAGGAAGGTGAGCAACCAACCTGACAAGGCCCACACAGAGCCCGTCCACGCCGTAGAATCCAAGCCCATCGCCATTGTCTTTGGCTTCTCAGTCAGCCTCCACCACCGGCCACATTCAGAGAGTCTGGTTTGGTCGCATGTTCCATCAGTCCCATTCCAACTGGAGTGGTGATCTCCCGTTAGTTCTGTCTCACTGTCTCCATGGGTGAACGCACCCCTCACAGTCCTGACTTTCTTTCTCATGTTCTTCCTCCTTCTGCTCCTCATGAGGACCTTGGGAGCTAGGTCCGGTGCTCCAATGTGGGGCTTAGTCATTTTCTTCATCCATCGCCAGGTGGAGGTTCTATGGTGATATGCAAGAAATTCATCAGTATGGCTATAGGATCTGGCCTTTTCCGGCTCCATCTCCTCAGCTGCCCAAGGAACTAGTGGGGGGCATCTCCCTGGAAACCCGGGAACCCCTCTAGAGTCAAGTCTCTTGACAACCCTAATATGGCTCCCTTAAAATAGAAAACACTATTCTGAGTGAGGTAACCCAGACCCAAAAAGATGAACATGGATGTACTCACTCATAATCGGTTTCTAGCCATAATTAAAGGACATCGAGCCTATAATTCGGGATCCTTGATAAGATAATAAGAAGGTGAATCCAAAGAAAAACATATAGTAATCCTCCTGGATATTGGAAGTAGACAAGATCGCCGGGCAAAAACTGGGAACTTGGGGGTGGGGTGGGACGGGGCCAAGGGGAGATAGGGAGAGAAAAGCGTGAAGGGGAGAATGGGGAGAACTCGGGGAAATGGGATGCTTGGGATATAGGAAGAGTGGATATGGGAGCAGGATATCATTTTTTGTCATTTCCTGTCTTATTTATTTATTTTTTGCTTCTCTTAAAGGAGCTGCACCTCTAGCAAACAGAGCCTACTGGAATAAAGATTGTTACCAAGAAGCTGCTCTTGACTCTTGTCTATTTAGAATCCCTTTATTTTTTTTTTAAAGCTTTCTCAAGATTTATGTGGAAATTCTTGTCCCACATTGGGTGCCATTTGCAAATGGAAATGTATTTCCTACCTGGTTCCTCAACCATTCCGTCCCAAAGAAACACAGAGGCTTATAATAATTATAAACTGTTTGGCCTATTGGCTCAGGCTTATTATTACCTACCTCTTAGAACTTAAATTAACCCATAATTCTTGTCTATGTTTAGCCATGTGATGTGGTACCTCTTCTCATTAAGGCACTATCTTGCTTCCTATGAGTCTGGCTGACAAATGCTTCTCTCTGCCTTACCTCTTCCCAGAATTTTGTTAGCCTGGTTGCCCTACCTATACTTCCTTCCTGGTTATTGGCCAGTCAACGTTTTATTAAACCAATGAGAGTGACAACTTTTTACAGTGTACAAGAGCATTATCCCATAGCACATGGCACTGGCGTTGCTGATATGTTATTACACAAGGCGTACATGCGGATGGATGTAAACTCTCATTCTCATCTTTGAACACCAGGTACTTTACACACTGAGCAATCTTTCTGGGCCCTAGATTTTTTTTTAATGTGAAATTTTTGTTCAAATTACCCTCTCTTGGATATTTTCTTTTTTTCCACACGACTTTTTTTTTTATGATGCTAGTACATTTATATTAACTGGAATGTTCTACTTCAAATCAAGAGTTGCTGAGTCGAAGAGCAGGATGACCACATTCAACTTCTCCTTTTATAACTCTTTTTGTTATTTTTCCTTGCCAAGCTGCACCTTTATCTTTGTTGACCAGTTTTCTTTTCTTTTTTTTTTTGTGGTTGCTCACATTTATTTTACTATTTTTCCTCAATAAATATATATATGTGTGAACTGAGTACAAATATTCAATAACCAGTCGTGGAGGTGCTTTCAGCAATCTCAATGTGTACTTGCTATTTCTATAAGTATTTGTGAACGGAAGCACTAGCAGTGATATTTTCTCTGTGTTTTTACTCATCGCTAATATATCATTGCCACAGAAAGTTTTTCAGCATTTGCAGACAGCTGTCACTTAAGTTAATCGTAATTACTGAACCCTGTATGTGAGAGCTATGACAAGAAAGGAGTGGCTACTGTAAACAGAGACTGTACACCCAAATAATCTCACAAAACTACATTAATCAGAACACTGTTTGGCCAATGACTCAGGCATATTTCTAGCTAGCTCTTACATCTTTAATTAACCCAATCCTATTAGTCTATATATTGCCAGGTGGTCATAGCATTACCTCATTTTCTTAGTACTGGTGAATCCTTTCTTCATGATGAAGGGATGAAACCTCTGAAATTGGCTCAAGCTGTGGTATTATTATAGGTTCACCCTCACGTGATACTAACATGAGTCCAAAGTTCGTGTGTACAGATACTTATATGTATATACATGCTTATTCATTTATTTATTTGTGTATATGCAGGGGTGTATGTGTGTGTACATGTGATTTGTGTTTACCATCATGAATGTGTGAAGGTCAGAGTACAGCTTGCTGGAGTTGGTTCTCTTTTTCTACAAGGTGGGGAGAATTAAACTCAAATAGTCAGGCTTCATGTCAAACATCTTTACCTACTATCTTCTCACTGACCTGTAGCCAAGTTTTCAGGCATTGTTCCACAACAGGGCTTGCCAAAGTTCAGTGCTTCGAAAGGTCACCTGCAGCTTATGATAACACAGATTCTTATTTCCACCCAGGAAATTGTAATTCAAATGTCAGAAATATTAAAGAATTACCCGTCCTAATGCCTGACAAAATATCTGTGAACAGTATGAATTCTCAGGCCATACATTTGCTATTGTTTGTGGGCCACACTTGAAGAAGTTATCTGAATGTGATGCCAGTATTTCTTATGAAAGTGGAGCTTGTTACTATGACAAGTACTTTTGTTTCTAAGGGCATCAAAAGAATTTGCCACTTGAAGAAGATGACTGGGAGACTTCTGATGAACTCAGGGCAGAAAGTTGATGCTTCTGTGAGCATCGGGGTCTAAATTTACCAATGTTATTTCTTTTTTGAATTTGAGCAGTGTCCAGGAAGATCTTGACATTGATAATATCAAGAAGTCAGTCTCTTAAAAGATTTGCTGCTAGGGTGTAACAGATATAAGAACTGGAGTTTATTGTATCATAAACAACACAAATGACATAAATGTGAGATCATGAGGAGGGTGTAGATTTCAAGGGAGTATGATGCAGGAACAATGAGAATGCATGTGTGAAATGTAAATATAAACATGCCAAAGAAAAGCAGAAATGGGAGTGATTGAAAGCAACACTGTTTAAAATGGTTAATGTGTACTACAGCTCTGAGCACTTTCAGAGTGAGGTGAGACGACTTCATTTGTTTCTCCAGCCTAAGCTACCCTTAGGTTAGGCTTTCTCAGCGGGGTTGGTGTTCAATGCCAAGTGTCTATACTTTTCCACAGTTTTGTTATGTGGTTGATCTGAATGTTAACAATTCATTTTATATAAAGTTGATATCATTAATTCACTAATGGAAAGCACTTATGCATGCATCAGTCCGTGAGAGAATAGCCATCATGATGGAAGAGCTACAAACCCCATGTTTTTGCCTTTTTAATTCCAATTGTTTTCGCAAATAAATCTAATAAGCTCTTCAGTAAAGTGTTCTCATTATTAAATACAGGTATTAAATCAACAATTCATGTTCTCTCTATTCTTAAGTTATTAGTTAGGTTACGTTGACATAACAAATTAAACAGAGTAGCTACAGTTTAACAGAAATATATTGTCTCATAGCTCTGAACTCACGAAGTCCAAGATAAAGGTGTTTGCAGCTTTGGTTTCTCTTGAGGGTTTTCTTCTTATCTCCCAGAAGACAATGTTACCTCTGTATTTCCTTGTGGTCTTCCTCCTTTGGGCATGTGTAGTAGCCTCCTTCTAATAGGGCCAATTAAACCTATTTTAACTTAATTACTGCTTTACAAACCTTACTCACAAATAGTAATATTATGAGTTACTGGTACATATTAATTGTGAGAGACATAATTTAGTCCATATCCAGTCACTTTTGTATCCTAATCTATCTTAAAGGCTCTATGGTTCAAAGCTTGCTCTCCCACATTCTCCACTTCCCACCATCTCTTTTTTCTTTTCTTCTAATTTTTAAAGAAATTTATATAATTTTTTATTTAAAAATTTCAGTGTCTATGTTTATTTTTTATTAAATGGAATGGCTATTAAGTACAATAATCTAATTTCCAACAATGGGTAATTTGTTGTGCAAATAACAAGATATTTACTCCTTTAGAAATGATACTGAGGTTGGTGAGGTCCTAATATTTCATAGTATGTAATTGATGCTCTGGAAATATTTTATTTTTCCTTGGAGAAATGACCAATTCCATCTTCAAAAAATAATGGTAATTTTATAACATGCTTTCCAAAAAATTTACAAAGCTGCTGTAGGAATAGCCAGTTTGACCTTGGCCAGTTGTGAAATTTGCACATAATATAATACGTGCCTATGATGGGAATAAGATGACTTATTTCTGTTCTTGTTAAATAAAATAAGCATTCCCCACCTTTGGTGATTTATTTCACCTCTAACAGTTCTTGAAAATGCAGTTATACCGTACCTATAAATGACAGACTTTACCAGATTATTCTGTTAAAAGTTTAAATTCAGGCAACTCTCTATGAATGATCTGCAAGGCAATACATATTCAATTAACTTATTTGTGCACCCACTAAAATTTATTGTAGAAATACCCCTGGTAATTTCTCTCTAATAATAAAAATTAAAATTAATGCAATAACAGGATATTGAAATCTTCCCATTCATATTGAAAATCAGTCTTTGATGTTCATACGTTGTATTTTGAGCAAATATTTTTTAAGTGGATTTCCAACTTGCTTTCCAGCCTCTACATATATGTTACTTATTTTATTTTTTACCTTCATGATAAATTGTCTTTGTTTCTCTAAGTGAATGATTCTGTAGTTTCAGAAATGAAATATATTTTACACTAAATTCTTTGATATTAAAACCCCATTAAGTAAAGAATTAAGTACCAAATAATACATTTGAAAAGAAAATATTTCAAATGGCTTGTAACTATTGTTGAAAAGGTATAGCTTATTTTGTGCATAGCAACCCCACTATGAGTGGGATCCAAGTATTTAATTTATATTTAAGAAGTATAACTTTAAGCAGGGCGGTGATGCACATACCTTTAATCCCAGCAATAAGGAGGCAGAGGCAAGAAGATCTCTGTGAGTTTGAGGCCAGCCTAGTCTACAAGAGCTAGTTTCAAGACACACTGCAGAGAAACACTGTCTCAAAAAACCAAAAAAAAAATATAAAATATAACTTTAAATGTAACTCCAAAATACAAGGTTATAAAAGGTGTTTCCTCTTAGTAAAGTTGATTTGAAAATCATCTAAAGACTAAGGAATTCTGAAGAATTCACATCCCTAGTTACATGAGTCTTAGGCAATTTAATTTATGACTGTCATGTAACTTAGGATATTATTGTTTCCTAGCATTCCTTGCAATATTTGACTTCTTGCTTTAATTTTGTACAAAATTATGGAAAATATTTGATTCATATCAAATATGGATAATCCATGCAACAGACAGTTTTTAGGCTATACCTAAAACTTTTACGGAAGCTGAAAAGTTTTGATGAAGATTCATAGGTATACTGTAAAATCAGAGTGGAAGTAGAATTAAATAAATCCTCTTGACACAGGGTCTGTATCCTCAGCTTTGTTTTCTGTATCTACCTTTCTCTCTGGGAAAGTTCAACTCTGGTGGTGTCATTGTTGGTAATTCTTCACCTACTACTGTTTTGCATTCCAAAGCAGTTATTCTTATATTAAGAATGGTTTGTGCTTTCTTTCTGAATGTTCAGGTTATGTTGTTATTTCTCAGAAGAGCTTGCCTCCCTCACTTCCTCATACTGGCAATTTCAACCATGTTGAATCAACAAGCTGGTGTTAGTAGTGTCTACATTACATTTACCAGATAATACAGCAGTTTAAACATTAGCCAAAGTCTGCCTACTTGTGTGTTTGAGTTAAATTCAACTAAATAATGATTTATATCAAGTAGCCTTATTTATAATAAACTTACAACAGTCTTTTTAAATTTAATTTAATTTTTTAAAAATAAAACATTTTTTTTTATTTTACATACCAATACTATTTCCCTCTTCCTCCCTTCCTCCCATTCCCACCACTCCCCACCCACTCCTCAGAGAAGGTAAGGCACATTGCTTTGCAGAAGGTCCAAGGCCATCCCTACTATATCTAGGCTGAACAATGTATCCATCCAAGGAGAAAAGGTTCCCAAAAACCAGTACAAGCATCAGGGATAAATCCTGGTGCCACTGCCAGTGGCCCTGCAGTCTGCCCAGCCATGCAATTGTCAACCACATTCAGAGGGACTGGTTTGGACCTGTGCTGGTTCCTTCTCTGTTCATCTGGAGTTGGTGAGCACCCATTAGCTTAAGTAGACTGTTTCAGTGGGTATCCCCTTCATGGTCTTGACCTCTTTGCTCATATTTTTACTCCTCCCTCTCTTCAACTAGACTTTGGGAGCTCAACCCAGTACTTCACTGCAGGTCTCTGCTTCTGTTTCCATCAGTTGCTTGATAAAGATTCTATGGTGACATTTAAGATATTCATCAATATGGCTATAAGGTAAGGCCAGTTTGGGCATCCTCTTTACTATTGCTTAGGGTCTTATCTGGGGTCCTGGGGATGGGGGAAGAAGGGAGAGAGGAAGTACAACAGTCTTTAAAGACAGTACAAGCTTCATCTATCTTGTTGAACATAAAAACTTTCTTACTTTTCTTTTTCAGTGATTCTCAAATTAGGGATAACTTTACACAGTTTAGGCTGCCAACAGTTTAGCCCACTGGGATCTTAGCTATCCATTAGAGTTAGAGATTGCACTGTTAAAATGGACACATCACTACAGATCCTTATCTATGAATACAGCCAATCTTACTACGCATCTATCTGTCAATATACTGAGAAGCAGTACCTGAAAAATCTTTCTGTGAGGAGAAAAAGATTGTGACATTAAATTCTAGAAAGTTTGAAGTAAATCATTATCTAGCAGTAGTCATGCAAACAGAGAAAGAAATTGTTTTAATTTATATCTTTTACTGTGCCTTGATCTTATAATGAAGTCGTCAAACTGTTTCAACTATGTAGATGAGACTTAGTGGGAGAGCAGAGACTCATTTAAGATTGTGACACAGTTACTGGAAATCCAAGGTGGAAATTCTTTCTCAATTCACCAAAGATGTGCACTTTCCATAATAAAAATTAATGATTTAAGTACTATAATATACTATCTGGAGTGATTAACTATGACAAATCTTATGTGTGTTTGAATGTAGATCTTCCTCTAAAACCCCTGTAGCTAATCAACAAAGTCATATTATGTGATAAATTCTATAAATAAAATTTGCATGTTTAAAATTTTGCACAATATATAGTCTTGATATGTTGTATGTCCCTCCAAGTTTTTTGTCCTGGAAACTTGCTCATCACTGTGGCAGAGGTTCTATAATCTCTAAGGTTAAATTTAATCTTTAGGGACTAGGATCAAGTGGGGGATTATAAAGTCCTTGGAATTATTTCCTCATGGTTAGTTCTAGTCTCCCAGAATGAGACACTTCTCAGTGAAGGGAATTAACTGTTTAAAGAGCAGAAGCTTGGCTCCTAATTTCCTTCCGCATTCCCTATCCATGTGAATCTCTCCTGCTTGCAGAGCTGCCATGATGCCACATCCCACCAAGCCCTTTTTAGAACTGACCACGACTTGGCTCCCTGTTTTTGAAACCTCCAGAGCTGTGTGCTAAATAAACTTCCAATATTTACTAAAATAAAAAATCAGCCCCAAGCATTTTGTTAAAATGACAGGAAGTCTCAAATGCAATTGCCCTTACCTGCTGAGTCATCTTGGTTGGGCCTAATTAAAATAATTTTATGAAAAAAGCAATACTTCAAGGGGGGGGGCATGCCCTCTATTTGACTTTTATATCAGGCTGTGGTAATCATAAAAGGAAAAATATTCTAAATTCATATATTCCTCTGCTTCCTGGAAAGTTCTCACATAGCCCTTGGCACAAGATAATAATATAAGAAGTTATCTTTTAAGAGCAATTATGAAAAGAAGTATTTGAAGTCTTCTCTACATGAGAAAAGTACTAAAAAAGGAAAGTCAAGTTGTATTAATTGGAAGACTATTACTAAAAAGAAACTTAACAGAATTTCTCTGCTCAGCACTGCTTTGGTGATTTTCATTAAGTGTAGGAGTTTATTTTTATTTTTGATACTATGTATGTGTCTGGGTATGTGCACACACGTATAGATACTCACAAAGTTCAGATGTGAGATTTCCTGGAACTGACCCATAGAGAGGTAGGATCTACCTGACCTGGGGCTGGGAACTGAACTCAGGCCTTCTGCAAGAGCAGCAGATGCTCTGAACTGCCAAATCTCTTTCCAGACCCCAAGTTTTATAAATCAAAGCAGTCAGTTTCTCAGGGACAGAAGAGGTGGCACAGTGGCTTAGTAGCTAAGAGTACTTGTTCTTACAGTGAATTTGCCTTTGGCTCCCAGCACCCACAGGGAGGCTTACAACAATTCCTAACGTCCATTGCAGGAGATCCAGTGTCCTCTTCTGACCTTCACAGACACCAGGCATGCATGTGGTGCACATACAAACATGCCAGAAAAACACTCATACATATAAGATAAATAAATATAAAAAGTAAAAACCACCAGTTTCTCTCTGTCTTTAAAGTCTTAAAGAAAGGCAACTTAGGATTCACAGTAATTTCCTAGTCATGTGACATCACCACCATGACCACAAATGCAGTCAGGGTTTAAAAATCTTTATTGTCATATCTATCCGTATACTCTCCAGTTATTATTTTTCATGGATGCAACATTTTAGTGCAGAAATTATGACCATCAAGATTGGAACAAGTTATTAATTAACTGATTTTTACTTACTGAACACTTGATCTTTTTCAAATGATAGTAATCATTCATTACCACTAACCAAAAAAAATCTCTTAAATATTTATTTTATTATTTAAGAGTATAATATAATTGTATTATTACCCCATCCCTTTCCTCCTAAACCCTTCTATATACCTTCTCTTTGTTATTTTTCAAATTTATAGCCTCTGTTTTTCATTAATTCTTGTTGCACATATGTTCAGAGAGAGAGGGAGAGAGAGAGAGAGAGAGAGAGAGAGAGAGAGAGAGAGAGATTCTCAAATACCTAAGTACAACCCGCCCAGTCTGTATAATGTTACTTGTATGTATGTTTTCAGTATTGATCAGTTGGTATTTTCCAGTCAGTGTGTTCTTCCTTGGGGAACACAATTTCTTCTACTCTTAGCATTCCTGGGTTGACTGCAGTTACTCATGTAGAGTTGAGACCTCCTGAGTTTTCTCCTGTCCACATTATTAGCCTGTCTGCTATTCTGTCTTTGCCTACCTCTCACTTAAGCATTTATATCAGTGAGGTTTTGTGGGTGAAGCTTCTGCCATTTTTAGGTGACCCAATCTCACAGGAAACTCTGTTCATTTTTCTTCTCCTCTGTTCTAATAATCTTTCTGCCCCCTCTTCCACACAGATTCTGAGCCTGAGGTATGGGAATTATGGGGTAGACGTACTGGTTGAGATTTGGCTCCATAATTCTGTATTTTGTTGGATGAGGTATTTTGTAATTATCTCAGTTGGTTTCAAAGAGAAATAGTCCTCATGAAGAAACAAAATCTTTTGATTTTCATTTTTCAGTTGCAGGAACTCAAATTTAATGAACTAAATATTGATAGAACAAATAAATTGGTATATCAAGTATGGTTTTATTCATTTTATCTCCAAATTAATGCTCTTGAATATTAAATTACAGTGCATTATAGATTTCTATACAGTATGGTTAAAAAGATCAAAAAGAGGTTCACAAACAACTGATTCCAATGCAAACATTTAGACAATTACTATGAAAAATGGGGAAAGATTGTTTTAGGATATCCGTACATTGTGTCTAGATGCATCGTTGCAATTGGTGAAATGAAAAAAGAACTAATAAATGAATAGCAGTCTTGAGCTAAAAAAAAAAACAAAACAAAAAGAAAAGCCAAACAGTCACTAGCTAGGCAGGAGGTATAGGCAGGACTTCCAGGCAGACAAAGAGAAACTGGGAAGAAGAATCCAGGAGCACAGTAGACTCCAGGAAGACACTTAAGAAGTCAGATATACCATACAGAGTAGAGGTGACCAAGTCACATGGTAGAAAGTAGATTAGTAAAAGCTGGTTAATTTAACTTATAAGCACTAGTGGGACTAGCCTAAGCTAATGGCCAAACTTTTATAACTAATAAGAAATTTCCATGTTGTTATTTGTGAACTGGCAGCTGATGTAAAAGTTTACTATAAAGGATTTTTATTATTACCCCTCCTGCTGCCCCTCTGGCTTCTTTCTCCTCCAAAATAGCCTACCCTCTGCTTTTACATATTACTAATATTTAAAAATATATCTTTAGAATAACAAAAAAGCATGCAACATCTGTCTTTTGGAATCCTTCTTACTTAAATTGTGATTCTAGTTCCATCTATAGTTTCAAATCACATTATTTCATTACTCCTAATGAGTAAAGCTCTATTTTCTTATTTACTTGCCCCTTAATGGACAAATAGAACAACTAAAAACAAAAATAAATAAACTGCAAATGACAATAGTAGCAGCTTATGGAATTTTTAACAAAGAGCTATGAATCATGGCATTATCTCTGCTTGTACAGGAAAAAAAAAAGCTGAAATCAGAGAGTTTAGCAGACCTTGAAATACATCAAATGGAAGTTCAAGACTGGAAAAAATATAATGTTCAAAATTGAGAAATCAATGACTAGATTTAACAGTAAACTAGGTACAGTTGAAAAGAGAATTAATTAACTGAGATATGAATCTGCAACAGAATCAGTGGAAATGAGAAGACAAAGGCAAAATATCTTCAAAGAGTCCGAGGGAAGGCTAAACCCAAGACATTATCCATTGAGATTGAAGATGAAGACAATTTTGGTGCAACAACAAAAGTATTCTTATTTTACCACTTCTGATAAGATGAACAGAACTGCTTTTATAAATTCTGCATGGAAGACTAAAGATGCAAAAAGTAATTGAAAACATAACCAATAAAATTGTAATTTTATAACAAATGCAAGCACATATTTATACAATAAAACCACTCATATTTAGACAATATACACAATGAAGATAGGACAATCATCTAAGACAGGAAATGGGTAAAGGGAGACAAATTATTTTAGCATGGAAATAACCACAGGTTTTTAAATGCCAATGTTTTCATTCCCAATACAGAATGCCTTTTCTTTTTTCCCTTCTTTGAAAAATGAAAAAGCTGGCTACTTCTGTTCATAGTTAATCATATATATTTCTTGAATCTGTTTTATTTATTGTGTTGGTAATATCATCATAAAAGTAGAATCATATGTGACTTTTAAATACTGATTGAATAATTAAAATATAAATATAACCCAAATACTTGTAAATTCTTTTCTTTCTATAACAGAGTAATATATGAATAATTGTTCCTATGTAAGAAATACTGCTAAAAAATAACCTTTAAGGGTATGGTTTTAAAAATAATGTTTGGTTTTCCTTGCCTCTAAGTTAGGTTAGCAATGTGATAGATGTACTAGCATAGGCCAAGAAAACGTGGCATCTTAGTAATATGTAAAAGGAAAAATGAAGGTAGTTGCATCATGGAAAAGATAATAAATAAATACCTTGAGTAATGTTAATGTATTTTATTCTACAGAATATCAAAGCTGTCAATGTCTTTCCATATATTTGTCACTTTCATTTATATATGTATATAAAATTATTCTAACTAGGAAAATGGATCAGTTTGTCATCTCTGTGTGTAAAGAAACTACTACACTGATAATTTAACATAATGATACAGATTTCCCTCCCTGGTTTGTCTTTTTAATATAATATTTTTAACTCTTTGAAAATTTTATATATATATACATTTACATATAAGTTATAATACATATAATATGTTTAGAGGCTGAGTAGACAATAAGTGAACAAATGATTTTTAATTTCCATTATTGAAGTGATAGAATAATAAATGCCTAGTGCCTTAATGAGTCACATATTTGGATGTATCTGTGAAGGTGTTCCATGGAGATATGTGAAGAGGGTATATTAAAACTGAATATGTAAACTATCATCCTACTTATAAGACGAAAGATTGAATAAAAAGGAAAATCCCATGTGATGATTGGAATTCCCCTTCTCTGCTTTCTGGATCGTAGCCTGGACAAAGCTATTACTTCCATCATGCCTTCTTCATGATGACGGACTTCATTTTTCTGAACTTTGAGATATAAGGAAATCTTCTTTAAGCTAGTTTTTTTTTTTGTTAGTGTTATGGTGATGAGAAAAGAAACTTACACAAATGTCATATAACTTAAGTGAGCTGATTTAAATGGATATTATAAATACGTTGTTTACAGAGCAGTAGCCTGGATATGTGACACTTAACAATGGATAATATTATGGCCCTGGCGAGTTAACAAGAGAATTGAGAGTTGAATCTCTGACTCAGGAAGAGGGATGCACAATAGAAAATGAAGTCAAGAGAAAATGAGACAGAGCTTGCTTGGCTACCTGGGTGATGAGTTCCAAGTATTCGTCTGCTTCTCTTCTCCTCTCCCAAGTGCTGGATGCATGCAACTGTACCCAGATTTACATGGTTGCTGATGCTCCTAACTTAGGTCCTCGTGTTTGTATGGTAGTCCCTTTCATGACTGAGTCATTTCCTTAGCTCTTAGTTTTGCATATTGGAAATATCACCCAATTGCTTGTGCCCTTGTTATATTTTTCTTGCTGTGATAAAACACTGACTAAAAATAACTTCAAGAGTAAAAGCTGTATTTGGACTCCATATTCCAATCACTGTCCATCACTGAGGAAGATTTTGATTGGGACTGCTAAGACACACAGCCCAACAGGCCGAACAATCATAAGGGTTTTTTTTTTTTTTTTTGTCCTCTCTAGTGTGAGGCAGTCATTGTGGGATAACATTGGCTGCTGAGCTATCCATCCCCAAGGTCCAAACAGCTATAAGGTATATTATCTTTTCATGTGAGATTCACCTGTTGTTACTATTTTAAAGTAAAGTTATTTAGTAAACTGGGTTAAAGGGGGCTTATTTCATCTTAGACTTTACAGTCCTCCAAGAAGTGAAGCCAGAGCAAGAACTCAAGGGAAGAACATAAAGGTTGGAATGAAAGCAGAATCCATAGAGTGATGCTGCTTCCTGACTTCCTTTCCATGGCTTCCTTAGCTTTATTTCTCATACAACCCTGCTTTGTTGACTGCGACATACTTCTCTCTTTTAGGCTGATTTCAGTCCCTGTCTGTAGACCTCATAAGAATCTTGGCACTATTGCCCCAGTGGGCATATCCTGCCTCGCAGGTTAGCGTTATAGTCCATAGGGTTCTCAGCTTTTTCAGACCATTAATGCCTTTCCTTCGATAGCAACACATACTGTATCTTCACCTTTTGGATCTGGTGGGCAGAGAACTTTCAACTCAGTTTCAGTTTGATTTCTCTGTAGTTTATTGTACTTAAGGGATGTGGTATCTTTAGCTATAGAATCTTATCAGTTAGTTCCAGTGAGAAACCAAGAGGAATGCAAGAGCATCTGTTGTTATGGAAACCTCTGACTTCCATGACCAACAGCTCATAAGGGGTAGCCCACAGCTGGCACTACGGTGTTTGCTTAATAACCCATGGCTATTAGGTTCATCATTATTCAAGCCTGCAGGCTGTCATTCTTCTCCCTGTCTTTTTGTTGTTGTTGTTAGCATACCAAGTAGTAGATTTCTGTGTGACATATCACTCCATTTAAGGCTCATGTACAACGTGGAAGAGAGGACAGAAAGAATGTGAAGGCCGGAAGATAGTCCGAAGTGTTGTGAAATGTCATTTTCTGGGCATGAGGAAGCCAATGTTATAATGATGCCACAGCAGCTATGGCTACTTGCACTAGACTACATATGTCAATATTAAATTACAGATCAGGGATTGGCCAATGTGGTCCTCGCCTTACCCTGCTAAATAAAGGATTCTGGGTGGGGGGAAGCAAACTTGTATATCTACTTATAAACTCACCATGTTTCAGTGGATAGTTCAAAACTATCAAAAAGGATCACACAGATAGCTCAAAGAAACCTCAGTAATTCACAAAACAAAATAAAGACATGCCCATAGGAAAGAGACCTGAAATAGAAGGAGGTTGTATTAAATATGGAGGCTAGATAAGAAGGGGTGAGCAAGACCAGAACCAGAATGCTCTCTATATCATTTATTTTTTTTTATAAAATATATAAATTTGAACACACCTATTTCTACAAAAATACTAGTTAAATTATAAGGAATGTTTTGGCTGAAAACATCCTATTTTTCCCTTTATGTTTTTCTTATGTTTTGGTTATGTAAAGAGAATAATGTTAAAAAAAAGAAAAATTCACTCTTCCACTCTTTTTGTAATGTAGTGCTAAATTCATGAAATTTCATTGGTAGACAAGTAAGAAGTTTATTAATGACCTGAATTTCAAAGCCCCCTTGCTTCACTGGTCACAAGAGCACTGAGTAGCAAATTATTTTTCAGTGATGACTCTCTTTATTGTATTTAATATAAAATATCTCTAATTTATGGCACTTATTTTCAAAACAGTCCACATTATTAGATTAGAAACTGAACACTGTTCACATCTGGAAACATAAGCAAGAATAATTAAATTTAGTAATAATGAAATGAACCAATGGCAATCCATTATGCCACTGTTATATCCACACAGTGAAGTAGGGTAGGTTCCAAGTTAGAAATTTAATTCATAAAATTATGCCAATTATGGAAACCTTATTAAAGTTTCTTTCCAAGTTCAAATGAACAGGAACTATTACCATCAACTTTATGAGCTCCTTGGAACTCCATTGTGTCTAAATTTTAGACAATTCTATGCATTTAGATATTTAAAGTTTTATGAAATTTTAAGAAAAATATACATTTAAAAAAGTAATGCTAACATGTTATGGTCATAGAACTCAACTACTGAAATGTATTCCAATATTTGATTGTCCATGCCTAACACATATGTGACTTATGTATTTGATTCTGTGTAATCATTATGAGTCTCATAAAGGATTGACTACCATAGAATATTGTGGATTGAATATAATTCACTGTATTTTTCTCAGCACCAAGATTATTGTCATTTAACTGGATGAAATGTTGCAAATCATATTTACATTAAAAGCTACCCATGGGCTTAGGAATTAATTCAGAGGGTAAAGTGCTTGCTATTCAAGTGTGAAAATCTGCAGTCTATTTGCTAGAGCTCATGTATGATGGATATAGAACTAAACATGTCTGCAATCTTAGTACTCCTACAGAGAGATGATAGGCAGAGAAAGCAGGGCTCCTGGAAACCCCTAGGCCAACTCTCCTAGCATATACAGTGAAAAATACAGGGATTCTAGAAAGTGGGAGGTGAAGTTTGTTTCTACAGCTGTCCCCTGACCTCCACACGTGTGCTATGTCACACACACACACACATTCACATACACACACACACACACACACACACACACACACTCACTCACAAACAGAGGAGGGAAGGAGAAACAGCAAGGAAAAGAAGATTTAAATGAAAACAAAAACAAAAACTGTCCCATCCATTTACTATTTTAAGAAAAGGAAGCCTCCTTTCCCTCCAATTTCTAAGTTACATGAATTTGTTACATTACTCAAAATGTAGTTAAAGCCCTACTGTATTTTAGTATTTCTTTGCAAGCAAGATATGAAATTAATTACAGTCCAGTTCTTTTTATAGTTACAACTGTGAACAGAAGGAAAGAGAGTGCTGTAAGCATGCACGACTTCCCAAGCCCCCATATGTGGCAGCATATGTGGCATATGCTGCTGGCTCTGTAAGCGATTTTGTCATCTACTCTCCTGATTTTTTTTTTCTCAAAGAAAAGCACTAGATTAATGCTGAGAGAAATTTTATTTAATATTAAATAAAATATGTAGGTCAGCTTCTGAATTAGGACTCACATATTTAAGTATCAGGAAAAAAATTCTACTTGAGAACTTATTACAGGAAAATCTGCAGGTCAAGTTGGAAATGCACCTGTATTCCACAGAAGGACTTAGTCATAGGTGCAAGTTGATTCAGGGGACTTGAGAGTCCAAAAATAATTGCTCACTTCCAAATATAGCTTTCTTACTTACTGAGTTGAATTCTAAGTATTCTATGATTTCTATGAGAGCAGAGTGGGTTTGAGGAAGAAAACATAAAAGGGATAAGACATATTATTCTTTGAAGTATATGACCATCTGCTTTGGAAAAGGTCATATGTTTAAAATATTTTCCTAAGATAAACCAAGAGATGGCCAAATCATTAACAGCACTTGAATCAACAGATAGTTATTCAATAATAAGGCAGAGTACTTCAGAGGTTGAAGTCAAAATTAAATAATTGCTTATTTTCTTACTATGTACAGTTACAGTTAATTCAACATATAATGATTTTAAAAAATTATTTACCCATTCATTTTATAAGAATGGGTGTTTTGTCTACATGTAAATCCCTGCACCAAATGAGTGATAATATTTACAGAGGCCAGACGAGGGTATGATATTATCTGGAGCTGGAATCACAGTGTTGTTAACCGTCATGTGGGTATTGGGAATAGAATCAGGGTCATTTGTAAGAGCAAGCAGTGCTCTTAACCTCTGTTCCATCATCTCTGTCCCCATGCAATTCTTGAAAATGACAAATTTAAAGTTATAGCCTTTATTATTATTATGTTGCTGTGAAATATAGATATTTTTCTCTTTAGACTGGCTCGGTAAAATTTTATTAAATCTGTTTTTATTCTCTTCCCATTTTTCTTTCTGATTAATAAAGCATATTTTCTGATTTTTTTTTTTTTTTGGTTTTTCGAGACAGGGTTTCCCTGTAGTTTCTAGAGCCTGTCCTGGAACTAGCTCTTGTAGACCAGGCTGGCCTCGAACTCAGAGATCCGCCTGCCTCTGCCTCCCGAGTGCTGGGATTAAAGGCGTGCGCCACCACCGCCCGGCTTTCTGATTTTTTTAAAAAAATCTGAAACCTTCAGTATGAGAATGAAGGGAAACTACTACTAGAACTGGGTGGAAGTTTTGATTCCATATCTGAAGGGAATAATAACTAAGATATGTAAGTTAATTTCAGTTTGATTTGCTACCAAAACACTACAAAAGTTTGGTGTAGAATACAGACACAGGAGTAGGATACCCCCTGAAAATCTGCAATTTATAGTGGCGACCTGCCTGCAAAGTATGCTAGTATAATACTGGCATAAACATCATGGCAGTAACCAACCAGTCTGTAATTGGATTTAAGTCTCACTTCAGGAAATAGAATCAATTCCTGGATATTTCTTGAGTGGCAAAGAACCTGAGACTAAGTAAGTCATGGACCTAGGGGAAAACCAATAATACTGTTCTTCTAAAGGAGTACAGCAATAAAATGATTTCTAATGACTTTCTGATTTACATATAGATCAGTGTGCTGCTCATCCAGCATCAAAGCTGCTTCCTCTTGGAGTAGATGGGAACTAATACAGAGATGCACAGCTGCACAATATTCATAGAGTGAGAGACTTTGAAACACTTAGCCATATGGTTGCCTTCATCAAACTCCTCCATTCATACCCAAGGAAGCTGTGAAGAAATGGAAGTAGAAAGATCATAAGAGCCAGTAGGGCTGGATGACACTAATAAAATAGTGTCTTCAGACACAATAGGACTAGCACACATATGAACTCACAGAGACTATGGAGCATGCACAGTGCTTTCTTTGTTACTGAATATCTAGCTAACCCTTTGCAAACAAATTAGATCCAAGATATTCCCAAAGTAAGGGCTAAAACAGGAAAGACACCTACAGTCAAATCGACATTAAAATAGACATTAAATACTGGTATCACAGGCATATGCTTTACAAAACAGAGCAGAGAATCAATCATTCGTGGAGTCACTGATGTGAATCTGGGTCTAAGACAACCCTGGATGAGTTGGGAGGACCTGCATGGTTAGGTGTATCAGGAAGATGTTAATCCACGAACATTTAAAAGCAATCAGACAATGGTGTTTTGATTTTCAAACGGAGCACCCTCAACAACAGACTTCAGTGTGGAACAAAGGCTGTGCTGGTTTTGTCAGTTTGAAAAATAGTCTCAGTTAACAATAAACACACATTTCCAGGTAAACAAAGCCTACTTGAGTTAAAGCTAATGAGGCTTTTAGTACAGAAGAGAATATGTGAAAATGATAAGGAGCTAAAAAGAAAGGGACTTTATTCCTATGCTGTGGGCTCCCAACAATAACGTGAAGTGTTGAGAAGATTAGCTTCCTAAGTGCCTTCATTATCATCACCTGCCATTGTGTGTGTCCTTAGACAGAGCAGGCATCGCAGAGTAAATTAGCAGAGGCAGAGTGGAAACAAACAAATGGACCATAACAATCTGCCTACTTAGATTCCAAGTACAGACTTCAAAAGTATATCCCATTCAAACATAGAAGATCTTCTGAAACCCTGAAAAGAAATGGTTGCGGTCTTTAAGTGGGTCACAACCTCCACGAAGCACTATAGCCCTTCTATAGAAGGTCAGAAGTGCAGTAAGCATTTTGCTTTTTTAAAAAATAATTATAGGATTTTGCTTTGCTAAACAACACTATGCAGAACCATGATACCTGGAAAGAAGAAAGGGAGAGAGAAAAAGAGGGGGGAGAAATCTTTAGCATTGTATTCTGGGGGAAAGTCTGTGTAACAATCATATGCAGTGGGAGCACACAATGATATCCTACAGCCAGAGATGATAAAAAAAAATTTGTAAATACACAGCTTCTTTGTGATAAAGCCAAACTCCATTGCTGAGGTGGTTGACTATGTCCCAGAAAATAAACCCACTTTCAATGAAAACTGATACAATTTCTTGCGAGTGAAAGAATAAAACTTTATTAATATTAGTAAAAACTAAAAATGTTATGTCTTTCAATTTTAAAACAATGGCTTGCTCATCTAAAGGAGAGATTTGTAAGCATTTATGTTCCTGACAACTAGGTTGAAAAGAATGTGACTGGTAGTACCTTCGGTTTTTATCACTTTTATTCATATTTTTCATAAAATCAATTGTTTTCTTTTATGTACATTTTTATTATGAATGATCCAGTAATGTAAGAATAAAAGGACATCAAATCTTAATGTTTTAATGTAGAGTCTATATTTAGTTAAAAAGCTTTCATTTTGAGACGTATATCTGACGAGAAATGGATTGCTCATTACTCTGGTAATTCACTTAAATAGTACACAAATCAACCCATTTATTAACAAATTTCATTTTATGAAAAGAATTCCCAGGGGAAATATTATGGGTATGAATCAGATGTACTTAATTTAAATGTCAATATAATTTCTGATCCTATTAAGTAATAGATTGATGTGTGAAGAATCCACATATCTGTTAATAACAAACAGATATTAAGCAATAACACTGCATTGATTCAACCAAGAGAGGGGGAAGATTGTTCCTATTGCTGAAGATACCATGTACTTCAGCCACTGGCCCTAGTCGTCCCTGAGCTGAAACTGACCTGGATACTCCCTCCCTGAGGATTAGCTTTCATCATGTCAGAAGGTGGTGTGTAAAGCTTCCAAAAGAGGTAAACAACCAACACTCCTACCTATGAACTACCACAATGACCAGCATGGCAAAATAACCCTAAAGGCTCAGAAGTGGAATGCTTATCTTGGCAGTAACCAGCATATTTCTAGTTATACTTAAGAACCCTGTCATAGGGTGGAAATCATTTCTGTTACTTGAAACCTATCCAGCTACCCAAGGATAGTGACATCATAGTTTTTAGAGACGAATGTAAAGCCAAAACATTATAAAGTCAGAATAATCCCTAACTACATCCTAACTATTTGTATTTATACTCATAGATAAAGGTAGCTCTGATTCTCCATTGATGAAGCTTCTCTTTTCAATAAAAGACCACGACAGAAGAAGGGTGGTGTGGGAAGTCCTTCTGTATATGTGTTGCTTTTATTGATTAATGAACCTTTGAGCTGCCTGGGTCTATTACAGGGCAGAATAAAGCAATATGGGAATTCCAAGCAGAGATAGAAGAAAAAGTAGGTAGAGTCAGGGAGAAGTCATGTAGCTGCTGAAGGAGAAAGATGCCCTACAGGAGCCCGCTGGAACCTTGCTGGTAGATTGCAACCTTGTGGGGATGCACAGATTAATAGAGATGTGTTAATATAGGATATAAGAGCTAGCCAGCAATACTTCTAGGTTATTGGTTAAGCACTGTTATAATTAATATAGTTTCTGTGTAATTATTTGGGTCTGGGCAGTGGAGAAACGAATGAGCAGCCTCTGCTTACAGAAGGGAACGCATCAAAATTGTAGTGCCAGATCCCAATGGATATATCTACAAAAAAACTTCTGAAAGTAAGGCTCAGGAAACATTGTGGAAAAGTGGAAGAATGATCATAAGAGCCAAAGGATCCAGAGATTTCTGTGAAATTGTATTTTCTAGTACTGTGAGAAGCTATACCCCCTAAAGTCTCTCCAAAAAGACTGCTGCAGCATGTTTGGAACAAGGGCAACTACAGACATGCTAAAATCGACAGGGGAGAGTCCATGAAGCCTCAACCCTAAACAAAGAGCTATAGGTGAATAAGCAATGCTGAGAGCAGTATACACAGTTTCCCCCAGGTATATGCCAAGAGTGTTATAGCTAGGTCTTGAGATAGGTCTATTTTGAGTTTCTGGAGGACCCATCTAGAGATACGGGCCAGAGCCTTGTTTATCACCACATAAAAGTGGCCATCCTAAACAATGTAATCTAGAGATTAAATGAAATTCCAATTAAGTCTCCAAAACAATTCCTAAGAGATCTTGACAGGACAATTCTCTACTTCATATGAAGAAACAAAAAATCCCAGGAGAGCCAAAGCAATCCTGAACAATAAAAGAACTCCTGGAGGTATCACCATCCTTGATTTCAATTTTTACTAAAGTGTTATAGTTCTAAAAATCTAAAGGTATTGGCCTAAGACAAACATTTTGTGAGGCAGGGCAATAGCGCAAGCACAAACAAGTGCATGCAAACTCACAATGAATAAGTAAAATTGGCCAAAAAAACCTGTCAGCAGACCTAAAGCATGCTAAATAATGACATGCACTCCTAGCCAATCACAACACACCAGCAGTGATTGCCAGTTTCCAAATGACCAACCGAAAACGTTCCTGCAGCAGCTTAATTTTCTAGCCCCAAATCCCCCGACCTTTTTTTATAATAAAGAGCTTCTGTACTGGAATCTTTTGGAGTCTGTGTCATTGCCTCTGTATCTTCTTACTTCTGCCCCCAGGAAATGGGAATCTCACAACAGGCAGCAGTAACAAGCCCATGACAATGTTGATGAATGGAATCTAACTGAAGATCCAAACATAAACCCACACACCCATGGTCACCTGACTTTTGACAAAGAAGCCAAAATCATACGACTAAAAAAAAAAGCATCTTTAACAAATGGTGTTGGTTGAACTGTTTGTCTGTATGTAGAAGACTGAAAATAGATCCATATTTATCACCCTGCATAAAACTCAGGTACAAATGTATCAAGAACCTTAACATAATATCAGACACTGACCCTGATAGACGAGAAAGTGGGGAACTACCTTGAACACACTGGCACAGGAGACAACATGTTGGTTTAACAGAATACTAACAGCACAGGCACTAAGATCAACAATTAATAAATGGGATCTCACAAAATTGAAAGCCTCATGTAAGACAGTGAACACTGCCAATTGGACAAAGAGGTAGCCTAGGGAATGGAAAACTATTTTTAGCCACCCACACCCAATAGTGGCCTAATATGCAAAACATATAAAGAATTCAAGAAACTAGATACTAAAATGTCAAATAATTCAATTAAAAGTTGGATACAGGTCTAAACAGAACTTTGAATGCAAGAATATCAAATGGCTGAAACAAAGAAATATTCATCATTCTTATTCATCAGGGAAATGCAAATCAAAATTACTTTGAGATTCCATCTTACACCTGTCAGAATGGCTAGGATCAATAACACAAGTGGCAGGTCATGCTAGTGAGAATGTGGAGCAAGTGGGAAGAAATTATACCACATTGCCAGTGGGAGTGCAAATTGTACAGCCACTATGGAAATCAATATGGCAGTTTCTCAGAAAATTGGGACTTCATCTACCTCAAGAACCAGCTGTACCACTCTTGGGCAAACAATCCTCTATTCTTCTACAAGAGTACATGCTCAACTATATTTGTTTTGTCTTTATTCATAATAGCCAGAAACTTGAAACAACCTAATGCTCCTCAACCAAAGAATGAATAACGAAAATGTGGTATGTTTACACAATGGAGTATCAGTTGTTAAAAACAATGCCATCATAAAATTTTTAGGCTAATGAATGCTACAAGGGAAAAAAAATAACTCCAAGTGAGGTAACCCAGCCCTAGAAGACAAATATGATATGTCCTTGCTCATAACTGGACATTAGTTGTTAAGTAAATGATAATAAACTACAATCTAGATACCCAGAGAGATTAAATAAAGATGAGGGATATATGGGGAAGCATGGATCTCCCTGGGAAGGGTAATTGAATAGACTCTGTGGGTGAATTTGGGGCAGGTAGGGATGGGAATGGGAGAGGACAAATTGTGGGAAGGATGGAAGGAGAGAGTCCAGGGAGAGACAGTTAGAATTGGGTGACATTTGGTGGACTTCTGAAACTTCACACAACCTGTAGGAATGACCCAAGTGAGGACTCAAGTGATGAAGGATATGGAATCTAAACTGGCCATCTCTTGTAGCAAGGCAAGGCTTCCAGGGGTGGGAATGGATTACATTTTGTTGAGGGCTAGGAGTAAAGGCATAAAGATTTGTCACTGCCTGGCAAATACACATTTCTAAATATCACTCTGAACAGACACCTTGATCTCTGAGAATAAACCAATAATGTGACATTTATTTAATTTAAAATTAAGCAAATTGTTACCTAAACAAATTTCTCCTTTGACAGCAACATGGCGCCACTTGACTCTGACTTCTCTCTCCCTGTATTCAGTTCAGTTTTCCCACCCAGCTCTATTCTGCCTTGCCATAGTCCAAAGCAGCTTCATTATTAACCAATAGCAATAAAACATATTCACAACATACAAAGGGGAATCCGACATCAGGTTTTCTATGCAATAGAACTATAACATTTACAGTTTTGTATTACTGATATGTATAGTTTGGAACGAGTGTATTGTGGAAAGTCCTCTCTGAGATAACTTTTATAATTCTCAATATCAAATGATCATGCCTTTGTGTATATATGTTTCCCCAAAGTATAGACAAAAATATATGACTTATATATAAGCAGGGAATGTGCAGAAGCTCTTAAAGATGAAACTCTTGCGATAATATTATGATATATCGAAAAGATGAAGGGAGCTTTGTAATATATATGAACTCCTAGATTAGTTGATTTTAAGTTAATAAAAAAGAGAATTAATCCAGACAAATATGACTGAAGTACCTGGAACAACAAGGTCTCTTGCTGATCTGTAAGCATTCATGTTGGCAATTTCCACAGACAGAAATTTCTGGGATAGTGTAGGTTGCTTTCAGAACTTCATGATGTCCTTTAGAAACTATCAAATCAGGACACATCACATGATAGGATAAAGTCTGTTCTAAAAAAAATCCAAATAGGATATCAAGCATATTCTTCCATAGTTGAACTACCACATAAGAATACAGACCAGCAAAATACTAGAGTTTGGTTATATGAGACCAAGTAGAAGGCTTAGCTAAGCATACCTGGATTTCTGACACATGGGAACTCGGAGACATCAATTGCAGACATGTTTAAGCCACTCAATTGGTAATATTATTCTTCATTACACAGTGATTAATAACTCATTATAGTCTTTTATTGCAATGTGCTCTATCTTTATTTACTATTAAGGTCATTTAATAATTAAGCATGTTTACCTGTAAGTTATATATTTATTTTTTATCATTTGCTGATTATGCATGCTGTTGCCCTCTTAGAGAACTTTTATATATCCTTATTATACTAATGGTATCACACTAAATTTTTAATTTACATATTCATACTTTCAGATTAGAAGAGGACTTTCAGAAAGAATTTTAAGCAAGCACTTAGTTTATGCATTTTAATGAATAAATACTAAATTGGATGGTCTGATATCATTTGGTACATTTGCAGCAATATTTCATGGATCCTTCTATACTTTAAGCTATCTCTTGAATTTTAGAGTTCTGTGCTTAATAAAAAATTTCTTACTAAAGAGAAGACTATAAAACTTGGAAAAACAGTAAAATTCAAGGGAAAGAGGCAAAGTTTCATGTTAAAGGGAATTTTTAAAAAGATGGCTGATATGAATATCTCCTTGAAGAAGTGATAGGAATCTGATAAAAATGATTCGATATTTCAAAGTTATTATGAGAACACATAAAATCAGAAGAACTAAGAAATAAAATGGCCTCAGAAATTTGAAGGCACATGGATGGAACTAGAAAAAATTATCCTGAGTGAGCTAACCTAGACCCAGCAGGACAAAAATGAGATCCTTCATCCACTGATGGAAAGAGAGACAGAGATCCACAGTCAAAAACTGAGCTGAGCTCGCACTCTGAGAATCCCGTGGAGGAGGAGGAGAAGGAGGAGGAGGAGGAGGAGGAGGAGGAGGAGGAGGAGGAGGAGGAGGAGGAGGAGGAGGAGGAGGAGAAGGAGGAATGTATGAGCCAGGGCTTCAAGGTCATCACAAGGGAACCCACAGAAACAACTAGTCTGTAGTGTGGGAGGTCCTTCTGTCTCTGTGTGTTGCTTTCTTGGTTACTAATAAAAAAACACTCTTGGACTGTTGATAGGGCAGAACTTAGGTAGGCAGGGGAATACTAAATAGCATGCTGGGAGGAAGAAAGAAATGTCAGGGAGATGCCATGGATCCTCTGCCTGAGACAGATGCCAGTTAGAATCTTTGTCAGTAAGCCCCTGCCATGTGTGATATACAAATTAATAAAAATGGGTTAAATTAATATGAGTTAGCCAATAAGAAGCTAGAGCTAATGGGCCAAACAGTGTTTTAATTAATACGGTTCCTGTGTGATTCTTTTGGGTGTATGCTAGCCGGGCATCTGGGAAGAACAAGCAGCCTTTCCTCCTATAAGTCTGTGCTCATAGGAACTCACCAACACTGGACTGAGAGCTAGGGATCCCGCGTGAGACTGACCTAGGTCCTCTACGTATGTTTGGCAGTTGTGTAGCTTGGTCTACTTGTGGGACTCCTTGTGTTGGAAGCAGGGCCTGTTCCTAAGGCTTTGGCTGGCTTCCAGAAATCTATTCCTCTTACTGGGCTTCCTTGTCCAGCCTCAATACAAGCTGAGGTGCTTAGTCCTACCTCAACTTGATATGCCATGCTTTGCAACACCCCTGCGAGGCCTGTCCCTTTCTGTGCAGAAGCAGAGGAGGAATAGATTGGCATAAGGAGGGGGAAGGGAGGGAGTAGGAGGGGAGGAAGATCTTCACTAACCCCACAATGAACAGAGGACTGATCTCCAAAATATATAATGGATAGAGGGAAAACTGGGGTATAGTTGATGAATAAATTTAATTAATTATAAAAAGAAAAATGCTAAGGAATAAACACAGTTTTTTTGTCCATTGGGTTCTAACACAGTATGAAAGATGAAATTTCATGGATTGTGGCCTCTGACATAGGAAATTAAGTTTCAAAATTTATGCAAGAGATGGTTAGACAAAAAGAGAAGAAGGGTAGGTTGAGGGGGAGCAGAAGTGAGGTGGGTGAGGGAATGGGAGGAGAGAAGGTAGGGACAACTGTGGACAGGATATAAAATAAATAAATTTATCAAATAAAAAAGAGGTGGTTAGGTTAAATGTTGGAAGTCATCAAAAGCCTGATATACAAATGCTGTGGAGGGTCTGACTGGATTTATCAATATCCACTGTACCATAGGCAGAGGCCAAGTATTTGGTCTCATGGGCAAAACTTTCAGAGATGGCAATTTGTTTCAGTAAGTTTATAGTATAATATGTCAGCATATTGCAAAAAGTCCTTTTTATCAGAGGAAGATTACCTGTTGTAGTACAGTCAGCATGTAGGATGTCATAAAATACCTATAACTGATGGAATGCCGGTTGATGCATTCATCATGATGCCTTCATGTAGCTTACTAAGAGATTTTCCTTGACTCAAGTATTATATTTTTTTAATAGGAAGAAAATACCCCAAACCCCCACCTTGAGCAGGATCATGTTCAATAGCCTCTCACTCCTTCCCATTTCTACTTACAGAAATGTACTTCCAAACAGACTACTTTGACACAAAACTTCAATGTTCATGAGCCAAAAAATGGCATAAAAAAGCACACAACAATCAAAAAGGATGGCTCATCATTCAACACATCTTCCCCCATTTAAGTCACAGAGAAAATCTGAAAATAGGATGGAATAAAGAGGGGCCATATTGATTTGAAAACGATGCTCCATCTTTAAAATTCATGTTACCATTTTCTATCAGATACAGAAGTCATCTCTAAATATTTGCTTTGATTATTCCTTGAAATTCCTTGTATTATGAAAAAAAGAAAACATATTTTTGAAAAGCATTCTTTAACAGAGACCACTCAATTTTATCCCTCATAAATCTTAAATTCATTTACCTTTTAAAGGATCAGGATTAATAAATAACAAAGAAAAAATGGATTACACACGTGTCTGTATTCTCCATATGTAAATTCAGATTTCAATCAATTTTATACCAGCATCATGATTTTAGACTTTCAGTCTTCAGAACTGGGAGATCATAAACATCTATTTAAGTTTCCCAGTTATCCGTAGACTATAGCTAGCTACCCCAGGGCACTAGTTGATCTATGTGCATCAATTAGCTCACATTTGTTACTCTTGTCAAATCTTCTGTTTCCTTACACATCTAACTTCATTGTCCTATCAGTTACTGGGGCAGTGGCCAAAGTTTCTCACTACTATTTTGTATTTGCTCATTTTTTCAGAAATACCATTTTTTTTGTTTTGATTTTTGGAAGTACATGGATTTGGATGCCTACAATTTTGAAAATTTCAAGTTCTTCCTTCTCCTTATTGTTCCCTCGTGACTTAGGATCCATATTCATTATCACAGAAGCAATGCTTATGTTTTTACAACTTGGAGAGTATTTTTGTTTGTGATGGCATCTTTTCATCCTGCATTACTCTGCAGGCAATGGGCAGGGCAATTTACTACTAAATTGAACTGGGTAATAGGGAAGCATTTGGAATTACCTTGTATTAATTCAGGCAGGAGAGGATAGACAGCTTTGGTATGACTAAAGAATTAAGAAAGGGGGAGAGAATAGGAAGGGAGAGAGAGAGCTGAGTATATACCCACGTATATTATTATTTTCAATAAGTAGAAAAAGAAAAGCATCTACATATAAATTTGGATAAGAATGTTGAACAACACATTCAGAGGTTAAGATTCCCAAACACCAATGAAATAAGCTTCATTATTAACTAGACAAAGCTATGGAAAATCATAATGCATTATCTTCGTACATACTTTAGAAAAGTAAGAGGCAAAAGACTGAACTGTTTGTATCAAATATTTGGGAATTGTGATGATCCAGAATTTGCCACTTGGAACAAAATGTTTAGTGCATTTGTGAAACTGTTTGGCAACATTTACAGTAGCTAAAAATATTTGTGCTCAGTAACTCAGCAATTTAACTCCGTGGTGTACACAATTACAATATATAAAAATCAAGCCTAATAGCAGCAGCTTTTTCTTTAACAAAATCTCGTAGTATCCACACAATGATTAACAAATGGCTGAATGACTGAATTGAGTAGGCACATGATGAAAGTTCCTACAATATCAATTAATACCCAATGAACTAGATTCCTACAATATCAATTAATACCCAATGAACTAGAGCAATCTGCAGCATCTAAGCACGAAGAGGAATCTCAGAAGCATGATGTTCAAAGAGGGGCTGGCTAACAGAAGAGCATACTTAACACATGCTTTCATTTACATAATTAAAAACCCTATAAAATCCACTCAGTGGTATTAGAAGACACATTGAATTGGGAAAGAGATTGAGTCCTCTTATGCTCATGCAATGACTTCTGATTGTGGCCGGTACATTGGCAGCCACACAAGAAAAGACAGTCCTGAAGTATGGGTTATGTATTAGTTTGTCTCTGTATTATAATTCAGAGAAATTAGGAAACAAAACAAAACTCAAAAGTACTACACAATACTGAATATTGTTCAAATTCAATGAATTTGTCAGATATTTTATGGCAATGTTTGTAGAGAACTTTAATAAATCATCATTTTGTGGTTTTCTATGCTGCTTGGACTCTAAATGGGGAAATTAATTATTTACATGTATAATTGGGCAAAATGTGTCAGTATAAAAATAGTGACCTCAAATAAGCCTATAATCCTAGACTTAACTTTATGGTTAAACCTTTTAAGTATTATGTAAGAAGTGGACTGCTCGACGTGATGTGAATTTGAGAACTATGCTAAGAATATTTTAATAAAGTAGAATGAATATGGTGGAAAACTGTCCGAGTTCAAACTTAGCAACCTTCCTTTCCACACACTTTAATTTTTGCTATGTGTTATCAGTCATACATTATCTAGTCATTTACATATATTCTGAACAATTTAGTCCATCCTGAAGTGAATGCAATACTTCCTGAAATAGCACTGAGGTGAAATATCTGTTTACTAGGGAGAAGAAAAAAGGACCAGAATTATTTAAGTTACTTTAGAATTAGAAAATCTCTATTAATACTTTTGACTTTAGTCCAACCCCATGGTTGGCATGCTTAAGAATAAAATAACTTTTGTTACAAAGGGAAATTTTAACGCTATGCTATGAACAAGCTATTTGGTCATTTCTTACCTAGTTATTATGATTTGAAAGTGCTATATACAAAAACACTAAAGTATCAGAGGAATATTGAAACTATTATGTTCATTGTATGAAGCTGCTTCATGGTAGCTACTTTACCAATACCTTAACATCGACCAATATATTAATAATCATAATAATTCTAATTTTGTATATTTCATTTCAATCTGATATCCACTTAGATTTATTCTATTTCTCCCACTCTTTAGTTAGCATTAAAATAAGTTACATCAAGATGTTCATAAGTTCATAATCAATCCTCGTACCTTTTGCTTACTGGTCACCTTTTATATAAGCATATGTATATGCAAATAAATACATATTTCCCCTTTTTATCACTGTGTTTTGGCAAATTATATAGATTAGAATAAAGTGTAGAAACAAGCAAACTAAAAAAGATATATAGTAAGTTATGTGTGATCCTGAATATCAAAGTTTAAGTAAGAAACTAGCTTTCATCTGAGTTTCATTAACCAAAAAGCCAATGAGGGCTATAAAAAAGAGTTTCTCTGAGCAGCCCTGGCTGTCTGTCCTAGAACTCAAAGACATCTGCCTGCCTCTGTCTCCCAAGCGCTAGGATTAAAGGTGTGAGTCCCCACTGCCCAGTGAGCCAATTGATTTATTTTTAATATAGCTACATTTATACTTGTTTTGAATTAAAAGTCTTCAACAAGAACAATTAAAAAGTCAAAAAGTCAAAATTTAAAAGCATGTTAATGTTCTGTTTTATTTCAGACAAAATAAATACCTCTAATGCTTTTACTACATAATAGTCCATAAACCCTTGGTTCATAGCTTTGGGTACAATTCAAAACTCCTACAGTGTTTCTAACTTACACAGATGAAAAGCCACTGAAAGCTTGACCTTGGAAAACCTCTTGGTTCATTGAAAATGAACATTGGATCACTAATTAAAGTGATTGGAGTTCAGTTTAAAACATAAATAGTGGAGAAAAGTGGCAAATACTATATTTCTGTCCGTTGCCTACTGAGAAATATTAATGCATGAAGCTTCAAAAATGAGATGAGTGGCTAGTCATTGCTTTCATGAAAAGAATTACTGATTTAAAGTTGAATTGTCTTGGTTTCTTTTCCTGTTGATGTTATAGAATACTCTGACAAAACAACATAGTGGAGAGAGGAGTTATTTAGATCATAGTTATAAATTGGAGCATGTCATAGTGTAGAAGTCATAGCGGTAGCAGCTTGGAGCAATTGGACATATTAAGTGAGCGTATCATACCCGTACTCAGCTCCCCTTTTTAACTCTTACACTCTCCAAGGTGCCCTGCCTAAGGAATGGTGCCACCCATGTTGCAGGGTCTTTCCATCTCCAGTAAATCTTATCAAGGTCATCCCTACTAGGCATGGCCACAGGGAATCTCTCTAGTGATCCTCAATTCTATCAAAGTTGACAGTTAACTGTAGCAATCACACATATGTGTATAGGGATTCAATCAATGTCAAATATTTTAAGAATACAAAGTTAGTACAAATACAGTTTGCAAGTTGTTATTCCATAGATCTTCTGTTTATAAAAACCACAGGAAAAAACATTTGATTTTAGCTTTTGAAAAGTGATAACAGTCCTCTTCAAAGTCAAACAGAGAGCTGAAATCAGAACTGGATCTAGAGCTAAACTGTAGTTCTTCCTCAAAGAGATTCTTCCCAAAACAGATTGTTTCTCGTAGAATGATTGCTCTGTTCTCAGAATGTAGTTCAGTCCGGGGAAACGGGGTGGCTATGGAGCTCTGCAGATAGGTGGTAAATTATATTTTTAATAGAGTAGTTATACCACTAGGGACAAGTTCCTAAAACTCTTAAGTCTCTGCTCTCTTAACTTTCAAAGAAACTATGTCCATTGGAAGAAGTTAAAAGAAGGAAAAACTTCCTCATGCCAATTTCTCATTTGTAACAGAGTAATTTCTCAATCTGAGATATTATTATTAGCGTCATTACTGATATTATTTGGTCACACTTAGCACTCTGGTTTATAAAGTTCAGAAGCATAATTTGATGTCCTTCAGAATCACATTGATATACCTTTGGTTTTCTGACACGGTCAGTGGTCTCTGAAAATCCTCCTTATATCTCTAACCAGTGAGAATGGACAGATCAACTAGACTTCATCTCTGGAGGCACAAACGTCTCAATTGCAGTTTTCATTGTCATATTTTACATTCTGGAAAAGACTAAAGATAGGCTGCCAATTTGTTCAAAAATATTTGATGTGGGAAATCATAAGAAATAAAAAATAGCATTAGAGCAAAATCCCATTTTAGAGATTGTTTATTTCAGATACAGAAAAATTTAAATGAATGATAGAAGATTTAATCTTTCTGGTATACTCTGACAGATTACTGTACAATTTCAGAAGTTCTGAGCTAAAATGAATAGAAGCATGGATTTTACTTCTTAAAAATTTAAAAATTTAGTATTTACTTCTAGTCTTAAAATATGTAATAACATGTAAATATACATCATCATGCTGTGGCCTTTAGAGAACTTGGAGAAGATTTTTTTTTTTTTTTGTAATGGACTGTGTAAAGAAGCTGAAAAGGGAAAGCTGAATCAGAAAGAGTATGTAACCTGTGAGCGTTTAGTTAGATGACTTCTAATTCCATTTGAGTGTATAAAGCACACACTAGCCTTAGATACTGGCATGGCAAAGTAGGTGTATTTATCAGTAAAAGTAGACATGATATGTAACACATTGCTCCAAAATTTCTTCTTCTACAATGAGCAAGTTTTACATCTTTTTCATGATACATACTTGCCTTGTGTCAATAGAAGTGTCTTCACATTCAAGGTTACAGGCTACAGAGATCTCTACTATCTGTGTGGGAAGCAGAGGAAAGAAGGGACCTCTTACTGAGTGTTCAAGAGCAAATGTTCTTGCATGTATGTGACTCTCGCAAAATTACTAGCTAATTGCTTCAGTTTGTTTCAATCATGACAAAAATTTGCAGTAGAAAAATCATTCTATACTCCTGGAAGCAAAGATAAAACAGACATATGGGAGTATGAAAGAATTTCCTTAATATCACAGAAAATCATCTCAACATAAACTGATTAAGAATGACAATAATTCTGCCCTTTTGGGAAAATTGATAGTGGTGAAATAAGTAATAATCACCAGCTCTTGTCATTATCTGATCTCCGTAATAATTCTATTTGGTGTCAGTAGAGGTGATATATAAATTAGTGAACTAATTTATATTACTCATGGAGTCTGAGGTTTAGAGACATTAGGGAACTTACTTTAACTGTGGCAATAGCAAGCAGATACCAATCTCCTTTATTGAAATCAAGTTAAGTGTTTCTTCTAGGTCAGTGTTTCTCCTCAAGCTTTAATGCTTTTACAGTTAAATTGAAGATCTCAATAGAAGTAGGATTCCAAAACAACACTTAGGATAGTCCTGAAATTGTAGCATGCCCCCTGGCAATGGCAGTACTGCGATTCTGTGGATCATACTTCCAAGAGCAAGACAGACATGAATCACATATGATTTCATGTATTTTCCCAGACAACAGTTTGTCGTGTTGCCCTATTTGGGGGGTTCTTAAAGGCAGAGCAAGGAGTGTATGTCACATCAGATAAGTGTGCATGGCATTTTTAGCTTTCCGGATGTATGAAGAATGAGAAGACTAAACGCTGTTTTAGAGACTATTACTTGATTTGCTCTTGTGTTGCAGTAACAGCCAGCTGCTGCGTGCACAGATGATGTGCACATCTCTGTCCTCAGTGCTGAGCTTGTGATGATAGAGGTTGTGGAGACAAGGTGACAGAGTGCTGACTCAGAACGAGTTGTAAATTTCACTGTGTTTATAACACACGGATAGCTATTAAAACTGGTGTTTTGTAAAAATTACATTTATTATTTTCTAACTTAAGTCTCCACAGAGAAATCACGTTTTGCCACTTGACTACACACTTGACATTTTGAAAGGTGAGTGAGCTCTCTATCATAAAGAGTATCTTGAGGTCACTGTGTGCTATTCAATCCAAAGCAGAAGATCAAATCACAAGAAAAGTCATTTTATTTCAAGGACAAAATAAAAAAATTTGACAAAAAATACCTTGTCGTATGATTACTTACATAGTCTCTGAAGGAAAATTCTTCTGAGATTTTGGTGATCAAGTCAGCTGCCATACTCTGAGGGACATATCAATCAGATCTGACACACTACTGATGGCCCCATTAAATCATCATCATGAACTTGATTTGTCTCATTAGGTCAAGTGAAAAGAAATTTGATGGTAAGGCCTTTTTCAAATTTTCCAGTTGAAGCTTCTCCAAATAAATCTATGTTTTGCATTGAGCTGAGCTAATCAACCGTAAAGCCCAATCCTTAATAGAAAGGTATTTAGAGTTAGGTGCCATGCTTCCTTAAGCACGGTCAGATAACTATTTCTGGCAAGCTAAGGCAATATCTATAATTCTGATTTTCTAGAGAGGTATCGTGGACTGCAGACTACTTTAACCAACTGTAGAGCAGAAAAGAAGCGTGGACGTCATCATGACCTATCAGATAAATGTATAATTGTTCATAATTCCACACTAGGGTTGATGTGGAAACTCTGCATCTCATTAAGGAGTTATAAATTAGTTGGGCTTATCTTATATTCCAAGTGAAGCAATGTAAGACACTAAAATATATTATGTAATTTCAGAAATAGGTATATTAATCTAATTTTAAAATTGCCAGAGTATTTGTTATTTAAAAATCTATATTACTGAATACAAGAATCAATGTTGAAAACACATGTATGGAAATAATGTGTAAATGTGTCAGCGGTACTATGCTATCTTTACTACAATGATGATTAACATTCCTCTGAGGTCTTACTTGTATTAAAATTATCAGTAATTATAACGTATTGAATGGAATCAGTTTATCTGAGCAGCATATGAATGTGTCATTTAACCACAAATAACTGCCGAGTCAGCACTAACAACATTAGCCATTTGAGAGTGTTTCAGGGTGGGGAGAATCCCATTTGAGGAGACTGTCTTATGTCCAGTGAGCCCCAGGCATCTGGTTGCCCCTAATTCTCCAGTGCTAGGAATGTACGTGTGCAACACTACATTTGAATTTTATTACATGGGTTCTGGAAATCAAACTTAGGTCGTAATGCTTTCAAAGCAAGTAATTCAGTAAATGAGCTATTGCCCCAGCTCATATATCTTTTTAAATTTCTGCTTCCTTCCCATGTTCCTTGTTCAACAGCAATTTTTATTTTTCTTATTTACATTAGAGAAAGCTTGTTTTGTATGTATTTCAAAAGATTAAAATGTAATAACATTGCCCCTTATCATTTACAATTTTAATATCCAAGACCTGCTATTTTTTATTTGTATACTGTAAGCATCTAGTTACTTTGAAAGACAAATTACATTAAAATTATTAAGGCAATGTTTAGGCTGTGC
Source organism: Arvicola amphibius (assembly GCF_903992535.2). Classification (NCBI taxonomy): domain Eukaryota; kingdom Metazoa; phylum Chordata; class Mammalia; order Rodentia; family Cricetidae; genus Arvicola; species Arvicola amphibius. The sequence continues at coordinate 87,613,085 of NC_052055.2, forward strand.
TGTGTGTGTTTGTGGTTGTATAGGTAGAATTAGCAAAAATAATGACTGGTTTTATAGTCAAAACAGTACAGGTTACATAAATGCTATACATAAAAACTAGATATCATGAGGCCAGCCTCTAAAGGGGGTGCTTTTTAAAATATAGAACAAATGTTTCCACTCTTGTAGCAACTATTTTAACAAATATGATAGGAAAGAAAATTCCCTTGCTACTCCAGGTTGTCAGTATAGCCACTGGACATAAATCAAATGAAGGCAGCCTAAAAGACTGACAAAATCATTAGCCAATCTCACTTATAAATAAATATGAATTCAAAAAGCTCAATTGCAGATTACAGGCAATGGTTCTGAAATGGTAGATTAAAGAACAAAAATGTAAAGTTTCTCAGATATAATTGTAAGTGCCTAAAATGGCTCTTGAGAAAATCAATACATATTCATCAGTAAAAGCTTCAGCAAATGAGGAAACATTTCAAGATGTAGGCAAAGGCAAGGGCTTTCTCTAAATGGCTTTAGTATCTCAGAAAATAGTACCAGCAGGAGCTGACAAATGGCACCGCACAGAATTAAAAAGCTTCTGGACAGCAAAAGGAAGAATTATTGTGGTGGGGAGACAGTCTTTGCTCATTCCACATTCAACAGGACTCCTATCTAAATTACATAAAGAATTTTAAAAACTAAATGCCAGAAAAATCAAATAATCCAATGCATAAATAGGCTAACAACATTAATGTTTTCCAAAAGTAAAAATGTTCAATTGCCAATAAGCATATGAAAAACTGTTCAACATCCTTAGCAATCAGGAAAATGCAAATTGTACTTGAGATGCCATCTTGCTGTGTCAAAGTGATTATCCTTATGAAAAGGAAAGTCAAGGGCTGATAAGGATGTCAGGGCAGGGAATATTTATGCATTGCTGATGGGAATGTAACCTGGTCAAGTCGCTGCATTTAATTCTGGATGTTCTCCCAAAATCTAAAAAAAAAATAGCTACCACATGACCTAGCTATACCAAAGGATTCTGTAATCCATGAGGGTTGAAGGACCATTCATGTTAGTAAAGCTATAGAATCAGCCTAGTGCCCATCATCAGATGAATGGGTAAAAAATATATCTGCCATATTGAAAAACAAACAAACAAACAAACAAACAAACAAACAGATGAGAGTCTGGAGAAAGGAAGGTGAATAGTGGAAGGAGATCAGAAGAGAGTATGTCAGCTAAAGGGGAGGGGGCTAGAGGATGCTGAATATTGTTGATGTACACGCTGTTTTAGTAAGATATATTTCCCAAATTCTATGTACAATGTATAAACCCCAAAGAAAAGACTTTTATACTAATATACCTTTATGTGATAAAACTTAAAAGGACAAGTTGCTTGACAATCTAGTTGATGACTTTTGAATACTGGGAAGGGTTGCATATAGGCTATATAAACCTCTGATAGGGGTTGAAGAGATAGCTCAGAGGTTAATAGCATTGCCTGCTCTTCCGAAGGTCCTGAGTTCAATTCCCAGTCAACCACATGGTGGCTCACAACCATCTGTAATGGGGTCTGGTGCCCTCTTCTGGCCTGCGGTCATACACAGAGACAGAATATTGTATACATAATAAATAAATAAATATATTTTAAAAAATAAACCTCTGATACCAGTAATGTGGGACATGATGCATCATATAGTCTACTTGTGTTAACGAACATCGTAGTCTTACTTATAAGAAATTGCTATTTTCTTATGGTTCTAAGTTTTTGGTGATCAAATTTCATTTTTAAGACAAAAACTGATGTTTGTAAAAGATACGACCAAATACATATCTCCCATAAAATTGAAATTCAGTTTCTCAAGTGGATGGATGAAAGACAGTTATATGTAGAAAGTTAATATTTTATTGACCCAAATGCTGATGAAAATGTTCTTGCCACTGTTAATACCTGTTTCAAAACACAAAAATTAGTACCCACTGGCACAGAGTAGAAGATGATAATACAATATTTAGTGACATGGTAGTTTTATTTATTTTCTTTGGGTTACAAATAGCAAGAACATTTCAGGGACAGCTAATTTTTATTAAGAACTTTGCTTTTAATGATTTTTTTTTTACTTGTAGCTTGTAGTTATCAAGGCTGGGATCTTGTATTGGAAAATTGAGTTTTGATAGAATCTCATCCATTTCAATAGGGATTTTTCTCATTAATAAATTATTGTTATTTTTTCAGATCACTTGAAAAGTAGATTCCTCCTTCTTTCTTTCTATGAAAGGATCTCATACACACATATATACTTATATATGCACGTGCATACATGCACACACATATACATACATACATATATATGTATATACACAGACACACACAGACACACACACAGACACACACACAGACACACGACAGACACACACAGACAGACACACACAGACAGACACACAGACACACAGACACACACACACACATATATACACACACACATACACACACACACACACACACACACACACACACACACACATATATATATATATATATATATATCGGGCCTAAACACACTATATGGATTTGACTGACCTGGAACGTGCAGTGATGTTGGTACATCAGCCTCCCAAGTGCTATGAGTACAGATGTGAGTATTCCTGCCCATTTTTTTTTGTAATAATATTTCATACGGACAGCTGCTTACAAAGCCACAGCTATGTAGCACTGTAAAGTCTGCATACTTTCTCGAGTCTTAGGTCAGGACAGCATAGCTTTTTCTTTCTCTTCTATCTTTTCCTTCAGAATCTGGCCAAAGCCAAAGCATGTGTTCTCTGGTCTTTAGTTGCTTTTACTCCTTTGACGCTCTATCTGCTTTGCCAATTAGCTGATTGTTGTCACGTGACTGCTTGCATCCCTCCATTACTGAATAAGCCAGCCTAACCCAAAAGTCACAGCTTTCTCTCTTCCTTGCCATCACAACCCTGCTCTTAGCCACTGAGATTTATAGCCGGCTTGTCCTCTCAAATGCAGACAAAATTGCTGTGGAGCTTCTGACTGAGTGTGGTTTTAAATTCTTTTATTAATGAGATTTAGAATGCAAGGGGATATTCCAGATTTCCTTGGAGATAGATGGCACCCAACATCAGGCTCCCTAAAGAAGATCTTCTCAGGAGAAAACAGGTGGTCAGACTCCAGAATCTCACTTAGGCAAACTTATTCATCTGCCTGTGCCTTCAGGAACCACCACTTTGTTTAAGGTTTCTCTCCAGGCTTTATCTCTGCTTTGCTCAGTACAAAATTTTCTTTGCTTTGGCATTCTACCACCATGGAAGGTGGAAAAGAGCTTCTATTTCCTTCCTCTCACAGGCGTCCTTCCTTACGGATATATGGAATTCGCAACCTATAGAGACAGACTCGCTGTTGTTCTCACCTAAAAATCATATAAAGTTTAAAGCTTTCTTTTTTTTTTTTCTGCTGAAACTTGCCTGGGAGGAACCTCGTACCATAAGATTCTAGCCCCTCCGGTAGTGATCAAAGTACCTCCAGACCCAGTCTCCAGCATTCCTGAGTCTATACTTGAATAGCAAGGAAAGAAATACCCGATGTGGACTCCAATAGGCAAGCCATAGACAGGTACTTTTGTAGGCCTGTTGAGGGACTCCGATGGACTTTTATTTAGACATCTTAGAACATCCTCATTTTGTTTTTCCTGGCTCTCTGCCTGGGACTTTTTTTTAATTAAAAATTTCCGCCTCCTCCCCACCTCCCATTTCCCTTCCCCTCCCCCCTCTCCCTCCCCCTCCCTCTCCAGTCCAAAGAGCAGGCAGGGTTCCCTGCCTGCGGGAAGTCCAAGGTCCGCCCCCCTCCCCCCCACCCTCGCCCCTCCATCCAGGTCCAGGAAGGTGAGCATCCAAACAGACTAGGCTCCCACAAAGCCAGTATATGCAGTAGGATCAAAACCCAGTGCCATTGTCCTTGGCTTCTCAGTCAGCCCTCATTATCCGCCACGTTCAGAGAGTCCCATTTGATCTCATGCTTTTTCAGTCCCAGTCAAGCTGGCCTTAGTGAGCTCCCATTAGATCAGCCCCTCAGTCCCAGTGGGTGGGTGCACCCCTAGCGGTCCTGACTTCCTTGCTCATGTTCTCCCTCCTTCAGCTCCTCATTTGGGCCTTGGGAGCTCAGTCCAGTGCTCCAATGTGGGTCTCTGTCTCTATCTCCATCCATTGCCAGATGAAGCTTCTATGGTGATATGCAAGATATTCATCAGTATGGCTATAGGAAAGGGCCATTTCAGGCTCCCTCTCCTCAGCTGCCCAAGGAACTAGCTGGGGACATCTTCATGGATACCTGGGAACCCCTCTAGAGTGAAGTCTCTTGCTAACCCTAAAATGGCTCCCTTAATTAAGATTATCTTCTTCCCTGCTCCCCTATCCACCCATCCTCCATCCTAACCATCCCATTCCCCCAAGCTCTCCTCATTCTCCCCTTTTCACTTTCTCTCCCCATCTCCCCTTAGAAAGTGTGGAATATATACACATTAGAGTACTACTCAGCAGTAAAAAACAATGACATCTTGAACTTTGCATGCAAATGAATGGAAATAGAAAACACTATCCTGAGTGAGGTAACCCAGACCCAAAAAGATGAATTTGGTATGTACTCACTCATAAGTGGATTCTAGACATAAATAAAGGTCAATGAGCCTATAATTCGTGATCCTAGAGAAGCTAAATAAGAAGGTGAACCCAAAGAAAAACATATAGTTATCCTCCTGGATATTGGAAGTAGACTAGATTGCCTGGGACTTTTAATGTGAAGCTGTTATATTACTGCATGCCTGCTCCTGTTGAAAAGAGATCATTTCCTTTGCTCAAAGGCCTTCAGCTTTACTTGTCTCTGATTCCTCTCTTGCCTTACTTCTCCCTCACATATGTATCTAGGCCCTAGCCACTATACTTCCCCACTACACCTGGCTGTTATACAAACAAAATCACCATTACCACAAATACATTTTGAAGTTCCTTTAGACAGGCTCACAGGATAGACTACCTGCCAAACCTTGTGACTCCATATAGTTGGAAGAAAAGAGATTCTGTCATCACCCAAATTTCCTGATGGGAGTTAGGGCTGTCTTTTCAGAGGAAAGAAAGAGAAATCAGTTATTCAGTGAGTTTAGGAACATTGAATTGTTCCATGTTTATCCTTAGGCAGAAGCAAAAAATGATCTTGGATATCTAATCAGGCACACCAGAGATGAGCTCCGGTTTCCAGCTCCCCATAAATGTGCCCCTACTGGCTATTCAGAAGTCTGTCTATTTTCCTGAATCCCAGCTTAGAAAAGTGCAGTTTTCCCCTTTGTTCTTCATTAACTCTTTCTTTCAGGGACTGGTCAATGCAGTATTATCTCTCTTATTTCATGAGCACAGTATATTTTCAGTTAATGTGTGATTTTAGTTTCTTTCATCAGTGGTTTACATTTCCCTGTATATATTCATTTCACTTTCTTAGGCTAAATTCATTTTTTAAATATTTTATGAATACTATAAATAAGATAATTCTTTTAATTTCCCCTTAGGCCACTTACTATATAGGAGTGTTACTAAGTTTTATGTTGATTTTTATCTTACATCTTTGCTTAGTTTCTTTTAACATTTTATGTGTTCAGGGTTTCTGTATGTCACACTGCAAAGAGAGACAATTTAAGTTCTTTCTTTATTTGAATTTCTGTCATTTCTTCTGACTCAATATTCTGTCACAAGCAGAATAAAGGTGACATGAGGAAGCGTCCTTCTTTTTGTCCCTCAAGTCTCAGAGGAAAAGCGTTCAAGTCTTTGTACATGAATTACTAATGAACTGGTTATATATGCTCTTTGTCTTGTGGGTATATATTCCTTTCAAATTTATTTTGTTGTGTTTTTATCATAGAAATTTCTAAATTTTATCAAATGATAGTTCTACATTTCTTTACATGATTATATGGTCTTTGGCATCAGTTCTTTTAATGTCATTTACCATTTGATTGGTTTGTATATGGTTAGCTGTTGGTGAACCCTGGAACTCAATCTTACTTGATTGTGATGAAGAAGGACCTTATTAATGTACTGTAGTATTCAATTTCTATTATATCATCGAGAAGACATTCTTTTATTTTCATTAGAAATATTGGCATGTAATTTTCTCTTCTAATGGTGGTATTTTCTGATTTTGAGCAAAAAGGGATGTATAAAATAAGCTTAGAAGGATTCCTTAACTTTGATTATTTTAGATTTTGAAGACTAGTCTTTATTTTATGAATATCTTTTAGAATCCAGTAATGAAGCCCTCAGATCCTACATTTTCTTTTAGTTTATTATTTGACAATTCTATTGATTTCCATATTTTATCCTCTTCCTGCTGCACCTTTAGGAAGAGTGCACCTCCTTCTATTTTCATTTTCATATCTTCTTTTTATGGGGGAATAATCATTTCTATTTAATTAGGGTTTTTTGCATGTACATGGGTCAAGGTTAATTTACAGGGTCATGAGAAAATTATCAGTGGATACATCTGTGAAGAAAAATTTTTCAAAGGAGTCATTAATTGCCTATATCTCCTTAGCTAAGGCCACAGCCTTTTGAATTTTTCCCTATCCGTGGTGGGGTGTTGATGCATGATTTTGTGTAGGTATGTATATATAACCATAATGGCCATCAGTTAATGAGCTCAGAGGACAGCATCTCCCTACACTCCTCCCTGTTGTTTGGTGCTTTCACTTTCTGCTTTACTTTCCATGAAGTTCCCCAAGTCTTGGGAGGTGGGTAGATGATGTATTCTTAGCAGTTTGATTATTTATAAGTTTCTTTTCACTTAGCCACTGTTGGTTAAAAAAATATTTCTCATTGAGTTTAAAAATAGTACTTATTTGTGATTATAAACATAAATATTTAATGGAAGCCTGAGAATATTATCAAATAAAAAAAAAGCAGCAGAGGCTTTATCTTAGGGCCTGGGGTCTCCTAAACCATGGTTTTGACTTTGTACTAGACAAAAATTCCCTCCTGTGTGGAACAGGCCTCAATACAATATAAATGTAGTTGGCTAACCTTCAGATAGTCATCCTACTATTGCAGCAGTTGGAACACCTTGTCTGCCAGGTGACTATTGTAACATGCAGGATCCTGTTGCTAGGTAAGATCACTGCCCACTTTCTCCCAAGAAACCTGTATTGTACCCTTTGACCATATGGAATCTTGTAAACAGGGAAGATAGTTCCATGTTTATGTGGTATACTGTGTATTCAGCAATAAAGTCATGACATCTAATTCTGGTGGGCCACCAAGTGTAATGGTTGTAGCCTACATTGTATTAAGAAACAGAGATATCTTTGACCAATAAGTAACAGAGGTAGCCAAGACTTAACACTGAGATTTATGTTTAACAACTCATTCTTTGGGAATGTGTGCATAGTTTTCCAGGCTACTTCCTGCTGGTTGAGGGCAATGATAGTTTTATGGGGACCTAAAGAAAATTTAGAATTATGATCAAGTCCTGACTGGAGTATCTTGTGAGGCTTGATCATCTCAGGCAGCAGTCTTGAATCTATTCTGGATGTAGAACTCAAACATCTGGGCCATCTGTTCCTACCAGAGATTTCTCAGGTGGTCTTCCTTGATCAAACTTGATTTTTCTTAATTCAGAATAAATCCACAGCCTCTCATTTCCTGTGGAAACAAAAGCAAAATCTCTTCTCCAAAGTAACATACGTTTTGACTGCAACTTTGAAGTCAAGGTATTTTCAAAATACCTATCTTTGATTAGTTCAGCAGCATTTATAAACCAATATTTTTAGCAGCTATTTTTCTTCCTTAGCTTTCAAACAATTCAAAGAGAACATAATAACATACAGTATCCAGACTCTGTGTATTTTTCATCTTTACATTGTTTTTATTTTAACCTCTATTTCTTTTACTTTTACTTTTAACTTTTGGCTTTTTGAGACAGGTTCTCTGTGTGATTCTTTGGGATTTAATGGCTGCAGGACAGGGTGAAACAGAAAGCCTTAGTCAACATAAAACTTTTAATTAGTTTGCAAAGTAGTGATCTTACATATGTCTTTCATAATTTCTTACTTTTTAATCCCTGCAAATATTCCAAATTAAGCATATAAACCTGAATTTAGATCTAGGATCCATAAAAGAGAGGCAGAATACTAAAATGCCCATCTTTATATGTCTGAGTTACCCACTAACATTTTTCCAAATCCATCCATTTTCCTATCAATCTCATTTCAGGTTTCCTTACAACTGCGTAAAATTCCTTTGTGTATATATATCATATTTTAACTATCCATTTGCCAAATGATAGATATCTAAGCTGATTTTTTCCTCTGGTAATTATGAATGGAGCAGCAATAAAAGTAGATTTGGAAGTATCTCTGTAGTAATATATAAAGCCGTTTAGTTACATGCCAAGGAGTAGTATGCCTAGGCTATATGATAGAATACTTTCAGCTGTTTTGGAAACTTCTATCCAATGAAAGTACCCTTAATACTTTTACCAACATAGATAAGTGTTCTCTCCTTCCCACATGCTCACCAGCATTTGTTTCTATTTTTTTTCTTGATAATAGACATTTTGACAGTGGTGAGACAGATTCTCAAAGTAAATTTAATTTGCATTACACTGATGGTTAATGATGTTGAACACTTTTAAAAATGCTAATTAGCCATTTGTATATCTTTTCTTGAGAACTCTCTGATCAGTTTAGTGGTGTGTTTTTATTGAGTTGTTTGTTTTCTTGATGCTGATTTTAATGAGTTCTATTCTATTTCTTTTAGATACTAATCCTGTCAAATGTACAACTGGTAAATATTTCCTTCCATTCTTTGACTGTCTTCTCACTCAAAACAGTTTCTATTTTTATACAGAACTTCCAAATTTCATGAGGTGCCATTTGTCCCTTATTGTCTTTGCTACCTAATGGAACAGAGACAATCTTAGGTAGAAAGTCCTTGTTTTGCTCTATTGGGATTTATGGTCCAGAGTTGCTTCAATACTTTGAGTTTGTTCTTTTTGTCAGTTGTATACATTCAGTTAAAGTATTTGTAATGTTCAAGTGAGATGTGGATGTGATGGTGTTGAGATAAATAGCTCAGGAATGTGTTTCTTAGTTCAGAAGCATAGGTGCTTGATTTGTATTATTTTCTTAGCAGAATATTAACTTCAAGAGTAAGCACTGTTACCAGGAAGTCTCACTATGCAAATGTGGTACTAACCAATTTGTCAACAGAGGTCTCTTTGACTTCAATAACTGTTAGAGGATTAAAAACCAAAGATGGTGAGGTATAAATTTTGCATTTAGTCAATAAGATTGGTAAAGGATGGAGAGTATTATGCAAGAAGACCTGGTGTATATGAGAGCCAGCACTGTCCTGAAGTTTCTTCTGTCCCTGAACAGTTTAACTTGGTTGGCCTGCATGTCATCTATACAAGAGAAAGAGTTGAGTTTCAGCTCTCCCATCTGATTTCAGGTCTCTTATTCAGAGATCTTCCATGGCTTAATAAGATTTTTTATATCACCTTTCCTTTGCAAGAATTTGATGTGTTAGATTTTTCTTTAGTGAAAATTGCTACAGATTATATATAATAAATTGATCTCTGTTGTATGCATCTTAGAATTTGTTTCTTCTGGATTATCCATTTTTTTTTATAATTAAAACAGTTCATAATATTTTCAAGATCTCCAAAGTCTTTGGAATATGCCACCTGATATCACTTAGTTTAAAACTGCTCTTTATTCTTTGCTTTCTTATATCTCTTTTTCTCTCTCTCTTTTAAACTTTATTTATTTTATATGCATTGGTATCTTGCCTGTATATATATCTGTACATTGCATGTGTGAATTACAGGTAGTTGTGAGCTGCCATGTGGGTACTGAGAATTGAGCCCAGGTCTTAGTCTTCTGGAAGAGCATTTAGTGCTCTTAATCACTGAGCCATTTCTCCAGCATCTTTCCTTATATTTCCTGATAATAGCATATTATATTTAAAGCAATTAACTTTGTATTTGTAGAATGTCTGACTTAAAGTTGTCATTAAAACAAATTTTTCCTGTGATATAGATATGATAAAATGCAATATGTAGATGCTATGCCATTTTAAGATACAAATAAAATAAATAAAGTATTTTAAAAAGAATTTAAAAAAAGAAGTAAAGAAAAGAGTTCATAATATTTTTCTGATCCTTTGTATTTCTTTGGTATCAGTGATAATATTCTATGCTTCATTTCAGACTTCATCTAATTCATTATCTCTGTTTTAAGCCAAATTATGGTTATCTGTTTATCATTTTACCAAAAGAAACTTTTAGTTTCTGTGACACAGCTTATTGTTTACCTAGTCTCTATGTAGCTAACTTCAGCTCTGATATTTTTTATGAGAAACATCTATCAACTCTGGGTTTAATTTTCCTTTTCTAGGTAATTCAAGTATGGTGTAAATTGATTATTGAGGATTATTTTCTCTTTAGTGTAGATATATGATGCTACAACCCTTCCCTTTAATTTGCTGCATCTTTCAGGCTTTGGCATTTGTTTGCATCATTTTCATTGTCTAAGGAAATAATTAAATGTAGTAGAAAACTGTGCAATTGTTGTAGATTTTCTGACGTTCCTATTACTGATTTCTATTTTCATTAAGTGTGATTAGAAATATATTTAATATGGTGTAGGTACTTTTTTTTCTTCGCACTGATATTTACAGGATTTTCTTTTGGTCTTTAATTTACTTAAGATTTCTCTTTATTTTATGTTTGTGTATGTCTATGCGAATGAAAACGACATGTATGCGAATTTTCACTGAGGTCATAAGAGAGTATTGGAGGCCTTTTTACTTAATTACAGATGTTGTGTGCTACTGATGTGGGTACTGGGTACTGAAATAAGGATCTTCTGGTTAGGGGAGCACTGCGAGGAGTGAGCAGGATCATCTCACACTAAACATCAATCAAAAACATGCACTTCAGGCTTGACCACAAAAGAATATTATGGGGACATTTTCTCAATTGAGGTTCATTATTCCATAATGTCTCTAATGTGTGTTAGGTGTACACAAAACTAGGCATCCAGCACAATCAATGACATTGCATCTAGTGCTCAACGAGAAACAAGTCACAGGGCTAGTGTGGTCCCAGCATTGTGAATGGTACAAATGGTTTTTACCTGTATAGTTTTCTTCACTGCATTTCAAGTCTAGCAATCTTACTAGTGGGTTGTCTCCATGTTCCCTGTTGTATTTCAACAGATTCTCTCTTTCTCTTTTTGTCTCCAGAAATTTTTACATTTATTCTTTTAGTGTATGTGTGTGTATGTGTGTCCTTGATGCATGAATGCCAAAACTCATATGGATGTCAGAGGACCACTGGAAAGACTTCTTTTTCCCCCATGTAGCTTTCAGACATCCAAATCAGGTGTTCAGGTTGGAGGAAAGTACCCTTACTTGCTGAGCTGTTTCAATGTGACCTTATGACTCATTGAGCCTCTGGGAATTTCTGCTTATAGATGATTATATGAAATATATGTGCTAGATCACAAATGCATAGGTAGTGTGTCCTCTGCCTCTTCTCTGGTTATGTCCCAGTAGTGTGCTATGAAGAAGGTATTTCTATTTTGGGAAACTTACTCTCAAGTTTATATAAGGTTTTGATAGTGGTTGAAGATGTCTAGTTTTCGCTGTGATATGAATTTTTATATGCCTCTTGAGTTACTCCAGGGAATTTGGCCTTTATGTTAGTATTTTATTTTAAGTTGTTTAAGCAGAATATGACATAAACTTAAAAATATAGTAGCTGTTGTTACCAGTGACTTTTAAATGAATATAAGATAACCAGAAGACTAGAATAAAGGTGCTAACTTCACACTGTATAAACATTTCTGATCCATGCATATTGAAAAGTTTGCTTATGAAGAAGTAAAAAAAAATGAACTTGTTAAGTACTTCCTTCCTGAGTAAGATCTGTGATGGTGCCTTCACATAGTGACTCCTCATAGCAGAGATTGTTTCTGTATTAACTGCTTCAAAGCACAAGATATGGGAGAACTCAGCTTGCGTGTGTGAAAAGTTTTATGATAGGTAATCCTGAAAAAGGTTAAACTTTTTGTTATTAAAAATTTCCATCTCATGATCCATCAGTCCCATTCCAACTGGAGTTGGTGATCTCCCATTAGTTCTGTCCCACCGTCTCCATGAGTGAACGCACCCCTCTCGTTCCTGACTTTCTCCCTCATGTTCTCGCTCCTTCTGCTCCTCATCGGGACCTTGGGAGCTCAGTCCAGTGCTCCAATGTGGGGCTCAGTCACCTTCCCCATCTGTCGCCAGCTGAGTGTGGCCAACAGCGGGGGCTGACTGAGAAGCAAAGGACAATGGCTCTGGGCTCTGATTCTTCTTCATGGACGGGCTCTGTGGGAGCCTTCTCAGCTTGGTCGATCACCTTCCTGGACCTGGGGGGAGTTGGGAGGACCTTGGTCTTAGCATAGAGTGGGGAACCCTGATGGCTCATTGGCCTTGAGAGGGAGGGAGGGGAGGTATGGGTGGAGGGGAGGGGAGGGAAGGGGGAGAAGGAGGGGAGAGAAAGGGGAGAAGGAGGGGAGGGAGGGGGGAGGAGGAGGGAAGGAGATGGAAATTTTTAAATATAAAAAAAAAAATAAACCATGAGAAAAAAAAAAAAAAAATAAAAAAAAAAAAAAAAAATTTCCATCTCCTCCCCTCCTCCTCCCCCGTCCCTCCCCTCCCTTCCACCCATACCCCCACTTTGCCCCTCTCCAAGCCAAAGAGCCATCAGGCCCCCCCCCAACCATGTAAAGTCCAAGGTCCTCCCAGCTCCCCCCAAGTCCAGTAAGGTGAGCAACCAAACCGACAAGGCTCACAACGAGCCCTTCCATGCTGCAGAGCTCATGCTCATCGCCGTTGTCCCTGGCTTCCCAGTCCTCCCCCACCATCAGCCACACTCAGAGAGCCCGGCCCGGTCCCCCGCTCCATCAGTCCCATTCCAACTGGACTTGGTGGTCTCCCATTAGATCTGTCCCACCGTCTCAATGGGTAAACGCACTCCTCACAGTCCTGACTTCCTTGCTCTTGATCTCCCTCCTTTTGCTCCTCATCAGGACCTTGGGAGCTCAATCCGGTGCTTCTATGTGGGGCTCTGTCATTTTCTCCATCCAATGCCAGGTGAAGGTTCTATGGTGATATGCAAGATATTCATGAGTATGGCAATAGGATCTGGACATTTATCACACCCTCTCCTCAGCTGCCCAAGGAACTAGCTGGGGGCGTCAAAAATGGGAACTTGAGGGTGGAGTGGGATGGGGGGATGGGAGGATGGGGAGAGAATAATGTGAAGTGGAGGATGGGAAGAGCTTGGGGGAATAGGATGGTTGGGATATAGGAAGGGTGGATATGGGAACAAGGAATTATATATCTTAATTAAGGGAGCCATTCTAGGGTTGGCAGAGACTTGACTCTAGAAGGTTAAACTTTTGATGTGAATATGCTATAAGGCTGACTACGGGACAAGGCCAGTTCAGGCACCCTCTCCTCCACTGCCTAGGACATCCCTGTGGACACCTGGGAACCCCTCTAGAGCCTAGCTCTTGTTAACTCCAAAATGGCTCCCTTAAGATATCTTCTTCCATGCTCCCATATCCGTCCTTCCTCCATCTCAACCATTCCACTCCCCCAAACTCTCCCCAACCCTCCCCTTCTTCCTTCTCTCCCCCTCTCCCCTTCCCCTAACCCCATTCTCAACCTCATGCTCCCAACTGTTGCCTGGCGATCTTGTCTACTTCCAATTTCCAGGAGGATCTATATATATTTTTTCTTGGCTTCACCTTATTACTTAGCTTTTCTTGGATTGTGAACTATAGGTTCACTGTCCTTTGTTTATGGCTAGACTCCACAAATTAGTGAGTACATACCATATTTGTATTTTTGGGTTTGGATTATCTCACTCAGGATAGTGTTTTCTATTTCTATTGTCAGGCGACAGATAGAGATAGAGACAGAGACCCACATTGGAACACTGGACTGAGCTCCCAAGGTACAGTTGAAGAGCAGAAGGAGGGAGAATATGAGCAAGGAAGTCAGGACCACAAGGGGTTGGTCCACCCATTGAGACAGTGTGCCTGATCTAATGGGAGCTCACCAAAGCAAGCTGGACTGGGACTGAATGAGCATGAGATCAAACTAGACCCATTGATGAGAAGCCAATGATAATGGCACTGGGATTTGTCTCTACAGCATGTACTGTTTATTGGGGGGGGGGGTCCTTTTCTATTTGGATGCATACCTTTCTAAACCTGGATGGAGGGGTGAGGGCCTTGGACTTACCCTGGCCTCTCTTAGGACTGGAGGGGGAGAGGAGGAGGGTGAGTGGGGGAGAGGGAGGGAAATGGGAGGAGGGAAGGAAGTGGAAATTTTGAATGGTATTATTTATAATGAAATAAAATTAAATAATATAAATAAATAAATAAATAAATAAATAAATAAAAATTTAAAAATGTTATAAGGGGCATAATGCAATATAATAAGAAATAAGGAACAATTTGAATATTCCACAGTAGCATTTTTTCAACAATTTTTCTTCAGGTGGAAAGATACATAAATACAATTACTATTCTGGAAGATATTCAGTGATTTGCAATTGAAAAGCAGAAAGATTTATAATTTAGTGCCAACAAACATGAACTTCTATTCTTTTGTTCTTTGTGGTAATATTTCAAATTTCAAAAAATTATTTAATTTCTAGTGTTTAATCATGTGTGGTGTCTATAGTCATTGAAAGCATAATAAATCTTCATAGTAATAAAAATTTTTTAAAGGCCTATCTTAGTGACAGAACTTTGAAATAACTCAATTCCTTTGAACCAGATATCCAAATATTTCACTTTTAATCCTTTTCATTATATTTCATTCTCTTCTGACAAGGTCCTTAAAGTAAAATCTTCTAATACTTCTTGTTCTGGTGTAGGAGGTTTTCTGTCTATGTGTTGCTTTCATTGGTTGAATAAAGAAACTGCCTTGGCTTTTTGATAAGGCAGCACTTAGGTAGGCAGAGTATACAGAACTGAATTCTCGGAGGAAGAAAGGAGAGTGAAAGAGCCACCATGGAGCTGCCAGGTCAGACATGCTGAATCTTTCCCGGAAAGCCACAACCTTGTGGTGACATACAGATTATTAGAAATGGGTTAAATCAAGATGTGAGAGTTAGCCAATAGGAGGATAGAGCTAATGGCCAAGCAGTGTTTTAATTAATACAGTTTCTGTGTGATTATTTCAGGTGTAAGCTATATGGGCAGCCGGGAGGAAACAAAGGGCCACCTCTCTCCATTGTACATTTTGAATATTGCTTTTGGCTTCAGATCTTTTGTGTTTAGTAGGATATAATACCAAATGTCTGGATATTTTGATAATGAATCTCCAAAAATTTTCATATGAAATCTAAAATATGAATGCCATTTTGAAGCAGTACATATATTAAAAATTTTAATCATCTCATCTTTAAGGCTTTCACTGAAGTCAGTAAAATGAACAAATGCATGCAATCAAATGTTTTTCTGGACATTGAGTATAACATTTAGAATTTATGTTTTCATAATAAAGTATACCAAATATTCAAATAATTAAAATATATTTAAAACTGAATGAATGTCTTAATAGTTTAATATTAAAGTATAAAAAATACAGATGAATTTAAACTAGAGTGTAATTGCTAGTACTTGAACATTTGAAGATATTTTTGCATAGCCCTACATAAAATGCTAAGTAATTTGACTGACACAAGAGTTTCTAGCTGCACAATGCTAGCTCAAGCCTTTAATTTCGTGATGGTTTTCTTCTATACTGGAGGTGGGAGGTGGAGCATGCAATTATTTCATGAAGGTCTATAGGTTCTCCACTGAAGTTTTTATTCTGATGTATTTCCACCAGGGGGCACGCTCCTCATTTAGTGTAAAAATAAAACCCTTTCTGTATTATATATGTCTGTACCGGAATTTTTTCTGCAAATAATCTTCTTGTAAGTTTGAAGGTATATCCTCTGTATAAAAAGACATGGGTACATTCCCACTATATTTGCAGTAACAACCATTGACAAACTTAGAACCCTCCATTTTCTTCAAACCACCAAGAAAATCCAATTAGTCTCAGTAGCAACTCATTATCTTCTGAATATTAAAATTCCAAATCTTTGAGTTGTACTTTGTAAATTAGGTTTAAATGCTTATTACAGCAAAATCATGAATGCTAGTTGAAGTGATAATAATTTAGGAATTTTTATTGAGATAGAGAGCATGAAAATAAGTTATATTCTATCTATAGTTTGTTTTTCAGGACATTATTTGGGTATTATTAACACAGTAACAAAATGTTGATTTTATATTACAATTTATTTCATAGTTTTAAGAGGTAATTATTTATTTGCCATATAGACATATGAGAATGCCAGTAAATGTAACTTAAAAATTCCTAGTTGTGCTTTTAAACTTTTTTCAACTTACACTTAATGATATATTTTATTTATAACTACAAAATACTTATTTTAATGAATTAAACAAAGAATTTGAATTATTAGGATGTAATTATTAGGATTATTTCTATAGCTCTGCCTGTACTTTTAAAAATTTTCCTTATGTTACATTATAAAAGTATCATAAAGAGCATCAGATATTCACAGTCCAAATCATGAATAATTGCTCTCCATGAAAAATTTTCCAAGATAAGCAGGAACACAAGGGTCTCTGGCAGTGGTTCTCAAACTTCCTAATGCTGTGACCCTTTAACACAGTTCCTCACGTTGTTCTGACCCCCAATCATAAAATTATCTTTTTTGCTACATTACAATTTATAATTGTAATTTTGCTACTGAAATGAATCATAATGTAAATATCTATTTTCTGATGGCTTTAGGCAACATCTGTGAAAAGGTTGAAGGGTCCTGATCCACATGTTAAGAACCACAAGTCTATGGCTCAACTCAAGAGAGGGATCACACACACACACACACACACACACATCCATGGCTGACCATAGGGATATACATTCTATATAGGGATAGACATTCTATATGGGAACTCTTCTATGAAGAAAACTAAGTATCCTTGTATCAGCAGCCACTGATGGCGTATATTCTTCATCTAGGGTGAGGACTTTGTGGAATTTTCTTTGTCATTATTACCATGTCAACCTGTGCTGTCATCGTGCCTACCTGCTTCTGGCAATCATATTTTTGGGTACTTTTTTTTGTTATGTCTAAGGGACTCTCTCATGCAGGTGTCATGGGCTTTGGTTCTTAACAAAATACTCACACACTTCCTTGATGTTCCTTGAGTCTCAAATGTGGAGGTTGCATTACAGATGTATCTGGTAGGTTGGTTATCCCACAGACATGTATTCTCTGCATTTTGAACAGTTGTGGATTTCTGTAATCCTCTCCATCTTTTGTAAAACTGCCTTATTTTTGTGAGTATTGTGAGCTACACTTATCTGTGAATATAAGAAATAGTACTTTTATTGTATAGGATTGTTTTGGCTATTCTGGGTTTTTTTGTTTTTTCATATAAAGTTGATTATTGTCCTCTCAAGGTCTGTGAAGAATTTTGTTGGAATTTTGATGGGGATTGCATTGAATCTATAGATTGCTTTTGGTAGAATTGCCATTTTTACTATGTTGATCCTTCCAATCCAAGAGCAAGGAAGATCCTCCTATTTCTGGTATCCTCTTCATTTTCTTTCTTCAAAGACTTAAAGTTCTTGTCAAATAGATCTTTCATTTCCTTGGTTAGAATACCCCAAGATATTTTATGCTATTTGTGGCTATCGTGCAAGGTGATGCTTCTCTGATTTCCCTCTCTGCTTCTTTATCCTTTGTGTATAGGAGGGCAACTGATTTTTTAGAGTTGATCTTGTATCCTGCCACGTTACTAAAGGTGTTTATCAGCTTTAGGAATTCTTTGGTTGAGTTTTTGGGGTCGCTTATGTACACTATCATATCATCTGCAAATAACAAAAGTTTGACTTATTCCTTTCCAATTCGAATCCCTTTGATCTCCTTATGTTGTCTTATTGCTATTGCTAGAACTTCAAGCACTATATTGAAAAGGTATGGAGAGAGTAGACAGCCTTGTCTTGTTCCTGATTTTAGTGGGATGGCTTTGAGTTTCTCTCCATTTAATTTAATGTTAGCTGTCGGCTTGCTGTATAGTATATTGCTTTTTTTCATATTTAGGAATGAGCCTTGTATCCATAATCTCTCCAAGACCTTTATCATAAAGAGGTATTGAATTTTGTCAAATGCTTTTTCAGCATCTAGTGAGATGATCATATATTTTTTTCTTCAGTTTATTTATATGATGGATTACATTGATAGATTTTCATATGTTGAACCAGCCTTGCCTTTCTGGGATGAAGCAAATTGATCATAATGTATAATTTTTTGGATGTATTCTTGGATTCAGTTTGCCAGTATTTTATTGAGAATTTTTGCATCGATGTTCATGAGTGATATTGTTCTGTAATTCTCTTTCTTAGTTAAGTCTTTGTGTGGGTTTTGGTATCAGGGTGACTGTAGCGTCATAAAAGGAGTTTTGCAATGACTCTTCTGTTTCTATTTTGTGAAACACATTAAGGAGTATAGGTATTATCTCTCCTTGGAAGTTCTGGTAGAATTCTGCATTGAAACCATCTGGTCCAGGGCTTTTTTTGGTAGGGAGGATTCTGATGACAGCTTCTAATTCCTCACAAATTACAGGTCTATTTAAACTGTTCACCTGGTCTTGATTTAATTTTGGTGTATTTTTCTTATGATATTAAACTTCTTGGGTGTTATTTTATTCTATTTTACTATTCTATCACCTTTAATTGACATGTGCTTTTAAGCAAGAAATCATGTCAATTAAAGGTCAATTAAAATTTACCACTTTTCACAGACATACATGTTCTATTTTCTGTTTACTTAGAAAACGGGAGTGCTTGAGCAAAATATTCTTTGCCTTCTTGTAGCATGAATTCTAATTGTTCTTAATAACAAAAATTCAGAGCCAGACATCAGGATAAATGCTGAAAGATCAGAGAAGCAAAGAAGCCAGCCATTAGAGAGACTTTACCTTTACCAAATCCTCAGACCATACTAGGCAAGATCTGGTTTCCACGAATCCCCAGACTAAATGGTCTGAGCACCTGTCTCCTTCTGCCTTATATTCCTATCTCAACTCAGCCATATCTCTTCCTGTCAACCTCCCCCAGTGCTGGGATTAAAGGGATGTGACTCCCGATTGCTTCGATTAAAGGCGTGTGCCACCACTGTCTGGCCTCTATGGCTAACTAGTGGCTAGCTCTCTGCTCTGATTATCAGGCAAGATGTATTTGTTAAACCACAAACAAAATATCTCTCATGGAAGAGGACTCCATTTTCTCAGTAGAATTTTCTGTAACTACAGAATATTAACAAATCCATTTACTAATGTGAAATAGTCTATTTATTCCTTTTTGCTTTGTTAATTTATGTATTTGCATATAGTTTCAGAACATGGCCTGAGATCACCCTGTAAATATACCTTAATAAAGGTCAGGCATGGTGATGTAAACCTTTAATCTCAGTATGCAGACTTGTGCAAGTTCAAGGCCAGCCTGTTCTACATGGTGAGTTCCAGGACACCCAGAGGTACCAAATGAGACCATCTTCTCAAACCTTAACCCCTCTACCCCTCACTCACAATCCTCACTGTATCATGGTGTCAAGTAAAATCTAAAGGTCAAATCTACACATTTTGTTTTCACACAACTTGTAATCACCCAGTGTTCTTTGAGGCAGCCTTAACAAAGGAAGGGACAAGATAATTCTGCTACCCATTCATATTATTAGCGCCTCACCTCTGGTTCCACTGATTGCTTTTTATTTAAACAAAATAAAATGATTATGCTCAATTCTGATTTTAATGGTGTGTGTCTAACACCAGTCATCAATTGTTCTTGTTAATCTACTGTTCAGTAGTGGACAATGACATATGTGTTAGCAAAAATAAACACGACTTTCTAAATCCTGTAATTGAACCATGACCTTGAAGGGTTTGAACTACATTGTCAATTTATCATGTCTAAGTTGAGCAGCATCTAAATATAAGCAAGAATATCTGTAATTGGAAGATAGCTTTCCATTCTTAAAATACATTATTTGATACCAAAACTGTGTAATACATACCCACACCAACATAATGACACCATTTCTTTCTTTAAATATGAGAATGCCCCTGGCAGGAATAATTGTTACTATGAAATTAGTTTCTCTGAGTCGTTATTACTCACTTCTTAATTAGTAGCTGTCATATTTATTTCAAGACAAACTGTCATTTCAGAGATGACATGATATATCGGATCCATTAAAGCTGCTGTGTTGAAACTCTTGACTAGAGTCTCCATCCGTTCAGTCTTTATCTTTAATATCCCAGCTCCCCTGCTGACCGCAACAACAGAAATTTAGATTCATCCACGACTAATGTTCTTCATAGCATTATTCTCCAAATAGAACTCAATTCTCATTAATTAGTTATTATTTAAGATCGACTTTGAGTTCAGAACAATCTAAAGGAAGAAACCACTTGTCAGTTGTGATTAAAAATTTCATTAGAGAAATTAAGTATACATATTATGTACAGAAGATAATCTTAGAATTTTGCATATGAACATGAATATGTATGTCATTTATATATGGAGAACATCATGAAAATATGAACATACGTACATACTGGACAGTTTTAGATGCTAATAAAGTGGTTTTTTTTTCCCAACATCAGTAGACATTTATTTTGTTGACATTTTTTTTACTCTACTCAATAGGTACCATGAAAGGACCCAGCAATATTCAGTGTTAATAGCCTGCAAAATTTATCTTTTAACTATCATCATAAAAATCAGAAGTGAAATATTAATTAGACAAGATCCAATATGGGGTTGGGAGGGCAGAAATCCAAGAGTTAGCTGAAGATCTATTAGCAGCTAGTAGCTGTTAGAAGAATGAGCGACAGTTGTCTTAAGGGTGTGAAGACACCTAAGAGTATTTGAATAACACAATTTGGACTTGCTGGGGTTTTCAAAAAGAAAACAAGTAGTTAAATGGGCAGAGAGGGGGAATGAAAATGATCAAAACACATTATATGTCATTCTCAAAAATTAATATATCATGTAATATTTCAATAGCAAAAGGGAAGAATATATTTTCTACTTTGATACCAGTGTTTCATATGCTAACTTTGATGGTTTATAACCAATTTATCAGTTATAACATAACTAATTTTCATCATCTCCTTCCTAAGTTCAAGTTATATAAAATATTATGCAAACATAAGTCAAAGACTGTCTACATTTGAAAGCTTAAACTAATGTTTAGTGATATCATTAATCACAATATTTCTACATTGAAAGGGTTTTTTATATAATCTACACCCTGATCAAAATAAGAAACCTTTTCACAGAATTTGGAAAACTCTTGCCATTTTGCTTGAACTTGACTCTCTTTATTTAATGACACAATCCTTTATAACAAATAGCTAAGATTTTAAAACTACCTGTTGAAATTTTTACTGGCATGGTCTCATCTCCCACTGTATACAGTAGTCCATGCAAATTCTTAAAATCAGTAGTCTTGTTTCTACTATGATTATTTCTCAGGCTCAGCACATTAAGAAATATTCAACTATTTAATGTGTAACTTACAATATAGAGTTCCCCAATTTCTCAAATAACTCAGGATCGTATTTCAATTGGCTATTATTTTAGTAACCTGAAACCTATAACTTAATTGAATGTATTAATTTTGGTAGGTAATGTCTGTAGATTATAAATAAACTATTGCTTTTAATTTTTGTTAAGTAACTTAATGCAGTGCAAACTTCCATTGAGTTTTTCATGATTTTATATTATTAATTCCTAATATGCTTTTAACAATTATTTCATATGAATTTATAGTTTATAGTAAGTCCTAGCAAGGGCTGAGATTAAACTGAACATAGAAGAGATAACAAAGAATAGGGTAGAGTTTATTTTGGAGGAGAGGCTAAGGGCATTCAGTACAAGAGAAAGACTGAAGAAGATGCAAACCATAGAGGAAAAGAGACATGGCCAAAGGAGATAAGCTATTACTTGCCTGAAAAGAGTAATGTCAGGACACATGGGGTGACTGGACAGGTGTATAAATATTAAGGAATAAGCCTATGCACAAGACTCTTCTTTAAGGTTTGGGAATTTAGACCCATAGAAGGTAGAAATTCTAAGAGAAAATACACTTGTGTGGTCTTCTCCCCCCCCCCCCCCCCCCCATTCATAGGTCAGAGGAGAGCGGGAACAAGTTTACAACTAAGGACAGGACAGAGGGATTATTCAGTCTCCTGTTTATAGTTATAGCTATTGTGAGCTGAAATTCTGTGTCCCCGTTGGAAGCATTTGTGAATAGAACTGACTCTCATTTGCCTTCTGAGCACAGCATCAAGCTCATAATAAATGCCAAGATTTTATTTGAAAAGTGTTGTCTCTCCCAGTGTACACATTCTTAAAGACAGCTGTTACCAACACCCACAACAACAACTTCATTTCCCTTTCCTGTGTGATTCTACCTTGCTCTAAATGTAAACATAAAACATAAAGTGAAAGAAAGAAAAGTTGTGGAAACGACAGCAATTTTCTGCTGTTCAGTGCATCCGCTTAATGAATAGGCCGCGAGGATAGGTCATTTGAGAACCAATGTTAATAGATGAAAAGTGGGGACAGTCTTTGGAGCTCTTTGCTATTAAGAGGCAAAATAAGAGGACACTAGATCATTTTCCTTATTTATAAACTAGCTTCAAAAATACATCATGAACAGCCCATATAAGATAAGCACTTTGTTAAACCTTTGAAATACCATGTGGAATAAGGAGGTGTCTGAGGTTTGCCTTTTTGAATAATGAAACATATGGCAAAATGATCCCTTTGTTGTCTTTCCAAATGCCATTCCCATCTATTCTTTTTCTAAGGTTTCTGGATGGTTAATAGGACATTATGGTAAGGCTATTTCTATATTCAGTAGCTGTTTAAAGAATTGGAATGATACTTAAAATTATCCTCATATTCCAGAGGAAGTATAAGGATGGAATTCTGAGAAGGGTATCAACATTAATAAAATAGTTTCATGCAGTAACAGTGGTATTTCTATTTGTGAATGTTTGTCATCAAGGAAAACCTTTATGAGTTGGTCATTGTTGGGAGAAGATGGATGGCAATGTGGATATTAGATTGGATTAGTCCTGAATACACATGAATATACTCATGACTGTGAAAGTAAATTTTAGATGGATATCGCAGCCAAATGCATCCTGGAATCAATTTTAAAGCATAATAAAGAAATTTTCTGTTGGGCCATGCCTAGGAAAATGATGAGATAAAGGGAAATAAGTGAAGGGATTTGCATCAAAAACCGTTAAAAGGAAAATTTGAAGACAGAGTTAAATTTATTTGATATATTGCTGAAAAGACATAGGAATCAAAACAAGGAAGAGTATTTTACCCAGCTTTGACAGTAACTTGTAAGTACACATTTTTCAGGTCTGTGGATTTATATAATCAATCTGCTTGTCATCTTCTCTGAAGACACAGCTCACCCGTGGTAGCCTCTGTTTGGAAACATGAAAGTTAGAACAGAGTTTGTTAAGTAGCAGAAACAATGTCTTCACAGAATAAGAACAACCAAATGCTCTCAGTCCAGAGATGTTCTTTTGGAGGATGTATAGTTTAGTGAAACTGGTAAAGCTATTTTAAATAGCAAATTCTGTTACTATCTTTAGCCTAGATAAATCAAAGTTTATGGGCAGGTTGTGTATTCAAAATTAGTATCAGAAAAATACGTTTGGCTATACAAGACAAAATGAGTATCTTTGTAAAGGATGGACACAAATGTAAATAATCATCATAATAGAAAATGGCACAAGGAGGAAGGAGAATTGGTAAGGGCACTTAACAAGTAACTAATGTTCAATAGGCTGTTTGCTCTGGATATTAGAACACAGCTACAAACTGACTTACATTGAAGCTGCACTTTGTTCTCCCCCTCTTTCTCTTTCCTCCTTCTGTCTCTTACACACACACACACACACACACACACACACACACATAATCAAAGCCCCTTTTATGCTTTAGGTTTCAATTGAAACTGGTTTCACCTGTATGACATCACATCAATTTTAATATTTTTTTTCCATTCTAAGATACTCTCTTCTCAATTGAAAATGTGCTAACAGAGAGTTGCCACTTTGCCAACATCCAGTGATGTTTTGGATCATGTTAAGGCAAATAAAAATACACTTTCCGATTTGGGTTTTTTATTTTTCCTTTGTGATTTAAAAATCAGTCATTTTAATCTCTAGTGTTTCTAAATGGCTTGTTAAAAAGTAGTAAGTTAATAGGGGTGGCTTTCAGTGAATAGCCACTGATAAGAAGGATTTCCATGATTAAGAGAGACAGAACATGAGAAGAAGGGGTGAATGATTCAGTGGCTGTATCTAAAAATGACAGAATTCAGCAGGAAAGAGAAAACAGTAAAGGTAATCTAAAATTTAGCAAGGGCCCTTTAATACAGTGGAGCTGTTAACCTTCAGTTTTCTCCTTTAAAAAAATTTTAGGTCCCCATTTTCTTTGTTGACATCAGAAGACTTTACAGAATTTAGAGAAAGCAAGCAGAAACACTCTAGAACATGTGCTACTTACATGATCCAAGCTCATTACATCCTGTTCCACAGATGACTTCTGGTTTCCTAACTTCTTTATTTGACAGAACTCAGAGAAAAGAGAGTGGCATACAAGAAATAATAGTGTCCACTATTATTCTTCCTTCTTTAGAACAAAATAAGTGACATTTCACATGTCATTTTCTTGTTTCAAATCTCAAGGAATCATATGAAGTCACTCCAACTTTCAAAATTATATATTTTTGCCTTTTTAATTTTTTTGAGAATTTTATGTATGAATATACCAAATTTACATCACTTAAATATTGCCATCTCATTTTTCCATTGTCCCCACCCCCTCTTGTATTCATGATGTCTTTTATAATCATTAGTTTTTTAAGAGCTACTGAGTCCCATGCATGCTGTCCATATATAAATATGTTTAGATGTGACCAGTTAGGAGTGGATTTTTCCTCTCTAAACAACCATAGGATGCCTATAGCTCATCTGGCAGTGAGGATTTGTGAAGATTTCCTCCATTCACAATGACACGTCAGCTGTTGTGTAGGTCTTATTCAGGAAACTGTATTGTTGAAATCTTGTAGTGTAGCATCGTTATTATATCTGGAAGGTGCTATCATGTTGCAGTCATCTTGGTAGTTTGGCTTACAATCTTTCTGTCCTGTCTCTCTGAAATACATTCAGTTGAACTAAATTGAAGTATAGAAAATTTGCAAGCCTAACTAGAAAAAATTAAGTAATACCAGGTAGAGAGGAGATTCTCAAGTGAATATCATAAATAGTAATTTTGAGATCCTGAAATGGTACTGCAATGTTCTCTCAAGGAGAAAGTCTAGAATTGAAAGGCAATTAAAGGCTGGGAGCTTATTCACCCAAAGAACATTTTTGGTTCCTTTTTCAGTTTGGTTGGCAAGTAATAGAATGAGTTCTTTTACACTCAACACACTGATTACATCACCAGATTACATTCCAGTTTCCATCCATGTGAATTATTACTAGTATTCAATACCAAATGAACATTCACTAGCAACACTCAGAGTAATGCCACTGTGCTTCCTTCAGTGTACCGGGCGGAAAAATCCTTGATCTACCTAATGGTGGAAAACAATCTTGCACTTAAAGGATTAATGTCAGATCAACGAATGATGAATTTATAGAGAGAACTAGAATCCTCGGTGCTTACTGATAATGAATACTAGCAATCTTTATTTTTAAAAGAAACACAAGACTCCAAGAAAAAGGATGCAACTGCTGGACCAACAACAAAACAAGGGCATCGCTGTCTGCTCGCAAAGATCTAATAAGGGAAGTGGCTTCAGAACGCAATGTGAAAGCACACCATGTCTTGCCCTCCTGCTGTTCCCTGGAATTTCTAAAGTGGAAACACAAAAGGCAACTGCATAATATGAATCTGTCTTAGTTGTGTTTCTATTGTTGTGATAAAGGACCATGACCAAAGGAGCTTGGGGAAGATAGGGCATTTGGCTTAATATACTACCTAGCAGTCTACTGAAAAAAGACAAGGCAGAAACTCAAGTAGAAACCCAGACGCAGGAGCTGCTGGAGAGGCTGGGATTAATATGGATTTACCAGTCAACATTCTGGATCATTGTGTCACATTGGTTAGAAGTCAATAAAGAAAAGCAAATGTCTAATTCTTCAGATTTTTACTAGAAGGATATTGGCATGGAATAATCAATGTTATCAACTCACTCCCCTTCCTCCAGGAATCCAAAATAAGTTAGGGAGTGAACCAAACAGCAAGTAGAGTTTGCCCAGTACACTGTTTAGCATGGAAGAATAGGACTGGACAGGAAGTATTCCGTACCTCCTATAAAGCAGGAGAATTTTACATTCCAGCTTTGTTATGTCCATAAACACCCTCATTATAATAGATGTGAATATTTCGTGCACAAGTAAGCACAAACAACCAGAAATGAAGCCAGAGCTCCTGAGTGTGTGTGTTTTCTGTGAATGAACCTTGGTTTCAATCTCAAAGGAGTATATGATCCTAAATATTGAGGATCCACAGATTGGACTGTTTACACTTCCATGCAGTGAAGTAAATGACAGCGATTAATTGTTCCTCTCATCTGAATAAACAGATTGCCAAGCATTTGATGTGATGTGTAAAAGATAATGTGTCCAACTAATTATCCGTGTTTAAAGTTCCATAGTTGGTTTAAGAGTGTGATTTTTCTTAGGTAACATTTATTATTTTCCTAATTTAGTAATTTTACTTCATATTACAAATACATAGGGAAAATATAATTATTGTTATAGAGATTAAATTAATTAGCTGAGTTCCCCTACACACATTAAATTGACTCATGTCATTACAGTAATTTTAAACCTATGTTGGCTTGTTATTCCAAGTGATTGATGAATAACACATATAATCATGGTGGAAGGGCTTCTGGATAAAAATAGAATTTGAAGTAGTGCCAGTAGTGAATATAATGCTGAAAGCAGCTCTCTTTCTCCTCTCTCTCTCTCTCTCTCTCTCTCTCTCTCTCTCTCTCTCTCTCTGAGTGTATGTGTGGTGTGTTTATTGCTTTCCTTCAAGTTTGAGGTCTGTCTAATGTCCATTAGTATATCACTGTAAAGAAACAATGAAGAAGTTTATAATATGAATAAAGGCTCCTTTCTTTAGTATTTAAGTTGAGATGTTTTATCCTTTAATTCACTGAAATATTTATTAAACACCTTTTCACAGGTGCTCTGTTGAGCTCAGGGAATACAGAGGTAAATAAAAACCAGAACTGTGAAACCATAACTGTGTGTACATAATGTGTGTTTATTTACTACTAGTTATATAACTCTACATAAAGTAAGTGTAGTAACTATGACAATACAGTTGTAAATTACATATGACATATACAAAAGAAGGTAAGAAAATTACAATAAAAGAAATATATACATAAATATATGTAGTTCCATTTAAATATATTCAAGTGGATTTTAAACATTACAAGTTAAAAAACCCACATATTACTTAAATTAAGAAGTTAATCAAACTTTTCAAATGTAAGAAAATATCTTACTGATTTCAATCAGATGAATACTTAGAAAAGGAAACATGTCATTTTTAATGGCAAAAGGAACATATGGATGCTTTTTTGAGACAACTCATAAATAACAAAATCTAACTTTCAGGAAAAGTCTGTCCAACTAACATTTCAAAGTCAAATTCTGAATCAGTAGGTGGCCATGAAATGGAGAAGGAGAATATTTTGATTTGTAAAATCCATTATTCTAACCACTGACACCTCAAGTCTAATTTGTAAGACCTCAGTCACTCAGTCATAGGCTTTTTATATTTTGTAGCCAATTAAAGTCACAGAAATTCCTTAGTTTCTGTGAAACTCTGAAAATGATATTTCTTAGTTTCCCTTACCATGTAGAAATTTCAAATGGTATTTGAATCTTTTAAATATGGTATTTAAACAGACAGAAACATAATAATGATGGTTTGATACATCATAGCCCGACAGTTTGTGAAGGATACTGTGATTATATTGATATTTTCTGAATTACATACATGTAATCAGAATCAAAATCCAAATATAACTATAATGAAAATATTTAAGCAAACAGTAATATTACCTAATTGAAAGAATCTGAAAAAAATTTAAGGACTTAATAATCAAGACGATATTTTATGTCCTTTACGAAATCCTCGACAGACATTGATGTTTTCTTGTACCAAATATTGAATAGAGGACAGTCAACATGATGCCTTAGATTAGTGCTTCTCACCCTGTGAGTCATGACCCCCTTGAGTCATGTATCAGATATCCTGCTTATCAGAAATTTACATTAACATTTATAATAGTAGCAAAATCACAGTTATGAAGTAATAACTAAAATAATATTATGGTTGGGGGTCACCATAACATGAGGAACTGTATTAAAGGGTTACAACATTAAGAAGGCCGAGAACCTCTGATTTAGATGATTGGAAAAAGGAGGTGGTGTTAAATGCCTGCTTTTGAATGTGATGGGGACTAGAAGTAGTAGTAACGTAAGGAATGTACTCTTGGGAGATGTGCCTTCACTGTGTACAAAAAAGAAAACCCACTTACCTGGCCTCTATAAAGTATTAATGTTTCCAAAATACAGAAACATTCCCAACCCCTGGTTTCATAAACAGAAGGAATTAGCCTTGCCTGGGCGGCATGCTGGGTGCTGTGGCAGTGACCTGGCATTGCATATTCTTTTTTTTAGAACATTCTGGTTTATATACAGAAAGGTCCATTCTACCATTTAATCCATCCACCCATGTATTTCCCCTTTGTGTCTTCAGCCTCTGCCCTATATTACCATTGTGTCAGTGCTAGTTGTTCTTCTCATACCAGCTAAAATAAACACATGTCTTTAT
Organism: Arvicola amphibius; assembly: GCF_903992535.2. Lineage (NCBI taxonomy): Eukaryota > Metazoa > Chordata > Mammalia > Rodentia > Cricetidae > Arvicola > Arvicola amphibius. Next base: position 87,642,176 of record NC_052055.2, read on the forward strand.
CATGGGGTGAAGTCTACACAGGAATAGTGGGCTCAGTGATAATGAGAGAATGACATGCTTGAAGGACTTTGAATCACTTAGATAATAATTTATACTAGACTGACATTGGTAGTCATTCTGACTAAAAAAAACATTAAGAGCACATTAAATCTTATCTGGATGGTGAAAGAGGCAGCCCAGAAGCAGGTTGAGAAATAATGAAATACTGTGGGTCTTAAAAATAGATGAACCTTCATATACAAAATGTACCTTAGTCATAAAACCGATTATTTCTTAAATCCTGAAGACATTTTATTTCTAACTTTGGATTCTACAGAAGAAGGAAGATTATGTACAAGTACAGATAATGGAATAAAGTGGTTTGGAACCTATTTTGTGCTCTTTATTGCTACAGAGAATTAGAATTATTCTAATAATTCTAATGTGAAAGAAGGAAAAAATAAGAAAAAAATCTCTGTATTTAAAAGTTTCTGTTTTGAATTGCCTGAGAATAAACAGTGATATTAAATATGACAACTTGGACTTAGGAATTACATTTAAAATTTTTTGAAACATTGAATACAATGTTGTGGCTGAGGAGAAATTTATCAATTAAGGATCATAAATTTTAACTTTTTTTTGCTTTTTGGGAGTAATGACAAAGAAGAAAGGAATTAGCAAGCTTTCAGTCCATCGACGTTCAGTACCCTGTGCCATATCCAAGGATCTTCTCTGATTTCACTGCACTGAGACAGCATCAGATTCCCAAGGATAAAGAATTTAGAAGAACAATAAAGGATCAGCTGTGTCTCTGTGGAGGTCTACTTTGATGTGTCCAATCGATCCTTCATTGTGTCTGCAAACTGGTGACCATGGACTCCTGAAGGTGGCTTTTGTCCACATCCAACTACCTGAGCACTGGGGTTGAAGCTAGCTGGGTGCTCACCTCACCTGTGTGACTCAGGTCAGGGAAAATTCAAAAGAAGAGTCAAATGTTTCAGTATGGAAGAGTAAACTCTCCTTCATCTCTCTTTCCAGAAGAGTCCATAGGGCCCAAGACGTTCACTTGATTCCTTAGGTCTCATATGCAGGGAAGAAAGAAATTCCAATTTATATATCGAAAGGCTTGCAGGGAGATTAAATTATAACATTATGTTTTCAGAATAGGAGAGAAACCCAGGAGACTTAGACTCATTATGTTTCTATGTTCTTATTAAAAAGTTATATTCTTTAGACCAGAAAATAGAAACCTTCAAACTTTAGGATAAATACTTTATTAGAGCCAAAATTACTTCAGACTAAGAAGAAGGAACTTATACATTAGTTATGATAGCTTTTATGATTAAAGCCAAACAGGAAAGATGAGATGAGCTGACAAATAAAGGTCACGTAAAACCTGACGGAATACTACTGTGCTGCTTCTTTATACCAACAGAAGGCTAAGATTTATTTGTCAGCTGATACACAGAAAATAAATAAGAGTATCATTATCTTACTATTAAAAAGAAAAATGTAATATACAGACATATATATATAGATAGATATATATTCACTCATACATTTTGGAGAAAAGCACGTTATTATTTCAATGGATGTTTAGTCTTGTGTGAGTAGGTATATATGTGGACTTATGGTTTCACTTCATATAGACAGAGATACGCAGACACACAGGCACGCATACACACGCACATGCATAGCACATGAGCTCACATGCTCACACACACACACACACACACACACACACACACACAAATTATCTATTACTCTTTTCAGAAGAAAACAGAACAGAAATACCTTTTCTTGTAAAAATTAAGCTTGTATTAAATATCTAGAGGATTGACTAGTATAAATACAAATGTTTCCCACGTCATAATAAAAGATATTCACAACAAAATAATTAAATGACTTCACGAATGGGGTCGCTGTTAGGTCCTAGCCTGGTGAACGACAGCCCTGACTGTTGACCCTGGCGATAACTCGTAAGTGATTGCTTCAACTTCTGTGTAATTTCCAGTGTCATCATTTTCATCTGGATTTTGTGTTCTTTGGTTTCCCTCTAGGAATGAGCACATAGAATTTCAGAAAACAATACTAATGGTTCTTATCGACTTGCTTATTTCCAGTATTGGGATTTTCAGAGGTATAGAAATTTAAAGGTTAAATTATGTTTTGCTAGTAGTTTTTAAATAATAAAAGCATGTTTTGTCTTGGATTTTATGCCAGGTTTAATAAGCAAAAAGACTAATTACCTAGTACCAAAGCAAATGAACCAGTGCTGCTGCCTGTATATTTTATATATCACAATATTTTTAAACTTTATTTTTTGTTTTTGTATTTATATATGTGTGTTTATATATTTATTTATTTATTTATTTATTTATTTATTTATTTATTTATTATTTTTGTGACAGGGTTTCTCTGTGTGAAGTCCTGGCTGTCCTGGAACCTGCTCTGTAGACTAGGATAGCCCTGAATGGATAGAGATCTGCCTTCCTCTGCTTGCCAAGTACTGGATCTAAAGATGTTCACCACCACCACCGAGACACAATAATTTTTAAGAGCCCTCATTAAAACCTTAATTTAAATCACACAAGCAATATACCTTCATCTTAAATTCCAATTAGAAACTATTTTCTGTGTGTTGATAGAATCTACAATTTTATCATTGAATATTTTTGTGTCTGTGAGGCTTCTGTTATCCAACATATTGATTTTACTTAGCTAAGCGTCAATGGATATTTTAATTTTTAAGTGTTAGTTTGATTTTAATCAGTATTTCTGAACTGGCTTCCTCCTTTTATTTGTAAAATATCAATTTATTTTTATTTTAAATTTTTTTTACCTCAACAAATTTTTGACGTTCAACCACTGTGATGTTCGAGATGCTGTGCATCTTTCTTTCAGTCTGCATATTAGAGCTGGAGCATATCTATTTATATCTTGCATTTTTCAATCAGAATTCCCCAAATGAGATGATCCTGTAGTCCCTTCTCTTCTATTCCTGTTGGAACCAAAGTTATGCTGACCTTAAACCATTGTCTGGGCCACTTCCACCCGTGTCTTGCTCTGAAGTAGTTCCTGTGGATGGGAAGGGTTGACTTCAAAGACTTGGCATCAGAGACCTCAGCAGGTGTTTCATTTAAAGGATGGGCAACACTACCTTCACTCTCTTTTGTGTACTCTCTCCAGGAACTGCCTTTTCTTGAGTAATAACAAATAGTTTAATAGCACAATCTTTCTCCTTTAATTTTTAAAGTTTTCTGTTTTGAAATCTATCTTCCGTGTTAAGGAAAATACAACAAGATAACGTTATTGTGAAACACATTGGTATTTATTCCTTTTTCTTGGTTGGTTGTTTCAGTTAGTGTATTGATATGTATTGTTCATGATGATTTGTAATTCTTTATCAGTACTAGTAAATTTTTCTTCTTCCTTCTTTAATTCTTGCCTTCATTTCTCTTTACTGTTCTTATATCACAATCTTCATGCTTCTTTTTTTTTCTTTTTCACTTTTCTCTCCCCATTCCCACCTCCCCCCATCCCACCCCACCCCCATGTTCCCATTTTTTGTCTGGCAATCTTGTCTACTTCCAGTATCCAGGAGGATAACTATATGTTTTTCTTTGGGTTCACCTTCTTATATAGCTTCTCTAGGATTTTTTACGAATTATAGGCTCGATGTCCTTTATTTATGGCTAGAAACCAATTATGAGTGAGTACATCCCATGTATATCTTTTTGGGCCTGGGTTACCTCACTCAGGATGGTGTTTTCTATTTGCATCCATTTGCATGCAAAATTCAAGATGTCATTGTTTTTTACCGCCGAGTAGTACTCTAATATGTATATATTCCACACTTTCTTCATCCATTCTTCCACTGAAGGGCATCTAGGTTGTTTCCAGGTTCTGGCTATTACAAATAATGCTGCTATAAACATAGTTGAACAAATGCTTTTGTAATATGATTGGGAATCTCTTGGGTAAATTCCCAATAGTGGGATTGCTGGGTCCTGGAGTAGGTTGATCCCAAATTTCCTGAGAAACCTCCACACTGCTTTCCAAAGCGGTTGCACAAGTTTGCATTCCCACCAGCAATGGATGAGTGTACCCCTTACTCCACATCCTCTCCAGCAAAGGCTATCATTGGTGTTTTTGATTTTAGCCATTCTGACAGGTGTAAGATGGTATCTCAGCGTTGTTTTGATTTGCATTTCCCTGATTGCTAAGGAGGTTGAGCATGCCCTTAAGTGTCTTTTGTCCATTCGAACTTCTTCTGTTGAGAATTCTCTGTTCAGTTCAGTGCCCCATTTTTTAATTGGGTTCATTAGCATTTTAAAGTCTAGTCTCTTGAGTTCCTTATATATTTTGGAGATCAGACCTTTGTCTGTTGTGGGGTTGGTGAAGATCTTTTCCCAGTCAGTACGCTGCCTTTTTGTCTTAGTGACAGTGTCCTTTGCTTTACAGAAGCTGCTCAGCTTCAGGAGGTCCCATTTATTCAATGATGCCCTTAATGTCTGTGCTGCTGGGGCTATACGTAGGAAGCGGTCTCCTGTGCCCAAATGTTGTAGAGTACTTCCCACTTTCTCCTCTAACAGATTCAGTGTGTTCAGATTGATATTGAGGTCTTTATGCTTCTTATATTGACATTTTTTTTTAGTTAATCTAGAGAGAAAATGTTCAAATATAACTCTTTCCTGCATTGTTATAAATACATTAGTGCTTTAGCTTCTACTGATTTCCCCCACCCCAGTGTTTATAGACATTGACATGTTGAGCTATAAATTGTTACTTTCAGGCATCTTACTGTCATCTACTCCAGAAACATATATTAGTTTATATATAGCCATTTGCACCAACTACAGGGATCCAAAGGATTGAAGTCGGGTGTTCAGGCTGGACAGCACCTGCTTGCATCTGTTGAGCCATCTTGGCAGCCTGTGTGCAATGGTTTTTAATAACTTTTACAGCCAAAAGTAACACCTATAATCTCTCGTCAAATAAGAAATAAATTATTAGCTTCATTATAGGAGGTTTTCAAAGAATTGGATTATATGCCAAAAAGAATTTAGACATGAGATGCTCTTCTGGGTTTAGATGTTGGAATTCTATGCGAGAAGTTGTTCTAAAGGGAATTATTACTGAAAACATGTGACTGTACCTGTAGCACTGTACCTGTAGTCACACTGTTGTTGTGACTGTGTGTTGTGTGCAGGTGTCCCAGTTCTACTATAAACAGGAAGGCTAGTGCCTTTTCCCTTGAAGGCCACGAGCTGGTTGGGGTAACTGAGTGTCCATTGTTCTTCACTCAGCCACCAACCGCTTCCTGTGCAGATGTTCCTCACCACTGCTCCATCACTGGTGACGGTGAAGAGACAGCAGAGTCTCCACATTAGTAATGTGCCGTTTAAAACGCCTGCCTACTCTTTCAACAACATCCCCCAGAAGATCTTCTTGCTTTCTGTAATCAACAGAATGAATCCCTTGCTCCTTGTTAAGCTTTCATCTGCATGAAGTGACAATAGAACACCCTACCGTAAGATCTTCTTGGCAGCCATCCCACAATCCTGCTGGCCATTTTGATCTCATTGCATATGTCCACAATTTAAGTGGCAATACAATTCTTTTTGAATTGGATCATAACAGCACTGCAGGGCACAATCTCGTGTTACCTGCTTTAAGAAATTACCTTCTCAGCTATTTCAATTTTCACATTAAAGAACTGGCTGCCTGAAACCTGATGATTATAGGCTTGTAAGAACAGGATCAAAAGGAAGAAGATGTTAGCAGGAAGTCAAATGTGGGAGCATTATTCTCTGTGTATAACAGCCTTTCTTCTCCTTTAATGAAGCTGAACCATTGGGAGTATTATTGACTCAGATGTGGCCCTCCTGGTAGCTATTCTTCCAAGCTTACTTTAATGAAATGCTTATGTATAATATCACATAAAACTTAAAGTATACCAACAGATACTTATTGATTGCTGTAGAGTTTGAATACTTAACACATAAAAGTGTTTTCATTTGATTTAGTGGATCATGAAGGAGAAAATAAGACAATCAATTATTTGTCTTCTTTTGAGTATTGATTTCTCCTAGGTAGAATTATATTTTCTTTAAAAAGAATTTGTGCTAAGGAACAGGAATTGTTATCTTCTTGCTTAGTTGATCAAATGTGTTCATTTATAATTAGAAATTTTCTATAATTAGTTTGTTAATTTAGTAATTATCTGAGAATGCAACCATTTTTCTTGTCAGCATATGTATAAATGAGCATGAGAAGATTCATCGCTATTGCTATGGAATGATTTTACTGTGCATAGAAAATCAATTTATTTGAAAGCAAGTTTATTCTTAGTCACTACTAGGTTAATAAAAATAAATTGTGACGCTCAAAGTTGCCAAATTGAAAGTTTTTTTTTGTCTAACCATTAAATTAATGATTTTGCAGTGCACGACACTGTTTTTATTTCAAATGTATTTTAGTGTGCTAGTTATTAAAGAGTAAAATTATTTAATGTAATTTTTAAAATTTTATGATCACAATAGCAATCTCTTTTAAATTTAGTCACAAAGATACTTTACTTCATTAATTATTGCTAACTTATTCTTCCAAGTTTATTTCTAACTTCGTTGGGAAATTTGTTATGTTCAAACTTAATTATATTAGTATATAGCTCAATGCCTCCATACAAACTTAAGTACCTTCTTTGGACTCATGAATACCTACAGACATTACAAAACTGCCTGTTTATGGACAATTATGGACAATTATGGACAAATTATGGTTTCTATATTTTATTTATCTTTGCAACTAATATCAGGTTAACTTTCATGAGTAGAGATCAGTCAGTAACTTGTGCTGTGTAACAAAGCACAACAGTCAATGATGTGTCAACAACTAAAATTTATTTCTCATAGCCATGGACTATAAAGTACAAGATAACAGAGCCAGCATAGAGTGAGAACATTGTTACTCAATACCATGTAGTAGGCAGTGGAGAGATGAGAGAGGACCCAAATTCTCACCTGACAAGAACAAAAGAAGAAGGAGCATAAACACAGTATAAGATCTTTTATATCAATATTAATTCATTCCTGAAAACAAAGTCCTCATAACCAAAATACTCCAATAAGATCTATCTCCCAGCCCTCTTACTTCGGTGATCTAGTTTCTGATGGTTTATCATCATTGGGATTTATAATTCTTTCCATGAAAAGTCCCTTTGGACGTGTTTCTGGGGTTGTTTCTAGAGAGCTGTGAAGAGGCAATACCATCCCTTGAAAGCAAGTGACTCTGTTCCACCAACTAAGGTCTTAGAGTGGAGAAAAATGCAGACAATGAACTAAACAACTGCATTTCTTATGAAAGAAAGAATATAATTGGGGACTTACAGTTTCAGAGGATTATCTTATAGTTTCCATGATTATCATGGTGGGAAGCAGATAGGCATGGTTTTGGACCAATACAGGAGAGTTTCATATCATGATCTGCAGGCAACAGAGTGGGTCTGAGATAAGCTTTTGAAACCATAAAGCTCACTCCCAGTGACAGAATCTACTCCAGCAAGGTCACGCCTTCTAATCCAAATGAGCCTATAAGGCATTCATATTCAAACCACCACATGTATTAAGAAATATATCAATTTGATGAGGACAATAATAATTATGTGTCCAGGTTTCACACCTTCCCAATCTCCTCCAGTCTTTGAAAACCTGAGTTCACTTGCTTTTTGGGCTTCATCAAGAGTAATTGTCACACTTCTTTAGCATGCTGGTATTGCCTGCTATTTTCCCTATGCATATATTCTGGTAGAAGGACTTGTCATGAATACCATAGGAATGTCTATGTTTCTGGGTAGATTTAATCAAGGAGACCTGGCTCTATAGTTTAAGAAACAATGACTCACTCTGCTTCCCCAAATGGATCTAAACTCATGATTTTCCATCATTCAGCTCTAGGGTACTGAAATAACAATCTGTTCCCTTCTGTGGCCCTAAAAGGTCTTAACAGGGAGAACACAAGCATTATTTACTTGGTTAACACAGTGTTAAGAGAGTTTCCCAATGCAAAGATTTCCTTATTGAATAGAAAACCTGAAACATCTACTTTGAAACTACCATCAACCTTTGTTTCATTTTTATGTTTTGACCCAGCTTTTCACTTACAAGGGAAAATCTTTTGTTAATATTTATTTATTTGTTTATATGCATACAGTATTCTTCTTGCAGGCCTCATTACAGATGGTTGTGAGCCACCGTGTGGTTGCTGGGAATTGAACTCAGGACCTTTGGAAGAGCAGGCAATGCTCTTAACTGTTGAGCCATCTCTCCAGGCCCGACAAGGGCAAATCTTAAACTATAAAATGTGATTTTCTTCTATGTTTTTTTTATTTCCTTCTTCCACTCAGGATTTAAGCATTAGAGCTGGAGAGATGGCTCAGCAGTTAGAGCACTTGCTGCTCTGGCAAAACTCAAGCTTAGTTCCCAGCATCCATATAGCAGCTCACAATTGCCTATGACACCAGCTCCTGAGTATTTCACATCCTCTCTTTACTCTGTGGTTACAAGGTATACACGGGGTGCATTTATATACATGCAGTTAAAGCACTCATATATAAAGTAAAAGTAAATAAATTCTGAAAAAATTAAACCCTAGAACTCTCTTATAGGGGAGAGCTTCCCTCCAAATTGTGTGTTTATCTGAAGGCTTATTCACATCACGGCAACTGTGGTCTCAAGAATATTTATCTTATTGATTATAATACAGTACAGTCATTTATATTATGGCAGTATTTATTTCAGATTTAGTAAACGTGGCTCTTTACAGAAAGGCCAGTAATGTTTGCATCTTTCCCTCCTTTGTTTCATCTGTGCTCATGTTTTGAAACCACAGATATGGGAGGTTCATGTGGAATTATCCCTGCCCAGGTGCTGGGATCAAGCTCTTCACCTCCACTGCAGCAGTGACAGCACCCATCTCCTACCTCTCTCTTCCCTTCTCCTCCTCCTTCTCTTCAGTATGCTTCAGTTCTTAGAACTAAATGCTAGTTGTCCGTGATGCTATCCTGGTGACATTCCTTCCAGACACTCTAAATGAAACACTAAAAAACAGAAGCCTATATAATAATACACACATAAACAGAGATGGGGGCAGAGAAGAGAAGAGGAGAGAGAGAGAGAGGGAGAGAGAGAGAGAGAGAGAGAGAGAGAGAATCACATATATGCATAAGAGTGTATATGTATCTATCTACCTACCTGTCTATCAAAACACAAGTTGAATCTAATTCAGTACAATGAAGTTAAAAGGACATTTGCTGTAGAGAATATGAAGTTAATGTTTATTGTTCATTCTGTTTGACAGACGTTCAGTCTATGAGTTTAGATCACTGACATTTAAATGGTTCAGCAAGTATTAGACCCCCTCCAATATTTTGCTCTTTGTATTGTTTGTTCTGTCTTCTCTTTCTCTTTTTCTCCTTCATCTGTCTTCTCTAGATTTATTAGGGAATTTAAATATTGAAACTTGAGTCAACTCAGCTTATTATTTTTGCCATGTTTTATATACACTCATTTATAACATGAATTCTTAATCAGAGACTGCTTTCAAATACTGCTTTTCTTAAGATGCTATGAGAAGATCTAGCATAATCATATTTAAAATGTAGTGCACCCTCCTTTCTGCTGTTGTCATAACCTTATTTTACATGTGCTATAAACATAGATTATATTGTTTCTATTTCTGATTTAAGCAGATATTTAAAAGAATAATTAAAATAAGACATTTAATACTTTACTTTTTCTTTTCTTTATAACAATTCATAGCTCTACCAATGTCTCTGTGTGGATAACATTTTTGCACTTGTTATATATTTTGCCTGAAGAACTCTATAAATTTCTGGCAATACATGTCTCCTAGTAGTGAATTATTTGTTTTTGTTTGAGAGTCTTTATCTCAACTGCATAAATTGCATTTTCTCAGAATAGAATTATGATTTGGCAGACTTTTAAAAATATTTTAAGGAAACTTACTCCATTGTCTTCTAGTCTAGAACTTTGCAGGGCAGTCATTCTTTCTCTGCTTTTGAGGTTTAGATTTACTTAGAAATTGTGCCTTCACAGTCAGCTTAAATATGACACACTGTGTGTGTGTGTCCATGTATATATGTGTGTGCACGTGGGATGGGGTTTTGCATTTATTCTGAAGGATATTTTTAAGCAACTTAACAATTGTCATTATTTCAAGGAAAAATTTGAACAGTATTAAATTGTATATTTATTTTTGTACACTCTCCTTCATTCTCCTCCTTTGAGGTTTCATGACACACTTGCCCAGGAGATCCTGGATGCTCTTTCTTGTCTATAATTTCTCACTTTTCAGAATTTGTTTTATTCAGTTAATTGCTACCGACTCTCTTTTATTGATTTACTTCTAACTGCCATTGTCTGCTTATTGGATTTTCAATGGAACTTTTAGTTCCTCTTACCACTTTTACCCTATGGCTTTTATTTCACTATTTTTATATTTTTTCTTTTTTTCTAAAATTATTAACCAACTGCTCTGTAATATGTCTTTTCTATTATAAACATGAAGAGGGTAACCAATTCAATGCTAAAACTTTGTTTCAGATATCCTGTTAAATATTTCCTAATCTGTACCATATTTGAGTAGCTCTATGACAATTATATCTGGAGGGTATGCTTATTTTTTCTAGTAATCAACTTTCAAGGTTTTGGAGAAGATATACATATAGTCGGAGATTACAGAGACTAAATGATCTTTTTCTGATTGCAAATATGTATGTCTTTAACTCTTCTGGGTATTTTTTTATGAATCTAGTCAGAAATTGAAATTGATTTGAGGATCTCTAAAACTTTTGTTGCTATGGCTACCCATCATAAACACTGGATTTAGTGTGAGGGCTGAGTACCAACAAGATTTTCTCAGGTTCTGAACAGCTCCTTTCTTTTTTTTTAATTTAATTTAATTTAATTTTTATTAAATTATATAATTTTTACAAATTTTTCACCTCCTCCCCTCCTCCCATTTCCTTTCCCTCCTCCCAATTCCCCTCCCCCTCCCTCTCCAGTCCAAGGAGCAGTCAGGGTTCCCTGCCTTGTGGGAAGCCCAAGGTCCTTCCCCCTCTATCCAGGTCTAGGAAGGTGAGGATCCAAACAGACTAGGCTCCCACAAAGCCAGTACATGCAGTAGAATCAAAACCCAGTGCCATTGTCCTTGGCTTCTCAGTCAGCCCTCCTTGTCAGCCACATCCAGAGAAACCGGTTTGATCACATGCTCCATCAGTCCCAGTCCAGTTGGCCTTGGTGAGCTCCCATTAGATCAGTCCCATTGTTTCAGCGAGTGGATACACCCCTCGGTCCTGACTTCCTTGCTCATGTTCTCTCTCCTTCTGCTCCTCATTTGGACCTTGGGAGCTCAGTCCAGTGCTCCAATGTGGGTCTCTGTCTCTATCTCCATCCGTCGCCAAATGAAGGTTCTATGGTGATATGCAAGATATTCATCAGTGTGGCTATAGGATAGGGTGAGTTCAGGCGCCCTCTTTTCAGCTGCTCAAGGCGCAAGCTGGGGACATCTCCTTGGACACCTGAAAACCTGTCTAGAATCCAGTCTCTTGCCAACCCTCAAATGGCTCCCTTAATTAAGATATATACTTCCCTGCTCCCATATCCACTCTTCCTCCATCCCAACTGTCCCATTCCCCAAAGCTCTCCCCAATCTCCCCTTCTCACTTCTCTCTCTCCCTCTCCCCTTAACTTCATCCTACCCCCACCCCCAAGCTCGCAATTTTTCCTGGCAATCTTGTCTACTTCTAATATCCAGAAAGATAGCTACATGTTTTTCCTTGGGTTCACCTTCCTATCTAGTTTCTCCAGGATCATGAATTATAGGCTCAATATCCTTTATTTATGGCTAGAATCCACTAATGAGTGAGTACATACCATATTCATCTTTTTTGGGTCTGGGTTACCTCACTCAGGTTGGTGTTTTCTATTTCCATCTATTTGCATGCAAAATTCAAGATGTCATTGTTTTTTTACCGCTGAATAGTACTCTAATGCGTATATATTCCACACTTTCTTTATTCATTCTTCCATTGAGAAGCATCTAGGTTGTTTCCAGGTCTGGCTATTACAAGTCATGCTGCTATGAACATAGTTGAACAAATGCTTTTGTTGTATGATAGGGCATCTCTTGGGTATATTCCCAGGAGTGGTATTGCTGGATCCTGGGGTAGGTTGATCCCGAATTTCCTGAGAAACTGCCACACTGATTTCCTGAGTGATTGCACAAGTTTGCATTCCCACCAGCAATGGATGAGTGTTCCCCTTACTCCCCATCCTCTCCAGCATAGGCTATCATTCGTGTTTTTGATTTTAGCCATTCTGACAGGTGTAAGATGGTATCTCAAAGTTGTTTTGACTTGCATTTCCCTGATTGCTAAGGAGGTTGAGCATGACCTTAAGTGTCTTTTGGCCATTTGAACTTCTTCTGTTGAGAATTCTCTGTTCAGATCAGTACCCCATTTTTAAATTGTGTTAATTAGCATTTTAAAGTCTAGTTTCTCGAGTTCTTTATATATTTTGGAGATCAGACCTTTGTCTGTTGCAGGGTTGGTGAAGATCTTCTCCCAATCAGTAGGTAGCCTTTTTGTCTTATTGACAGTGTCTTTTGCTTTACAAAAGCTTCTCAGTTTTAGGAGGTCCCATTTATTCAATGTTGCCCTTATTGTCTCTGCTACAGGGGTTATACGTAGGAAGTGGTCTCCTGTGCTCATCTGTTGTAGACTATTTCCCACTTTCTCTTCTATCAGGTTGTGTGTTCAGATTGATATTGAGATCTTTAATCCATCTGTACTTGAGTTTTGTGCATGGTGATAGATATGGATCTATTTTCATTCTTCTACAGGTTGACATCCAGTTCTGCCAGCACCATTTGTTGAAGATGCTTTCTTTCTTCCATTGTATACTTTTAACTCCTTTGTCAAAAATCAGGTGTACATAGGTTTGTAAGTTAATATCCGGGTCTTCTATTTGATTCTATTGGTCAACTTCTCTGTTTTTATGCCAGTACCAAGCTGTTTTCTGCAGCTCCTTTCTTGACACACTTCGGAGAGCATCTTCTTGGCATCTCTCTCATTATTTACACCATGACTGCGTGCTTGGGAACAGCATAGAGCTGGATTGTGATGCTACCATGCAGTCCCAGATTTTAGATCTGCACCTCACTGCCAGGCCTCTGATACAGTGTTAGCACATATTCCTGCTCCTTCTCCTACACTGTCAGATGACTTACACTTTAGCTTCTTTCCTGGTTTGGGTATTTTATTTTATTTCTTCTACATGCAATATACATTGCCTCCACTACAATGATACTACACTGGTACCCTGGAGCTGGACATCTCTGTTCCTCTTTCTCACCACAGGTTAAGCATTTGCCATATAGAGCAGACAAGAGTAGAGCCTGAAAAGTTTTCCAAGTGATCACAGAAGCTCTGATTCCTGTTTACCAGCCCTGCTTTCTGTTTATGAGCTCTGTTTTGTATTCATTTACTGCATTCCAATAGGCAGTCTCTCTAAGAACGGTTGCCAGGTTTCACTGTGTTGGGTGCATGGTGGGGTCCTTGCAGAAAAGACGTGTTGCACACATCCATACTTCGATGTCAGGGACTTTATACTCATCCCATAGCCTTCACTCATCCTGTCTGACCCTGAACTTCATTGGGGGGAAAACCCAGTTTGATTAAGTTCAGTATTTGTGTGTGCTGAAGCTTAGTTCTGATCATGTTTTCTGGGTTGTCTGTCCATCCATAGTTGTTTTTGTACATGCTCCACTCCTGTCTGGATAGGTTCTTTATCTACTATTTCAAAAAAAAATCCTCTTTAGGCCCCAATACTCAACTTTCTTCTTTATAGATCATTTACTCACTTCCCCTATTCTGAATTGCTGATCTTTTTTTTCAACTATAGCCTCAATTTGATTGATACTAAATCCATGCAGTCTATGCTGCTTGGCTAAATGTTTTAAAACCTGTTTTTTCCTACTGTATTTCTAGACAAGGTAGCCAAGACCTCAAGGCTTCCTCTGTCTTTTTCATCATTGTTCTCTCTTCTGCCTTATTTTTCTTCGGTCACGTGCCTCTATAGTTCTCTACAATTTTTTTTCTGTAAATTTGTACAGCTCTAGCAATGAGTCTCATTATGACTTGTTGCATGTTGGACTCTGTGGAAGCCCAGCTGTCACACTGAGCTGTGCTTTATGGATGTTTGTGACTGAGGGGCTGAAGGATCACCATCAACACTTCTGTAGGAAGGGTAGGAAATTTCTGGAGCACGAACAGAAATTTGGTCAGAGTGTAGATATGTGTACCATAGCTTACATATATTTTAGCATTCTATTTGAAACTTGGGAGATAGAATAGCTGCTTTACATAGTATTCTAGTGGGAACAAGAAGAGCTGGCCTTAAGAACCACCCCAACATTTCTGGCCATGAGCAGTACATAAACAAATAAACAAAATCCTCACCTAATAGGAGACCCTATTGACAAATCAATCATTGTACCCGAATGCTCCAATGGAAAAGGTGTCATCTTGGGCATGGTAATATTCTTTAGCCAAGAATAACTTCTTCTTCTTTTTTTTTTTGGTTTTTCAAGACAGGGTTTCTCTGCAGCTTTTTTAGAGCCTGTCCTGGACCTAGCTCTTGTAGACCAGGCTGGCCTCGAACTCACAGAGATCTGCCTGCCTCTGCCTCCCGAGTGCTGGGATTAAAGGCATGCGACACCACCGCCCGGCTTTGCCAAGAATAACTTCTAAGTGGAGTCACATACCTGTAATATTTCAGTTACCATTTTATTTTATTCTCAGAAAGCTCAAATAAGGAATGCTTTGTTCTCAAAATGGAAGTGATTTGAATGACTACCACACAGATCTTTTAAACGTAACTTCAAATCTAAGCTCCTTTTGGATTCTGACTCCTGGAAACCTTCCCTCTAAGACACATGGGATAATTGCAAAATGTGTGCCTAAGCTACATGCAAGGTGAAGGAAGAAAGGAAGAAGAGAACCATTTCAAACAATGATTTCTTAAAATTTCCCCAAATTTCTGTCACAAAACTACAGATCAAGAAAACTCAGAGAGTGCGCATCTGAATGAATGACAAAAGAGTTACGAACATTAAGGTCTTTATTTTCAAATACAGAAAATGAGAAATGAAAGAAATCCAGAGAGCTGCAAAAAGTAACTTCTCTTCAGAGATCACTAAAATGAGAAATTTAGTGTGAAATATTAATAGTATTGCAGGAAGAAATTATTGACCTCATGTGTATGTTACTAAGATATCATTCATTTATAAACTTTGGAATGCTTCAAAGATTTTCAGACCATGCTTGAGCTGGGGCCACTCTGATCTTTACTGTATTGTTATGATTTCAGGATATGTGCTGAAGAACTTAGCACCAAAGTTATCTTTCAAATGTGAAGGATGAATAAATAAGGACAGAATTTCTATTTTTATTCATGAATCATTCTGGAAAGAAATGGGAGAGAATGACTAGAGAGGCAAAATATGAAACTGAGATATATAAAAGAAGAGAATTGGATAAGTAGTCAGAATATAATAGTCAGATAAGAATATATGAAAACCTTTCATTTTTAGTTATATTTGCTTGATCTGAAGCATGACGATGAGAACAATGCATACTATGAATTCTTATATGTATAGTAAAAATTAATTAAGCCACTGAGTCAAGGGAAATAGAGCTGTATTACCTGTAAGCTTTTATTATAAATTTTGGAGCTACCACTGCTATAAAACAAAAATCTAAAACATGATAAAACAAAAGAAAAGTGGCAAGCTGAGGAATGAGATCAAATGTAGTCATCAAATTTATAGTAAAGATCACACCAAATGAAAAAGTGTAAAGAACAAAAAATGTTGCATATTGATCTGTTTATATGAGCTGTCAGTTTAATGTCAATGGTTTAAGGGCATCATTTAAATAGATTTTCAGAAAAAATAGAGAATAAAGTGCCAACTGTACATTGTCCGTAAGAGAAGCATTGTAATTAACCAGGGACCAACAGAGAAAAAGTGATCATGTAGTAAAGATATGCCATTTCTCCTCATATTCCCTCTCACTACACAATCCCCCCTTCCCTCTTAATTCTTCTATTCCAGACACCCCATCCATCCATCCATCCATCCATCCATCCATCCATCCATCCATCCATCCATATCTGTTTCTTCCCCTTTCCTAATGAGACCTATTAGTTCCCTCTTGTCCCTTACTCTACACCACACTATGTGGTTCATATGGTTGCCATTGATTTAACAGATAATATGAACATATAAATGAATACATACCATATTTGCTTTTCTGAATTTAGTGTGTTTCGCTCTTGGTTTTTTCTGTCTTTAGTGTGATAGCTTTCATTTTGTTTTATTTTATTATATTTGAAAAAAACTGAAAGAAGGAATACAAACTGAAAGAAGGAATTTACTACAGTAAATGTTAACAATGAATTGTCATTTATACCTGCTGGGAGAGGGAGAATCAGATTTCTCTAATGGAATGACCTGGGGCATATTAATCGCTCCAAGGCAGAGCTCATGTTCAGGAGTATTGACCAATAAGTAATCAACTAATTGACTACACTGCATTTTTAATTTTTTTTATGTGTGTACGTGCGCACACTTGCCATGCTTTTATCTGGCTATCGTTTTGTATTATCTTCTTATTCTTTTTGATGTATTTTATTTATAGGTTTTGGACATTTTGTTGCTGTACTTGGTTTTGGTTGGTTTTTTTTTGAGTAATAAAGTTGGGTGGGTAGGGTGTGGGAGAGGATCTGGATGAATTTGGGTGGAGGAAAGGAATATATTAAAATATACTTAAATTTAAAAATTGTTTGAAATAATAATTGAAAAGATATTCAGTGTTAGCACTAACAAAAAAGAGAGGAAACAACTTTGTTAATTTAGGACAGAGAAGCTCTCAGAGCAAGGAGAGGCTTCCTGGATACGAAAGAATATGTTTGGGCTGAATAAATAAAAAAAGAGATGAAATTACTTGATGGCATGTGTCTAAGAATAGAGTAAAAGAAAGATGTGAGTCAAAATTTCCAAATAAACTTCTTAATATCATACAGGTTAAAGGAGACATTTTGAGATAAATTAAAAACTATTTGAAATAAATATAAATGAAGATACACCTTAGCAAATCTGTGAGGTGAAGTGAAAGCAGCTCTCGTAGGTAGTTCTGTGACACTGTTAACCAAGAGCAGGTAAATTTTATTACCTTAGTTTCTACTTTAGAAAAATAATTGTAATATTAAATCCTGAATTAATGCGAAATAAATAACAAAATTAGAACAGAATAGATTAAGCCAAAAGTAAAAATAGTTTTTTCCTTGTTTTCTCACTATTTCTCTTTTATTGAAAATATATTTATCACAAAATGTATTCTTTTTTATTGATTTTTATTGAGCTCTACATTTTTCTCTGCTCCCCTCCCTGCTTCTCCCCTCCCCTTTAACCCTCTTTCACGGTCAACATGCTTCCAGTTTACTCAGAATTTTTTTACCCCTATGTATATTAGATCTATGTATGTCTCTCTTAGGGTCCTTATTGTTGTCTAGGTTCTCTGGGATTGTGATTTGTGGGCAGGTTTTCTTTGCTTTATGTTTAAAAAACACTTATGAATGAGTACATGTGATAACTGTCTTTCTGGGTCTTGGTTACCTCACTCAAAATAATGTTTTCTAGCTCCATCCATTTGTCTGCAAAATTCAAGATGCCATTATTATTTTTCTGCTGTGTAGAACTCCATTGTGTAAATGTACCACATTTTCCTTATCCATTCTTCAGTCGAGGTGTATTTAGGTTGTTTCCAAGTTCTGGCGATGACAAACAATGCTGCTATAAGCATAGTTGAGCACATATCCTTGTGGCATGCTTGAGCATCCTTTGGATAGATACCCAAAAGTTGTATTACCTGGTCTTAAGAAAGGTTGTTTCTTAATGATCTAAGAAATCATCACTCTGACATCCAAAGGGACTGTACCAGTTTGCATTCCCTCCAGCAATTCAGGAGTGTTTCCTTTACCTCACAACCTCTCCAGCATAAGTTATCATCAGTGTTTTTGATCTTGGGCATTCTTACTGGTGTAAGATGGAATCCCAACGCTGTTTTGTTTTCCATTCTCTGATGACTAAAGATGCTGAACATTTCCTTAAGTGTCTTTCAGCCATTTTATCTTTTTCTTTCTTTCTTTTTCTTTTTTTTTTTTTTTTTTTTTGGTTTTTCAAGACAGGGTTTCTCTGTAGCTTTTTTAGAGCCTGTCCTGGAACTAGCTCTTGTAGACCAGGCTGGCCTCGAACTCACAGAGATCTGCCTGCCTCTGCCTCCCGAGTGCTGGGATTAAAGGTGTGCGCCACCACCGCCTGGCTCTTTCAGCCATTTTAGATTCCTCTGTTGAGAGTTCTCTGTTTAGGTGTGTACTCCATTTTTTAAATTGGATTATTTGTTCTTTCGATGACTGATTTTTTGATTTCTTTGTATATTTTGGAGATCAGACCTCTGTCTAATGTGGGTATAGTGAAGATCTTTTCCCATTCTGTAGGCTGTTGTTTTGTCTTGTTGACCATGTCCTTTGCTTTACAGAAGCTTTTCAGTTTTATGAGGTCTCATTTATTAATTGTTTCTCTCAGTGTCTGTGCTACTGGGGTTATATTTAGGAAGTGGTCTCTTGTGCTAATGCATTCAAGTGTACTTCTCACTTTCTCTTCTATAAGGTTCAGTGTGGTTGGTTTTATGTTAAGGTCTTTGATCCATTTGGACTTAAGTATTGTGCATAGTGATAGAAATGAATCTATTTTCATTCTTCTACATGTTGATATCCATATTCTTTCTTTTTTCCATTTCATACTTTTTGCTTCTTTGTCAAAAATCAGGTATTCAAAGGTGTGTGGATTAATATTCAAGTCTTCGATTTGGTTCTATTGGTTCTCCTGTCTGTTTTTATGCTAATACCAGGCTGTTTTCAGTACCGTAGCTCTGTAGTAAAGTTTGAAGTCAGGGACTGTGATGCCTCAAGAAGTTCTTTTATTGTACAGGACTGTTTTGGTTATCATGGGTTTTTTTGTTTTCTGTACATAGTTGGGTACTATTCTTTTGAATCCTGTGAAGAATTTTGCTGGGATTTTGATGGGCATTGCATTGAATCTGTAGATTTCAGTAATGTAGCAGGATACAAGATTAACTAAAAAAAAATCAGTAGCCCTCCTGTACGGAGATGATAAATGAGCTGACAAAGAAATCAGAGAAACATCATCCTTCAGAATAGCTTCAAATAGCATAAAATATCTTGGAGTAACTCTAACCAAACAATTGGAAGACTTGTATGACAAGAACTTTAAATCTTTGAAGAAAGCAATTGAAGAAAACACCAGAAAGTGGAAAGATCTCCTCTGCTCTTGGGTAAATAAGTAGAATTAACGTAGTAAAAATGGCAATCTTACAAAAGCACACAATGTATTCTTATTTTGGCTTTTCCTCCATTGAAATCCTTTCAGATTCTATCCATTTCTCCACACATCTATATATACACTATTTCTGTCTCACCTCAGAAAACAAACAGGCATCTTGAGAAAAATTAAAATAAAATAACAAAAACAAACCCATCAGAATAGAACAAAAATCAACCAACCAAAGATAAAAGAGTTAAAGAAAAAAACATGTGTGTGCCTCTGTTTGTTACATGTGTTTCTAGTTTGTCTTTTTCAAATAAACAAATAAGATTGGTAGGACTTTAGTTAAGCCAACAAGAGAAATAGAAATGATTTGAAGATCTAATATCAGAGATTAGGAAGAGATTGCTACAATATATATACTGGGAGAGATTATGTGATTAAAATGTACACAGTAGCTAGTTGTGGTTGTGCACAACTTTAATCCCAGCACTCAAGAGGGAGAAGCAGGCAGATCTCCATGAGTTTGATGCCAGTCTTGTCTACAAAGTGGGTTCCAGGAAAGCAAGGACGTTACACAGAGAAACCTCATGTAGGTGGGTCTTCTGTTTTGTGTTGATTTCATTGGTTAATTAATAAAGAAAACTGCTTGACCTGATAGGTCAGAACATAGGTAGGTGGGGAAGACAGAATAGAATGCTGGGAAGCAGGCAGTGAGGCAGATGCCTCAGGCAGACGCCATAGGTCTCCTCTCCGAGGTGGATGCAGGTTAAGATCTTTTCCGGTAAACTATTAATGCTACACACATTAATAGAAATGGGTTAAGCAAGATATGAGAGTTAGCCAGTAAGAGGCTAGAGCTAATGGGCCAACCAGTATTTAAATGAATACAATTTGTGTGTTGTTATTTCGGGTATAAAGCTAGCCATGTGGGATCCGGACAGGATGAAAAGCAGGCCTGCCCGCCTCTCACTACAGAAACCCAGTCTCAATTAACAGCAAAACAAAACCATTAACAAATGATCACAGTGCAAAACTATAATTTTCAAAACTATAATTTAGTCTGTATTAACAATATAGAGTAAGTATAACCATTATCTAAAAGACATATTCTATAAAAGCTTATATGATGATATACAAAAGATATGATTAAACTTACAACTATTAAACAAATTTAATCCATATTTAAAATCTTCCCAAACAGAAAAAAGGACCCAAATAGCTTTATCTGTGAATTCAGACAAACATGAAGAAATTATCTCTGTTCTCTAAAATCTTTTTATCAAGATAAGGCAATGGAAATAGCGGCTCAATATACCCCAATCCTAAAACCACACAGAGATGCTTTTAAAACTTAAAATTAGTATCTCTTATATTAGACATGCAAGAATATATGAGAAAATACTGGCATATTCAACATATTCATGCATAAAAGGATTATATGCTACTTTCAAATATGAACTGAAATATTAACTAACATAATTCATGTGATTATATTGAAAAATTACATGATGTTATTTATGTATTCAGCAAAAACATCTGGAAAAGTCTGCAACCTGTTCATAGGAAACTCTTCGTACACTGGGAACAGAGGAGCACAAAGGAAGGCTGACTACAAAACTTTAAAGATAGCATCACAATTCACAATGAGTATTTGGAATTTTTTTCACGATTTTCATGAACAAGTAAAGAATATCTCCTCACACTACTGATTTTCAAAGCTGTCCTTGTAATCTGAGCTAATTCATTAGACCATTAAAACAAAATAAAACTTACAGATCATGAAAGACAAAATGAAAATGCCATTGTTTGTGGTTGGCTGGTTATCTATGGAGACGATCTGAAAGAACCAAGGGGAAAAAAAAACCCTTGAAGTAATGAGTGTTTACAGCTTGTTTATACAAAAATAAAAATAAAATGTCATTTTCATGAGCACCCAAAAAGCAAATACTAAAATCTGAACATAGTTTCAACATATGATATCTATATGTGGAAAACTACAAAGATCTGATTAAAGTTATGAGTAATTTAGTGAGGAGCTGGTTTTTGTTCTTGATAAGGAAGATTCGATATTGCCCAGATGTCATCTTCTCCCAACTTTCCCTATAGATTCAACATACTCATAATCAAAACATCATCCAATTACTTTGCAAATTCTGACTAATTCTGCATATATATAATGTGGAGTAGAAGAAGATTCTGAATTTCCAACACAATATTGAAGAGCCATCTTACAGATAAAAAATTTTTAAAAATCTGTATTATGAGAATGTAGAGAAAATATGGCACAAAATTGGGGAAATATTTGCAAGAAATTTATCTGAGAGAATTCTTGTCTAAAAGCATCCCAAGAAACCTTGAAACTCAAAAATAAGAAATCTCTATAAAAATGTTGCCTCCATAGTTTTAATTTCTCTTTTAATTGACTGTAACTTCAATTATTTTAAGAGACGCTTGTGTCTCTTGCCATAGGCAGCTGTGTCTCAGTCAACTAAAGAAGTGTAGTGCTAGTCAAACACGGGCTGCAGCCCTCACACGATGACAAAATGAAGGGAAACTCCAAGTCATAACCCATCAAGATAGTTCTGTCTGTCTACTGAGGTAACTCACATTACTGGGTGGATCTCTTTAAAACTCTTCTGGTTCTACTTGCTGACTACCTAGTTTATAAATGTTCTCTGTTCCAATAAATTGCTGAGTGTGATATGTTTGAAGTGTTTCCTGCAGTAATTGCATTATTGAGTGGCTCTACTGAAGGCTACAGATGATGTGTGGTTGCATAGGATATAGGCAAAATTCATAACTTTAGCTTAAGTTTGCTGTCAAAAACAAAATCTCCTAGTAAAAATATTCAGATGCAAGAGTCTTTATGCTAATAGACTTTATGGGCTGTGCTACCATTAATTCTATGGCTCTCACTATTTTCACATTTAAAATATATTAATTTATATATAGAATTACACACACATACACACACAAGCAGAACCATTGTGCGATCTTTTCATGTTTGTCGTCCTGTCATTAAGAATAGCTGATAAAGGAATTCCTAACACCCATAAACTCATTTTTCTACTTTTCAAGAGATGCTCATTAGCTTTGTTTTGTTACAAATGGTGAATATTGTTCTTGGAATGCTAACATTTAAATAACTAAACACGTTTGTTTCCGGGACCCAAATGAAAGCCTTACTCTGGAGTACTAAACTCTAGATAATCACTCTTTTTGCTTCAGCCAATCAAAGCAGATTCTGATGGCCATGCCAATTTTAGGAATGTTACAGGTTGATGTAGGGCTCCTGAAAAATTCCTATGTTGAAACTTTATTTCTTCTCAGTTTTGGGAACAGAGCCTTTGAAGGGATAAGACAGCTGCAGTACTGTTGTTACATCATCCCTGATCTGGGAGTCTAGTGTCTTTACCAGCAGAGAAGACCATTACATGAAGTCACAGAACAAGGGGAGGCCCTCCAAGCAAACAGCAAGAAGGAAGTTATTTTCAAGACAAGAAAGATAACAACATCTTAGGCTTGAACTTTGAACATTCAGGATTATAAAAGCACAAATTCATGTACTATAAGCCCCTCAGCCTATGGTGGTTTTCCAGACACCTATTATAGAGGGTCTGGATGATACATTATGGATACACACACACACACACACACACACACACACACACACACACACACACACACATATATCCTAAACCATCTAACATTGGCCAAGGTGAGGCCAAAGATATAACATACTTATATAGATGTCCAGCGACTTAAAATCTTTCAATACATTACCAAACTTGGATCAGTCTGTGCCCGAGAGGCCAATGAAAACAGTCAAAATAATAGTAAAGAGATGGAAAAAGAGATTTATTCAACGTGGTCACAATGGAAAGATGAACAAAATATCCGGTGACCCTGTCAAGTCCATCTTTGGTCATGAAGTGAAATTAAAATTTAAGTAGACGTCAGAGTTATGCATAGCTGAGCAGTCCCAATCAAGGTGTGGTATATCTCTAACTTTGCTCTTCCTTCTCAGGGCTCCAGTCTCTTCTCCTGGATTGTGTGAAATCTCTGTCTCTGTCTCTGTCTCTGTCTCTCTCTCTCTGTCTCTCTCTCTCTGTCTCTCTCTCTCTCTCTCTCTCTCTCTCTCTCTCTCTCTCTCTCTCTCTCTCTCTCTCTCTCTCTCTCTCTCTCTCTCTCTCTCTGTGTGTGTGTGTGTGTGATCCCAAAACATCTATCTTTTATTTGAGATAGAGTCCCTTACAGGAACCCAGGACTTTCTTTTTAGGCTAGACTGGCTTCCCATTGATCCCTAGGAACCCACCCATTTCTCCATCTTCAGAACTGGAATTACAGGCACTTGCTGGCATGCCTGGATTTTTTATGTGTAGGACCTGGGGATCAAACTCACACACTCAGGCTTACATGGCAAGTAATTTATCATCTGATCCATCCCCCAAGTTTCTAAGCTGATTCCTTCCTTCCTTCCTTCCTTCCTTCCTTCCTTCCTTCCTTCCTTCCTTCATGCAGAATTCCTTGAGGAGCCACCAAGTGTTAAAATGAAAAAAAAAAACTCTCTTACCTTATATTACAGACTGAAAGAATATTTAGTGAATATTTTATGTTACCTACTAACTTGTAGACATTAAGCTTCAGTTCCTCATAGCTGATAGCTCGCTATGCTGATATCAGCAGGTTTGTTTATACTACAAATTACAGAATTAAACATTGAAGGAGCATAGAAAAGGAAAACCTTCTCACCCAGAGACTTATTTGAAGTATTTTTTTATAAAATATCTCATGTTAAATGGATATTATTAAATTAATGCCATCTAATTTCATAAATTCAAGAATAACCTAATTTTCATTATTTCCCATGGCAGAAAGAGGCTAGGCATTCAGTATTTAATGCAAGAATAATTGTTTTACATTATTAATGGAGTTCAAACTTTAGAATTCTTTTATAAGGGGCTCAGATTCTCTTCAGAGAGCCAGCCATAATGTCTGTCTCTGAACTTTCCTAGGAACCCCCACCATGCTACTGCCCCTCTGTCTGTTTGTCTTTGGAGTTAATAACTATTCTGGTAAACCCCATATCTTCCCAGTTTACAAAGAAGACTATTAAATGAGTTTAGAGGTAAGATAGGTTTTAAGCATCATCTTAGGTAGACAATGG
The DNA here is from genome assembly GCF_903992535.2 of Arvicola amphibius. Lineage (NCBI taxonomy): Eukaryota > Metazoa > Chordata > Mammalia > Rodentia > Cricetidae > Arvicola > Arvicola amphibius. The sequence goes on from NC_052055.2 coordinate 87,666,813, forward strand.
CTTCAGGGTCAATGCTTGTGTCTTCTCAATTAAGACTCATCAGGTATGTTCATTTTTGTTATTCATCTAGTGAAAAAGTCATAGATAAATAATGAAATTTATGTTACTATTTACTGGTACCAATTCAATCATTTTGGTCAAAAAACTGTTAATATTTTAGAAATATTCATTTGTCTTTTAACTTATTGGACATAAACAACTGAGTAAAATAACTTAACTAACGGAATTATCATATTTCTTCCTTAATAGTTTCAGTCTTGTTTGTTTATTAGTGAAGCTCTGTTACAAACCTGCATATGTATTAACCAAAGGTTTTGTAGTAAATGTGAGGATTAATATGGAAAATGAAAGAATGATTATACATGGCATCTCAGTGGATTAGACAAACCGGCCAGTGACACTATGGGAGTTGTGCTAGTCTCACTATCCTGAAGACAGACTTCCCAGAAAAGGGAGCACGGATATAATACTGGGACGTAGCAGACATAGAATATCATCTGGACAACAATCTTGACACTGTGTCAATATCAAGAATGACTGTCAGCTGTAAACACTGTTACTATTTTTAAAAATAAAGGTATTATGCAACACTATGCAAAAATAACATTTTAATTCTCATTTCTAAACAGTAACATTTTATAGAATTGAGATCCTAATAAATGTTAACTAAATGCCTCAGCAACAGTCAATATATGTCTACAAAGCAGAGGTGGTGCATATCTCTAATTATAGCTGAATATACAAATTAAAACTTTTATTTTAGAGACTTTTGGGAGTTTCATACATGTACATTACATTTTTATTATTCCTGTTCCTCTCTCCCACTTCTACTTCTGTGTTCCCCTCCCCAGATTTATGACCCCTTCATATTTAATTGTTTTTGTTATGTATACATATATATACATATAAACAAACATGCATACATACACACTATGTACAACCTACTGAGTATATTTAATACACATATGCATGTATTATATATGTGTGTTATTGTATATTATATTTATACACACACATGTCCAGGACTAACCACCTAGGATTGAACAATCTATGTGGGTACTTGGTCCTGGAGGAGGTTTCTTTTTTGTCACAGTATAAACATTTTACACACACTCAGTAAGTAGTTTGAAATTGAAGATAGAGAACTCTAGCTTTCTGTTTTTACCACTTACCTTGTTTATGTTTGTGTGGATCACCTTTATCCTACCCTTGGTGTAAACAAAGCATGGAGCATTCCACTTAGCATCTTTTATATACACATGCAATGGTATTTAATGTAATAATTACATTTCTTAGTGAAATAAACCTGAAAATGCATAGCCTGAGCATTTGTATAGCTTTGTTCATAAAATGAGGCCAGAAGGGCTCCTTGTTTCCAAGTGTGATAGCATCATCAAATTTCCTGTAATAAAACAAGTCATTTGCTTCCAAGCACATGTTAAATCAGATTAGTGTAGAATTTTCCACTTGATATATAAAGATTTAAGAGCAAATTATTCTATGTCAAAATAGACTTGTAACATGTCTTTCTAATAATGAATTACTCTCATATACCAAATAATAAGTAAATTTGGATAGTATCACAAAGAAGATAATTTATTACTTGGAAAAAAAATCATGTCAGTAAGGAAACACCATGGGTTAAAGCCTTGTGTGTCTAAGTTTTCTTTCTGCAGTAATTTAATAAACTTCCGTTTATCCACTCATTAATCTCATCTAACAAAACATTTAAAGGTTTAATAATTAATGTAGGATTTTGGAGAAGTCATATAAAGCTATAGTGTTGAATATTGTTGTCGGTAGAAGCATTATCTCCAAACACAATGACCTAAGAGACTTCTGTTGTCTCGGCAGATTTGCTGGTCAGGAATTGATGTAGGAGTGTTTCTATCTATCTGCTGTTTCATTGGTTAATTAATAAAGAAACTGCTTGGCCTGATAGATTAGAACATAGGTGGGTGGAATAGACAGAACAGGATGCTGGGAGTGAGGCAGATACCTCGGGCAATTGCCCTGCCTCTCCTCTCTGGGACAGTCACCATGAAGCCAGCCACCAGGTCAGACATGCTGAATCTTTCCCTGTAAGACACCACTTAGTGGTGCTACACAGATTATTAGAAATGGGTTAATCAAAATGTGAGAATTAGACAATAAGAGGCTGGAACTAATGGGCCAGGCAGTGTTTAAATGAATACAGTTTGTGTGTTGTTATTTCGGGGCAAAAGCTAGACAGGCAGCCGGGAGTTGGGCGGGATGAAAAGCAGGCCTGCCCGCAGCTCCTTTCTACAGAATATTGTTGCTGGTAGAAGCATTATCTCCAAACACAACGGCCTAAGAGACTTCTGTGGTCTTGTCAGATTTGCTGGTCAGGAATCCATGCCTGTCTTAACTGAATGCTTTTTTTCAGTTCTGTCATAGAGGTGGATACAACTCTTTATTTACTTATTTTCTGAAGCTTCAGCCTTAGGGAAAACCCCTTTACAGGCTTATCCTCTGGATACTGTCAGGTGTTAGCTTTTCTTAGCACTGCCTCTTGACAGAGATTTCCCCAGGGCAAGCGACTCAATGGAGAGTAAGACAGTGGAGTGTTCAAAATGCATGATATTTTTATTGAAAAAAATTATATAATATACTTCAGTCGTGGTTTTCTTCCACCAGCTTTTCCTTGACTCACCTTACCAATTACCCTTCCAACTCCACATTAATTCTTCCTCTCTTTAGAACAAAAACAAGCAAATAAAAATTTAAAAAGAAAAAAACAAATAAATAACAAGAAGAACACACACACATTTTGTTATCTACTCTGCTTAGTGGCATACAGTAACTTCTGTGGCATTTTATCAATTTAAGGCAAATAATGAAACGAAGCACACTATAAGAGCAAGGAGCTACACAATGATGTGAATACCAGAATTGAGGATTTTTCTGAGCCATTTTAGATGGTCTCTAACTTTAATGAACTTGTATAAGATATAATGTCAATTTTAGATAGGTGGGTACTTAACCTATTTGTAACAGAGCATTTGCTTGAGGATAAATGCACAGATATGTAATGATACAGTATTTTCATCGTAAGCATCATATACAGTTTGCAAGAAACAGAACCTGAAATATTATAGAAGAGCTCATGATAACATTTTCTAGTTTTGTCTGAGCTATCAAGGGTCACATCACTAGATGCATAGGTTAAGAACAGCAATGATACACCAGCAATGCAGAATTGTTTCCTTTACCCCATATCTTCTCCAGCATAAATTGTCATCAGTGTTTTTGAGCTTGGCCATTCTTACAGGTGTGAGATGAACTCTCAGAGTTGTTTTGATTTGCATTTTTCTGATGGCTAAGGATGTGAGCATTTCATTAAGTGTTTTTAAGACATTTTAAATTTCTCTGTTGAGAGTTCTCTGTTTAGGTCTGTAAACTGGTACAGCCCCTTTGGATATCAGTATGGCTATTTCTCAGAAAATTAGAACCTACCTCAAGACCCAGCAATACCACTTTGGGGTATATACCCAAAGGATGCTCAATTGTGCCACAAGGACATGTGCTCAAATGTGTTGATAGCAGCATTGTTTGTCATAGCAAGGACCTGGAAATAAAATATATGCCCATTGACCAAAGAATGGAAAAAGAAAATGTGGTACACTTACACAGCAGAAATAATAATGACATCTTGAAATTTGTGGGCAAATGGATAGATCTAGAAAACATCATATTGAGTGAGACCAGACCCAGAAAGACAAACATCATATGTACTCATTCATAAGTTACTTTTAAACATAAAGCAAAGAAAAACCAGCCTACAAATCACAAGCCTAGAGAACCTAGACAACAAATAGGACCCTAAGAGAGACATACATGGATCTAATCTACAGGGGAAGTAGAAAAAGACAAGATCTCCTGAGTAAACAAAGCATGGGGACCATGGGAGAGGGGAGAAGGAGAGGGGAGTGGAGAAAAATATGTAGCTCAATAAAAACAATTTAAGAAAATAGAAGAGTAGTGTTGTGCTCTCTCGTGAGCTTGGGCCTCACGTCACTCATCTGTGCCTGGATAATTGGGGAGGTGTTAATGTACCCGCTTTCACCTGCTGCTTTTCCTTTTCTTACTGAAGGTAGAAATGATTCTTGTTTTAATTTGTAATATTGAAGTATTGAGGCCAGTAGAAACTGTAAATGGAAGGAAACTGGGCAGATATTTCGAGTAGAAACTTGAGCAATAACAACTGTTAATTTATTTCTATTCTGTGGAAGGCTAGAGACTTGCAATATGAAATAGCTTACTTAGTAAAGTTCTTGTCGTACAAAAAATGAAGAACTTAGTTTACTCTCAGCACCCACAGAAATAAAAAGTTAGGGGGTGTGGCATGTCCTTGTAATCCCAGGACTCAGGAGTCACAGGTCACAGTGTTATACCATCTCTATGTTGGAAAACTCAGGGACAACACCAAATGTATACATATATATGATGAAAATAACATATAAATATATGTTTATATATCATATATATGTATATATTTGAAAATATATATTTGATTTAAACTAAAGAACAGTGGTAATATTTCCCTCAATTCTGGATGTGCGGAATCTTAACACCACCACATAGCCTCACTTGGAGCTGTCTCCACTTTAGAGAACAGAACAATAAGCTTACAGGAGAAAGCCCCATTTCGCCTCCTCCATATTCCCTCTCCCCACACACTCAACACAGACATCCATAGTCCAGGCTGACTGGATCTGCAGATCCCCTCCCTCTTCCAAGTGTTGTGCTTGCATGTGTGCATCGTCATCTCCAGTTCTATTTATTTCCTTTATAGAATGCTCTTTCTTCCTAATCATATTTCTTTCTTTTCCCCAATAAGTTCATTTAGATGGTCCAACACCCTTAGTAATCAGTGAAACAAAACTCCTAACTACATTGAGATCCAATCTCACCCCCAATGAAAAGGCCTACTGTAGAGAAAACAAATATCAAATACTTGTGGGTATGCAAAGATGTGGAATGAGGAAAGGCATCCTCAGACTGCTGGTAAGAATGTGATTAGTATACCACTCTGGAGATAGGTGTGGATGAGTGGAAGGAGGATTTGGTATGTAGGCAGTGGGATTTCATTGAGAAGTGAAGAATGAAGTCAGATCCTTTTCAGGGAGACAGAAGATGATCTCATTAAGCAGAGAACCCAGACTCAGAATGACAAGTGCTGCATATTTTCTCTCATATGTGGAAACTAGATTTAAATGTATGAGATAATCAAATGGACAGGTTATTATTAGGAAAGAAGATGGTACCTGGTGGGAGCATGGAGTGAGAAGAGAGGAAATTGGGGTGAATATGGTCAAATATATTTTATACATGTATAAAAATGTAATGGAATTCATTATTTTGCACAATGAATATATGTTAATAATAAAATAACTTGATTTTTAAAAAATCATTTTTAACTGTGACTTACAGAACTTTTATCCTAGGATATATATTTCTTCCTGTCAGAATTAATGTGGCACAAAAATATTAACTCTTACCTGAGAAAAACAGTGGGTATTGCTAAGCCAAAATGTACTGAAAGGTTTTTGCTAAAAATTATATATTGATGTAATCAAATTGCATTTTCATGTTATATGGGTTGTTATTTTGATGCTGAGTCTACTAATTAAAAATATTCTCTACTGCTCATCATTTTTGGTTGGACACACACGCACCTTGTATATGCGTGTATCTGTGTGAGAAAGAGAGGCAGAGAGAGACTGTCAATCATCTTAAGTGTTACTTCCTATTTTTCTTTAAAATGAATTTTTTTTACGAGTACAGTATTTACATTATTTCCACTCCTCCTACCCAAACTCAACTCTTCCTCTGTCCCCTCCACTGCTTCTCAAATTAAAATATATTATTTCAATCAGGAGACATCTGCCTTGTGTTTTGAGACAGGACCGCACTGCATAGTGTGACTTCTGATTTGGGTAGGGTGGGTGGCTACAGATCTCCAAGGATCCACTTGTCTCCACCTCCTCAGCTCTGGGATTGCAAGCATACACTACCACAAAAGCTTTTGATTTCCAAGGGTGCATCCATATGCACTTATAACTTGCTGGATCCATTTAATGTTGCTTAAAGTAGTTATATGTCTGTAGTGCTGACCTATTTGGCTCAGATAAATATCTCATAGGGATATTTTCCCTGGAGAAGACTGAATCCTTCTCTCTTAATGGTCAATAATTACCTGCAGATCTTTCTTGTGGTTTGGGAACTTGCGAGATTCTTATTCATTTATGTTGTTTTATAGGCTGTTGTGTCATTGTATTGGTATTGTTTAGATGACTATGTTGTTCAGATACCATGGATAAAGTTTCACTGTCGTATATAGCAGACACTACCTGCCAGAAAATGTCCTGGTCCTCTAGCTTTTGTGATATTTTCATCCCTTCTTCTGCAGTGTGACCTGGGCATTTGGTGTAGGAAATGCACTGTAAATGTATCAACTAGGGGCTTGACCTCCAATGGTTGTTTTCTGCCCTTTGCTTGGCTTAGATTTCTCTAATGGTCCCCATCTGCTGCACAAACAAGTTCATTTTTTATTTATTTATTTATTTATTTATTTATTTATTTTTTAAATTTTTTTTCTCATGGTTTTTTTTTATATTTAAAAATTTCCATCTCCTTCCCTCCTCTTCCCCCTAAGACCAAGGTCCTCCCAACTCCCCCCAGGTCCAGGAAGGTGATCGACCAAGCTGAGAAGGCTCCCACAGAGCCCGTCCATGAAGAACAATCAGAGCCCAGAGCCATTGTCCTTTGCTTCTCAGTCAGCCCCCGCTGTTGGCCACAGTTAGAGAGACGGGTTTGGTCGCATGATCCATCAGTCCCATTCCAACTGGAGTTGGTGATCTCCCATTAGTTCTGTCCCACCGTTTCCATGAGTGAACGCACCCCTCTCGTTCCTGACTTTCTCCCTCATGTTCTAGCTCCTTCTGCTCCTCATCGGGACCTTGGGAGCTCAGTCCAGTGCTCCAATGTGGGGCTCAGTCACCTTCCCCATCTGTCGCCAGCTGGAGGTTCCCTCACGGTCCTGACTTTCTTTCTCATGTTCTCTCTCCTTCTGCTCCTCATCAGGACCTTGGGAGCTCAGTCCGGTGCTCCAAGGTGGGGCTCTATCATTTTCTTCATCTATCGTCAGGTGGAGGTTCTATGGTGATATGCAAGAAATTCATCAGTATGGCTATAGGAACTGGCCTTTTCAGGCTCCCTCTCCTCAGCTGCCCAAGGAACTAACTGGGGGCGTCTCCCTGGAAACCTGGGAACCCCTCTAGGGTCAAGTCTCTTGACAACCCTCAGGTAGCTCCTTAAATTAAGATATATGCTTCACTGCTCCCATATCCACCCTTCCTATATCCCTAGCACCCAATTCCTCCGAGCTCCCCCCGTTCTCCCCTTCACACTTTTCTCTCCCCATCTTCCCTTGGCCCAGTCTTGCCCAACCCTCAAGTTCCCAATTTTGCCTGGTGATCGTGTCTACTTCCAATATCCAGGAGGATTACTATATCTTTTTTTGGGAGTTCACCTTCTTTTTTTTTTTTTCATGTCACTGTATTTTTATTTTTCTGAAGTCAATTTTTTTTTATTTTTTTTTATTTTTTTTATATTTAAAAAATTTCCATCTCCTTCCCTCCTCCTCCCCCTCCCTCCCCTCCTTCTCCCCCTTCTCTCCCCTCCTTCTCCCCCTTCCCTCCCCTCCCCTCCACCCATCCCTCCCCTCCCTCCCTCTCAAGGCCAAGGAGCCATCAGGGTTCCCCACTCTATGCTAAGACCAAGGTCCTCCCAACTCCCCCCAGGTCCAGGAAGGTGATCGACCAAGCTGAGAAGGCTCCCACAGAGCCCGTCCATGAAGAACAATCAGAGCCCAGAGCCATTGTCCTTTGCTTCTCAGTCAGCCCCCGCTGTTGGCCACACTCAGAGAGACGGGTTTGGTCGCATGATCCATCAGTCCCATTCCAACTGGAGTTGGTGATCTCCCATTAGTTCTGTCCCACCGTCTCCATGAGTGAACGCACCCCTCTCGTTCCTGACTTTCTCCCTCATGTTCTCGCTCCTTCTGCTCCTCATCGGGACCTTGGGAGCTCAGTCCAGTGCTCCAATGTGGGGCTCAGTCATCTTCCCCATCTGTCGCCAGCTGGAGGTTCCCTCACGGTCCTGACTTTCTTTCTCATGTTCTCTCTCCTTCTGCTCCTCATCAGGACCTTGGGAGCTCAGTCCGGTGCTCCAAGGTGGGGCTCTGTCATTTTCTTCATCTATCGTCAGGTGGAGATTCTATGGTGATATGCAAGAAATTCATCAGTATGGCTATAGGAACTGGCCTTTTCAGGCTCCCTCTCCTCAGCTGCCCAAGGAACTAACTGGGGGCGTCTCCCTGGAAACCTGGGAACCCCTCTAGGGTCAAGTCTCTTGACAACCCTCAGGTAGTTCACCTTCTTATTATCTTCTCAAGGATCGGTTTCTAGCCATAATTAAAGGACATCGAGCCTATAAACAAGTTCATTTTTAGAGGAGTGAAAACTGCACTGCTCTGTGGATACAAGGATTCGTATTTCAGGTGGATTTAGAAGTTATACCTGGAAAGTGTCAGAGGTAGGTTCTCCTTTAGGGTCTACAACTTCACCATTGACGGGGGATTGGCTCGGTTTACAACACCAGACATGAATTCCCTACTGATGGTGCCTTAGCTACCAAAAGGGTATCTACTGCACCGTTGTGGATATCTTGCCATGCTGATCAAGGTTGTGGTTTCCAGGCTTTACCGATGGAAAGGACGGGTGTTACTTTTCTCCATTGGCTGCGTACATTGATTGCTTCTCATGTAACTATTAGAAGTAGTTCTAGGAGAGTTATACAGCTTCCAAGTCATATGCAGATCAGTTCCTCCAAGTCCTGCATATGAAGTATAGTGTCTTTAGCAATAGGGTTCTAGTTTCAAGTTCTGGGAAGTAACCAGGGGCAACAGCAATAACCTATACTGTTTTGGTAGTCTCTTTGACTTTCCTTTGTGTGTGTGTGTGTGCGTGTGTGTGTGTGTGTGTGTGTGTGTGTGTGCTTGTGTGTATATAAACTTCTACAAACATATATCATATGTATATTTTAAGTAAAAATAATGTTTCCATGTGACTTTGTCAATCATCCTTCATGTTATGTGTCTCTCCTCCAAACCTCTTCCTCAATATTGCCTTCTGCCCTCCCTACCCAGTTACAATTTCCCTCATTTTTCCCATTTTCCTCTTCATAACACCAGTATCCTGCTCTTCCTCTCTCTAGGGTATCCATGCTTAATGGTTTCTTACACAATTTTGGTTTCTATGGCTACACTGGGTTATAACTCACACCTAAAGATGTGTAGCTGGGATTCACAAGAGAGAACATACTGTATTTCTATTTGTGATCCTATGTTACCCCACTCAATATATTTTCTATTTCCATCTACTGCCTGCAAATTACAGAATTTTATTATTCTTTACTGCTGACTTGAATTCCATTGTGTATATTATCCATTTATCAGTTGAAAGCCACTTAAGTCCTTTTCATTCCCTACCTGCTATGAATAGGATGATAATAAAAAGGGATGAGCAACTATCTTTGGTGTAAGATGCAGTCTGTTGAGCACACTCCCAGGACTGGTACAGTTCAGTCACAGGATAGATTTACTCTGCTTTTTTTCCTAAGAATTCTCCACTATAGGTTCTACAGCGGCTGCACCTGTATTTGTCAATAATTTTTTTGATCTTATATATTATGACTGGAGTAGGTGTAATTTTGAAGTACTTTCAATTTTTATTTCCCTAATTGCTAAAGATGATGAACACTTTTTAAGGTAGTTTTTTGCTATTTTCTTTTTTCTTTATTCTTTCTTTTTCTTCCTTCCTTCCTTCCTTCCTTCCTTCCTTCCTTCCTTTCTTTCTTTCTCTCCTTTTTGAGACAAGGTTTTGTAACTTTCACTGTTCTGGAACTCATTCTGTAGACCATGCTTGCCTTGAACTCATAAATCGATTTTCCTGACCCTTATTTCTTATCTTGAGATCTCTTTGTTACCTCCATACCCCATTTTCTAATTGGGTCACGTGTTTCTTCATGTCTGCTTTTAAAAAATTCTTTATATAGTCTGAAATTAATATTTTATTATAGACTTATACTTGGCAATTCTTTTCCCTAACCTATACTTTGTCTTCACTTGGTTGACTCTATACAGAAACTTTTCAGTTTTCTGAGTTCTTTTGGGTTAATTGTTGCCCTTAATCCAGAGCAAATAGACTCCTATTCAGATGGCCTTTCCTACATCTATGTATTATAGGTAACTGTCTTTGTATTTTCTATCAGTATCAACATTCAGGGTTTCACATTAAGGTCTTTGATTCACTTGAGGTAAGTTTGTGTGGAAGATTATACATACATGACAAATCTACACAGTTTTTTCAAAATGATTTTTTGATGATACTGCCTTTTCTCTAGTGTTTATTTTTGGCGTTTTTGTTGAATACCAATCGACTGTACATAAGTGCACTCATGTTTGGTTCTTATTTTGTTCCATTAATCTATGTTTGCTTTTTTTGTTTTTAACCATAAACATAATGTTTTTTATTACCATGACTCTGCAATATAGCTCGAAATCTGCTGTGGTGATCCCCCAAGCATTGTTCTTGTCAAATGTACATACAATTGATTTATCAGTCCAGGCTGTTTTGTGATTTCATTTAAGTTTGAGAATGATTTTGTATTTCCCTTTAAATTGTTTTCAAAATTTTGATTGGAATTGCACTGAATCTACAAATAGATTTTGGAAGGATGAATTTTCCATAATTTTAATTTACTAATTCATGAACATGGAAGGAAATCTTACAATTTTCTAGTATTTTTCAAGCTATGAGTATTTTTCTGAGTATATTTTATCTATCATCTATCTATCTATCTATCTATCTATCTATCTATCTATCTATCTATCTATCTCTCTATCTATCTTTTTTACACCTTGCCCAAAATTTTTTCTCCTCATCTCTTATTCCTTTCTCCATTTACTTTTTCTACCTCCCTTCTGCCAACCCTTCCTGCCAATCCACTCCTCTGTTTCTGTTAAGAAAGCAGCAGCCCTCCCATGGGTATCAACAAAACTTGGCATATCAAGTTACGGTAAGACTAAGTCCCACTCCTTGGATTAAGGCTCAGCAAGGCGACACAGTATGAGGAATATTGTTAATGAAAGTGTTTTCAGGCTTTCTTTCTCTATTGTTTTTCTCCTAGCATATGGAAAGGGCACCGATTTTCCTAAACTGATATTATACTCTGTAACTAGGCTGAAAAATTTCATTTCTACCAGTTTCTAGTGGATTTGTAGTCTCTCATCTCTGAAATCATCACACTATCTGCAAATGGGAATAAATTGACATCTTCTTTTCAAATATGTATCTTTCAATTTTCTTCTTTTATTTTACTGCCCCAGCTAATGCTCTCAATCCTGTATTGAAATGGAGTGGATGAGTGAACAGTCTTGTTTTCTTCCTAATTTCAATTTGATTGTTTTAAGTTTATTTTTTCTCCATTTAGGATGACTTTAACTGTGGGTTTGTCCCATATAATCTTGATTATGTTGAGGTATGTTTCTTTAGGTCCTAAACTCTCTAGGATATTTATCAATAAGTCATGTTAGATTTTTTTCAAAGACTTTTTCTGTCTATTGATATGACCATGTAATCTTTGCTTTTAAGTCTATTTGTAAGGTTTATTACAGTTATTGACTTACATATGTTGAATCATCCAGGAACCACTGAGAAAAAGTCCACTTAATCACAGTCGCTGATCTTTGTGACACATGCCTACATTCAGTTTGCAAGTATTTTACGAGAATTTTGCCCCTTTGTTCATTAGGGATATTGGCCTGTATTTCTTTTTTGTTGTTCTTTGTGTCTTTACCTGGTTTGGGTAGTAAGTGTGACTGATATTGGAGAGTAACATTTGAAGAGCTCACCTTCTCTCTTTTTCTCTTTAAGTATCGGTTGTACAGTGTCTTTAGAAATCTTATAGATTCTACTCTAAACCCATCTTTGCCGGGGCTATTTTTATTCTGATGGCTTTTCCCTACCATTTTGTTCTTATTTGTTATGGGTCCACTTAAATTGTTTATCTCTTCTTGTTCCAACTTTGGCAGTTTTGTTTAAACTCAGAAACTTGTCCCCATCTCTTGGGGGGGGGTGGGTTTTATTGTAATGTTTCTCTGGTCATCTCTGATTCTCTTAGTTTGAGTCCTCTCGGCCTTTCCATTGGTTAGTGGGGCCAAGAGCCTGGTGATTTCATTTATCACGTCGAAGAACAAGGTACTAGATTTGTTTATTGGTTTTATTAAAGATAGATTTTTGCTTCTTTTTTCTTGATTTCTTTTATATTTTTGTTCTTGTGCTCCTTTCTGTATTGAAAATAAGTTATTCTCTCATGCAATACATCCTGACCATAGAATCCCCTTTTCTTCTTCTCTTAGTTTCCCCCTACTTTCCCTCCCCCTGTAGCCACTCCTCTTTGTTTCCTCTTCAGAAAAGAGCCGGCCTCCAAGAAACCACAGCCAAATGGGACAAAAAAAAGACACAATACGACATGGGCAAAGCTCTCAAATCAATGATGGACAAGACACCCAGTAGGATGAAAAGAGCCTCAAGAGCTCAAATCAGTGATGGACAAGACACCCAGTAGGATGAAAAGAGCCTCAAGAGCAGGCAAAAGAGTCAGACACCAACTCCCACACTTAGAAGTTCCACAAAACACCAAGCTAACAGCCATAACATATTAGCAAAGGACCTTGTTAAGACCCATACAGGCCCCTTGCTTGCAAAGACAGTGTCTGTGAGCCAATATGAGTCCTGATTTGTAGATTCAGAGGCCAATGTTTTCCTGGTATCCTCCATGACAAATGCACTTGTGTACACCGAACAGATACAGTTGTATTGATAGGTGCATCCTTTCCTGAAAATTTGTGGAAAAGAGTTCAAAGTGATGATCAGCTGAAGAAACTATAGCTTTCTTCATCGCCTCATATTTAGCATAAATTCTTTTGTAAGTTACTGTGCTCTTACAACTGCCTGTGGGTGGCTTAATGAAGCAGGTTTCTATTAGGAAGCATTACTTTTAACACCATTAAGCCCACTTCTTGATTATTTCTTGAACCATAAAATAGATTTTTTTCTTAAACATTGTTTTTTAGGTGTATATTATCTAAATTTAAAATCTCAACAGGGAGATTTTAAGATTAAAATTAAAAAAGATAATTTTAAGATAAGATTATCCTGTGCCAGGCTGCCTGTTTTGCTACCGTACTTATTGATTTATTATTTCTACAATAATCGTAGGGACGACAAAGAAAAAGAGATGGATTATGTTGCCTGAAAATGCACATTCAAGAAGCAGTATATGCATTGAGCAGGTTATATATACATATACATACATATATATGTAATGATATGTATGTAGTAGCAATTAATAAAAAATGAGTCATGGATTTGAATGAGAGCAAAGAATGGTATATAGAAGATTTGAAAGCATAAAAAGGAATGGAGAAATGTAGTAATTGTATTACAATCTCAAAAAACAAGGTGGAGAGAGATTAACGAAAGATATCTGATGTCAGTCTTAGAACTCCACATGCAGTAGTAAAGCACATACGTGCACATACCTCACACACATGTATGTTTATACACATATTACACATAAAATGCTCACATACATTTTCATAATCCACTATGCAGTTTCCATTTACTGCAGAAAAATAGTATTGGCCTTGCCTCTTCTATTCCATTTCTCAAATCCCAGAGGCCATGGATCGAGTATGCCTTACTGGTATAACTGGGGTGTCAAAGTCAGGGCAGATGTTCTTAAAACTTTGTTACTACTCTAATTCATCACTCACTCTGGGAGTGTCTTTGAAGTGAGAATTATTCTGTGTTTGCTGTAAAACTGAATGCAGGTTCATTGTTTCTTTACTTCTATTGTATATCACCTTCAAGAATGGACATAGAAGTTATTCAAAGAACTCCTCTGTGGAGTAAGAAATACTTCTGAGGACCTTCAAATGTCATTACCTTAAACTTATATTTTATTCCAGTTGCATCTACATTAAGCCAATATTTTAGGTAAAAATAATTATAAATTATTAACAATAATTAAAACTGTGAGTTGATAATCTGCTCACTGAGAAGTAATGTTTGTGCATTAATTCACTGTTGTGAGCTGGTTATAAACTTTTTCTCATTATGCCCCAGTGCTGCCATTTCTTAGGTTCTATGACCTTAATTACACATTGCCCTACTTTACTCAATTTCTGATATAAATATTTCACAAAGTTTTCCACATTTCAGGTTATTATTCTAAGGGCTTTATTTAAATTGGTTAAGTCACAAAATGGTAACAACAGGCAGACAATATGCTAAACTTTCTTTGCAGACCAGGAATTTGATATGCTGCAATCTCCTGTATGTAACTAGTCTCATAGCTACTAAGAACTGTTGTGACCTCATTGCAAACTGGTTCCTAGCTTGGATCTGATATAAAATGAATGAACAGTTAATCTTTTAAAAAGAAAATCTTTAGTTGTCTCTTTCTGTGTTTTATATTATTACATAAGGGATAGTTGGAAAGAGCATTGGTGATTCTAGTTTATATTTTGCTACAAGATAAAACTGTTTATAAATGAGTATAATAAGAAGTAAAAGTCTGCCCAATGAACAGTTTTCTGGCTGAATTACAAACCCTAATCTTAACAGAGGTGTTGGTGATGATGCCCTTAGCAACCATTTCACATCTGGTACACCATGCATAGAGATATTTGAGGAACTGAATTTGAGAAGGCTGCATGGTGGAAAGAATGTTGACCTTGAAAAACACACACTAATTTATTTCCCAATATTATATCAAAATTGTTTTGGAAGCTAAAATGATTTAAACTCTATGAGATTTGGTTTTCTCCAATGGGCAAAATTTGAATTAACAGTTTTGATTGATAAATTAAAGAATATATGAAAGTTAATAATCCTTAGTACAGAATATTAAAACAGAGACCGATATGAAATATGTCTTAAAACACAGTTTTTCGTGGATATATGAAGAATAAAAAGGAGAAATTATTACACATAAGTCCCATACATCATTTCTTAAATGATTCCATAAGTTCCTTTGCTTTTCCGTAGTTTACCACTTTTTCAATAACCACCAGTTGGAATGTGGTAAGACATCACAGAGTGTGAATTTTCTGTGAGTCACACCGACTCACACACATGGCACCAGTTGGTAACAACATGAGCACTGACAATAGGATCTTCTTTAGTGGTTTCTGATCCAGCAGAAACCTTACTGGAAAGCAGCCCTGGTTAAGCTATCTCTAAACTGTTATCCAAACACATTTCTCCATATCTGCTCTCTTGCTTACATATCTTTAACAATATTAATATGACTTCAATTGTTAAAGTCAAAGCAGAGTATCAAAAATGCTAACCGTGTATTTCTGAATATAATGGTAATGATGGAGAAGATGAAATCAAATGTTTTTCCCTTGTACCCACGATCAAAAATAAAGACACTGCTATCTTCTATAATCTTAAATGCATACAAAACTGGAAAATCATTATGCTGTTTTACTGTTCCATTTTCTCCATTGCATCTAGAAATGACTACCTTAAAGTACCAATTTGTGCTTACACAAATGAAATATTTCCAGAAGCATGATACTAAAACTATTACTTCCAATTCCTATTATCAGCGAACAATTTTCGCCTTTAAGGGATGAAACTGTATTGAAAGCGATCCTCAAATAACTGTTCCAGGAAGTTGGGTATTTGTGTATGTCCTGTTACATAAAGTCATTTCTGCAGTGCTACAAAAGAAGTAAAGAACACGTTTCACTGCCGTTATTTACAGCATCCATGGCAGTTAGGAAAGTGGGTGTATGGGTGCTTGGGGACACACTCAAGGTTTTTATGTGAGGAAAGGGAATAGGCCTTTGCCTCTGACCCCATTCCTGCCTCACCCAGCCATTCTCAGTCCCTGGAGCCTCAACCTCAACTTGCACAAAACCTCATCATGGATGAGAGTGCTATCCTTTCCACTCGTAAACAGCACACAATAGTGTGAACAGAGAGCCGCTTCCATGCAGATTGGTCTTCTGCTACACTCAGCAAACCCCTGTCACCAAACTAAGCTGAGGGGACCTTCATGGACACCCATGGTGTAGAGCCCTGATGTCAGTCACCCTAACTCCTGCAACTGTGCTCCAGAGCTATGGTGGCAATAGTAGTTAGCATAGGGAAAACTGTGTTTTCCTCTCCACTTGGTTCCTAGCATCATCAAGAACTGGAAAAAATCCAGAATAATTTTACACATGAATATAAATCTTCATTTTTTTAATTAAAAATGAAATACTTTAAACACAAATGTTTTAAAAAGTCTTAAGATTGGATTCTCTTGAATTCCATTATTATTTTTGTTACTGTTGTTATTGTTATTTTCATTGTTAAAAGAAAATCCAAGATAGTCCAGTCAAGCTTTAACTCACTAAAACGAGATATGTGTGTATATGTAATTTAAATAACTAATTTTTAAAAGGGTAAAATATTAACAGAGAAGGGTGTTTGGAATAATATCTTCAAGGTTGGCAGAGGAGTGGAGCACTGTTGATTTTCAATATCTCCTCCTATGTTAAATGTACAGTTTAATTACTTATTAAATTTACAAGCCGTTCTGATTACATTAGTCTCTGGGTACATGTGAATCACATTATAATATCTTATAAATCCTCCCAAGCAGAGAATCCTTTAGTTTAATTTGTGAATAATTAGCTGAAAGGTATTAGTAAAATCAAAAGCTGCTCAACATTCATAATAAGAAAGCCAGTTGCTATTTTGTGAAACACACAGAAAAGCAAGTATATCCTTCTTCATGCAAAGTGAGAACTGAAGTACTTAAATAAGTAAATGTGGATTAAACTGAATTATAGTGAAGCTCTTTCAAATTAATTAGTAGACTTCTGTAATTCTCATTAGCCATGGTTATTAAATAGTAACGTTATACTATGTGTTATTGTGTATGTTCAATTTTAGAAGATAGCTTTTTTCTTCTTCACTGTTCAGCTCTATTCAAAAGCAGTATTTAAATTCAAACATACTAAATTTTCTTTTTTCTATAAAACCTTAGTTTTGTATTTTTTTAGATCAACAGTGTTGTTTGGTTTTACCCTAAGTCTCTGTGATATATAGTCTCTGGTTCCTGGTTGCCCATTCAGTATCAGGTATGAGTTCCTTCTAGTGGAGTGGACAAGGTCAAATCAGACATTGTTTGCTTCCTCCCAGGAGTTCTGTGCCACGATTGCCCTAGCATATTTTTCATGTATGACAGCCAGATTGTAGGCATAGGTTATGTGACTGGGTTAGTGTCTATGTTCCTCTTTCAGTAGTCTAGAGAAAACCTTCTGGAACCAAAGACACTAGAACATAGCTTGCTGAGTCTTTTTAAAATTATCATCTTCAAAATTGTTTGGTATCATTTCTGTTACCTCTAAATTTAAAAAAAATAATTAAATTTAGACTGTGTTTTGTTAGTATCAGTTTCCTTAGGCTGACATATTCTGTTTTTTATGTGACAATGATAAATAAACCTAGACATTTGATATAAGTTTTATTCTTCATAGTTCAAATTTTGTAAATCCTTATATTTTTCACATAATATGTGTAATTGTGTTCCATTTATGTTCATGTTATATTAATTTTGAATGAGAACACCTACAATTATTTCTCTGTCACATTCTCTGATGCAGACAGTCTTCTATTTATTATATAGGTAATTTTTCATAGAGATTGCTCTGAGGAGTTATGGATCACAGAGGAAACCAATATAGGCTCTTGGACAAGAGAGCCTACAGATTTTATTAAACTGATTCCAGTTTTATAAACTCAATTAATAAAAGCTGTGGAGAATCAACTCAAATTGCATTTTTCAAAACTTGAAGCCACTTTTTCTTTATTTTGTGGTGTAATTTCAATGTAAGCAGCTTAAAATCCTGGTTATGAAGACTGTGCATCTTTTATGGTTGTTTGGTTAGTAAATAACACCGAGACAAACAATTTCCATGAGAAACCAGAGGTCCGTGAAAACTGTCATTGGATAAACATACTCTTGTATTGGGAAGTCTTTCATTTTTATTCAGTTCACATCTTATAAATTCAATAGTTGGGGCTGGGCAGTGGTGGCACACACCTTTAATCCAGCACTTTGGAGGCCGAGGCAGGCACATGTCTGTGATTTCGAGGCCAGCCTGGTCTACAAGAGGTAGTTCCAGGACAAGCTCCAAAGGTACAGAGAAACCCTGTCGTGAAAAAAAACACTAAATAAATAATAAATAAATAAATAAATAAATAAAATAAATTCAATAGTTGAAACCAAAGCAAATGTTTCCATATCCATTCAACAAAAGTATCGATGTTAAAATCAAGTAGGGTAAAGAAGCAATAGCAAAGTTGTGTTTAGATGTTATATAAACTTTTAGGAGGTCAGGGTTATGTCAATTTATAAAAGTATGCACTCAGTATTATTTTTAACTTAAATCATACCTGTATAGCTTGCTTAGGTAAATCGTAATGTTTTAACACATGTATTCAGCATGGAATGACTGATTATATGCAAAAAATTACACACACACACACACACACACACTGGAATATTATTCAACCCTACAAAAGAAGAGATTTTGTGATTTTTGACAAAATAGACACCATTTCAGTTCACAGTTTAAACAGGTAGCATTTTATTTCTTTCATTTAAAAATGTGCCTTTTAAAAGTTCATGTTGTTCTTCTATTCTCTGTATTATTACATGTCTCTGATTTTAAAGACTCCTCCCCCCATATTCCATTAGGCTATGTAACAAACCACCACAGACTGGTTGGCTTAGCCAAGAGATGTTTTTGCTTTGTTTTGCTTTTGTGTGTTTGTTTACATTTCTGAAAATTGGAATTCTGAAGCCTCTCTTCCAGGCATTGTCTTTAAAAGATGGACAAACAGTAGGTGAACTGCCTTCTTGTAAGGATAGTGATAACGTTGTGAAGGTCCAACTGTCCCTGATTACTTCCTGATGGTGCTGAAATCAAATATCATAACATTGGAAGTCGCATGTTGGGTGCTGAAGCCAATACATATCTTCTCATACAAAAACACTTGCATTATATTGCAGCACTTTCCAAATCCTTCGCTTGCTACAGGGGCAATTCTGGAGTCTTAAAATCCAAAGTGTAATTTAAATCATGTATGTCAGAAGTGATTCAGTCAAGCTGCTTTTCCTTCTGAGAAAAAATTCCTATCCAGTTTTAAGCTCATTAAATTAGACAGTTTATATGCATATAAGACTCAAAGATGGAAAAGTTATAAAATAGGTATTCCCATTCCAATATGGAGAAATGAGAAGAAAGGAAGTGTTGGGTGTTCCAAGCAAGACCAGAACTTCACATGAAACAGTCATTAGACTGTGAATATTGGTCCCTTTTAAAGTACATTTTCTAAAACTTGATATTTGGTTGTTAAATTAATGGTTTCATTGTGTTTTTTTTTCAGAATGTTTATTTGTCAAATTTTGTGTACTACATTAGTATTTTTTAACTTTAAGAAAATATATAGGTGTACGACTCAATCTCTGGTTATAAGGATGTTTTCTTACTTATAAAGCCAAGAGATAGCTCCCTGTGCTTCTCAACGACTCTTCTACTTTGTGTTTGTAGGACATCATTATAACTTAAGCTCATAAAACTTAAGCTGAGTTCAATTTGTTCACACAATACCAAATCATATGCTTACACCCTAGCCCTACACATATTGGTATAGTAGAGTATCATCTGTTGTAAAGTTCCTTTTCACTTATTTTTCTGTGTTCATTTCTGATGTAGTAAAATATTTTGATAGAAAACAACATAGAGGAACTAGGTGTTTATTTTAGCTTACAACTATAAGATACAGTTTTAGAATTCATAGAGAAGTCAAGGCAGGAACTTCAATTAGTAACATCACATTTAAAAATACAGAGAATGAATATATATGAATTTACTTGCTTGCTTGTGCTGAGTCCCATATCTTTGCTCATACAGTTTAGGATACCAGTCTTATGGAATAGTTATCCTCATAGTGGGCTGTTCTTCCCCCATCAGTTAATATAAGACAATAACTTCCCCTATGATATGCCCATAGCCCAATCTAATGTTTACAGTCCTGCACTGAAACTCTCTAACCAGTTGAATGTATGTTGTGTTAACTTGACAATTAAAGCTAACATAACAATCTTTATAAAACTTATTTATTATTTAAGAAATTAATAATATATTTATATATTCAGAAAAGTCCTATCAATGTGCTAACATAACAGCCACAGTACTACTTCATTATATCAAATCTGTAATTTCAACTTTAATATTTTAGTTACATCTCTCTATAGGGGTACATATTTTAGTAACTTGTCTTCTTTGATGATTCCTCTTCAAAATTAACTTTGTCATGGTTTTATCAAATTTTCAAAAAATTGGAAAGAAACCTGACATAAAGACAAAAAACCTGAAATAAAATAATAAGAAAAATAATCTCTTTTTGTAGTTTTATAAATAAATTATGGTGGACCTTTTCACCATCCTAATTGGAAAGAGGTTCTCTTCCATGGTAATTAACCATATTGAAGAAATTGTTATCCTTTAAAATTTAATTTAATCAGAGGAGTATATTATATTAAATTAAAATAAATTTATCAGAATAATGAGTGTTTTAAAATAGCAATAATTTAACAATAAATAAAACTATTATCTGTGATTTGTAAGACAAAGCACTGATTTCTGATTTTAACATGCTTTCTTATTGCTTAACTTTAAGATGCTAAAACTTAGGAGAACAGAAGTGTCCTCAGAAAAGCATTCTAAATGTTGTATTATTGATTCAGTTCATAGACACACTTGTATCTAACTGACTTTCATCCCCTATAATAATCCTGCAGCATCCTGGTCACGTTCTCTGAACCTGTGCTGAAGGAATGCTAATATACCCATTAAGATAAAAAGTCTCCGATGTCATTTCTAACACGAAAGGATTAAGGTCTTCCTATGTAGCATCACAGGCTCTCTAGGCTAAGCCAGGATGCCACAGCGGCCATAGATCACTGAGGGGTCCATAGTGCACAGCAGTACAGTCTAGAGCTTTGTGTCTTAGCTACAAATGACTTTGAAGAGCACATTTGGATTATCTTAATGAGGTACTTTTTCAGTGTAGGGGTGCAAAGGAAAAATTTCACACTCTTCTTTAAGCATCTCTGAGGTGTATCTGTATCCACCTATGTCTTTATCATTAATAATATTTTAAGTTAACTTATAAGCAATAAATTTGGTTGTGACCCTTTTATATAATGATCACTCTACTTTGACCTAGTTCACCCTGTTATTTATTGCCTTCTCCGCACTCCCTCTTAGTGTTTATGTACAATGTGGCATTTTGATTTTATTAATTAGGAAATTTACATTAAAAAGTGGGAGATTAATCAAAAAGTGGGTCTGAAAATTAAAGGCTTCTTGCAAACAAATAGTCTGAAGGGTTTTTATTTTGCTTATTTATCATATTCCTGTCTTAATAGCTTAATATCAATTATTCTCACCCCCAAACAAAAATAAACCACAAAGAAACAGTAACAACAAAGGTATTAGTTACTTTTCTAGATGATGTGACAAAATACCTCAAAAAAACAATTTAGGAAAGGGAGGTGTTGTATTTTGTTCCATGATTTAAGAAGGGACATGGTGGCAAGAGGTGGAGTTGGATGGTCATAGCCAGTCAGAAGTCAGAAGGTAGGGAGATAGATGACTTGCTGATTTTCAAGCACCTTTCTCTTCTGCTTCCTTTTATTTCTCTCTAATACCCAACTCATGCAGAGTGGGCTGCCTTCATTTAGGAGGCATTTTTCTTTCTTTTTTCCTCATTTTTTTTATTAAAGATTTCCATCTCCTCCCCCTTCCCTCCCCTCCCTTCCACCCATACCCCCACTCCACCCCTCTCCAAGACAAAGAGCCATCAGGATTCCCTTCACTATGTTAAGTCCAAGGTCCTCCCAGCTCCCCCTAAGTCCAGGAAGGTGAGCAACCAAACTGACAAGGTTCACAGTGAGCCCGTCCATGCTGTAGAGTTCATGTTCATTGCCGTTGTCCTTGGTTTCTCAGTCCTCCTCCACCGTCAGCCACATTCAGAGAGTCCGGTTTGGTTCCCTGTTCCATCAGTACCATTCCAACTGGACTTGGTGGTCTCCCGTTAGATCTGTCCCACCGTCTCAATGGGTAAACGCACTCCTCACGGTCCTGACTTCCTTGCTCATGATCTCCCTCATTTTGCTCCTCATTGGGACCTTGGGATCTCAGTCCGGTGCTCCTATGTGGGGCTCTGTCATTTTCTCCATCCAATGCCAGGTGAAGGTTCTATGGTGATATGCAAGATATTCATCAGTATGGCAATAGGGTCTGTACATTTCTGGCATCCTCTCCTCAGCTGCCCAAGGACCTAGCTGGGGGCATCTTCCTGGACACCTGGGAACCCCTCTAGAGTCAAGTCTCTGCCAACCCTAGAATGGCTCCCTTAATTAAGATATATAATTCCTTGTTCCCATATCCACTTTTCCTATATCCCAACCATCCTATTCCCCCAAGCTCTTCCCATCCTCCACTTCACACTTTTCTCTCCCCATCCCCCCTCCCCCCATCCCACCCCACCCCCATGTTCCCATTTTTTGTCCGGCAATCTTGTCTACTTCCAGTATCCAGGAGGATAACTATATGTTTTTCTTTGGGTTCACCTTCTTATATAGCTTCTCTAGGATTTTTTACGAATTATAGGCTCGATGTCCTTTATTTATGGCTAGAAACCAATTATGAGTGAGTACATCCCATGTTCATCTTTTTGGGCCTGGGTTACCTCACTCAGGATGGTGTTTTCTATTTGCATCCATTTGCATGCAAAATTCAAGATGTCATTGTTTTTTACCGCCGAGTAGTACTCTAATATGTATATATTCCACACTTTCTTCATCCATTCTTCCACTGAAGGGCATCTAGGTTGTTTCCAGGTTCTGGCTATTACAAATAATGCTGCTATAAACATAGTTGAACAAATGCTTTTGTAATATGATTGGGAATCTCTTGGGTAAATTCCCAAGAGTGGGATTGCTGGGTCCTGGGGTAGGTTGATCCCAAATTTCCAGAGAAACCTCCACACTGCTTTCCAAAGCGGTTGCACAAGTTTGCATTCCCACCAGCAATGGATGAGTGTACCCCTTACTCCACATCCTCTCCAGCAAAGGCTATCATTGGTGTTTTTGATTTTAGCCATTCTGACAGGTGTAAGATGGTATCTCAACGTTGTTTTGATTTGCATTTCCCTGATTGCTAAGGAGGTTGAGCATGCCCTTAAATGTCTTTTGGCCATTCTAACTTCTTCTGCTGAGAATTCTCTGTTCAGGTCAGTGCCCCATTTTTTAATTGGGTTAATTAGCATTTTAAAGTCTAGTCTCTTGAGTTCCTTATATATTTTGGAGACCAGACCTTTGTCTGTTGTGGGGTTGGTGAAGATCTTTTCCCAGTCAGTAGGCTGCCTTTTTGTCTTAGTGAAAGTGTCCATTGCTTTACAGAAGCTGCTCAGCTTCAGGAGGTCCCATTTATTCAATGATGCCCTTAATGTCTATGCTGCTGGGGCTATACGTAGGAAGCGGTCTCCTGTGCCCAAATGTTGTAGAGTACTTCCCACTTTCTCCTCTAACAGGTTCAGTGTGTTCAGATTGATATTGAGGTCTTTAATCCATTTGGACTTGAGTTTTGTGCATGGTGATAGACACGGATCTACTTTCATTCTTCTACAAGTCAGTCGCCCTCCTATATACAAAGGATAAGGAAGCAGAGAAAGAAATCAGAGAAGCTTTCACGATAGCCACAAATAGCATAAAATATCTTGGGGTAACTCTAACCAAGGAAGTGAAAGACCTATTTGACAAGAACTTTAAGTCTTTGAAGAAAGAAATTGAATAGGATACCAGAAAATGGAAGGATCTCCCTTGCTCTTGGATTGGGAGGATCAACATAGTAAAAATGGCAATACTACCAAAGGCAATCTATAGATTTAATGCAATCCCCTTAAAGATACCATCAAAATTCTTCACAGATCTTGAGAGGACAATAATCAACTTTATATGGAAGAACAAGAAACCCAGGATAGCCAAAACAATCTTATACAATAAAGGAACTTCTGGAGGCATTACCATCCCTGCCTTCAAACTCTATTACAGAGCTACAGTATTGAAAACAGCTTTGTATTGGCATAAAAACAGAGAAGTCAACCAATGGAATCGAATAGAAGACCCAGATCTTAACCCACAAACCTATGAACACCTGATTTTTGATAAAGGAGCTAAAAGCACACAATGGAAGAAAGAAAGCATCTTCAACAAATGGTGCTGGCATAACTGGATGTCAACCTGTAGAAGAAGGAGGCATTTTTCTGATTGAGTTTATCTTCTCTGTAAATGTCCTCACAGGCTTGCTCATGGGTGTGTTTCATTGGTGGCGACATTTGGCTATTGATAATGAGAATAAGTTATCATAAAAGCAAGGCAAAAGAAAAGAAAAAGTGAAGATGAATGCTTAAAAGAAATCCCACACTAGCTCAGAACTGAATATAATAGAGGGTTATGTATTTAGGGGTAGACTCACAGGTTATAGTCCTCTGCTCGAATGGGGGACAGCAACCAAATCTGGTAGCCAGAAGAGAGAGCAAACACGCTTTACATTGGCGTTTATACTATATATGGGTGGGTAACTTATAGGCTACTGGCTGAAGGAGTTCCTACAGGACCTCCCCTTTTGTTTAAATAAGAGATTTCTAAGCCTAATACAAAATTATATACAATAAGATCATATATAATATATAAAAATTAGAATTAAAATGAGCAAAAACAGTACCAAGCAAGAGATATGTGATAAATGTTTCAATAATTATCCTATCTTAAAGAGTTTAAGTCTTGTATAATAAATAACTTGGCCAAGACATGAGAGGAAAGTAACTACAACTATCTAGTTCCCAACCCCAAAGAAGATGCGAGAAGGGAAATAATATTTCTTGAGTAAGCAGGAAGTACAATCAAGCAACTTCTAAAATGTGCAACAAATGACAAAGACAACTGGCTACCTGGGCAATCACCCAACATCTCATTTGCAATAGTGGAGCAACCAACTTTGACTGAGGCCTAGAGTAACTGACAGACCATTTTCAGGGGCAGGAAAAATTTTCAAAACCATCTTACCCTGTCTTGACAAGATTTAACAGTCTTTTTTTCTTGTATCCTGCTTTTCCTGTCCAAACATCATGCATTTTATCAGTGGTTCCAAAGGACATTTTTCAGGAAGAAAACAAGTTCCAAGTGGAGTGTCTTCAGTGCTCAACATTCTCTCGGGTATAGATAGGTGCTGTTAGGGACAATCATGTCCCATGCAACAGAACTCTAAGTTATTTAAATGCCATATTCTATTACAAAGTTCTTTGAAATGGTTGAAGATTAACTATCTATGCAGAATACAATCTGTATGTATCTATAGAATCTAATTAGTCTGACTATAAGTATTACAAACATGGATGGCTATTAACCTCTAAATCTTAATACATATATAATTTAAAGACTAAGACTTCATTTTAGAATATTAAATGATCTTTAAAAACTGTGCAACAAATGAGGACAATGATCTCAAAATGTAAACAATGTATAAGTATCTTGATCAAAGATAAAAATGTATATTGAAATATGATAAATATATCCTAAAATTGTATCAATATACAATATGTGTTAAGCAGAAGTAGAAGCATGCATGCATACAATGTGACAAGATAATTTTGCCTAGGTATACAAGTATATTCTATCAATATACCAGAATCTATATCAATGTAAATAATAGCTCACAAATATTGACTCTATTACTCACTATTATTATTAGTGTAAGTAAGGTCAGACTAAACTATTATCCCATCCAATTTCTTCCTTTTATTTCAAAGAAAACCCTGAACTTACATAATTTTCCCGCCAACCCTATAACAATTATAATAAACCCCTAGATGATGTCCCTAACTCTGAGGACAAACATGGTTCAAGAGGGGACATCATCTTCTAGAATTACTTCAAGCTGTGATGGGTGTGATGTTCTTTGTATGGGATCCTGTGAAAGTAAAATGATGGTTAAGTTCCATCTGTCTGGTATAATTCAAAATAGTCTCTGTGTATTCAGTAGGGTGTTTCTGTGGTCCCTATTTGGAGTTCTGGCCATAAAATTGTTAAAAAAAAGTACACCATTTCAGCTAACCAAGTTCGAATCCTCTTGAGCAGCTTGTACCCAAACACAGGTCTTATAGTAGTGCTATCAACATCGTGATGTCATATCAACCAGGGGGAGTTGTTATTGTGGGGCTCCATCTTTTTCCTGAAAACTTCAAAGATTACTTCAGGAAAATTCACTATTCATTGTGGAAAATGTAAATATTATTTATATAAACATATATGTACAATGAAAGGTACAATAGAAACAAAGATAAGTATAAAGAAAAGTAATTTTTTCCAAATTCTTTCTTCTTTTTGTCCCATACCAGATGGCTCCTGACAAGA
Organism: Arvicola amphibius; assembly: GCF_903992535.2. Classification (NCBI taxonomy): domain Eukaryota; kingdom Metazoa; phylum Chordata; class Mammalia; order Rodentia; family Cricetidae; genus Arvicola; species Arvicola amphibius. The sequence continues at coordinate 87,693,516 of NC_052055.2, forward strand.
GACAGAAAATCTGAATTTTTTTAACAACCTGCTTGGATTTAGAGAAGGACAGAGCCAGAGTCCAACTCCAAAGCGAGCTTTGATTTTTAAGTGAATCGTGACTAAAATTCTATTTAATATTCAGAAATTCTTAACCTCAGATGACATGTCCTCACAAGTGATAATTTTGTTTGCTTGATGATCTTATCTAGATAATTATCTTTTCCTTTTTAGGCATCTAGATGTCCAGAGTCGGTCTCTTGACTTTCTGAAGATTAGTATTTCTTGCAAAGACAAGAACAGTACCTTGCCCTGACCTTGATGAGGTTTCCTTACCACCTGATTGGTTGTCACCTCTGGGGTGAGTCATCATTTTTGTTTCTCAAGAGATTTCTTTTCTCAATCAGAATCTTTATTAATTTTGATGGTATCCATAACTTTTATCCTCCTCTTTAAACAAGAGCAAAACCCATTCCCTAATACAGCACATCTCCTGGCTTCAATTGTGAGGTCAATACATTCTTGAAATATACCAGCTGATTTACTTTAGAAGACTCTTCTATTATCCACTCTCTCTCTGCTGCTGTTGTCCCTTTCTCACATGTGTTAAGATAATTCAAAGTCAATAAAGCATTATGTAATCTGTTTCTGGGGGTATTTTCTATCCCTTTCTGTTTATTTAGGTTATCCTTTATAGTTCAATTTGATCTTTCTATAACTGTCTGACCTGCTGCAGGATTGTATGGTATACCTGTAATATGCTTTATATTATAATAAAACTGTTTCATTTTCTTAGAGACATATGCTGGACTATTATATGTCTTTATTTGTGCAGGTATACCAATAATGGCCATGGCTTCTAATAAATGTGTGATTACTGAATCAGCCTTTTCTGAGCTCAAAGCAGTTGCCCATGGAAAACCTGAATAAGTGTCAATAGTGTGGTGTACATATTTTAATTTTCCAAATTCTACAAAATGGAGCACATCCATTTGCCAGATCTAATTCTTTTGAATGCCCTTTGGGTTAGTCCCTGCAGGTAGTGGTGTTTGGTTATAGAAAGAGCAAGGACATCTCTTTATAATCTCCTTAGCTTGTTGCCATGTAATAGAAAACTCTTTCTTAAACATTTGCTATTGACATGATGTGTCTTATGGAATTCTGAGGCCTTCAACATACTTCCAATGATTAATCGATCAATTTCTGCATTACCTTGTGCTAGAGGACCTGGCAGACATGTACGGGTTTGGATATAGGGAGAAAGCACATTCCTGATTATATCTTGAACCTGTATGAATAATGAAGTCAATTCTGTATCATCTGGTATAAATTCAGTGGTTTCAATGTTCTGAGAACTCTTTCTGCATATTGTGAATCAGTAACTATATTAAGAGGATCTTTAAAATTCCATAGCACCATGCAACTATCATATAATTCTGCAGAATTATAAAGGCTTGTTCCACCTATTTAAATCATGTGATTTGTAACGTGCCTTTCCTGATTTATTTGCATCAATATGAAATGTACAGGCTCCAGTTAGTGGTTTGTTCCATACAGTGTGGGGATGGATCCAAGTAGTTCTCTTTATAAGGTTAATTCTATCACTTTTGTGGATAATTGCTACTTATCTCTACTAAAAAATTAGCACAAGCTCTTTTCCATGGTTCAGTGTCTTCCCATAATATTTTAATAATTTAATCAGTTGTAAAGGGCACTGTAATCATTGATGGATTTATACCTTCTAGTTGACAAAGTCTCAATTTTCCTTTTATAATAAATTCAGAGAATTTTTCTCATAAGTTTTTAATCTTACTTGGTTTATGTGGTAAAAATATCCATTATAAGATAACATTTCCCTTTGCATTAAAATTTCTGTGGGGGAAATTCTGGAAGGCAATATGACTAGAATACAATTACGATTTGGATTCACCCTATCCATGTGTGCCTCCTGTAATTTTTCTTTAATGACAGCCAATTCTTTTTCCTCTTCAGCTGTTAATTCTCTGGGATTATTTAAGTCTTTGTTACCATCTAAGGTTTTGTTAAATGAACTATTAGATCAGGTGTCATCCCAACAGCTGGTTGTAGACTGGAAATATATCCTCACATCTTTGAAAATCATTTAGAGTCCGCAATTGGTCTCACCTAATTTGTGCCTTTTGTGTTCTAATTTTCTTAATGTTTTTTTTTTGTTTCTCTGTTGCTCTGGAGCCTATCCTGGAACTAGCTCTTGTAGACCAGGCTGGTCTTGAACTCACAAAGATCTGACTGCCTCTGCCTCCCAAGTACTGGGATTAAAGGTGTGCACCACCACTGCCCGATGTGTGTGTTCTAACTTTCTGTAAACCTATTTTATAATCTAGCTGATTGACAGAATCTCTTTTCTGTATTTTTATCAGGAGTAATTGTAATCCCCATTTTGGCAAAACTTTCTTTAACTATTCAAACATTCTTTCCAAAGTATCTATGTTTGAATCAGATAGCAAAATGTCATCCATGTAATGGTAAATTATAGATTTAGGAATTTTTTATGTATTATTTCCAATTGCTGACTTACAAAGTATTGTCATAGGGTGGGGAATTTGTACATTCCCTGTTGAAGGAGGGTCCACTGGTATCTCCTAGTATGTTGAGAATTATTACAAGTGGGCACCGTGAAGGGAATTTTTTCTCTATTCTTTTCTTGTAATGGCATAGTGAAGAAACAATATTTTAAATCTATAACTATAAAAGGGCATCCTTTTGGTAAAAGAGAAGGCAGAGAAATACCTGATTGTAGAGGGCCCATAGGTTGAATACCTTGTTGACAGCTCTTAGATCAGTCACCATTTATCATTTACCAGATTTCTTTTTAACAACAAAGGAGATTCTTCAATATGGTATCTAGTTGCTCCTGTACCAGCTGTTATAAATCTTGCAGTTTTTCTTCTGTTAGTGGTCACAGTTTAACCCACATTGGTTTCTCATTTAACCAATTTAAAGGTAGGGCTGTTGTTACCTATAAAGGTTTTCAGTTGCTTTGTGTTCTTGTACAGCCTGAATTGCTGGTGACCTTTGCGTATAGTATCCTTCCCAGAATTATGAGTTCCTAGGACTGCAGAAATGTTAATCTGGGCATTCCATTACTGCAGCAGGTCACAACCTCATAAGTTTACTGCAATATTAGCCACATATGGCCTCAGCCTTCCTCTCTGTCCTTCTCTCCCTATGCATTCAACCCATCTTGTGCTTTGTTTCACTTGAGATAGGGTTCTAATTCCTAGGAATTGAACATCTGCCTCTTGAAGAGGCCAATTTAGATGCCAAGATTCTGAAGTAATGATACTCACATTCACATCTGTGTGTATCAAAACCACAATTACAATGCTATTATACACACTCTAAGCTTTATTCTTTGATCATTTATAGAAGTCTGCCAGAATATATGCTTCCTATTTCCTATTGGAATTTTTTTTATTTATCCTCCATGCTTATTCCATCATCCAGAATAGTATGATCTTTTATAGAAGGCTCTGGATTTTTTTTAATTTTCCTGGTGAGACATATCTTCCACAGTGACAGGGAATGACTGGACCATTTTTGACATGTGCATGTGTGAGAGGCCCCCCAAGGAGTTTTCCAATGGTATCAGATTGCCTTTTCTGTCTTTTGTTGATATGTATTCATTGGCCAAATGTTGGCCTTTGCTACACCTTCTACGTATACCTAAAGACTGAGTCTTTCTATTCTTGTCATTCCCAGAGGAGATATTCCTAGCAATTCCTTGTCTACATTCCCTTCTCAGATGTACTATTCTACCACAATTAAAACATTCAGTATTTTGATGTCTCCTCATACTTTTGGAAATTGCTTCTCCTACCCAAGATTCAGTATTATAGTCAAACATCTAAATGTCCACTGTATGCAGGATCCATTTATCCATTGGTGCTGATCTAACATTTAAAGAACCAAGTATCTTTTTGCATTCCAATTGGCATTTTCAAAATCCAGATATTCAATAAGTATTTGTCTAGCATCTGGGTCATTTACTCCTATTAGTACAGCCTTAGGTAATCTTTGTTAATAGTCACTAAAGGCTTCTCTCTGGCCCTGTTTAACCCTGGCATATGATTCAATTCCTTTTCTTAGTTCTTGAATCCTGTCTCAAGCATTTTAAGGCTGCTTTGTGGCATAGGGACAAAATTTGTTCATGATAAAGAGCTTCAGCTTGTGGGGAAGCATAAGTGCCCTCACAAAGAATTTGATCTTGGGAAGTCTCAAGTCCTGTTGTTCTAAAATTTTAGCCTCTTCCCTGAAGTAACATTTAAACATCAGTTGAGGCCAGTCATCCAGGACTCTTGAAACTAACTAAAGCCAGTCATGTGGCATAGCTTTAATGGTAGAAGCCCAAATGTAGAATACAAGCCATAAGTTATTATTGTTTAATTTCTTTTAGATCATTCATTCCTATAGGTATCCCTCTATCTTACTTGGATCCTTTGGGGCCTTTAGAACTTGATGCTTTGTCAGAGTAGTTTACAGGGTAGGAAGCTAAAACCCTGGGTAAGTCATCTCTGACAGCTACTAGTGATGTTAAATCCTGTCCTTGTACCTTCTTTCCTTGTTCATCAGCTCCTCAATAGTTTCAAATCTTTTTACTACTGCCTTTTGTAAAGCCTGAATCTCCTGGCCTGTATATCTCTCTAGTAATTTCATTGAGCACCTAGCCTCTAATCTTCATTCCACACATGTAATTCCATGGTCTGAAGTTTTTTCTTTAAAAATAACATCTCATCCTTGGACATTATTTGGATAATCTCCAGATTGCCTTCTGAGAGAGATATTCTCTCTGCTAACCTATCATTACTCTTTAACAATTTTTTTTTACTTTTTTTTTTTCTCATGGTTTATTTTTTTTATATTTAAAAATTTCCATCTCCTTCCCTCCTCCTCCCCCCCTCCCTCCCCTCCTTCTCCCCTTTCTCTCCCCTCCTTCTCCCCCTTCCCTCCCCTCCCCTCCACCCATACCTCCCCTCCCTCCCTCTCAAGGCCAAGGAGCCATCAGGGTTCCCCACTCTATGCTAAGACCAAGGTCCTCCCAACTCCCCCCAGGTCCAGGAAGGTGATCGACCAAGCTGAGAAGGCTCCCACAGAGCCCGTCCATGAAGAACAATCAGAGCCCAGAGCCATTGTCCTTTGCTTCTCAGTCAGCCCCCGCTGTTGGCCACACTCAGAGACAGTATGAATTTTTTCAGATAATTTCTCAGTGCCCTTTGACGTGGATTCAATTTTGTCTTTCAAATTAATGTTACCCTTTTCAACAGTATTAATTTTTTCAAATAACTTGATTTTCGATGGTATTAATCCTTTCAGTTACCTATTCATTTTTAGTCTGTAAAGACTGTATTATTTCTAAATGTGACTCATTCTTGGCTCTGTTATCAAACCATTTCTTAAGACATAATATGAAGAAAATAACTGAGTCCCAATATTCAATAAATGGATGTACAAAAATAACCACATAAGCCTTGCAGAATGCAATCTATAGTGTTAGCCAAAAATTATTTAAATTTTCCATGGTAAAGTTATCTGCCATTATATAACTTTCAAGTTTATTGATTTATCAATTACATGTTATAAGGTCTGGTAAATTGTTTTAGGTGTAATCATCTTTATTGTTCAGCATGTATCACAGCTACAGAGTTGGGATTAGAGGCATGTTTTATTTGGACACTTATTTTATCTATTTTAATTTATTAGATTTTGTAAAAAAATACCAATCCAAGTTTCAACTCCCTCCTCTCCTCCCATTCCCTCCACACATACTTCCACCCCATTCCTATCTAATTATCTGAGAGGGTAAGGCACATTGCCTTGTGGAAGGTTCAAGGCCTTCCTTACTATATCTAGGCTGAGCAAGGTATACATCCAAAGAGAATAGGATCCCCAAAAGCCAGTTCATGCAGTAGGGATAAATCCTGGTGCCACTGCCAGTAGCCCCTCAGTCTGCCCCAGCCATGGAACTATCAGCCACATTCAGAGGAACTAGTTTGGTCCTATGCTTGTTCCTTATAGTCCAGCTGGGGTTGATGAGCTCCCATTAGCTCAGGCTAACTGTTTCAGTGGGTAAACCCATCATGGTCTTGACCTCCTTGCTCATATTCTAATTCCTTCCACTCTTCATCTGGACTTGGGAGCACAATCCTGTGCTCTCATATGGGTCTTTGCCTCTGCCTCCATCAGTTGCTGGATGAAGGCTCTATGATATATTTAATATAATCATTAGTCTGACTACAGGGCAAGTCAATATTGGCCTCCCTCTCCTCTATTGCCCAGGGTTCTAGGTGGGGTCATCCTTGTGGATTCCTGGGAATTTCTTTAGAGCCAGGTTCCTGCTAACCCTATAATGGCTCCCTCAATCAAGTTATCTCTCTCCTTGCTCTCATCTCTGTCCTTCCTCCAAACTGACCATCCCATTCCCTCAAGTTCTCCTCTTCCCTTCCCCTCTCCCTTCCTTTTCTCCTCCTACCCTTCTTTCTCCCCCAAACCCCATGATCCCAATCCTCCCTATCAATCCCATCCATTTCCAATTTCCAGGTGGGTCTATATATTTTTTCTTTGGGTTCATCTTATTACTTAGCTTCTCTAGGATCATGAACTATATACCCAATGTCCTTTGTTTATAGCTACTATCCACTTATGAGTGAGTACATACCATATTCATCATTTTGGGTCTGGGTTACTTTACACAGGATAGTGTTTTCTAATTCCATCCATTTGCATGCAAAATTCAAGATGCCAATTTTAACCTCTGAGTAGTACTCTAATGTGTAGATGTGCCACATTTTCTTTATCCATTCTTCAGTTGAGGGGCATCTAGGTTGCTTCCAAGTTCTGGCTATTACAAATAGTGCACTATAAATATAGTTGAACAAATGCTTTTGTAGTATGATTAACCATCTTTTGGGTATATGCCCAAGAGTGGTATTGCTGGATCTTGAGGTAGGTTGATTCCCAGTTTTCTGAGAAACTGCCTAATTGATTTCCAAAGTGGTTGTACAAGTTTGCATTCCCACCAGCAATGGATGAGTGTTTACCTTACTCCACATCCTCTCCAGCATAAGTTATCATTAGTGTTTCTGATCGTAGCCATTCTGACAGGTGTAAGATTTTTTAGGGCACTTTTATGGTTTGGCATTTTTTTGTCATTTTTGAGCAGTATATATCAGAATATAAAATAGAATGTTAAATTATGCATTCTGCAGTTTAAATTTGAAATGATCACAAATGAAAAGTGATTAGCAGATGTTGTCATTATCATCCTCTCAGCTTTGTTAATGCACACGATTGGAGTAGTCAATATTTTCATGAAATATTGGCAGTTCAATTGAAACATTTTCCAACAAACATCTCAGAAGATATTATCAACAAAAACTATCACTTAAAATTAAAATCTTTTCACTTATAATTAAAAATTTTAATTTACCAGTGCATAAAAACAAGAGTTCAAATTCTAGATGCATATAAAATCTCTAACAATAAGAGACTTGATTTTTATGCATTAATCGTATGTTAAACTGAAGGTAAGAAATACTATTTTGTCGCTATTATTTTCCCGTGTTTGTGGAGAATAATGATTGCTCAAAAGTAATTTAATTTATTGTAAAAGCTAAGAACTACAGAAAACCTAGCTGTTGGTCTACTATTTATGTATATTTATCAATCACATATTTAAAATATTTCATTTTCTGAACAAATTAAGTCAGAATTAAATATCTTGACACCATGGGTTATCTTCAGTAATAAAATTTATAATTGCCCATAAGTAACAAAAATGTATTCAAAATATTCACCTAGATATTCTAACCATTTACAAACAAAATAATAAGAGCAGTAAATAAAAACTATCATGTTATTTAAAGTTATATATTAATTTTAGTTTTAGGAATAAGGAAATATGTTAAGTAATTCAAAATTACAATACTTTTGTAGGAGGAGGAGCCTCTTGTTCAACCTGGCCACCAAACACCTAGCTTAGCCCCAAAACAATCACACAGAAACCACATTTATTAAAACACTGCTTGGCCCATTAGCTCTTATTGGCTAAATCTTATATTAAGTTAACCCATTTCTAGTAATCAATGTATTGCCATGTATCAGTGGCTTCCCGGCTTAGTTTCAGCTGCATGTCTTACTCTGGCAGCAGATCCATGGTGTCTCTCTGACTCCACCCTCCTTCTCCCAGCATTCAGTTCCATCTCCCTGCCTACCTAAGTTCTGCCCTATCAATAGGCCAAGACAGTGTGTTTATTCATTAACCAAGAAAAGCAACACATAGACAGATGGACCTCCCACACCATATTTTTATGGCTTGACGTCTTACTGTACTAATTATACAACTTCCAGAATATTTTAAAAATATTCAATTTTGCTTTTATCTAATCTTAAAAATAATTTCACATGAGTATTTTATTTGCATTTTCCCCCAAGTCTTTCCATGCCCTCCCCATTTGTGGTATCTTTTTCTTAATTTATTATTGCTACATGTAAATGTGATATATAAACATAGAAATTGAACCTGCTGAGTCCATTAATTGTGGCTCATATCTATGTTTTGGGGATGACCACTTGGTATTGGATAATTAATTAAAAGATAGATCTCTAAGGAAGACTTATCCCCTCTCTCAGCAGTCATTCATTCCCTGTAGCTTTTTAGTGTTGGGTAAAACCTTGTAAGATTTCTCCCATCCATGTTGGCATGGAAACGCTGTTGTTCAGGTATTATTTAGCTGGCCATGTTGATGAGAGCTCATGGATACAGCTTCCCTGTCAGAAGATATAGTCTTGCAACAGGCATCCTGGTCCTGCAATTTTTAATTTTTCTACCCCTACTAATTTGAGAGGATGAGAGTATTGTGCAGGTAGAAATTATACTGGTTTGGGAAAGTTTTGAAATAGATAAACTGAGAAAATAAAGAAAAGAAATATGAACCATCAGAGATAGGCAAGATGACTAGAAAGATGTAAATATGGCTGTGTGCTTTAGAAGTATGAACATTATTTGAAGCTAAAAACACAAGAACAACTGATAGATAAATTAACAAATAAGAAATAGGTTAAAGAAAACTAGTGGAGGACTATTCAGAAAAATATTCATAAAACCTTTTTGAAGAGATAGAAAATAAGTATGATTTGGAGCAACAGTCTTACTATGTCATCCAGATTATTTTTCATGCACTATCCTTTTGACCCAGCCCTCTGAGTGGTGGGATTATATGTATGTGCCATGATGCTCTGACTGAAATTTATCTTGAACTACAAATGAATAAGCACAAATTGATAATTGTTCTTCTAGATATTAAAGTTAAAACACGCAGTTTCTTATTAAAAATCTCTTATATAATTTATAAACAAAGAGGACAGCATTGACATAAAAAACAAACCTGCAATTGATGGATTATAGTTGACAGCACAGAAATAAATCCTGATACTTGTGATTGGTTGATTTTGGACAAGGATGCCAACACTCTTAAAATTAGTGTTTTCATATGGTGTATGGAAGGATCTGGATACCTGACAACCAAAAGAATGATACTGTGTCATAACCTGAAAGGGAGAAATAGCCTAATGAAATATTTCATAAGAAACTTTAAAAGAAAATTAATGCAATCTAGGACTACATAGTAGTCTTGTTACTTGTGAGTGCTCCCAAAGCAAAAAAAAAAAAAAAAAAAAAAAAGAAGAGACAGATGATATCAGAATTACAAGTATTTGGCCTCAAAAGATAGCATTCAATAAATTACTACAGCCACTATGGAAATCAATGTTGACTTTTACAATTTTATAATTTTGTAATAGAACTATTACATGACTCAGCTATAGGACTCTTGGGTTTTTGTAAAATTCAAAAAAATTGAAGTCAGCTTTAAAAATTATACTTTCATACTCATATTAATCAGGGCACTACTCACAGTGACCACAATTCTGCATATCCCTAGGTATATAATAACAGAAGAATGGATAGGGAATATATATATACATATATATGTATATACATATATATGTATATATATATCTGTGTGTATGTATATATAATGGAATTTCAATAAGCCATAAACAAAAATGCAGTCCTGTCCTTGCCAATAGTCCTGAGGGAAATATCTTGACTCTTTGCTTTTATCCCATTGCTGTCATTAAGGTACAATCTTTTTTGAATAAGAATCCTGTGTCATTGGCCCTCAATTTGGACTAAGCATCACTCACTCTTCAGGAATCATTTGGCTCTTCAGGACCAGATTGAAACTATTGATGCATTTTGCATAGTGGACTGAGTAAGTACACAATTCTCAACCTCCCAAACATGCAAGCTGTCATAGTTAGACTACCAAGCTCATTTTATGTAAACCAATCTAATAACTCATGATGGTAATATTTATTGTATAAGTCTTGTTACCTGATAAAAATAAATCAGGAAACCCTGATTGATACACTTAGAATTTCATGAAAGTATTGAAAGTATATAAGACTTAGCAGATTTATTTAAATAAATGTACAGATTAGTTAGTACAGTATACACAGCACATACTTGTGACTATTCATTGCAATGCTATTTATAATGGCCTAAATAAAGAATATCACAAATGTCATGAAATATGATGAAGAACATGCCATATCTATGAAGATGGAGACATGATTATCTGTTAAAATTTGCTAGTGATAATAAAGGCACAGATTTTATGTATTTTGAGGTTTATACATAGAACATCAATGGATCATGAAATTTAGCAACTGAAGGTCTAATGCTTTTCCCCCAAAAGAGAAAATATTAAAAGACAAGTGCCATCTTGGTTTGGTCACAAAAGATCTACAGTGGTCAGAACTGATCCCAAACTGTTGGAAGGAATTCCTCACTGTGGCAGTAAATTCATTCCAGAAAGTGAAAAATTTTCTAATGAAGTGCTTCAGCTTTTTAAAAAGTGGGCATGAGTGCCAAATACCGTGTCAGAGTCTCTTCCCAAATTTATTTACTATAGAAGAGACTCATATTCTTCCTTGTGAACATGAAATCAGCACAAAGAAGAAATGTTCCCATGAGCACATTTGATTTTTCTCATATTAATCACCTCACCCAGTTCACCACTTTTCTTCTTTTATGATTCAGATTTGTGACTCTTCAGTGTAATATCACATTTTCAGCTTGATTTACAGATACGGGATTTATTTTGCTAGGAATAAAAGTCATATTTAAGCTAACAACTAAAAATATCTCTTTGTATGTATGAATGTGATATATGTGCTCTGTGTATGAGTGTGTGTATGTATACACACCTGCTCATGAAGAGACCAAAGGAGGACATTGGGGGTCCTGCTTTGTCATGTTGTGACTTGTATCTTTAAGACAGAGCCTCTCACTAAACTTGAAGCTCACTGAATGGCTAGACCAAATGTCTAGTACTAGTAATCTGTCCTGTATACTACCTACGTCCCATGCTGGAGCTACAGGAGCATGTGACCAAACTGAACTTTTCCATGTTGCTATTATCTGAACTCAGGTGTTTGTTCAGCAATCAATCTTACCTACTAAGTCATCTGCACAGTCTGCAAAATACCTTTAAAGCTACACCGTACCTAATCAAATTAATTTCTTAATTTACCATCTACATTGGTATTAATATTTAAGATACTGTAGGAACACACAGTAAAATATTTTCTGTTACTACACCTTAGGAAGTGCACACTCAACCAGCAAGACAGAATGCTCAATGGAAAGTCTCACTTAGCTGCTAGTATTTGTATTCCTAGATGCTGTCTTGGAGTTCTTTGTGATGAAGAATTATAACATTTTCATGCAAGTGTCTTTTTAATAGTTACATCAACATTTAAATTTTTATTTGCCACTGTATTTTTTGAGAAATTATAGATACTGATATTAAAAATGAATGTCATCAGAAATTAATTAGTTGTTTGACTGAACCTCTGCAATATTTTGCATTGGGAGAATTAATGTCCTCTTCCTTTGCCACAGACGGGATTACTCTCTATTACAGGACAAGTAGCCCTTCTCAGATCTGAGATGAAAGCAAGGCCAGGATTGTATATAACTTATAAATCAAAAGTGCTAATAAAAGCTTTCATATGTTCAATACAATATTAATAATTCATAAATACAACTGCATGAGATGTAGAATCTTATTTAAGAAATACTCAAAATCACAAATATCTTAAATTTAGTGATGAAAAATTTATAATGTAGTCATGAATGCTAATTGATGCTAACCACTCTGTTGTTATGCTAAACCTAATACTTCCAAAATTATTTGAAGCAAGAATGGAAAAAGCCTAATTGAAAGCTGTTGTTTAATGCACATTAGTGCATAAAAGACACATTTCAGGCCCCTTTATTGAAATGGTTGGTTTGAGTCCACAGTAGGCATTCTGACTCAGAATATCTGAACAGACTAGCAAAGAAAACTGCAGGTAGAATAAATTTTCTTTGTGATTATTTTGCAGTGTCATCTAGTATTTTAAGGTAGTTAGCGCACAGTTAGGTATGTCTTCATTGCTTTAATAAATTCAGATGAAGCTGTCAACTACCTAACCACAGAACTCAGTATCTTGCACTGCAAAGAGAGGGGAAATGAAAGTTCCACCTGCCACTGATTTACTGTTTGACCTTGCATAAATCACCTGGGTTCCCCAGGCTTTAGTTCTTTCATGGGCAGAATAAAGAATTAAGCTAGATGACTTCTGGTTGGCCCTTCATTTTATCATTTAGTGTAAAGAATCATGGAGATCCCAAAAATCAGTCTGAGGTACCCAGTCTCAGGAAGATAAGTGCTGTCCCATCTTCACTTAAGTAAATGCCTAACTTAAGTAAATGTTTGTTACCATGGATGTGAGTCTGGATGCAGGCCATGAAGTAGAAAGACCGTTAGAAGGGGAAATAAGGTAAATGGGCAGGTAACAGTGCTATAGGAAATAGAAGGGTATGGAAAGGACAATAGAGTAGGAAATGGAGAGAGGAGGATCAAACAAAACCAATTAGATATGTGAATATTGAAATGAAATAACTACTTTGTATGCTAATTTAAAATACAAAATTAGAAAATGATATGAGCCTCTCCTTTATTACTCAGGCTTACAAAATTTCTACTCACGATGTTCAAATTTAATTCATATTTGTTTTTCAAATGAAAATATATTATGGAAAATGGAAAGATGACATCTCTGCATATATACTGAGTGATAGCACTGATATTTACCAGTGCAGGGTCTCACTTCTGTGCCTCCTAAAATAAATTTGAAATAGGTTTCAGAGTCTGGTTGCCTTCCACAGAGTGAAACTTGGACTTTTAAATAGTCAGTATGAAATGGTGAAGAGGTTTGGTTAAGGAACACAGATTGCCATGGGCTTTTTTCCAGAATCAGTGATTTGAAAACACTCAATTAAATTTTTCTCTTTGAACTTTTCGAAGAAAACAGTTAAGTTAAGGTACCTATTTAAGAAATAGTGCATTCTATGAGCAGGAGGCTTTGAAATGAAATTATCTGACAACTCTTTAGAAGTCCTGTAGTTCACCATTTCTCCCTAGCCCTGTGTCAGTAAAATTGCACCCGAGTCACAGAAGGGAAAAGAGACATTCTGTCAAGTGGCCAGAGGAAATTGCTCAGAAATACAAAGCAAGTGCAGTGGCCTAGATGTTAAGTGTTCAGACTTCACCTCCACTCTTATGCAGGTCACACTTGGCTGTTCTGTGTCTACTGAAAACAACTCTCTCCCTGGTTAATATCTGTAACGATTCAAAGTTCTCCTGTGCTTTCAGAAGTTTGTTGAATTTTATGCACACACATGGGATCAAAGGTCCACTGAAAAGCTAAGTTAGCCCCTCTAAGGAGCTCCCACCCTGAGCTAGTCTGTGGCTCCAGGAGGAGGCTTTGAAATCTGGAAACCAGCAGGAGTCTCGCCATTTTTGTTTTCCTTTAGGAGGCCATATTAAATTCTTAATCCTAGTAAGAACATCTGAATTTTAACATTTAATTCAAGTACATAATTTCCCATTCTAAAAATGAAAATACTCCTCTCACAGCTCCAAGCCTTAAATTTCTACATTTGTATTCTTTCCTTTTTTTTTTAAAAAAAAGTATTTATTTTACGAGAGAGAAAGAGAGAGAGAGTTTGAGAGAGTATTACAAGAGTTCATATGAAACAATAAATATCATAGGAGGATATCAGATCCACTGGACCTGAAGTTATATGTATTATATGCAGCTGTGAGCCTCCATGTGTGTTCTGGGAATCAAACCCAGGTCCTCTGCAAGAGAGGTAAGTACTCATAACCACTAAGTCATTTCCCCCGTCTCTACTTTTTAATTTAAACTTAGGCTAGTTTGTTAGAAAATAATGTGTAATACCTAATTCTAGATTAACAGTACATATTGTCAATTTTTTTTTATAATTTGACTGCAGATTTACAATTTTTGTTCTTAGAATAGTAGGTCAAATTTTAGGTACCATTCCCCGAGACCTCAGTTTATCTATACTGGCATTTCCTATTGAATTACTGGAATTGGTCTTTAAAATTTCCATCATTTCTTTCATGATTTGTTCTGTGCTTGTTGTTACTCTTTTGTGTTTTCCATTTGCTTATTTGATTTTGTTTGTATGCATGTGTGTTGATTTGGCTTTGTTGGTATTCTTCAATCTTCTTTCGTCTCTGGTGAAAACTTCTGGTACTCTTACAATGTAAGTCTAAGCAAGAATCAACAAAAATGAAATATGGTCACATACATATTGAAGGTCTAAGATAAGAATGAAGCTTTACTGAAAGCAGTTTGTGCTGGGTAAGCCCATAATATTTCTTATAACTAACATACCTTAAAATGTTAGTTTCTGTTCACCACAAAAACAAAATTTCCTCTTTTTTTTTCTTATTTTTTTGACACAACTTAGAAAGATGTTTAACCTAGGTCACAAACTAGGCAAATGACTCAGAAGCAATAGACAGCAGAAAAGAAACAGGAATTGTTTGATAGAAAGCAGTCATTTTTCAGAGTTAGCAAAAAGAAATGGGAGCTTTGTTATTAGATGTAATAATTTACACATAATTTCCATTATGCCCAACTATAAGAATAGCTATAATCTTAACCTGAAATTTCAAATATTAACTATAATCTTAATCTCCAATCTTAAACTATCATGTTGAATATGAATGTATTTTTTAGACTGTTTGGAAAATTATGCTGTAATTCCACTAAAATTTGGTAATACTAGAACACTATGTAGACATTTAAGAGATACTAGGAAGTATGAAGCTTCTATATTAAGTATAAAAAAATTGAATAGTTACCTATTATTTTCTATTACATAGAGTGGCCTTTCATAAATATGTGGCAATAGATTGTATTTATACATTTGTGTACACACACACATACACATATGAACATGTAACATTTTGTTTATATATTTGTGCACACACAAGACACACACATGAAGATATGATAGTAGATTGTGTTTATATATTTGTGCACACACATACACACAAAGCAATATTTCTATAAACACATGAATATATGTAACAATAATAAAGAAAATTAGACAATCAACTTCAGAGTGAGCAAAAATGTTAAATGGTTTGGAGAGAGGGTTTCTGGGAAGGTTTGGAGGGAGGAATGGGAGGGAAAGATAATGCAATTTTTTCCAATTAAAACATATTTAAAATGTAAATAAGTCAAAAATTCTATTGACAGAAATAAAACAGCCTCACTGATTATATTCAACTTAAACTTTATATATGGAAAAACAGAAGGAAGGGAGAAAGGGAAAGCAAACAAACAGGTTGACACAATTTGGATCATTATGCAAATAGTTGCCTTGGAAACCAAGAGTGGTCATTTGCACCCTGGTTTTCTCTGCACTACCTAAATTGTACTTTATAATTAATTAGTTATTATCAGTTCTTTATTGAATAATATGTGTAATATTTAAAAGGAAATATGTGAGAGTAGTAGTCAAGTGTACATTTAAAATGGATGTTATATGCATGATATTGTTTACTTATCAAAGAAGATTCTGAGAAGATAAACATAACATTGGGACATTCGTTAACATGCATGAATAATTCTTCACATATACATTCTAATCACATAATGAACATTGTGTGAATATAATACAGAAGATCAAGGAAGAGACAAATCATAAGTGAGGCATTTCATACTCTGAGTGCCCTTAAGGTGAAAAGCTTTGAACATAAAACTGTATTAAGAAGAAAAATCCAATTATCATGGGTTATTTATGCTATGTAAATAGATACGATATCTTATAAATGGCTGGAACCTTAAATGATGCAGCATGAATAGTTGCTGCCATGTAAATTTAATGGAGTAGATGCTCTTCCAAAATCACAGGAGAAACGAACTTTTGGTTAAGAAACACCGTTCTAGTCTTAGAGAGGTTGGTGGAAATCTGAGCATAATATTATGTATCAAAACGATTTCTGAGGAATATATTTAAAGGCACGAATACATTTTGTTCCACTTTAATGTGTTTTTCTTTTATAATATAAAGACCTTTATTTTATGGGTACCATCACTGTTCATACAAAGTTGCCTATTGAATATCAGGGTATTTCCAACAGATTGTAACGAGAGGCAAATGATTGTTTTCTATGTTTCAAAGATAACTTCTTTGTCATTCTCAAAGAAAATCTAAATAAACACATTTTTCAAGTTAATTTAAAATATTTCTTTCAATCTTGTTCCTTGCCTAACAGATATGTGCAAAAACACTGTTATAATTTTTGTAAATATTTGCATTATCAAATTAATTAAAGTTAACACTCTTTTCCACACAAATTTGTTCTTACATAAACACATTAGCAAAACAATGATTAGTCCTCACGCCTATGTCTGAGGATTTGTGATTTGCTAGCTGTATGTCTATGACTAATTACTTTATTACTTTAAATATTTTCTGGGAAATACAATTGGTGTTCAAGTCTTAAAACAGTCATTCAATGCACAAAATTTTACTCCATAAAAGTAATATTTTTATCTTTATTGCATGATTCTATTACTTATTTTAAATTCAAAGTAGATTTTTTAAGTAACTTAGTTTTCAGAAAATAATAAGAAAATGACTTTTCTACCATTAATTTGGTTATAGCTCCATCTATCAATTTAAATGTCAGTTACTAATATGTCATTTAAAATTGACAACGTAGTCAGTGTTGCTCAATTATTATGTGATTAATGTTTCCCAAGTTCCCAATAGTGGGAGAGAAATATAGCTGAAGACATTTTATTCATAGTTAAAAGCAAATTATGTCAAAATTTTGATAGACAATTAGTATCTCATTCTAAGTTAGGAATGTCACATCGCCAAATATACGGCTGTTAGATAAATTCATAAAAAAAGTCTTTTACAGTTTTAGGAAAGACAAACAGTCCAAAATAGATCAAACTCTAGAATTGAAGTTGATAGTTGAAACAAGAAAGACCACAATTTAAAAAATAAATAGTTTGAAGTCAGGGATTGTGATGACTCCAGAGATTCTTTTATTGTACAGAATTGTTTTGGCTATTCTGGGTTTTTTTTTCTGCTTTTCCATATGAAGTTGAGTGCCGTTCTTTTGAGGTCTGTGAAGAATTTTGCTGAGATTTTGATGGGCATTGCATTGACTCTATAGATTGTTTTTGTTAAAAATTGCCATTTTTACTATGTTAATTCTACCTACCGAAGAGCATGGAAGATCTTTCCACTTTCTAGTGTCTTCTTCAATTTCTTTCTTCAAAGATTTAAATTTCTTGTCATACAGGACTTCCACTTGTTTAGTTAGAGTTACTCCAAGATATTTTATGCTATTTGTGGCTACTGTGAAGGGTGATGTGTCTATGATTTCTTTCCCAGTCTTTTTATCAGCTGTGTACAGAGGAGAAACTGGTGGGAGTGCAAGCTGAGACAGCCTCTTTGGTTGTCAGTGTGGCATTTCTCAGAAATTTAGGAAATAACCTTCCTCAAGACCCACTAATACCACTTTTGGGTATATATCCAAAGGATGCTCATTTGTGCCACAAGGACATGTGCTCAACTATGCTCATAGCAGCATTGTTTGTCATAGCCAGAACCTGGAAACAACCTAAATGCCCCTCGACTGAAGAATGGATAAGGAAAATGTGGTACATTTACACAATGGAGTACTACACATCAGAAAAACATAACGGCATCTTGAATTTTGCAGGCAAATGGATTGAGCTAGAAAACATCATGTTGAGTGAGATAACCCAGACTCAAAAAGACAATTATCACATGTACTCACTCATAAGTGGTTTTTAAACATAAGGCAAAGAAAACCAGCCCACAAATCACAATAATAGAGAACCTAGACAACAATGAGGATCCTAAGAGAGACATACATAGATCTAATCTACATGGGAAGTAGAAAAAGACAAGATCTCCTGAGTAAATTGGGAGCATGGGGAACTTGAGGGAGGGTTGACGGGGAGGGGAGAGGCAGGGAAGGGAGTAGACAAAAATGTAAATCTCAATAAAAATCAATAAAAAATAGTTATAAAATTATGAGTTATAATGTTTTTATTTTATTGCTAACACAAGGAAAAGTAGTAAAAATATATAATGTCCTGGATATTAAATGCTGGAGTTATTTTTTCATTATTTTATTTTTATTATTTTAAAAAAGAGAATGAACTATTTTTTTCATTATACATACCAATCCATGTTCCCACTCCCTCCCCTCCTCCCATTCTCTCCACTACCCACCTTCTTCATCCACTCTACAGAGAGGGTAAGGCACATCACTTTCGGGAAGGTCTAAGGCATTTCTTACTATGTCTAGGCTGAGTAAGGTATCCATCCAAAGAGAATAGGTTCCCAAAAAAGCCAGTACAAGAAGTAGGGAAAAATCCAGGTGACATAGCCAGTGACCCCTCACTCTGCCCCAGACATTCAACTGTCATCCACATTCAGAGAACTAGTCTGGACCAATGCTTGTTCCTTCCCTAACTGACTGGATTTGGTGAGCTCCCATGAGCTCTGGTAGACTGCTTCAGTGCATGTACCTATCATAGTTTTGACCTCTTTGCTCATATTGCTATTCCTCCCACTCTTCAACTGCACTTTGCAAGCTCAGTCCAGTGCTCCTATGCAGGTCTCTCTCTATCTCTGTTTCCTCCAGTTGTTGAATGAAGGTTCTTTAGTGATATTTAAGATCTTCAACAGTCTGACTAGCAGGGCAAGGCCAGTTCGGGCACGCTCTCCTCTATAGTTTAGCGTTTTAGCTGGGGGAATCAACCTACATCAGTATCCAGCAATACCACTCTTGGGCATATACCCAAAAGATGCTCAATCATACCACAAAGACATGTGTTCAACTATATTAGCAGTATTATTTGTAATAGCCATAACCTGGAAACTACCTAGATGCCCCATAACTGAAGAATGGTTAAAGAAAATTTAGCACATTCACACATTAGAGAGTACTACTCAGTGGAAAAAAAAAAACAATGACAACTTCAAATTTGCAGGCAAATGGATGGAACTAGAAAACACCATTCTGAATGAGGTAACCCAGACCCAAAAGAATGAATATGATATGTACTCACTTATAAGTGGATACTAGCCATAAGCAAAGGATATTGAGCCTATAGTTCATGATCCTAGAGAAGCTAAATAACAAGGTGAACCCAAAGAAAAACTGGAAAGTCAAAATAGACAAGATAATCTAACAAAATTGGGAGCATGGGGGTGGGGGAGAAGAAAGAATAGAAGGAGAAAAGAAAGGGAGAGGGGAGGGGGAAAGAGAACTTGAGGGAATGGGATAGTGGAGATGGAGGAAGAACAGAGATTAGAGCAAGGAAAGAGGGAACCATTATGGTGTTAGCAAGAAACCTGGCTCTAGAGAAATTCCCAGGAATCCACAAGTCTTGAGTTATTTTTTTAATGTATTAAATTGGTATATATTATAGACAGCTAAGTTAATCACCACAGTTTTCTAAAAGAAAATACACAGGATACATTAACCATTGAACATATTTTATATTTTATCTAATAATATCACTTTGAGAAACCTATTATAACAAAAGAAGTTCAAAAATCTTCAATAAAAATCTTTATTTATGATTGGTGCCTATGAGTTTGCAATGCCTTATGAGGATATCCATCATGGATTTATCCATGCACACGGGCAGTGTGCATGAAGAAGTCACATATGATAGGTTTCTCTCCTACCTTCATAAAGAACTGTAAAAAGAAGGGTTAACTGCAAGGGTGCAAACTCCCTGTCTCCTGAGAGCAAAGCAGAGGGGAAGAGATGGCTTTGAAATTCAATATAATTACTGTTGGGTAGTTTGTTTGAGACAGGGTCTCCATGTTGCACCCTAGTTGACCCAAACTCTCCAGGTTGTCCATGAACCTATGATGGCCCTCCTTCCTCTGCCTCTCAAGAGCTAAGATTATAGGTGTGTGCTGCCATGGCTGACTGATGCGATAACTTTTTTAAAAAGGGTATTTGTTTTATTTTTTTGAGAATATAATTATATCATTTCTCCCCTTTTTAGTACCTCTAAATTCTTTCATTGGTTTCTCCTTTCTATCTTTCAAATTCATAGCCTCTTTTCATTAATTGTAAATATGTATAAAATATATAATATATGCAGTATATATATATATGTATTACATATATTTATGTATTCATGCATAACATATATAAATAGATGTGTAATATATACATCCCACATGCAATTATATGTAGTATATACTATTATATATAGTATATTACTATAATAATATTTATTATATTGTGGGTGAATCGAGCAGATAGGAGGCTGGAGTAGCCAAGTTAGTGCAAAAAGTGGCAGTTAGAAAAAGGCACAGTTGGCGCCAAAAGTGTAAGAGCCATGCCAAAAGCGTAACAGTTAGAAAAGGGTGCAAAATTTAAAAACAGTGACGTTGCACAGCCCGTGAAGAATACTCCCAGCCATGATGGTGCTGAAGGGGAGTAAGGTGTGTGTGTGGGGGATCTGACTTATTTACAAGATGATTGGAGTTAGAGACCAGGTAAGATGATGCAAAATGCCTGATGCCCTCGTGATCCCCATTAGAAGTTATGGGAGCTGCGGCTCATGCAGATGTGACTGCTGATGTGATTGGCAAATTCCCCTTCCGCTTCCTCTGGGATTGGTGGGTGTTTTTGCTTTATGAATTTCATGCTGTAAGGAAATAAACGAGTTCCTGCTTGTATCTGATTGTCTCCAGACCCGGGGACTTGGTGACTAGTTGCGCACTCACTTCCCTTCCTCAGCCAGAGCCACCCACGGGCAGCTGGCTCAGTTCTCCAGTAGGGTATGCAGATGGACGCCACATTATATTATTAATACTTATTATTAATAATTATATGTCATGTCTCATTACATACATGAGTACATAAATACAACCTGTTCAGTCTGTAAAATGATACTGGTATGTATATGTTTTCAGGATTGACCATTTGCTATTAGATAAATACCTTGTATATTCCTTCTGGGGAAGACCATTTCTCCAACTGACAATATTCTGTAGTTGCCTATTGTTCTTTGTGTACAGTTAAGGTGTCATGGGCTTTACCCCATTCACATCAGAATGTCTACTGTTGTTGTCTTTATTAATCTCATGTTTAGGTATGGCAGAGCAAGACAGTGTAAAGGTTCCTTTGTCTTGTATTCTTGTTGAAGTCCTTTCATGTTTAACTAGGATTTATTCTCTTGATGGAGAATCCAGCTCTATTTTAGGAAGCTAAAGTCAGGATGGCCTAACTAATTTAGCTTCTGTTAAACTGTTAGAGAGACATCCCCTCCAGCTGACTGCTTATCTTAGTTTCTATCAAAGGACTTGCTTATGGGAAGATCCTTGCAGTTGCTGAGCAAGTTGTCAGGATGGTTTTTTTTTTTTTTGTTTTTTGTTTTTTGTTTTTTTTTGTCTTCAAAAACCCTGTATCCTGGGCATTTGGGGCTATACCTAGGTCCCTAAATACTAGGGGCTAGTCCAACCAGCTAAAATAGAGTCTTTCAGATTGCTATAGACTATGTCTGACTGGTGGTCTCTGGTGTGCTACCCATAACATAGGCATGACTGACATAAATTTTAATAGCATTTTAACAATATACTTTAAGTAATCAGTGTCACTCACGTACAGTTAATGTTAAAGCATTGAGGAGAGAAAATTTAAAATAGTAAAGTAAGGAAGGGTAAATTGGATTGCTTATTCAAGGATATTGTCCTATAGAATAAGATTATTTGGTCACCTCTGGATGTGACAAAGAAAATGACTGTATGTACAACTTTTAAAGAACAGCTGGCCCCAGGCATTCTTTCACTTTGCTGTTGCAAAGAACTTTGTGTAACCAGATCCACAGGAGCCAATGTAGTATGAAATGTGACATGGGTAGGTAGCGTTAACAGGAAATATCACACACTGAGTTATAGAACTCCAGAGTTCAGAAAATTCTGCCTGCTTTTTCACTATAGTAGGGACAGAAATGAATAGTGAAGTTAAAAAATGATCACTTAAAATATAACTCCAAGATGGCTTTAAATTCTTACAGTAATAACAATAACATAGCTAACTGCATTTCTTGGTGGTTGATCTGTCTACTCAGATCCCAGGAGCAAAAGAGTAAGTGTGAATTGGCAAAGTGCCCAGGAGAGCAGAGGAGACTGATATTTAATACGGACAACATAAAGAGCTGAAATCCTTGCTGAGGAAGTTCTTTTCTTTTCGAGATTCCTAAAGTGCATTCTCCTTCCAGTAGGTATTGCCAGTCCACAGAATTGTTTAGGAAGCAGGGTTTGTACTGTACTATGTATAGTTTATGGATGTTTAAGTTTATGTTTTTCGAAAATGGCATAGCCCATTTTTAGACTATATATCTAGGAAGTGCTTTGGTTTTTTTTGTTTATTGCTAAATGAAATAATTGTTGGAATAATTGCAAAAATTGGGGAATTTTTTCCAAGTGAGTAATCATAAAGCATGGTAGTCCTGAGCAGGCACCAGGAAAGAATTTGCTGCATGGGAAGAAATACACAGTGTAAGGATGTTAAAACAAACTTCTTCCTCCAAATCAGATCCAACATTTTAGAGAGCTAGTGTTGGTGAAACTTCACGGATTTAGGCATCATAAAAGTTCCTTTCTTAACCACTCCTTTTGAAATCTGTAGAGAATTAGATAGCATGTATTTGGCTCTTCTTTCTAAACCATTCTTTCTAAATGCTCTCATCATTACTCAGAGGGTTTTTTGTTTTAATTTTTTATTTCATTGAAAATAGTTATTTTTATACAATATATATTGATAATGTTCCCCCTTCCCTCATTCCTCCTAATTCCTCCATGCTTCTCCTCTAATACAGATCCATACCATCTCTGTTTCTCCTTAAAAAAACCTAACAGGCATGTAACAATAATCAAATAAAATTATAGAAAAATTAAAAAATTCTGTCAAAAAACACACATTGGGGTGATATTTGCTGGGGCCCAGCCTTGACAGAGTTTGCATTCTAATTATTAAGCAAATGAAACAGAGACATGAGAGAAATCAAAGGCAGAAACAAGCACAGCATTGGGAAGGAAATTCAGTGAATACTGAATTAGCCTGCATTTATTTTCCACATGCTTATATACTTCACTCCAGAAGGGGATGGGGGGGGGGAACTGACTTCATTAATTTGATATAAGGAATAGAGCAAGTCTCTGCAGGCAGCTAGCTACTCCCTGGAACCTCCTGCCAATCTTGAAGGAACAGAAATAGACTTGAATTCTCATATCCTTGTTCAAGGTGGAGATGATCCACATCTATTCTCAAAAATCCTAGACTATGCCCTAGGTCAGGATCTCTTGTTTGTCATAACTGTTGTCAACAACTTTTAGAGAACAAGAATATGTTCAATCTCTCTGACCTTCAGGGGGAATAGGACTCACATCTTTGGACCCTGGCAATTCAAATATACATAATAACAAAACAAGAAAAAAATGCAAAAAGAAAAACACAGAGAACATATATACTCAGGAACACTCACATTCATACACACAGTAATCTCATACAAATACAAAGCTGGAAGCCACAATGTATATTCAAAGGCTGTATAAGGTAAAAAATAAAATAAAATCCCTGAGTTAAAAGTAACAAAGATTCTCCAATGATGCTATTGATTTTTGGTTGACCATCCTCTCTTGGAGGTGTAATCTATCCTTAGGAGTGGTGTGTTTCCCCAGTGTGAGTCCTTTGAAAAAAAAGTAATTTTTAATTTGTAATTGGCCATTAATAGCAGATAGCTTCTACTTAGAGAATTTTAAGTGTTTATATCTTCCTAGGTTTCAAATTCCTTGAAGAGGTAAATTGATTAACTCACATTTGATTAATCTGAGAAGGTCAAGTTGGGAAAAAGTATCACAGAACAGATAAGGTCCCTATACTACTCTCAAGCAAGAGATTGCTCTGAAGATAGGGGTTGTGGGTACCCTACCCTGACAAACAATGAAAAAGAAAGAAGATGTGTTGCTTAATAATGCTTTCTCAGAAGAGTACCCAAAGTCAAAAGTATATAATTGTTTTCAGTAAATATTTGTTGAAGCGTGATATCATTATCTTGCAAAATTAATTATTTAGTGAAGAAAAGCTTAAAGATATGGGGAAACTGAAATACTGACATTTTTAGTATACATCTCCCTTTGTTTCTTCTATACATTTGACAGATAGTATTAATTATATGGAAAAAGCTTTGTGGTAGTTAAAGAAAACAATGCTTACCTGATGTTTAGAAAAGCATATAGAGAAAATACTCCATACCATAGCATCATTAGTATAAATAGTAATGGTAGTCATAGAAATATATTACTATGCTTTTGATCAAAATCTTATTTTAACATTAACACATTCACTCTTCACTCAGAAAAACAAAAGGCCAAAAATGAAAGCCAATTGTATGCCAGACACCGAATTACATTAGATACCAAATAAAACGCAAGCAAATAATGTTGGCTGATGACTACTTCCAGCTATATTTTCCTGTCCTCCTTGATCATTTTCCAGTTTGGAAATTAAGAAGACTTACTCAAGATATAACTTAGTAAGAGAGTGCCTGCCTTGCATGTGTGAGACCCACCCTTAGTACCAACAGATAGGAAGATGAGGAAATTTAAATGCCTCATTTGTCCAATTTTTTAACAATTGTAGGCAGCTGTGAAACCTGGTGTTGGCAGTAGGGCCCAACAAGCAATATCTACAGATGTCTTTGAAGGGATTTTATTTTTTAGCTTATTTATGTCTGTTTAGCAATAAAAAGAGAATTATGTTTCTGTGTCAGCTATGTTGTAAGGAGAAAAGCTTAAGAATTAAGATTTGAAATATCAAGAAAGGTAAAAACTTGGAGCATTAATGATATTTGTCAGCTTATGAACTGATATCAATAGATTTTCTCTTTGGTCTGTGGCATATTCATCCCCACAGTAATTCCCTTACTGCAGGCAGTCTATATAGAGTGATCACATGTAACCAGAGGCTCTCTTACTGAAAAAGGCACAATTGGAATTTTCCTGTTGCTAATAGAATGTCATGAAACTTCACAATCTCGTAGCTTTTTGTGTTTTATTCTATGTGGAAGCTAATAATTCAGAAAATAAGTTTATGAATCAGTGATATCAAGAAACTACCATTAACCATATTGATTTCAAACAATACCTTGAAAATTAGCACAATTCCACCAACAAAACTTTATTTTTATTTCACATCTATTATCTTACCCAGGAGCAAATGTTGCATGATATTGCATATCCCCAGGTTTCTTTAATTTGAAACACTTTTAAGTAATAAATCAGAGAAATTTATTTTAAAACAATTTTGAAACACATAATTTTACCATTTATAAAAGATGAAAGCAAATTTACATAATAGGAAGATGGATGTACTTATTTACTTTTATCCAAATGTATTGGATGAATATTTAATGAAGAACACCTACAGAATTTTTGAAGTTGATTAGTGTTTAATTTCATAAAACTTGAGAAAGCTGCTTTATATAAATTAAATATGCAGTATAAAATGGTAGAATTATGCTTATGACAATTTCTGAAACTGTGGAAATTTTGTCCTAATTTCATCTAGAAATATTTGACATTTTAAAAAAAATTCAAATTAGGAACTCAAGAGAAATTCTTAAAATCAGATGTTATAACTCAATTCAATTCAATTATATGACCATTTGAAATTTCCATACTAAGAAATGAAAGTAGGCAAACATTAAGCGATGATTTTCTGTCCAAAATTACTACATGCTTTCATGTGTGCAAAATATTTTTCTATGAACAGTAAGAGCACTGCAATTCATAACACAAGTCTCTAATCTGAGGGGAAAGGTCTCTACCAGCCTCTCTTCATGGAGTATTGTGCACAGCACATGCAGTGCAACACACAAAGGTGTGCTCAGTATTAGGTCTGCACGTTGCATATACTTCAGATAGTTTCAAATTACGTTTTGCTTGTTGTGTGTTTAGAAACCTTTGATCACTGCCAATCTATTTGCAACTCCACATTTGATTACCTGAGCCCTTATAAGACCATAGCTCATGGCTTAAGAAGTTGTAGGCTGTATGACTTTAGCTTGTATCCGTGTGTCATTGCCTCAAACAAGACTCATTTCATAAATTCTCACAAAAACAATGATGCAAAATTCCCCATGTGCCATGTGATGTACTTTATCCTCTCATCTCTATTGTTTTTATTCTTCTTTGTCCTGTTAAACTGACGTCATGCATGGTGGTAGGTCAACTTACACTCTATTCTATAATTATTAATCAGGTTTCCATCTACCCTTTCTGATATCAATTGTTGAATATCATCAGAATCTTATTTGATTCCTGTCTTTGTTAGGGTTTCAATGACTGTAAAGAGATGTCATGATCATGGCAACTCTTCTAAAGGAAAAGATTCAGTTAGGGTTAGCTCACAGTTTCAGAAGCTTAATCTGTTATCTTCAAGGCAGGACATGGCAGTGTGCATGCAGATATGGTGCTGGAGAAGGAGCTGAGAAGTATACATCTTGATCCTCATTCAGAGGGATAGACTGTGTGCCACGTTGAGCATAACTTAAGCATATAAGACCTCAAAAACCACCTCGAGTGACACACTTCCTCCAACGAGGCCACACCTACTATATACCTCCTAATAGTGCCCTATGGGCTAAGCATTCACACATATGAGTCTATGGGGGGGGGGTCATACTTAGTCAAACAACCACAATTACTGAATGATACAGGGAGAAAAGGAAGGACAGATGATAAAGAGGAAAAACATTGTTTTGAAATATGTCTATTTCAAATTAAATGCCATACCAACTTGTCTATAAAATCTTTTTTTTATTGATTATATTGATGCCAGAGACTTTACTATCATACAGAGATTTGCACACTGGAATGGAGTTAGAGTGTTTTAAGCAATGATACTCAGAAACATATACATCAGATAAAGCGGGTCAGGATGGTTATTTTATCTTACAGACCAGCATACAATATTATCTAGAAACCAGAGAGAATACTCAGCAGTTAAGAATATTATCTGTTTTTCCAGAGGCCCAGGTTCAGTTCTAAGCACACACATGCTAACTCATAACACCTGTAACTCTTCTTCTGGGGTATTTGATTCCCCCTTTCTGGCACCATGGGTACTAGATCTGCAAATGGTATGCATGCATACAGGCAAAACATCCAACGGTATAAAATAAAAGTAAACAAACCTTTAAAAATGTTATATAAGCAACCTCTATGCGGTTTAAACATAAAGTCCAAGACGATCGTCTGATAGTTATCTTCTTGGAGGAGTCTGGAATGTAGGGAAACTGGAGCATTCACGAAGCCATTCCGCATGCTATTTGTGCTAATTCTATGTGAATTTCCAGCTAACATGGAAAAACTTAAGTTTCAGAATTGGGGTTTAGGTCATTAATATTAGAGACTATAGGCAAAGTCAGTTAGCTACATGGTCTGTTTGAGTTGAAGCTAGGAAAGAGAATGATAATGAAGATTTTTCCATTTTGTCCTTCCACAGCAATTTGCTTTAAGTCTAACCTTTGAGGCCTGCTAATGGACTTCTGAACTATGTTGAAATCTTGTCTTAGTTTCTGTGAGTGTAGCTCTGGTCTGCCTTACTTGACTTTAATGATCCTGTACCCAGCACAATGTAGGGACCAAAACAAGAATTTAATTCAGAATTATTGAAAAGATAAAAGAATGACATAAAATCAGTGATTATTTGTATGCTGATCTAGAACTGAGGCCAAATAGTAATTAGAGTGAGTCCTTGGATCGTTGATTATGGCAGATAGGAAAGGATCCTGCCCATAATTAACAGCTGCCAAAGTAATATTGCTACTTTGAACAATATGATTCATATGCTTGCTCAACAGATATGGATAAAATATTTAGGATATTTTAATATTTAAGAGTTTTAACACATACATACTTAACTTTACAAACTGTCCACAGACCTCCATGAATATTTTTCAGTGTATCCATGAAACAGTCAGCCAGCTCTCTTAGCACCAGAGTCTGAGACTACTGTTTACATGTTCATGACCCAGAGTCAGGAAGAGCAGTGAGTATCCATAACCCTGAAGAATGCATGCTATGCCCTTCACTACAGAACAGTAAAGGTGATACTAGCTTGACTCCAGATGGTCTCAGCAAAATGTCTTCTAGTTCAGCCTAGTTTGCATTCTTTGGTCATTTGGCGATATGCAGTCATTTTGGACAATTACACAATTTTCTCTGCTCGGCTTGGTGAAGAGATGCTAGAGGGAAAATGTTTGGGGAGAGAATAGAATCACTCTACCTTTTCTTAGAGGAAGCACAGCTGTCAGTGGCTAAGAAATGGTCTCAGTGTTGTAGGATGCACCAGCAATGAACACGTCTCCTGTTTGTTATGAGTTACATCAGGATCACATGATTACCAGCATTCCGTGAAACACCAAGGCCTACAGAAAACCACTCCAGTTGTTAAAGGTCAAACATCTGTAACCTGAAGCATTTGAAATGAAGCAGAGAAAACAATCTCAAAGCCATTTACGACCGTGTTCTCTGACTGCTTTTGTCCTGGCTTCCAGTACGAGAAGTGTGCCTTTATAGTCACAATTCTTTAACTAAATATGATGCTTGTGGCAACAAAATGCATTTGATTGCTTTCTTTGAGTCATAATGCTTTTATCTTGTTTCCAGAGTCATAAAGCCCATGGGATATTGCCTTTTTCCAGGAGTATTGACTTATATTCATGATATACATTTAGGCAATCGAGTCAGGTATACATGATGATAAAGTAGCTTTGTTAACACAGGGAGGAATGGCTTTCAAACAGTGGAAGGAATATGCCTTTTGGAGAGTAGAAGAATTTTGTTATTATTGTTTGGAATATGTTGCATTGCCACATACCTTCTGGCTATTTGGTGTATTAATTGGAATGGATTTGGAGATGCTTCAGCAGTGTTTACTAAATGAAGTACACATAAGAAATATTAAACTCATGGTCATAGCTCTTGAACATGTAGCAAATAGGAGCAGTAATACAAAATACACAGAATTTTGTCAAAAATCAAATAAAATCCCATTGGAAATTTATGGTTAAAATGCCTTGTATGAAAAGAAAGCCACAGTGAAGGTACACATTAAGGAAAATAACATATCTTCAATTTTAAAATTATTCATGTGTAAAATTAATACATTTTACTTATGATGTTTTATAAATTTAAACAATCCATAAAATTGTGAATAAACCTCATTTTCACTCTCATTTTAATTTTGTCATAAACATAAAAGAGTATGTGATTTTACTAAACTCACTTACTATAAAGAAAAGATTTGATGCCAGATGTCATGAACAGGAAGCGAGGGGACACAGAGATGTGTCTTGGGAATATAGATTAATGATTGATAGCATACACAAAGTCCTATGTTCAATCTTTAGCACTGCATAAATAAATATATTGGTACATACTACTAATGAGTCAGGCAAGCATATGAAATCTGAGACTATTTTATTTGAGCTTGCACATACAGCCTCTAATACACACTTGGCTGCCTGGTCGTCTCACCTTTATGTTCTATACACACACTACTTACCCAAAACAATGGAGTACATGTGCCCTTAGCTATCACCAAACTTGAAAAGTTTCAATTCAAAGGTATTCCCAATATGTCCTGGTCCCAGAAAAGTGGGACGTATCTAACCTGAACTGACTTGGGGTACCTGTGCAATAAGGCACACTGTGCCCTCAAGTAAATGCTTAGGGAGAATTCTTCATTTACTATCTTAGGACTATGCATAGCTGGGTATGCATATGATTAATATCAGATATGTCGTAAGAAAGGGTTGCATTAGGAAAGGGATTAAATAATCTAATATATCAATCAAAAATGAGAACCACCATTGTTACATCCTAGGAACCAAACTTCTCCTGTTGAATCTCATAAAAGAAAACTTCAAATAGTGACTTGATCCCTTGAGTACTTTCTCATTTTTATAGTGTATTTTCTGACTTATACTATATTTTTGTTTTGAATTAAATCTTCTTGCTTCATTGCAATCTATATGGACTTTTATTTTTAATTTTCTGTATGTAAGCATAAGAACTTGGAACTCAAGTACAGATTCCATGCACTAGCAATAATAACAGAACATAGGTGGGAAAGCAGGGGAGTTTAGAAATTCAAGATCATCCTTGATTGCAAAGAAATTTGAGGCCTGTGGAGGCTAGAAGTCACTCTCTGTCTCTGTCTCTGTCTCTGTGCTTGTCTGTCTCTGTTTCTTCCTCTGCGCCTCTCTCTCTCTCTCTCTCTCTCTCTCTCTCTCTCTCTCTCTCTCTCTCTCTCTCTCTCTCTCTCTTTCTGTATCCCTCTATTGCTTTCTCTCTCTGTCTTTCTGTTGCTCTCTCTCCACCTTCAGGAGAAAAGAAGATGTATTTTCAAATTTCTTTTCTAGGGTTACTGTCACTGCTCTAAACATGATGGGGAGCCTTCTAAGATTCATTCAGCTGTTATGAGACTTTGTTTTCAAGCAAAAATTATGATATGTTTCACATTATAAGTTCTCTTCAACATATATTTTTGAACCTGTTGCTTAATCAGTTGTGCTAAGCCATGGGATAGGATGCGGATAAAGCCAGACAAGATTCTCTTTGTCCTGGCTTCAAGTCTTAAAAATAATTCAACTAGTCAGTATGGGACCAGCTAAGAGTACTATAACTTAAAAAAAAACATGTCATAGAGTCCTCATAAAGGAAATGATGCTAAACTCATAATTAGAATAGACTGCAGAATAACAGAGAAGGTCTGGTAGCCAAAGAGAACAAAAGAGCTGAAGGGATGGAGGAGAGTGAATGGTTTGTCTTGAACATCAGGCAGAAGCAGACTAAAACTACAGTGTACTCATAGTCAAAGAAGGTCAACCAGACTGCAGGACATGGTAGAAAATAAAACAAACATACAAAAATGAGGTTCAAGAATTTAAAATACATCAAGCTATGTTAATACTTTTCTAGACATGATGATTAGTACTTGTTAATTTGACACAAACTAAAGTCACCTGGGAAGAAAAGACCTCAAATCATGAATTGCCTCCATCAAACTGACCTTTGGAGATGTCTGTGAGGGCATTTTCTTGCTTAAGGATTGACATGGAAAGGCCTGGCTCACTGAGGCTGGTACAGTCATGGACAGGTGGTCCTGAGCTGGATAGGAAAGAAATTCTAGAAGAAATCAAATTGCCCATAAGTGAAGCTGCATTCTTCCACAGTGTATGCTTCAGTTTCTACTTTCAGATTTTTGTTTGTATCTTTGCCCTGATTGGCCTCAATAAGCAGTGACTTGGAAGTACACCATGACATACCTACTCCTCTCCTAAACATATTCTGCTCAATGTGTTTTCACTGCAACTAAAACACATGGTAACCACAGTGTCATATTGCCTAATCCAATGCAGGAATCAACTGACTGACGCATTAACAAAGCTTACAGTAATATTAAGTATACAAATAATCTCAAGGCTTCTGCAAGACAAACAGAAGTTTGTGAAAGTTGGTACAACTCTACTCGTCCTCCTTGCTACCTTAGCATGTGTTCTTTAGTCCACATTTAAAGAAGTAGCTAGATGATTAATGGGTACATTCATCACTTTTCTGGTGACATACTTGTCAATTATGCAAGAATCACATTGATTATATAACATTTTTAGCTAAAACTTTGTCTCATACTTTAGAGTTAATATTTTATATGGAAAACTTTACATTAAACAGAGTTCATTCTACTGCGGTTCTTTAGAGACTGTAGCTCATTCACTAGAATATATCCATAATGTGTTTAACATCAGGTCTGTCATTAATGTGTTACAAGGTAATCTCAGCATATCATCTTTGTTGATCCAGAACATTCCTTGGTAATGAAAATGAATTTCATGCATGCAGTGAGTTCTTTACTTCACATTTTATGCCACAAATTTTGAATATTTTAAATATAATTATCATATCTGAAAGACTTTAATCCTGATATGTAGGTCATGGCAAAATGTGGAGATGAGATCAATGTCAGACAAGTTTCTAAGCAGAAAAGCCAGTGGCAAGCTTGAGACGGTTGAACATGACACATAGTAGGGCAAGAGAAAGGGTGTACAAAAGAAGATGACAGACTCAGAAGCTATTTAGGGGTTGAAGGCTATGGGAACTGGTGGTTAATTAAGTAAAGGGCATGAGAATCATAGCTATTTGCACAATTGGATGAAGGAATCTATCAGCTAAAATAAGGAAGTATTAGAAGATAATACTTGGTGAGTTTGATTTTAGCTTAGAAATGTTGAATTTGAGGTGAATAACATATTGGTAAGAAAGAAGATCCTACAGCAGGTTGATAAATGGGTCCACAACACAAGGGGAATCCTTGGCTGGTGATTTGAAAGTCAGTGAATAAATATATTTACTTAGGATACAGAAATAGATTCTTTTCCCCCTAAAGATATGAATGAGTAAGGTTCCAGAATGAACTAGCAAATATTTAAAGAATACTGTATTGAGAACTGAAAGAGCTCATTTTCGAACCCAACAGCCCAAGGCCTGACCTTTAAATAATTAAAGAGAATATTTGTGTCAAAAGCTTCTCTGAGTTTTTAAGCAAGTGAAAATTAAGCTTTATAATAGAAATAGGAATAAAACTCAGATATGAAGACAGAGGCAGAGTTGCCAAACAGCTTTCTCAAAGGTCAGTCATCAACTCAAAGCAAGGCAGGACAATAGACAGAGGGGGATGCAGGCTCACTGAAAAATGATGGTGGTCAGAAGCGCATATGTGAATGTGGACGAGAAAGCCAGAGCAATGAGAGCTTCTTTGTCTGGGCCATTCAGCTCTGAGCTTTTTTTTTTTTTTTTGTCTTTCTCTAGTCTAGAAAGCAAGCAGATAGGTGTCATAAAAGAACTTGTAGTAATTTAAAAAATATTTAACCAAGGGTTTCTGATGAGTCTGCTTTAATTTTCATGATATCCAAGGTACAACTTCTAACCTGAGCTGGAGGATCACAATTTAGTAGGTGTTTACTGTTTCATTTTTTAAATTTTGCTTTTAATCGTCTGAGGCTCATGTGTCTCTGTGTCCATAGGGAATAATATAATCTGTTTCTTTTACCTTAAATGATTTAGAAAAGAAAACCTGCTGTCTCTGTTATTATATAATGTAAGATTTATACTGAAGAATTTATTGACTGCTGTTGAGTTTTCCATATTTTCCTTCTCTTCCACTAGTATGAATAATGGAAATCAGTGGTTTGAATAAAAAAAGAAGTGTGTACTGGTACATTGATGTGTTCTGATAGCTTTATATGGTTGAATTACAAAGAGAAAAACACTTTGAATTTCTTTCTTTCTTATGTAGACAGTGTTTCTGCCCACATGTATGTCTGCATACCAGAGAGGGCACCAGATATCATTATAGATGTTTGGGAGCCACCCTGTGGTTTTCATGAACAGAACTCAGGACTTCTGGAAGAACAGCCAGTGTTTTCAACATCTGAGCCATCGCTCCTGCCTAGAGAAAACACCTTTTATTGAAAGAATAATAATGGTAGTGGTAATAAACTAACAACGATCACTTAATTTTCTCAAATATTACATCACTGAGTCACCATCCTTAAGATGTTGGTCTTAAGGGGCAAATGCTTTTATACTCATTTATTCTTTGGTACCCAGTGGCACTCAATTGAGAGATTCTTATTAAATTAACAATCAATACTTAAACAAGGCAGAGAGGAAAGATATTTGAATGTGGAACATATTTCTACTTATGTTTTATAATATGTTTAATCAAATGAGCTTCTTAACTCCATGTAGGACTTTCAAGAATCACTTCTAAATGAAAAGAAATTGTTACCTTCTGAATGAGTCTGTCAGCTCAGTGCTTTTGAGCTCGTCTGGTAATCAAGATTCCTTAGAATGCAGAATACTAGAACCCCACCATCTATAAATTCACTAAGAACTGGGGAAACCTAAATAGTATGAAACCATCCTGATGCCCAGACAAGATGGCATCACTGTTTGCTGCAATTACCCTGATGTCCCTTATTGTTCTATATTGTGAATATCTCTAAAACACAGGTTTATGGTTTCACAAATCTAGACAATTTCTTTCAGTGAAACAATGGTTTCTAAATTAAAATTGTGTCACGATCCTCGAGACAGATATTCATCAAGTTGCTATCTCATAAATAAAAGCACTGAGCTGGGCAGTGGTGGCGCACGCCTTTAATCCCAGCACTCCGGAGGCAGAGGCAGGTGGATGTCTGTGAGTTCGAGGCCAACCTGGTCTACCAGAGCTAGTTCCAGGACAGGTGCCAAAGCTACATAGAAACCTTGTCTCAAAAAAAAAAAAAAAAACCCACTAAAACAGCGAAAAAGGGGAAATGTCTCTCAGGTTTGGTATTTCAAATACAGGCAGTCACTTAGAGAATGTAAAGAGACATAGAGAGTCTCTTTTCACAATGGAAAATAAATGAAGATGGAAAGGAATCCTTCTGTACTAGTTATGCAGAAACAACTTCAACTGAATATTTGCCTCTCTCAGACTGGCCTGTGGCATGGCTGTTAATCACTTTCTCAATTACAAAGTGATGCAGGACAGCCTAGTCCACCTTTGGTTTACCCTACCCAGGCAGATCATCTGGACTGTATAGGAAAAGTATCTGAGCAAGTCCAGAAAAGCAGGTGACAAGCAGACATCCCTCATGCTCTCCCCTTTAGCTCCCGCCTCCATTTTTCTCCTTTGAGTTTCTGCCATGACTTCTTTCTGTGGCGGACTGTTATCTGGAAGTGTAGGATGAAAGAAACTTTTTTTTTTGCTCCAAGTTCCTCTTGGCGAGTGTTTTTATCACAGTAACAAAACCAAAGTAGAAAAAAATAGCACAAACTAGTGAGATGTTGCTGTGATGAACCTGACAATGTGGGAGTTTTGATAGAGGATTATGGAAGAATGTTCTAACTTTGGGGTTAGAAAAGCAACTGAAGAGCTTAATAGGCTATTTTTATGGGAACTTGGAAGGTAAAAATGTTGAGATAAATGCATGCAATAGAGGGAGGCCTATCTTAGGAAGTTTCAGAATGAAGTTTAGTAGAGGGAGGCCTAACTTAGGAAGTTTCAGAGTGACATTTGATAATCCATCAAAGATTCTCTAAGTGTCTTTAGTCTTGATATATTTAAGAAACTGTAGACATGACACCTATGTTTTTCTTGGACAATAGATGCTAGTTAGATGCAGCTGTGTGTTGAGGATACCTATACCAAGAATGGTATAGC
The DNA here is from genome assembly GCF_903992535.2 of Arvicola amphibius. NCBI lineage: Eukaryota > Metazoa > Chordata > Mammalia > Rodentia > Cricetidae > Arvicola > Arvicola amphibius. The sequence continues at coordinate 87,729,329 of NC_052055.2, forward strand.
AAGTCAACTCCATAAGATCATGAGTGAGTTGCAGAAATATGTGTATAAGTTTTTTATACTGATGCATTCTGGTTTTGATTTGATCTAATTATTATTGTGCACCAATTATTCCATTTTGGAATAATAAATTGGTTACCTAATTTTGGATTTTACATTAGTCCACAGTTCAGAGATCTTAGATGTTTAAAGATAACTTAGATTTTTAAAGTGTTGTAAGTTTTAAAGTTTGAGGGCAATTTGAAGTAGTACTATATTATATGATGTCTTATTAACATGAGATCTCAGATACAGAAAGAAAGGAAAGGTTATAGTTTAACATGAAGCTATGTTTATGTGTCAAGTTTGCAAAGTGTCTATTGTGCTGGTTAGTGTCTGGTCAACTTGACACAAACTTTCCTCACCTTAGGTGAAAGAACAGTCATTGAGGAATTTAGCCCGTCAATTGGACTATGGCTGTGTCTGTGTGGGCATTTTCTGGATAAATGAATGTTATGGAAGGGGTCCATTTTCTACTGTCATGAGAATTTTAATTTTAAATATTCTGTGATGAATGAGAGCAGAAATATGTCAGCAAGAAAAATTTATGGATTAACTCCTCATTATTCAAGATGGAAAAAGATAACTATCTTAGATAGGTAGGCCTGAGCTGTATAAAATGTAGCTCAGCAAGCTCTTTATTGTGTCCTTGTGAACTGTGAGAAAATTTAAATCATCACAGACTTAAGCGTTTCAGCAAGTTCCCAAGTATTAGGAAAGGTTGCCTGACATCAGTACCATGCTAAGTTTAGTATCCTGTGATATTCCAGTGATGAAATATGCCAATGACAAGTCATTTTTTGATTTATTCCTAACTAGAAAAGTGGGTGAGATAGCATAGACGTGGCATCTGGCTTTGTTTGGTTCCTCTTTCCTCTCCAGCAGCTGTGTATACACAGCCACTGCGCTCTGTCCTGCCTAGAAGCTCTTTACTGCCTTTTATTTTGTTAAAAACTTGACTGCAAGGATCCTCACTGAGTCTCTTGACCCCATGTTTTGTATTCAATTCTTTTTCTTCTTAAAATAACACAGCATGATGTCTTTATTGTTATCTTTTTCTAATTAACTATAATAGAAAAGAACTTTAATGGTTATCAGTGGTATGGAGTTTGGAGTACCATTGTTTTGGTAGGTTCATTTCTCTTGAATGTTTTAAAATCTAATGTGGTTATGACTCACTTTGGGAGGTTAATGCAGATGATCGCAGGGATTCCAGAACAGCCTGGGCTACAGAGGGAGGTACTGACTGCCTAGCCTATGGAAGGAGATCCTTGCTACCCCATGCTACAAATGGAGACCCTGTCTCAAAAATCATAAAATAAGAAAATATTTAGGTTGCATTCTCAGATTTGACAGTCTACACACTATTCCATGGAATGCTATCTTGTAGAACAAATCATGTAAGCTTCATGGTTCTCTGAAAAATGTTTAAAATACCCGTGCTACTTATTTCTGTTAACCTATTCTTGGCCAAAATTTTATTATGATTTTTAAATGGAACTAAAAATTCTAAAGTATATAAAATTTTTTCAGATAGGATTTATTCCTAATCATGAGACTTCAAAGAACCTTATGTATATGATCTCTTAAGTAATAATTTTGTATTTAGCAATTATTTAACTCATTTAATTCACGGTTAATTCATGTGAATTTATTTTTCATTTCAACTTAGACTGCAATATATACATTGAAAACATTACCTTAGGGAAAACTAAAATCACATTAAAGATTCCTCCATGACACTGGTTTGAAAAAGAACAGTTTTGAGAGCATGTCCCCAACTGAGACTTGAACTCTGACATTTTCTTTTTAAAAATTATTCTTGAATTCTTTTTTACATCAAAATTCCAAATGGTTGAAAAATGCCCCTACAAGTCAGCTTTGCCACAACACCACTTGAAAGACGCTTTTCAAATCATAATCAAAAGCAAAGGCACACTAACAGGATTAGAGAGGTCAGCATGCGAACCGTATATTCTGATAAGGTAGGATTTTATTTTGGTAGAAAGAATTCATATCCATTTTTGCACTTTACAATAGTGTCTTATATGAAATGATAGCACCTGAATTTATGTGCAAATACTTCATTTAGCACTTTCTTCTGATTGCTTTCTTTACATGAATTAATATTTACAATTTCATTATACACTAAGGATTTTATCAGTATTCTACTATTTTTAAATTTTCTTTTGGGTGGTTTATGTCTATTATTAGTGGCTTTTCGGAATCACAGTTTAGTCATGGATATGATTCATACCTTTTCATCAACTGGATTTGTGTTTTACTTCACTTACATTTTATAGAAAATTTAACAAAACTTGCTAGCTAGTGCTCTGCTATATTACTTAGAGTTGTCAATAAGACTTTAAAAATATTTGTTAGTCAGGATATTGGATTATGTTCCACAGAAAATGCATTGTACTTATCTTAATTAAATCTATTGTTGATGATTAAAGGGCCTGTCCAGTCTCTGGACCATTCTAATGAATTTTAGTGAACACTTGCAATGTTTTATATTAAGATGTGGGGTATTGGATGAATCTATTCTAATTACAGAACAAAAACCTAGAATGTGTTTGCTGTAGGTCTTGTGTATGAATTCTTTGTTGTTGTTGTTTTGAAACCAGAACATTTATTTTAGGACTGCTGGAAATCCTCAAGATGAACTAGATGCTACAACAGTTGCCCTGTTGTGTTCAGGTGTTGTCTCTTGCCGGAATCTATGTCTGAATGTTCGATAGACAAGTTTTAGGTGCCTAATCTGCCCAATCCCAGTAGTGTTTCGTCTCTTAGCCTTGGCCCTCCAGTTATCCTTTCCCTCGCCCTTGGCAGGGTAGCCACATTTGCCATAGGTCGAATTCTGAAGGTGGTAGGCATCCATTGCCTCAGCAGCAACACAAACTGTGCATCTTATTGTGACTCTTTCTAAAGAATGACGTTCCTTTTGTCTTCTTGCTTCTACTGTCAAGGCCAAAGAAACCAGAAGAGCTCGTGTATGAATTCTTAACTCCAAATTTATGAACAGAAAAATATAATGATTTCGTTCTGCAATTGTGTTCACAAAATTGTCCTTAACTTTTTTATATAAAGATGAATTTTTAAAGGAAAAATGAATGATGTCCATTAATGTAGTATATGCATGTGATAACTTTCTAACAGTTAGGAAGGACCATGGGACGATTTCCTTGTAATGTATCTGATGGAGTTTGAAATGGAGGGATGTAGGGACAACTGTACTGTATAGACTCTTAGGGAGAAGGTCTCTTCAAAAACTGATATGTGAACCCAGAGGTCATTTTTCATTTTTGCTACTTTAAAGCTTTAACTGTTTGCTTTTAGGATAAATGCTCATAAAAATGTGTAAAATAACAAGCCATGGAAAAAGGGATGAAGTGTTGTATGACTTATTAATGCTCATTGCTTAACAACCTTTAAAAGTCTTTCTTTATGAAGAAAAATATTGCTTACTTATTTAAATAGATTTCAATTGCAATTGTGAAATATTAATCAACATCAAATCAGTATTTATTGCCTATATATTTTAAAAGTTATTCATGGAAGTTTAGAACTTTTTAGATATATTTTGTTATATCATTCTTGAGAGCCAGCAACATAGTAATAATGATTAACTTCTAACTTCTCAACAGCTTGTTCTATAAAATTCCCACAAATCAAGTTAGTTACTCTGTTTTCTTATTCACTGTGGTCTCATAAACCAAAATAACAGCAAACCAAAACTCCTTTATTTATGCACAAAATACTTGCAGGCAATTTCACCCACAGGTGAGCAAATACCATATCTACATTTGTGCATTTCATAAATACTTTAAGAAGATGTTACTAACTTAATATTCATCATTTTACATACTCATAAACTTTGTTGGTATTAAAATACTTCAAACTTTGAAAGATGACTACATATAGTTATTAACACAAAACCTAATCAGTATTTGATATTTTTGTAAACAAATTTTGCAAAATGTGGAGAGACTAATTTATTTCTTTTAAGCATATTATTTCTTGTTGTGTCCAATTTTTGACTCTGACCCTACAGACTCCACTTTGTAATGTCATATTTATTTATAAGGCCACCAACACAATCTTGTTATCTCAAGTTATTTGAGTAAGCACAGCTAAAAATTAATTTTTCAAGAAAATGCAAAATGTTCCCATGGGAAGATTTAGAGAGTTTAGAAGGTATTTTGTCTGTCATGGCATCTTTTTCCCCCATATCCAGCATGCCAGAAGAACTTATCAGCTCCATCTTAGAAATGCATACAAGAACATGGAGAGTCTGCTTGCCTCTCATTACCTGCACTGTTACTGTTGTTCCTGTCTATTGTTGTAGTTCCCATAAAACTGATTAATGAGACCCCAAGGTTCTCTGGGAGAAACCACAGGGATTTTATACAAACAAATAAATAACCCAAACCAAAACACCCACAAAAACAAACCTCAGACCGTGTCACTTCTGTTCTGGAAGCTCTCTGGCAGCTTTCCATTTAGCTCCCATTGAATTCCATTTACCTGCCAGTTTTGACAAGGTCCTGCTCCTTGGAGTTACTCTTCTCAATTGATTTTGTCCATACTAATCTTCTTGCTATTTCTATAACATTTCAAGCATACCCCACTGTTGGGTGTAGATTCTGCTCACACCCTCTGCTTGCATGGTTCCCATTCCACACACACTTTCTTCAAGTCCTGTCATAATCTCTTTCTTACTGTAAGCTGCCATCAAAATCTCCACACTGATCTCACTCTGGTTTCAACTTTTCATGCTTTGTTTTCATCTTAGTACTTACCTAAAGCATACTACAAAATCCATGAGCACATCTGCTGCCTAGTATAACTAAAGTTCTTAAGGTATAATAGCAATTAGTGTGTGTATGTTCTAATTATTGATACATGCAAGCACAGAGTGGCACTTAGCACACAATAGCTTTAAAACCAATAATCATTTTAATAAAATGGAAACTTCTTTAGTGGTACTGATTTATTTAATTCATTTTGTGAAAATGGACTATAGTTGAAAATGTTTTTATACAGACTTATATCACTTAACAATGAGATACATTCTGGAAAACAGACTGTTGGTTGAATCCTCCACAGATATCAGAGTGTGCACAAACTTTCAAGGTTAGACTTTCACTAGAAATGTTCGTTTTCTGTGACCAGAAACTTGCATGTAGTCTATCACTGACCATATTATTTCTATGATAGTCATGACTATGTACAGATTATACTCAAAGCATTTGTAATTTACTTCTTTTCTCTGTCACCAGTTAACCTGATGAGTTATCTCAGCAGGTTCTCTCTCTCTTACACACACACACACACACAGTAGTATATACACATCATATATGTATATATGCATATTATATTCAGTATAACTTCAAATATCCCCTTAGTCTTCAATAGTTTCAGCATTCCCTGAAAGTATAAAGTCTCTCCTGAGATTCAAGGTCATATCTTAGTTGTGAGCTTTGGAAAACAAAACAACCAAGTTGCATCCTTCCAGGATACAAGGGCAATAAAGTAAATATTCTTATTCCAATAGGGTAGAATGGAGGCATAGTAAGGATTCAAAGCAAGAGGGGAAAATGTATAGCATCTGGAATGCCTAGATTTATCACTAGGGTCCATATGTACTCAAGTGGCTTCATATCAATTGCCCTGGGGATGGCAGCACATGTGCCCTTCTCTTGACTCCGCAACATGTTTGCAGTTTTCCCTGGTAAATTGTCACATTCCTACCATCCCTATCAACCAAGAATCTTTAATAAAACTTAGAATTTTTGTTTGATTGTTTTAAGTTTTATTTGTTTTTTAGTTTTGTTTTATTTCACCTTTTATAGGTTTATGCACAGCATAGTTAAGACCACATTTATACAATGGAGTGTTACTCAGCTGTTCAAAACAGTGATATCATAAAATCTGAAGACAAATGGATGCAAAAAGAAAAAAATAATCCTTAGTGATGTAACACAGGCCCAGAAAGACAAAAATGGCATGTACTCACTCATAGACAGGTATTAGCTGTAATGTAAAGGATAACTATGCTACAATCCACAGAACCAGAGAGACTACATAATAAGGAGGGTCCAAGGGGGGACTACCACATCTCTCTGGGAAGGGGAAGGAGAAGAGATTTTGTAGTGGACTACTGGTAGGTGGTGATGGGAACACAAGCAGTCAAGTTGCAGGAGGTGAATGCGGGAGCATATTGAACAAAAGTACTGGAAAGGAGGGAGGTGTTTCTGGGTCAGGTGCCAGAAAATATCCCAGAAATCAACAAGGACGACCACAGCTAAGACTCCTAGTAATAGTGGATATGTCTTCTGAACTGACCATCTCCTGTGATCAGACAACACTTCAAGTGGAGGAAGTGTGAAACCAACCCAGTTATACAACCTCCAGAATACAGTCTTTCCAGTCTACAGGATGTGCTGGGGTAAGGGTGGCCTAGGTATTAATGGAGTGGCCAACTAATGACTGGTCTGGTTTAAAAGCCATGACAGGAATTTAAAGCCACCCAACACTTCCTGGAGACCTAGAACCCACAGGCTGGATTAACCAGAGATCAAGGATAAAACCAAACACACCTGGACAATTTTTTAAAAAAGATGTCAATGATGTCAATATAATACTGCCTAATGATATTCTGTTATACTCATAGATTAGTGCCCAGCCCAGTTGTCATTGGGGAGAATTCATCCAACAATTATTGGGAACAGGTGCAGACACACAGCTAACCATTAGGTGGAGTCTGGGGATTCCTGCAGAAGAGCGAGAGAAAGGATTGCAGAAGCCATAGGGGTCAAGGATTTCACACGTAAACCCACAGAATCATGTCACTTGGGGCCACCTGTGAAGTTCTACATCCTGCAGTGAGTCAGAATCCCCCTTTTCTTCATGTGACACACAGGCTGCCTCTTTAAATTCAAATGGCATGACTCTATCTCATCAGAATTTCCACAGTCTTAAAATAATTGAATGATAAGTAGATTATTTGTTTTAGAATTGTGTTTATTTTGGAAGGAGTGGTTTTTGTTTTTCAAAGGTTGTGAATGGTGCATTTATTTCTGCCTCTCAAAGTAGGTGGATGGAATAGCCACAGGTAACACTTGATATGTAATTAAATCAGATGAGGTTGAGCAATTAACTTTTCCCAGATGGTTTTCTGCCAGCCTTGCCTTCCTCTTCTCCCAGGATAACATAATTTCCAGTGTCTCCCCATGTGTCAATAAATATTTTTACTCCCCTTGATGTAAAATCATAGTGATTTGGTGCCTGGCTGAAAACCAGGGTGAGCTACTTCTATTTTAAGAGCTGACTTGCAGTCTCTGGTCAAGTCCAGTTCTCAGGAGTCTATGCTCATGATTGCTTTGTTGGAGGTTTACAAGGTCCCAAGGTAGCTCCTTAAACCGAAATACTCTACAACATTATTCTTGCATCAACAGAACAACTGTTTTCCTTTCTTTCTCATTCTCATTAGTTCTTTGAAAATTTCATACAACACATTTAATCATATTTAGCTCTCTCAGCTACATGAGAGGAGAACTTCCACATCCAGTAGTACTACTGACACTACATTCATTGAGCTTTAATGTAATTCTCAAATTGCCTTCTTTTTGTTTTATCCATAGACATCTGTGCATTTTCCCATTTAATCTATGTCTCAGCTTGTATCTCTTAGGGACTTCCTTGGCATCAAATCTGTTACATTTTATCCTCATTGCTTTTCTTATCCCTGCAGTAATTTGTAATAACAAAAGCAATGGAAGGGAGAAAGGATTTACTGTGGCTACCCAGTTAAAATAAACAGTTCATTATAATGGGGAAGTCATAGCGGCAGGATCTTGAGGAAGCTGGTCGCACTGTGTTCTCAGTTATGAAGCAGAAAGAATTACTACTAGGCACCTGTCTCCTTTTATGCAGAAAAAGACTACAGCTCAAGGTATGATACTGTTTTCCTTTAGGGTGGGGCTTCATGCTGCAATGAATTTACTGAAGACACTGTCCTGAGGTTAGCCTAATCTTAACAATCCCTCGGACATTATACCTGTAGCTTGTTCCCTAGGTGATTTTAGATCTTGCCAAGCTGACAGTTTCCACTAACCATCACACTTGCATATATTATAAGGCTATGCAATTCAAAATAATTAACCGAAAAAGGACAAATATACTACCTAAAAGAAAGAAACATGAAACATGAGGGAATTGTCAAATATTTAAAGCAGGGTCCTGAGGAAATCATCTGTTAATCAATATGAGATTTGTTGAACTTGCATAGCAACTGCAATCAGATTTGTTGGACATTTAAACTTTTGAATGTTCAGATGCAAGATAGGTTCATATTCTCTTATTTGCCCTATGCAGCTGTCTTGTAGACACACATTATTGATGAAGAGATGTGTGAGACAAAGAGTGAGGGATTTTCCACTTTTGCTTTCACATAAAATAAACATTTTCTCTAAAATCACAAAATGTATGAAGTCAAAACGCAAGTAAAAACAGTTTGAAGTTTTAGATTTGCATCCTGGATTAACTCAGTCTGACGTGACCTATAGAAAGTAGCAGATGTTATAAAGACATATCGCTTTTGGTCATCACTCTTGTTCTGTCAAACATTTAGGTGGTTCCACATTCCTCTGAAGAATTCAACCCCGAGGAAAAGACCTTAAGATGTTCAGAGTAAGGTTATTCTAACCTGACAAGGGGTTGGATGGTATTTTTTTGTCATGCAAGATGAAACATTCTCTGAGCTAAAGATTTAGGTGCCTTTGTTTACCTCTAAAATAGGCTAGTATATTGTTTTAATTTTTATTATTTAAAACATCTTTCAAAGCTCAGTTCTTGCATATATTTAAGACAGGGATACTTATGTATTTCTCAAGAAGAAAAGAATTACTTAAAAGTTTGTGCCCCAGAAATTTATTTGGAAAATTGAGGTACAATAATAATTGCTTATCACTATTGAAATGGGAAATGAACAAATGGGAAACATAAAAATAGTAATTAATATCCATGTAATAACACAAAGGAAATTACTAAGCATTTTAATATATAAACTCAGAGAGAATTAGAACACACCGTGTTGTAATAAAACTAGTTAAGAGTGATCCTTGAGCCATATAAATTCAATTCTTTTTATTTTATCTTAAAATAGCTCTATGTTTTTTTGTAATCTTTATTACTGACAAAGTATGAAATATTTTGTAAATGAAGTATTCATGTTTGATTTTTTTCCTAATTTTCTCAGAACTTGAATTTTTTTCTGCTTTCATGAATAAACTAAGTAATCAAACTACTCTATTTTATAGGAATATAAGTATATCATTTTAGCTAAGCCAAATTGTAATAATTATTTTTACTCATTTCAGTAATGCTCAGATGTTGCTTATAGGAAGTATCCCTCTGACTTCAGTAACTGGATCTAATTTGAAATATCTGTTACCTAAAAAGCAGTTATTGTTTACAGAAGCTTCTGTGTAGTTTGTGTATAATTTATAACTCTAACACAACTGTAGTCATGTCTGTAGATCAATATGAAAATAAGTTGAGGATTTATTGTGTTAAAATTTTAAATAAAGAGAATTCAAATGATCAAGATACATGGCTTATCCAGATAGCTATGTTAATATATAATGATTTTGTTATTTGTAATATTCGCACAAGCCAATAGTAGCTGTGGTGTAGAAGCTATATTTTCTGATGCTGGGAAAATTTATATATCTGTGTGTTAACAAATGCATAAACAAATACAAATATATAAAGGCATACTACTGCTTGTCAAAGAATTGTGAACGAAAGAAAGGAAAAATCCACAGCATAACCTATTAGCTAACCACAATGTAGAAACCTCTCAAGCACATTTACTCAGAAACTAAATATTCAGTTTAGCACCAAGTCATTATTACTTTTTATAGGGTATTTACATTTGATAGGAATTCTTAACATCAAAGCAGAATTAAAATATTTAGCAATGATTAATTGTTACCATATTCATTTTAACAATACCAAGCAAAGAACACTTTTCATTATTTTCAGGAAGGTATATATGACTATTATTCATAGCTTTATGTGTAAATGACATTTGATGTGTAAATGACATTTGGGTTCCCCAATTCATAATAGTTAAGATACTTGGTCTTTATTAATCAATAAAATAAATTTGGAGTATAATAGTTGGCTATTGGATAGCAACACGTTTTAATCCTTCACCTCAAAAAACAAGACGGGGCAGAAAACAGAGACCACTCAGTGGGTAGAAGGCATAGGATGCAGGCCTGTGGAATGTTATATCAGAGATCTGCAAATTGAGAGGAGAGAACTGATATTTAATGGCTACTTTGTGACTTCACACACACTGATGTCATTAGCACACATAGCCCCTGCACGCACAAATTAATAATGAATTTAAATGTTAAAAAGAAGAATATAAGAGGCTAAGTGTCTACATTACAATTATGAGTAGTCTTTTTACCAAGCTACAAATTTGAAAGCCTTTTTTGACGGCTAATTTTGTCTGACTTTCGACTATGTTATAGTATACAAAGCTGCTAAATTTACAGTGGTTCTCCTGACACTTTTGGTGGTTAGTTATCAGATATCCTACTTCTCAGGTATTTTCCTTACAGTTCAAAACAGTAGCAAAATTACAGTTGTGAAGTGGAAACGAAATAATTCTTATGATTGGGGTCACCATTTCATCCTTAGATAACAACAGGTAGGGCAGGGTTACCACACCTAGAAAACAATCACTATGGCTTATATTCCTAAGCAACTGTCCAGGAAAATGTAGGCATTTGGATTTATAATCCTGTTTTCATAGTAATGCATGTTTGTCTCTTTTAAGCAGATAGTTATGACTCCTTACAGAACATGTGTGGAACTAGGATTACAGTCTCTTTTGAGACAGCAAGACAGAGAATTTCCTCTTTCCTCTTGAAAATAAATAGTATGAGAAACAGACCACAATAGCATCAAAATGCCCATTTAATGAAACAAAATATAAAAATTAAAAAAAATAAAAACAGGACAGTAATGGGTTTAGCTCAAGATAGAACTCTTGCCTAGCATAAGTGAGGCCATGAGAGCAGAGGTAGATACCTACTACCAGAAAAATCTCCTAACAAACAAACAAACAAAAAACAGAGCTGTTAAAACATTTCCGAGTATAAACAAAAGACCTGGCTGACACACAGTTTTCACAGGGAGGCTATAGCCCTAAACTTAATCTTTCATTTCACAAACATTTACATGCTATAGCCCTAAACTTAATCTTTCATTTCACAAACATTTACATGCATTTACATTGAGACAGATAATGTTTCCTGAAAGTCACCTGAGGACTTTATGTGACAGAACTTGGTTGGGTGTGTTTAAGAGATCACTAAGCAGAATGGACCAAATCCTAGGCAGGTTTTCTCAGTCACAGATGGTGGTCGCTTCCAGCTAGTAGCTCACAGGAAGCCAAATAAAAACAATGTAAAATTTGGGGAAGAAGTCTAAAGCTAAAGTGCTTACAATATAGCAGATTTCTATTCATTAAAACCAGACTAGCAGCACCCACTGAATAATGCATTTCTCAACAAATCATGGAAATAATATTTCGTGAAAAACATTTTCAATCATTTCTGTTTTCAGATTAAGATCTGAGCAGCCACACTGTGGTTTGACACATCATTTTGGCTAGAGTTTGATTTTCTCTATTATAAAAGAATCTCTAAATATATAGTTTGATATTTTCCTTCATCCAAACCATGGTAGATAGACATTAGGACCATAGGACCATCAGGAAACTGACTGTAAATAAGAGAAGATGAATAGAGATAAATTATGGCACAGGGATAGGTTGTTTGTAAATGAAATATTTTTCTGAGTGTCCTAAAAGAACTGGTCTACCTCAATCCATTTAGAACATTTTTTTTTTACAATCCATTCTAGAACTTTCTAAGAATTTAGCTACTGAAGGAGAACTTAATCCCATTTCTCACTTTAATCAAATATTTCAGCATGAATTCATCCTCTCAATTCTAAGGGTCATTTCCTCTAAAAGTATTCATCAATATCTAAGTCACATGCAAGACAAATGTAAAATTGAATAGCATTTTTTAAAGTCTTGAAATTAAACAATTTTAAGGTTTTAATGGAGCTTTGTGCTGGGCACAACTGGCACAATCTTCAAGAAGCTAATAACACATTGGCAACACCTAGCTAGGTGAGTTTGTCTGACATGTTGCTACATGAGAACCTGACCTCTGTTCTCCAAAGTCAATGTACAAAGATTCAGTATGGCCTCATACTGAACATGTAACTCAGAACCGTGAAGACAGAGAAGCGGCAGATTGCAGCTCTAGGCAAGATAGCCTAGAATAATCAATGAGCTGCAGGTTCAGGGAGATGAGAAGAGCTGTCTCTAAAACATAGACGGAAACGTATTGAAAACAAAACCTGTTGTCAGTTGCTAGCCTGCACATCCATGCATGTGTGCACATGCACACACATGCACACACATGCACACACACACACATACACACACATGACTACTTATATGCATATGCGCATCTACTCACAAGAATATGTTTACACACAGACTTTAATCTTCAGCAGCTTTTTCTTCTACAGCTAACATGCCTTGTAATTGAGAACAAATTATTTACTTGACTGGGCTTTTAATTAACCTCAAATATAGTTAATATTCAAGGCATCTGAGCTTTTAGAAATCTAAGATTAATTATGTGTAAACATCTTAGTGTCCTGCAATTTTAACTTGTGATTTGAAGTAATTGTCCATCGACAGAAGTGCTGTAAACCAGTGAGGCTCCACTTCCTCCTCACTTGACTTCTGTCAATGTGAATACTATGATATTTTTTAAACTAAGAAATCACCATTAGCATAATATTATCAGTAAAACCTTCAACTTTGATTAGTTTTCATCAGCTTTCCTACTAATGCCTTCTATTTTATTCTGAATCTAATCCCAGATGCTATCTTGTTTTATGTTGTTCTTTAGTTTATAACAATTTCTGTCTTTTCTTATGTTCATGTTCTATACACTCCCGGTAGCACTAGTAAAGAATTTGTTAAATGTCCTTCAGTTTGGTTATGTTTAATTTTTTATTTCATGAGTGGAGAAGGTTTTGAATCTAAGGTAAGAACACTGATAGTGGTGCACGCCTTTAATCCCAACACTTGGGAAGCAGAGGCAGGCATATCTCTGTAAGTTCGAGGCCATCTAGTTCTAGAACAGAAAGTTCCAGAAATGCTAATACTGTTACACCAAGAAACCCTATCTCAAAAAAAAAAAAAAACGAAAACAACAACAAAAAACCTACCTCAGATATTATGTTCTCTTCCCATGGCTGTATCTCATGGAAACTAGTGATAATTATCAATGGTCCTTGGTAAGGTGCTGTTTATAGTATTTGTATTTGTGAGGGGAAGAGTGTTGTGGGGCAATGGTTTTACCCTGTGAAGATTTGTTTCTTGCATTTGTTTAATAAAATGCTGATTGGCCAGTAGCCAGACAGGAAATATAGGCAGGATGACCAGGCAGGAAGTAGAGGCTGGGTGGGCAATAATTAATGCAGACCCTGTGTATTTCTTTGGGATGAATGGCTGCAAGACCAGGTGGGGCAGAAATCTCAGTAAACAGGAGGGTATCAGGAATTTGTGGTCACACATTAAAACCATTACATAATTAAAATTTAAATACAGTAATGATGTAGTATTACAAGAACTCGATAGCCACACATAACAAATGGCTTGTCATTTTAAACACTAACAATGCCAAAAAGACTGTACATTAGTTCAGAAAGACTAAAGTAAAATGGAAAAGTTGGCTTCAAAATGAATAAACAGTCACATCTTCCACTTTATGATACAAAGCATAACATCAATTTCCATGTTTCCCATTTATATATTTATATCATTGTTATATACTTTCTTGTCAGTATTGTTATACTTTTGTAAAATTGTTCCTGACTTTTCTTATTTGCCTGTTCCTCTTTCTCTGTTTCTACATGTCCCTGATGATAATACATATTAATAATATAGAGATAATTGATAATACATATGGATGTAGTGATACCTCCATAATGAACATTTTTATGGATGCTAAAAATAGGAATTAATTGGTATGATATATTTTCTTATTTCCAAAAATTTAGTTTGTTTCATGTTTTTCAGAATTAAAAAAGTCTTCACCTCTTATCCATAGAAGTTTTTTTAGTACACATGTATGCCTAAGTCAATAGACAAAGTAGTACTTTAATGTAAGGTAAGCATAGATTGTTTACCAGCGGTAAGGTTCAGTTTTTCAAGTGTTCTCTCTCTCTCTCTCTCTCTCTCTCTCTCTCTCTCTCTCTCTCTCTCTCTCTCTCTCTCTCTCTCTCTCTCTCTCTTTCTTTCTCTCTCTCTCTTTCTCTCTCTTTTTCTCTCTCTCTCTCCCTCCGTTCCTCCCTCCCTCCCTCCCCCCTCTCTCTCTGTCTGTCTCATACACACACAGCAAATTGATACATGAGAAATTTTTATCCCATTTGTTCAATAACCTCTTTCTTAAATTCTAACACTCCTGATCTTATCAAATGATAGCTGACAATTAAAATTTTACCCCTTTATATCTCTTCAAATCCTTGATTCATTTTACATATTGTACATAGGGAAATTTTAATGCATTCTTGTTCCAGACCATGGTGATTTAAAAGCAATGCAAATTTTACTTTGCAGTTTATAGCCAAAGGTTTAAATATCCATGCATGCATAAATATGTGTGTATGATAAAGAAGCATTAAATTTCAATGTAGTGGCAGGAGTCAATCTAACTCTTGTATTGTGTGTGTGTGTGTGTGTGTGTGTGTGTGTGTGTGTGTGAGAGAGAGAGAGAGAGAGAGAGAGAGAGAGAGAGAGAGAGAGAGAGAGAGAGAGAGAGAGAGAGAGAGAATGCATATGTGTGTTTGAAGAGATTTTCCTGCTGGAGCTTTGTGAACATTTAATATTAGGTGTTTTGTTACATATGGGAGGAACAAATGAAAAGCAAAATATTTACTTATATCTTCTTTTTCTTTGAGCAGTAAATGTTTCCAGAATAATCCATCATTTCTCGAGGGATGAAGTTGTGCTCAGTATTGTGTGCTTATATTCTGGGAAATATCTTCACCCCGTCTTCCAATGTATTGTTCACTGCTCCAATGCCACAATCTATTAATTTAAATATGTCTTGATATTTAGTAAGTGAAATTTTCTGTCCTAATTCTTTATACAGGCAAATTATTATGGAGTATTTAGAGCCAGTTATCCTGAGTTCAGTGCTGGTTCTGTCCTCTTTTAGGATTGTGACCTTGGTTAATTTTTCAGACTCTGTACTTCAGCCTCTTTCTGAAAAGTTATTGTCTTGGTGGTTTCTGTATCACGGTTTTGTAAATAGTGTTTCTTCTCATGTAAAAGATTATATCTAACAAATAGCAAAACTTCATGATGGAGGAACCCACAGAAACAGTTGATCAGAGCAAGTGGAAGCTAACTGACTTTGGACTGACAGCTAGGGAACCTGAATAAGACAGAATTAGGCCCTCTGTATGAGGGTAACAGTTGTGTGGCTTGGGCAGTTTGTGGGGCTGTTGCGGGAACTCCTTCCGCTCCTTCAGCCAATAGCCACTGAGATACCAGCCCATTGGGGCGTGGTCTCTCTTTTTAAAAATGCGGCCACTTCCCTCCACTCCTGCTCTGGCTTCCAGCTCGGCTTCCGGCTCTGCTTCCGGTGACTACACTCCTGATTGCGCAGAGGGCTGTTGGCTGGGACCGTAATCTGTAAGTTTTTCCCCTTTAAATAAATAACCATTCTATTAATCATAATTCCAAACTGGTGTGGAATTGTTTGCGACTTATGCCTTCATGGGACCACTAGCAGTAAAATCAGTATTTATCCCTGGTGCATGAACTTGCTCTTTGGAGTCCATTCCCTATGGAGGGATACATTGCTCTGCCTAAATACAGAGGGCAGGGCCTTGCTTCTGCCTCAAAGAATGTGAAAGTCTTTGTTGATTCCCCATGGGAAACCTCACCCTTTCTGAGGAGTGTATGGGGGTGGGATCGGGTGGGGAGAGTATGAGGAAGGGAGAAAGAGAACTGGGATTGGTATGTAAAATAGAATTTAAAAAAATGATAATAAAAAAGTTTATTTGATAAAGATATTGCTAGCATTGAAGCTTTGTAAAACCATTTCTCAATAATACCTTTAGAAGCATGCAGGACAGGATAGAGTAATAATTTAATAGTAACATAAAATAAGTAAATCCCTTATATTACAAATGAAGAATGTAACTTTCATAAAGCATGAATGATTAGTATGATATCTGTAACCCAAAGAAATTCTAACTCACTGCTTCAATTTGGCTATGATAGACACAGGGGTGTCTTTGATAAGGCCCCGGGTATAGCAAAGTAGGAGAACACTTGACTAGCATGAATGAAGTCCTGGATTTTATCTGCAGATCCACGAATCATAGAGCAAAAATAACAACAATGACATACACACATATGTATATATAGCTTTCACAATAGCTAACAAATTAGGAAATTAAAATATAAAACATGGTTCTGACTGCGCTTAAATATTTAAATATTTAAATATTATCGTCTCCATGACGATAGAAACGTAAGTTGAAACTGAAGTGCATTAACAGTATAATTAACATGATTCTCAGGTGAGACAAATGAAATGTGAAAATAGCTTTGAGTATGTTTCAAAATTCCTCAAACATACTGCTGATTCCTTTTCAAATCTTAATTCATTTTTTTTCTATACCGCCTACCAAACACTCTTGTATTCTGTAATAATTGAACGTTAGGAGGCATTGAACAGCTCTGCTGGGGGCTGATGGAGATTCTAGTTTGCATAGTATTCAGCAAGTCTTTTCAGGTGATGGGTGGGGAATAAATTAGAGGGTTCTAATTAGGTTATTTTTGAAAACATCTTTTTCTTTAGTCACATCCACCTTCTAGTAAAATTCCGTTTTGACTATACTTCATCATTCATAATTCTACCTTGCTGTCATCTATTCTGCAAAGCTGCTTCTCACATCCACCAGAGAAACAGAATATAATACTCTGTTCATGGCTTCCTATTTAAAAAAGGAAAGGCATATAACTCCATCATGATTAAATAAAAGGCTCCCAGGTTTTTTTTTGTCAAAATATGTACCACCAAGATTGTACACTTTACGATATTGTCTATAAAATAAAGTTCCACGTTAACTAGGAAAGTTACTACCTAGTTCCACAGGTGGTTCTGATTCTTTTAACAGGCAACTTCTCTCTCAGAGTTTCTGTTGCTGTGAAAAGGCACCATGAGTATGGTAGAAAGAAGAACATTTAAATTGGGATGTCTCCCTTACAGTTCAGGGGTTCAGGTCATCATGATTGTGGAGAGCATGGTGACATGCATGTAGATATGGTACTGGAGAAGTAGCTGAGAGTCTCTTATCTTGCTGGTAACAGGAAATGGTTTTAATATCACACTGAGGAAAGCTGACCATATATAAGACCTTACATCCCACCTCCAAGACCACACCTGCTTCAAAAAGGCCACACTCTCGTAAGACCCACTCCCTTTGGGGCCATTCCTAAAGATAAAGGCTTATTCTGTCTTTTTTTTTTTTGCTTCTTCATTATCCATTTTCCAATGATTCACACTAAGACTTGTGATTATAATCTTTTCTGAAATGCATCTATGCAGTGAAATATGGCTGAAGGATACTTTCATTTCAGTATCTTGTCCCAAAACAAGTTCACTGGTGGAATGACAGGATTTCTGCTTATTGTCAGTTAAAAAGTAAAATTTGCAGTATAGAAACAAAATCTTTGAATGCATTTTAGAGGAATAGATTAAAATCATTATTCATTTAGAAAAATATTTACTTATATGAGTGAAAATCAGCTCTGAGTGAGTTGTTTATATGAACTATTCAATATATCCACACAGGTAAGTGTTCAACATAGTCTATCTGTCCATTCCATCCATCTTAGTTTTCATTAAGAACAAAGATGTGACCTCATAACAATGAATAAATTAAATGTGCTAAAAATGCAAAATATTCATGTTTATAGCTATATGCATGGGCTTTTCTCAACCTTCACCAGAGACGCTTCTTTTGGGATATGACTACAGTTAATTCAGGGACTCAAAACCGGTCAAAGTCGTGACAATATGAGGCAGAGCACTTATCCCAAAATAAAACATGTTACCAACTTCCTACTCATCCATCACCAAGGCTCAAATAATGCCGTGGAAGAGGAAGCAGAAACATGAAAGAGCCAGCTGGGGATCAAGAAGGTGTGCTACAACATGCTGAAGTACAAAATGATTTGATCATTGCCCTTATGAACTCACAGTGCTTTTGTTTATCTGACCAAGATCAATAGGCCAAAATCCTAGCATGGATGGAAGACATGCACTTTAGAGTCCATACCATACTGAGGCAGTAGATAGTTGTTAAACGGTGCGTGTTTAATTTTTTCTTGAAGATGTGGTGACTTTTAGGTTTCCCATGCTTCACTAGATAGTCCTATACCATACAAATATGAGCAGCACCAACTAGACCTAGTGAGTAGTAAAAGTATTTTTTAAGAAAGAAGACATGAAATTGGGAGATATAGGGAACTTGGTGAATTTGGGTGAATATGATCACATTTTATTGGGTACATGTATGATATTTTAAGAATTAAAGCTATTTTAAAAGTGTATGTGATATATAGCACATGTAAACATTTTGGCCATTTAAATGTATAAGTAATTTTCTACTTAATTCCTTGTGTTTTCAGAAAAGAAACACAAAAATAACTCAACATAGAACAATGGTTTAAGTCCTATTTGACCTAATAGAAAAGAGGACTTTGCATTTCTGAACATGACAAGAAATTAGTGTGGAATTTATTGTGAAAGATCAGTTAACTAGAAATGTTTGAACCTCTAGATGTTAGCCATAAGAAATCATGAGTGAAACTGGATATCAACATGTAGAATAATGAAAATAGATCCATATCTATCACCATGAACAAAACTCAAGTCCAAATGAATCAAAGCCACACTGAGCCTCATAGAAGAGAAAGTGGGAAATACACTTGAACACATTGGCACAGGAGACCACTTCCTAAATATAACCCCAGTAGCACAGACACTGAGAGAAACAATTAATAAAATGGAACCTCCTGAAACTGAAAAGCTTCTGTAAAGCAAAGGACACGGTCAACAAGACAAAACGACAGCCTACAGAATGGGAAAAGTTCTTCACTAAACCCACATCAGACAGAGGTCTGATCTCCAAAATATACAAAGAACTCAAGAAATTGGTCTTCAAAAGAACAAACAGGATCAAAGCCCAGTGCCATTGTCCTTGGCTTCTCAGTCAGCCCTCATTGTCTGCCATGTTCAGAAAGTCTGGTTTGATCCCATGCTTTTTCAGTCCCAGTCGAGCTGGCCTTGGTGAGCTCCCATTAGATTAGCCCCACTGTCTCAGTGGGTAGGTGCGCCCCTCACGGTCCTGACTTCCTTGCTTATGTTCTCCCTCCTTCTGCTCCTCATTTGGACCTTGGGAGCTCAGTCCAGTGCTCCAATGTTGGACAAAACAGTTGCTGGCAATACTGACTACATGACTATAGCATTTCCTTCTCTGGATATTGCTGGTAGGACCTCCAGTTCACATAGCAGCCAACAGGTCTCTTGAGTAAACTGGGAGCATGGGGACCTTGGGAGAGGGTTGAAGGGGAGGGGAGAAGAAGGGAGGGAAGCAGAGAAAAATGTAGTACTCAATAAAAAAATTCATGAGTGAGACTGGCCTTTCCCTTGTTCCCATGATGTCTACGTAGGTCCAGAGCAACTCAGTTTGTAAAACCTACAGCACATACTCCGTTTACTACCAAGAAATGTGTGATAAGAAAGGCTCTAATCCCCACTTAATAACACTGGCCACAATCAAAGATGGTGTTCTGGACAAAAAAAGTACTTTAGATTTTTATACCATAACATGGATGATAAAATTGTAAAAACATTTGGAAATATATATATATATATATATATATATATATATATATATAATTTCCTGGAAGAAAGTCACAGAAATAATGATGAAGAAATATAAGAAATCAGTAGTTAATGTAGGAATATAGAGTATCATTGAGACAAAGAAGGATGCAAAGAACAGTCAGTTTCTTGATGATGTAAAATCAGGTATAATGATGACTAAGAAACAGATTTTTACGTTGGGCAATGATAATGAGGATGAGTGGAACAGTGGAGGCCGAGTGCATAGATTAGTGGTTCTCAACCTCACTAATGCTGTGATCCTTTAATACGGTGAAGTTACCAAAAATGGCATCTTCTCTGTGAAACTGTCCTTTATATCATATTTGATTCTTTTTTTCTTTCTTAACTTCTCTTGCAAAGGATCCTGCTGAGGAGCCCTGCTGGAATTTTGAATGTGTACATTTGCAAAAATGATCACAAAGCTTCAGGCTTTGTAATAAAGTTTGCCCATTTTCTTATGTAACTTCTCTCGTTTCAAGTGTGATTTCTCCTACTCTTATAAACAATTTCTTTAATAAAACTTAAGCCCATGTTATACGCTTTAATAAAACCAGAGCTCTCCCATTTTATTTTGATTTCGTTAGAGTTGTATTAGATTATAATGGCATATACAAACTATATTTTTTTGTTCATTTACTCTTGAAAAATTCTTAGGTTTATCCATAATAGCAATGATTCAATACCTACTTTGTAAAAGGAACTGAAGAACCACCAGAGGTGATTCATATGAAGTGCTCATCAAGGCATGTGGGGAAATCAGTAGGTAGTAATTACATCTCTTCTCTCATTTGGCCACTTCTCTCATTTTGTCTCTTCTTTCATTGAAGATTACTCTTGTGTTTACCCAGAGGGTGTCCCACTTATATGACACATTCTCAAATCAACGTTTTTAATCTACATAGAATTTTTATTTGTAAATTTTTGTTAACCAATAATTGTAAAGATTATTTACTTTGTTCTATTATATGTGTGTGTGTGTTTAATGGTTCTAAACACGTATACACCAGCTTAATTGGTTAAATTTTCATGTAGTTAAATCTTTATGTGAGTTTTACTGTTATGTACAGTAGGAATTGCTAAAGTCTAGAGACTTTAGGATTGAAGAGAATCATATTGTCTAGCAATAGTGCTTGAACTGGCATCTTAGATCACATTCTCTTTGGAGGAATATCTTGCTCAGCTTAGATATAGGGGGAAGGCCCTTGGTCTTGCCTAGAATTGAAGTGTCAGATTTTGTTGACTCCCCATGGGAAACCTTACCCTTTCTGAGGAGTGGATGAGGGTGGGGTGGGGGGAAAGGGTCAAGCAGAGGGGAGGAGGGAGTAGAAATGGGAATAACTATGTTAAATAAGGTAAGACTGTATTAAAAATTTCCTAATAAAAAAATTTTAAAAAGCAAACCATATTGTCTCCTTCTACTGCATAGGGTGAGGGTGCAGCCTCCAGCAGTGCAGGGCTCAAAGGAAATCCACAGAATCCTTGAACTGTGACATTTTTATCTGAGGTGGGGTAAGGGAAAAGACACTCACACTCTCTCTTGATTGTTTCCTTCTTTAGTTCTCTATATTCTCTATTCTTTATTTTCCTGGTGATTTTCTTTTCTCTTTATTCTTGATATTTTCCTTCTAACTCCTCCAACTCTATCTTTATTCTTTCCCTTACAGCATTAAGCATGTCTGGATTTTCTGATTATGGACTGCAATTCATCTGATCCTTGAAACTTCTCATTTTGTATACTCCACTTAAAAAAATACTGTTTCAGTTTTTAACTTCCATATTATTTTAATGTAGTAGCAGTCTGTCATTGGATTTAGTTTTGTGATTTCTCATACTGCCGTAGTCTCTGTCTGTAGTCTGGATATCTGACTCTCATTGATGTCCACATGTTAAAACCTGGTACTCAATGGCATAATATTTAGAGTCATATTATTTAGAAGCTTGTAAAGTCTGCTGCCCATCATGAATAAGTTAGGACTTTTATACAAAAGGTCTGAGTTTGTTTATCCCTTCTATCATGTGACCATTTGGCTAGAGAAGTGGCCATCCATGAGCCCCCACCAGATGTTGAATATGCTGGTTTCTTGGTGCTGGATTTCTCTGAGCCCAGGATTATGAACAAACTTTGTGTGACAGTAAGTGAACCTGTTTTGGGACTTGGTCGTAGTATTTCTGATGGGTGATGACTCCTGCCCAATAATGTTTATTTCTTTATATTCTTTTGGTTAGTGGAGCTATGATTTTTGGAATTCTCAGAAATAGTAGTATAAAAATTCAATAAATTATTGCATCCATTTTAAAGTTTTTCTGGGTTGGAAAGATGGCTCAGTGGTTAAGAGCACTGGCTGCTCTTCCACAGGGCCTGCGTTGGATTCCCGGCACAGAGCCATCTGTAACTCCACTTTCTAATGATCTGATACCCCCTTATGGCCTCCACAGGCATAGGCAGACATGCAAGCAAAATCTCCATGCAAACAAAATAAATAAATAATAAATTAGTAAATCTTGAAAGCTGATTTTCTAAACTTAAACTCTGGTAAGCAATTACTTAAACATAATAAAATTAAAAATACACTGTTATCAAAGCAATTTATTTTGATTATTAATTGTTTTTATATTACAAGAAATTATTTCATCGTTTGAGAGTAAAGATACACACAATATTCACATAGAGTTTCTTTCCTCTTCGTATATTACACAGTTGTGCTTAAAAATCAGAGAATTTGATCACTAATAAAATATAGAGTTCACATGGTAAAAGAAAAAAAAAGTTCATGAAATCACCTGAAGTGAGATTATGGATTAAATAGATCTCGTTAACTCCTGATTTAGCTGAAAAGTCATGGTTGGTAGTAGGTGTACTGACAGCTGACTCAGCCTTCCCTTTCTCCATTTGGAGGACAGAAGAACAGAAACCAGGATACCTAACATGCATTAGTCCTGAAGCATGTGGCTCACCTTAGACATGTAAATTTCTGAAGGTTTTCCAGCACAGACACACTATGCTTAAATTAAGTTTTAAAGGAAGTGGTTAATATGACAGCATAAAGGAGCTTCAGACACACACACACACACACACACACACACACACACACACACACACCTATTTTCCTCGACATGAACAAGCAAAATTATTATGTATAAAACAGCCTTTACTTATGATAATCACAGTTGATTCAAAAGGTATTCTCCTGAGGCTTTTCATGTTTTCCATGAATTTTAAAAAGTGTTCCTAAAAAAGTTCAAGGTGATCGTAATGGTTTTGTTGAAGACCAACATTGTTAAAGAGGTTGGCAGTCTTCTACTTTAATGTCCTTGATTTATTACCTGTATGCACAGAAGTCTGTCAAGGCACAACTAAAAACCTTATAATGCAATTCAACAGTCAGCAGTGTCTGGGGAACTCAGAATCCACTTTTGCTAATGCTTTCCCTACTTCGTGTAAGACACATGGGTATTAGTAGCTTAAAATTAGCCACATTGAAAATATTCTACCGTAGAAGTCAGCAACATGACAAATAAACTCACTATATTTTCATTTTTTCTGTGTTCCTCCAGAGAGCTAGCTCTTAAAGATTTATGAGCATACCAGTAGATACAAATTATGACTAAGAAGTTTCTAATAAATGTTCAAGTATGTTTTATTTAGACCTACACAATATTGCACTGACATTCTCACTTAGAATTGTGATAAATTGCATGAATAGGAATGTAAGAATGAGACACAATCAATAGCAATAACCACTGCCTTTGCTTTATACCGTAGACTGTAGATTATTTATTAATTTAACCACTGAATGTGTTTTCAGCTTTTCTCTGTATATAATGTGTGCCTGATCATAAAACTAGGCACAGAAATTATGAAGGTGAATAAAGAGGTTTTCCATTAAAAAAAGCTTGTATATATATATATATAAAAAATGGGGATGCTAGTAAGGTAAAGAGACATACCGTGATGCAAGAAGGCCTGAGCTACCCCCTCAACACTCACATAAAAGCAAGCTATTAATGCATATGCCTGTACCTCAAACACCGTGCAGAAGAGGCAGATAAGTACTGGAATTTGCTGTCCAGCCAAGCAGAAATGTCACTTCATGTCTGTAGAGAGATACTGTGTTAAGACATCAAATAGAGAGCCAAAAATGAAGATACTGATATTACTCTGACTTTCACATGTGTGTGCACGGGCACACATACCTGCATATATGCACACACACATACACACTAACTGGCTAGTTAGCTAGAAAGGTAAGGAAGCAAGTAATAAATGAATAAATAAATTAGAGAAAAATATCAAACTCAGAATATTTATTAGGTACATGTACAGAGAATGCCCAGGATATCTTAGGCATGTTAGAGAAGAGGCCTATTCCAGGAAATGAGGGGTCCTTAGGATCCTGGATGGGGTAGGTCCTTATTGCTGAATAACTTTTTGGAAATTAACTTCTAAAAAATCTTGTTGATCAAACATCATCAACAATAGAAAGAATACTAACACCAAGACCCCTAAATTTAATGACAGTAACTTAATTTTTAAATGTATATAAATATCTTAATTTCTAATTTAAAATAGACAACTACCTTGATATAATATCATAACCATAGATATTCTACAAAGAAGTCATTGACAATGGAAAAAATACTTCCATTTGAGACCATTAGATCATAGAAATCATTTAAAATGTTCTTAATTATAATGAATAAAATGTTACTCGTCCTAAACTAAGACCACATAATTTAACTAAACATGAATATAGTGTTTGATAATTCTCAGAGGTATTGCTAGAAGGCAAAGGCCTCAGACTGCATTACATCACCAACTTAATTTCTTCTCCTGGTGCATATTAAGCATCAGTTGTTGAGGTTTTATAAGTTAATTCGTAAGAATGTTCATTGATGGCATGGAGATGTCAGTCAGCTTACCTGCTGCTCTTTCAGGATGGAGTTTCATTCCCTGCTCTCAGTTGAAGCTCAAGGGGATCTAACGCCCTCTTCTGGCTTCCTTGGGTGATATACTCATGTGTTGGACAGACATGCACCACCCCACATATAAAAGGAAAATAAAAAATAAAAGGAATGCTTTTCAACCTAATTTTCCAACAGTGAGATAGAAAGCATACAAACAACATGAAGAATAAATCTGTCAGATAATACCATCCTGCATTTAAACCTGAAAGGTTAGGGTCCCTTGAGCTGTTCCTAAGGAGACATATCAGACATGATACATACGATATTAGCATGATCATACTGATTACTGAACATTGAATTTTAAAGCCATCTAAGTGGCTTGCAAAGTGTGATTTTGAGGGTTAAATGGAAAGGTTACCCAAAGAAATATATTCTAAATTACAAATACTGAACACTACATTTTCAAATACTTCACAGAACTTCATTTTATTTAATCCTAACAAATACCCCCTTAGGAAGGAAATGGTTTTATTATCCTAATACACATAAATCTCAGGCCTGTTATTTAGTTAGCAATAGTTTGAAGACTCGGGCTAAAGAAAGGCAGATGAAAATTGATCACAATTAATCCAGCTCAATGTTACAAATGCTTCCTGTTAGGAGATATCCTTTTTTGAGAATTCCTTTAGTCAGAACTGAAGTGCATTCTTTTCCTGACTACAGGTGTGCACACAATGATGTGTACCATTATCCTGAGTGGAGTGTGGTGGCTGTAGATTTCTCTGACTATTTGGTGTGTCCTGCAGGGAGAACACTGTGGATATATCCATATTTTTTGACATTTTATCTCAGATCTACATGGCAAGTTGCGAGAAGTTTCTAAGTGCTTTATATACAAATAGGTTTCTAAATGCTTGCAGTTTGTAAACAATTTCTTTTAAAAATAAGTGATTTCATAGTTCTATAATTTCAGTGAATATATGCATGAAATTTGTGAGTGTAGAGGAAAATGATTTTCTGCAAGAAATAAATTTTACTACCAGGTAACTCTGAACCATCCTTGAGCGTGTCTAAAAATAGCAATGAAATGTGATGTGAGCACTATTTCTGATGATTTTAAGCATATTGAAAAGTATAGCCAAAGTCCACAAGACTATATGTAATGTCCATTAAAGTCATTTATTAAGTACTGCTTCTAATCAAGGAGTTACAAAGTAAATGGTGATAAATGCCATCAGACATCTGACATTAAGCGGAATATAATTTTTTGAGAAGGATAGTTATAAATTCTTGATGTAATAATTTAGCAAATGCCACTTCAATTGACTGAGAGTGGCAGTATGGTGGAACAGTTTGCATTAAAAAGCTGACTGGTGTGGGAAAGGCAAAGTACTTCATGATTAGTGAAGCAGCCTGAGGAAGGCAGAGCTGCAAGAGAAGCAAAGCTGCAAGAGAAGCAAAGCTGCAAGAGAGGCGAAGTTGCAAAAGAGGCAAAGCTGCAAGAGAGGCAGAGCTGCAAGAGAGGCAGAGCATTGGGGTTATGGGTGAGACCAGCATGAATGGTTCCTGTTGGTGAAAGAAACTGGAATTCAAAAAAGAAAGTAGGTCACATGGGCCAAGGGAAATGCATGAACAAGTCTGAATGATTTCCCGTTTTGAAAATAGATATCAGAATTATCTAGAATAATTGCCAGAGAGTAAAAACTGTAAAAAGCAAAACTAGTTTCAATGCACTAAAGAATCAAGAGAAGAGAAACGATGTCAGGGGTCGATGGGAAATAGTTGTTTACGAAACAGAGCTGTTCCATGGAGATGTTCAGATGCTTAGGAGTAGCAAAGTGTCTGAAAAGAACAAGTTTCTAGAACGGGAGAGGTTAGGGAAATATGGAATAGGAGATAGTGTCTTGAAGGAGATTGACTCTTTGATTCAGTGAAGATGGAACAACTGCCATTGAATAACATTAGAATTTAAAATGAAGGTTTAGGAGCTAAAGACAGGGATATGTAAATAAGACCAGAAAGTTGAACATACCCACTCCTGATTACTTCAGGTTTTAACTTGAAATAGATCTAAATTCCCAGGACTAAGGGCACAAGAAGGCTAGAAGAATTCCCATCTCTGTAATGAATAGTCAGTGATTGGAATGGACACAAGAACTGAAGACAAATGAGTCTATAATTTAGTATATGTGAAACACTATCTAGGGATGACAGTAATTATTTTTTATGTCATGCATCTACCTGGTTGCTTGTTTATTTTTAGCAGAGCCTCCCACACATGTAAGGAAAAGGGCTGTGGGGTTGATTCACATCTGTGTCACTGGCAGTCAGGTGCCATAAAATGACAAGGGTATGAGATTGCAAACGTTACTGAGCATTATTTCAGGAAAGTGAGCCAAGCAGGAAGAAAGTAACTCTGAAACATGGGTAACAATAAATTGATGGGGAATTGGAGTTAGGAAATTGGAAAGGAATCAGACAAGAATTAACATCTTAAACGTTGGGAACAGTGAGACCCCAGATCCTGAATTTCTTGTAATCCCCTGATCTGAGTGCCTACAGCTGCTCTGAGCATGAGACCTTCAGGAGTTTCTGATGGCAGGAGAGTGGTTTCTGGTGGGTTTGGCTGGGGCATGGCTATATCTATATAATCTGCCCCTGAACACAATAAAAGGGGCATTCTTAGGGAATTCTAGGATGACCCGTGTTGCTGTCTCTCTGTCTGTGTGTGTCTGTGTATTTTAACCTTCAGCCCCCTTGCCCAAAGCTTGCGAACTGGGTAATAGCACACCGAGCACAGACACGGGGGCGCTGTGTGCAGTACTTAAAGGTAGAAGGTATGAAGATTGTGATCACACAGAGGAGTTTGAGTTTATCCACTTTGATACAATTCAACATGATGAGAGGACAGTTGACTCTGGGCACATGAGCAAATATGCATGTGTGCATGTATACACATGTGAATGTGAATTTGTGTGTGTGTGTGTGTGTGAGAGAGAGAGAGAGAGAGAGAGAGAGAGAGAGAGAGAGAGAGAGAGAGAGGGAGGGAGGGAGCGAGGGAGAGCTTGTAGATGCTTAAATTTCTTTTTAAAAACCTTTCTGTGTTGTATGAGACCGCTTGCTTGTTCCTGGCTGCTCAGCCCTGAAATAATCACACAGAAACCATCATATTATTTGTAATATTGTTTGTCCAATAGCTTAAGCATATTTCTGACTCGCTCTTATCTTAAATTAACCTAAATTAACCTGTCTCCATTAATCTGTGTATAGCCAATCGGCTGTGGCTTACCCGATAAAGTTCCGGCATCTGTTTCTGGTGTAGCTACATTGTTTTCCTCGACTCCACCTTCTTCCTTCCAGCATTCAGTTCAGTTTCCCTGCCTACCTCTACTCTGCCATATCAGGCCAAGCCAGTTTCTTAATTCATTAACCAGTAAAAGCAACACACAGACAGAGGGTCCTCCCACATCATTTCTCTAGGTTCTTAAGTCCATTTCCTTTCCAAGGAATGACAGTGGTTAACAAAATTCCTGTGCTATTTTATTTAATGTATAGTTTGAGAAATTGTGTCATTAAAGGGAAAAAAAAAGCATCACAGGAGCTTTGTCCCTACCTCAGACCTCAAAACTGACTGTATGAGAGGTTAGCTTGGAAAACAGCCTAGTTTCCTCCGTTAGCTGATTCGACTGAGGTAGTAGAGGCGGGCTCTCCTACACAAGACAAGTATCTGAGAACAAAAATGACCTTGACAATCAAACTAAATAATTCAGCATTCTCAGCAGGAGTCTGGCAAGCGTATAACCACATATGGAGGCAGTGACTTAATTGCTATGGCACAAACTTAAACTGATTATTATACCATATATAAGCCATAGTTGTTTCTAACTGCTTAATCAATGTAACTTGGAACAATATGAAAGTTTCTGACAAAAATAAAATATAATTTGTGTAGAATAATAGCTTAAACCGTATTTTCTGAAACTGATAAAAGGCTGTCTTATTTAAAATTGTGTTATGCTATTTTAATTCTCAATAAATTAATAACATCGATTGATTGATTGATTGACCTCTGAGATATAAAGATGTGGGAACTCTCCCAGATCATCCCTCAGTTTTCTTTTGACTTGCTCACCTTGTTTACATCTTCGTTAAGTTCTGTTGTAATGGTTAGTCTTAATTGCCAACTGGATACAATTTAGAACCACCTTGGAGATATATCTGGGTTGTTTGGGATAGCATCTACAGAGAAGCTTAACTGATAAGGGAAAACATGCCCATGTGGACAGCCCCATTCTCTGGACTGGGCTACATGAATGAATAAACATGCCATGTGGACACATTGAGTAAAACAGGGTGTGTGTTGTTCCATGCTTCCTGAGATGAATACAATGAGGCCAGTTGCCTTCGGCTACTATCTCTATGTTCCCCTCATAATGAACTCCCAAACTGTGAGTTGAATAAACCCTTCCTTAAGTTGCTTTTGTAAAGAATTTCTTCAAAGCAATTTTAAAAACAGCTAATGTACTTGACTACCATAGTAAGTGTTAAATAAGTACACTGTATTAGCAAAAGAGACAGTAGTAGAGGGGTGCGTTCACTCATGGAAACGGTGGGACAGAACTAATGGGAGATCACCAACTCCAGTTGGAATGGGACTGATGGATCATGCGACCAAACCCGTCTCTCTGAGTGTGGCCAACAGCGGGGGCTGACTGAGAAGCAAAGGACAATGGCTCTGGGCTCTGATTGTTCTTCATGGACAGGCTCTGTGGGAGCCTTCTCAGCTTGGTCGATCACCTTCCTGGACCTGGGGGGAGTTGGGAGGACCTTGGTCTTAGCATAGAGTGGGGAACCCTGATGGCTCCTTGGCCTTGAAAGGGAGGGAGGGGAGGTATGGGTGGAGGGGAGGGGAGGGAAGGGGGAGAAGGAAGGGAGGGAAGGGGGAGGAGGAGGGGAGGGAGGGGGGAGGAGGAGGGAAGGAGATGGAAATTTTTAAATATAAAAAAAAATAAACCATGAGAAAAAAAATTACTATGACAAACCTACAAATTAGAGATTTCCAAAAATTTGCTTAGATAAGCAATTACATCAATGTATATTTGGTAAATTTGAAATTTCTTATGTCAGTGTGCTAAAAACCATAAATGTCTACATATATTGACTTACTTCTATGAGCTCAATACCTTTCCAGATGTTCAGGAAACAGAATGTGAAACCTAGGTTGTCTCCTAATAGTCTAATGGGGTCAGGTTACTATCAAGGAGAAGACGACAAGGGTCAGAGAAACAGGGTAAAACTGCGTTCTAAATACCTGTTCTTAAACTCACAGGTAAATGTATTTCTCACCCTCAACAAAGAAGCTTTTTTTGTAGCAAAGACCATTACAGAAATGCACAAATGGTCAAAATGCAGAAAACTGATTATGGGTGCCCAGTCCCCAATGATACACATGTCCCGTAGCTAAGGTTCAGTAAGGCAAAAAGAGTAACAGGCTTTCTGCTGAGAGATCATGTTTCCTATGTATGACAGGAGACTGTGCCTGTGAATTCTCAATAGGACTAGAAAGACAACATCAACAATTTCCATGTCCGTGTGTATAGATAAATCTCACAGGGTCCCACCCATAGATGAAGAACTTATGCAACTAACGGCTTCTGAGAAATGGAAAATCAGTCACCTCCAGGGTCTGGCCATGATACCTTAACCAGTCCATGTGGTCAGTCCTAAACATGTATACAGAAGCAACACTAAACGAACTCAGCAGGTGGTATCTATAAATGTGCAAGTATATATACCTATATCTCTGTGTGTATATATGTACATTTAAAGATAAGAGGCCACAAATTTGAGGAGTCAGAGACACACAAGAGGAGTTAGAGGGGAGGGGAAAAAGGGGGAAATGATATATAGTATTGATGTAGAAAGTTTTCAAAATTTAAATAAAAAAGAATAACTAATGAATGCTCATATCTATTGTCCTGTACTAACTTGTGCCATAGGTCACCTTTTACTGTTTTTCCCACCATCAACATTATGAGGAGACTGTGTTTGAGCAAAGTCTATTTTTCCAAGAGGGGAGGAAAATCACTTTCATATTTGCCTCCTACTGCCTCAATGACAAGGGACAATTTTCACGCAGGTTGACAGAAGAAATAAAAATAAAAATTGCAGTAGTGAGCCCCTAGACTGTGAAATGCAGTAGATTTGTAAATGGCATCGCTAGACCAGTGCTTATGGCTGCAGGGAGTGCTTCGTACAGAATGTACTGTAAAGTATATGAGATCTGGGAAATTCGCTCTTCTGTGGATGACCTTTAGCAAGTACAGAAGATGGGAGAAAGATTCTTTCCAAACCCGACCCACTTACAGAGCACTCTCTATTAACTGGATATACTGGATATAGTTCTCAGTAGAGAGTTAAACTTACAAATCCTCAATTTGTAGACATCAAAGTTTCCTGTTTTATAATCAGAATTTTGAAGGAGCATGGGAAAAATCTTCTACAAAACCACGTGTACTTAATCAGCAGTCTTTTTTCTTTTAATTTTTAAAAAGTTTCTATTATATTTTGATGTGTTCTCATTCTCCAACTCTTCCCAGATCCTCTCCATTTCCTTCCTACCTACCCAAAATATCCTGCTCTCTCTCTCTCTGTCTCTCTGTCTCTGTCTCTCTCTCTGTCTCTCTGTCTCTGTCTCTGTCTCTCTCTCTCTCTCTGTCTCTCTGTCTCTGTCTCTGTCTCTCTCTCTCTGTCTCTCCTCCTCTCTCTTTTCCTTTCTCCTCTTACTCTCACTCTTGCTCTCTCACTCTCCAAAAACAAAGAAGCAATCAAAAATTTGAAAAAACAAAATACAATAAAGCCAAAGAAATATCAAAACAAACAAAAATAATAAATAGAAAAGCGCATAGCAACCAACTAACCTAAGAGTTTGCTTTATGATTTCTCACTGCTCTGCACCAGAGCACCAGAGTCTGGTTGATATGCCCAGTCACAATTCCTCTTGTAAGAGAAATAAAAGATAGTGTGACATTCTTATGACAAAGAGCAAAAGAAAGAAGTAGTCACTGTTGGTAGCATCCCTATGTCACCAGAAAGATCGGAGACTTTGTTGTCTTAGATCTCACACATCTGAAACCTGGCATCAAGCAGCATTGGTCAAGATCTGAGGACAGAGGCTCTGTCCAGTGTCCAAGATTTCACCCTACCCTAGGATCACCAGACATGGGTGCTGTCTCTTTTGCTTATAGGGACATCCTTTCCCTACAGTTGTGCAAGTTGAAATTTGATGATGTTAGGATACTTTCATGTGTTAACATGACCCCAAATAGGGCAGGATCATGGCCAAAGACTTTCTCTGGAAAGGGCAAACCAGTGGGATGGGGTCAAAGACTGACCAGGTTGCTGTGAAAACAAAAGACAAATGGACCAATGTGCATACTGAAATCAGCCCCAAAATGCCAGAGTCCCTGCTTCTGTCTCAGGGAGGTACAGGCAGTTGACTCTGGGATTATGAATTCCAGCTCTTTTCCTTTTTCATGTGTGACCTTGTACAGCTCCCTTACTGTTGGAACTTCACTTTTGGGTGCACAGCATTCTCTGAATGCTGCTGCCTACTTTAGATTTGACCCCCCCGACATTACCCATGCTTTATTTATATTTCAAAATATAAGTAAAGAGATTTCCCCGCTTCCTGCAGCAGTTATTCTTTTGGGTTGCCTTAAGGAAAGGCAGTCATTTTCCCATGGCAAACTAATGCAAACACACGGAGCATGCAATATGACACAGAATTGGTGACAATCATGTTTCCTTACCACCGCGGTGAGCAATCGGCTGTCCTTATTTTCTCATTTTCGGCCTTTTTTATTATAATAGCAGCAGCGCTGTTTTGCAGCTATATGGAAGAAAATTGCCACTTCTCAGGATTGCAGTGTAAAGGTAAAACAGAGGAGAAATTCATGTCTATTACAAGACACATACACTCTCATTCTCTTAAAGACAGATTTGTTGTGTTTATGGAGCTGAACATCTTCTCTAAGAAGCTTCTTCCATTTCTTCAATCTCATTAAAAAATTCAGTAGACAAAGCCCTAGCTTAGTATGCCAAAATAAAAACAAAAGAACAGCTTTTATTTTGAAATGGAAATTCTTATCAACTTTGATAAAAGTGTCTGTTATTTTTTATTTAAATAACTTTTTTCATTTATTTTGCATACCAACCAGTTTCTCCCTGCTTCTCTCCTGTCATCCCCTCCCCTTTCTCATCTACCCCCACCCACCCATCCACATGGTCTTGTGCAAAGTATGGTACATCAAGTTAAGGCAGAACCTAGCTCCTCCACTTACATCAAGGTGGTGCCAGGTAATGTAGCATGGGGAAAGATTAGCAAAAGTAAACTAAGCTCCAGGAAAAGGTCTTGCTCTCACTGTTAGAAGCCTTACTAAGATACCAAGCTACATGATTGTCACACACATGCAGAGGGTCTAGATTGGTCTCATTCAGGCTCCCTGACTGTTGTTCCCATATACATGAACTTCTGTGAGTTCAGGTCAGTTGTCTCAGTGGGTTTCGCCTGCAGGACCCCTGGCTGGTAAAATCTCCCCTCACTTTCTTCCTCAAGACTCTCAGATTTTAGCAGGAACTTAGGGCAGTTCTTGTCGGTGGATCTCTGCCTCTGCTTCCATCAGTTATTGAACAGAGTAACGCTGGTGGCAACTAGGGAAGTCACCAATCTGCTTACAGTATAAGACCAGTTCAGGCACCTGCTCCACAATCGCAGGGAGTCTTAGTTGGAGACATCCTTGTTGGTTTCTGGTGCTTTCCCTGGCTCCAAGTTTCTCCCTAACCTCAAAATGTGCCCCCCATCAAGACATCTCTTTTTTACTCTCCCCGTAGATCCTGCCTTCAATCCACCCTCTACATCCAGCCTGCCCAACCAGCTCTCACTAGTTCCCATTCCTTCAACCCCACAACCCCTGCTTTCATTTACAGGAGATCTCTTCTATTACCCCTTCCAAGGGAAATACATGTACCTCTCGTTGTTCCCTCCTTGTCATATAGAATTCATAGGGCCGTGGTTTGTAGGTTGGTTATCCTAAACTTTACTCCTAATAAACCACCTATGAGTGGGCACATGCCATGTTTGTCTTTCTGGGTGTGGATTACCTCACTCAGAGTGCTTTTTTTTAGTTCCATCGATTTGCCTACAAATTTCATGAAGTCATTGTTTTATACAGCTGAGTACTACTCCATTGTGTAAATGTACCATATTTTCTTTATCTATCCTTTTCTTTTAGATAAAAATGTATTTTGTATTGCTGTTATTGAGCTATACATTTTTCTTTGCTCCCCACTCTTTCTCTCCCCTCCCCTTCATGACTCCCCCACAGTCCCCTTACTCCCAATTTACTCAGGAGATCTTGTCTTTTTCTACTTCCCATGTAGATTAGATCAATGTATGTCTCCCTTAGGGTCCTCATTGTTGTCTAGGTTCTCTGGGATTATGATTTGTGTGCTGGTTTTCTTTGCTTTATTTCTAAAAATCACTTAAGAGTGAGTACATATGATATTTGTTTTTCTGGGTCTTATTTACCTCACTCAGTATGATATTTTCTAGATCCATCCATTTGCCTACAAATTTAAAGATGTGACAATCTTTATTCATTCTTAAATTTAGGGGCATATAGTTTGTTTTGAGGTTCAGGCTATTATGAATAGGCTCTATTAATATGGCTGAGCAAGCGTCCTTGTTGTATGATTGTGCATCCTTTTGGAATAACTAAAATTGGTATA
Organism: Arvicola amphibius; assembly: GCF_903992535.2. Taxonomy (NCBI): domain Eukaryota; kingdom Metazoa; phylum Chordata; class Mammalia; order Rodentia; family Cricetidae; genus Arvicola; species Arvicola amphibius. The sequence goes on from NC_052055.2 coordinate 87,764,146, forward strand.
GTTGGTTCTTGAGGGAGATTGATTCCAAATTTTCTGAGGAACCATCATATTGATATTCAAAATGGTTGCACAAGTTTGCAGTCCCACCAATGCTCACTTACTCTACATCCTCTCCAACTTTAGCTGTCATAAGTGTTTTTTATCTAAGCCATTCTGACAGATGAAAGATAGTAGTTGTTTTGATTTATAATTTTCCTGATGACTAAGGATGTTAAGGAATTCTTTCAGGGTATTTCTGCCATTTGAGATTCTTTGGCTGAGAATACTTTGTTTAGATCTAGTCCCCATATTTTAATGGGATTATTTGATATTTTGATGTTTAGCTTCTTGAGTTCTTTATATATTTTGAAGAAGAGCCCCCTTTCAGATTTGGTGTTGGTGAGGCTCTTTTCCCACTCTGTAGGCTGCCATTTTGCCTTACCAACCATATTCTTTGCCTTAGAGAGCCTTTGTTTTGGGAGGCCCCATTTATTACTTGTAGATCTCAGTGTTTGCACTACTGGTGCTATATTCAAGAAGTATTGTCCTGTGCCTTTGCATTCAAGACTTCTTCCAACTTTTCTTTCTATCAGTTTCAGTGAAACTGGATTTATGTTAAGGGTTTGATTCACTTGGACTTGAGCTTTGTATAGGGCAATCGATATGGATATATTTGCATTATTTACATGTCAATATTCAGTTATGCCTGCACCATTTGTTGAAGACACTTTCTTTTTTCCTTGTATAACTTTGACTTCTTTTTTCAAAAACCAGGTGTTCATAGATGTGTGGATTCACATCAGTATCTTTAATTCCATTCCAGAGATCCACATATCTGTTTTTATGACAAAACCAAGTTGATTTTATTGCTGTAGCTCTGTAGTAGAGTTTGAAGTCAGGGATGGTGATGCCTCTGGAAGTTCCTTTATTTTACAGGGTTGCTTCAGCTATCTTTTTTTTTTTTTTTTGTCTTTTCATATGAACTTGAGTATTGTCGTCTCAAAGCCTGGGAAGAATTGTGTAGGAATTTTGATGGGGATTGTGTTGAATCTGTAGATTACTTTTGGTAAGATTGCCATTTTTAATATGTTAACCCTACCTATTCATGAGAATGGGAGATCTTTTTATATTCTGATATCATCTTAAATTTCCTTTTTTAAAGAGTTAAAGTTCTTGTCATACAGGTTTTTCACTTTTTGGGTAGAGTTACCCCAGGATATTTTATATCATTTGTGGCTATTGTAAAAGGTGATGTTTCTCTGATTTGTTTTTAAGCTTCTTTATCATTTGTATATAGGAGGGCTACAGATTTATTTGAATTAATCTTTTATTCTGCCACATTACTGAAGGTGTTTATCAGCTGTAGGAGTTCCCTGGTAGAATTTTTGGGGTCACTTATGTATACTATCATATAATCTACAAATAGAGAGAGTTTGACTTCGTCATTCCATTTTGTATCCCCTTGATCCCTTTTTGCTATCTTATTGCTCTAGGTAGAACTTGGAATACTATATTATATAGATATGGGGAGACAACTATAGATCTCCCTGAGTTTCTTTCCATTTAATTTGTTGTTGACTGTTGGATTGCTGTGTATTACTTTTATTGTGTTTAGATATGCCCCCTGAATCCTGTTCTCTCCAAGACATGTGTCCTAAAAGGTTGTTGGATTTTTGTCAAAGGCTTTTTCAGCATATAATGAGATGAGCAATTGTTCTTTTTTCAGTTTGTTTATATGGTGGACTATATTGACTGATTTTTATATGTGAACCAATCCTGGAACTCTGGAATGAAGCCTATTTGATCATTGTGGATGACCTTTTTGATGTATTCTTGGATTTGTTTTGCTAGTATTTTATTGATTATTTTTATGTCAGTGTTCATGAGGGAGATTGGTCTGAAATTCTTTCTGTTTTTGTTGCATGTTTGTGTGGTTTGGATATCAGCATATCTGTAGCCTCATAAAAAGAATTAGGTAATATTCCTTCTGTTTCTATTGTATGAAACAATTTGAGGAGTATTGGTATTAGCTCTTTTTTGAAATTCTAGTTGAAATCAGGGCTGAAATCATGCAGTCCTTGGCTTCTTTTCCCTTAGGAGTCTTTTAATGCCTGCTTCTATTTGCTTGGGGATAATAGGTTAATTTAAATTATTTATCTGGTCCTGACCTAATTTTTGTGTATGCTTCCTATCCAGAAAATTTCCCATTTCTTTTAGATTTTTCAATTTTATGGAGTATAGGATTCTGATGTATGACCAGATGGTTCTCTGGGATTTCTCTGTTTGTTGTTACAGTTTCGATTTCATTTCTCATTTTGTTAATTTAGATTTTTTCTCTCTGCTTTTTGGTTATTTTGGATAAAGGTTTGTTAAACTTATTGAGTCTCTCAAAGAACCAACTCTTTCACTGAATCTCTACATTGTTCTTTTTGTTTCTATTTTATTGATTTTAGCCCTGAGTTTGATTATTTTCTGGCATCTACTTCTCCTGGCCAAATTTGCTTGTTTCTTTTTGTTCTAGAGGTTTTAGGAGTTGCTGTTAAGTCATTGGTGTGAAATTTCTTCAAGTTCTTTACGTGGGCACTTAGCGCTATGAAATTTTCTTTTAGCACTGTTTTCATAGTGTCTCATAAGTTTGTGTATGCTCTCTATTAATTTTCATTGAAATCTAGGAAGACTTTAATTTCTTTCTTTACTCCTTCCTTGACCCAGTGGTGATTGAGATGAGAAATGTTCATTCAGTTTCCATGAGTTTTAAGGCTTTCTGTAGTTTGTGTTGTTGAATTCTAACTTTAATCCACAGTGATTCAATAATATATGGGAGTTTATTTCAATTTTTTGTATCTATGGAGATTTGTGATGGAGCATGTGATCATTTTTAGAAAAGGTTCTATGAGGTGCTGAGAAAAGGGTATATTCTTTTGTGTTTAGGTGAAATGTTCTATAGATAAGTCCAATTGAGTAATAACATCTGTTAGTTCCTTTAATTCTCTGTTAATTTTTTTGGCACACCTGTCCAGTGGTGAGACTGGAGTGCTAAAGTCTCACTATTAATGTATAAGGTTTGATATTCAATTTATGCTTTAGTAAATGTTTCTTTTATAAATGCGGGTAGTCTTGTATTGGGGCCTAAGTGTTCAGAATTGATACTTCAATTTGATGATTTTTTGTAATGAATATGAAATATCCTTCTTTATCTACTTAATTACGGGAGCCATTTTAGGGTTGGCAAGAGACTTGACTCTAGAGGGGTTCCCAGGTGTCCAAGGAGATGTCCCCAGCTTGTTCCTTGGGCAGCAGAGGAAAGGGTGCCTGAACTGGCCTTGTCCTATAGCCACACTGATGATTATCTTGCATATCACCGTAGAACCTTCATCTGGTGATGGATGGAGATAGAGACAGAGACCCACATTGGAGCACTGGACTGAGCTCCTAAGGTCCTAATGAGGAGCAGAAGGAGGGAGAACATGAGCAAGGAAGTCAGGACCACGAGGGGTTCTTTCACCCACTAAAACAGTGGGACAGATCTAATGGGAGATCACCAAGGCCAGTTGGAATGGGACTGATGGAGCATGTGATCAAACCGGATCTTTGAATGTGGCTGACGGTGGAGGCTGACTGAGAAGCAAAGGACAATGGTGCTGGGCTTTGATTCTACTGCATGGACGGGCTCTGTGGGAGCCTTGTCAGTTTGGATGCTCACCTTCCTGGACCTGGGAGGAATTGGGAGGACCTTGGACTTCCCATAGTGTAGGGAACCCTGACTGATCTTTGGCCTGGAGAGGGAGGGAGTGGGGGTGTGGGTGGAGGGGAGGGGAGGGAAGTGGGAGGAGGGGAGGAGATGGAAATTTTTAATAAAAAAAGAAAAAGAGTATATTGATAGTATGAAATTTGATAGATTAGTATCTAGAGTTTACAAAGTACTCCAAAACTAAATATATCACTAATAACCTCACTAAAAATGAGTCTCAGAACAAAACAGATGAAATACATGATATACAAATGGCTCAGAAACTTTTTTTTAGTGTTCAGCATCATTAGCCATCAATGGAATAAAAATAAAAATTATAACTACCTTGAGACTTCTCAATCAGATTAGAATGGCTAATATCAAACAACAAAAATTACTTTTGCATATGTGGAGTAAGAGAAAAACACTCACTCACTGCTATTTGAAGTTCAACTCTGTGCAGTCATTGTAGAAATCAGAATGGAGGTTCCTCAACAGTTTATAAAGAGTTCTATCTAATAATTGTGCCATAACATTTATTTTAGTTAGAATATCTATTTGTTGTGATGAAAAGCTATGATCCCATTTACTTGAGTAACAGAACATGGAGAAATTGAGCTGATACACTCTTGGAGATCCATCCCTATTTGCTAGCTTTCCAAATTGCTGCAAGATGCTACACAAGCTAATAGAGGAGGAAGGTGACCATCAGTCTTACCCAGCTGTGAATCTATGAAGTGGAAACTGAGTAGCCTGGCAAGACATGCCTGCTAGGGCAGCAATGTAATTGATGTCATGAAAGTAACCAAAACTATGGTTGTATATCAGCTTGGTTGTATATTGGGTAACAATACCTGACCTAGATATGTCATTGGTAGTAGGGTATAACTACCACAAGTACTCTGATGAATGGACACAGTATTAAGGTGAGCCCTAATGATTTCATTGCATCAAAGATTAGAAAATATATCAAATTAAGGCATAATGAACTATGATGAGGCAAGAGATACAAGGAGACAAAGTGAGAACCTGGAGCTCAGCTATAACGGCTACGGAATCACTGACACACAGTGTTAGGCCATGTTTCATCTTAGCCTGTGGAGGAACTATGGCATGTCAACACTGTGAACTAGGAGTGCAAATATTAGGAAACTATTTTTAAATAAATTGCTTCCACACCCATATTTAAAATTCTATTAAACATTTCTCTCATGAAGGCTGCCTTCATTTTGAGTTATCTGGAGAATTCAGAATTTATTCTTTAAAAAAAAGTCTGGTGTCATTTTGAAATACAGATGAAGTGATAACCATTAGAATAGACTGTCATTGTCTCAAAGTTTAAATAGGAATTTCTGAAAAGTAATTTTTAAAAATTATTCTAGCCATCATTATTTTCTATTGAATATGCAGATTCTATCAGCATATAATAACCCCAAAGTACTTTATCAGGGTCTCCTTCACCTGCAGCCTGCTGCATTGAACTAGAATTTGAAAAGGACTTTATAGGGATCTCCTTCACCTGCATCCTGATGCCACTGAACTAGAATTTATAGGATTATAACCTTTGCCATTTCCCACGGAGCTTCTGAAGAGCTACAGTCCCTTCTCAGTGCACCAGAACCTCATGGTTTATATGGAGAAAATGGATGATACCCATATTGTACATATGGCCCCTCACATCTGTCATGACTACCATAAGTGCTAGTGGGTTAGTAGTTATGAAAAATGTTGTAAACAAATACTTAACAGAAATTTGAAAAACAAGCAAAATGAAATATCAGAGTCTTACAATATGCCATATGAAATTCTTAAGACCTTTAAAGGGCAGTGGCATGTCTGCTGATTAGTTCCCCCCCTCTGGCCTTATTTCTTGGCTAACAGACTTCTCTTGGCTGAGAGTGTGGTGAGCATTGCCACAAAAAAATCAAAGTTATCTGATATCACCAATATATGGACTCAGAGAACAAGTCTATTAGGAATAAACTCTTTTTTTCACAAGTAATTTTTAAATTCATTTCAAAGCATTTTATCCAAATATTCATCCAAAAAGTTCAACTACCTTTTGGTGAGGAATAATCATGCTAGTAGATTTTGTTAAATCTTATTTTCTAGCCCGAAAGCACTTTAACCTATATTATCTTCTTTCAGAAGAATTTCCCACAATTCTAGGAACGGGAATTCTAACTTACAAAAATGAGATAATTTACATAATATGTTGAATAAATGTCAGGTTTGGGCTTTGGGCCATGACTCTTAGAGACCAGGATAATGATCTCTTCATATAATAGTATTTCCATCCTTAAAGAGAAAATTTAGCATTTTGAAAGATGTTTATATTTCATGTTCTGAGTTCACTGGTAATTTAGCAACCTAAGCATATCATTAAGAGTAATGGGAAAAGTTGGAGTTGTAATAGGCACAGTGAATATTGCTGCTTGAGCCTAGTTCGGAATGCCCAGTCATTAATGAACAAAGCTTAAACAACTACTGGGCCAATGGACTTTTATTTATCCTTGAAAGCAACAATACCTTTCCTCCTTGCTGACTACATTTAGTTACTGTTTTGTAAGCAAGTCGGTTTAAAGCTATTTGCATTATATTTGGGAAGACATTTTTTTTTCTTAAGTTAAGTAACTACCCAAGGTGGTAAATACCTTCCCCCACTTCTGTTTATTGTATAGCAATGTCTTCTGAATGATAGCTCAAGAGACTCAGGAAATCAGCAAATGTCTTGGGTCTGCAAGACTCACAGGTTTTTCTATCCAGAATTGTAGAAGTAGTAAATTACTGCTGTAGGAGACTCTGACCACAAAGTTGTAGAGAGCAGCTTCTATTTCAAAACAAGAGTCGAGGAGGTAACTTTTAGGTTGGTTTCATTGTTGTTGCTTCTGATAAATTAAGGAATTGTTGAAGCTGTGACTCTAATATAGCAAGCTGAGCTCCAAGGTTTCTTTTCGGAGTGGTCTTTTTGTTGATGCATGTGCTTGTGACTCATCTCTACTTTAAGTAACCTCTTACCCATACTCTGGTTAATAGGTCTGATAAAATCTCATTGGTTCACCAAGTTATACTTAGTTATACTGTGTGTGAGATAGAATGGGGAGAGGAGAGGAGAGGAGAGGAGAGGAGAGGAGAGGAGAGGAGAGGAGAGGAGAGGAGAGGAGAGGAGACAAGAGGAGAGGAGACGAGAGGAGAGGAGAGGAGACGAGAGGAGAGGAGAGGAGACGAGAGGAGATAAGAGGAGACTAGAGGGAGAGAATTAGAGTTGTGCCTCTGAAGGAAGTCTCTCCCTGATACCATTAGTGATGCTTCTCTTCATTGTTCCAGACTATCTGACGAGAAACTTAAGGGAGGAGCTTGACTCAAAGCTCCAAGAGATGGAGTCTATCATTGTATGGAAGGCATGGCAGCAGACTGGTCCATGGAGGTAGGACCGTTTAGTCACTGATCACTCATCTCTCAGTGGATCAGGAAATAAAAATAAGACTTGAAGCAGGGGTAAGCTGCAATACATCGTCAATCTTGGGGGATTTATAGAATAGTACCAAAAGCCTCCGTGGCCCTATCGCTCTTGCCTGTTGCATGCATGAAAACCAACCAAACAAACTAGCGGTAATGTATAAAATAATTCAAATATGCTATAATCTCAAGATACACTGTGGTCCTGAATGATAGCTATAGTAAGTTCTGTCTGTTTCCTCCTCTGAGGCTGGGCCAACACTGAAGCCTACATGAGAGAAAGGAATGAAATAATCAGTTTAAACTTGTCAAGGGGTTTCCTGGCCCCAGTAATGAACAGTGATTTCTATATCATTTTGGCTTTTACCCCTCCCCCAGCAGTAAGTTTCCATTTCTCTGAAATCTAGCCACGTATTCTCTTTGCATGGTATGCCACAAAGAAAGTAGACTGATTTAGACACTAAGGCCAGCCAATGAAGCATTCACTTATTCTGTGCTTGAGCACCAACACAGAGACCCAATCTGCTCTCAAGGGGGAACACAGACAGTTTTAGACCAATACAAAAAGGAAGAGAGTACATCCCATGTTCATCTTTATGGGTCTGGGTTACCTCACTCAGAATAGTGTTTTCTATTTCCATCCATTTGCCTGCAAAATTCAAGATGTCATTGTTTTTTACCGCTGAGTAGTATTCTAGCATGTATATATTCCACAGTTTCTTCATCCATTCTTCCACTGAAGGGCATCTAGGCTGTCTCCAGGATCTGGCTATTACAAATAATGCTGCTATGAACATAGATGCTCACTCATATTCGGTTTCTAGCCATAATTAAAGGACATCAAGCCTATAAATTTGGGATCCTTGAGAAGATAATAAGAAGGTGAACTCCCAAAAAAAGATATAGTAATCCTCCTGGATATTGGAAGTAGACACGATCGCCAGGCAAAATTGGGAACTTGAGGGTTGGGCAAGACTGGGCCAAGGGAAGATGGGGAGAGAAAAGTGTGAAGGGGAGAGCGGGGGGAGCTCGGAGGAATGGGGTGCTTGGGATATAGGAAGGGTGGATATGAGAGCAGGGAAGCATATATCTTAATTTAAGGAGCTACCTGAGGGTTGTCAAGAGACTTGACCCTAGAGGGGTTCCCAGGTTTCCAGGGAGACACCCCCAGTTAGTTCCTTGGGCAGCTGAGGAGAGGGAGCCTGAAAAGACCAGTTCCTATAGCCATACTGATGAATTTCTTGCATATCACCATAGAACCTCCACCTGACGATAGATGAAGAAAATGACAGAGCCCCACCTTGGAGCACCGGACTGAGCTCCCAAGGTCCTGATGAGGAGCAGAAGGAGAGAGAACATGAGAAAGAAAGTCAGGACCGTGAGGGAACCTCCAGCTGGCGACAGATGGGGAAGGTGACTGAGCCCCACATTGGAGCACTGAACTGAGCTCCCAAGGTCCCGATGAGGAGCAGAAGGAGCGAGAACATGAGGGAGAAAGTCAGGAACGAGAGGGGTGCGTTCACTCATGGAAACGGTGGGACAGAACTAATGGGAGATCACCAACTCCAGTTGGAATGGGACTGATGGATCATGCGACCAAACCCATCTCTCTGAGTGTGGCCAACAGCGGGGGCTGACTGAGAAGCAAAGGACAATGGCTCTGGGCTCTGATTGTTCTTCATTGACGGGCTCTGTGGGAGCCTTCTCAGCTTGGTCGATCACCTTCCTGGACCTGGGGGGAGTTGGGAGGACCTTGGTCTTAGCATAGAGTGGGGAACCCTGATGGCTCCTTGGCCTTGAGAGGGAGGGAGGGGAGGTATGGGTGGAGGGGAGGGGAGGGAAGGGGGAGAAGGAGGGGAGGGAAGGGGGAGAAGGAGGGGAGGGAGGGGGGAGGAGGAGGGAAGGAGATGGAAATTTTTAAATATAAAAAAAAATAAACCATGAGAAGAAAAAAAAAAAAAAAAAAAGGAAGAGAGGATCACCAAGTGGGACTGTCTAAACCCAAGCTCCCTTCGAGTCAGTGGCCTCCCCAACTCTAGGCAGCTCCTCTACCGAAGAAGTTTGCAGCTCTAGCCAGCAAACTTTATTTTCAGTTTGATCTGAGCTTTTGTTCTGTCTTTAATTCTTTAACTGAGAGAAAAAAATGCCGACCTGCTAGCCATATAATTTTGTTCATAAAAATTAAAGAAACTTAAAACCCATGGTAAGCAAATGGGTTTTTATTGATCATTAATATTTAAGCACAGAAAGCTGTGACCTGCAGATACAGTTGATCTCATGAAAAAATACAAACAAATCCGGCTTCATAATTTTGAATAGTATCATTGTGAGATGAATGTAAATGGGAAATATCCAAACAAACATGGTGTTCAGACAATGGGCCCCATGGAGTACTCCAGTGATAAAATGTGAAGTGAGCACTGGATAACACAGTTAAGCTAAGGAACATGTGCAGTGATGCTATATGGAGAATTTCAGTGCAACAGAAACCTTAAATTGTGACAGGAGTATATTCTTGGAATCCAAATATAATTCCCCAGAGATCATTTGCTTGTTATATTCTTCCTCTAAGAGGAGGCTAAAAAAATACAGGAGGAAAAAACCTTTTCAAAATGCACAGTAAGATCTGCAAAGCGTCTTCACTATCTAACGAGGAGAAACCTTTGGGCAACACTATAAAATACTGTGTTTTATTTGGAAGTTCTCAATGTCATGGTAAAATGCTAAGAAGTGGGGCAAAGTTTTTTTTTTTTGGCTTATTTTTTAAACTAGGTCAGTGTGTAATCTAATGAATGAGTGATTTGTTTCACATGTAAAATCAGGACAGTGAGAGTCCCTAACTCCCTAACTAACAGTGTTACAGGAAGAGCCAAGTGGGCTAGCATGCTTAACACACGGGTCAGGTGTGGTGCATAAGCACACACACTGTCTGTTGATGTTGCTCTAATACTCAGTGTGTTGGTAAATTATAAGGGACTAGGTGGGTAGAAGGCTTGACTTGTAAGGTTTGCCAATAGGAGGTGCTGTAAATGTCCCATGATAGGCTGATGCCATCACTTGGCATGTCACTGAGAGTGGAAAACAAGACACACAAGATTGAACGAGTCTCATCACAGGATGCCCATTACACATAATAACCACCTCAAAAGTGGTGAAAATAGTTACATAATGAAGACACGATAAAATTTTAGTATTTATTATTGGCTTTCAAAAATTAAAAAATGCTTAATCGTTTGTCTAATTACAAAAGATAAGTTGAGTTGTGTTTCTCTATCTCAAATAGCTGACATTATTGCATCTCAAACATTTTGAGCACTAATGTGTCACTGCAAGTGCAGAATTCTGCATTTGATTGCATGTTCCTCATAGTAGTGGAAAATGCAGGCACTTTAAAGATATTGCATAAGGGCTGGGAAGATGGCTCAGTTGGTAGGCAGCCTGCCTCACTAGCATGAGAATGTGAATTAGGAGTCCAGCCCCATCTCCACTTAAAGCCAGACATGGAAATGCATCTTAAACACTGCATGGAGTTGGCAGTTAGGAAAAGACAGATCTCTAGAGCTCATTGACCAGCCATTGGTCCCTTCTAGCCGAGGAGAAGCACACACCCATCATCTCACCCCAGAAAGGGAACCCATGACAGACCAAAGTAAAAATTCCATTAAAGTTCAATAAGGTAAACTAAAAGGTTTTCATTGAGTTATTCTCAGGGATGTCATTGGGGCATTGCATTCTGGATCAAGGATGACCCAAAAGCAGTTGCAACACTGGAGAGTCCACTCAATCAAAGATAGACTTAGGAAAGCTGCAGCCCGCAGCTGTATGCACAGTTTGCAGACAGCTTTGCAGTCCAAAATCTCTCAGTCTCCTCTCCAACAGCTGTTTACTTCTTCTCTAAAGCAGGGAAGATATTTTTGAGAATCGTTCAGGTATCCACTTTCCCAGAAATGTACTTTTGTTTACCTCCTGAGTTTCTTAAGCTTCTCCCTTCCTCCTGGAGTGAGTGTGTAGCAAGAAGAGGCTGCTAACAAGACATTCAGAGAGAGACCCTGTCTCAAACAAACAAACAAATAAATAAAAGGGAAAATTATAGGGGAAGAAATCCAGGGTTGAATTCTTGTCTCCACATGAAGAATGTGTACACACACACACACACACACACACACACACACACACACACAAACACACCGAGTATACACATACTACATACAATGTTGTAAAATGTTTTCTTCAATATTAATATTAATATTAAATTTGTGTTTTTTTTATCTATTTCTCTCTCTTTGAAAATAATGAAATCCCAGCCACTTATGGAGTTGTGCATATCAAAGAAGGTATATTCTGCCTATGGTAGCCAATTTATGCAAAACAAGTATAGAGTTCTAAAAGAAAAAAAAGAACTGGAATTGTATATATCATAAGACGAGTCCATTTGACCCCCCCCCCCCACAGTTATGGAAAAGACATGATTGTTTATCAGACAATGTCTGATTCATAGTATATTTTTATATAAATAGATATTTTTGGATGCACTCTGTAAATTTTCTCCAGTAAAGTATAATTAGAATGCTGAAGGAAAAGATATCTAAAGCAAAGCGTTATCTATAAAATCTGAATTATGGAAAGTTCTGACAGGACTATGAAAGCCTGCTTTACTTTGGGTGAGCCAGAGGTTTTTACAACTTACAAATTCTTTGACAGAGTCGATTTTATGCTACCAGAATTTCAACAAGTTTTCATCTTGCTTTTTTAAAATCAACTCTCTTTTTCAAATTTGACATTTGTGTATTGCATTTATACCATTTGCTCTCATCATTACAACTTTTCCCATGTTCAGCATACCTTCTTCTCAAATTTGATATGGGATTTCCCTCTGTATGCTGTGATTACCATTAAGGAATAAAGAAACTGCTTTGGACCTATAGCAGGTAAGAACTTAGGTATGAGGGCAAGATAGAACTGAATGCTGGGAGAAAGAAGGGCACAGAGAGAGAAGCCTTGGAGCTGCTGGAGATATATGCTGGGAACTTTACCTGATAAGCCACAGCCACATCGCAATGCAATATACAGATTAATACAAATGGGTTAAATTAATAGCCAATAAGAAGCTAGAACTAATGGGCCAAGCAGTCACTTAATTAATATAGTCTCTGTGTGGTTATTTCAGGTCTAAGCTAGCTGGACGAATGGGAACCAACAATTGGTCTCCCTTCTCAAACACAATTTGATGGCTTCTTCTTTATAAATATGTGTGCATGTTTGTGTGTATGTATATATGAATAAATACATACATACAGCCTATTGATCCCACTTAATGTTGCTCATATTCTTATGATTTTTAGGACTGAACACTTGGTGCTGGATAGGCAATGAAGGCCCTCATCCCTGGTAAAGAGTAAATCTCCCTCTGGCAGTAGTTTTTAATTGCCTATAGCTCTTCATCTAAGGATAGTATCTTAAGGGCAGTTACCCCACCCACATTTGCATGACAACTGCTGTCATTATTCTTGTCTTGTTCAGGCAGCCAATTGTTGATCTCTCTCTCTCTCTCTCTCTCTCTCTCTCTCTCTCTCTCTCTCTCTCTCTCTCTCTCTCTCTGCAAATACCTTGGTCCTTCTAACTCTTACAATCTTCAAGCACTTCTTCTGCCTTGTTCCCTGAGTTTTAGGTGTGGGGGTTGTGTTGTAGATGCTTACGGGTACCACATGGTACCCATCGTTTTCAACATCAGTGAGAATAAAATACATTCCTTGGTGTATATATATTAAGGGTGATTTGATTTACAACTATTGCAGAGGATTCTGGATGGATCAGAGTAGAAAATGTTCAATTCAGGGACCCAATCCCTGCAGCCCTAGAAATAGCAGATGCAAATTTTCCAGCACAGACACTTTTCAGTTTCAGTTATTACTGTTGTTTGGGGAGGTGGTTTTGCTACAACTGCCAATTCCAAGAAAAGAAATGAGTTTTTAAAAAATGTTATGTTGGAGGGCAAACAGTAGAGCTGTTCCGTAATTGTGAAATGGAGGTAAAAGGTAAATTGGTAGCTGGAGGGGCATAGAAAGCTGAAAGGAAAGCACACGAAATAAAGTGTTATGTATGAGATTTATGAATTACCTGAAGCAAAGAGCACTATAAATATAGTGGATGGAAAGGTTTGATTCAAAATGATCTAAATGGGCAGAAACAAGAGGTATAAAACACAACGTAATTTCACAGGAACAGATATAAAGTCCTACATTTAGGTTCAAAGAGTTGCTTTTATATAAATAAAAAAATAGAAAACAGGATTTACAGCAGTTCTACTGAGAAGGGGCAAAACATGAAGTTTTGTTTAGTTTCAAGTTCAGTAAGAATGGATGGCATTGCACTGCCACTGAGAATGGAGCCCAACCATAAACCAGTGTGGCTCAGCTGATTGCCGTCGACTGTGTTCTGTGCTGACAATGTTAAATCTGGACTATTCCTTCTTCTTTGGGAGGCCCTATTTTAAGATGATGCTAATAAGTTCAGATATACTGTGTGAAATAAATAAGTACAATACTGTATCTTAAGAATGGACTGAATAAGCTGTTCTGCATTTTTCATATCAGAAGAAATGACTTCAGGGATAGGATTCCCTCCTTCATATTCATATTCATGTTCAGATGGTTCTGAAAAGTGAAATAAATAATTCAGACACCTAAAAATACAGAAATTTGCCAATGGGTAGAAATAAAAATGAAGTGAAAATAGTTTTGCAAAAGAATAACTTCTTCTTATGAAATGATGGATAAAATGCTGTGTACTTTTCTTTATTGAATGATAAAATAAATAGTAATTAGTAGGGTTATGAATAGCCATAAGAATTTTTGTATTCTAATTCCTGTTAGAAAATTACAATTACAATGTAAGTGTGTATATACTTGTGTGTGTATATTTATACTTAAGTATATACTATTCTAATATATAGTATCTAAGTATAAGTATATATTACCTAAATTTTATTTACTTTTTCAAATTTTATTTAATTTTACCTTTATATACATTTTCAAGTTTCATTTCAACTCCTTTATTGAGTTACATTATTTCTCATTAATAGCTATATTATACCTATAGTAAATAACAAACTGTATTATTTGGTGTTTTGGCATGTGTGTCTGCAAAACAGTATCTTAAATAAACTGAATGTACAAACAATGCCTGAGATTTCCTTTTGTCTAGAACTTTCTCACCTTCTACTGTTTAAATCACAAAGAATCAATGCTTTTCACTATTGTTTTGGAAACTCATATGACTATATTAAAGTATATATCTTTGTCTAGTTTCTTTCATTCAGTAGAATTATCTTTTAATTTGTTCATGTTGTTATGTGGATACTTCAAACATTTAATTGCTGAGTAGTATATTTAGCTGCAATAATTTGTTTATGTACTCATGAACTGATAAATACTTGTGTTGTTTTCAGTTTGAATATAAATGCACACTTTCATACTTGTTTAACTATCTCGGGTAAAGTGACTGGACTACATGGCATGTGACTGCTTATCTTTTAAGAAACTGAGAAACATTTTAACCCAAGAGAATTGTGCTAGCTTAGGTTTCCACAGACACCTGTAAGTGATCCTGTCTCTCTAGCTTCTGATTGGCTTATACTGACACAGACCTTCCAGGATGTATGACACAATAATTTCGATTTGAATTTCCTTAATTTATAAAGATGTTAAATGTTTTGTATATTGGCAAGTCATTTATATTGTTAAAGTGGTTTTGCATATTTTCTAAAAGTAATGTTTTTGTTACTGGAAATTCTGGACCCAATTCTTCCTTCAGACTTATCATGTACTATATACACTATAGTTTCGATTTGAATTTCCTTAATTTATAAAGATGTTAAATGTTTTGTATATTGGCAAGTCATTTATATTGTTAAAGTGGTTTTGCATATTTTCTAAAAGTAATGTTTTTGTTACTGGAAATTCTGGACCCAATTCTTCCTTCAGACTTATCATGTACTAATATTTTCAAATCTATCAGCTGCCTTTGATTTTTATCATAAAAGGAAAGAAAGCAGAGTTTAGGTTTATTTATCAATTTATGAATTATTTTTAGGATTTGTAAGGATTTTTATACTGTGTTAAGATATTTTAACTAATAAATACCCACAGTGATTTTCTCATGAATGTTATCTTATAAGCTTTATATTTATTTATTTTCTTATTTTTTTCCTCATATTTTTATTAAAAATTTCCATCTCCTCCTCTCCTCCTCCCCCTTCCCTCCCCTCCCTTCCACCCATACCCCCACTCCCTCCCTCTCCAGGCCCAAGAGCCATCAGGGTTCCCATCACTATGTTAAGTCCAAGGTCCTCCCAACTCCCCCTAAGTCCAGGAAGGTGAGCAACCAAACTGACAAGGCTCACAGTGAGCCCGTCCATGCTGTAGTGTCCAAGCCAATAGCCGTTGTCCTTGGTTTCTCAGTCCTCCTCCACCGTCAGCCACATTCAGAGAGTTAGGTTTGGTCGCCTGTTCCATCAGTCCCATTCCAACTGGACTTGGTGATCTCCCGTTAGTTCTGTCCCACCATCTCAATGGGTGAACGCACCTCTCCTGGTCCTGACTTCCTTGCTCATGATCTCCCTCCTTTTGCTCCTCATCAGGACCTTGGGAGCTCAGTCCGGTGCTCCAATGTGGGGCTCTGTCATTTTCTCCATCCAACGCCAGGTGAAGGTTCTATGGTGATATGCAAGATATTCATGAGTATGGCAATAGGATCTGGACATTTCTGGCTCCCTCTCCTCAGCTGCCCAAGGAACTAGCTGGGGGCATCTTCCTGGACAGCTGGGAACCCCTCTAGAGTCAAGTTTCTGCCAACCCTAGAATAGCTCCCTTAATTAAGATATATAATTCCCTGTTCCCACATCCACCCTTACTATATCCCAATCATCTTATTCCCCCAAGCTCTCCCCATCTTCCACTTCACACTTTTCTCTCCACATACCCCCATCCCATCCCACCCCCAAGTTCCCATTTTTTTGTCCGGCAATCTTGTCTACTTCCAATATCCAGGAGGATAAGTATATGTTTTTCTTTGGATTTACCTTCTTATTTAGCTTCTCTAGGCTCGATGTCCTTTAGTTATGGCTAGAAACCAATTATGAGTGAGTACATCCCATGTTCATCTTTTGGGGCCTGGGTTACCTCACTCCTACGTATAGCCCCAGCTGCACAGACATTAAGGGCAACATTGAATAAATGGGACCTCCTGAAGCTGAGCAGCTTCTGTAAAGCCAAGGACACTGTCACTAAGACAAAAAGGCAGCCTACTGACTGGGAAAAGATCTTCACCAACCCCGCAACAGACAAAGGTCTGATCTCCAAAATATATAAGGAACTCAAGAGTCTAGACTTTAAAATGCTAATTAACCCAATTAAAAAATGGGGCACTGACCTGAACAGAGAATTCTCAACAGAAGTTCGAATGGCCAAAAGACACTTAAGGGCATGCTCAACTTCCTTAGCTATCAGGGAAATGCAAATCAGAACAACTCTGAGATACCATCTTACACCTATCAGATTGGCTAAAATCAAAAACACCAATGATAACCTTTGCTGGAGAGGTTATGGAGTAAGGGGTACACTCATCCATTGCTGGTGGGAATGCAAACTTGTGCAACCACTTTGGAAAGCAGTGTGGCGGTTTCTCAGGAAATTCAGGATCAACCTACCCCAGGACCCAGCAATTCCACTCTTGGGAATTTACCCAAGAGATGCCCAATCATATTACAAAAGCATTTGTTCAACTATATTTATAGCAGCATTATTTGTAATAGCCAGAACCTGGAAACAACCTAGATGCCCTTCAGTGGAAGAATGGATGAAGAAAGAGTGGAATATATACATATTAGAGTACTACTCAGCGGTAAATAAACAATGACATCTTGAATTTTGCATGCAAATGGATGGAAATAAGCTTTATATTTAAAATTTAATTTTTTTCTTTCCTTTTTTTGGGGGGTTTCAGGAAAGAGTTTCTCTTTGTAGCTTGGAGCCTATTCTTTTTTTTTTTTGTATTGGGAAGGCAATTCAGTGAATAGTGAATACTGAATTTGCCTGTGTTTAATTTTCATACACTTTTATACCCCAATACAAAAGGGGGAAGGGAAGGCAAAAGACTGATTTAACATAACGAGAACAGTTACTGCTTCAATACTTGAGGCATCAAGCTATTATTTCCTGGTGAAACATCTGATATTTTGTGCAAGATATGCAGTGAATAATACCCAAGAATCCTGAAGTCAGCCATTCCCTATGTCAAATTTCCTGTTTGAAAATAAAGGAGCAAGAATAGGCTTTAATTCTCTGACCTTTGGTCAGGTGAAGCCGATCCACCTCTATGGGCCATTTTCACAGCCCAAACACCAAGTAACCAGACCCTAGGTCAGGGTATCTTGTTTGAAGCCACACCTGTTGTCAACAACTTTGAATAACCTTTGCTGGAGAGGTTGTGGGGTAAGGGGCACACTCATCCATTGCTGGTGGGAATGCAAACTTGTGCAACCACTTTGGAAAGCAGTGTGGCGGTTTCTCAGGAAATTCGGGATCAACCTACCCCAGGACCCAGCAATTCCACTATTGGGAATCTACCCAAGAGATGCCCAATCATACAACAAAAGCATATGCTCATCTATGTTCATAGCAGCATTATTTGTAATAGCCAGATCCTGGAGACAGCCTAGATGCCCTTCAGTGGAAGAATGGATGAAGAAACTGTGGAATATATACATGCTAGAATACTACTCAGCGGTAAAAAACAATGACATCTTGAATTTTGCAGGCAAATGGATGGAAATAGAAAACACTATTCTGAGTGAGGTAACCCAGACCCATAAAGATGAACATGGGATGTACTCACTCATATTCGGTTTCTAGCCATGATTATAGGACATCGAGCCTATAAGTTTGGGATCCTTGAGAAGATAATAAGAAGGTGAACTCCCAAAAAAGATATAGTAATCCTCCTGGATATTGGAAGTAGACACGATTGCCAGGCAAAATTGGGAACTTGAGGGTTGGGCAAGACTGGGCCAAGGGAAGATGGGGAGAGAAAAGTGTGAAGGGGAGAGCGGGGGGAGCTCGGAGGAATGGGGTGCTTGGGATATAGGAAGGGTGGATATGAGAGCAGTGAAGCATATATCTGAATTTAAGGAGCTACCTGAGGGTTGTCAAGACACTTGACCCTAGAGGGGTTCCCAGGTTTCCAGGGAGACGCCCCCAGTTAGTTCCTTGGGCAGCTGAGGAGAGGGAGCCTGAAAAGGCCAGTTCCTATAGCCATACTGATGAATTTCTTGCATATCACCATAGAACCTCCACCTGACGATAGATGAAGAAAATGACAGAGCCCCACCTTGGAGCACCGGAATGAGCTCCCAAGGTCCTGATGAGGAGCAGAAGGAGAGAGAACATGAGAAAGAAAGTCAGGACCGTGAGGGAACCTCCAGCTGGCGACAGATGGGGAAGGTGACTGAGCCCCACATTGGAGCACTGGACTGAGCTCCCAAGGTCCCGATGAGGAGCAGAAGGAGAGAGAACATGAGAAAGAAAGTCAGGAATGTGAGGGGTGCGTTCACTCATGGAGACGGTGGGACAGAACTAATGGGAGATCACCAACTCCAGTTGGAATGGGACT
This sequence comes from Arvicola amphibius, assembly GCF_903992535.2. Classification (NCBI taxonomy): domain Eukaryota; kingdom Metazoa; phylum Chordata; class Mammalia; order Rodentia; family Cricetidae; genus Arvicola; species Arvicola amphibius. The sequence goes on from NC_052055.2 coordinate 87,782,981, forward strand.
GATGGATCATGCGACCAAACCCGTCTCTCTGAGTGTGGCCAACAGCGGGGGCTGACTGAGAAGCAAAGGACAATGGCTCTGGGCTCTGATTCTTCTTCATGGACGGGCTCTGTGGGAGCCTTCTCAGCTTGGTCGATCACCTTCCTGGACCTGGGGGGAGTTGGGAGGACCTTGGTCTTAGCATAGAGTGGGGAACCCTGATGGCTCCTTGGCCTTGAGAGGGAGGGAGGGGAGGTATGGGTGGAGGGGAGGGGAGGGAAGGGGGAGAAGGAGGGGAGAGAAAGGGGAGAAGGAGGGGAGGGAGGGGGGGAGGAGGAGGGAAGGAGATGGAAATTTTTAAATATAAAAAAAAATAAACCATGAGAAGAAAAAAAAAAAAAAAAAAAAGAAAGAGTATAAATAAGCACAGACTCGTTGACCTCCAGTCAAGGATGGACAGGCTCACATCTATGGGCCTTCACAGAGGAGCAATCTAGGAAGGAGAGAAGAAGAGAGGAGATGATGAGGGACAAAAAGGGTAGAGATGCCAGAGGACATGGAAAGGAAGCAGGAGGTGCAAGATGGAAGAGACGTAAAAGCCATGAGGCAAAATGTAGATCAATAAAAATGGGGTAATTTAAGTAATAAGACTTAGTGGGACAAGACTAAGCTATAGGCCAAGCTTTCATAATTAAGCCTCTGTGTCTTTTTGTTTGTTTTTGTTTTTTTTGTTAGCTGGTACCCTGCCCCCTCAATCTATCTGCAGGAAATATATCTGGAGTCTAGAAGAAATAACAGAATTCCCAAGGTTCACATGAGGTGACTTTAGAGGCTGAGTGTGTACAACAATGGTAGAGAGACTCCTTGCAGTGTATTCTGAAACTCACCCTGTAGTCAAACTGGCTTCAAACTCAGAGATCTGCCTGCTTCTGTGTCCTGAATGCTGGAATTAATTGTGTGCACTACTACTGCCTGGAAATAATTTTCAAGTACATATTAAATATACTGTGAACAAAATAGTGAAGACTAAAATCCATTTTTTTTTACTCATATGTAGGTAATTGGGAAGTGCAGGATTATTTGTTGAAGAACTCCCATCCCTACTGAGATGCCTTTACATATTTGCTTTGTAGGGAACAAATTACACTTGTTTTCTGTCACTTTTGTCTATTTTTATGTTAGTATTAAATGTTGAATACAAATTTTATGATAAATAGGCCACTTTCCACCTTTCATTGCTACTATTGTATATTAAGGTAATTTTGATAACTATTTCATGCTCCTACATGATTTTTAGATAAACTTGTCAGTTTTGTTTAAATTGTACTGGGGTTTCAAGTTGGATTTCAATGAAGCAAGAGATCAGTTTTGTGGAAACTGTCATTTATAACGAGTAGACAGGTTTACCTATAAAGACATTATATTTTCCCATATTCAATTTCTTTACTTTTTCTCACTAATATTTTGTAAATTTCAATATGAGACTTAGCTGTATTATATTGTTTCATCTTTAATTATTAATGTTCATGTTCTTACTATAAATGACTTTTAAAATAATTTTAATTTCTAATAGTTTCCCATGTGAAGAAATTAAATTCATACTTACATTTTTAATATATACTACACTTTTTTGATGATGATAACCAACTGATTTCTTATGTCTGGCAACATAGTTCCTGAGAATAAAGACAATAGTTCATACAAAGTTCATCATTTTAGAAACTCTAAAGATACTCCATAGTTCAGAAAATTAACAAACTAATACTATAAAGTTCTAACTAACTTACAATGTTTGCTTTTCCTCTTACTCTGGCTGTTAGCTGTGGCAAATAAAGGTACTTTTTGAATCTCACACCCTGTTCCTATGCAGTACTAATTGGACTTGTATGTTCTTTTTTTCCTTTTTTAAAACATAGTACAGAAAGTTGCAAAGACTCTGTGTTGAAGGAGATCCTCAGGGAGCTGAACAAAGGGGTTGGGCTGGATATCACATAGACATCTAATAAAAGCAAATGACTTTTTCAATGTTCAGTGCTATAAAAGTGTCTTTATTATAGAATTCCAACCTGAAAATTAATATTAATGAGTCTTAGCAAAGATGACTGACACTGATTTGAAGCAAATTATTTATGGAAAAATTGTGTAAGTTTTCTTGTTTGTTTGCTTTCTGTTCTTTTTTCTTTTGATGACGGGGATCAGACAAAGGGCCTCTTCAGTGCTATGCAAAAAACCCATGAGGCTAACCCCAGGCCTCACTGCACTTTGATTTTCAAAATTATATTACAATATTTCCTAGAGTGATGTAGAAATGTCTCAGTGGTTAGGAGCATTAACATCTTTTCCAGAGGACTCTAGTTCTGTTCCCAGCACACAAATGAAAGCAAATGACTGTCTGCAATTCCACTTCTTATAAATTCAATTCCTATTATGGTCTTCAGAGGAACCAGGCACTAGAAAAACACATACATTCAGGAAAACATACAAGCAGGCAAAACACCCATACACATAAAATAATAAAATTAAAATTAATTCAAAACAATAAATTTTTTCTTGTTAAATTAATTCTTATACCCTTAAGAGTATGATATGCCATAAATATAATTTAAAAATAAATGTCAGAAACATATGTTCTTAGTTTAGTTGTGCTCATATTTTTGAAGTCCATACCTGCTAAAAATTCATAGACAATTACTGAAGCCAGGAAGTCCATGTTCAAGGAGATAACAGATGTAATTTCCTCTTTACCTTCTTGTCTGTCATGCTTTGGGTGGCTGGTGAAGCACGAGAGAGTTTTGGGGAATCTTCTTTCAAACTTACAACTAAAACATGTTTGACATGTGCATATATGTATTTATTCATGCTTACATCAGGTTCAATGTTTCTGTCTTCCAAACATTTATCCTTACCATGTCTTTATGATGATGACATGCAAAATCTTACAGATTTTCAAATATGTACCCAATTATCGCTATTTATCATTACTCTATTGGGCAACAGAGAATCAAGATGTAGTTTTCACATCTAATTCTAAGTTGGCAATGGTTACTTTTGCTACTCTTGTGGCGAAATCCTTCTGCTTAAGGGATACTCCGGCTCACAGCTCCAGAAGTCTAATATGTAAGTGCTTAACCAGCATGACAGTTGTTGAGTCATGGATTATGGTGTCTTTAGCTGACAGTGTAGCTTGTTCACACCATTGCAGATCAGGAAGCTAGGAAGTATGGCTGGACCCATTGAAGCAGAAACCATTCAAGGCCTGTCCCTGTGATCCTTATAGAATTTTTAAAAGTAGGCCACAATCCCAAAAGTTACAGAAGTTCCCAAAGCAGCACTGCAAGCTACATCCAGCTGTTAACAACTATGTCTGTGAGAGATATTCCAATGTCTTCTCACTGCCTCGGTCCCACTCCCCTGCCACTAGCAACTGCCACACTCAGTCAGCTCTAGGAGATCACCATTTTTGAAATTCAAAAATCAATGAGAGAAAAAAGAATTTTGATTTCCGCACCTGGTTTATTTCACTTAATCAACTGACTTCTGTCTGTGTCATCACAAATGACAGAGCTGTTTGTTTTTAAGGATAAATGGTATTCTAGTTTGCACATGCACACACACACACACACACACACACACACACTGCATCTATTTGTCATTTAAGCTGTGCTTCATAGTTATTATATAGTGCTCCAATAAACATGGAAATATAAATGTCTATTTAGCATATTGATTTCAGTTTATATTTTTAATTTCACCAGTAGCATGATTACAGAATCATGTGGTAGTGGTAATTTTAGCTTTTGAAGGATTTTTGTAGTTTTTCATGTCTCCCACCGTATACTTTATCACCAACAGTGTAAGAGGATTATCTCTACCACCTTCTCAGTTTTAAGGTCGTTGTTTTATCGCTGGTTTAATAATTAGATATCAGCTTCTTTACTAGATAAAAAGTAGTTAGTTGAGTCATTTTCACCGAAGGAAGAGAATTGGAAGAAATAGGGAATCAAAAAGGAAATAGATATTTAATCTTAAATGACAGAAAGATACTATTACAAAGTAGAATAAATCACTACAAGGTAAGAGTTACCTTGTTTTGTCCCAAGTTATCCTCTCACAATAATGATTGTTCAGGAGATAGTGAGGAAGAATATTTTATGCTTTAAAATACATATCGTACATTTTGAAAACTATGCAAAATAGAGATCATTCCCATTACAAGTGAGGAAACAATTAAGGATTTAAATAATTTACCAAAGTATATTCTACTTGTGAGTGTCATGACTGATATTCCTTTAGGAGCCTAATTTTAAATCCCAGTGCCTTCCCCATGTCTCACAGTATTTTTAAGACTCAGTTTTCAACTATGTGAACAAAGGAGTCTGAGTCAGATCACCCTTCAGCTCCTTTTCCTTTGCAAATCCCACAAAATGACACAGAGAGTCTTCTTTAAAGCATCTGTGTGACCTTAACACATGGGTAAATCAGGACAATTGAATTTCTACCTTTCCTTGTTAGCATCTCACTTCCTGGAATTCCAAACAGCAACATTTTATCTGAGTGTGATTTTAATCAATTGATTAAAACCTTTTTTTTCCTGTAAAGTAGTTCATTCAGGCAGAAGAAAGTCACAGATTTAATTTCTAATTCTAAAGTAGTGTTGCTGGTATATTCTTTCACGAACAAAAAAATATATACCTTATTCTTCAGTAGTCTGGCTCATATTTCTTTTATTCATATAATACGGAGTTCATAGAACAGTGCCTTTTATGACTACTAATTCACAACTAGTCATCTCAAGTTTCAAGTGGAACTCCCTTTTAAGAGTTCCATATTAAAATCTATAAAATATGACCTATTATTTTGTACCTTGAAAATTCAGCTGCAAAATTATAACTCCATAATTCATGATGAACTCTTTGCAACTTCCATGTCTGACTGTATATTTCAAGTAAGTTTACAGTAAAGGAGATGAAAATATTTCCAAATTCACTTTTGTTTTGGTGCTGTAAACTGCTCCCTTAATGTGATATTTTTGCCACAATGACGTAAAAATAAGTCATTTGTTAATAAGTAAAATCCCAATTGGAAAGTGATGCAAATTAGAAAATGAGAGTCACAGAAGATGCAAGCATCATTTCCTTAGACAGTTTTGCAAAAAAGCTTAGGAAATGAATTACAAATGCTAATTGAGGTACCTCACATGGCCTATAATGCCCCCCTTACAACCCACCATAATAGAAAATTCCTCTTGATAATAATGCCGTAAGTTTCATTTCCTAATTTGAAGATTATAATGATAGATATAAGTATTCAACCATCTGCTTGTACATCAGTTTGAATATGTTACAAATACCTTCTGAGTGATAATATTTAACATCTTTAACACCAGCACTCAGTGATTTGGAGGCAGCCTGGTATTCTTAGAAGGAGGATTCTTTGTGCCCTGGGACTATATGCCAGCCCATCTGGATTAAATGCTCTCCTCCCCTTCCCAAGCCACAAATTGCACATACAAAAGAAGAAGCTTCATCATTCTAACTATAGTAGTGTGAATGTAATTGGTCCCCATAGGCTCATAGGGAATGGGATATTTGGCTTTGTTGGAGTAGGTATGGCCTGTTTGAGGAAGTGTGTCACTGTGGAAATAGTCTTTGAGGTCTCATATATGCTCAAGTCACACCCATCATCTCAGTTCACTTCCCGTTGTGTTTAGATCAATATGGGGGACTCTTGACTCCAGCCCCATGTCTGACTGAACACTGCCAGTTCCTACCATGATGATAATGAACTAAACCTCTGAAACTGTAAGCCAGCTTTTTAAATGATTTCCTTTATAATTGCTGCTATGATCATGGTGCCTTTTCACAACAATAAAAGTGTTCACTAAAGCACCAACATAGGAAGAAAGACATTGCTTCCTCTTGACCCATTCACAGGTGGTCCTCTACCTGCAGCCCAGCCCATTTGCCATTTCTCATTGTATAGTCAATAAAATAAAAATAAATAATATTTAAAATATTTATTAACTCAGTAGGCCATTGTGAAGTTAGTAACAATTGGATTCCAGGCAGTGAGTTTTATGATAGCTTGGATAAGGTTATAGAGAATGCTGTGTCTAATATAAGAGGCACAACAGCTGGATGGTGGGGGCTCATGCCTTAAATCATAACATTTAGAAGCAGAGGCAGGTGGATCTCTGTGAGTTCAAGGCCAGCCTGGTCTACAAGAGCTAGTTCCAGGATAGGCTTTAAAGCTACAGAGAAACCCTGTCCCGAAAATCCAAAAAGAAAAAAGGAAAAAAGAATGCACAACGCACAACAGTTGCAGTCTCTATGGGGAGGTCAAACTGAAACTGAAAATTATCTGTTAAGAAGTTCAGAGAGTGGAAATCTAGGTAAGGAAAATAAGCGTGATGGTGCTAGAGCAGGAGAAATTCATCTATCCTGGAAGACAGAGAAAGGGAGATGTTTGAAGAGAATATGAAATTGACTAAAGCAACAAAGCATATAGGGCTTCACAATTCCTGGACTTCCTTTTTCTAAATATTCTTTGGAGCTGTTAAACAGGGAAGTGATTTAATCCCATGTGTTTTTCAAAATGATATTCTTTTGTGTATATTTATTGTATATAGCTACTAATTGTCATTTGTAGAAGCTTTGCTTTGACACTGAAAATCATTTTCTCCCAATCTCTAGGGAAGCTCACACTATTGGTTTCCACACGAATATCCAAATTGTTATCAGGTCAATACCTTCAGTCAAGGACCCTGAAACAAAATACATTGCAATTGCCTTAACTTCTTTCCAAACAAATCAGTCCCCAGAGAACAAAATCAGGTTGTATTGACTTGAAGTGGAAATGCCAAATATGTCTCAGAAGAATTTTCTACAATGTCATATGGTCATTTCTGGAACATCGTTGTGCATCTCTGTTTTCATCAGATGACAACAACACATGAATGTCAATTTCTGCTGGAAGAAAATTGATATTTCCATCTTCACGTGGTGAACCAACCACCCACCTCCCATCTGAAGGCCAGACAGCAAATGTTTACTCAGAGTCCCTTATGCTATGCTGTATCATTGTTCTAAAAGTCTCTCCATGTTTATGAACACAGCAACTAAAGCAAACCTTATAAGTCTGGGGCCAGACTTCCCTGTAATTATAAAGCCTCTGTTTCCTAACCACAGTGGCTATGAGATTTATGAGATTAATTGAGAAAGAGGTTGCACTTTAGAATACTGCCATACTCTGTCTGCACTAAACAATTAATGACACAAGAAACTGTCCAAAAGGCAAGAAGTAATGGAAAGACTCCTTTGCTCAGTAAACACTCTGGTATTTAGTAATCTAAGATTGGAGAGATGGTTTCCAATGTATCATTTTGCCTAAACTAAAGAGTATTTTCCAAAAAAAGAAGAACCTGGATGGGTTTCTTAACAAGAAGCTGAAAAAGGATCCTAATATTGTCAATGGGTGTCTAAAAGATGATACCACACAGTTTGCCCTTCAAGGGATATGTTGTGTTACACAGTAAAATCAGGAGCCTTTATTAGCCACCCTGAAAAAGATGATCACTTCTTATATGTTTAGGTTTTCTAAAAGACTCTGAAAAGTGACTTAATGTTTAATATTCATAAGTTATAAAATTACCCAGTAATGTTCAAAGCAACATCCAGTGGCGTCTGAAAGTAGTAACACGGTATTCATGCCTCATTTGTGCTTCATGCTGGTCTTCAATAAAGGCTAATTTATGCTGAATGCTCTCAGCCAAGGAGCTCAATACTTTGGAAATAATGTGGTCCCTAAATGTTAACCAGAACATGTTAACCAGGAGCATGGTGGCTCCTGCTCAGAACCCCAGCACTTGGAAGTAAGAGGATCAACAAAAGTTCAGGGGTTGAGTTCCAGGTCAGACTGGCTACACAGTGAAACCTTGTTTCAAACAACAAAATAGCTTAAGAATTGACAAAACGTTTTCCTCTTATTATTGATAAAGATATGTTTCCTCTGAGAGAGAGAGGTCTTAATGAAAGCAAAGGGCACAAACACTTTGTTTGATCTCTGAGATGCAGGACAGACAAGATGCAAATGATATATTTTTGGTAAGACTAGAGAGCAGGTCATAAATGCTCTTTAAAATGTAACTTCAGCCGGGCGGTGGTGGCGCACGCCTTTAATCCCAGCACTCGGGAGGCAGAGGCAGGCGGATCTCTGTGAGTTCGAGACCAGCCTGGTCTATAAGAGCTAGCTCCAGGACAGGCTCTAAAGCTGCAGAGAAACCCTGTCTCGAAAACCCAAAAAAAAAAATAAATAAAATAAAATAAAATAAAATGTAACTTCAAATTGCTCCATGTCTAAATGTTCTATATTTCATTTTTTAAGTAATGAAGCCTTCATTTTAATTCAATAATTTGAAAAAAGATATGATTTCAATAACATAAAAAATAAAATTAATTTAGCTTAATTGATTCCTTAAATATACATTCCTGCTAGAGCACAGCAGAGGTAGGGATTCAGCCATGCCAACACTCCCTAAAGGTTCTTTTTCCCAGAGTCAGCCACCATCTATAACTATTATTTAATATGTTGATTTATCATTAAAGAAAATGTGGTCAAGAGAGTTTATGAAAGAAAACACATATTCCCAAACATTTTATATTAATATAACTCTTATATTTTATTATTTTTACTGCAATGTATATAAATTATCTTTTAGATGTATGTAAAAGAAAATTTATGCCCACACATCACACACACACACATATAATGATAGAAATTATAGAAAGAGAAAATGAAAAGAAACTCAATATTCAATTCCTAGATGAAGAATTTCAATACATCTTATGTTATATAGAATATTTAATAAATTCTATTACTGTGTTTTGTTTAAACAAAAGCTATTATTGCAGGGACTTGTGAAGACTAGGAAGAGAATGTAACAGAAATTTTTCTCTTCAATTTTCTGGCACATACAGGGCCATAATACTCAAAAATCCAAACATGAAATACACTTAAGCTTATATTCTATTAAAATCTTAGTAACAAATATATGATTTTATAGAAATGAGTAAAAATGAAATCTCTGTATACATATACCTTGAGGGAATCTGATTTGCTTAATATAACTTAACTTATTTTGTATTCACCTTAAAAAGTCTGCAAAATTCTAACACTAGTGCTAGAGCTTTTTAATAAATGTATATTACTATATACATGCACACACATATGTGTTATCTGAAATCCAGTAGGCAGCATAGGTCAAATTTTCCCATAGAAAAAGGAGATTACTATGCTAACCTATGTTGTGAAACCCTCATGAACAAGATGAATAAGGTCTTAATGAAGTTCATATTCAGTTTGAAGTGAGAAGAGATGAAGCCCAAGTAAACACAAAGAAAACATTGTATTGTTTTTTTTTTTTTTAATTCACTGATGTAGAGCAAAACAGTTGTGCTTGACTGGGTGAAGAATAGGAGGCTGTTGCATACAAAGAGATCAATGTAAACTTCCCTGAAAGGTGATGCTAGATTTGAGTTCTGAATGCTGACTAGTAACTACTTTGTGAGGCTGCGAGAGAATAGCATTGTGACTGAGGATGTACAGATGTCTAGGGCTGGAAACTTCTCAGGTTCCCAAAGCATGGTGTGCCACATCATGGGCAATGCATGCTATTATGAGTATCCATGCTTAAGAGAAATCCTGCAGCTATTGCATAGGTACTGATCTAAAGATTCATCAGTACTCTTGATCCATTTGTTTCTCTATGCCTTACTCCAGCATAATTCTCCCAGGAGTTGCAACAAACTCTGTATCCCAGTTTATTTAAGTTTAAAAGTATTATTTAATAACAAAAGTTACCATGAGAGGAGATGAATGACCAAAGAATATGTGGTGTATGTATGTGTATATGTGTATATTTGTATGTGTGTGTATATATAGATACACACACATAAATACATACATACAGGGCCATACTACACACACACACACACACACACACACACACACATGTGTTTACATGTGGGTAATTTAGCTTAGGATAAAAGGAAAATTTGACGCATTCTAACAAAATGCACCTGAGGGTTATTATGCTAAATGAAAACAACCCAGCCAGCAGTACAAATGGTGAGTAGACTATTCTACTCGTATGAGGTGGCTCCAGTAATGAGACCCATAAAATGGAACATAGAAAGGGGATTGACAAGATATGGGAAAAATTAAAAAGTCATTGCTTTATGAAGATTTTGTTTTGGAAAATGAAAGGAATATTCAAAAGATATAATGATGTTGATTACATAACAGTATTAAGGAACTTCATGGCATAATGGAATACTTTGATATTGCTTAAATGATAGGTATGGATGTGTATATATGTACAAACATTATACATATATACATAACTTTGCTAATATTTGTATTCAATTAGTAACATGTATTCAATTAGTAGCATGATTTGAAGGAGAAAATGAAAAGATACTCTGTTGAAAAGATTTATATATTTATTTTATGTATATGAGTGCTCTATCTGCATGTACAATCTTATGCTAAAAGATGGTGTGAGAATTACAGATGATTGTGAGCCACCATGTGGTTGCTGGGAACTGATCTCTGACCCTCCAGAAGAGCATCCAGTGTTCCTAAGCACTGAGCTATCTCTCACCGCCCTAAAAGAAAATCCCAATATGAAATTCCCAAATGAAGAAATTTAAAATATACTTTTTTATAATTATGTGGGATATTTAATAGCATCTATAACTGTGTTTTCTTAAAGCAGAATTTATTACTGCTGTAAATTTATGAAAAATAAAAAGAGAATGCGACAGGAATTTTCCCTGCAAGTTTCCAGCACTATAATGACCATAACTCAAAAATCAAATTGTAGTTCTTTTTTTTTCCCGCCGGGAACCATGGAGGCTGTGCCGGAGAAGAAAAAGGTTCCTGCTGCACCAGGAACCCTGAAGAAAAAGAAGGTTCCTTCTGTGCCAGAAACGCTGAAGAAAAAGCGAAGGAATTTCGCAGAGTTGAAGGTAAAGCGCCTTCGGAAGAAGATTGCCCTGAAGTCGCTGCGAAGGGCCCAGAGGAAGCTCATCTATGAGAAGGCAAAGCAGTATCACAAGGAGTACAGGCAGATGTACCGGACGGAGATTCGCATGGCCAGGATGGCAAGGAAAGCTGGAAACTTCTACGTGCCCGCAGAACCGAAGCTGGCCTTCGTCATCAGAATCCGAGATATCAATGGTGTGAGCCCAAAGGTGCGCAAGGTGTTGCAGCTTCTCCGTCTTCAATGGCACCTTTGTCAAGCTCAACAAGGCTTCAATTAACATGCTGAGGATTGTGGAACCATACATTGCATGGGGGTACCCCAATCTGAAGTCAGTAAATGAGCTCATCTACAAACGCGGCTATGGCAAAATTCATAAAAAGAGAATTGCCTTGACAGATAATTCCTTGATTGCTCGATCTCTTGGTAAATACGGCATCATCTGCATGAAGGATCTAATTCATGAGATCTATACAGTTGGAAAACGCTTCAAGGAAGTGAATAACTTCCTGTGGCCCTTCAAATTATCTTCTCCACGAGGTGGAATGAAGAAGAAGACAACTCATTTTGTGGAAGGTGGAGATGCTGGCAACAGGGAAGACCAGATAAACAGGCTTATTAGACGGATGAACTAAGGTGTTGCCCATGGCATTTTTGTAATCTGGTCAGTTAATAAACAGTCACAACTTGGCAAAATAATCAAATTGAATTTAAGATTAAACATGTAACATATTTAAGGTTATATTCTAGTAAAATCTTTAGTAGTATACACATGAACTAATTTATAGAATTGAATTAAAATGAAAACAAGTATCTATCTATCTATCTATATATCTATATGTAAAAAGGAAATCTGATTTTTCAATAGAACTCAACTTTTGTATTCTACTTGAGAAGGCTGCAAAATGCTAAAAATAGTGCTAGAGCCTTTCATCAACATCATCACCATCATCATTGTTATTGATATGAATATTTTGCCTGGGTATAATTTTGTATACCACATGCATGCCTGCTACCTGAGCAGGCCATAACAGGCTGTCATATCCCCTAAGTGACTGATGGTTGTGAGCTGCTGTGTGGGTGCTGGGAATTGAAGCTGGGTCCTCTGGAAGAGACATCAATTCTTAACAACTGAACCATCTTTCTAGTCCCTGCTTGAAATTTATCATAATCTTTTTTTAAATTTATTAGATTTTTTTTAAAAATACCAATCCAAGTTCCCACTCCTTCCCTTCCTTCCCTTCCCTCTACACACCCTCACACCACACCCCCATTCAATCCTCAGAGAGTGTAAGGCATGTTGGTTTGTAGAAGGTCCAAGGCCCTCCCTACTATCAAGGTATCCATCCAAAAAGAATAGGATCCCAAAATGCCAGTACAGTCCGTAGGGATAAATCCTGGGGCTGTTGTCAATGTCCCCACAGTCTGCCCCTGCCATGCAACTGTCAACCATATTCAGAGGGACTACTTTGGTCCTGAACTTGTTCCTGCCCTGTCCAGCTGGATTTGATGAGCTCCCATTAGCTCGGGTAGATTGTTTCAATGGGTGGACTCTTAATGGTCTTGACCTCTTTGCTTATATTCTCATTCCTCCCCCTCTTCATCTGTACTTTGGGAGCTCAGTCCAATGGTTAATGTTACCCAAAGATATTTTATGTTATTTGTGGCTATTGTGAAAAGTGATGTTTCTCTGATTTACCTCTCAGCTTCTTTATCATTTGTGTATAGGAGGGCTACTGATTTTTTGACTTGATTTTATTTTTTGCCACATAACTGAAGGTATTTATCTGCTATAGGAGTTCTCTGGTAGAGATTTTGGGGTCACTTATATATACTATTATATCATCTGTAAATAACAAAAGTTAGACTTATACCGTTCCAATTTGAATCCCCTTGATCTCCTTTTGTTGTCTTATTGCTTTTGCCAAAACTTCAAGATCTATTATGAAGAGATATGGAGAGAGTGGACAGCCTTGTCTTGTTCCTGATTTTAGTGGAAGCACTTTGAGTTTCTCTCCATTTAATTTGATGTTGGCTGTCAACTTGCTGTGTATTGATTTTATTAAATTTAGATATTTTCTTATATCCATGATCTCTCGAAGGCCTTTATCATGAAGGGGTGTTGGATTTTGTCAAATGCTTTTTTAGCATCTAATGAAATGATCATATGGGTTTTTTCTTTCAGTTTATTTGTATGATGGACTACCTTGATAGATTTTCACATGTGGAACCAGCCCTGCATCTCTGGAATGAAACAGACTTGATCATGTTTGATAGTTTTTTGATGTGTTCTTGGATTTCATTTGCCTGTATTTTATTGAGTATTTTAGCATCCATGCTCATGAGTGAGACTGTTCTGTAATTCTCTTTCTTGGTTAATCCTTTGTGTAGTTTTGGTATCAGGGTAACTATAGCCTCAAAAAAGAGTTTGGCAATGTTTTTTCTGTTTCTATTATGTGGAACACTTTGAGGAGTATAGGTATTAGCTCTTCTCAGAAGTTCTGGTAGAATTCTGCATGAGGTTTTTGATGACAGCTCCTATTTCCTCAGAGCATATAGGTCTATTTAAATTGCTCACCTGATCTTTTTAAAATTTTGGTATATTGTATCTATTTAAAAATTGTTCATTTCATTTACATTTTCCAATTTTGTGGAGAATAGGTTTTTGTAGTATGACCTATTGATTCTCTAAATTTCCTCAGTGTATATATAATATACATATTATATATACACACACATATATATATACATATGTATATATATATAATATTTCCTCAGTGGGCTATATAATAAATTTGAGGTCAACAGGGGCTACATAGGAACATATTGTTTCAAGAAAAAAAGTAAGTGTAAATTAATTAATTTAATTCAATTGCTTGAAATCAGAATTCAGAAACAGAATCAGTTACTTCATTTCTAGTGCCTTGTGTTCTTAGACCAATTTACTGTATAATGTGCTCATATAATACACTCAAGGCTAATGTTCCTTTTCAACCTCAGAACAGGTATTCCCCAATTGTTTGGTATAAATTTCTATGTGAAAATACAGTTATTAAAGCAGTATTTTTGCCTTCAGTTATTTTCTAATTAGCATGCAATGCAATTGGTTCATTAAGGCCTTTTCATACACACTTGGTTCCTATGGATCTGACTCCCCAAGTCCTTCCTTTTTCATTTCTTGTCCCTCTCTTGTTGTTCTCTGTTCTCACCTCTAATAATCCCCTTCTGTTTGTATGTAATAAACATTCTATTATCTGCCTCACTTAGAATCTATTCATTTGAACCAGCCTAGTCTCATGACTAACACACATAGACATACAAACACACATACACGCTTACACTATAAACACATACTACATACAACACTCAAAAGCAGGGATTAAAATATTTGATTTGCTTATGAAAGACTTATTTTTGTCCCTATGAGTTTAGCTTATTTCACTATTTTCATGTGAAATCAGTAAAAAAACAACACTTTCATTGAAAATTAAGTTGATAGCTAGTTCTATCCATTACTATCTAAAAGTCATGATTTCATTTTTCTTTATGAGCACATTAAACTTGATTGAAACATTTGTAACTCCTTTTTATTGTCATTGTTACTAATTGTTGTTAACTTATTTTTGAATATCTATTTCTTTTATTTGTTGGTAGATATCTAGGCATCATCCATGTCTTAACAATTGAGATCAGTGTAGCGATAAAAATGCGCAAATATATCTCTAGTAGGATTTGGAGTCCTGTGAGGATATATCCAGGAGTTTGATGACTACTTATTATTAATTTGCATTTCTTCTTTTGAGAAAAGTTTATTGACTTTATTAGCTTATTCACTGAGTAGAAGATCAGCCATATTGGTATTTAATTTTGCAATTCTTTTTGAATCAATATATTTTCATAAGAAAGAGAGTCCCAAAAGAACATTGTTAGCCTCTTAGCATGATTGCTTAATAAACTTATTACCTTCTGCCTATAGTATAATTATCTGGATTATAGCAGTCATAATAATAGCTATATTGCAAGGTTTTATGGAAAAAGTAAAACAAGATAACAATTATTATGTACCCATACATCTTGAGATTTATAACATACTCTAAAACTGTTTTTTAGATATGAGATCCAAAGATGTTCTGTCTCCATAAAAATAACACATTTGATTCATAAATTTTATTTCATTTCTTCATATTTCAAAAAGACAACCCAGTTATTATTTTGGTTTGAATTTGAAAGGTCCCTCATTGACTCGTTATTTTAACAGTTGGACCTCCTTTGTAGTGCTATTTGGGGAAATTATATAAATTTTAGAAGATGTAGCCTACTGGAGGAAGTGTGTCATTAAGTGTGGGCTTTGAGAATTTTTATCCTCGCTCTACCTCTTGTTCTCTCTCCCATCTTCCTATGTGCCAATAGAATGTGGTCCATCATCTTCTTGGACATGATTTTCCTTTCTGATGCCATGACTCCCTGCACTGTATCTCTCTGGATGTCTAAGCCAGAATAAAATCTTTCTTTCCTAAAGTATTTTCTGTCAGAGTATTTTTTTTCATAGCAACAGAAAAGAAACTATAACAGAAATCATAGACAAAGATAATACTATTTCAACTTAATTTTCACTGAAAATGTTGTCTTGTTATTGATTTCACATGAAAAGAAACCTAACACAATATAATAATTAAAATAACCTGATTATACATTTGAATAAAATATAACTTGTGAGTAAATGTTCCTGAAGTGTTCAGAAGTTTTAATGATGTATTATAACTGACACATAGACTTGAATTTTTAATCTTGGCAGAGAGTTAATTCCCAATGTGGAAAAGTGCTAATAGCAGAATTGAATAGATTTGGTTTAGAAATAATACTATTCTCAGGTATTCGCAATTGAGTAATGGTGTCATCAGAACACTTAAGACGTATATATGTTTGTATCTGTAACTGTGTTCCACCATTTTGTTATTATTTCATGCCCTAATGTGGGATTATCAGCATACTTGTTGTCATAGTAAATTAGAAAATGTATCCCTATTCTATTTCTATTTTAAAATGCTGAGAAAATGCACATAAAAGTTACAGAGAAACTGCATTTTATAGAATGATTTTTCAGTGAGACCATAACAACAATGTTTTTATGTTCCTTTACTATAAGTCATGGAAGCACAGAGTTTAAAAATGGAGACCATTACAGAAAGTCACAACTAGTCATAAGGCAGAGAATGACAGATAGATTCTGGGGTACATATCCCCCAATAATGTAGCGAGGAGGCGAGCAGGCCTTGTCTTGTCACCTGGCTAGCTTTACCCGAAATAATAACACGGAAACTGTATTCTTTTAAACACTACTTGGCCCGTTAGCTCTAGACTCTTACTGGCTAACTCTCAGATCTTGATTAACCCATTTCTATTAGTGTGTGTAGTACCATGAGGTGGTGGCTTATTGGGAAGATTCTAACCTGCGTCCATCTAGGAGAAGAGAGCTATGGTGTCTGCCTCACTGCCTTCTTCCTCCCAGAATTCTGTTCTGTCTTCTCCACCTAACTATGTTCTGACCTATCAGGCCAAGCAGTTTTCTTTATTAGTTAACCAATGAAACAACAGATAGAAGACCCTCCTACATCACAATAATATATCTGCTGCATAACGTCTGCACCTAAGTATTAGGGAACATTGCAACAGAAGATGTTGGAAGACTGGAAGAACCAGAAGTGCAAGATGTCTGCTGAAATGTTTCTTGTAGTCAAGACAGGAAAGCTGTAACCATGAAGTCTCAAACATATGGTAGGCTAAACAAGATTTGGACAATGAAAATACAAGTCTACATGCCTGCATAGATTAAGGAAATATCACCAGTTATCACCCTATCTGAAGAGCTATTGACAATTAATGACTGCTGAAAGAGAAAAAAATAATCTTCTTCAGGGTTGAGTTCCCTAACTGGTTATCCAGTACCAATGCATCAGCTCTAAAAGCATATACATCACAACAACATTAAACAGGTTGTATTTACATATTTATATGCTTGTATGCACATAACAATAATAATTAAAGAAAAATTTAAAATGGAATGTAAAGTAGTGGGGGCTGTGTGAGATTATACTGGAAGGGATTTGGGGGCAGAATGAGGGTGAATATGAGCAAAATACAATTTATGCATATATAAATTTCTCATAAAGTTAATATACTGTTAGCGGAGGCCGCCTGTTTGTTTGGGGTATCTCACACCCGAAATAAGTTTTCCTGCCTAGTTCTATTTCTGCTAAGCCTCTGGAAGAAACATCTATTCATTAACCAGTAAAAGAAACACACATACAGAAGGACTTCCCACACCAATAAACATATCACATTTTTAACAAAATATGTAGGCTGACAAGATATCTCACTGGATAGAAGTGCTTGAGTCCTGGTTTCCCCAAAGTAGGAGAGAATCAACTATTAATTGTTCAGAAGACTCCTAGTTTTCTGAAATCCACAATAATGGGACTCATGGATTTTCACATACAAACAAATACAGACACACACACACACAATTTAAAAAATGAAATATGTGAACATTTGTCATTACTTTCCCATGACTAGACATATAAAATATATTCCAAAGTATTTGCTTATGACCATCTCTTGCTTCCTGTTTAATTCACTGAACCTAGATTCTTTGCTTCACCTTTACCTGTGTAGCTGCTGTTTATTATTTTTTTTTTTTACTGGGATCCAATGGATTTCTGAATTCCATCTTGGGCACAGAGCATCTCTTGCATAACTAAGTGTTTTAATAGTCCATGTTGAGCTGCTTCTGCTTCATCATGTTTGCATTAAAGAAACATTTCCTGATTGTCAATAGCACTGTGGAATATGGATTAGGTTGTGTTTTTAAAAGCTCCAAAACGATATTGGGAAGATTAATGTACATCACAGAAACACTAGAGACCGATTAAAAGGCAACAAATCAGTGGGACTATGATTGTGTGGCATAATCAATATGTATAAGAACTGGGAGAGTGAAAATTGAGGGAGAATAATCTGAGTAATTAGATCTGATTACATTTTGAGATAATAACCCTGATCATGCCCTGGTGCTTCCACAGGTGCTGTTTGAGGTTATGAAGATTTGGTTTTCCTGTTATGCACACATGTTGAGTACACCCCAGTAAAAGATGACCTCATTTGACTGTAAATTTTTCTAGCATTATTTCCGTCCTTGTGACTAGGAACTGACCATATTTTTAGTTTTGGGTAAATGGTATGCTCATAGTTTATGTTTTTACACATTAAAATAGGTCAGGTAAAATGTTTGGAGCATTATAGATGGAAATAGTCCATTATTATTTGACTACTTTTATCACTGAATTGGAAAATGTAGATTAAAATGTATTTCTCATATTAAGTGCCAACTGTGTGGGAAAGCAGACACTCATTGTTATACACACAGCAATTTAAAAATATATTGAACTGCAATAAATAAAAGAGCTCAAAATAAACGTATTTGCTGCCTTCTCCCTCTCTTCCCACAACAGAATTCCATGTGTATTTGACTCTAAAGTGGCTAATGTTAGCATGCAAGCTACAGTGTCACAGAAAGCTATGGAGTAAAATTTCTTTTAGAGGTATTTAGGTATGTGGTTTCATTTAGATCTTAATTTTATTTATTTTGTTCATCTTTAATACTATACTAGATTCATCAGTGTTTACATGTGTCAAAAGGGCTGAAATATAATAAAATAATATTTAAATATTATCTTTATTTTATATAAGAAAAACCAAAGAAAATCACAAATGTTCTTGCACAGTACTGAATTGTATGTATAATTGTCTTACTTCTGAAAAAAGCAGTTTGGGCTTATTTTTCATTTGTTTTAATTGTTATCCTTTAATGCTTTCATTAGTGTTATGCAAGGGGATAGTTCCATACTTGCTATATCTGAGCATAACTTAAGATGTATCTTAGATGTTTGATAATGCACTATTATTATTTTGAATTATTTGATTTATAATATGATTATCATCTTTCAAGTCTACTGCCCACTTTTATTTTTTAATTTCCCTGCCCATTTGCATATTGAGTTTTTAATCTTAATTAATTTAGATAGCTAACTTTCTTTATTATCTCAAGCTGATATTTGTCTTAATTTCACTGTATTTATTTTATTTAGAGGGATTTAATCTTAAAAAATCTAACTTAGCAGATAACTTATTCTATAAACAGCTTGCTTTCCAGAGAAACAATAAATATGTCTTCTACTAATATATTATATTAGCCTCACAGTTGAAGAGATGGTTCCACAAACAAATAATTGCTTTTATTTATATTTTAAAGTCGAAAATATCCATGAAGTTGTAAGCTTAATGCACGGTAAAGTTACAGAGGAGCAGACCAATTCCACAAATGTTAGAGACTTACCAATTAGTGAATTAATGAACAAGCTAGCCAAGCATGGTTACAAATGCAGGAGGCCAAAATCACAAAACGCACTTGAAAAATGTATTCAGTAGCATGTGTTTGACAATGCTTCGGGGCAGACTTCTAACATATTCTGTGAAGGTAGTTCAGTGTGAGTGATAATGAGGTCTCACCCTAGTTCCCAGCTAATGATTTGTTGCTGAGAAATGGAGGCAGACTGCTGGATGTTCGAGGAGAATTACAGGGTTTGCAAGCCAGAGACATGACACTTAACTGGCTTCTCTTGATAGGGCAATGGTTTCATCTTTTTTGAACACGATGCAATTTTAACACTGTTATTTTAAAAGTCTATGCTGAAGCTTCAGGGTCACTATAACTGTAAATGAAATGTTAATGAATGAAGCGTACTCAGTTGTCATAAGGAAATCTACCTGTGATTTCACAGAAAAGTAACTCAAAAGACAGCATTTGCAATTGCAAAAGCTATAAGGTTATGTACTCAACACCTATTTTGTTTTTCTAATTAAATGAAACACAGTCTCCAATTCTACATCTATGACATCAAAGTATTTGCATGAGGACTAATGTGTTGTCATAAATTCATAAATAAAATAATTTAATATACAATTTTGGTTGCATTAAACTTTTGGGAAATCCATTTTACAATGGATTCCAGGACAGGCATTGATATTTGTTTCTGTAAAGGATTCCAGAAACTGAAGTTAGAAAGAATTTTGTAAAACTGTGACTCATTCAAAACTTTTCTGGGAAAAGGAAGGATTGTTTTGTAAGAAAGTTAAGATGGAGACTCAGAAAAACAGATGAAGCAAGTACCGTGCCAGTATGTTACATGTGAGAAGTCTGTGTGCACCTCCTCTGTATGCGCCATCACACACGTACATCTCTTCTAAAACACCACATTTATTAAATTTTAAAATATGCTTAGCAAAACAAATCAATGAGAATCAATATAAGGATATATCTTTAAAGCAAACTCTGAATATAAAAATATACTCCTTGTGAAGAATGTTGAGAGGTGGGCATGCTTATTTCACATAAGAAATGTCAATAAAATTGTAAATGTTTCTTCCACTCTTAGAATTTTACTGTTTTCCAACTTTTTAATACAATATCTGTTTTTATTAGTGCATCCACTAGTCTCTTCCCTCTAATTATGCTCCCATCACTCCCACTACTATTCCTTCCCAACTACATATCTATCTCTGGTTTTGTTTGTTTTGAACCCACTGAGTCTACTCAGTTTTACTGGTATGTATATGTTCATCTACTGGATATATAGATAGCCTCCTTCTCAGGCATATATAGCTTGAACAAAACTGTCTTCTTCTCCAAGAATCCATCAATTGCCAATAGGTCTTCAGCTATGGGTGGGACTTTGTGGCCTCATCTACTCTCCTTGCTGGGGTATGTTCTTGTGTGTTTCTGTGCAGGGCTTGTGCATGCTATTACAATCACTGTGAATTCATATGTGAAGCTTGCCTGGTATAGCTTGAAAATGTGGTTTTCTTATAATTATACATCCCATCTACATTTACAAACATTTACCTCTTCATCTGTAATTCTCCCTGAAACTTAGGAAAAGCACACAAGATGATAAACATATCCAGATATCTTACTTACTTCATCTTGACCAGTTGTGAATTTCCACCTTAATTGCTATCTACTGTTAAATAAAGCATGTTTGATGAATTTATTTAACAGTATGATGACTTATCAAAAAAGAATAGTTGTTTCTGATCTAGGGCTTATGAAAAATCTAGTAACAAGTGAGATTAATGGTTAATTTTATTTTCTAGTAATATGTATAGTGTCTTCTAGAACAGTGAAAAATAACAAGCAGAAATGAAGCTTCCAGACCAGTAAATGTTGGGTTTCTCCATGTCCAATATTTCAGATATATTGATATTTTAAGCAGTAGGGTTTCACCATCAATTTTTCAAGAGTAATCAAGAGTAATGATAATGTTGGGAACCTATGGTACCCCACTGAGCAACAACTCAAAAAGAGGCAAAATATTTCTTTTTGTTTGATAGTCTGTGGTCTCTAAAAGGGGTGTCACCACCTTATCTATATCATAGGATAAGTCCTTTTAAATTTAAACTACATACATGCGTGTGTGCACACACATGTACATATACATGTGTAGAAATGCACATATACAAATATGTACATGTGTGTTGTGCTTCTGAAGCAGTGCATTTTCTTAGGACGTTCTCAAGGTCTTTAGTGTAGTTATCCCTCTCCATAGCACTGACTCTACCCTGCCCTAACATCTCCTACTCCACTCGCACTTCCTGATCCATTATTCCCCTTCTCCCTATTTGTACCACCTGTGCTCCATCTCCCCTGTCTTGAAAGTCTGCCCCCATGGTTATGTATCAGTTTCTGACATCCCTGTGTACTCTAATATAGACATATATATCTAAATATTGAAAGTTAGCATCCACACAAAAATCATGTGTCGTTCTGTGTCTAGGTTACCTCACTCAGAATGATTGCTTCTGTATCTATCCATTTGACTACATATTTCAAATTTTTATGTTTCCTTAACAACTGAATAAGCTTCCATTGTGTGAATGTACCACACTTTCATTATTCATTCATCAGTTGATGGACATCTCAGTTGTTACTATGCTCTGGATCTTATGAATAAAACAGCAATGAATACTGATGAGAAAGTATCCTTGTAGTAAGATGACCATTTTAACAGTAGCAGTTATGAGTCTGACTTCATGTAGTAGCTTCCTAAAGCGTATACATATATGAAACATTGTGTCCTAACACTAACCAAGAAGTTTCTTGTAATTAATACCTGCTGGTAATGGGAAAATCAGTTTTCTCTAGTGGACTGTCACATTTCTAGGTCCTGCTCCATATCTAGGGGTAGTTGGCCAATACAAAGTGAATTCTCTGTTGTTTGTTTGTTTGATTGGTTTTGTGGCATTCTGTTTCAGTTCGTTTTGTCTTCACAATTTTCTGTTTTATTGACTTTTTGTTTGCTTTGATTTTTATTTTTGTGGTTTGCTTTTCTTGAGAACGAGAAAGATCTGAGAGGACTTTGGAAAGGATAAATACGTGATCAAAATATATTATGCGATAGTAATTTTTAAAAAAGTAAATGTGAATCTTTATATTTTAACTTTTAAATTTGTTATTTTGAGAATCCCTTTCCCCATATTTCCACTAAAATATTTTTTAGCAGAGAATTGGTCTTACAGACAATACCAACTGAATCCACTATATAGCCATAATACAATTTACAGCTGAGTTTTATAAACTGAACTTAATTAGCAATACAGTTTTTATGTAAGGAAATGCAGCTAGTTTCTGTGCTTTCTATAGTTCAGACAAACAAAAACAATGAAATTGGACATTTGTAGCTATCCCAGTAATTTATTAGAGAGAAAACTTTAATTTTTATATATAGAATATTTTATATATAGGAAAACAGAGGTCATCCAAATGGTAGAGAAACTTAGACCAAATGTTATAGAACTGAACCTAAATTAAGTTATTTCAGAAATACACTTATCCTTAAGAAGATTAATCATTGGCCATAAATGTACATAATTTTGCTTATGTAACTAAATTATGCACCACACTTTACATGTATAAAGAGTACCTTTATATGTAGTTTGGTGTGAATAACATGCATCTATATTTTCAAAAAAATAAATATTTCCAAGCTATTTGTTTTAAGCCCATTTTCTCAACATTAGACCACATTCTAAGATTTATACAATTGACAGAAATGTAAGCCAATTTAAAAGAATATTTTATAACCCTGAGATGACATTTTCCAATTGCCTAAATGTGCAAATACCATGCCTCAGTTCATTTGATTCCTATTTGTCTTCATCAGTTTTTCTTATTTATGTTTCACAATCCTTTAAATTTTTCAGGTTTAGTGCCATTACCACTTTTAAGTGCATCATTAGTGTAAAAGAATAACTATAGTTTTTTTCAAAGGTCAAAGTCTGCATTGTGCTTCTGAAAATTAGATCCATGACTAAGAATACTACAGAGACTTAAAGACAGTGGTTTCCTCACAGTTCCAGTATCTGATCTGAGAATCAGCACATGCACATGTGCTACTCGGAGCAAACCAAATAAACTGAAATCAGTGACCATATGTAATCATCGCTATTACTGAGCTACAAACCCTGAAACCCATAGCAATGATCTGCCTGCAATATACTGGTACAAGAGTATCACAAATGTAATGGGAATGACCCACCACTTCTTATGGGATTTGACATGAGGAACAGGCTGCCTAGTCTTCTCTCAGATAGCAGGCCTCCATTTCAATTTTCTGAGAATGAGGAAGAGACACAAAGGACAATCAGTCTACCATCCCCAACAGCAAGAAGGAGGCCTGGTAGGTGCAGTGCTAGGCTAGGCCAGGCTGGTGCAAGTCTCCACAATCAGTAAGCTAAGTAAATAAGGACAAAGGCTGGGGCTTGTCCAGGTCTGCCCAAAATAGAAAACGATAGCCCTGACCAAGCACTGACTAGCCCTTGTCTGACCAGTTATAATGCAATAATATGATTGCTACTTGCTTGATATAACCTCCTTTTTGCAGTTTTTCAAAGAAGCCCGTGAGCTCTTCTCGGGATCACTGCCATCTTGCCTTTATGTAGAATGGTTGACTCAGTACGCTGGAATAGGAAATGCTTTTGCTGATTGCATGCATGGATGGTGGTCTTTTGTGGGATTTCTCCAAGACCCTAACAGAACTCATATTTCGCACTGTTCAAAGGCCAAAAGTCTGAGACCACATGATCCAGTTGTAAGGACAGAATAGACTGTTCTGCATAGTTCATACCTGAAATCCATCTTATTATTCATCTTTCTATACCTCTCTATTATTAATTAAATTTCTTTGATCATATAAATTTATAGATACAAATTTAGCAATTTGATATTTCGGTGCATATATAGCTTATTATAATACTGTTAAAACTAGTCAGTTCTTCCTGGAGTCTTTTCCTCCATGACTTAGAAGTGCACAGTCCTTGCTGTTATCTGTTTGCATGTTGCTGAACAACAGCAGCTCAAAATATTTTGCACTTACCTGATTGTAAGTTAGTAGCCATTACCGAACCTTTCCCAATCACTTTCTCCCCTATTTGCCCATGGTCTAGGAATCAAAAATCTCAGTTTCTACCAGTCAGCCTTTTCGATTCCATCGATGAGTGAGACTATGATGCAGCCCTGTAATTCTGCCTCGCTGTGTCTTTTAACATAATAATGTCCAGTGCCAACCATGTCGTCACATGAAACACCTTTATTTTTGCATGTTGTTTAACAGTATTCTCCTATGTAACTGATTTTATCTATCTGTTCATCTCTTCTGGGGCACAGGTTGTTTTCGCTCATGGCTTCTGTGACGGTGTTGTCATGAACACGAAAGTGAAGAGGGCTCTTTGAGATGGATGTTTCATTCTCAGGGGCAGATAGATAATAATGGGATTGCCAGGTCATATGGTAGTTCTATTTCCGGCTCTTCGAGAAGGCTCCATGCTGTTTTCCATTATGTCTGTAGTCATTCACGTCCCTCCACTTAGGGTAAAAAGCTTCCCTCTCCTCCAGAACCCTGCTAGTGCTGGCTACGTAATTGTTTTGCTTCTGGCCATTTTTACTGACACAAAGTAATGCACATTACTTCAGTGGTTAGTGACGCTGATGATGCTTCATTTACCTGTTGGCCATTTGTACGTCTATTTCAGAGAAATATTCCATTTTAACGGATCATTAATACTAATTTGTTTTGAGTGTTTGGAGTGGCTTATACATTCTGGAGATGAGTCTCCTGTTAAAATTATGTATCACAGATATTCTTTTCCATACTTGAGGCTGTTTCTGAATGATGATCATTCCCTTTACTGAGAAAAAGCTTTTGAGTTGCATATAATCCCATTTGTCTGTTTTAGCTTTGGTTTTCTGTGTCAGAAGTATATGGTGTCTTTAGCAATGATGGCTTAGCATAAAGTTCTGGCAGGCAGCCAAGAATAATGCAATTTCATGTATGGTTTGGAGAAGGCCATGGAACCCAAACCCCTTGCAACAGCTCAAAGGGCTAAGCCTTATGCTTAGCTCTCTTAAATGACACAGGGCTTTATTTGAATTTGACTCCTAAGAAAACATCATCCTTCCATGCAGAGTAACTCCAGTTAAACTATATAATGTATATTTTAAGACATTTTATAAAATAGAACTTTTCCTATGTCTTTAATCCATTTTAGTTGATTTATCAACTGGTAGAAGATGTGGCCTAATTTCATTTCTCTGCATATGGATATATTTTCCCCAGGGGTTTTTATTGAGAAAGGTGTGCTTTCTCCAGTGTTTGTTCCTGGACTTTTATAGATAATCAGTTAGCTTTAGATAGGTTTATTTTATTCAAGGCTCTACTGTGCTTTGTTAATCTGGTTTGGAATGCTGGAGAGTAATACACTGACAAACATGCATTTGCAGAGTATTATGAAGTCCTTTAGTATAATGCCTTCTTTTTTCCTTTTGCTAATGTGATGTTAGTTATTCAGATCTTCTCGTAATTTCATAGAAAATTCTACAGAGGTTTTTCTAGTTTGATAAAGAGTATCATTTGTATTAGGATGTGGATTTTAATGAAAACAGAAAGCCTTGCAGCATATAGATATTTTGATGACAATGATTCTTCTAATTAATGAACTTGAGGTGTGTGTGTGTGTGTGTGTGTGTGTGTGTGTTTGTGTATGCACAAGCTCTTTTGTATAAATTTAAATGTGTTACAAAAATTTTATACTAAACACTGTATTATAAGATTTATTGTGTACCTATCATAAATAGACTTGCTTTATGGTTGTTTCATATAATTCACATTGATATTTAGTGATGCTATTGATCTTTATCATGTTTACATTTAGCTATAATTGAATAATGATTGTTCTAAAGTGACAATTTTACTAATTTAGTCCTTTGACAATGACATACATCTATGTAAACAGTCTGATTACTCTTTCCTTCATGTTTTACGGTTTCACTTTCATCAGAATCAGCCCACACTGTACCCTAAAAGTCCCTTTCTCAGATCCATGACTTTTGGGTTTGCTTTATGACCAATGTATCTTATTCAGAGATGCCTGTGTGATCACTGGGTTGTATTGTGACTATCCATTGGAGCCTGGTGTGGTCATCAGTGGTTACACAATTGAGAACATTGGTTTCCATCTCCTTGAATCCCTTGAATCCATGATAAGCAAACATAGCACTGAGAGGGAGGGTTTCTCTGATCCCCTTGTCCATCCAAGCTTGACTGTTATTCATTAGCCATTCACGTTTCTTCTGTGGAATATTCTCTTTTCAGATCTACAATATATTTTTAAAGTTGCTTTGTTTCTCTGATGTTTATATTTTTTGTTCTTTGTGTAATTTGGGTATTAATCCCTTTTCAAATGTATAGCTGGCAAATATTTCCTTTTTCTGTAGTCTGCCATCTTTTCACTTGGTAAGATTTTTCCTTTGCTATACTTAAGCTTTTTAGTTTCATGAGATCCAATTTGTCAGTTCTTTTTTTTTTTAACTTTTGTAAATAGTTCTTTATTGATTTTTTATTGAGCTCTATATTTTTCTCTGCTCCCCTCCTTGCTTCTCCCCTCCCCCATCAACTCTCCCCCAGGTCCCCATGCTCCCAATTTTCTCCATTTGTCAGTTCTTGCCTTTATTTCTTAAGAAAATATAATTTTATTTAGAAAGTCCTTACCTGTTCCTATATGTGGTAACATAGTTCTTCTCTTCTAGCAAGTTTTGGATTTCATGCTGAGTTCTTTGACCTATTTGGAGTTAAATTGTGTGCAGTGTGACAGATATGGTTATAATTTCATTATTTAAATATAGACATTATTTAAATATAGGTTCCAAGTAGCATTTACTAAAGATACTGTCCTTCCTACAGTGTCTATTCTTGGCATCTTGGTCAAAAGTTAGGTGGCTATAATTTTATGGATTTAAGATCTAGTTTCTTCTATTACATTTTCCTATGTGTCTGTTTTATTTTTATTTTTATGCCTGTTTTATATGTTAATTGTATATATTGCCAGTCTGGATTAAGTGTTTATTAATTCTAGGAGTTTTCTGGTGGAATTTTTTTCTTTCTTTCAATGATAGAAGAATCATACATTAAAGGGAAATCTAAACATAAATTGGAAAAGAAGTCAGAGTATCCATGTTTGTATCAATATCAAATATCAACTTGAATCACTAATTTTATGTTTTCACATTGGAATTCTGTAGAAGCTAAAATACTAGAACCAGGGCTTTGGGAAAAGGATGTATTAAGGGAGAAGAGATTAGCTAATTTAGCTCATATGAAAGTAGGCATGAAGAATACTGGGATTCAAAGCCATAAATAGTGTACGGGTATGGGAGTAGTGGAGCTAGAGGGCTAGAGGCTAATGAAAATGAATGGGACATGGAAAAGTCAAGTAGGAATCTAACCAAATATATATAATTTATTTAAGATCATTGCTTCCTCATTATTGGTTCAAAAATGTTCATATGGACTCTAATCTCTAGGGGTACTGGAAATAGCTAACCACTAACAAAACTTTTGGCACTTGTAGAAGTTGGCTAATTAAATTTACTTCTTGAGAAATATTCATGGAATTTATAGAACTGTATAGAGATAGTTTAAACACATTTTTCATGTACTTCCATATTTTAGTTCTATTTTTATAAGTGCTATAGTCGTTATAAATTTTAGGAAACAAGCTTCAAAACCTAGGTTGTCGTAGCAAAAATTATTGTTTTGGGATGAAAGTCTGAAAGAATAGAAAATCTGTAGTTTTTAGTGGCACGTAGAAACTGCATAGACATGTGCTTTTTTGTGTTAGTTACTAGGGAAACATAAACATATGCAGGTAAATTGTGCAAGAAAACCATTGCAAAAGAAATAGCAGTCTGGTGCTCCAATGTGGGGCTCAGTCATTTTCTTCATCTATCGCCAGGTGGAGGTTCTATGGTGCTATGCAAGAAATTCATCAGTATGGCTATAGGAACTGGCCTTTTCAGGCTCCCTCTACTCAGCTGCCCAAGGAACTAACTGGGGACATCTCCCTGGAAACCTGGGAACCCCTCTAGGGTCAAGTCTCTTGACAACCCTCAGATGGCTCCCTAAATTAAGATATATGCTTCCCTGCTCCCATATCCACCCTTCCTGTATCCCATGCATCCCATTCCTCCGAGCTCCCCCCATTCTCCCCTTCACGCTTTTCTCTCCCCATCTTCCCTTGGCCGAGTCTCGCCCAACCCTCAAGTTCCCAAGGTCCTGATGAGGAGCAGAAGGAGAGAGAACATGAGAAAAAAAGTCAGGACCGTGAGGGGTGCGTTCACCTATGGAGACGGTGGGACAGAACTAATGGGAGATCACCAACTCCAGTTGGATTGGGACTGATGGAACATGAGACCAAACCAGACTCTCTGAATGTGGCCGACGGTGGAGGCTGACAGAGAAGCCAAGGACAAAGGCGCTGATCTTTGACTCTTCTGCGTGGACAGGCTCTGTGGGAGCTGTCTCAGCTTGGTTGATCACCTTCCTGGACCTGGGGGGAGTTGGGAGGACCTTGGTCTTAACATAGAGTAGGGAACACCGATGGCTCCTTGGCCTGAAAAGGGAGGGAGGGAGGGCATTGGGGGAGGGGAGGGGAGGGAAGGGAAAAAAATAAAAAATAAAAAAAAAGAAATAGCATAGCTGTTGAGAAGTCCTAGAGATTACTTTCCAAGAAAAACTGATGCTGATAAGGGAAATACAAGTTGGCAGATACCCACAAGCTAACTCTTCACCCCTTTGTGATAAAATGGAATCCTGCCTTTAAATCTGAAGGGAAAAAACCCCACAACATTGCATGTAAGCTACCTGAATATAATTATGTCGAGTGAAGCTCAGAAAATGCAACCACTGTATAAGCCTGGGTAGATGAAGGCTCACAAGGGTGATTGCTGCCATAGTCTACCCAGATGGATCAGAAAGACACTTGAAATCACTGTATGGAGTTCTGCTGCCTACTAAAATCTGCCAGTAGTTTCCCTCACAGTCATGGTTTGTGCTATATAGCATTCAAGTCTAGTTGCAGACAGCCCAAGACAAGTTTATATTGACTTATTCAAGACAGACATCGCATATTTATTATTTTTATATGATTTTCTTGCACTGATTAAAATAACCTCCAAAGTAAGGGTGCTATTTATTCTCTGTACACAGTAGGGAAATGTGAAAATACCTTTTGCTTTCACCTTGCCTGGAGAAAACAGGTTTTGTAGTGCTGACTTCTAGGACAGCTGAGCCTAAACCTACTGTACTATCCGAAGGTGACATTTAGCATTACCATACTCTCCGTTTTTTCTCTTTTCTTCATATTAAGGTGAATATTGTTGAATAATCCCACTATCTACTTTTCCAATGTATATACCTAAGTAAACATTATAATGAAAATTAAAATAAATATAAATATATGCATACATGAATTTATAATAAATAATTTAAGACTATATTGTAATTTGATTCTTGACTTTCCCTACAACTTATCCTAATAAGTGGCATTGTATGCATACATACACAGTGAATATTTATAATCTTCCCAAATTTTAAGCATTTCTTCCACCTGCCACGTTTTTATTTATGACAAAGGTACATAAAATACCACAGAAAAATATGCAATGTAATAGCACAAAAGCATCTTTAAACACACTACCATCTTCACTTTTATGATAAAATCCTTTTGAAAAACCTAAATCTGATGTACATATATAGTTATTCATTAATCATAAATTGTTTATTGCATTTTTCTTTCCAAGCTGTGTCTGTCAACTCTAATTTTCTTGTTGCCTCTTAAATACATTGAAATACTTAGGGAAAAACAAACAGACAAACACAGCTCAATATGGTCAGTTTTATTTTCCTTCTCTTGTTTTATTGGGGTGTTATCCTGGTTTTAACCAGCCAGTGTTGTAACTTTTCTAGAATGTTCCCTAGTCATTTCAATGTACTCTTGTTATAGTACTTTCTATGTATTAGTGAGGACATGAGTCCAGCTGCTGAAGAACAATAGGTAAACAGAGCTCTAAAGTAAGTTCTCTCTCTCTCTCCCTCTGTCTGCCTGCCTGTCTGTCTGTCTGTCTGTCTCTCTCTAGAATGGAAGCTGCGGTAACAGCATTCCTCAGAGAATCTTCATAATATTTTTTTCTTTTCTCAAATTGCTCTGATCTACACCTCAATGGTCAAAGGTAGTTGGCTGTCATGTCCACATTTTACTAGCTAAGGGAAAGGGAAATGATGATTAGTATGTTCTGTTATATTACCAGTATATCAGCAATGGCATTATCCCATGTAACTGCATTGAGAGAACTGGGGTGGTTTGAAGGAAAGTCAACCGGATATGTTCATATAGCTGAATACTTCATGGCCAGTTAGTGGGACTATTTGGGAACAGTTCCTATGGTGACCTTGTTGGAAAAGTTGTCACTGTCTTTGAGGTTTCAAAAGATTTATGGGATTCCCAGTATTTTCTCATCCTGCCTATTAGATCAACATGTAATCTCGCAGCGGTTCCTGTTGCCATTCCTTTCCATCACAAACTCCAATTCCCTAAAAAAATAAGCCCAAGCTAAACATGCTCCTTTATTAGTAGCTTTGTCCACAGTGTTTTACTTCAAAAACAATGAAAAAATAGCTAAGCATTTGGAAGCATTGATCTTAACTTTGTAGGTGCCTAAGTGATAATTGGAAGTCTGGGTTTCTCGAACAGACACCAGAAGCTGAGGACCATGTATCAGCTTTTTATTTCAGTCCATCTCCATGGTCATGGCTGTCAATTTAAGTTTAACATGATTTTTATCTTGCTCTTACAGCACTTCTAGGTAACAATTACACATTTATTCTTTTCTTGAAATGTTCCCTCAGCTTGACTTCATGCCTCAGGAGTCATATTATTTTCTCTTATTTCTCTGTTAAGATCTTTGCAAAATCATTTTCTTCTATCCGTGAAGAGCTAGAGTTCATCATATGAGACACAGACTCCTCTTAAAAAAATTTGTTTCATCCTTGTCTTCAAACACCATATGTAAGAAAATGTTTTCTCGAAATATTTTCTTCTCTTTTCTCTCATAATTTATAGCCCCATTCAAGTATTCTTAACATACTCTTTGTGGCAATAATGAAACTGATATGCTTGTGTGTTGAGCAATGCTCTGTCTGAAATAAATTTTGGTGGAATTGAAAATTTGAGTCATTAGAGTAGCCTTGGTTTTATTTTAAAAAGAGGGACACAAGAAATTCAGTGTTTGAATGTGTGACTTTGAAATACTACAACCTAGGTAAAATCTTCATTTGCTAAAAGTTATTCAGAAAGGTGATTCTATGAGCATGATCACTAAGAACTCAGGGTATGTTAGCATTTGCATCAGAGGGAGTATTAAGCAAGAAAAAGGAAGAGATTTTTCTGGGATTCTTCCTTTGGGTGCTTCTTGACATTGCTGAATTACCTGGCTAAAGTCACACAGCCCATTTTTTCACAAAATGGCCATTGGATGGAAAACTCTTTTCATTATAGACCTCAGTGAAATTATACATTTCTTTGGGGTGTTAGCTGCAGAATATTAGCTATCTTCCTCTTCATGTATAGGAAATGTATTTCTTCTCTGTAGTGTGACATGACTCTATCTGTAGATGATCAGCTGTTAAACAATGTTAATTTATATGGTTCACCTAAGGTTTTTTTTTAAAAATTGAATATTCAAGAGAAATATCAGATTATTGAAATGTGTAGTTTCCTCACCTGAAAGTACTGATTATTTCACACACTCTATTTTTCCCTATTTAGACATGAAAATTGATCTCAAGTGTTACATTGTTTTGACAATCCTATGAAAATATGAAATCATTCAAGACAGAGTAGAAAAAGTTCATAAGGTTGTTATTCATCAACGAACATCACTACTGGATAAAGCAAAGCTTATGGGTACTTCATTCTGAGCAACACTTTCCCGTATCAGAACTCCCAAGAGCTAGGAACATGATTTCCTCACTGAGCTTCTCCAACAGTCAATTGCCCAAAACACAGGAGGCACTCAACATTGAGATTGTGTTATTTGTTTAAAATCAAAGAAATAGATGTATCTTAAGGTGAAACTTCTACTAAAACAAGAAAATGAACTACATTTTATCTTAACTGAACTATTATTTAAAGCTCAGTAGATTGGGCAAGAACCTTTCAAAGGTCATAAAATAAAATGTTCCTGTTATTAGCATTTGCATGTTGAAATCTCGTACTAGTTTTTGGCTTCAGTTTGTCTGATTTGTTTTTGAAAATTGAAATGGAAAACTGAAAAGAACTCCAGCATCCTTCTTCAAACACTATAAAGCTTAGGGGAGTCTTTTACTTTTTACTAGAGTGCCACACAATTTATCACAGTTATTATAGCAACTATGTCTGCCTTTAGGGGAAGTCCAAATCAGGACAGCGTATTATCCCACTTCAGCATGACTCTGCAACCAGATGCATCACAGTGAGGCGGAGTGCTATACTGAAACAAACCACCATGGACAAGTATGAGAAATGATAACTTCTGATCCCTACAAGATGCATGGCTATGTAACACTTTAACTATTTTCCATTCCCTAGCTTTTAAAGCAATTATACTGTAGGCTGCAGGGTACACTGTTAGATGCAATTTTCTTTTTTTTTTTTTTTTTTTTTTTTTTGTTTTTTGTTTTTTGTTTTTTCGAGACAGGGTTTCTCTGTGGCTTTGGAGCCTGTCCTGGAACTAGCTCTTGTAGACCAGGCTGGTCTCGAACTCACAGAGATCTAGATGCAATTTTCTATCTGCAACTTTTCTCTATTAAATACTTTTTCAACATGAAAAGTTTCATGTTTTTAGATGTGGTATGAAACACATGAATTCTAGAAGCATCTTTAAAGTTCCAGTATAGTGATAAAACAAGAAATATTATCTTAATTTGAAATTTATTTGTGAAAAAATTTGGTACTATATACATATATGCTTTTCTAATGGGAACCAGTAAATGTGTTTCTGTGTATCTTTATAATTTTTCTTAGTTAAAATGTTACATTTTACTACAAATACCACAAATATGACTAAATAAAATGTAATTTAATGGAAATGGAAATAGGTACAAGAAAATCTTTAGTATTTATGAAGACATGGAAATATGAATAAATTATATTGAGTTTTCATCTTATTCTGTCATAATGACTGTCAGCAAGAAAATTCTGGTAAATGTAATTGGAAGTTTCTGCCTGAGAGCTCCTGAATAATCATTTAAAGGCATAATATTAGTTACAAACTATTTGGCCTATTAGTTAAAGCTTATTATTAACTAGCTCTTGCAACTTAAATTCATCCATTTCTATTAATCCATATTTTACCGTAAGGTTTGTGGCTTGCTACCTCACATCTTGCTTCATCAATGATTGCTGGTGTCTCGCAGACTTCACCTTCCTTTTCTCTGTATCTTTGCTTGGATTTCTTGTCTGGGTTTCTGCCAGTCAATTGGCCAAATCAACTCTTTTATTAACCCATGGTAATAAAATATATTCACAGCATACAGAGAGGTATCCCACATCCTCAGAGTGCTCTTAGATATTGCTGTAGAAATGTCGATTCATGCAGCCACTGTGGAAATACATACAGAGGTTCCTCAAAAACATAAAACTAAGATACATCATGCTTCAGCATATTTCTTAAGTAATCCAAATCATGCTGATACAGAGAGACCCCTGTGCATGCATATTCGTGGTGACATTGTTTTCAGAGAAGAACCATATTGTTCTTCATAAAGGACCTATTTCAGTATAACTTTTGCTGCTAAGCTGTTGTTATTATAAGGCCAGGTGTGGCCATGGACTCACTATCTTCTTACCTTAGTCTTTAGAGGTTGGAACTATAGAATGCACTACCATACCCAGCTGTGTGATATATTTAATAAAATAGGAGATTCTTCATAGATCAGGGTAATTTATGGAAGATACACATTAGCTGCTTGATTTGATAGAGTCATCAACACTACTTCAACAAAAAATTTCTTTATAAAGTAAACTATAGTAAAAATTCATTGTGAATTGCCATTTAATCATAAATGGATGTATATATAAGCAAAGTTTTTTAATAAGCATATTTGAATACAGTTCCCTAGGTAATATTTTACCGAGTTATGACTATTTGTGCTTGTTTTTATAAACTAGTAAAATATTTATGAAATGTCAAGTGTTTTGTGGATGAGCAAAGCAAAGGAGAATAATTCATTGTGTTAGAAACATTAGCAATAGTTAGTCTAACTCGTAGAAGTTTTAAAAGAAGAAATCCAGTAACCTTACTCCATCTTCTCCATATGTCACAAAATTATCCATCAATAGTGAAGGTTTGTTACATGTGATGAGTGTTTAAGACTTTTGGAATGGAAAACTTTTTTGTCAAGGGGAAAGCTTAAATTAAATGATATCATCAATTATAAATGAAGAATTGGGCAAATGCATTAACCTTTGTTCTCCAGTCCTTGGTTCTTCTGTTTACTTACTCATGTCTTCTTCAGTTTCTTTCATGGTCCCTTACAGTTTTGTAGCTTTCCATAGGTGTTATAGCTATTACTCATGTCCTCTCAAACACCATTGGGAACTGTATTGAAAATTCCATACTGGGTTAGTTAAAGAGTAGGAAAATGAGAATCTGAGAGCATGTAAATAAAAACACTAAACACAGTGGTATATTCTTTGAGAGAAAATCCAGAGTAAAAGAAGACTGCCTCTTTATGAATATTCTAAATGCTGAAGATTGATTGGTCTATGAACGTCTATCTTACAAACATCTGGAAATTTTCCTGTTAATATCTCGGAAGTAGCAACTTTGATCCAAAGCAAGCATATATTCTCCAAGCGCTAAATTAGAGCAGTTTACTTTCAGACTAAACAAGTAGAGCCTAGTTTTGCCCTGTCAGCTTGCTTTGTTTCTTAGAAGAAAGGTGATGTACATGGACCACAAAGATGCATCTTAAAGGAAAAAGCATTGCTATCAAGTTTTCATCTTTCCTAGAATCCTATTCTTCAACAATCCTAAAGTCACTGTGTCTTTAGCCAGGGTCATATTTGCCTCAGACTAATCAAGATGCTTTCACCACACCCCTAAAGAAGAAAGGGAAGGATATGTTCCCAAATGAATATACTTTATGAAAGGGGGATAGGGGAGTAGCTTTTCCGATGGTTAGTCTCACCTTCTTAGTCTCACTGATAGAAGACATTGACTGTACAATGGATGTTCAAACTGTATGTTTATCCTTCCCTACTCACCACAACACTGTCAATAACACTCAATGTATTAAGAGGACATTGTTCATGATATTTAAGAAGAATGGGTTCTCTCAGGTGCCAATTGCCCAGGTCAGTACATTACAGACTATAAAGTATATTCAGGCAATATTTAGGATTTCCTTGTTCCCTTAAAAAAATACCGAATATCTGAACAACATCTGGCTGGTGATCTCTGTAATATTTTATTACAGAAAAATCTATGGGGTTCATACACATATAAGATCTCCATTGTATATACAAAGACTGGAACTTAAATCTCTAAACTAAGCTGTCTGTCCCATGCCAGCCCCATTCTTATTTACATCATCAAGAGTCGCTCATTCCTTCATCTATTTTATTAGATACGCTGCTAACCACAGAGAGCTCATTTGAAAACTGTTGCAAAAATAAAACCAAGATGGGTGATAAAAAGCAGGCATGGTCCAATACAATTGCTATCCAATATAATTAGGTATTAAAGCGGGGAAATCTGGATAACAGATGTGAGTAAAAACTGAATTCTCCAGTATAATAAAGTGAAACTGGAAAAATACACAGGTTATCTCACGGGGATGGGCAACTTCTAGAGAATTCCCAGTTCCTGGTGAGAGGAAGTGACTTGAAACAAATAAAACCTCATTCTCCTAAGGCGACTTGTAACATTATTTCTTTCTGTCTCTGTTCCCACAAAGTTCTTAGAAATGGTTTTTTAAATTAACAATGAGATCTTACGGTTTTTCTCATTGACTGATTAATTAAAGTTTTGGCATATTCATTTTAGATGTCTATAAGTATCACAATTATGTTCTCCTTTTATTTATTTTTTTTCTCATGGTTTATTTTTTTTATATTTAAAAATTTCCATCTCTTTCCCTCCTCCTCCCCCCTCCCTCCCCTCCTCCTCCCCCTTCCCTCCCCTCCCCTCCACCCATACCTCCCCTCCCTCCCTCTCAAGGCCAAGGAGCCATCAGGGTTCCCCACTCTATGCTAAGACCAAGGTCCTCCCAACTCCCCCCAGGTCCAGGAAGGTGATCGACCAAGCTGAGAAGGCTCCCACAGAGCCCGTCCATGAAGAACAATCAGAGCCCAGAGCCATTGTCCTTTGCTTCTCAGTCAGCCCCCGCTGTTGGCCACACTCAGAGAGACGGGTTTGGTCGCATGATCCATCAGTCCCATTCCAACTGGAGTTGGTGATCTCCCATTAGTTCTGTCCCACCGTTTCCATGAGTGAACGCACCCCTCTCGTTCCTGACTTTCTCCCTCATGTTCTCGCTCCTTCTGCTCCTCATCGGGACCACAAGTCGCCTTAGAAGAAATAATTCCATCGTTGTTATATTTACCTAACTACAAGCAACATAATGTTATTCTCTTTTAAGCACATTTTTGAAAAAAATGATTCTGAAAAAATTGATAATATGATAGTATAAGACAGCTGGACAAATTTTTTTTAGTTTGTAAAGAAGTGAACCGCGAACATCATGAATTAGTATGCCCTTGTCGTGATCTCTGTATTAAATGAGCTGAATTCTGAGAGCTGGGTACTTTGTCAGTTCAATGTATAAATTACCTTAGTTCTAGGTGTAGAGAAAGTGGTAATTCCCTTCTCATAATAGCCATTAGAGCCTCGGGATTTTACGAGTTGTCTGGGAAACAATGGCACCAGGACATCACCCTAGAACCGTGACACCTGTGTCCAGTCCCTTCACCTACTGCAAAGCTCCCTCCCAGGAAGGCTTCTGAATACACACCACTGAGGATGTTGGATGCTAGAAGTACTGCATTTTGCTTTTGATTTTAGACAAGTTCTCTCTATATAACTCTGTAGACCTGGTTTCAAACTCTCAGAGTTTGCCTTCTGAGTCCTGGAACTCAGCATTACTTTTAGTAGCATTGGATCTTCAAACACTATATGTAGACAAATTTTCATTCCAGTGCCATCAGAGGTTAGTAAACCTTATTATCATTTTACACATTTTAGATCTCAGGAACATTCAACTTTATATTCAAGTTTGATGAGTAGGTGGAAATTGAAATTCCATGTCATTCCTTACTTTTCCAAATTTATGAATAAAAAAAAAACAATCAAGCTAAAAAAAAAAAAAAAAAAAAAAAAAAAAAAAAAAAAAAAAAAAAAAAAAAAAAAAAAAAAACCTCATTCTCAATTCTCAATTTTGGAGATTAAAAATAAATCACAGCTGGGCCGGGGTGGCACATACCTTTAATTCCAACACTTGGGAGGCAAAGGCAGGAGGATGTCTGTGCGTTCAATGCTAGCCTGCTCTACAAAAGCTAGTTCCAAGGATAGATAGAGAAACCCTGTCTTGAAAAACAAACAAACCAAAAACCCCAAAACATAAACAAAACAAAACAAAAATCCCAGAGAGCAAGAAGTAGAAAAAAGGCAGATATTGATTGCAGCAGGACAGGAGGGAAGACAGAGGTGCCACGGCAACGCTTCCCCCTCGGCAGCCACTGAGCCAGAACCACCGGCTAGGCACAAGCTGTTGGCAGCTTGCAGACTACTGACCTGCTGTAAACTATCGGAGGGCCACATATTGAAACCTGGTCAGCAGGGTTTCTCTACACTATGAGGAAGAGAATTTTCACTTGCATCATACAGCATTCACTGACATGGAAGCCTTGCCAGTGATTAGGTCTGTAAGGGAACATAAACATTAGATTCCTAGTAGAACACCCAACAGAAGGAAGGTCAGTCGAGGCAGGAAATGCAACATTTGCAACTATCCTTAGAAACAACTGCCTGGAGGTGTGACCAGTACCTATGTCCTGAACCCTGAAGACTGCCCATTGATGGGCCCAACGTTTGTGACTTGATCTCTCAAGATACCTCACAGAGATGTGCCAGTTACCTTGTGGGCCCCAAAATGAGTGAGATAAGGGTCCAATCATCTATTTATTAATTAATTGATTCACGGAGACTGCATCAGTTTTTTCTCTTTTATGTTTGCTCCTCTTTGACACTCATTGTCAACTCAGCAGGTTAGTTCTTTCTCTATTCTTACCCTCTCATTTGTTTCTTCTTTTTGTACTCTAGTCTTGCTTCCTTGCTTCTTTCCTTTCTTTTTTTCCATCCCTCCATCTTTCCATCTTTTCTGTCTGTCTGTTTTTCTTTTTTTCATTCTTTCCTTTTCGTTTTCCTTACATAGGCTGCCCTGGCTTATGGGATTTCCATTTCCTCACCCCCTGAGAACAGATGCTCCTTTTAGGTAACAAAATTCCATTTCTTTGCATCTTATTTTATTCTACACTTAGCCAAAGTTACCTCTCATTCTCCCAGTTCTACATGT
The DNA here is from genome assembly GCF_903992535.2 of Arvicola amphibius. Classification (NCBI taxonomy): domain Eukaryota; kingdom Metazoa; phylum Chordata; class Mammalia; order Rodentia; family Cricetidae; genus Arvicola; species Arvicola amphibius. Next base: position 87,822,059 of record NC_052055.2, read on the forward strand.
TTCCTTCCTATTATTCACTTTTCCCTCCCATACCATTTTTATATCAACATGATATTAATCACAATTCTTACTATGATGTTTTCTTTCTATTCATACAGTAGCTAATGTCTTACTGCACACCATTGTATCATAAAATAATCATATTTAATGGGTGGTGCTTTATAACTATTGATGTATGTTCACAGTGGGACTACCCTTGGTTAATAATTGCTCATGTGGACTATATTCTTTTCTACTAGTCTCTTTCAGGAGACAACTAGGGTCTCTGAACACTAGTCTCATGGACAAAAACAACACCTCAACACATGGGACCCATCTCTTCCTGAGGTTTGTTAAAAATCTCTGTGTGTGTTTGTTTAAATAAATATGTTCATGATCATGGGTATACAAATGTCAATATGTGTCAAGGTCAAAGATCAGTTTTGAGAATTGGTTTACATCTTCTGTGGAATGCAAACATCAAAATTAGTAATCAAGGCTTATGACAAGTACGTTACCAATTAAATCACCTTGCCAACTCTTTTCTGAAGATTCTGAAGGTAATGACTGATTGGGAAGGGAAAGATTTCTTTTCTATAACAGCATAGACACTGGGAACATGCTCATAGTCCTGTCAACAATATTTTAGACCTTAATAAAATTTACTGTTTAAAGTGCATGCCTTTAATCCTGGCACTCAGGAAGCAGAGTCAGGAAGATATCTTAGTTTCAAGACAGCCTTCTTGACAGAAGAAGGAAAGAATACACGAACAAAAGAAAAAAAAAGAATGAAAGAAAGAAAGAGAAAGAAGTGAGGAAGGAGGAGATAAACAGAGGAAAATAAATGACAAATATTAAGGGCATTAGCCTATGTTGGTTCCTCTGAAGTCATAATCTATATGACAGCAGCAAGCAGGACCCATAGGTACTTGAGGCAGATATTCTCTATCATAATAAGGACATTTGCCTCTTAATTATTCAGAATGACTCATTGAGCAATGATCTACCACATAGAAAATTTCCAGGGGTTCTGAATCCTGTTTAACATTAGTATCTATTTCAATCCACATCTCTTTTTCTTACCGTGGTTGAATCAATGCCAGTTCAGTGACATGGAGTTAGCCTTGAACTCTTAGTACAGATCATCACAGTCCTTTCACTTTATATATCCATAGCACTCTTAACGCAGGTCACTGGATACTTTTTCTTTTCTTGTCTCTCTGGCTACGAGGTATTTGTTTTCATTTGCTTCCTTCATCAGTTTATCTCTCCGCCCTTATACTCATACACCAGCACCCACAATAATGGACAACAGCTTTTCCAGTGTGTTTCTTGGTTTAGTTATTGATTAAATTTCCAAGGAAGCTCTGCACATTGGCTTCCACACACACAGTCTCCATGGGATTCATGATAAAACTTTTTTAGAGACTAATTGTGTGCCACTATCAAGAAGAGGTTTGGCTGAAAGACCTTCAATCCAACACTTATTTGGAGAAGATGCTTTGATGGATACTGGAGCGAAGACAAAGATGTGTCCCACAAGTTGCAATGTTTTGTGGGCAGCTAATATTTGCTGTGCTAGAGGTTTGCAGTGAACTTCTGACAAAAACCACTATCAGGACGATTCCTTGGGTCCTTTGTACCATATCTCTTTCCTAGAAGATTCTACCAACCAAAGGGACATTGCACTATTGTTGCATATTACTGGTATTGTTGTTGTTCTAAAAAAATATTAGCTTGTTCAAGTCTCTTGATATTTTTTGGTAGTAATCCCACACAAATGGGTTTTTGATTGTTATATAAGGGACAGGAACCTTGGCAAAGTAGGATATGAAATGTGTAGTACATTAGAAGCTCCTCCCCCATAGAAATTTGTAACTGTTCTATATTCTTCCCAGAGGCTGGTGTAGAATTTTCTCAGTAACCTTTTCAGTGATCCTAGCTTTTCAGTACAAAATATTTACAAGAATTTTACAGTTTCTTGCTATTGTCCTGTATGTACCATTCCCATACAGTTCATTTAGATGTGCATATATATTGTCTAATTCATTTCTAAATTTATAAGACCTTCAGATATTCGAGTCATGCAATGAAATCTTTTTTATAAAGTGTGTTCAGGATCTTTTAAGGTCCACCACTGACCACTGCATATGCCATTAATCTTGGAACTAAGCAGATAATAGAATACTAGACAGAAAAATATAACTTGGTCTCAAACATTATGAAAAGACCCCTTCGCTGACATTTTGTCCTCAAACAGTAACATTTTGGTAAAGGAGCATGGGTGCGAGCAACTGTATCATGTAGCTCTCTGTATCCCATTATCACTCTCCATGAGCTGTCAAGTTTCTCCTTCTTGTGCCACTGTGGTGGCACTGCTGTAACTCTCTCCACATACGGCAAGTAGCCTTGCTGATATACTTTGAGAAATTCTCTTCTATTGCTGGGCAAGCCAGAGAACTGATGTTCTACAAGGTACTCCATTGATCAGCTGTAACATAACACATTATGTACTACAAATGCATTTATTAATTAATATTATTGAAAACATCCTACCAGACCAAAATTCTATACTTCTTTGTGAGAATAAATGGGGCATATTATGGAGGTGAAGGGAGATAGTAGCCAAAGCCTAGGACAAGATTAACCTTCTCTACCTTCACCATTCTACTTCCTCATCCATATGTTGCTGCCCTTTGCTCCTGGAACCTTTGGGGTTGTGATTGGCTAAATTACTCAATTGCAGGGTTTACTACAGTCTAAGTGTTTTCTATATTACTGAGCAGCAATACATTTTTAATGAAACAGAGAATCTCTCTTACAAGTAAGCTTGGCCATGCTAGCTCATAGAAGAGACTATACCTCAGGAGATCTTCATAATATTGGAGATTCAGTGGCGATACCCTGTATATATATTTTTTTCTTCCTTAAAAATATTCGGTAATGTGTTGTTCATGTTTTCAAATCATCCAGGAAGTCACATACTATCAATTTGTTTCTCCATCAGTCTTCCCCTATTGACTCTGGTTCCACAAAAATCTCAATACATTTGCCTTTTTGTGACTCAAATATGTCCCCAATATCTACTTTTGCCATTTTCCATACCATCTTATGTGCTCTCAAGCTTTACAAACCCACTTATCAGTCTAAATCATTCACATAAAAAGAGCCTCTCTTCATTGTTTCTATTGCTGCAACAAAACTGACTGAGAAGCAAGTTGGGGAGCAAAGGGTTTATTTGCCCTACATCACTGTTCATCACTGTAGGAAGTCAGGACAGGAACTCACACAGAAAATGAGCCTGGAGGCAGGAGCTGATCCAGAGTCCGTGGAGGATGGCTGATTACTTGCTTGTTTCCCTTGACTTGCTCTACCCACCTTCTGTAGAACCCAGGACCACCAGCCCAGAGATGCCACCACTCACCTTGAACAGTACCCTCCCCCATTGCTCTCTAATTGAGGAAATGCTTTCCAGCTGGATCTCAAGGAGCATTTCCTCAACTGATGTTCCATCCTCTGATGACTCTAGATTGTGTCGAGTTGACACCCAAATCCAGCCAGCACACTTTCCTATCTTATAAAGACCCTCACCCACCATCGGGCTCACAAGCCACAAAATCATCATACCAATCTTGAGTTCCTTGCTGTCGTAAATTATTTTTTAAGCCTACTGTGAATGTCATCATATTATGTGTCCAGTGTATTGAAATTCACTGTATATCCCATACCCTGTTTAATAATGCCCATCTTTTCTCTATTGTCTTCCAGTCTCTGATGTTTATGGGAATCATAGCATTTGAAAATTAAGAGTCCCTAGTTATTCTTATGAACCATTGCATCAGAGATTGACTTCTGCATTAGAAATATTCAGCCTTTGAATCAAGGGGAGGTAAATGTTTTATCACCCAATGTCTCCGTCTCTGTAACAGAACAGACTAAGAGTTATAGTTACCATTGCCTAACACCCTATAGCTTTGATGTCACACATTACACTTAACCTTCCAGAGGAAGTCTTCCTTCTCTTTCTGCCAACAAACATATCAGAGGAGATCAGGCCTGAAGGAGAATGTAAAAGGGGAATCTAAAGGAACCCTTAGTCTTTAAAAGGCCTGGCAGGAGAGCAAAGAACTCTCCACAAACCTGTGAATTTTCCCTCCTATTGCCCAGTAGTATCCCTAAACCTATCCCACCCCCCCAAATAGACAAATGCCTTTCTGTCACGTGTGTACTACTTATCCAATTTTCAACAGCCTTTTCTATAATAAAACTATCTCCTCTACCAATCTTTTTCTCCAGTGTTGTTTCAATAAAGGTAGAAAGTAATATGACCCAAAGGCCTGAGTAACAGCACACTATTGATGTAGGCAGCTGCAGGGACAATCAATTCCTGAATGAACATTTCACCTATTATGGTAGAGGAAAGCTCAACTCCTTCCAGGTATTTGTAGTAAAAGGAGAGTTTTTAGGGAACCCTGATGGCTCCTTGGCCTTGAGAGGGAGGGAGGGGAGGTATGGGTGGAGGGGAGGAGAGGGAAGGGGGAGAAGGAGGGGAGGGAAGGGGGAGGAGGAGGGGAGGGAAGGGGGAGGAGGAGGGGAGGGGAGGGGGAGGAGGAGGGGAAGAGATGGAAAATTTTTTTTTTTGGTATATTTGGTTTACTGATTTGAACTTTATTTTTGAAAAGTACTTTATTCTTTAGAAATGTACTCAAATTTATAAACTTTAGTGGGTATACAAGTCAGATAGAATAAGTCAATAAACTGGAACAAAATAACATGTGCATCAATTTCAGTTTCAATACTCAAACTATTTTGAAAATTTAGGTAGCCTTCTTTGTTAACCATTTCTTATAATTTTTAAATATAAAAAATAAACCATGAGAAAAAAAATAAAATAAAATCCCTTCAAATAAAAAAAAAGAAAAAAAATAAAAAAAGCACAGCTAAAGTCAGCTTTTGGTACACAAATACAAAGACGACCAGATTTCCTTGAAACAATTTGAAGGAAAAAACAACCATTTACTATCTAATGTCTATGCATAAGAGGGCATACATATTATTAAAATTATCCTGTAAATGTGAAAATCATGCAGTTATAACAACACAGCTGTAAGATTAAGGTTTCATCTAATTCTTGATTTTGAAGATTATCTTCTCCCTTCACTTAACATGTTCAGAAGAAAAAGAATGAGACAAAAGAGAAAACAATAGTACAGAGGAGAAGTATGGGCTCTGAAGTTGTCTGACTCATACCTACTACTCTCTTGCCTGATATGTTTTCTTTCTCTTTTGAATAAAATATTTTGCTACCAGCTGTTACTGTGTATGATTTTTTTCATTCCTATTCTTCGGAAAGAAACAAGAATCATGACTGACTGTGGAGATCCCATGGTAACATATTCGTAATGTTCAGATTGATACTATCTGCCACACCCCATAAAATTTTGTCCTGCAACCTAACTAGGGGCATGAGGGATAAAAAAAAAAGACAGCATAGACAAAAGACAAAAAAAAAGCTGGTTCACGAGGAGTATGGGCACTCTAATGGAGTGATACTTAATACCACTAAAACCCAGAACCTCAGAGTGTTTAAATGTACAGGACAGGTGGAGGGATTATTTCGTTTCTGTAGGAGGTTCCTGTAGGAGAAAGCCACTGTTGCTGGTTTCTATACACACTGAAGTACTGATTTCAGTCAAGGCAGAATCTCTACTGTCACTGATTCCTTCAAGTGCTGCTGTCTCTGGTAAACACCACAGTGCCACAATCATCCGGATAATGCTTTGAAGTTCTTTCTGGGAGAGTCAGGAAAGTAGAAGTATGCTTACAACATCACACTATTCTGAAAATGACAGGGCTGAGATAGCATTTTTATTAGTTATATACACCATATCCCCATTTTGTCAAATGACCTATAAAAAAAGCACAGAGGCAGATATTACTTGCTCTCCACTTAATCACATTGTATGGCACTGGGCTCCTTGAGACTTGCGTTACAGCCCTGAAGTCATAAAAGCGAGGTGTGTTATATGGCTGGGAACCAAAGGCCAAATGCTTATAATATCTTTTATGTACAAGTGTGGAATAATAGCAACCCTCAAGGTAAGTTCTTTTTTTCTGATGCTGAAGATCAGAGTTTTGAAAACAAAATAAACAATGAGAAAGAAACCTGTAAATTCATTTCATTGCCAATGGCCTGATAGCAAAGGTTATATAACAGGATGTTGGTACACCTGCTGCATCATAATTCCATACCTTGGACTCTCTCTTTGGACTCTTCCTTTGTTTTCCACAATAACTGAAATCAAGAAAAATAACTTAATACAATTTGATAGTATGATTGTCTTGCCTTCTTGTAACTACTCAGCTACTTTTTTGCTGTGTGCCACTAAACATAGTAGGAAGTGTAAATAGAGATTTTATTATTTTTAAATCTTACAGAAGATTAATGTTATTATAATGATATTTTCACATTGTTAAACTTAATATCACAATGTAGTATTTGGTTTGAAGTGTATTCTATTTGTCTTCTTAGTGAGTTATAGGCATGTGACTAGTGGTGGTTATTTATATCTAAGGTGAATTTGCTACTAATTAATAATTTATAATTTCTTAATTGACTGTTGGTGGAAAACTATACTGCTAAACAGTGAAAGACAGTTTTTCAGAATATTTAAAATATTCTTTCTTTAAGGATTTTGATGTTATTATATGTGGAGATGTGTGTAGTAATAAAGAGAATGCCTAATTACATTAAAACCACCCTGAGAATTTTTGGATATATTTTTATTTATTTTCTTATTGATTTTTATTGAGCTGCACATTTTTCTATGTTCCCTATCTGCTTCTCCCCTTCCCTTCAAACCTCTCCCAAGGTGTCCAAATTTACTCGGGAGATCTTGTCTTTTTCTACTTCCCATGTAGATTAGATCCATGTATGTCTCTCTCAGAGTCCTCATTGTTGTCTAGGTTCTCTGGGATCGTGATTTGTAGGCTGGATTTCTTTGCTTTATGTTCAAAAGTCACTTAGGAGTGAGTACATATGATAATTGTCTTTCTGGGTCTGGGTTACCTCACTCAAAATGATGTTTTCTAGGTCCATCCATTTGCCTGCAAACTTTAAGATATCATCATTTTTTTTTCTGCTGTGTAGTACTCCATTGTGTAAATGTACATTTTACTTATCCATTCTTTCATGCTCTTGGGTAGGTAGAATTAATGTAATAAACATGGCAATCTTACCAAAAGCAATCTAGATTCAACGCAATGCCCATCAAAATCCCAGAAAAATTCTTCACAGACCTCAAAAGAATGGTACTCAACTTCATATGGAAAAGCAAAAGACCCAGGATAGAGGGAGGGGAGGTATGGGTGGAGGGGAGGGGAGGGAAGGGGGAGAAGGAGGGGAGAGAAAGGGGAGAAGGAGGGGAGGGAGGGGGGAGGAGGAGGGAAGGAGATGGAAATTTTTAAATATAAAAAAAAATAAACCATGAGAAAAAAAAAAAAAAAAAAAAAACAATCCTGTACAATAAAAGAATTTCTGGACGCATCACAATCCCTGACTTCACACTATACTATAGAGCTACAGTGCTGAAAACAGCCTGGTATTGGCATAAAAACAGACAGGAGGACCAATGGAGCTAAATCAAACTCCAGATATTAATCCACACACTTTCAAACACCCGATTTTTGACAAAGAAGCAAAAAAATATCAAATGGAGAAAAGAAAGCATATTTAACCAATGGTGCTGGCATAGCTAAATATATTTTCAGAATGTTTTGATGAAGTTTTCATTTGTAGAATGAATCAACCTAATGTATATAATTCAAGGAAGCTGTGCATGATAACTTAGGTATTTTTAATGGCACACATATTCTAATTCACATATAAGTAAACCACTGTCCTTTTCTCTTAAGCAGATACATTAATTTGATTAGGAAAATATATATTATTGAGTAGCCAGAGGCCTGTCCACTTTCTTGCTATCGTCGCACATGATCAAATGAAACACTAACCGGGTGGTTGCTATAAAATCACTTGAAAGAAGGATTAATATTTACAGAGGTCATCTATATGCAGTTTCCCTTAATTATTTGTGAAGACTTGTTTCCAAGACTTGAGAATGCTTGAAGAGATTTGATTTGCCCAATTTGCCAGCAGAGTAGAGTCCTGATTAATTGGTGGACACATTTGCATCAGATTTGTTTTAGAACTATTTTATGGTGGTGAGGTCTTTTGATCTGTACTCTCCCAATTGTATCCAGTTTTCCCATTTCTCTCACATGAGATTTCACTAAATATCAATGCTTCCTTAAGTATCTTTAGATGGATATTTTGATGAAGTGGATCCTGCCTCAGCAGCCTTCTCACTCTAGATTCTCCTAGACTATGTGTTCATAACTGCAGTTGCACTTAGATTTACTTGATAATAATGTCCGTGTATCCTCCAGATATTTGAGTTTATTCTTTCCAAACTGTCTGAAAATAAGTATGTTAAAAATCATTCAGCCTAGGTATTCACTCAAACTTTTGACAAGTTACATTGGCTATAAAATGTATTTTGTGATCTTCTTACACACACATATATATTCACACACACATGTATATATACACACACACATACAGTCACATGAGTAAGTTATGTCATTTATATTTCATGTATTGATTGTTCTCTCATTTCTAGGACAGGATCATTAAAACCAACCAATGTGAATTTTTAAATAACCGAAAGAAAAAAAGAAAAACCTTCAACATTTTGTTTATGGTCTGCTACAGGCATGTTACAGGTTTCTCATTTTCCAGGAAACTTGATTGTTGAGAACTAATGCATACCTGCTAATAACACTTTCTGTTAAATATCAGTTAATAACACTTAGCCAGAATAGTTTATCATAATCACCGTTGGCACTCCTTCCTCAGTGTGTCATTATTTTATGATGAATCCCTTCTTGCCCCAAATCAGTATATACTGACATCTGAAAGCCTCATGTCATATAAAACTATACACAAACCACTTCACAACAGACGTCTAGATAATGAACTTCTCAAACACTAATTTTCTTATTTTTTTATAATAGTTTATGCCTCTACTTTGCACAGTCACAGGAGACAAAGTATTTTCTTTATATCTTTGGGCTGCTACAAAACACAGATTTAAATACAAATGAATCTGAAGTCTGTGTGATTCTAACTTGATGAATCTATCACCATATGTTTACCTTGCTAGCATGTGATGTCAGTCTCTATATTACAAAATAATGGAACAATTAGCAGTTTAAACAATTAAATAAAGAACCTATTTCATTAATAGATATTGTAAATGCATGTATCTTCTCATACAAAATGGCATATAAATATGGATTACTTTCCCAAAATATTCTATTCTGTATAGCACCTTTCTTAGGAAACTCCACAGTTCAGATCTCTGTGTTTAATGTATATCACTTTATATCTGTTTGACTGTTGTTTTTCTCTATTCTCTCATCCACCAATAATTTCTACATTTAGCTATACTCTTTTAGACAAGCTTCTAAATTATCTCACATGAAAATATTGTAATCTGACTATGAGCTAGGTCATCATCATCAAAACCTAACAAAGCTTCTTATAGATAAGAAATGAAACTAACATTTTATGTTTTTTGATCACAGTTGAAAAGTAGTTGATGGGATTTTCTAATAAAAAGGAGAACTTTTCCCCACAGTTTGTGAATTACAAATACCTGATTCTGAATACAAAATAAAATCTTTCATCTCTTTCAGTGTAGGCCATTTGTAATGACAAAGATTTGAATACTTTGTTTTGAAAATATGCGATTTCTCTATTCAAACCAAATTATTTAGATATAAAAATTATTCTTTTAGTATTTATAAAGCAAGAATGGTTACTGATAGATTCCATAGAGATTCAACACTCAATTATAAATTGGCCCTGGCCTCCTCTTTGGGTTTAAAAGTCTTAACCATCAGCCTTTTGTAGAAGTATGTTTTAGAAAAATATGTGCCTTTTCTGAACTGTAGTGAGGAGCTGCGGGCTGGCTTCCCGCCGCCCGGCTCCCGGCCACCGGCTAGCTTATGCCCCGAAATAACAACACACAAATTGTATTCTTTTAAATACTGCCTGGCCCATTATTTTCAGCCTCTTATTCACATCTTTACTAACCCATATCTAATAATATATGTAACACCATGAGCGGTGTCTTACCAGGAAGTTTCTAGCGTACGTCCACCTTGGGCTGGAGCTTCATCTCGTCTGGTTGTAGAGGCAGGGCAATTGTCTGAGCCATCTACCTCACTTCCTTCTTCCTGTTCTGTCTACTCCACCCACCTATTTTCTAACCTATTAGGCCAAGCAGTTTTCTTTATTAATTAACCAATGAAATCAACAGATTGATAGAAGACCCGCCTCCATCACTGAACTTGGTCTCTTATGTTTTCTCTTAATTATACCTTTACTGGATTCTTAAAAAAATTAGTAGTAAAGCTTAAGTAAATGAGTCAGTATAAATCAGGGTAATAAAACATACTCCAGTAATATAAAATTACTTATGAAGATGTTTATGAAATTTTTTTTGGTATTTTGTAGGTCACCTAGTGAAAATAATTTTTCTCACTTTTTAAGCTACTAGAATTTCAATAAAAATTAGAGAAAAATAGAGGGGTAAATGAATTGGCTTAGCAGTTATAAGAGCACTGACTACTCTTCCAGAGGACCTGGGCTTTATTCCCAGCACCTAAAGATGACTCACAACCATCTATATCCTAGAGGTTCCAACTCCTTTTTCTGGCCTCTGTGGGAACCAGGCATGGACACAATTGGTATACATATATGCAGATAAACAAAACATTTATAATATACAATAGACGAATTTTAAAAAATGAAACAAATAGCGGGAATATATTTACTTTGCTGAAGGAATTAAGATTATTTCTACTAAAGCAAATTTTTAAAAAATCTCTTAAAATAATTTTAAGGTAGATAATAACAAAATTGTGACCAGTATAAGGAAGATTGTACACAATTTTCTAAACTCAGCTAGGTAATAAATGTATAAATCCATTTTTTAAATTTTTTTGAGCTATACATTTTCCTTGCTCCCCTCCTATCCTTTCCTCCCCTTCAACCCTTTCCCAAGGTCTTCATGCTCCCAGTTTACTCAGGAGATCTTGTCTTTTTCTACTTCCCATGTAGGTTAGATCCACATATGTCTCTCTTGGGGTCCTCATTGTTGTGTAGGTTCTTTGTGATTGTGAATTGTAGGCTGGTTTTCTTTGCTTTATGTTTAAAAGCCACTTATGAGTGAGGACATATAACATTTATTTTTCTGGGTCTGGGTTACTTCACTCAATATGATGTTTCTAGGTCCATCCATTTACTTGCAAATTTCAAAATGTCATTATTTTTTTCTGCTGTGTAGTACTCCATTGTGTAAATGTACATTTTACTTATCCATTGTTCAGTGAAGGGACATGTAGGTTGTTTCCAGGCTCTGGTTATGACAAACAATGCTGCTATGAATATAGTTGAGTACATGTCCTTGTGGTACAATTGAGCATCCTTTGGGTATATATACAAAAGTAGTATTACTGGGTCTTGAGGAAGGCTGTTTTCTAATTTTCTGAGAAATCACCACACTGATATCCAAAAGGCTGTACCAGTTTGGACTCCCACCAGCAAATAACAGCAAACTTCTTCACAGACCTCTAGAGAACAGTCCTCAACTTCATATGAAAAAGCAAAAAACCCAGAATAGCAAGAACAATTCTGTACAATAAAGGAACTTCTGAAGGCATCACAATCCCTGATTCAAACTCTACTACAGAGTTATAGTACTGAAAACAGCCTGGTATTTGCATGAAAACAGACAGGAGAACCAATGGAACCAAATCAAAGACCTGAATATTAATCCACACACCTTCAAACACCTGATTTTTTATAACTAAATATCAATGTGCAGAAGGATGAAAATAGACTCATATCTATCCCCATTCACAAAGCTCAAGTCCAAATTGATTAAAAACCTCAACATAAAGTCAGCCACACTGAACCTAATTGAAGAGAAAGTGGGTAGTACGCTTGAATGCATTGGCACAAGGGATCACTTCCTAAATATAACCGCAGTTGCACAGACACTGAGAGAAACAATTAATAAATGGAACCTCCTGAAACTGAGAAGCTTCTTTAAAGCAAAAGACACGGTCAACAAGACAAAATTTCAATCTACATAATGGAAAAAGAACTTCACCAACCCCACAGCAGACAGAGGACTGATCTTCAAAATATACAAAGAACTCAAGAAATTGGTCTTCAAAAGAACAAATAATCCAATAAAATAATGGTGTACAGACCTAAACAGAGAACGCTCAACAGAGGAATCTAAATGGCTGAAACACACTTAAGAAAATGCTCAACATCCTTAGGCATCAGAGAAATGCAAATCAAAACAACTCTGAGATTCCCCTTTATACCTGTAAGAATAGCCAAGATCAAAAACGCTGATGACAACTTTTGCTGGAGAGGATGTGGGGTAAAAGTCTAACTCTTACTTGAAATTATATATATATATATATATATATATATATATATATATAATCAAACTAAAGTTCTCCACAAACTTACCTTGTTACCTTGTTCAGAATTCTGTCTAGAAAACATTCCTAGAAAGCTATATCATCTACCCCTATTGGAAATAACTACTTGTATAAAACACAGTATCACAAGTGTTAAAAGCTGATACACTGTTCAATTTGTTGACTACACCTCATATAGGCTGCCTCTTGATCTACATAACTCCAGGGGAAAAATACTTAGCATGACACATTTTCCTTCAATATCTCTTTTGTAGGGGCACACTTCAAAATGCTTTATCTCTATATGACCTTGTGCATGTCTGTTCACTTAATCACTTAGGATTCTGGATCAAACTTCCAGACCACAGTGTGACTGAACATGTTGAAGTCCTTTTGTGAGTACTCAGCTCAGAAGTCATTTGCATCCAGTTTCTACTGTTTTTTACAGTCTGAATAACAAGAATGTTGCTAAGTTCTTTTGGGGAAGAAATCTTTTATTGCCAGTCAAATCCTGCCTTGTTTTTAAATGCATAATTATAGGTTTTGCTTTTTCCTGAAGATTTTAATCATTTAAAAAGTGCTTTTATAGTAATCAAATGAAGTAATTTTTCATGATAATTGCCTCATTCACTTTACAGTCAGTGATGAACATATTCATACTGGGAGGTATACAAAGGTGACTAAATAACATTTAGAACTAAATATAATTTTCCTTCGGCCATCCATTGAAATTGATACTTAAATTAACTCCTTTTAAGTAATTAACATTTTCATAATGAAATATAAGCAATGGCATAATTTAATGAACAAAATGCATTTTGCTCTGTTTTTTTCATTCCTTTTAAGATTTATGAATAGAATATAGGAGGACACTGAGCAGGCACAGGAAGTTTGTGAGAAATGATTACTCAAATTTTCACATTCTGATAAGAAATTGGAAGGGCGACAAGCCCTCCTTAAAGATGACCTTCAGGGCACTCTCATAGAGTGAAGATCATCTCTCAGGAGGAATAATATATTAGGCTAAAGTTTATGACTCTTCAAGACAAAATAATCATAATCATAATCATCATCATCATAATAATAAGGTGAATAAGCATAGTACCTAGGGAATCCCTTTAATAATTAACTCTCAGGGATTCACCATGTAGATATTATCTAGTCTTCAGCCTCAGATCACAACACAGGGGTGATATGCTTTTTCTGAAAGAGAGAGGACTAGTTAAATCAAGGCTTGATAAAGTTTGTGTGTGTGTATGTGTGTGTGTGTGTGTGTGTGTGTACACAATGTACAGGTATGTGGCATTTGGGATATAGTGGAAAAAATAGGAAACCAACATGTTAGTACAAGACTAAATTTAGAAAGGAACAAGGTAATTATATCAAGGAGTGCAGAAAGCAGGGGTCCAATTATTTATTCCTCTAAACTAAGCCAATTAGAAGAGTTGCAGTTCAAAAAAGAGCTGAAAATGGAGGTCTAAAGCACTAATGAACAAACAAGGCGAGTGAACCAAACAAGACCTAAGATAAATTCTTCCAGGAACTAGGAACAGGGTATCCTTTGAATGTATCTGTTCAGGAATCACTTCAGAGCACCTCAGCACTGAAATTTACTTTTAAAAAGTCTGTGTGTACCTGGGAGACAGAGCAAGTCATGGGTCTGTTGAATGTTGCAACAGTGATGAGGACCAGACGTGTCAAGGAGCACTAGGAGAGACAGAAATCTCTTCCACATTCCTATAATGAGGTCTACCATGTCCAGACAGTCTTACCCTATGTCCTAAAAACCAGAATTATATATTATTACACATTTTGTTTCTTCACAAAATGGGAAGTTTAAAATCTCCCTTTTTTGGAGATAACCATAAATTTGACATAGAACAGATTAACTCTTGTTTTTTTAAGTAGAAAGTTAATATATGTAGATTCCTTTATCTAACTGAGGAGTTTCTAGAAATTAAATGCACACTTTTTTGCTGACAAGTTAGTACTGGTTAGGAAAAATTGAGAATAAATCAAGCAAATTTATCATAATTTTGAAGAACACAATCTGCATACATTCTTTTATGGGAAAAGAGTAAGGAAACTTTAATTTCTGAGAACTTAGGAATTGAGCCCTAATGTAAAGCCATCTACTTTCTAATATATGAATAAATGTAGATGATAATAAGATTCCTCTCTATTAACATCTAGTAGTCACCTAAAATATTTCTGTATACTGAATACATATTAAATTTTATACTTAAAGGAATAACATAAAAGATAATAAAATTCATAAACTGTATTTAAGTTGATAATATTTTACCAGTATTAATTTCCTAATTTGATAGTGTGCTATGGCCATCTACACTGATATATTCCTGGGAAGCTCCTTGAACACTTTCTATAGATATGTGCATCTGCTTGGGAAGGATACTATTAATAGAGTGTCATAAACAAAGTCAGCCAGCAAGATGTTTCCCCTCACAGGTGGCAAGGTGCAAAAAATGAGGCAAGTTAAACAATCACAAAATTATATGGAACAAGTCCTATTTCATATCAGTTCTTTGAAGCAGAACACCGAACATCAAGATCCTTATGAAGTTGATATCAGCTATGCAACTGAGATGCTTGTCTTATGGAAGCTAAAATGTTGACTGAGACTTAACACTGTGTAAAGAAGGGAAGAAAGAATATAGCAGGAATTTGAAACAGAACAAATCAGAATCCTGTGATGAGGAAACCTTGTAAAAGGATGCAAAAGACTGCAAGATTGACGAGGGGGCTTCAGAGAATGACAGATTAATAGGATGTGATAAAGGTTTCAGTTACCACCAGTTGTAATAAGATTTCTTTCAAAGCCTCTAAGATAAGATCATGTTAAATGACAGTAGGTCAACCTTTGGGAGATTTATCTGTGGTAGGTACATTTAAAGGATCTATTCTTTCACTGATAAAGGTAAATAATGCTTGCATCACATAATTTTAGCATCTTTGCAAAATTGTTGTTTACCTGCATATTTAAGATGTTTATCCAAATATGACCACATTTCAATAAAAGTACACAAGTAAAAAACAACAGGACTCATTTTCACAGAGTGAACATCCTTACATGTTTGGTGAAGAAGCCAAGTATCACAAAACTCCAAGGTCCCCTCTTATCCTCACTTCCCACATGTTCCCACACCCAGACAAGCAGGTAGCCACAGCCTTAATATCTCTTTGTTTCACTGTCAATGAAAATAATTCATGTGTATTTTTTCACATCCGTCATTTTATACTGTATTATGTGTATGCTTCAATGTGAATACCACTTGTTCATTTTCATTATTTTTATTCATTGTGTGTGGGGAGTGTATATTTATTCATTATTTTACATCATATTAGATGTCTGTGTCATTTCCAGACATCCGATTAAGGCACAAAACATGGTTGTTGATAACACAATTTTTTATGTGACACATTCAGTAGTCAGAGACTTCAATCTGTTTTCCGGCTGCCCAGACCTGAATAATCACACAAAAACTTTATTAATTACAGCATTATTTGGTCAATAGCTTAGGCATTTTCATAGCTAACTGTTAGATCTTAAATTAACCAATTTCTACTAATCTATGTATCACCATGAGGCTGTGGTCTACTGGTAAGTTTCTGGCATCTGTCTCCTTTGGCAGTTAAATGGCATCTCTTTGACTCTGCCTACTCTCTCTATATATCTCTGTTTGAATTTTCTGCCTGACTAAATTCTGTTCTGCCATAGGCCAAAGCATCTTCTTTATTAAACAATGGTAATAAAACATATTTACAACATACAGAGGAGAATCCCAAATCAAGAATTTTTTTATTTATAGGAATTTAAGACACAAAACAAAAATAAATTGAATTATAGGCACTGTATAATTTAAGAAACAATAATAATGATGCAAGAATACTAGAGAAAAAATTAAAACCTTTATTATTCATAAAAGGGCTGAAATATCAATGTAAATAAAACGTAGCTCATGAAATATGTGAAGTATCAGAATGAGAATGAAAATTCATAATTTGATATGATAAAGGTATCTTACATTTGAAGAAAATGAAAAAAATGAATTATAGGTATACATGTAATGAAGGATTTTAAAATATATTTAAATACTTTCTCAGTTTTTTCACAGAAACCTGAATATTTGCCAACATGAGCCATGTCTGCCTGTTCCCACCACGATTTATATTGCAGAAATG
Organism: Arvicola amphibius; assembly: GCF_903992535.2. Lineage (NCBI taxonomy): Eukaryota > Metazoa > Chordata > Mammalia > Rodentia > Cricetidae > Arvicola > Arvicola amphibius. The sequence continues at coordinate 87,838,808 of NC_052055.2, forward strand.
TTTTGCTTCAGATCCTTCGATAAACAGCTGTCAAAAAAGTTGACACAGCTGAGACACTGTGAGAAGCACCTACGGAGGACAAAGAAGAGTGAGCTAAGAAATAGGGAAGAGGCTTTCTAACAAGCTGCCTATTTGATGTTCACGATAAGATGATATAGGAGAGAGACTTCATGAGGATGAAATAGAGTCATTAAGGCAAAGGTGTCTTTCAAGTAATTGCAGGCTTACAGGCATGTGTCTGCTTTAGCATCCCTGCCATGGACAGGAAGCACAGAGGTGATAGGGACAAAGGAGAACAACAGCTGAGGTCACAATCAATACTGTCACTTTAGGAAATTTGAGGATGCACTTTGTGGATGTACTAGCCCAAGTATGTTTGGATCCTATGTGCATTCCTGGTACCCTCAGAGGACTGAAGAAGGCACCAGATCCTCTGGAACTGGAATTATAGTTTCTGGAGTTACACATAGTTGTGAGCTGCCATGTGGGCACTGGGTATAAGACCCGGTCCTCTGCAAGAATAGAGTGCTCTTAACTACTGAGAAAACTCTCCAGCCTCTTCGAATTTCTTTTCTTTTTTGTATCATTTATTTATTTTTGGTTAATGGACTTATTATTAAGAGCTCAAAAATAACTGGATTTTCCCTGCAAAAGAACACAAATATTTCCCTAAGGTACTGTGAAGATACTAGGAAGACAGAGAGAGTGGGATTCACAAACCTCTTCATATGAACTTTTTGCAGCACAAGTAGGAGCTTGATACAGATGTTTGGTAAACACCTTCATCATTTATCTGTGAATAAATTAGTATTACTCAGAAAAATTTGACCCTAGGTTCAAATATAATATGTATGACTGCAAAACTGCTTCTTTCTTCTCTTGTAAGGATGTCTTAAAGTAACTGAACTAAGCACATTATTAAGGCCTTGTGCATGCTGCCTCAATCTCTGTAAGTTCATATGGCTATTGTGATTTACAGTGCCGGGTTTCCTTGGTATCCTTCATCTTCTCTGGCTCATATTCTTTCTGCCTCCACTTGTACAAGACCCCCTGAGCCCCGAGGATCAGGAATTGAAGATTTCCCTTTTAGAGCTGAGAGTTCCAAATTCTCTCAATCTTTGTATAATGTGCAGCTGTGAGTCTGTGTATTTGTTCCCATTTGCTACAGACAGAAGGTTTTCTCATGAAGACTAAGCAAGTCACTGATCAAATTTGTCTTTCTGCACCTGGAACACCTCACTCATGATGATAATTTCCCAGTTCCATACATTTAGCTGAAAATTTCATAATTTCAATTTTTAATGGCACTCCATGGTGTAAATGTACCATATTTTTATCTATTCTTCTGTTAAGGATCATCTAAGTTGTTTCTAATTTCTGACAATTATGGGAAAAAAAGTTTAAGTGAATATGGTTGAACTGAGAAGCTTCTGTACAGCAAAGAACATCATCATTTGGACATAGCAGGTAGGATGGAGCATTTTTTGGGTATATACCAAAGAGTAATATATCTGAGTCTTGAGGTAGATAGATTTCCAATTTTCTGAGGAACCGCCATATTTATTTTCTTAGTGGTTGAACAAGTTTGCACTCCCACTAGCAATAGATGAATGTTCCTGTTACTCCACATCCTCATCAGCATGAGCTGTCATTTGGGTCATTCATAGCCATTCTGACAGGTGTAAGATGAAAGCTCAAAGTAAACTGATTTGCAGTTCCATGATGGCTAAGGATGCTGAACATTTAAGCATTTCTTGAACATTTGAGTTTCCTCTACTGAGCATTCTCTGTTTAGATTTGTACCCCATTTTTAATTAGATTATATGGGTTTCGTGATACCTAGTTTCTTAAGTTCTTTATATATTTTGTATATTAGCCCTTCATCAAATGTATAGTTAATAAAAATCGTTTCCCGCTATGTCTAAATGATGTTGTTCTTTATTGTACAGAAGCCTCTCAGTTTATATGGTTTTATGTAGAAGTCTTTGATCCACATGGACTTGAGTTTTGTGTGGGGTGTTAAGTATGAATCTATGTGGATTCTTCTACATGTAGCCATTCAAGTTGAGCAGCACCTCTTTTCAAAGATGCTATCTTTTTTCAGTGTGTATTAATGGTTTCTTTTTTCAATAAACAGCTGTCTATAGGTATATGGATTTTATCTGTGTTTTTGATCAGATTTCAGTGATAATTGTGCTTTTTATCACTATCACATGTTTTTATCAATATCATGCTGATTTTATTCTTGAAGCTTTGTAGAACAAATTGATTTCTGGGATGGTGAAATTTCTGGCAATTCTTTTATTATTCAGGATTGTTTTAGTTACCCTGGATTTTTTGTGTTTCCATGTTGTAAGTGCCAGCATTTACTTGCTGAACCAGGAGCTCTTGAATTTCTAGGAATGAAAGCCAGTGTGGCTTGGAGGGGTTTCAAGACTCAGGTTGAGAAGAGCTTATTCCAAGGAATCAGACTTTTTATACACTTATCAGAAACAGAATACAGTGGCAGTTACTAGATTGAATACAACGGTGTTTGCCAGAAATCTAGTCATGGCATGTAAAATTATTGTATAAGAAAAATTCTTCTATCAAACTTGTATTGCTTCACTCACTTCTAAGGAGTATAGAGAAATACAGGTGGTCCGGATGCTTTACTGCCGGAGGAAATGACTCCATTTCTCATGAAAGAAAGATACACCATTCCCCAACAGCCACAGAGAAGAATATGAACAACGATGACACAAGTCCTTCAAGGAAGTAGGACCCAGCCAAGCACATAATTCTCTATATTATATGAAGCTAAAGTTTGTTCTTTCAGGATCTGTAAATATTACATTGCTATATTGATAGGGATTGCATTGAATCTGCAGATTGCTTTTGATAGGATGGCCATTTTTACTAGGTTAATACTACTATGATCCATGATCCTGAAAGATCTTTTTGTCATCTGATATCTTCTTCGATTTCTTTCTTCAGTGTCTTAAACTATCATGCAAGTGTTTCATTTATGTGGTTAGAGTTACCTTCAAGATACCTATTATTACTTTAGGCTATTGTGAAAAATTTTTTGGCTGATTTCTTTTTTAGTCGCTTTGTGAGTTTTACATAGGAGAGCTACTAATTTTTGTTAGTTAATTTTGTATCTAGGTACTTTGCTGAAAATGTTTACCAACTATAGGTGTTTTCTGGTGGATTTTTGGGTAAATTCACTTATTTACGCTATTATATCATCTGTAAGAAAAGATACTTTGACTTCTTCCTCCAATTTGTGTACTCATCTCCTTAATTCTCTAGCTAAGACTTTAATAACTATGTCTTATTCCTAATTTTAATGGAGTTGTTTTGAGTTTCATTCCGTATAAGGTGGCATTGTTATTGGTTTACTGTAATTTCTTTTATTATGTTGAGGCATGTCCCTTATATCCCTGATATCTCTTGAACTTTTATCCTAAAGTGATGTTGGATTTGGTCATAGACCTTTTCTGAATATAATAAGATGATTGTACAGTTTTCGTGCTTCAGTTTGATTATATGGTGGATTATATTTATATGTTTATGTGTATCAAACCATCTGTGCAACTCTAGGATAAAGCCTGCTTAATAATGGTGGATTACATTTTTCATATGATTTTAGATTTTGTTTACAAGTGTTTTATTGATAATTTTTTATGGTTCTTTTTTTAATGGTTTATTTTTTATATTTAAAAATTTCCATCTCCTCCCCTCTTCCTCCCCCTTCCCTCCCCTCCTCCTCCCCCTTCCCTCCCCTCCTCCTCCCCCTTCCCTCCCCTCCCCTCCACCCATCCCTCCCCTCCCTCCCTCTCCAGGCCAAGGAGCCATCAGGGTTCCCTACTCTATGTTAAGACCAAGGTCCTGTTCATAAGGAAAATTTATCTTAGTTTACTTTCTTTTATGGGTCGTTATATGGTTTGGGTATACTGGTAACTGTGGCCTCATAAGACAAATTGGGCAAAGTTCTTTCTGTTTCTGTTTTGTGGAATAATTTTAAGAGCATTGATATTAACTTGTTTGAAAGTCTGGTAGAATTCTGTGATAATACCACCTATGGCTGAATGGTTTGGGTTGGGTTGGCAGTCATTTAAAGATTACTTCTATTTCATTAGTTTATGGGTCCATTCAAATTGTTTATCTGATCTTCATTTAACATTGGTAAGTAATAGGTATCAAGAAAATTATCCATTTATTTTAGATTTTACAATTTGGCAGAGCACAGATTCTTAAAGTATTTCTTTACGATTCTCTGCATTTCCTCTGTGTCTGTTGTTATGCCCACTTTTCATTTCTAATTTTGCTAATTTGTATATTCTTTCTCTACAGTTTAGTTGATTTGGAAAAGGGTTTGTCAATCTTAATGATTTCCTCAAAGAACCAACTCTTTGTTTCATTGATTATATTTTTGTTCATTTATTTGTTTCTATTTCCTTGATTTCAGCCCTGAGTTTGATCATTTCTTGACATCTACTCCTTTAGGGCATGATTTCTCCTTCTTCTAAAGCCTTCAAGTAGACCATTAAGTTGCTAATATGAGCTTTCTCTCTCTTTTTATGTAAACACTTTTTACTGTGAACTTTCCTTTTAGAGACACGTTCATAGTGTCCCAAAATTTAGGGAATACTGTGTTCTTATTTGCATTCAATTCTAGAAATTCTTCAATTTTTTTCTTAATTTCTGTCTTGACCTACTTTTTGTTCAGTATTCAGTTGTTCAGTTTTCCTGGTTATATAAGTGTTTCTGTTGTTTCTATTGTTGTTGATGTTCAGTTTTAATCTGTGTTGGTCAGATAAGATGCACAATATTATTTAAATATTCTTGTATGTATTGAAACTTGTTGCTGGAGCTCATTCCGCTCCTTCAGCCAATAGCTGCGGAAATACCAGCCCATTAGGGACGTGGTCTCTCTCTCTTTAAAAAAGCTGCCACCGCCCTCTGCACTCTCTCTCTCTAGCTTCCGGCTCCGCTTCCAGCGACTAGTCTCCCTTCCTGATTGCACAGAGGACTGTTGTTTGGGATGGTGATCTGTAAGTTTTCCCCCTTAAATAAATAACCATTCTATTAATCATAATTCCAAACTGGTGTGGGATTGTTTGTGATTTACACCTTCAGAAACTTGCTTTGTGTCAGGCATGTGGTCAGTTTTGGGGAAAATTCCCCAAGATACTGAGAAGAAGATATATTCATGTGAAAAGATATATTCACTTAAAAAGGTATATGCACTTGCATTCGAATGAATGTTCTACAAACATCTGTTAGGTCCAGTTGGTGTATAGCATCATTTAGGTTCAGCATTTCTTGGTTTTGTTTTTGTCTGAATGACCTGCCTATTTGCCATAGCAGAGTATTGAAGTCTCACATTGTCAGTGTGTGAAGGTTGGTGTGTGATTTAAGCTGTAGTAGTAGGGTTTGTTCTGTTATCCAAATTTGTTTGTTATTGTATCTAGTGCACAAATGTCGAGAACTGCATTGTCCACTTGGTGAATTTTTTATTCAATGAGCACATAGCATCCTTCCATATATCTTCTGATTAGTTTTAGTTTGAAGTCTGTATTGTCAGATATTAAAATGGCTATACCAGATTGATTTTCATGTTCCTTTGCTTATAATATCTTTCTCCATCTTTTTATCCTCAGGTAATGTCTGTCTTTCATATAAAGGTATATATCTTGGATGCAGCAGAAAGATAAATCCTGTTTTGCCTTCCATTCTGTTAGTCTCTGTCTTTTTACTGGGGAGCAGAAGCCGTTGATATTGAAATCTATCAATGAGCAGTCCTTGCTGTTTTTTGTTATTTAGTTATTGTGGTATTAGGGTGGTGTGTGTGTGTGTGTGTGTGTGTGTGTGTGTGTGTGTGTGTGTGTGTGTGTGTGTGTGTGCACGCTCTTTGGATTTGCTAGTCTGGGGTTATTTATTTCTTGTGTTTTCTTAGCCTTCTGTAAGTACATATTTGTAGATAAATATTTTTCTTGTACATTTTCTGTCTTGATTATTATATGTTGAAAGATCAGTATTCTTTTTGTACCTTTGTAGGAATCTACTTATTTAGGCTATGGAAATTCTCATTTTTCATTTTTTGAAAGTGTATATCTTTTGCGTTTGACCTGGATTTCTCCTCATTCCTCAGTTCCTATTATTATTAGATTTGGTATTTTCATTGCGTCTCAGATTTTCTGGTTGTTCTGTGTCATTTTATTTAATAGATTTAACATTTTCTTTTACCAATGTATCCATTTCTTCTATTTGTCTCTACCATTTCTCGTATTTTCTTTGTGAGAATTGCTTCTGAATTTTGGGTTTAAGTTTTTAAGTTTTCATTTCCTGTTTTCCCTCAGCTTGGGTTTTCTTAACTGATCCTATTTCTACTTTCTGGTATTGATTTTTTTCATTTACTTCCACTGGTTTTCTTTTTTCCCATAGACATCTTTAAGGAATTTACCCATTCCATCTTTAAAAACCTCTGTCATGTTTATGACGGCGATTTCCAAGACATTTTCTTGTGATTCAGCTATGTTACAATTCTCGTGGCTTGCCGTGTGGTAGGGTTGGAAACATATTATGCTGAATGTTATTGATTGTGTTTTTACTCTGATGTCTCGTTATCTGACCTTGGGAAACAACAATTCTAGGTGCTAATACCTGGTCTTGTCTTTGTTGAATGTGTGTGTTGTTCCTTGGTTTCTGTTGCCCTTTCAGGTTCGTAGGAGAGCTGGATCATTCTGTGTTATTGGTAGGAAATTCTTCTGGGATCTTGAGAGGGGTGGCTTACCTCTACCCATTACATTCTACCCATAACACTGTGGGTTATGGGTAGAATGTGTTTCTAAGCATTGGGAGTGAACACTTATGGACGGAGAAAGAATTGTAGACAGTTGCTGAGGGGACCCAGAGAATGGAGGTAAGTAGAGTGTTCTATCAGGATCTGCTTAGTACCCTGGAAATGGGGGCCAAGTGTGAGGAGAGTCTGCGGTAGGTGTCTGCCACAGAGCTGAGGATGATATTGGAGACTGGATCTGGAGGAATGGTGGGAGAGTGAAGATTTTAAGATAGCCTAAATGCTTCTCTAGATCGAGTGGTCTGCTGGTTCCCAGGAACCTGCTGGAGTTGGGGACTGGCTAAAGCAATGACTTTAGGAAAGGAAGTAAACAGAAGGATCTGTGTGAGTCACTGGAAGTAGGGAGAGGTGCAATCAGAGGCCTCATCAGGTGTTCTGCTGCAGATCTGAGGGTGAGAGCGGAGGATTAAATTTGCAGGATTAGAGAGAGAAATGTGAAGATCTGCAGTGAACCTGCCTGCTTCCCTCTCTGGTGTACCCTTAAATTGAATGTGACCACAACACAAGACACCTTTTCTGATTGAACTTTTCAGTGCCACTGGAGCTTGGTGATTGACCATCAGAAGCTCAGTGGTCCTGTTTTGCCGAATCAGTCAGTCCACTGCAATGGCGTTCTGTAAGCTTTCGAACACAAATGAAACAAAGGCAAAGGAGACAATGCTATGGGAAAAATGCAGGAACTCGCAACAGGGGTGACTTTGGGGAGCAGCTCTATGAAGAAGAAGAAGGATATGAAGAAGAAGGAGGATAAAAAGTGAGGTTGAGTAGAAAAATGTCAAAGTACAGTGAAACATTGAACAACATTGACTCGACTGCTAGACAAGCCTTCAGGGTGTAATTACTTGCTAAAAAGAAATATACCGTGAAGCAATAGGACCGTATTAATGCCTCCATTCCCCAGAAATATGCTCTGAATACTAAACTGACCCAGCAGCAAAGCAAGAGAAGACGCTTTCTTCTCTTTCCTCATCAGAGGTTTTCCTACACATCTGCAGGGCATTCAACATATCTCTCTGTCTTTAGTTTCAACTGATCCCTACTGAGCCCAATTCCTCTCTCTCTCCCTCTCTCTCTCTCTCTCTCTCTCTCTCTCTCTCTCTCTCTCTCTCTCTCTCTCTCTCTCTCTCTCTCTCTCTCTCTCTCTCTCTCTCTCTCCATTCTCTTATATTTCTGTCCCTACAACATCAACTTGTAATTCTTTGTGGTTTCATTTCTCATAGGATCCTTGTGAGGTGTACATTCCCAGTAATTCATGGGCACCACCAGAAAAGTTTCCGTGATATAGTCAGACGTCTGCTTTCCAAGCCTTCATGGATTCACCCAGAGTCTCCTTTGCACTAGAGGCGATTGTTCTTCCCTATTCTATTAACAGATAGGTTCAAACAGTGTCCTGTCTTTAGATTATCTGCTTAGGAAGACACTGATAGATACACTAACATGGAAGGAGGAAAGCTCAGCAGGCCTCAAGCCCTGTCAAAGAACTACAGGGAATTAAGAAATTCTAAGAACAGAAGAAATCGTATTCCGTAGGTACGAGTGCATCAAGTGGTTATCCAAATCAAATGGTCAGCCTAAAACCACATATATACAAATAACATGGACTGAGAATATTGTATTAATATGTTTAGGAAAACACGCACACACTCTCACACACACACAATATAAACAAAAAGAAACAATGAATTTGAAAGTGAGCAGGGTACACATGGAAGATTTTGGAAGGGGAAAAGGGAAGTGTGGAAATTATATAATTATATTAATATCTAAAAAGATTTAACTATTTGATATATATTGGTGTTTTACTTGCATGTACGTCTGTGCATGAGATACATTTCTGGTTCCCACAGAGTTTAAAAGAGAAAGACAGATCCCTTATTGGAAATGGAGTTACAGATGGCTGTGTGTCATTGTGCATGCTGAGAATTGAACCAGAGACCTCTGGAAGAACAGTCAATGCTTTTTTTAAAAAAAAAATCTTTGTATTAATTGTTTGAGAATGTAATACAATGTATCTTGATTGTGTTCACTCTGTCCCACTTCCCCTCATATTCATTCTCTCCCTACTCAACTGTCACTTCCTGTCCTCTTTCCATCTTTAGTTGTGAAGAACAGACTATTTAACAGCAGATGTCTTGGTTCTCTGACACTTACAATATTTCTGCCTCCATTTCCATAAAGTTCCCCGAGCCTCCGGTATAAGGGTAGTATTGTAGTTGCGTCAATGAGCATTGGACACCCCATCTTCTTTTGATCTATGCATCTTTATAACTTATGTACTTCTGTAATGATCTCAACTTGCTGCTCAAAAGTAAACTTCTCTGATGAGGAGTGAGTGCTACACTCATCTGTGGGTGTAAGGATGATTGTTTAGAATGCAATTAGAAATCACTGGTGGTATAGGAAAATGGCAGTAGAAGTTCTCCTCTAGGGCCCATGACGTCACCAGTCATGAAGCATTGGCTGAGTTTTCAATGCCAGACAAATTTAATCATACTGCTTCTCCCTTAAATCCAATTAAGTGGTTGCTAGTTGCTCCCAGGATATAAGCACCACTGTTACCAAGAGACTCCCAAACAGTATAGACTATTGCTATTGTTCTTGGTGCCTTCAAGAAAATAAAGGTGAGGTCATATTGCTGAAGGCACCACACACTTAGGACACAGGCCTTGGAGAACTTCATCTGACTTGGAAGGACCCTCCCTGAGGAGTAGTTCTCATGGTATTAGAAGTAGCTATGCAAGTTGTCAGAAGGGCAAAACAATCAACAGCATCCAGCTGTAATACCAATGAACCACAACAATGACCATTCTGGCAAGATATTCTGAGAGATCCCCAGCTATATTATTACCTAAATATTCAATCACTGAAAATGTAAGTTAAAAAAGAGCAAGGAATTATATTCAATGATCATGTTTATTGTTGCAGTTTTACAGCATTTATACTTGAGGGCACACAATTCTCATTCTATATTTATGAAGCTGGTATTTAAAAAATTATTAATTGGTTTAAAACTAATCAATACACATACATTGTAAAATAGAAATGTATATTAATTTGGGTATGTTTCTTGCTCCTTATTGAGTTTTCTGGCTGGTAGGTAAAGGTAATAAAATGTTCAATGGTGCATTTAAAATTGTTAATGCCTTTTTTTAATGGACTGTCTAACTGCAGATTTATCTACCACATAGATTCATGCTTGCCATTTAGACTGAACTGTAAGGAACACATTCATCTGTATCTTGATCTCCAGTGATATACCTCAGTAGACAATCTCCTTCCCCAGTCACTCTGACCACTCTGCCTTGCAAGCATTCTCAGTGTCTAAGACTTGTATAGTTCAACAGCATCTATGATGAGGAGTTGTTCTTTCAATTAAAAAGAAATGGAGAGAAAAACCGAGCTTGGTGGAAATTGATTTTTTTCTTTATAGCTCTGTTTTATACAAATCTATTTATCTGTCATCTATCTATCTATCATCTATCTATCTTTCAAGAGAGATTTGTATAAAACAGAAAAAAAGAAAATATGATTTATACAATATATTTTCTTTTTACATTTTGTTGATTACTATAATTGTGTGTATGCACCCATGTATGACAAGCTGTTGTAAAACTAAAGATCAGAGGAAAAGTTTAGGGGTTATCTCTCTTAACTGCATATTATGCTGCTCTGTATATTTCGGATATCTTGTCTACAAGCTTCCAAGTGATACTGACTCCACCTCCTATTTCAGCACTGGCGCTCTGGGACTGCAGGTGTGGACTACTGCCCTGAACATTTGGTGGACACTAATGATCACGTAAGTGGTCATGCTCTCGGCCACAAGTGCTTTCCCTGCTGTGACATCTTAACGGCTTAAATTAAGGTATTTTTCTATATACCTTAGTTGTGTTGTTGGTTCCTATTCATTGGGATCCATCTCAGAAGTACCAAGGCAGCAGTCTTTGTTCAGCTCTCAAACTATAGCATACATCAATCTACAAAGGCCAAGTGGAATTTAGAGCGACCCAAGGGCAACCTAAGATTCCCCTGACCTCTTTATAAGGAATTCCCCGTATTCATGATTTCAAACAGAAATGCTTTATGTGATCAGTGAAGGGACTACTCATCATCTCATGCTGGGATAAAGTAAGTATGAGACATCCTTGGGGAAAATAGAGAGAACTACAGGAACTTAAAGACTAAGTCCTACCCACTTAAGAGTAATAAACACTCCTGTATAAGTGACAAATTTCAAGTCTCATGATTTTGTCTCAAATCACAATCTTTTTTTTATTAGGCTGAATCAAATTAGTGGTTTATGACCTAAAATAATAAATTCATAATATTCAACATAATAGAGTCCTAGAGGCTGGATGCAATTTTAAAGTAAGTCCCTATTGCTGAAGACACCACACACTTCAGACACAAGGTTAGAGGAATTCACTAGAAATTGACCTGGAAGTTTCTTCTCTCAGAATTGGTTCTCATTGTATCTGAAGTTGCTTTGCAAGCTGCCAAGGGACAAAAGCAATTGAAAGTCATAAATGGCTGTAGAATCTATGAACCACAAAAATGACAAGCATGGCAAGATACATACAATGATGAAATATGGTGCTAATATCATGTAGGTCAGAGTCAAAGCCCATTCAGGAGCAGGGAATTCATGCCTGGTATTGTAAACCTGGCTAACCAACCATGGTTAGAGAGGTCATAGAGGAGAACCTACAGCTACTTTTCTAAACCAGAATAATTTATAATTTATAGGTTCCAAGAACTTATCCCCATAGACAAGTATAGTTCTCACTCCTCATCAAAGAAGCATTTTTGGTTTTGGGGTTTTTTTTTTGCATTATGTTGAGACACACACAGCTGGCCCAATTATAAAGCACAACTGGCTATGCTGTGTCCAACCCTGAAGGACAAAGGCTTCTACAACATAATCCTTACACTTAGGGATCAGGAAACACTGGAAAAGTGGCAGAAAAATTTTAAGAGCCAGAGGACCCAGATGTCTTCTGTGAAACAGTATTTTCTAAATATAACAGGGGAGCTGAATTTGTAAAATATCAATAACATGGTTGCACAAACAAGACCTGCACAAGGGCAACACCAGTTGACAGGAAACACGATTGAGGAAATATCAAAAGATTGTATATCTTGGTGACATGCTACAAATGATTAATGACAACTGAGAGAGGGAATATTACTCTTACCAGTATGAGTCCCCGGATTGGTAATATAGATGCAGACATAGATATATAGATACATAGATAAATATAGTGTTGATATGTTGATGTGCATATGTAAGTGTGTGTGTGTGGTAACTAATAATAACTGAAGAAAGAGAGGTGATAAATTTGAGAAAGAGTGGTAGAAGCAAGGTAAGAGTTGGAGGGGGAGAAGGAGGAGTGAAAATTATATAAATATAGTACCCATATTTGAAATATTTAAAAAAGTTTTTAAAAGATTATCCAATGGCATCTGTAGAGCATGGGAAAATTAGTGAAACTACTCAGTGTTATCTACAAAATGACATGCTCTGTAGATGCCTTTGGATAATCTTTTATAATGCACATAAATGCATATCTCAGATACATATAGTCTCCATCAATTTACCTGGAATACATTTTCAAAAATGACTCAAACACAGTTTTTTAGATCACCAATATTTTATCACTACTGACCTGAATTCTTACAAGATATTTAAGTCTAGGTAAAGATAGAAGAAATAAAAGTAACAAAACGAACAACAATATACAAGCCCTGTCATCATGGAAGCACACAGACAAAGGAAGCTGAACCTGTGCTATATTTGACACAAACTATTGTGGCCTCACAAATCACCATTACAACGTGCATTTTGTTCATTTGAAAAATAATTTCCTGTTATTTTTTTTTCTGAATCATGGTGTATTATATGGCTCTGCTTTGATGATGTCGATTTCCTAGCAAACCACAGCTGATATTTGAACTTGAAGCATTTTTCTCAATTAGGTTACAATAATGCTTAATTTTTAATTGATTCCTGTATTCATAAAGCCTGTGAATTAGCTTTATGGTACTGTTTCAATCATATAAACTTTCTTTTGTGTTCACTTAAGTACAAAATATCTGAATTATTTTAACCAGCATTTCAAAGCTACAAGGATAAATTCAAGTAGACAGTTCTCTATCCACTTGAGGCTCTCTGGGGGACACGGTTACACCTGCATCCTATGCAAAAAACCATCAGCGTGTTCACAATAACCTCAGTCAGAACCAGAGTCCATGAATACCATATTTCTGCAGTTGCTAGGACTGCTATCACAGTTGCTTGAAACTGACCCAGAAACCCACATTACACATGACTGCTGCTAAGCACCCCAGAAGCAATAAAAGGCAGCATTATTGTCTTCAAACTTTTTGTATTCACACCAGGTCTGCCCATTAGCAGAACCTAGCTAGAAGCCAGTTGCCAAACAATTCTCCATTTTCTGGCTTCCAGGCCCTTGATTTTACTTTTACAGGGAAAAACATGGAAGGGTGTGACTAAATCGGAGTGCTGACCCCTACTGCCAAAAATGGTCTCCCTCTGTGGCTCTTGTGGACCTAATCTCCTTAATTTATTTGTGTTAATCTTTATCACATAATGTATAAAAAACATTCATACTTTCACCTTGGAATGCATTTTATACAAATGAGTTTGCATATTCATTTCAGGCTGATTTTAACTTTTCAACTTCACTCACCATCTACCGAAGTTGATGATATATTTCATACAACTATCCAATAGCATATAGAAAATAAATGATAAATTAAAATGACAACTATTAATATCCCTGAAACAAGAGTAAGAAATAGCTATTAATCAGAGGTTTACAAATACACAAAGAGTCATTTTTCTTTCAGAGATCAAAAACTTAAACAATATGGACCAACACTAGAAAGGGCCACATAAGAAGAAAGCCACTGTGTCTCACAGTTTTCTCAAGCTTCTCAAACACTGGAAGTTAGTCAGTTCTTTGTATTTTCATAATTATACGCAAGAACTTAAGGAAAAGCAGCCTACCAAGTAACAAGAAAACTTTCTATAGATCTAAGAAGTGAAATCAAAACTTTTACATACTCTGAAGCCCAGGAAATTCTGTTTTTAAAAGCAATAGTAATTTATGTTGGAAATTTTAGACAGCATGGGATATTGTTCCTGAATACTGCCTAAACTTTTATAACATTGTTTATTTTACTTCGTAGATTATATAAAACTGAAGCAAATAAAAATATCTACTCAAAATAGTTATAATAATTTAAATATTTCAATAAAGACATTATATTTTATCTAGTTCATTTCAAGCTTGCTCACTAGGAAATCTCTTTTGCATTGCAAGTCATGATTCATGAAGTCCCTGATTTTGAAAGAATAAAAAATTTCTGTGTATATGACTATCTTACTGTCATTAATATCTGTCAAACAGATAAATATAGTTTCAATATTCTTTAAAAATGAAGATATAGCATGTCTTAGGAGACATTTCTGTCCAATATTTTTATATTTTCTTCAGATTCTAGAGATTGCCAAAGAATGATGTATCTAAGAGTTTTTGCAACTAAACTTCTTTGATTATCAATTAGGGAATGAACTTGTTCAAACTTATAAATATTACATGCAATTTGATTAATTAGTGGTGATACTGATATTGTATAAGATCAATCTTTGGGCACTAGAGAGACGTCTAAAGGTAAAATACTTGCTACCCAAGCATAATGCCCTGAGTTTAAAGCCCCAAAACAAATTTAAAAAGCATGAAATATACAGCTGTATTCCCAAAAGTGTGAAAGCAGGGACATGAGGCGCCATAGAGCTGGTTGACCAGATACACAAGCTAAACTGGTGAAAGTCAAATAAACTAGGAGACTCTATCAAAATATTGTAGGTCATTTATATAAGTTTAGAGGTGGAATTTTGGGGAGCACTTGTGTGAGATAGCATTAGTAAGTAGGAATAATTTGAATTCATTTTCTATTTGTACTTCTTAATTTTCTTTTCTCCAGGTAAAAGACTATACTTAAATTGAGTAGGCATGAGGAACAGTGCTGCCACATTTTTGATTTTATTGGGATTACCTCAATTTTCTCCATTTAGGATGATACTGACTGTGTATTTGTCATATGTAACCTTATTATTTTGAGGTATGGTTCCTTCCAGTCATACCTTTTCTAGGATTTTTATAATGAAAACATATTGGATTTTTCCAAAAGTGTTTTCTGTATCTATTAAGTAGAATATATGATCTTTGTATTTAAGTCTATTTATATGATTTCTTACATTTGGCGACTTACATAAGTTGAACCATTTCTACATTTCTAGGATAAAGCCAATTTGATTATGGTAGATGATAATTTAGCATTTTCCTATATTTGTTTTGTAGATATTTTATTGAGGATATTTTTTATTTATGTTCATCAGGGATATTGGCCTATAGTTTGGAAATTTTTATTTTTATTTTGTTTTGTTTTGCTTTTGGTTTTCGTCTTTTTTATTTTTATTTTTTGGTTTTCTGAGATAGGGTTTCTTTGTAGCTATGGAGTCAGTCCTAGTGCTCACTCTGTAGATCAGGCTGGCCTTGAACTCACAGATATCTATCTGCCTGCCTCTGCCTCCTGAGTGTTAGGAAGGCAATCACCACCACTGCCAGGCAGTTATTGTCTTATTTACTTTAATTTTTTTACACCTCTCTTCCATATCCACTTGCTCAGGTGTTTTGACATGATGGTAATATTAGTTTCTTGGAAAAAGCTTGACAGAAAACAAAAATACCTGAAATCTATTTTCCAATGAAGAATAAATCAACATTATTTGATCTAATATGTATTTATTCCATTGATTTAATATGCAGTTATTCCATTCCAATTTTTTCACAATACTATTTTATAGTTACTCCATTTCTATTGTTTTTCAATATTATTTTAAAGTTATACATTGAGGGGGGAAGATGAAATGTTCATTAAATTTATGAAGATTTTTAGTAGCTTTTTAAAATCTAGTAAAACAGCTAAACTTCAAATAAGAAAAGCACATCTACTTTGTATCATGAAAATTACTATCATAGAATGAATTGTGGTAAGTATGTGGTTGTTGATTCCCAGGCTCTTTTCAACCTTGTATCCTACCTTGTGACTTCTAAGTTGTCCCCTACTTTCCATTGGCTTTTAATGAGCTACGAATGTTTCTTAGCTGTCAGAAAAGGAGCTGTTTCTGTTGGCAATCACCTTACACTCCTCTGGATATTACTTATGTATGACATGTAATTCAGGAAGCAGAGTTTCACTGAAACAGTGCAGCACTATTTCAGAATATTTCTAATTTTATTTTCTAGCTGCGTGCCTGAGAATTATAGAAGATTAGTACTTATAAATTGAGAAAAATCATTTCTGTGTTTGGGCATTAATTATAGAATGAAAATTAAAATCACACCTAATGTTAAAACTCATGACAGTTGGTACCATAATGAAGATCTGCTTAAAATACAGTCCAAGACTGGAGGCAGGGTTCCCTGTTTAAAGGCATGTACTCTGCAAGCAAGAAGATCAAAGTTTGGATTCCCAGAACCCACATGAGTGTGGGTTGGAGTGTTAAACAGCTGAAGTTACAGCCTCTGAAGTGGGAGACGGCACATCCCTGAAACAAGCAGAATAGCATAACTAGCCGCATTGATGAAATCCGAGGCTGACTGGGATATTTTGTTTCAAAAAAATGAGGAGAAGAGTGGTCTAGGTTCCAGACATCTTCCAGGAAGCTAGACAGACACACACCCATACCTATCCACAGGCACTCAAACACACACACACACACACACACACACACACACACACACACACACACACACACATACACATACACACAGGCAGACATACACACACAGACACACACACACACAAGCACCTGCCCCTGTATTTATTTCCTCATATATGTGAACACTGATACGTACCTGCTTACCATCTTAGTGGTCATGATACAATGGCTTGGGAAGCCCCAGCCCTAGAGTTTTTCCAGCTCAGAATGCATATTTCTCTCTTAAGACAGCTTTTGTTGCTGCCTGCAGATTTCTTAAGCTGACCTTCCATATTCCTGGTATCTCCAGCTTCTTGGGGTCTCCTTGATCTCACTTGTGAGTTTATAGAGAGCTGAAGAAACCCTGGTCTGCCACATATTTCCTGATCTTTCAGGTCTTTCTTTTGTATGCGGATTTGAAACCAACTAGAACAGTACCAGGCTTTCTTTGACCATAACTTCAGTCACCTCTTACTCTCTGTTAAACACTTTCATGTGAGCTTATGCGAGAACTGAACAATGGAATTCTCTTTCCAAATATTTTATAAAATTTTATAAGCTTTAACAAAAGCCTTACACATCAAAATTAACCTGACATACACTTCTAGACGCTGCAGGCATCCCATTTTCATCCCATACCACTCTCTCCATATATATATATATATATATATATATATATATATATATATATATATATATGCAAATCTTTTAAAAATAGAAAATAATTTAAGGGCAAAGTAGCAATGTAGAGAAATCTATGGAGGTACACAATTCATGAAACAAAACCATATATCATGTAAGTACCCCGTAGGTACTAAAAATTCTTTATTAAATTTTTGACTAGAAAAATGAATATAACAATAGTGACTACTATATTTGATGTCCAGAGACAATATTAGTCTAGTTATTGCTCAAATTAATAGTCTAAAAATCCTGAAAATAGGTCTGAAGTAATTGGTTTGGAAAAGGGAAGCAGGGAAGTATGATACTCTCCATAGTCCATCACAGTTCCAAAGTCAAGCAAGCTCTGTTGTCTCCAACACATATGGTAAGTGTTTTCTTTGAGAGTCAAAACATAAAGGACAAAAAAAAATCTTCAACTCTTTTTTTAGTTAATCATGGAAATACTATATAGCAAAGCTTCTGTCTACATTACCCTCATTAGAGCTCTTTCTTAGGACCTTACTAAATATAAAATCACCCTGGGAATAGAGTCTAGCCAGGTGTTCCGAATGTAGAGTAATCAATATTCTTGAACAGCCAGCAGTCTCCATCACAAGGGTAAAATTAATAGATCTTGACAACTAATTAGATATGAAGTATGACATGGAAGGTGTTCAGGGTAACAATCAACTCTCACTTGAACAATTTAGTCTGTATTCCTCCCATTTTATTAGAATAATAAACACAAAAATCCACATTCATAATTATTGGATGATCTTCAATGACCACAAAACTTCTTAGTATATCTCTGTTTTCTCTACTTTGAGAAGAACTAACAGAACCTGAGTGGTTATCTCTGTTCCTTATGGTCCTACAACTACTAAATGAAAGGTCAGGAAGAAACAGACTACATATGAGTCACATTTTATTACTGGTCACATATATTCCATTGCTTGTTAAGAGTGGCCAATCAAGGTCCTATTAGGAAACTTAAAAATATAATAAGTTGATGAAGGGTCTGTTATAAAAACATTAACTACAAAATTAATTATAATATTATAGTATTAACGGAAACTGCTAGGGAGAAACACTAGATGTAAAAATGTGCAGAAATAGAAGATAAAAGAAGTAGCCACTTTGGTAAACACTTCTTTCATACCTACTTTAGCTATAACTTCTGTGATTACAGTTAACTATTACCTAATAATATTAGATGGAAACTTTTAGAAATGGTTCATGAATTACAAGTTGCATGCTGTTCTGAGTAGCATGATGAGCTTTCTCCCACCCATCCCTCCTCCTTTTGGACAATATATCATCTCTCCATCTTGCACATCCATGATGTATGTCCAGGTTCTATGATCTAGCATTACCTGAAGAACACAATTCTCCTTCATCAGAATGTCAACTGTAGCCTTAAACAAAAACCACAATATCTTAATGCCCTGATTCCATCCATGTCATATAAAGCAGAACATCAATCCATCATTATGGAAAGATGGATGCAATAAATGAGACCTAGTGAGAGTTCAAATTCACGTGAATAATCTTTATATGTATTATTGCTAATATCTTTACTGTGCCTAATTTGTAAAAATAAGCTCTAGCTTTGGTATACATACATACACACATAACATACACACACACACACACACACACACACATATATATATATACATACACACATATGTATATGCATCACACATGTATATGGTTTAATCCTATCTATAGTCTCAAGTATCAAAAAGGGGTCTTTTCACACATCTTTTATGGAAAAACACATGTGCCTCTTCTTTTAGAGATGATAGAGGCCATTCAGAAAGGAAGTAACCTGGGAAAGGATCTTCTCCATGGCTGAGACTCTGACCTGGTCCTTCTGATCATGACTTACATTGCATTACAGAAATTTGCTTAGATATGCATTGACGGAAAACTCTGGGAAACACACTCTTGAATTCCAAGATTTCTGGATGTAACATAAGGTAAGAATTGCTTCAAAGTCACCTGGAAGAGATTTTTAAAGCTCTGGCCATGTTAGAATTCCAAAAAGTAGCACAAAAAGAAACTAGATGCTGCTGCCCTCTGCACAATACCGATTGTGTCATAGAAACATGCACACTGGGGCTGGAGAGATGATGGCTCAGCAGTTAAGAGCACTAGCTGCTCTTCTAGAGGACCCAGGTTCAATTATCATCACCCACATGGTATCTCACAACTCTCTGTAACTCCAGTTGCAGGATATTGAGACCCTCACATGAACATACATGCAAGCAAAATACCAATGCAGCTAAAATAGGAATAGGTAATTAAAAAAAACATGCACACTTCAGCAACCCAAAGGTAAATGCATCTTGCTACAGGTGATGTTAAATAGGCAAAGGTGTGTGTGTGTGTGTGTGTGTGTGTGTGTGTGTGTGTGTGTGTGTGAAGCACGCCACAATCAAAAGAACATTATCTAAACTTGCTAAAGTATTATTTAGAAAATCCTTCAGTGATCCCATGGCAGGCAATGATGATGATATTTACAATTCTGATCTCATAAAGAAATAACTAGGAAAGAATTTGTTTGCTTCACTGATTAATATGGTTACTGTTTTATATCAGTATGTATCTACTGAAAAAATATATTTAGATTATACAAATATGTGCATTAATTCTGTTAATATTTCTTGCCTGAATGATTTATTCCTGTGCTATTTCTCAAATGTTAACATAATGCAACCATAATATTTTCTTTTGTATTGATTAGAATGGTCTCATTAGCAACAGACTCTACTCTTATTTATATAAAAATGAATTCAAGAACAAGTTCTTGACTATATGGTCTATATTCATATTTCTATTTATCTTATTACCTAAACTTATCAACATCTTGCTACTGAAAATACATACACTATGTATATGTAGTCAATTCTTCTGAAAAGAAGATTGGCTTTCTCTTATGACAAATCCTATTAACAATCTAATATTTGTGTTTTAGGTTCATTGCTTACTCCTGAAATGACATTGTTCCCTGAGTATTATTCAAGTTTAGAAAATATTGGTGTGTTGGTGGGAATGTATAATAAATAGTCCAGCCACTGTAAATTGGCAAACAGGTTATACAAAAATAACAATTAATGACAAAAAGCAAATGCAATGTATTTGCACAATAGGATATTTTATAAAACACTAAAAGAAAATTGTGTTGCTTTCAGGAATGTCTATGGAGTTGGAAACCACGTATGAGTAAAGTAATTTTCAGAAATATAAGTATCATTTTTCTAATGTGGAATTTAGAAAGAGGGAGAAATGCCATGAAGGCAAAATGAGGCAATTAGGTGTGTGAATAGGGACAAGAGAAAAGAGAATAAAAGTAGTATTGTGGTTAATAGGATCTTAATATGTTCTAATACATGAGTAGCATTGAAACATTACTTAGTACAATTAATACATGATAACAAAGGGTCTGTTTAATGTGTGCAGTGCATGTGCCCACACACTCCAATACCTAGTTCTACTTGGTGCTATATCCTCCTTACTCATTCTATCTGTCTAATTATTCTCACTCCATCACTAATTAATGACTAACTTCATCAAGTTATGGATTATATTTTTTGTTAATGTCTTTGTACAGACAGGCATACTTTTTCTTCTATTTCCCCTTAGCTTAAAAGACAGTTGAGGGTCAGGATCACTTGTGATCTTTCTTCTTCACTTATAGAAATGAATTCCTGTTTATGGATTATTTTTTTGCATTTAGAGCTTAAAGTATTTTCTTCTAAACTTTACACACTTTCTTTTTCATCTGTATGGTGTAATCCATTTGAGTTTATTCTTGCGTGAATTTTGAAGTATGGGTCTAATTTGTCTTTTTACATATGGCTACTGATTTGTCTCGCTATCTTTCATTTCAGTCTATTTTGCTCCACTGATTTCAGATGCTACCTTTCTTGTTTATTAATTCTCCATCTGTTTTGGGTTTACCTCTGAGCCTTCTGTTCTGTTCCTCTATTTACATGTGTCAGCATACTGTGGTTATAATGAAGAAATTTGGAAGTCTGAAAGTAGGGGTGCCTTCTGATGTCCCTTTTCTTTTAAAAGTGCCCTGGCTACACTTGAGGATTTACCTATGTTGTGTGGGTTCCAGTCTCAGTGTAAGTGAGGAAATATAGTGTAACTATATTTGAGAGTTTCCTGACTCTCTTTTTCAGATTACCTTGTTTTATTGATTACCCCAGGAGAGTTGACCCATTACAGCTTGGGACCATACAATTCATGAGTCGATGATATCTCACATCTAAAAGCCTTCAAGAACTTTCACAAATACTTATGGCTTTTCTTATAAAGCTTTTGCTTATTGCTTTTACATTTTTAGTAAGTTTTTTTTTCTTGCTCTTGCAAATGAGATTTTCTCTATTTTGTTCTCTAGCTGGTTATTGCCTGTGTAAAAGGAAGTTATTGATTTTTTTCATGTTAGTTTTATGGGTCTTACTGAATTGTTTCATTGTTTTTCATTATTATGTTATTAGCATTTAATTGCTAGTTTAATGGATGATGCTCTTAGCATTCCAGATTTTCCTATAATGTCATATGAAAATTGGTATTTTAATTCTTTGCTAAATATTTTGTCAAATTTATGTTTTTAAGTCCTTTTCAGACATACACATAGAAACATATATTTATATATACATAGATACACCAAATATATATTGAGAGAGAGAGAGTCTCCCCCTTTGGCTAATATATAGGGATATTTGAAGTGCTTTAGATCAAACCTATAATATTAAGGCTTATTCTACATACTTGCTGACATGTTCCCATAGTACCTACAGACACATATGTATAGTGGAGTAGTAAACAGAAGTGAATAGAGTAGGGTATCTCTTTCTTGTTCCTCTTTTATTAAAATTACCTTAGTACATTTTCATTCTATAAGACATCAATATTAATAATAAAATTTCTTGATTTTCTTAAAGTTCTTTAACCAGAAGTGCTAAATTTCCAAGGAGTTGGTTTTTTAGCATCGATGAAAATATGTCTCTTTTGCTTTGAATATGTTATATTTGCCAATTTTATCATTTGTATTATTTCTGTTCCCCTCCCCATCTAACTCAGGGCCTTGTCATGTTAGACAAAAATTCTGCAAGTAAAAAACCTGAACATGTTTGGAATAACTTCTTTGATGTGATGTTAAACTTAGCTTATTAATAATCTTCTTTATTTTTCCCTTTTTCAATTATATTTTTTCAAACATCGTTCCCCATTTTATACTTTCTTGCTAAAATCATTAGGAAGTCTAAATCACTAATAATTCTTAGAAACAATTTATTAGACTTCAGATATATCTGATCCTTGTAGCTTTGAATAATTATATGACTAAAATAAATGAGCCAACACTGGATAAAGGGAAGAATCTCCTCTCTTTTTTTATCCATGAATGCTTTGGTGATACAAAGGAGTCAATTTTATTATGGAAGCATTATTTGAAAGCATGCTGTCAATAGATGTTAATAGTTGCATTTCAATTTCTTTTTTAGGACATTGATAGCAAGGCAAAAGATGGGTTCTAGAATGAACAACTGTATCTAGAATTCTCACACCAAATATAGAAAAATGTATCATGTGCTAAGCATTTTATTCCTCCCAGGTCCAGCAAATAAACAGTAATCAGAATCTACTTACTGAAACTCTCCCTGGTCCTGGATACTATTGCCACAGGAAGTAACCTTCCTGTGCATCCTCAAACACATTCACACAGAGATAACTATGAGTAATCCCATAATTTCTTCACTATCTTCTGTTTTGTGGTTATGGATCTCCCCTTTTTTAGCTGACTCCTTAGCTTGCTCAGTGACTACCTTTATCATTTGAGTTTAGTATTTCATGTAAACTTTGTACTTTTATTTTTCTGCTATATTTTTTTTTCTTTCACTTTATTCCTCCCTGTGACTTTTTTGTTTATTTTGATTTTTGTTTTCTTTGTTTGTTTTGCCACAGAGGTAAAACAGGTGTGAAGACTAAAGGCTAGGATCTGATCCATTGGTTTTAGGACGGTTGCAAGACAGAACAAAGGGGAAGGAGCACAACAGAGGAAAAGTGTTCATCCCATGACATTAGGAAGCAGAGGTAGGAACAGAAAGTTATACAGGCCAGAGATGAGATCCACCTCTCCTAGGCATGATTCTAGAACTGATTTCCTCCCCCTATTCTGGACTATCACTTTCCAATTATATTATCATGCTGTGATCCACTGTGAACACTGTTTACATTTAAGAGGAAATTTTTAGTAAGTAAACTTTTGAAGAATTTTTTCTTCCTAATTTATAACATTTCTGGTTTCATAAGTATACCCATATTCATTTCATCATGATATACAACAGCTAAGATATAGGACCATGTATGTTAATAAATAAAATATAATATATGTACACAATATAGGACTACTTAATGGTGAGGAATAAAATTATGTCATGCAGCTAAAACAATGGATGACACTAGAAGACATCATGCCAGATAAAACTAACAAGACATAGAAGCACAGATGTTGCACATTTTCTTCCCAATATGGAATCTTCAATGAAAGAAAGAAAATAAGACAAACATGACCTAAGAGAAGAGGGAGCATCAGAGACTAAGAAGAAGCAGGGAAGGGCTTAAAAAGACAGCAGGGTGAAAAGACATAAGTAAAGGTAGACAAGACCAACACACAACATCTTCCTGCATGGAAATATCGCAGTGAACACTACCACTGAAGGCAATCAGCACATTATTAGAAAAGAAGGGGGAAGATGGTCAAAGTCAGGTCCTCAATGCTAGCCATTCTCCTCATAGTATTGTACATCATTCTCAAGTAACTCTTCCTCACAAAGACCCAGCAGTTCTAGCTTTGAAGTAATGTCATACAGTCAAAGTTCTCATGCACTTATATTTGCCTCAGAAATCAACCTGAATGAAGTTCATGACTTACCACATGCTCATGTGAAGTCTTCATGCTGCATTAAAACATTCTCCAGTAAACCTCCTCTTCAAATGTGTCAGCTCTACAATAGGTTTGTCAATGAGCATTGTGTAATGCTATATTCCACCTCATTCTGCCATTCACTGAATCTAAGGTTTGTATTAAACACTAGTGAACAAGAGTCTACAACTCAGTGTTTGTGTGTGTGTTTATATGTATGATATATGTATATGTGTATTTCTCTCCTGAAACAAAAAAGGTAACTGAGAGGAGAAAGCCTTGATTTTGGCTTACAGTTCTATAGAGATTCTGAACATCCATCATCATGGAGATAATGGCAGCAGAAAGGGAATGCATACTGACAAGATCAAGAAGCAGCTGGTCACATTGAATCCGCCCTCCAGGAAGAAAAGCATAAACAGAGTAGAACCTGTGAATAATGCCTCAAAGCTGGCTTCCAGTGTGACATTTTGTTCAGCAAGCTCTACTTTCTAAAGGCTCCGCAACATTTCCCATAGGGTCACCAACTGGAGACCAAGTGTTCTGACACATGAGTTTACTCAGAACCTTTCAATGGCAATCCATAGCTATGCATGTATGAGATAGATGGAGAAAAAAGGAAGAGAGGGAGGAAGTGATAAAGAGAGACAGAGCAAGAGAGAAAGAGAGAGACAGACAGGCAGGGAGAGAGACAGAGAGAACGAATGTGCTGGGGGTAGAATTTGAGGTCTGTGAATACTAGGCAAGCATTCAGCCACAGAAATACTTCCAAATGCCCCACTAACTTCTCTTTACAAATCTCCTTTGGCCAATCATTGCAACACTTGTAAGGTTTTGTTGTTTGTTTCTCATTTCATCTAGAATTTAACCGTGGAATGACTTTTATTAAACTTTTATTGGTAGCAACATCTTTGCCTTTAAACAATATGACTGAAACCAAAACCTATAAGACAACTGAGGCCTCATTAAAATTCCAAATTTCGTGTTTGCTTTCCTCAAGCTTGTCACGACTATAAGACCCCATTTCCAGACTTTCCCATGGAGCTGAGCACTTCTATTGTCACAGCTTTGCCGAACCTATCATTTCTTTTCTTCCTTGAGTTACTTTTTATCTCCTTTCTTTAGGTCTTTATCTACTTTATTCTTCCTTTTTGTTGTATTTTTGTCCTATTTTTATTATTCTCTCCTTTTTTGTTTTCTCTTGTTATAGCTGGAATTTTATTGCCTTCTGCTTGGCAGAGGTCTTGAGCACACCTTTGCTTCCCACTTGGTGGTCACAGGCAGCTTTCATGGCACCTTTCTTCCTTCTTGTTTAGTTAAAAACTCTTTCATACATACAGATGTTCTATGCTCTACTGCATTTTCTGAACCAGGAATTCGATGCAGCTTCTGTTCATATTGTCATGGCTGCCAGGACCAAAAAAAGCATGTCGCTCTGCCAGGTCTACATTATTTCACAGACCAGCACCTGCCAGGATCTCACCATTTCACAGACTAGAGTCTGCTAGTTCCCCACCATCTCACAGATCAGCCCCTGTCAGAGCATCATTATCTCTCATACCAGGGCCTACTAGAACCCCCACCGACTCCAGGGCATCTCCTAGACCAGAACCTACCAGGACTTTACCATACCACAGTCCCAGGCCTGCCTTCTTTATATGTTGATTGCTAACAATTGTTTGTTTATTTTTATTTTTACCTTTTTTTTTATAGATTTCTCTTATTCAGAATGAGTTTCCCATTTATTGCCTAGTAGTTGTATTACTGTATTTATTTATTTGGCTTTAGGTATTGCTTTCTGTTTTCACTTGCAGTTTTGTTTCAGGAAACTTAACGGCATTGATTTTATTGAATTAACACCTTGAGGTTTATGACAGCAGCGGACAAATACGATGATGAGACAGACAGGATGAGATGCAAAGAAGTGATGGGGAAGTCCTTCGGACAGTGAGCGGACAGTGAGAAGTGATGGGGAAGTCCTGCG
The DNA here is from genome assembly GCF_903992535.2 of Arvicola amphibius. Classification (NCBI taxonomy): domain Eukaryota; kingdom Metazoa; phylum Chordata; class Mammalia; order Rodentia; family Cricetidae; genus Arvicola; species Arvicola amphibius. Next base: position 87,865,032 of record NC_052055.2, read on the forward strand.
GACAGTGAGAAGTGATGGGGAAGTCCTTCGGACAGTGAGCGGACAGTGAGAAGTGATGGGGAAGCCCTTCGGACAGTGAGCGGACAGTGAGAAGTGATGGGGAAGCCCTTCGGACAGTGAGCTGTTTTACCTGATGAGGAACAAGAACTCAGGGGAGCAGTGCCAAAGGGGAAAAACTCCATAACGGAATAACATCATGAGGGTTTACGGGGATAAGAAAATTTTGTACTTGTCTCATGAACTGTGAAGTAGTTAATGTGCAGGGTAATCATTTGATTCATTCTGAAATTCTGTGATGGTGACAAACATGGAGTTACCTGGTTAGAGGTTTCACCACTGGTGTTTGAGGCTTTTGTTTGTTCACATTTTCTAAAGGAAAAGAAAATCAGGAGCAGTCTTTACATATGAATGTCCTCCAATAGATCAGAGCTGTCTTCCTTTTATTACTTTTCTTCCTAATTTCTTTTTTTTTGTAAAGGAGTATTTACAAGACAGATTTTGCAAAACCTATCATTCCTCTTCTGACATCCTATTCTTGTTCAACTTTTGCATTTCTACCCAGATTAAAAATCCCATATTCCTCACTCTTCCTGAAACTGTTTTCTCTGTACTGTGCTAGGCTCATCCTTCAGCAGAAAGGATCCAGCAATCATCTAGTGGAGATGTGTGAACTCCGTTGGCTCTGCCAACTCACCAAGGATACCAGCAACTCTTTTTCCTGTAATTTTTCATTTTTACCAATTTAACAGCCTTCCTGTGGCAGCTGTTTTTGCTTCTTTACTCTCCCACTTATGCCATCCCCCCTTTCCAATTCTGTCTCCTTAATATGAATCGTGATTATTTACAAACTCTGACTCTAACAGTTTGCTTAGTCAGGGCACAGATTTTGGGGCTTAGATCATAAGAATGCTGAGATCAGCATTAATCCAGAACTTTCCAGTGAATTTCTTAGTGATCATACTCTAAAGAGTATGTCATTAAGATAAATTCTTGATACTAATGGAATTGAGCTAAAAATACTCTTGTGTAGTCACTAATTGAAATAAAAGAATTCTATAAACAGGTATAACTTGTTATTTATATATCAAAGTATTAAATGAATAGTTTATGTTATATAATAAAGTAGCCAGAAGTTGGTTTTAAGAGTTTAAAAACTCATCAGTATATAGAGATAAGAGTGTATAGGTAACTTCTTCTGAGAGATACTATGAAAATACAAAAGAGAAGTAAAAACCAAGTTCAATAGCGAATTCAAATCACATTTTTTTATCACTGCAATGATATATTTATATATATATCAATACACATATATGCGTGTGTATATATATTTTTTTCAGACTTCCACATGAAAGGTGATTTTAAACGCAGCTGTAAAGTTACTTATATTGCAGCCATTGATTTTTTTCGCCTTTCAAAATGAGTGTAACTTATAGTTAAGTGTCTCCTGAGACTTGATGCACCAGTATCTATAAAGAGATGATACAGCACATAGGTGTTTTATTGTTCCTGTGAACTTGTGCTCTCGCCATTGATTTTCAACTATTTGACTATTTTGAGGAAGTGTCTAGACATAAAACACATGTAATCTCTGTTACACTGCTTAGAAACAAAACCTAGTAATGTATAATAGATTAAAGAACCTGGGTTTCAAAGCACTCCTGGAAAGAAAATAAAAACAAACCACCTTGGGCACATAGAGGCCGGTCCCTTGAAGCATGGTACTGTAGGAAAGGGGCAGTAACAAGAAGACAAACAAACAGACAACCTACTGCAGCAAGAAACCTTTCTATTGCACTAATGCTGTGCTGCTGGCTGCCCTCACTCCGGCCCAGATGCTGTGCATCCATCACTTCTGACCACAGGCCCTCCTCTTGCTGAATGCAGCTGCGATCTCAGAAAACTCATTGGTTTACAGGTTTCTCTTCTCCTTTTGCATTAACAAGTGGATTTGGTAAACAATAGAAATGAAGTCAACTTTCCAACTCCAAACAGGATGAACTGCATTCCATCATGTGTCTGCTGTGACAGCACCGGCTACCACTGAAAACCCACTTCTGCCTTTACAGCTGCGTCGGGGATTCAGAGTTCCCTGCTCTGAAGTGTGAGTTGCCTGCCCCTGTATTTCAGAGATCTAGTCTTCATCCAGAATGGACTTTTTAGGAACTTCTTGAGAAATAGGCTGACATTTCTGTCCTTGTCAGCATGGTCAAGCGGTGGTTACTCTTTGGGCATGCGCCAATCTCTTCTGCTTAGTGCAAACCCAGGGTTCTCTTGAGACATCCCTACAACCACGATGATGCAGAAAACTTGAAGCCCACCCTGGTGTGAGGCCTCACTGTGGGAAGGATGATACTGAATGGACCTAATTTCTTCCTAGGCAGGCACATGGCTGTTTCTACAGTTACTTACACATTTATTAGTATGCATTAGTGTCTTCTTAAAATATGTTTACAAAAGAACACATAATCCAATAAAAGAAATGGAGTACAGACATAAACAGAGAACTCTCAAAAGAGGAATCTAAAATGGCTGAAAGACTCTTAAGGAAATGTTCAACATCTTTAGTCATCAGAGAAACGCAAATCAAAATAACTCTGAGATTCCATCTTACACCTGTAAGAATGACCAAGATCAAAAACACTGACAACTTGTGCGGGGAGAGGTTGTGGGGGAAAGGGAAGACTTCTGCATTGCTGGAGGGAATGCAAGCTGGTACAACCCCTCTGGAGGTCAGTATGGCGATTTATCAGAAAATTGGGAAACAACCTTCCTCAAGACCCAATAATACCACTTTTGGGTATATATCCAAAGGATGCTCAATCGTGCCACAAGGACAGGTGCTCAACTATGTACATAGCAGCTTTGTTTGTCATAGCCAGAACATGGAAACAACCTAAATGCCCCTCGACCGAAGACTGGATAAGGAAAATGTGGTACATTTACACAATAGAGTACTACACAGCAGAAAAAATAATGACATCTTGAATTTTTCAAAAAAATGGATGGAGCTAAAAAACATTATTTTGAGTGAGGTAATCCAGACACAGAAAGACAACTATCACATGTACTCACTCAAAGGTAATTTTGTAACATAAAGCAAAGAAAGCCAGCCTACCAACCACAATCCCAGAGAACTTAAACAACAATGAGGACACTAAGAGAGACTTACATAGATCTAATCAACACGGGAAGTAGAAAGTAGGAAAAGACAAGATCTCCTGAGTAAATTGGGACCATGGGGACCTTGGGGGAGGGTTGAAGTGGGGAGGGGAGAAGAGAAAAATGTAGAGCTCAATAAAAAAAATCAATAAAAAATACATTTAATTCAGAGCCTAGATTTGAAAACAACAAAGATAGGGTTGCTCTCTAGTTTGCTCTCATCGTCTCATCATTTCACAAGAAAATATGCTAAAGGTTAGAGAAACCAGATGACAAGATTTGTACTGCTAAAGCTTACTTGAGATTCCACTCTCTCACTTTGTAACAGTCATTATGGTGGTTTTCTGGGTTAAATGTTTCCTGAAACATTAGTTTTATTGTTTATCTGTGATGGCCCAGTAGAAGTATAGGTCTTAGAAAATAGTAACAAGCACGACTCACTAATTTAGTACAAAGAGGTGAAAAGTGTTCCGGTCAGCTGTTTCTGTGTGCTTTCAAATTACTTGCTGACCCATGGAGCTAATGAGGACGGAGAAGTTTACCAGACCTTCTTTGGTAAGGTCTAGTGTCGAGTTGAGATGTTTTCTTCTGAACATTGACAAATTACTCTGAATTCTTGAGTTCACACAGCATTTTTGTTTCTAGAACACGTTAGGTCTCTTGCTTCCAAATAATTTACCCTAGAAAATAATAATGGTTCAGTTAAAACCTGGGGATATAAATCTTGCGAAGAGTATAGAAGTAATAGATCTAAGAAGGGAAAAAAACAATACATACGAGAATGGTAAGTTCTAATTTAAAGAACTGGTAGGAATGTTAAACTAAATTTTAGGGTACCATAATATTCTAATTAGGAGTCTGTTTTTATGTGATGCCAAAAGCATTGAAGGTAACATAAAACAATGCATTGATTTTTAGAGATCTACTGCTATAAAAAGTATTATTATATTTGCCTATGACATAACTTATTCACATACCGGATAATAGCAACCAAATCACATTACATTCATAAATCAATGTAGACACAAAAGGAGCTTGACAAAAAACAGGGCATGAAGAAGTAATGGGTGTTAATCATTTGTGAGACCATGTTGTTGTTGTTGTTGTTATCAACGCAGATGTAAATGAATATGCTGTAAATAAGTGTGTATTCTGCGTACAATTAGATTATTTTAAAACAATAATTTATAGTGAAAATATTCATACTTAAATGAATTCTTTCTTCTCTTTATGTTCTTCATCTAAAAATGGGTTTATTTATCTAGCATTATAACACAAAAATAGTGTATCATTTATCTAGACACACTAAAAAAGAAAAAAAACACAGGAAGTACTTTTTCTTTGTAAACAGAGTAGAGAATATAAAGCTAGCAATAACATTTATGATGCCAGACTAAATTCCTTAGATATTTACTGTAATGAAAATCTGAGGATGAGAAGTATATTACTTACATTTCTGAGAATTTAACAATTTAAGGAAGAAAGAAAGACTGATTGTGATTTAAAGTAGAGTCCATAATCCTGGGGAAGACGCAGAAAGAGGAATATGAAGTCATCATGGCAATGGGACAGCATAGAGATCACATTTCATCCACACCTGAAAAGCAAAGACAGAGAAGTGGAATAGCACTATAACTATCAAAGCCTGCTCCTGATGAGGTACTTCTAGCAAGGCTCCACCTCTCAGGATTTCATAAAGCCACCAAACAGCAATACTAACAGGGACCAAGTGTTCAAACATGTGAGCGTATGGGAAGCCTGTAAGAATTAAATTTGTATGAAGAAATAAAGAATAAATATTTAAAATAGCCTGAACAACTAGAGGGCTTTATTTAACCTAAGAGGTCCCAGTAGATTGTGATCAGAGCAGAGGACCCAGAAACAGTGACCAGAGTTCCAGAGAATGCAGATCACATGATTTTTTCTGCATTTTTTATTTAATTTTTTATTGATTTTATTGAGCTATACATTTTTCTCTGCTCCCCTCCCTTCCTCTCCCCTCCCCTTCCACCCTCTCCCATGCTCCCCATCCTCCCAATTTACTCAGGAGATCTTGTCAATAAAAAGAAGACCCTAAGAGAGACTCTCTCTGTCTGTCTATCTCTGTTTCTTTCTCTGTCTCTCTGTCTCTGTCTCTCTGTCTCTGTCTCTCTCTCCCTCTCTCTCTGTCTTTGTTTCTCTCTCTGTCTCTCTGTCTGTCTGTTTGTCTGTCTATCTGTCTGTCTGTCTCTCTCTCTGTCTCTCTCTCTATGTCTCTCTATCTCTATCTCTCTCTCTCTCACATACACACACACACACATACAGAGAGAGAGTCAAGGTTCCCAAAAATAAGTCAGTAAGACAAAAATTACCATTCCAAAGCCAAATGAAAAGTGAATGAAAAAACATAGTTGTGGTTTTCAAAACTGTTTTTAATAATTTTCTTCTTCTCCTCTAACTGCATGTGATGGTATGAATGAGAAAGGACGTAAAGGACACCCCCCATACACAGACTCTCTCTCTCTCTCTCTCTCTCTCTCTCTCTCTCTCTGTGTGTGTGTGTGTGTGTGTGTGTGTGTGTGTGTGTATGTGTGTGTGTGTGTTTCTGTAGCAATTAATTAGTTCTAAATGAACTTGTCTTTTGTTTTCAAATGTGTCCAATGAATATAGCACTTACCCTTTAACTGTTTGGTGTGTTACAAAGGCCCACAGCTGATGCTTTGGGTCATGAAGAGGCCTGGACCATGATGAGATGTTCCTGAACATCTGACCTAATTCCTTCCTAAGAAAGCAATCCTAAACAAAAAGTACTCTGTAAATAAAACCTCTGTTTACTCTCACAATAGACCTGTGATTAAAAAAAAACCTGCAACTTAAAATTACATGGAATTGTGATTTGAAGGAATGCATATGAGTTGATCTCTATGTGTCATAGTTCATCTTATTTATAAGATATCCTCAATAAGTTTAATTTATAAATTAGGAAAAGTAAGAAATTATCAAAATTCCTCATAATAAAAGTCATATTCATGTAACCTTTCAGAAAACCTTCCTGTGTTGCTCTCTCTCTCTCGCTTTCTTAGGACTTGAGATTAGGCAATGAAGTTGCCGTTGAACACTATGATCATAGCATAAGCTTCATTTGATGAGGGAAGAATGGAATCAGAAAGGTCCATGTGAAAACAACAGTGGCTACGAGGTGATTAATTGACTGGCTGTGAGGCCTCCCAGGATGGTTCATTCTGCAGGTGGTATGCACAGTACAGCATGAGCTACTTGCCACATTCCTCAAAATGCTCCCAATTTTAAACTGATATTTACTTGATAGTTTTGGAGACACAAGTGTATGAAATCATGAGACATAAAACCATTGTCAAGTGAAAGGTGATTTTATTACATGTTGAAGAAATAAGGTAGCCTCTGAAATAAAGCAGGAACTGTGTTAGCCCAGTTGGTGTGAGAAGAATCTCAGCAGCAACAACCTGAGATTTGAAGCAGATGCTTGTGGTGGTGCTTATATCCTGAAATGCTGAGAAGAGCGAAATTTAATGGTGTTTCAAAAAAGGACCTCCAGAATCAGAACACTTAACACACAATAGATCCTCTCTTAAAGTTTCAGTGAAATAAATAAAAAAAATGGATATAGATAGCTCCAGTGTGGAACTAATAGATAATAAATATGTGTGTGCGCTTTTAAAATAGTAAATTTTAAATAGTAAGCCCCTTTCCCTAAGATGTTTTGCACTAGAATGGAGAAATAATGAAGATCTTACCAAAGCATATGCTATGAATATTTATTTTTAATGAAGATTAGTAGATTCAACAGAAGAGAAATGTATTTTGAAAAATGATTACTTGAGCAAAAATTTCACTCATTTGTAAAGACTTTTCCTGTCATCCTTCTTGTTGTACAGGGCTAAGCACAGCTAGCAGTGGGGAACTGTGCTTTACCTACTACATAAACATTCAAAATAATGTAGCCCCTTGTGTCTTTCATCCTGAAAACCTGATCCAGGGCCAGCCTTTGCTCCGTGGTCCTCTAGTTAGATAAACCTTCTTTAACCCAAGTCAAGTCAGTTCAGTGATTAGAGCATAATGACTGAATAGTGTGTAAGGGTGTCAGGAGTACCAGGTGTTTTGGCCCTACACCAAAGAGCCCTTCATAACATGAGATTGGCTAGTACAGAACACTTCCTCTTTTCTCTCTACCCGAACATTCCAAAAATCAAGGATCATTGCTCTCCTCTTTTGCTACCTTCTTAATTTACTCTGATGATGGACTGCAATTTTAATGTACCCTTCTGTTATTTGGTATCCAGGCACTATCATCAACTGTAAATTTCTGCAAGAAGACACACTCAGACTCTCATTCTTTCTGAGTGAGAGCTCAGCATTTGTATAAATTGGATTTATAAACAAAAGCCATTTATAGATGTATTTTAAAATTTATATAATGACACACATGTAAGATCACTTTCCTGCAACTACCCCAGTGGCAAAACAGGATGGGACAACTCTATTCAGTAAGGCATAGAATTAACCGCCTTAGTTCCTGGTTTCCAGCTATGGAACTTCCCTTAGTTGATCTTCTCCATTGAAGATTTCTGTGGGTGTGTGGCATCAAGACAGCCAACATTTCTGCTGCATGAAACCTCCAACTCATTGAGAAAAGAAGTTGAGTGATATTATCTCTCTCTCTCTCTCCTCTCTCTCTCTCTCTCTCTCTCTCTCTCTCTCTCTCTCTCTCTCTTTCTCTCCTAAGATCCCTCCCTCCCCTCCTCTTCCCCCCTTTTCTCTGCTTCTTCATGTGGTATATACATGTTTGTGTGTGTAACCTAAGAGGCCAGAGGTTAGTGTCACTTTTTTATTCTGTATCTTATATTGTGAGACAAGGTCTCAACTGAACCTGAAGCTGTCTGATTCAGCTAGATAGGCTGGTCAGCCGGCCACAGCAATCTTTCTGTCGTTTATAAGTGCATACCCCCAAACTCTGATTATTATATGTGTGCTGGGCATCTAAACTCAGATCCTAATGATTAGGCAATAGGAAGTTTACTGACAAAGCCACCTCCCTACCACCTGGAAGATATGCTTATGTGGACAAGACTCCACCATTTTCTTATTAGGGTTTAGACACATAAAATGCCTTCAATTACCAATTACCTTAAAATATTTTGAATTTAGTTCACACTGCTATCATTGGAACAAAGTAATTTGTTAGATTTTTTTCTCCAGAGATTTATTCATCAAGAATTTGGTGGTTCATTGGAAAGGGAGCATTGTTTGTTATCTCATATGCAAGAAAAGCTAAGGACAAGAGATGTTTCTCTTCTACGATTTCACATTAGCAAGAAAATGGAGGTAGCTTTCTGCATATGACTTAAGCCACCACAATTTTGATAAATTCTCCCTTGATTTGATTCTAAAAGATATGTTGGGTCTTGAGATGCTTGATGAGAGAATAGAAGTGAAGTTGATCTCAGCTTTCTCAGGGTCGGTAGCAACCATTGACGGCAGCAGGTCCAGCAGGACTCAGAAGTGGAGCACAGGGCATGTGACACAGCAAAGGAAGGACATCCTCAGTTTCCATCGTATTCTCTAGATGAATTATTTTATTTTGCTCTGACATCTTCAAAATATTATATTGTAAACAGCTTCCACTTTAATGAGAGAACTTTGATTAAAATAACATGATTTCATCTGCAGTGAGTTTGGACTTAAGTGCCTTCACAGAATAAGACATGAAGGAAGCATACTTAGTATGTTTTAGTTATAAGTATTATTTATTTAAGAATTAGAATGTAAATTTTAAAATATTTCAGAAATTAGAATGTAAATTTTAAAAATATATTTTGTGTGTATACTACATATAAAATATAAATAATAAATAAATAAATTATAAATAATAAATAAAATATATATAAAAATAGGAATAGTCGGGAAAACAGATATAACAACTTTCAATGTAGGATTACAGTTACTTTTCTCGTTTTTTCTTTAGACTAAGGAAACTTTGAGAAATCTTTTGACAGTTTGCTTTGACTTTTAGAACCACACATCTTTTTTTTCTCTGTTAGGTACTCACACTGTTGCAAGAAATTTGGAGACTCTGTATTTGGGGCACAATATTTTACCAGGAAAATTGAAGTTTGCTCTCCAGGTTCTTAGTCTGTTAATAAAATTATTTAGAAACTGACTCCTAAAAAATCAAGGACAATTTATTAGAAATTAAAGATAAAACAACAGGTCAGGCAAGGTGGAAATCTGAGCAGTTGCCAAAATGATGAAGATGGGGAAGAACAGACAAAGGGACTCCATCTGTAAGCGGTCACATGACAAGGTCAAAGGAGAGTCTCAAAGCAAGAGAAAAGTGCCTGGCTTTGACCAGTATCTGAAAGACATAGAAAGAAGGAAAGATAAAAAGTTCAGAAAATCAGGCTAACCTCATCAAAGCCACATTATCTTGGCTTCTCAGTGCAGTAAGTGCTTGCACTGAGAGTGGTGTTTCTAGGGGAAAATGCATTGTCTCTCTAAAGGAATAATTATACCTCCCATCCCATTAACATGACTTATGGTGAATTAGCCTTCCCAAGACATAGCTTTTGACTAGGTGGTCCACATAGCTATATGAATTAAGTCCTCTTTTTTTCTTGGTGAACAGCAAAATCATATTTATTCTAATATAATTTAATTTTTCTGTTACTCATTTTTTACAGTTTAGCCTTCATATTGGAAGTGACAGCTTGAAAATATTGCAAAGTACTTTGAAAATAGTATTATGTATATAACAAACAAATTCTTCTCACCTGATTTTTTACAAAGAGGCTAAAATTATACAATGGAAAAAAGAAAGTATCTTCAACAACTGGTGCTGGCATAACTGGATGTCAACCTGTAGAAGCATGAAAATAGATTCATATCTAGCCCCATGCACAAAACTCAAGTCAAAATGGATTAAAGACATAATGATACATCTGACCACACTGAACCTGATAGAACATAAAGTGGGAAGTAGTCTTCAATACATGGACACAGGAGACTACTTCCTAAACATAACCTCAGTAACACAGACACTGAGAGTAACAAAAATAAATAGTACCTCCCGAAACTGAGATGCTTCTGTAAAGCAACTGATATACTATATGACAAAAGGCAGCCTACTGAATGGGAAAAGGTCTTCACCTGAAATATTTTTTCAATTATGTTCATAGTAGAATTATTTGTAATAGCCATAATCTGGAAACAACTTAGATGCACCTCAACTAAAGAATAGATAGAGAAAATGTGGCACATTTACACACTAGAGTACTACTCAGTAGTAAAAAACAATGACATTTGAATTTTGCATACAAATGGATGAAATTAGAAAACACCATCTTGAGTGAGGTAATCCAGACCCAAAAAGATGAATATGATATGTACTCACTTATAAGTGGATACTACGTATAAATAAAAGACATTGAGCCTATAGTTCCTGATTCTAGAGAAGATAAGTAATAAGGTGAATCCAAAGAAAAACATATATAGAGCAGGGGTGGAGGGAGAAGGAAAGGTAGAAAGGGAAGAGGAGAGGAGAAGGGGAGGGTTGAGGGGAACTTGAGGTAATGGAATAGTTCACATGGAGGAAGGACAGAGATAAGAATAAGGAAAGAGATATCTTGATTAAGGGAGCCATTATAGGGTTAGCAGAAACCAGACTCTAGAAAAATTCCCAGGAATCACGAGGATGACCTCGACTAAGACCCTAAGTAATAGAAGAGAGGGGCCATGATCTTGACTTGCCCTATAATTAGATTGATGATTATCTTAAATATCACCATAGAACCTTCATCCAGCAGCTGATGGAAACAGAGGCAGAGACCTGCATTGGAGCACTGAACTGAGATCCCAAAGTCCAGTTGAAGGAGAATATAAGCAAAGAGGTCAAGACCATCATGGGTTCACCCACTGAGATAGTCTACCTAGGCTAATGGGAGCTCACCAACTCCAGCCGGACTATGAAGGAACAAGCATAGTCCCTCTGAATGTGGTTGACAGTAGCATGGCTAGGGCAGACTGAGGGGCCAATGACAGTGGCACCAGGATTTATCCCTACTGCATATACTGGCTTTAGAGATCCTAGTCTCTTGGGATGGATTCCTTGCTCAGCCTAGATATAGTGTGTGGGGGGTGGGCTTGGACCTTCCCCCAAGCAGTGTGCCTTACCTTCTCTAAGGATTAGATGGGGGTGGGCTGGGAGGGTGTGTGGAGGGAATTGCTTTGCCACACTGGTTCTCAGTTTATTTAATGCAGCTCTTCCAGTTCTGAATGGCTGTCACCTAGTTTCACGGATTTTGGAACAGACAAGTATTTGACTGGTTTACCAAACCAACTGTGTACTATTGTGAATTAATTAGAATAAAGTGATTTTATTTTTTTAAGAATGCTCCAATTAAGCCCAGACATTCTTCAGAATTAATACTGTATTATTTCCTTTGAGAAAGGAACCCTACTCTGCACAATTGCCAGCTTTGGGAAGGTAGCTGTAGCAAATTGAGCAAGCAAGGGGACTAATGTGGTAAGAAGCATTCCTTCAGGGTTTTGCTTCAATTCCTACATCCAGATTCCTGCTTTGTCCTCCCTTTATGATAGACTATTACCTGTAGAATGAAATAAATCCTTTCCTTCACAAGCTGTTTTTTATTAGTATTTTGTCATAGCAATATAAATTGACCTAAGGCAGAAATTGGTACCAGAGAGTGAGTTATTGCTTTGTGTTACCTGATGTTTTTCATTTTAGGGGGAAGGCAAAGATGGAGTATCATGGAAGCTGTAAGTTGGAGAAGGTGAGTGTGTGCTCAGAGCTTAAGGAGATATTACAAAGACTTGAAAAATCGCAATGTTTAGAGAAGTGAAGACAGTGGAGTTCAGATGTGAATGTAGAGTTAAGCAATGATTTTATCTTTGAATTATGCTATTCTTGTGGCTTTCCCTGGGCCATTCTTGTTACGCTCCTTTAGCAGAAAGACCAAGATATTGTCAAAGCTATTGGCTGTTCTCTATAACAGTGTTTTTAAAAAACCATTTAGATGATAGTATATCTCATTTTTCAAACCTGTACTTTCCACTCCTGAGATTTTTGGAGTGGTTGTAAGTTTTAACTTGGCTTTCAGTCAAACGACAAAGTGGTTACTACACACTTGCATTACATGTACTAGTGAAAATGGCTTCTTTGACATTTTAAAATAGTGAATTTAGCTATCTCTCCCATTAACCTTTCTACTAATTTCATCAGTAATTAATGTAGTATTCATTTTAATTATAAACAGCTTAAATACACCCATTATCAAGAACAAAATTGAAGCAGTAATTAAGAGTTTCCACACAAAGAAAGTTATGGAACCAGATGGATTCTTCTGGTGTCTGTGGGGGCAGCCTCCATCAGCACAGGACTTGAAGAAAATCCATAAAGTCAGCATACGTGACTTTTTAATCTGAAGGGGCTAAGGGAAAATACACTCACACACTCTCTTCTTTTTCTTCTTTTTATTCTTTTGCTGACAGCTTGTACACCCAAACAAAACCCTTTAGGCAATATAGAAATTACAATATGGTCACATTCTATTTTTCAGGTGAATGATTACAATTAACACAAGTTAAAGCAGCATGATTTCTATGTCCCTTACACGATTAAACATTTTATGTATTACAGGTAAAAAAACAAGTTGTCCCAAGAATCCAAGTACATTCATATCCATGCAACTTGTTATATATTAACAGAGTGTAAGAATGCAAGGTATTCAGCTCACCCAGTTCTTTTACTGACAGGCTGCATTTTGTGGTTGCAAAGAAAGGACCAATCATTTTATTACTTACCTTGGAAGGTAATCTTATAAAGAATCTTAAGGCGATTGCAAACCCAAACTTCTATACATGAAAAATAAATCAGTCTGCTCTACTTTAAATCTTTAGGATGCATACTGATTCATCAATAGATTTTTATATCAGGAGACTGAGGGCAGAAATAGGTACAAGGAATTAATCATCATCTTTGATCACCAACCAATCCTCACCAAAAATGGACATCAGATAGTAATATATGGGCTGCTTTGGTTTTGTTCCCTGACTAAGTTCCTCAGATATGTGCCTTTCTAAAACATAAGATTGTCTTCTTAGGTTTTTCACCTCAAAACTATTTAACAGAACATCTTCATCTAACCTGAAGTCATTTTAAGGCTTTGGTTTAGCTGTGATCCACACCTTTGCTTCACTATGGTGCATTCCAAAATCTGTGAACACATCTCCCAACATTAAAATTCTGTTTGGGCTACTGGAACTCATTTGTTTTCCTTAATCATATACCTAAGCCACAATCTGTATGGCTCATCAATAGAAACTCATGTGTTCTAGCTATGCGACATTTCCTTATTTTTTTTCCTCTAAAGCCACTATTTTATTAGAATCAGGAGAACATTTTATCCTACCTTTACCTATCCTATTTTTCTACAACAAACTAATCTCTATCATAATACCTTACCATAGTTATAAAAAACCCTCAATCATCAAAATCCTATTTAAACTAATAGTGTTATTGCTTAAAATCATTGCTTCAATTAAACAGTGCAGCTTTGGAGGAAATCATCTTCATTATAATCCACAGGTAAAATGCACAGTAGAATGGGATGCTTTTGTGAGATAAACACACTGCATTACAGGCCGTGGGGACTGCCCTACACCCATTCACTCTATGCCAGGTACCATAGAAAGATGGCGGCAGCAAACATGTAAAGGTCACAGTGGAAACAAAAGACACTCTAGAGGTTATGGTTTGGAGGCCCTTCCTATCAGAGATTCCCTCATCAAGGATTTTCCTCCAGGTGGACTGACACCTAAAACTTCAATTGCCACTTGCTCCCCTGACATGACCACCAGCAGGAATCGCTGTTAAATTCTACCAAATTTGTAATGAAGAATTAATTCTAGTAAATATCAAACACTTCCATCAAATATAAATATTAAGTGCACTTTCAAACTCATTTTACAAAGCCAGTATTATCTTGATACCCAAAGAGGTAAGGGCATAACATAAAGAGAAAACTATGGAACATATTTCTTGATAAAGAGATGTAAAAACTCTTAATAAATTATTTTCAATCTGAACTCAAGAACATATTAAGGTCATATATCACACTATGTTAAATTTATATAAGGGATGCAAGATTGGTTCAACATAGACAAATTAATAAATAATAAATAATTAATAAATAAAATAATACAGAATATAGACCTAAAGACATGAACCACATGATCATCTCAAAAAAACACAGAAAAGATATTTGACAATTTCAATATTCCCTTCATAATATAAATCCTGACGAACTTATAATAAAAGGGATATATAAGGACATGTAAAACTATAATCAACATTAAATAAGGTAAAACCAAAAGTGTTTCTTCTAATGTCTGGACTGATACAATGTGTCCATTCTCAGCACTTATTACATATAAAATATAAAGTCCTAGTTAGATGGATAAGACAAAAGTAATAAACAAAATGAATAGGAAACAAGGAAAATTATCCTTTATTGTAGAAGACATGATACTATAAATACTGTCCCGGAAAACTCTTATATATACACTTCCAGTGAATTAACAGAATGTAAATAATCTGAGGATCTGTTGGCAACTGATAGCTGCATGAGGAAGCTACTCAAGTTTTACTAGGTCTTTCATGCTCATATTCAATCCATTTAGTAACACTAAATGGATTCAATGGCATTTTAAAAAAAAGAATCCATGAAATAGGTAGTGGGATAAGAGAAAATGGTAGGAACTGAAGAAGAAGGATTGGAGAGTGGATTTGATTAAAATTGCATGCACGTATGAAATTCTAAAACAACAGAAAAAATGATTTAAAAATAAGAATACAATTAGCAGTTCTACATATTCTAATGACAAATGTGGCACAAAAAGTTAGGACAAATATTCCATTAGCAATGGCATCAAAGAAATTAAAAACACCTAAGAATAACACAAACAAAGGTGGTGAAATATTTATATAGTGAAAAGTTTAAGTAACTAAAGTAATTAAAAACACTAGACAATGCAAGCATTCCCAATTCTTGGGTTTGCAGGACAAAAATATGAATGTGTAGATATTCCAATTGATTTTTTCATAAAGTTATAACAACCTATGAATTTCACATAGATGCACAAAGAACCAAATACAGTGACCCTCACCTGGTTGATGTACAGAGAGTGAGAGACTTTGAAACACTGATTCCTAAATGGGATGTTTCCATCAAATCTATCCTCTTGGAGCTCAGGGAGCTCTGTAGAAGAGCAGTTGGAAATAAGAGTGAATAGGGGATGAAGCACACCAAAGAAACAAATCCCTAGATACAACAGGATTGACATATGAACTCACAGAAATAGTGGCAACATGCACAGGGTTGCAGAGATCTAAGCCAGATGGATCAGAATGCTGAGATAGAAAGTGGTTTCGAACCCACATCCTTATCTCCAAAGCCACCTTAAATTGAAAACCATTCATAAAAGAAAAAAATAGTTTTCTTCAATGGAGTCCCACTGTATATAATACTTAGAAAATCACTCAAAATACATGTGTGAAAATATTTATTACAAATTTTATAATAAGGCCATATGAATTGCTTTGTTAGATAGAATTGGATAAATAATTCTATAATCCAACAATTTTTATTTCCATCAATTGCATAAAAAATTGTTGTGTGGTCTTAAGAATAGAAAGCTCCATGGGTGACATGGCTTATTAGGTAAAGGTTCCTGTCACCAAGAAAATTGTCCCCTGATGGAAATTTAATATGCAGGGTCTATACTGGAAAAGGGAACCCACTCCTGTAACCTATTCTCTGGTCTTCACATATTCTCCATGGTAAGCTTGGACACACATGTGTGTGCATATGCACACACACATATACACACAAAAATAGAAAATCTTTTTTAATTTTATTTTTATTTATTTTACATTCCAACCACAGTTCTCCCTCCCACCCATCCTCCTGCCCCATATCTCCTTTCTTCCATCCCACCCCTATCCACTCCTCCCATCTTTTAAGGGCTCCCATGGGGATTCAACAAAGTCTGGCACATTAAGTTGAGGCAGGACTAAGCCCCTCCCAGGAGCTTTAAGGCTGAGCATGGCATCCCGTCATAGGGAATGAACCCCAACAAGCTAGGTCATGCACCAGGGATAGATGTTGGTCCTACTGCCAGGAAACCCTCAGATAGTCCAAATATGCAAAGGAAATGGAAGGTTCTTCAATCATTTAAAAATAATTTACCAAAAATTAAATCAAATGTCCATATATATGAACAGGTTATAGGAGTGAGCTATGACTAATTAAAACCATTCTACAATGTACCATATTAATATTAATAAGGAAAGTGAAAAGTTGTCAGCTCTGCTTCTTAATTTTCGGGATCATTGGATGTATTGGTCCACAAGGGTGGAGTGAGCAGCACCAGGGAACAGGGTTTGATGACTGTGGGCACAACAGAGACAGACTTCAGTGAATCAGCTCAACCTTATTCCATATTATAAGGAACACACAGTATTGGGGAGCCTAGGGACAAAGCATAATTTGCATTAAGTAACAGGCTCCTTTCACGAAGCTTCATATGTGGCAGTAGGAACCTATAGCAGACTCATAGCACAAGTCTTCTAGCAGGGATCTGTGCCGAGGTTCAAGCTAAAGATAAATCAGGCATCTGGCTCAGAGACAGCTTTCAGATAAGGTCAGTCTTCCAGGCCCAGGGACATTCTCCAGATAAGAGCAGGTAGAAGCAGAAAGTTCTTCTGGGGAGGAAGGAGTCTTCATATTGTCGAAATTTTGGGAAAAGCTGCCAGGCCATGAGAGACTGCAGCCTCTCCCAGCCAGCAAGGCCTTCCAACACAAAACGGTTTTAAGAAAGCAATTGCTGTAAGCATTTTATTATGCCTGAAGCCTTTAGAAATGGCCAAGCTGGAATATGCCAGAAACATTTGAACACCACATCTAGTGATTTCGGTTAGGTTTATTATTTAATAAAAGAAAACCATGAAACTGAGTCTACAAAGTTCACACAATGTTTCTGAAAACATAAGCTATAAAATATTTATGTGTATATGTATACCTTTATGGATAAAATCAGGAGGCCATCTGATACTGACAGGAAATTATATATAAATTTCTTATATATATATATATATATATATAGTACGAGGCTTGTATTTTATGATTAGTAAGTGTTTTAAAGCTAGACAGTCACTGTCTGAGTCACTGTTCAGGTGATGTGATAAAATACAATGACCATAGTTGGCTTACAGAAGCATTCATTTTGTTTTACAGTTCCAATTGGATAGGACTTCATCACAGCAGGGAGCAACTGTGAAGCAGGACTGGTAGCAAAAGCAGGAAGGAGAGAGGGCACACCTAAACCACAATCAGGAAGGAGAGAGGGCACACCTGTACTCTAGCAGGAAGATGAGAGAGCAAACTGGAAGCTGGAGAGGGCTAAAAAATCTCAAAGTCTGCCCCAGGTAACATACTTTCTCCAGCAAGGCTATACTCTCTAAGAATTCCCAAATAACATTGCCAACTGGGAGAAAAGCATCCAAATACCCACACTTAGCAGAGGTGTGTCTCATTAAAACCATTGTAATCAAATATAAATATTTCACCTTGCTCCGTTTTATTTTATAGTTTTGACTTTTTAAGAAATTTATTTTTGATAATGCTTTCTCAGTTTGTTGTTTTGTTTTTGCTTTTTTAACACACAAAAAATGGTTTTTGTAGAGTGCTCCGCATGAGTACCACTTTCCAAAGTAAACACAATGCTGAAATGGGAAAGCTACAATTGTGAAGTAATATTCCCTTCAACAATAAAGGCAGATGTTTTATTCTCACTAAACTTCAATGATCTATTGGCTAACTATACTCTAAATCCTGAATAAAGAAATGCTGTGTGTCTTGGATTTATTCCATGAAAGAAAAACAGTGTGATAATTGCCTTTGTTTTTTTATTCAAATCATATTGGTTTTGATGCTGTTAGTATTCTACAGGATAAACAATCTTTTGTTTGCATAACTGATTGTTTGGGAAGAAAGAACAAATAGGGTTGATGTAGACTCTAAGATCTTTTAGCTTTCTTGGGGTTTTCTGTGTCAGGTCATATATATCTATCTATCCAAACCAAATTAAAATATAATTCCCACCAAATCTTCAAAATCTCCTCTAGGAAGGAAGAAAGGGAAGGCATAATTCTAAGGGCAGCTAACTGCTGTACTCAAGTCCAGTCATCTTGAAATTAAGTTATATTTTCTGATTTTTTAATAAATATCTGCCATTCTCACTATTCATTTATCAAGGTGAGAAAGCAAAAACTGTGATTTTTTGTTTCCTATGTTTTACCACATTAAGGGATAACAGGGTAAAGAAATGCAGAGAACACAGAAGTGAAGTGAGCATGGGCTACAGAATTGAGCATCAGATAATTTTGGATCCTGCTAGTGGGAGTGGTGGAAGATAAGCGTGATTGGAATATATTATATACATGTATGAAGCTGTCAAAGAATAAGTTAATTACAAAACAAAGAACATAACTGTTAAACATTATTTTATTTGGTCCAATTGCATATACATTATTACATATCCAGATACAAGCACATGCGCCAAACACATATTAGGTGGTAAATAAATATATATTGAAAGAATGAAAAAATTGGCTAAGGACAAGAAAGAGTAAAATAATGTAACTAATTGATGAGAATTTTCAAGCTGTCCTTTGGAGTCTTCTGTGTATACCACATATCAACATATTATAGATACTTCAATCAGCAGTTTAGGCCCAGAATTGGATCAATAGAAAAATTTTGTTCATTAATGCTAATTAGTCAGTAAATACTGAATACATGCAAGATAAATGTGGTAAATAGTGTGGGATATAAAGAAGATATTGCTTGTTTGAAACAATCATTGAAGAAAGTTTTTAACAATTTTAATAATGTTAATATAAGATGTTAAAAGAAAAAGATGGATGTAAATGAGGCCACTTAATATTTATTATTAAATGAATTTGGAGAATTATAAAAATCTCAAGACAATGTAAGATATGTTAGAAATAACCGATATTCAGTGAGGCAACTCACTGAATGGTAGGTTAGACCTACAGTAGACTTCATTAGGTGCACCAAAACCTAGGGACTCTAAACAAAGTAAAGATGCCAGAAAAATCTGACCAAATTGTAACTTATCAGATGTGTACATTAGAAGTGTCATTCGGGCAGTTTTGGATAAAATATATTAATTGGTGGGGGTAGAAGGGAACGGGGTAAACATTAGGTAGAAGGAAAGCAGAGCATAAAAATTGATGAGGCGGAACAGTTGCTAGGAGATCAGGAAGAGGAGGGTGGCAGTGTGATTAAGGAGTTATTATCTGGAGAGCAGTTCCCTGAATCAAAGAGAAAAGGATGTGTCATCTTCTCACAGAATAAACAGTTGCATAACAGACAGTTTAACTTTGTTAGTGATCTCAAACTTGAAGGAGTTCATGTATTGCATTCATTTATTTAAAACCCACCCATTTAAAGCTCCAGAAAAATATCAGAAAAATCCATTTAAAAAAAAGACTGCTTTAGGTGGTAGATATTATAAAAGATGCTTATGCAAGACAATTTGGAATGATCGTAAAAGATAGCCTAGACACAAAAAGATCAATAAAGACATGATCTCATTAGGCTGACATATCTTTTTTGAAAAGTAGCACTGATTTATATAGTCATAAGTTATTTCCCTAAAAGCTTCCGTATTTTTAGTTGTTCATTTTATGCATGTATAGGTTGTGCTTTCTATGGTGCCTAGGCTTGGCATAAACTTCTTGCATTCCTGCCTCTGCCTTTTAAGTGTTGAACTGCAGGAATGCAGCACTAGATTCAGCTGGTCAGTCGTTTATATCATCATCAAATGCACAGGAAGATTATAAGATTACACAGAGGTGAGGAGAGCAATTACAAAGCATTTCAAGGAGGCAGAGTCTGGACATTAAAATGGGAAGATGACCTAGGTAACAAGTTTAGGAGATAAGGAAGGAGAATGAACCAGGGGAAAATAGATTTCTTAATTATATCATAAATCCAGGGTGAATATAGTTATGAGATGGCAAATCTGCATGTTACACATGTTATATTCAATTACATAATGTAGCTTCCAGATAACTCCCTTATATATAGCACAAATTTATGTTTATTATAATGTATTGATTGGAAACATATGAGCACATTATTGTCTTATCTATTTAATTCTTGGCAAACGTATAACCATTATGGCTTATATAGAATATGGTCCCAAAGGTCATGAAAGCTCCATTCCCAACTTGTAGTGCCGGTGGACCATGATGATGCTACATGAATCAACTAATGAATAATGAGCTCAGTTCTGTTCGGGATATTAAAGAACCTAGTGATCTCAATGGAGGAAAATAGGTCACTAGGAGGTTGACTTTGAAGAGTCTCCCATCACTCTCGCATTGTCTTTTCTTTTCTCTGCTATGAACAGAACAGCTTTATGCCAGTGTGCCCCTTCTGCCATGATATTGGGCCAGCATTACCTGAAAGTAATCATCTCAGCCAACTATGGATCAAAATCTCTAATGCTATGAATCAATATAGATTTCCATCTCTTAAGATGTTTTGTCATTTCTTTTGTCACAAAGTGAACAAACCTGAAAAACACAGCAAATTACGTATGTATGTACATATATCTATATCTATCTATCTATCTATCTATATCTATATCTATCTATCTATATATATATATATATATATATGGCATAGGAAAACAACTGCATCTGTGTGTGAGTGTAAATGTTGTCACGCCTTACTTTAATTGAGAGATTTTTTTTTTATACAGGTTAGATTACCAGCGTGTGATATTAGCTAACTTGATGTTTTATGAAATAATATCTCTTTACATATTTTATTATTTTAAGTGTGTGTGCACGTGTGCTCGAAAGCAGGTTAATGGTTGATGACAGGCATTTTAATCTATTGCTTGCAATCTTCTTTTTGAATCAGTCTCTCACTGCCTAAAACTCACTGATAGGCTAAACTGACTTGCCAACTAACTCTAGTAATCCACTTCTGCCCCTAATGCTAAATGCCCAAATATTTTATAATATTTAAGGCATCAAAAAATTAAAATAACAAGTGCTTAAAATGAAACACCATATTTCAAGCAGGAATATTCAGAAGACTCCAAGAAACTATTACTTTTTTCAAGTCAAATTCAAATATGTAATCAAAACTGGGTAATCAAAGACTAATTATTATCTTCTTATTCTTTATTTAATTAGACACACAAATATAGAATAATATCATGCATGTTAAATGCTTATTAGCTTTAATTTGCAAAAAAATTCTAGTGTTTTTCTTGTCATCAATCAGTTTATAAAATGAAGTAGATAATTTTATCCAAGCTAATCTAGAAGTAAATTATAAGCAAGCTGTCTTTATAGCATTAAAAACAACTTTCTTTTCCTAATACATTTTACCCAAGACAGTTCACAGCAGTTACCTCCTTGAGCCTCAGAATTCTAATATTTTATTTTTCACAATTACTTGAAGGGCCTTGATTTTCTGACAATAAGGAGATCATATGACTTTGTGTCAGAAGTATCATAACAAAGAATATGATTTTGCGGCTTAACACAGGGATACAAGAAGGTAACAAGCCTCAAGACAAGCTCTGCCATCAAGTGTTCTGCAGAGAGAACAGAGAACTATGGCATCACTCCTCCAATCCTCAAAGAGCAATCCTCCCGACTAACCATGAAACATGACGACACACATGTTCACTGTGAGCATGCCATGGGAGTCATATTTGCCTAAATGGAAACTCTACGGATAAAAACAAAAACTAGGATGGTGGATGCTAGTGGAAAGATGCATGAGTTCTGATAGTCGCAAATATGTAGATAGAAAGAAAGGCAGATGCTATGCAGGCAGGGTTGCTTCAGAACTTTGTTTATTGGGATCCTTTCAGAGAAAGCGTCATCAATCATAACACAGGAAAGACAGTAGCTGCCTTCACGGAAATTATTCTGCGATTGTTCCTCATGTTATGAACTGGGAAACTCCTAAGGAATAGTTTAGTCATGGTGATCCTGGGCTGGGATTAAATCTAACAAATAAACTTTTTACAATCCAATGCACAAGGGGTATCCAAACATCAGATCTAACAGTTTTGGACTGGAGACAAAAGCAGCTGATCTGTAATGAGCAGAGATAATTCTATAAGGCAACTCATTTTCCATCATCCTACTATACAAAGGATAAAATATTAATGGATGATACAATATTCTTCCTATTATACCTGCTTCAGTTTGTCTTTTAATTTTACGTTTGCAAATTTGCATTACTATGTAATATTTACTACCCTTGGTTCTTTCCATTGCTTAATTAAGTTTCATGAAGCTTCTGTGATATTTTTTGCACATATTCCATTGTGCCTGGTACTGTTCTACTTCTCTCCAACCTATATATTTTCCATCTCAATACTTAACTTTCTACTTCCCCATTTCAATTCTGTTAGCTCTTTAGTTGCAGGAGCTCCTTCCGCTCCTTCAGCCAATAGCTGCTGAGATACCAGCCCATTGAGGCATGGTCTCTCCTTCTTTAAAAAAAGCAGCAACTGCCCTCCCTCGCTCTCTAGCTTCTGGCTCCTCTTCTGGAGATTAGGCTCCCTTCCTGATTGCTCAGAGGGCTGTTGTGTGGGACAGTGATCTGTAAGTTTTTCCCCTTTAAATAAATAACCATTCTATTAATCATAGTTCCAAACTGGTGTGGGATTGTTTGTGACTTACACCTTCAGCTCTTGATTATTATACTGTTATATAGTTTTACTATCGTTAAAATTTTTATTTTAACAACATGCTTTCTATTCTCTAACTTTACTGGAGCTAATAAAGGCTCCCAATTGAATTCTATTGCATTTTAGTATCAGAATTTTCAAAAATATTTTTTCTTGCTGCCTGTTTTTACAAAGAAGACTCCAAGTAAGGGGAAAAAAAAATAACCACATAAAATAAAGCAAACAGAATGGGCAGAAAAAAAGATAGATTGATCTACTCCAATAAATATACAAATCATAACATAGGGAAAGAGAAAAATATGAAAAACCAACACAATTTTGCCCCCCTCACAATCTCACAATGCCTCCATAATTGAAAGAACTGAAAAGCAAGGAAATACGTCAGCAGCCTGCGTCTAAGAGTCTAACAACTTCAGGAGATTTAAACAGACAGACAAATAAAGCAACAATAACAGCAAACAACAAAAACTTCAATCAGGACCTAAGTAAGAAAGCAAGCAATGTAACTGTGAACCCTGGCAAAATGAATGAGAAATTCAACACAAAGGAAAAACGCAACAAAAATTTTTTTGGCTTTGCAAAGACATATGTAATATTGCTGGAAATGAGACAGCCAAAGATGAAGCAATGGGAAGCATCATCAGTAGACATAGTCAAAGAGAAGAAAGTAATAAAAACTACACTTGCAGGGCTATCACATCCAGAGAGCAATAGGAAAAAGGTGTGGGTGCCCATCCAAGAATTCTAAGAGACAATAAAGAAATGAAGTTCAGTTATCTATGGTGTTAAGGAAGGTGCTGGGATAAAAACCAAAGGCATAGAAATATTTAATGTAGAAATTTCTACACTCAAGTAACTATACAGCAAGTAGAAGCCCCCAACAAGCATGACCAGAAAAGAGCCTCTATAAGGCACATTATTAAAATATTAAAACAGATCTAAGCGAGAATATTAAAAAGTGGAAGAAAAAACATCCAATCTACCTCTAAAGCTAAATTCTTTTGAATAATGCCCAAAAAACCACTCAAAACCTGAACTACTGAATTAAAAGTTTCAAGCCCTGAAGGTAAAATGTTTTCACCCATGATTGTTGTGTCCAGAAAATGTATTTGTATCTCTGAAATTGATGGAGAGATTGAAATGGGAAAAATGGAGTGTTCTTAAGAGCAATGGGGATTTCTTGCCTTAGGTGTGTATAGATTAGAGAATTAATGTGCCAAAAGTTCAACAGACACCAGACACTACAAGGCAGTGGCTTCTGGGTCTTTTGTCTCATTAAGACCTAAAATGAATTTTATGGACAATGGAAGAGGTTACATTTAGAAAGGAATTTATTATAAGTTCAGAGCTCAGGGCTTAGGAAAGTGAAACAAGGCATAGCTTCTCTATGGCAGGATCAGATGTCAGAAAGTTGAGCTATCATAAACCTGCTGGTCCAAAGGCTTTCCACAGCTTTGATGACAGAAACATGGGCAGCTTGACTCGTGCACAAGATGTCCAGATGCAGTGTGTCGGTTGTGGTCATGTCTTTACACATAGCCCCCAGAGATAGGTGCAGCTCTCGGTTGTGGTCATGTCCCCAGAGACAGAAGCTCACTTAGAAGAAGAAATAACAAAAAAATAGGAAGCTGTCCTTCTGACTTTCCTGGCTTCTGGCAAAGATAGAACTCTTTTCAACACCACAGACACTTCTGCATCTGCTGCCTTTGAGGTCCCTGCTTTAAAATTGAATTGTTGTTTTTTTTTCATATTCTAATAAAAATAGAGGCCGTATAATAGGTGCAAATTATACCTGTTCATGACTATTTATCTAGCATCACAGAAGATACTTAAATATTCCAGAGGAAAGAGAAATTCATTTACAATGATGAGCATAGTAAAGAATAAATCCCATGATTTAGAATTGTAAAAACATCAAGCTCAGTAAATCATCCTCATCCTGAGGCATGAAAGAGAGAAGGAAATGAACAAGTGGTATGAAGATTAAGCAAGAGAAGAATGAACAAACTTACAGAAATGAACAACCATCTCTCCTAAATAAAAATCCTGATCCAAAGAACCCAAATAATTACCTAATTCTTACCTTATAATGTAATAAAACTAAGAGTCAATAACAAAAAACACTACAGAAACTGAAACTAAGCACAGAGATTAACCAATGTGCACAAAATGACCATTAGCTTATAGAAGAAATCAGAGAGCTTTCAAAAATGCCTAGAATAGAATTCAATTTAAATGAAAGCTAAAAGTACTTACCAACAATTTAGTAGAACCTGTAGGATGGAATAAAGGTTGCTATAAAAGGAAAGTTCATGAACATGAATGGTTTTATTTAAAAAGAGATGAGAGAAATCTCTAGACTATATCCACATATATCTTCGGACTCCACAGTTTTGAATTCATTCCATCTTGACTAAAGTTCTGAGCATTCAAACCTATTTATAGCTCTCTAGGACAGATAACAGGATATTTGGCCAAAAGTGTGAGTACTGGATATTTTGCTACTCAAAGACCAGGCAATAGGACTTAGGGCATGATTACTAGGCGTTTTAAGATGTAAGAAGGTAAATATGCTGTTAGTTCCTTATATCATGGGAGGAAAGTCTTTTGTTTTCCCCTTTTGATTGGGGCATATAAGGACTATGAATAATAAACTCAAGGCTGTCACAATATTCACATGAAGTCCTCCTGACTCCATATTCTGTCCCTTGTCTATTTCCTTAGTCTTCACTCCCCTTTTCAGGAATGTGCAAATAAGTCAGACCAGACCTCCTACACACATCACACACACGTGTGGTGTGTGTGTGTGTGTGTGTGTGTGTGTGTGTGTATTCACATGCACGTGGAATACATTTATTGTTGAAGTTCTAATAATATTTCTCACAAAACTTGGGGCAGGGGAATATCCTGAATTTCATATGGAAAATAGAAAAACTAAGTAACAAAGGCAATCCTTAGCAAAAATAATGTTGGAAACATTACAGTGTCTAATTTCATGTTGTCTTATAGTAACAACATATGTCTTATAGACATAGTGATAAAAATAACACTATGCTCTCATTGGTGAGGAGCTAGGCACAGCTCCTCACTGTCATCCTTAGCATCTTGCGAAGTACCCAAAGACTTTATTATACTTTGAGTCATCTTAGGTAGGGATTTTTGACTTTTATAATGAGAAAGAATTTCAAAGTCAGCCAGTTTATAAAACATAACTGAAAATTTGATTAATCATATTTTAATTCAAACTTATGAATGAGGTTTAAGAGTAAGAGAACATCATTCAGAAATCAAATAAGATCCACAGCATAGTTGAGCTTCTCTAAGAAGATGCCCAGAAAGCAAGTTATCCTCAAATGTGCGCATGTGCTCTTCAAGATGTCTCAATTAATTTTCTTAGCTGAAACCCTTTTTTGTTCCTTTTTTATTCTTTGAAGTGAATAAAGTGATATGGCTTTGTTGCTACCTTAGAATTATAATTTGATAACTTGATACCAGGAGCCCCTATGGTTGCAGAAAGATTTCGGAATTTGTTCATTTTCTGTAAGAGGAATTTCTAGTAAGGCTCCCAAATAATTGGTGTTTAGCTAGGAAGGACGAAAGCTCTTATCAATTAATTGTGCAGAAGTTACTGCGTCTTTGCATTCAAGAGACCTTGACTAGATTTTAGGGTAAATAGGTCCTAACCCTTGTCATGCTCTCCAGGTTTTCCCTGCCACTACATACTGCTTCTGTACTGGTACAAAAAATGACATAGAGATCAATAGGATGCAATAGAGAACACAGAATAAAATCAATACAGCTTCAGCTACCTAATATTTTGACCAGGATCTAAAAAAAGACACATCAGAGAAAAGTCAACCTCATCAGCAAATGGTCCTGGGAATAGTGGATAACTACACATGGAAGACTGAAAATTGATTCTTATCTATCACACTAAGGAAAAATATATTTAACACGAATCAGACCTAAATGTCAGATATGATGCACTAAAAGTGCTTGAAAAAGACACAGAGGGAAATATTTAAAGATATAAAGACAATCAGAGACCTTTTATAAATGGCAACAGAATAGGAAGTATTTTTAAGAGCTTTCAAATGAGATTGCATGAAATTAAGAAGTTTCTATAGAGCAAAGAATGCACTGGAGTGAAAAGACAGCAATCGAAGTAAATGTTTATCAGCAATACATCTGTCCACATAAGTTTAACATTCACATTTTAGATGAAACACCCACAGGCACAAACACAAACACATGCACACACATACACACACAGAGAGAGAGAGAGAGAAAGAGACAGAGAGAGACACATAGAGAGGAGTGATATATATACAAAAGCCAATGAAGAAATTAGAAATACAATGAACAGATGCTTAAAAAAGAAGTATAATAAAATAGCTGCATATCCTTACTCTTACAAAAATAAAATAACAAGTCAAATTGTGAGGCTCTCCCACTCCTAGGGAAATTCAGTGGTCTCTTCCAAATTCATTGGCCTTTTGTCACTCATGGATGTTACATGCATGAAAGAGAGAAGATAGGGGTATATCGGTGGGTTTGGAAAGAGAAAAAGGAAGGGAGAAACTTAGTAATTATATTACAACTTCAAAAGTAAAAGAAAAATGTCAAAAATGGTACAAGTGTCTGAAGCATACCTCTTTTCACAATTTTGCACAACAATTAAATGCTAAAAACACTTATGGGAGAGTGAGTTTGGACCACTGAAGCCCACCATGTTCTTCCAACTCCCATGACTAAGAGACGTATGGAAAGCCCTCCTATAAGGAATTATGATTGCTTTGATTTGTGGTTGTAAGAAAGAAATATTTATAGAACTCATGCAATTAAAACCGTGTAACTATTTTCTTGGCCAGACTTACCACTTCCCAGACATTCTGTATTGACCCTCACTTCCCTTTTACTACCCACAGATCTAGATACCCTAACCCAAGAAGGGAATCCCCACAATTTTCTTAGAGCACCAGTAAGATACTACATTATGAAATGAAAAGTATGGGAGTAAACAGGGGTTAAAGTTTTACGAATGGTAGTGAGAGAAGAGTGAGTAGGGGTTGGATAATAATAGAAACCTACTAGGTAGATAATTTTAAAACGTAATTTGTTTAAAAGAAACAGATTTTCATGTAGATTCTCAAGATGGATGAATAATTCTGCTTCCAGAAAACGTGGTTATTAAATGAAAATCACAGTCCCAGGCATATGTACTACCATATGATTTACTGACCATTGAGGACCTGAATGTTTCCAAAATAAGACATAATATTGCTATCTCTCTTAGTTACCTTTCTAAAAATACTATATAATTTGTTTGCAGGAGATATAGACATCTATCTTGAACTGATTAGGCAGCTCTTTCCCTGCTCACTGCCTTCATAGTGCGAAAAGATACTATGAAGTTTAATGGGGATTAAAAGACATCAATAGTCTTGAGCAGCTTTGAAATATGCAGCCCACAATAAAAACCTGCCATACAAGGTAAGTCCACTGGTGCAATAGTAACATGACTGTTATGGACTAACCAACAATTTTCTGATTGGATTTAAGGCCTTTGCCACAGGAGAGATTTTTTGCTTGGTAATGTAGACCTGGACAAAATCCTATGGCAGGCAAGTTTATAAAACCTAGAGTGGAACCTACTTGTATAATAAAGATTCTCTAATGAAAAGAATCAATGGAATTTATTATTAGCTTACATTTAAATAGTAACAACAGCTGAATCACACAAAGGATGCTGTGAGCCAGCAATTGCATGGTCCTTGAGAGTGAGTAGTGCAGCAATTGAAGTATTCCCAGCACACAATCTGATAGCTATTCAGTACACAAGGATGACTGCCTTAGAAGTCTTGATCTGGTACAGAAAACCAGAAATGTTCACTTGGGTCCTTGTCTATCATTGAAGCCTGGAATTTCTGGTTGTAGCAGAAAAGGAATCATCATCCTTATAATCCACAACAATAGGAACAATCAACTCAGTGACAAGAGGGAAGGCCAACTGAGCCAAATAAAAAAGAGGGCTAACCTTTCTTTTGCCATACTCATTTTTTTAATCTGGACTGTTATCAGATGATGTAGTGTATAATCAGGGTGTGTCTCTAATCAACTAAAGCAATCAGAACTGTTCTTCTACTGTTACTCAGTCCTCATGATTCTAATTTGTGACAAGTTGACATTAAGGACAGCCATAACACTATGTTGTTGTTTTGCTAATGGTCATGTTGTCCTGTTGTCTTCTAAATGTTTATGCTTATACTCATAGACTTGGGATGTTTTCAGCCTTGGTCAGAAAAGATTGTTTTTGCCATGGACAATAGTCAGTGCAAAGACTCATAACTGGTCAAAGTGCTAAGAGTAGTTGCCTGAGTTCTTGTCCCTAAAAGTGACATCCATTCTAAGACTGAAGGAACATCATAGAAGAGAAGGAGAAATACAAGCAATGGCAGAGGATGGAGGGGAGGGCTGTGAAACGCTGCCGGACAAGCATGGCATGCTATCATATTCAGGAACTCACAGCACTTGCGGTTGGCTGCAAAAAAATTCCAGCATGGATGGGAGAGGAACTCACTAAATCGAACCCTAATTGAGGGAATATTGGCAGTTGATCGTTGCTGATGGAGAGACAACTCATTATTTGTTGTACTACTGCACTGGAGGACTCTACAATTATGCACGTGTACAGTATACTAAATAAACAACAGGTTAGTAAAGAATAAAAAGAGGACATGTAATTGGAAGGGAGATATGTTTAAGGAGGGAGTGGGGACAGGTACAAGAGGCAAATGAGGGAAGGATATAATTATATAACACTGTGTATATATAAAAAAAATTCCCAAGGAATAAATGAAAAGAGAAAATAAACATATTTCATATTGATATGCATGATTTTCTAAAATAGAAAATAATTAGATAATATTACTTATACATAAACATTAATGTTTTTAAATTAGCATTGTCTCCTTGTTATATTGTTAAGCTATATATGGCATTAACTAATAACTTGATACAAAATCTCAAGTTAATTGTTGTAAAAAGATTGATATAATTTATGAAAATTGAAAAAAATGTATTTATAAAAAAGTGATTTCTCTGAGCCTCTGGAAAATAGACATTTTAGTGTTCTGACCTATGGCTATGATTCTCAAGGGAGTGAGAACTATTGGGCAGGCCATCACCAGGGAAGACAGTCTTTGTCTCCGACATCTCTGGGCTATAGGGATCAGACTGTTGGATTTTGCCCCAGTTTTAAATATGTCTCTTGTTTTGCAGCCTGAAGAAAGTTTACATCTCTTCTGAAAGTCAATTACTAAATGCAGCTGCTCTACCACACCTTCCCACCAATGATATCTTATAGGATTTTGTAATCTATGTTGAGTGGAAGAAACACTACCTTTTAGCCTCCTTCTTGAATAAAACAATATTTTTTTTTCTTTTTTTGCTTTTAGTTGAGAAGCAACAAGTAGAAGCAAAAATCCTAGAGAGTAAAAAGATAATGGAGCAGACTTACTAAAGTAGATTGGAAAAAAAATCTGTAGAGAGATTACTGTTAGTGCAGAGAATAACTACATAGTCTTTCACACTGCCTGAGATTTAAATGAACTGGTTTTTCTCTTTAGCCGTAAGGAAGGCTTCTTATTGTTTGATGAGAATGTAATAAATTGGCATCTATATTAAATATTTACAATTAAGTGTACCTATATGCATTTGGTAAAATTTCGATAACAATTTTAGGGTCACCCTAAATCCCTTCACAGCCTTTAAATCAATGTTTAAAGGAAAACGTTTTCTGTCAATGTAGTCTTTCCTTCACTCGAAGATCAATTGTTCATTCAAGATCTCCAACATGTTTTTCCATATGCATGATTGGTATTTATTTCACTGAACTGATTTTATCCTTTTGAAAAAAGCATAAAATATCAACACTATTATGTCTCATACAAGAAAATAAAATTATTATAAAATTCAGATTTTAATCTGTGTTCTTTAATTTTTTTAATAATGAAAGGAGCAATAATTTACATATTTCTACCTCCCAAAGAAGAGATTATCAAATGCTAGAATGTCTATCAGCAAGGTGTTTTCCGTTTCAATTGAATAAAATTTCAACCCTGGGAAATATTCATACATCAAAGGAAAGGTTAAAATGTGAGAGAGATGGGCATACTGGCAGGAGTCTACAATCCTAGCACTCAGAAATAGGAGAAGTTTTAAGGCTAGTCTGAGCTACTTCTTATGAATGTCTCAAAAGTCAATAGCTGGGAATTTGACTCAATTATAGAGAACTTGTCTAGCATATACAAGTTCCTCCAAATACTTATTTTTTAAAAAAATAAATTTATAAAAAAGTATTTATTTATTTATTATTTATTCTACATCTCAGGTGAAACCTCCTTTCCTTTGTCTTCCCTCAGTTTCCCCCATTGTTTCTAACCCCTGCTGCCCCAATACACTCTCCCTCAGTTCAGAAAAGGGCAGACCTCCCATGATATCAACAAAACATGGCATATCAAATTGCAGCATAGTATTGCTGCAACTTCATATACCAAATACCCATTTTAATGTAATTTTAAATGCTTATTTCTATTTATCCATCTGTGTTTGTGAGGAAGGCCAAAAGAGGGCTTCAGAAATTTTGGAACTGGAGTTTGAGGAGGTTTTTTTGCCACCCAATGTGGGTGTTGGTAACTGAATTCAGGTTCTTTGAACGAGTAGCAGTATTCTTAAATGCTGAGCCATTTCTCCAGCTAACCAATATCCATTCTAAATGGATCATCTTAGCAGGTTTTACACCTGTTGTAGAATAGGGATACAGTGTCAGAGAAATAATTTAAGAACGAGATGCATTTAGTACTAATGGAAAGTAAATCAGCATCCATTCTCTCCTGCCAGAATTGCACATTCATAATTCAGAGACACGACTGGGAAATTCAATTAATTAGACATTGTGGTGTGTTTTCAAAGCAAAATCCAAGTATAATTATTGAAGCTTATGAACATATTATTATTGCTGCAAGCTTTTATTACCTCCTCCAGGGAACATTTCAACTATTACAAATGTGAATCTTGTTCCTGTAATCGTGTTCACCTTTTGCCTCCATCCCACCTTGATTGACACATATAAGAATATAGAAATATAAACTGAAAACACAGCCTGACCACTTTGTAAACTCCACTTTCATTGCCCTTTCCCGCAGACATTAGAAAAAGAAGTTGTGAATAAATGCTTGATGTGTTCAGAATTGAGCATGATAAGGCACCCACTATTGTAAAGTAGGCAGCATAACTAGAATATTATTTAACATGATTGTATTAAAACTTTAATTTATACACAGAAGAGATGACTCAGTGAGTAAATTGCTTTTTGGGAAAGAGCAAGAGTACCCCGAACCGCGGCCCCGGTCTGTGCTCTATGCGCTAGTCCCCAGTTAGCGAGCTTCGGGCAAGGGGCTGGAGGTTGAGGAAACACAAGCAGAGACAGACCGACACACAGACCTTCCAACACTGGTACCAAAAGCCCTTCTTTAATAGCACCATTGAGGCTTAAATATACTGCAGTCAATGGACAACAGGTGAAAATCCTATCCTCTGATCCTCTAAGCTAGGCACAGCTTCTAGTAGCTTCAATTAGAAGGTTCTAGTAGGGAAGAGCAGCTGAAGGCCAGAACTCATTAGTCCCAACACACAAGAGCTTGGGTTTAATTTTGCAGAACCTACGCAAAGCTGGGAACGGATGTATTCACCTGAATCCCAGTGTTCTTGTGCTAAGAATGGCAGTAAAGATAGAAGCTTCCAGACCACCTAAGCTGGTGTGCAACAACAGCAGATATCAAGAGACCCAGACTCAGACAAGGTGGAAGGTAGGACTAATACCAAGGTGGTCCTCTGACCACCACAGATGTGCTACAGCAATGTACTCTTGTTCATACACATATACCAAAGTTTATGCACATGTAACACACACAAAATTTTTCTTTGCCACTAATGTATTCATAATCTTATTTTTTCTAAACCCCGGACTTCCCAAAAGATCATTTTTTAACTTTTAAAAAAATGGTATATTTCGCCGGGCGGCGGTGGCGCACGCCTTTAATCCCAGCACTCGGGAGGCAGAGGCAGGCGGATCTCTGTGAGTTCGAGGCCAGCCTGGTCTACAAGAGCTAGTTCCAGGACAGGCTCCAAAGCTACAGAGAAACCCTGTCTCAAAAAACAAAACAAACAAAAAAAAAGGTATATTTCAATTTATTTGAAACTTAAAATATAAAAGGCCAATTATTTTGAATTTGTGAAAGATATAACGGAAGCAGGCTATCAAAGAAAGAAAAACAGAATCTGTTGACAGACACTGTGCAAGGAAATGTTTGATTCTTTCAGAGGAAGAAAGATATAAAAAGCAATCAAACTTTGGATTCCAGGAGCTTTAAAACTGTAGCATACAAACCGTATAGTAGCTTCCCAAGGAAGACTAGGTATCTCGATTTTTCTCCTCCCTTTTTAGTTCTAGAATTGGTGTGATAGCTTGGATTTGAAAATCATAAGAATTCTAAATTAGCTTTGATGAATAATTATGTCAAAGTAGATGCACCTAAACATTGCTAATATGGCCATTTATAAGTCATATGTGAATATAAACATTCTCAGGTTTCAGTTTTCCTCTAAAATTGTTTAGTAGTTGTGATCATGCACGTAGTTAACTCAGTAATGATGCTGTCCTCCATTTTCTCCATACACTCTGGTGACAGTGGTAGGAGGACTGTCAGGTCACAAGATACAAGCTGACGTGTGTTTGTGTTGCTGCTGATGACAGACCAAGGGCTTAAGGGTAATAGGAAAGCAACTCAGCTAACAGTAAATTTGGTAAACAAATTCTAGAGTATTTTTCCAACTGGTCAAAGGAAAGAAATGAGACTTTATATTGAAGAATTTTTATTAATAAAAATTAGATACTGCAACAGATAAGATTGAAGTCATCACATCTTGAATGGATATGTTACCCATATGCTTGTTCTTTATCTTTCTTCATAGACTACACTACTAAACACACACACATACATGCTTTGTGAGTAATATACAACTAAATTCCTAGTAAGTATGATTTCATAATTTGTAATAAAATATTTGATGATTACTACTTACATATCTCATTTATATGCAAAACTGAGAACCTAAAAGTCTTTTAAAGCTAAAATAACTCATCCTGATATCATATAGAGACTTACTTTTTCTTTTATTGCTGTAATATTACTATATTTTATTTCTATAGTGTTATTAATTGGTTTGGCTACACATTTTGTTATGGATTATTACCAAATATACATTATAAATCTTAGCTTATTATGCATTTAAATGTATAATTGAATCATTTTCTGTGTACATAATTATTTCAAAAGTTTTTATTACATTAAATTATGAAACTAAACTCTATTTAAATTATATAATCTATTTCTAATCTGTCCTGTTTTCTATTTACAAGGGAAGGAACCAGGAAGAGATATAGAAAAGAATACCAACTAAGATGTCATACTTAAATTTTTTGAAATACATTTTAATGAAAGCAAAAAATTGAATCCAATTCACTTTGTAAATTGCCTCATGAGCTTTGTAAGAGTCATTTTGTATTAGTTTAGAGAGAAAAAAGTACCATGTAAAGGCTCTGGGATATGCAAATTAACACCTTGTCTGTCTACCTGCTGTCTTGTCCTGCCATGGTGATAATGGACTCATCCCCTAAAACTGAAAGCCACAATTAAATGTTTTCCTTTATAAAAGTTACCATGAAGCCGGGCGGTGGTGGCGCATGCCTTTAATCCCAGCACTCGGGAGGCAGAGGCAGACGGATCTCTGTGAGTTCGAGGCCAGCCTGGTCTACAAGAGCTAGTTCCAGGACAGGCTCCAAAGCCACAGAGAAGCTCTGTCTCGAAAAACCAAAATAAAATAAAATAAAATAAAATAAAAGTTACCATGATCATGGTTTTTCTTTGCAGCAATAGAAATCCTAACTGAGATAGAAGTTACTACCATAGACTGAAGCATTGCTGTGATAGGCTGGACCATGTTTTTGTGTGGAGAAAGCTGGACTTTGGTACCTTGAGTTAGGAAAGCAGTAGAATGCTGTAAGGATTACTTATTGAACCATGCTAGGAAGAGTATGAAATATTTGAACTGTGAGGGACAGGCTCAAGTACTTTCAGTGGATAAGAATTTAAGTATGTGGCCTAAAGCTTGTTCTTGTGATATTTTGGTCAAGAATTTGTTTGATTTTTGCCCTTGTCTTAAGAGTCTGCCTGAGGCTAAAGTGAATAGATTTGGATAAATTTTGTTGGTAGAGGAAATCTAAAAACATCCTAGTACAGAATCTCTCATGTAGATATTAGTGTAACCTCTAATGAAGATATATTATGAAAAAGAGCAAGCGGAGCAAGGACAATTATAAAATGTATAATTTGAGGAGAAAAGGAGCACCAGAATGTGGAATGGAGCTAAATTCTCTGTACAAGGAAATAAACAAATTAAGAAATGGAATAAAGGGAGTGGTGACCTCAGGACAAGATCTCACCCAAATAAATTTCCAATTTGTGTAAATGAATTAAAAAAAATCTTAGAGTCAGTTGGGTGGTGCATACCTTTAATCCCAGCACTCCAGGGTAGAGGCAGATGGATCTCAAAGTTTGAGGCCAGCCTGGACTCCAGATCCAGCTTCAGGACAATCAAACTTAGGTAGAGAAGAAAAGCATCAAAAATAGACAGCTGGTAAAGATGTAATTCAACAAGTGGGTCATGTTCCAGACATGTTCCAGCAGCAGCCATGCTGCTCTAGCTTTAGAGTCAAGGATAGAAGAAAAGGGTTATGGAATCTTCCTCCCTGACTAAGAAAAGCTGCTGAGGCCATGCATGTGTCAGGGGTGTTCTTGAATGGAGGCCTAGAGAGGCCATTGTATGAAGATGTGAAGTTGAAACCTGTACTGCCTTGGAGTTAGAGTCATGGGATACCTGTCAAGGAAAGCTAGTAACAGAAAGTGGAACCATCCCAAGAGAAAGAAGTATGTTTCACTTAACAAAACTGAAAGGAACTGGAGCTCTGAAGAGCATTTCATCATCAGACATGGAGATTCAGATTTTGGAGTTTTCCTAGATGATTTTCAGTCTTGGTTTGGTTCAGTATTTTCTTACTATGCTCCCCTCCCTACATTTTGGAGTTGTAATATATATCCTTTATGGCATTGTGTTAGAAGTATGTGATCTGCTCTTATTTTGGTTTTACAGAGGATTATACTTAAAGAGATTGTATAAATCTCAGAAGAATCTTTGAACTTTAAACTTTTAAGTAAGTTTGAGACTGCTACAGACTATGTGGGCTTATAAACTTGGACTGAATGTATTTTTGCATTATGGTATGTCTACAAGTCTACAGAGGCCAGTGAGTGAAATGTTGTGGTTTGAAGGTAAATTACCCTCATTGGCAGTGGCACTATTCAGAGATGTGCTTTGTTGGAGCAGTATATCACTGCAGAGGTGAACTTTAAGGTATTCTATGCTCATGTTATGCCCAGTGACAATTTTCTTCTTGTTGCCTAGAGATCAAGATGTAGAACTCTCAGCTTCTTCTCAGCACAACATCTGCCTGTTTACTATCATGTTCTGCCATGATAATAATGGACTAAACTTCTGAAACTATAAGCCACCGCAATTAAATGTCTCCCTTTAAAAGAGTTGCTACAATCATATTGTCTCTTCACAGCAAAAAAACAAACAAACAAAAAAAAAACAGTAACTAAGACACCTGGGAACTAAGTGAAGCTCTAAACTGCAATTTGTATACCTCACAGATACTAATGTTGCCACTATTAGAGGCCATAGAAAAACAAACACAATGCCCAGTACTAGAATGATGTTGGCCAGTAGGCTCCCATAGACCACCCAAATATTATAGTGTATTACCAATTATCTTCTATACCTTTATGAAAATCCTACTTCTGAAGAAACTTCAGACTTGAGTCATATAACATGGAGAAATAAATATGGTGTAAGGAAACAGTGTTTTTAAGAAATAGTAGAATTCAAGAATATGTTATATGAGATAACATGCACAAGACCTGCACAAGTTCACACTGGACAAAATTCTAGCATCAAGGGGGGTGGTGAGTATGAACAGCCATCCATTCCTGATATTCTATTGGCAACTCATGAGGCTGGGAGAGAGTTAATTTTCTTTAAGAGTTCAACCCTGTGGATTGACTATGATTTATAGGACAGTCACATATTCAAGAACATATGGACAGTCACCAACTCTAATTGATGGGATTATTAAAAAGTATATAAAGTTGAGTAGGAAAGGGATATATTAAATCTTGAGGGAGTGAGTAAAGCTGATGAATTTGGTTCCAATATTTTATAGGCATACAAGAAAGAGAAGATCATAAAATCACAAAGAATAATTTCAATAAAATAAGAAAATTTTCCCAAATATTGGGAAGCAGAAGGACATCCACATGTAAGAACTAAAAAGAACACCAAAAGGATAGGGCCAAAACTTCCCTACTCATATTATAGTTAAAAAGTGGAATACACACAAAGAGAATATACTGAGGGCTGCAAAAGAGAAAGTACTAATTACACATAAAGACAATCTCAAGAGAATAACTAGACTTTTCATAGCAAACAATAAAACCAAGGAGGGCTTGGACTGATGCCATTCAAACCTTGAAAGTCACCGCTGAAAACCTAGTCTAATATCCTTCTCAAAGCTATCTTTCATAACTGAAAGAAAAACTTTCTATGATAAAAATGGCTTTAAAAAACCCACAACTACCAAACCAACCCTCCAGAGGATACTGGAAAGAATTCTTCTGACTAAAGATGAGAATAAGCACAAACACAAGAAAGGAAAAAATAAACTATGCTGATTGCCATTAGACAAATGAAATCCAAAATTTCCTAAACACTGTAAAAAAATCAGCAAAATGACAGGGAACAACATAAATCTTTCAATAATAATCTGCATACTAATGATCTCAACTTTCAAGTCAAAAGACACAGAGTAGTAGAATTAGATTAGAAAACGTAATCTGTCTTTGCACTATTTCAAAGAATCCTTGCCATCAAAGATAAATACTACCTTATGGTGAAGGGAATGGAAAAATGCATTCCAAACAAATAGGACCAGGTAAAAAAGAGATGATGCTATTTTATTTAATAAAATAGGCTTCAAACCTAATCCTTCCAGATGATGTAAAGAGAGGTACTTCTTACTAATAAGTGGAGAACTCCAGAAAAGGGAAATCATAATTATAAATATGTGTACTGAACAAATGTAGGCACAGCCAATATGTGTTTCATAAAGAAAAGCACACCTAGATATAAAATCATAGAATAACACCAGCAGAGTAATATTGATAGACTTTATATCCTATTCATGCCCTTATTTAGAATAAGTGTAGAAAAAGTAAGTAAAAATACACTAGAAACAAATGAAATAGATCAAATGGCTCAGGTAGTCAATTCTAGAGTTTTGAAAGTTGTTTACAATGCACTTTGTGTTTACTTAAGTAATATTATATCCTTCTGGAGTCTTTGATGAAGTTGAAGAATAGCTATAGTTATAGTTTTCTTAGTCATGATAAAAGGTAACATAAATATAAATGTTGTAACTGTAATTCTTACTTGATACCTGTTTTGTTATATGAAATTTTACTATGTTAAAAAATTCCTTTTATTAAAAGAGAAGGTGATGTGGTAGTTTCCTCTGTATGCTGTGTTTAGCATTGATTAATAAAGAACTGTTTTGAGCCTATGGCAGGGAAGAACAGAACTAGGCAGGGAAAGCTAGCCTGTATGCTAGGAGAAAGAGAGTGGTGTCAGGAGAAGCCATATAGCCCCGCAGAGACAGACACCAGAACTTTACCAGAAAAGCCATGACTACATGGTGATGCACAGTTTCATAGAAATGGGTTAAACCGAGATGTAAGAGTTAGCCAATAAGAAGCTAGAGCTAATGGGCCAAGCAATCCTACAACATACAACTACAAAGGAAGTCAAAGCAAGAGGAGACTGGCACGGAATTTCAAACCTTAAAAGAAGAACTAATACAGTACTTTTTAAATTAATATAAAAAAGTGAAAAATCACTCCAAAACATTTCTGACACCAGCATTAACCTGCTATCAAAACATGTTTTCAACTAGCAACAAAAAGCAAAAAATTATAGACTAAATTTCTTGATGAATGCTCAATAAAACAAATGTAAGGCAAATTCGAGAACAAGCATAAAATTTATCATTAAACCATGATCAAATCCACATAAATGGAAATAAAATCATAAATCTCATGGTCATTTCAAATGCTGCCAGAAAGCCTTTGTCAAAATCTGAATCTATTCATGATAAAAAAAAAAAAAACATAAAAACTCTAAGAGGCTTAGAATGGAGAGAACATATCTCAGCATATTAAAATATGTATAATAAACTTATAGCCCATATCATGTTAAATGCAGTAAAATTCATACATTCTCACTAACATGAGGAAAAATGAAGTGTATGCTTTTACCTTCCTATTTAATATAGTTCTTGACATGTTAGAACAAAAAGCATGAGAGGGAAATGAAAGGACTAAACACAGGGGGAAAGAAACTAAAGTCCAGTGAGGACACTATTCTTTACGTGGGAGTTTGTCCAGATTCCACAGGAAAACTTTGAGACCTGGCAAACACTTCCAGCAGGTGGCAGGATGCAAAATTACCATGCCAGAGTCAGTAGCTACCATAGAAACTTATTAAGAAAGGAAGCAGGAAAGCAATGCCATTCACAATAGCATCAAACAAACAAACAAACCAAAAACCAAGACCAAGCAAACAACTAAGAATCCCCAACAGAGCCTAACTATGTAAGTAAAATAGTTTTACAAGTTTATAAACTCTAAGACAATGAAGAAAGAAATTGTAGAAGATACAAGAAAATGGAACTTCTTCCATTCCCACAATCATGGATTGGTAAAATGAATTTTATGCAAGAGCTACCCTACTTTTTCCTGTGCAGGTGCTTTGTAATCTGATTTAAAGCCATTTATTAGTTTTTGGTTCTCTGTGCTTTTGACTTCTTACCACTCTTCCACCCAATTTCCTATACTGGTGTCTTAAAGAAATTTTCTTATATATTTTTCTGTAGTTTCCATTTTCTTTTAGAATATTGTTCTAATTTGAGTTTTGTAGAGGGTGATAGATAATAATGAAGTTTTAATCTGCATATAAATAGCACTGTCTCAATCTGCCTATTTTAAACTGTCTCCTTGAGCTAAATTTCACCTGATCACTATGAATAATCTTTTTAATATGCTATTAGATTTTTATTTGTTCAGATTTTACTGACATGTTTTATTCTTATGTGGTTTCAGCATAGTGTTGTTTTAATTGTAATGCTTTTTTATATCCACGTTTTTTCATTTGAGCTTTTGCTATTGCTTGAAAACATAAAATAAAGCCTTTTGTTTTATTCCATCCTTGCTTATTTATTTAGCATCTGTTCCAACACGTGGGTCCCAGGAATTGCACGCAGGTCATCATTTTGGTAGCAAGCACCCTTACCCCACCATTCCTCCTCACCAGCATTCTTTGTTTCTTGGTCTACAGATAGTTCCAGCAGTTTTCTGCATTATTTTAAGAGCCAGTCTCTCATTTCACAAGAGAAATGGTTTTGAAGCAAAGAACAAAGACGATGGTGTATATGACAGAAATCAGAACTGAGAAGAAACAGGTGAATAATTAAGATATATGTCATACATACACATCAATCTAAAGTAATGCATGTATCAGCATTATTGCTGCATAATTTCACTATTCTGCTTTCATACTACTATCTTACATTAATAAATTGCATGTAATTTATATAAATACTTCATATATTGATATGATGATATCTTCTTGAAAATATGGCTGCCTAAATTAGAGGAAATTATTATCACTTGAAAGGTTTAATTTTTCTTAATATGGTCTCAGAAAATTAGGTCTCCAATTTAGAGAAAACCATTTTTCTATGTCAGAACAACATAAGCTTTCTGTTCAGCAGCTCTTCATTTTCCTTTGTGTAAGTGAGTAAGAGGGCATGACTCTGCCTAAGCCACAAATTTCAAGATGAGCAAAGGACTCTGCTTAGTAAGATCCGTAAGCATGCTGACCCAAATTTCAGACCATTAGCCTACTTTGAAATTAATGGAACTCTCAGGAACAGGCTGCATTAAATTTGGACAAAGAAGGGCTTTAGGCCATTGACACACCGAAACTGTATTTACTTTAATATATTATCACTCAGTTGTTTGACTTGCAAATTAATTAGCAAATGCAATTAATTTTTCAGACTCTATTTTAAGAGTTAATTAAGTCTTTGCCTTTGTTTTTTGATAATACAGTGCCTTTGGAAATAAAGTTATGGAAAGAATGGTCTTTAGTATTATCATGAATGTGACTAACTAGTTTTGCTATCATTCATTATATGCATATTATAGTTTTCCTTAATTGGAATTTTAACTATCACTGTAAATGCTCTTCTTATAAATGTATCTTATTAAAAATAGCCCAAGAGTGTTAGCTTTTATATAGGTGAATCAAATGTTTAAAAGATTCTTTAGTTGAAAAAAAAGAAAAATTGCATGGGAATTCACTTAAAAACGTTTTGGTTCTCATCACTTTTATATAACTTCAAACATATGTAAAGATTATTGCATAGAATAATAGAATAAGAAAATATTAAATTATTCTAAGTCAGTGTGGTCAACTGATTGCATTTGTGCCATTTTGGTTTTTTTTTTTTTTTTTCATTCTTTCAATCTCTATTCTTACCTCTGTTCTGACCTCAGTTTTAGGTTTGATTGTTGTTAACCACTTTTTCTTCCATCCTAGTTCTAATGTTTGGGGTAAGGTAAGGTTCCTAGACTATGTGAATACTATGCTGTAGAGACTCTTGGTTCTGTTTATTCTTCTGGAAATGTTGGATTTGTTCTCTGAAGCTTCTCATTTGTCTGGACTTAAACTTTGAAATCTGCCTCGTCCTTAGGGAAGAATGAATTGAAATTTCTGCTCAACTCTTTTACCTTCCATTCTTTGTTGTTTTAAATACAATTTCATAATGTCCCAATGGGATAACAAACAATATAGACAAAGTTTATGCATAAACGTGAGAACTGTCCTATACCTTCACTCCAGTACAGCGCAATAACCTCCTGTTATTTTACTTTGGTAACATTTATTCAGGTCCCAGTTTTTCAATAAAGGTGAGGAGTATTGGTTCAGGCTTCTTTAATCTGTATTAAAAGAAATAAATGTATAAATTCATTATCACACAATGGAAAATTTTAAGGAACATTTACTGTCTAGATATGACTGATTTATTTTGTTTTCTCTTAAGGTCAGTTTTTATTTTCACTACTCTGATTCCCCAATATAGTTTTTAATTGCCATCTATAAGAGGATAAATCTTACACAATTTTGAAAAACTGTCAACAATTATTATTTCAGTTCTTCTTGTACATGTTTCAGTTTGAGACACGAAATACTCACCATGCAAAGACATTGCAAAAGTTATTCTGTAACAATAAACCAAAATTCACCCCTCTATCATAAATCACTTTTGGTTATCATATTGTATCACAGCAACAGAAAAAGAACTAATACAGCTTACATTTAAAATAATAAAAATTATTGTCAGATTTTTTTATCTTTCAATAATAAAATAGAAGTTAAGACAAAGGCAATTATTACACATTGTATATTCTCTATTTTGGATTATTAACAATTACATGAACTAAGTATTATTATCTTAATGATGTGTCATTAGGAATCAATAGTTTACTACTTTTCCCAAGGTCAAAATATTTCTAGACCCTATTAAAAAAACGATTAATTCACAAATCCAAAACACCTTAAACCTTTAAAATTTACTAAAAGATAAGAAAATATTTATGTTTGAAATGTAACTACACTTATTTTAAATTTAAATGTTATATTTCTTCAATTTTGAGATTATAATGTATTTACATCATTTACCCCTTCCCTTTCCCAACCATATTTATTTTAACTAAAGTACACCATAAAATTATAATTCACATTGATTCCAAAAATCTTCATAATTAATAGATGATGAGTAAGAAAGAACATAAGTTCCATGAGAATGCAATAGAGGTCAAAGCACACAAATGGTAATCTAAAGTACACTATCTTACAGGGGAAAAGCTGTTATTCTTCTGAATTCAGTTTACCCAGCCAATAATTT
Organism: Arvicola amphibius; assembly: GCF_903992535.2. Taxonomy (NCBI): domain Eukaryota; kingdom Metazoa; phylum Chordata; class Mammalia; order Rodentia; family Cricetidae; genus Arvicola; species Arvicola amphibius. The sequence goes on from NC_052055.2 coordinate 87,908,299, forward strand.
AAGTCAGCCTTTTTATTCTTGTATTATTACTATCAAAATGAATGTATTAAGGATACAATTCATCAACATACATTTCTAGGGCCAATTATAGTAAACAAATTTTAGAATTAATTATGGTTTATTTGAATAAAAAATTTCTATATTTGGATTTTTAAACTGATTTACTTTGTATCAGCAAATAAAGTATTGTTAAAAAACACTAAGGTTAGGGAAATAGCTCATTGGTCAATGGCTTGACTTGTGTGTAGTATGAGAACCATAACTCAGGTGCCCAGAATCTGAATAAATGCCAGGCAGGCACAAACATCTGTAGACTCAGCCATTTGGAGGAGGATAAAGGGCTCCCATAAGCAAGTTGTCTTATAGACTAGTAGAATGCTGAACTCTGGGTTCAGGTGAGAGAACCTGCCACAATGTATAACCTGAGAAGAGAATAGTGCAGAACCTTTGCATAGATAAGCATGACAGAGATGGGGAGGAAATAAAGAAAAGACACAGAGAGACAGAAAGAAAAGCTGAGAACAGATAGGCTTGGATCTCTGATGAAGAAAGTGAAGCACTCTGGAAGTTCAGCAAGTTTATTATGGAGTTGAAAGGAAAAGTAAAGGTGTTACATACTGTAAACGGAAGTTGTATGTTAGTTTCCTGGCTTCCCAGGCCTGAATAATCACACACACACACACACACACACACACACACACACACACACACAAAAACAATATTAATCACAGCACTGTTTGGCCAATGGCTTAGGCATATTTCTAGCTAGCTCTTATATCTTTAATTAACCCATTTCTATTAATCTGTGTATTGCCCCAAAGCTGTGGTTTACTGGAACGGTCATGGGCATCTTACTCCTTCAGCAGCTACATAGTGTCTCCTTGACTCTGCCTACTCTTTCTAAATATCTCTGTTCAGATTTTCTGCCTGAATTTAGTCTGCTAAATCATTGGCTGAACAGCTTTATTTATCAACCAATAAAAGCAACACATATACAGGACATTCCATATCAGCATAGTAATGGACAAAAGAGAAGGGTTATTACATAGAGATAAACAATGAGGCAGAGTCATTATATACAGCTGAAGAAAAGAAAGCAGGCATAGATGAATTCAATAGGATCAATATCACTAAAGGAGCATGCTTCAGGCCACAAAAGAAAGCTATGGTGGACATTTTCTGTGCATAGTAACAACATCTCCATGGACTCTAAGAAGGTTCTGCCATCTTTATTAGATCCCCTTAAGGGTAAAACTCTGGCATTTTCCCATGGGTCTGACGTTCTTGACATAGTCATTCATGTCAACAACACTCACCCAGTTAAGACATCATTCACTCAGAGCCTTACACAGGTATTCACACAATAACAGAAGATAACCAATGCCAATCTCTGGCCTCCATTCATATGCCCATCTATACACATGCAATACCCACAGCACAGGCAAAAATCAGCTTATTTCCATAGTTTTATTTCCCAGGAAAATGTCCAGTTTACACAATGACAGCCAGAAGTCATTGATAAACTATGAGAAAATCTGATTGGCCATCAAAATTGTTCCTGAGTTGGAACAGTTGAAAAATGAGTTGGTCCAGTCTTGGGGAATTATTAATATGATATGTTAAAGACAGAGGTTCATTCATTTTATCCTTTTTCTGTCTTGTGTTTTGTCCAACACACATATGCAGGTATATTATAGACACATCACATATGACGTATTTCACTCTAATATGCATATTAAATTTTAGAATGAAAAAGTTTGTTAGTTTATAAAGAAAAGGTCATTTGTTGTATATGGAAGGAACAAAGTGAAAAAAGAAATGGAGGTAACAATGAACTGTGAGAATTGACAAATGTGAATTCTCATTGAATAGAGTAAAATGGACCTCATAACAAGCCTTGAATAATACCTGAAGATATTAAGAAAATATCAAAGCCAAAGGAGAATATATTAGTATGGTGCTATTTTTGTTTTGTTTTGTTGGGAAGGGGCAGATGAAAAGAACTTTTATAGGTATTTTTACTGATATATTTTTGGTTAACAAAATACTTAACATAAACCATATCTATCAATCAATAATTTCTGTAGTCCTACTAGACATAAATATATACCCAACTTTTGGTGTGCAAAAGTACTCAGGTGGGAACTTATTTTATAGAACACAACATCATGTCATAGACCCTTTCAGAACTAATCAACAATTCCACAGGTTTACAAGCATTTGCTAAAAGATACAGAGGAAACAAATCTTTTTACTGTTTCCATATTCTAAGGTCACCATTCAAAAATCACATGTGGAAATATAATTTTGATAATAGTTATACATATAAAGGGACATAGATGAACATATATTGTTGCATAGAACACAACATTGTACTATATTTTGCAAATAATAAAGAGATCATACATTTACTAGATAAAAGATGTCCCTAAGTAAAGAGAACAGTAGTCAGATAAACATGTAGGTCGTGAATTTCTGTTTGCCTTAAAATTTATTTGTTGTGTTATATAATAAATAAAGCATACTATTTCTAATCTTTTTTTAAAAAAGAAAACAAACTTTTTTCATTATACATTCCAATCAAAGATCCTACTTCCTCTCCTCCTCCCATTTCCTCCACTTACCCTCCCACTCCACTCCCATCCACTCCTCAGAGAGGGTAAGGCACATTGCTTTGGGGAAAGTCCAAGCCCCCCCAATATATCTAGACTGAGCAAGGTATCCATCCAAAGAGTATAGGTTCCCAAAAAGCCAATACATGCAATAGGGATCAATCCCAGTGCCACTGCCAGTGGCCCATCAGTCTGTCCAAGCCATACAACTGTTAACCAAATTTAGAGAAACTAGTTTGGTCTTATGCTGGTTCTTTCCCTGTCCATCTGGAGTGGGTAAGCTCCCATTATTTCGTGTAAGCTGCTTCAGTGGGTGTCCCCATCATGGTCTTGAACTCTTTGCTCATAGGCTCATTCCTCTCACTCTTCAACTGGACTTTAGGAGCACTGTGCAATGATCCAACATGGGTCTCTACCTCTGTTTACATCAGTTGCTGGTTGAAGGTTCTATGCTGATATTTAATATATTTATCAATCTGGCTGCAGGGCAAGTCAAGATCAGGTCCTCTATCCTCTATTGCTTAGGATCTTAGCTGTGGTCATCCTTGTGGATTCCTGAGAATTTCTCTAGAGCCAAGTTTCTGCTAACCATATAATGGCTTCCTCAATCAAGATATCTCTTTCCTTGCTCTCATATCTGTTCTACTTCCATCATGAATATCCCACTCCCTTAAGTTCTCCTCAACCCACCCTTGTCCCTTCCACTTCCACTTGCACCCCATCTTTCCCCCAACCCCCATGCTCACAGTTTTGTCAGGTGTCTTGTCTGTTTCCAATTATCAGGTGGATCTAATTATGTTGTTCTTTGGTTTCACCTTATTACTTAGCTTCTTTAGGATCAATATCCTTTGTTTATAGCTAGTATCCACTTATGAGTAAGTACATACATACTCATCTTTTTGGGTTTGGATTGCCACACTTAGGATAGTGTTTTCTAATTCCATCCATTTGCATGCAAAATTCAAGATGTCGTTGTTTTTTATTGCTGAGTAGTATTTTAATGTGCAAATTTGCCACATTTTCTTTATCAATTCTTTAGTTGAGGAACATCTAGGTTATTTCCAGATTCTGGCTATTACAAATAATGCTACTATGAATATAACTGAACAAATGCCTTTATAGTATGCTTGAGCATCTTTTTGGTAAATGCCCAAGAGTGGTATTGCTGTACCCTGAAAGCTCCATACTGATTTCTAAAGTCGTTGTACAAGTTTACATTCCCAACAACAATGGATGAGTGTTCCCCTTACTCCACATCCTCTCCAGCATAAGCTATCATTATTGTTTATGATCTTAGCCTTTCTGACAGATGTAAGATGGTATCTCAGATTTCTTTTGATTTGCATTTCCCTTATAGCTAAGGATGCTAAACATTTCCTCAAGTATCTCTTGGCTATTTGAGAGTCTTCTGTTGAGAATTCTCTGTTTAGTTCCATACCCCATTATTCAATTGGGTTATTTAGAATTTCCATGTCTAATTTCTTGAGTTTTGTATATATTTTGGAGATCAGTCCTTTTTCTGATATGGGGTTGGTGAAGATTTTTTCCCATTCACTCGGCTGCTTTTTTGTCTTACTGATTGTATCCTTTGCTTTACAGATGCTTCTCAGTTTCAGGTGGTGCCATTTATATATTGTTACTCTCAGTGTCTCTGCTACTCGGGTTATATTCAGGAAGTAGTCACCTATGCCTATGCACTGAAGACTACTTCCCACTTTCTCTTCTACCAGGTTCAATGTGGTCAGATTTATATTAAGGTCTTTAATCCATTTAATCTTGAGTTTTGTGCATGGGGATAGATATGGATCTATTTTCATTCTTCTACATGTTAACATCCAGTTATGCCAGCATCATTTGCTGAAGAAACTTGCTTATTAACATTGCATAATTTTAGCTTCTCTGTCAAAAAATCAGGTGTTCATAGGTTTTCGGTTAATATATGGGTCTTTGATCCAATTCCATTGGTCAACCTCTCTGTTTTTATGCCAGTACCAAGCTGTTTTCATTACTGTAGTCTGTAATAGAGCTTGATGTCATTGACGGTGATCCCTTCAAAATTTTCTTTATTGTCCAAGGATAGTATTGGTTATCCTGTTTTTTTGTTGTTGTTGTTGTTGTTGTTTTTACCTATCAAGCTGATTATTGTTCTTTCAAGGTCTGTGAAGAATTGTGTTGGGATTTTAAGGGGGGCTGCATTGAATCTATAGATTACTTTTGGTAGGATTGCCATCTTTACTATGTTGATCCTACCTATCCAAGATCATGGGAGATCTTACATTTTCTGGTATCTTCTTCAATTTCTTTCTTCAAATTTTAAAGTTCTTGTCAAATAAGTCTTCCACTTCTTTGGTTAGTGTTACCCCAAGATATTTTTTGTTATTTGTGGCTATTGTGAGAGGTGATGTTTTTCTGATTTACCTTTTGGCTTCTTTATTATTTATGTATAGGAGGGCTACTGATTTTTTTTGAGTTGATCTTATATCCTGCCATATTATTGAAGGTATTTATCAGTTGTAGGAGTTCTCTGGTAGAGTTTTTGGGGTCACTTATATATACTATCATATCATCTGCAAATAACAAAAGTTTGGCTTCTTCTTTCCAATTTGAATCCCCTTGATCTCCTTTTGTCATCTTATTGCTGTAGCAAAAACATCAAGAACTATGTTGAAGAGATATAGAGATAAGTAGACAGCCTTGTCTTATTCCTGATTTTAGTGGAATTTCTTTAAGTTTCTCTCCATTAATTTGATGCTGGCTGTCGGCTTGCTCTATATTGCTTTTATTATATTTAGGTATGTTCCTTGTATCCCTGATCTCTCCAAGACGTTTATTATGAAGGAGTGTTGGATTTTGTTGAATGCTTTTTCAGCATCTAATGAAATGATCGTATAGTTTTTTTTCTTTCAGCATATATATATATATACACGCATATATATATACATACATATATATATGTATGTATATATATGGTGGATTACATAGATAGATTTTTGTATGTTGAACCATCCCTGCAAGATGAGGGAATCCCCTCTGTGTGTTTCTTGTATTGCTTAATGAATAAAGAAACTGCTTTGGCCTGATTGAGCAGAACTTAGGTAGATGGAAAAGACAGAGCTGAATTCTGGGAGGGAAAAGCAGAGTGAGGGGAATGCCATGGATTTGCCCTCATCAATAGATGTACTAAATTTCATCTGGTAAGCTACTGCCACATGGCAATATACAGATTAATAGAAATGGGTTAAATTAAGATGCAAGAATTAGCCAATAAGAAGGTTGAGTTAATGAACCAAGCAGTGATTTAATGAATGCAGTTTTGTGTGTTTATTTAGGGGCTAAGCTATCCAGGCAGCCTAGACAAACAAGCAGCCTGCTCCCTCCAACTCCCGCATCTCTGGGATGAATCTGACCTGATCCTTGTGGATGATTTTTGTGATGTGTTCTTGAATTCAGTTTGCCAGTATTTTATTGAGTATTTTTGCATTCATGTTCATGAGTGAGATTTGTCTGTACTTCTCTTTCTTGGTAGAGTTACTGTATGGTTATTTTGTTATTTTGGTTTCAGGGTAACTGTAGCCACATAAAAAGAATTTGACAATGTTCCTTTTTTTCTATTATGTGAAACACTTTGAGAAGTATAGGTATTAGCTCTTCTTGGAAGTTCTGGTAGAACTCTGCATGAAAACCATCCAGTCCTGGGCTTTTATTAGTTGGGAGATTTTTGACCACAGCTTCTACTTTCTTACAGTTTATAAATCTACTTAAATTGCTCTTTAAATAGATTTATAAACTGTAAGAAAAAATCTGGTCTCAATTTATTTTTAATATATGGTAGCTATCTAGAAAATTGTCCATTTCTTTTACATTTTCCAATTTTGTAGAGTACAAGCTTTTGTTGTATGACCTAAAGATTCTCTGAATTTCTCAGTGTCTGCTGTTATGCCCCCTTTTAGTTTCTGATTTGTTAATTTGGATATTCCCTCTCTGCCTTTTGATTAGTTTGGATAATATATCTTGTTGATTTTCCCAAAGAACCAGATCTTTGTTTCATTGATTCTTGTATTGTTTTCTTTGTTTCTATTTTGTTGATTTCAGCCACCAATTTGAATACTTCCTGTCTTCTATTCCTCCTGTGTGAGTCTACTTCTTTATTTTTCTAGAGCTTTCACATGTGCTGCTAAGTCCCTAATGTGGGCATTTGCCAATTTCTTTATGTGGGCACTTAGTGCTATGAACTTTCCTCTTATCACTGCTTTCAGAGTGTCCCATAGTTTTGGATATGTTGTATCTTCATTTTTGTTGAATTCAAGGAAGGATTTCATTTCTTTCTTTCTTTTTTCCTTGATTCAGGGGTGGTTCAGTAGTTCACTATTCAATTTCCATGAGTTTGTAGGCTTTCTGAGAGTAGTATTGTTGTTAAATTCTAACTTTAATCCATGGTGATCCGATAAGACACAGGGGGTTACTCCACTTTATTTGTATCTGTGGAGGTTTGCTTTGTTACTGAGTATGTGATAAGTTTTAGAGAAGGTTCCATGAGGTGCTGAGCAGAGGTATATTTTTTGGGTTTGGGTGGAATGTCCTATAAATGTCTCTTAAGTCCATTTGATTCATGACATCTGTTAGTTCTCTTATTTCTCTGTTAGGTTTCTGTCTGTTTGACCTGTCCACTTGTGAGAGTGGACTGTTGAAGTCTCCTACTATTAGTGTGTGGGGTTTTATGTGTGATTTAAATTTTAGTAATGCTTCCTTTACACATGTCAGTGCTCTTGTTTTAGGAGCATAGATTTTCATGATTGAGATGAAATCTTGATGGATTGTTCCTGTTATGAGTATAAAGTGTCCTTCTCCATCTCTTCTGATCGATTTTAGTTTGAAATCTATTTTGTTAGATATTAAGATAGCCACACCTGCTTGTTTCTTAGGTCCATTTGAATGGTAAACCTTTTCCCAACCCTTTATTCTGAGGTAGTGTCTGCCTTTGAGGTTGAGGTAAGTTTCTTGTAATAACAGAAGGCTGAATACTGTTTTTATATCCATTTTCTTAGCCTGTGTTTTATAGGTAAATTGAGACCATTGATATTAAGCAATTTTAATGACCAGTGGTTGTTAATTCCAGCTATTTTTCAGTAGTAGTGTTTGTGTTTCCCTTCTTTGAGTTATGCTGGTGGGGGTTACTAGTTTCCTGTGTTTTTGTGGGTGCAGTCAGCTTCCTTGTGTTAGGGTATTCTAGGACTTTCTGTAGGGCTGGGTTTGTGGATATATATTGTTTAAATCTGTTTTTATCATGGAATATCTTGTTTTCTCCTTCAATGGTGATTGAAAGCTTTTCTGGGTATAATAGTCTGGGCTTGCATCTGTGGTCTCTTAGTGTCAGCAGCACATCTGTCCAGGACCTTCTGGCTTTCATGATTTCCACTGAAAAGTCAGGTGTAATTCTGATAGGTCTAACTTTGTATGTTACTTGACATTTTTCCTTGTATCTCTTAATATTCTTTCTTTATTCTGTATGTTTTGAATTTTGATTATTATAAGGAGACTTTTTTATCCAGTCTATTTTGTGTTCTGTAAGCTTCTTGTACCTTCATAGGGATAGCTTTCTTTAGTTTGAGAATGTTTTCTTCTATGATTTTGTTGAATATATTTTCTCTGCCTTTGAGCTGGAGTTCTTCTCCTTCTTCTACCCCTATTTTGCTTTGCTTTGGTCCTTTCATGGAGTCCCAGATTTCCAGAGTGTTTTGTGTTAAGAAGATGCTGGATTTAATCTTTTATTTGGCCAATGAGTCTATTTCCTCTAAAGTATCTTCTATACCTGAGATTCTTTCTTCTATCTCTGTATTCTGTTGGTTATACTTGTCTCTGTAGTTCCCGTTATTTTACCTAGATTTTCCATATCCAGAATTCCCTCAGTTTATGATTTCTTTGTTACCTCTATTTCAGTCTTCACGTTTTGAACTGTTTGTTTCATCTTTTTTATTGTTTTTCCTTTGTTTTCTTGGGTTTCCTTGAGTGATTTATTCATTTCTTCCAAATTTTTGTTTTTTTCTCCATTTCTTTAAGGGAGTTTTTCATTTTCTTTTCAAATATCTCCTTCATTTTCATAAAGTTATGTTTGAAGTTGTTTTCTTCTACTTCTTCTGGGTTAGAATGATAAGTCTTCCTGTCGTGTGACCACTGGGTTCTGGTGTTACCATGTTACTTTTCAGGTTGTTAGGTGAATTCTTACATTGGTGCCTACCCATCTCTTCCTTGAAATGAAGCCAGCAGTATCTTTGTGTCTTGGTCTGATCCTTGTGGTACTGTCAATGTCTGTGCCTGTGTCTTGGGAAGCCTCTGAAGTCTCTATAAGCCTGCTCTCTTGGTTTTCTCTCCTGGTTCACTTTCTTGGCTGTGTCTCTTGGTCCCCTCAGTGTTGTAGCAAGCTCTCAGCTCTTAGGCAGGGTAGGGCTAGTAGTTTGGAGGGACCAATGGATAGGTTTGGGGGTAGCCAACCAGCAGGAAACTCCTTGCTGGATTTCTAAAAAAGCCAAGGGAGTTGAAGGAGGGGCCTAGGGTTTTGTCCCACTGTGGAGGTCCTAGAGAGTGGGGTGTCCTGCTGCGTGGCTGTTCACTTACCTCTTCAGTCCTGTCAGTATTGGAGCAAACTGTGTTTCAGAGTACCACCAAGGCTTCAAGAGGATAGGTGGGTTTGGGGGAGGGAAGGGACTAGGAGTTTGGTGGGCCCCAGTGGATGTGTATGGGTTTTGTGTAAGCCTACTCTCAGGACTACTATTTCTAATCTTACAGATTTTAATTTTCAGGGCAGTTCAGCAAATTTTGATTATTTTGTGAATATTTGCAAACTACAATCTGTGTGTTCAACTATATTTCTAAAATTATATTACTACAAGCAATAAAGTTTGGTATTATAATAATAAAGTTTGAATATCATAATATTCAAACCTTTTATATTTTGAATAAAACATCATATAGTAATGAATTTTTTATGTAATTGTATATAGAACCTGACAGTACAATTTTCTGGTCACACTTTTGCAACACCACCCTTATTTTTGATTCTACTTTATAAGTCAACTGTGGTGGTTTGAATAGCTCTGGATACTATAGACTCATATGTTTGATTGTTTGGGACATAGAGGTCATACTATTAAGAGGTGTGGCATTATTGAAGTAAGCATGACCTTGCTGGAGAAAGTGTGTCACTATGGAGGCAGGTTTTGTTCAAGCTGTGCCCAGTGTGACAAAGTTCACTACCTGTTGCTTGTGAAACAAGATGTAGAGCTCCGTCCCCAGAAGTATGTTTACTTGTATGCAACTATGTCCCAAAAGGATGACAATGGACTAGAACTAAACCTCTGAATCTTTAATAAAACTCCACTAAAATTTATTTTTATAAGAGTTTCCATGGTCATGATGTGTCTTCATAGCAATAGAAACCCTAAGACACCAACATTACATATTATATTATACTGTATAGTATAGTATAGTATAGCATATTTACTGCACTCAAAATTTTAACTCAATTTTTTTCTACTTTTTTCTCACTAATTACTTTCAAATTTTCTAAGTCACTTAAAATTCCAGTTTCCTCAATATAATATTCACTTGGTTTTCACTGAATTTTAACACAAGAATCTTTCTGTTAATATATAAGTAAATATAATATATATTTATGAGATGAAAGGAGTGCTTTGCTTTACTTTTTCCATCTTAATGCTGGTTTTAGAGCATTCATCTTATTTTCCTTCTCGGTAAGATCAGAGTGTCCTTTATTTTATATGCTTAGTTTAATAACTTAAAAGTGTACACTCTTTTGAAGTTTTGTGGATGTTTTAGCTGTAATTTACTCAGTGGAATAAGTTTGTTTCTCTACCTTCGCTTATTGATTTTCCTCTGCATGAGATGTAAAATGATCAGGCATGCTTTTTCCTCCACTGAAATCCCATTATGCATACTATGTAGATGATTGCATAATTCTTGTTTCTTCTTCAGCTTTTCCTTTTGACATTTAATCAAGTGCATAACCTTTACTTCTTCTTCAAGATGTAAACAATAAATTTTTACCCTAGATACCAATTTTTTTCTTGCCTGAAACGTGCCTCTCACCAAAGTTATACTTCACTTCGGCATACAATTGTAGAAATGACAAACTTCTATGGCTATTATTGCTTCCTTTTCAATGTTCCAAATAAAATAATCTGAAAAATGTTTTGATAACCACTGTTACTGTCTAAATCAATGTGGTTTTCTAAGTAAGATATCACTGACTTTGTACCTCAGTGAAGTCCTTTGGCTTTAAGAGGCAATATCTTAGCCTCTCTGCCTGAAAGTTGGTCCAGTAGGCAAGCCCTTTAAGAATTATTTCTCATCTGTGTTTTACTTTACTAGAATGGGAATAGAGTCTGCAATTGGCTGTATCCTTTTCTTTCTTACTTTCAAGAAAGGTTTCCATTTATTGTATCATTTGCATCCTGTCATCCTTTGACACTGGATAACAAAGTTGAAGAAGTGAGCTTGTTCCATGCTTCAGCTGGAAATTCCATTCAAGGTTGAAAGTCAATATAATTTTGATTGTATTTTAGAGAGACAAATTTGGTGATATAAGGCCATTGCAAAACTCATAGATTTTATTGTTATTTATGTTTATTTACACATCTTATGCATATACTTAAATCATTTTGATTATATTTTATGCATATGGTGATTACCCACATATATGTGTGAGCACCATTTGTGCTCCTGGTGACATAAAAGACCAGAATAGGGTGACAATTTTCTGCATATGGAATTATAGATAGCTGTAATCTGCCGCATGAGTGCTAGGAATAGAATCCATGCCTTGTCAAAGGTCAGACAGTGCTGTTATCCAATAAGTCATCACTCCAGTCCCCATTTATATTACAGACACCATTTGATTGACCTATATGATTTTGTTCCCTGACACCTAGTGACTCACACTTCGTTTGTCAGCTTGGTGCTAAAGAAGGTGCTTTGTGCCCTGCGAGTTCTTATGCTCATGAAATCACCATCACTTTTGTTTATTTCTGAATTTCTACACAGAGTTATTCACAAACTAAGTTACAACTTGTGTCACCTTTAGCCACAAGCTACTGCTAACACTTATTAGTACTAATAGTATGACTATGAGTGAAACTCTCATATCTAATGGTTTAAGCAGAAAGTTGGAGTAATTTTGAGAGGAAATTGAGTCAAGCTAGAGAAGACATTGCTACTGAGAAGGAAATATACATTCTGCAAGGACCAGCTTAACTGGAAATTGCTGGCTCTGGTGATGTGGCTAAATTACCTTGGAATCAGAACAGTATGGAGTAAACTGAGTATATGACATCACATTTCACAAAAGTCAGGCCCTGTGTTAAGAAAGCAGCAACACATGCATGACCCTTTTAACATCTTAAAAAGCTGAGAATAGAATGGTGATTGCAAGAGACTACAAAGTGTGGTGAGGATTGAGGAAGTTTATCAATAGGAACTATATAATATTTAATTATGTGCGAGTTGTTCTGGTATGTTGTTGCATAACAGGATGGCTGTGGGTAAGAAAGGTGCAGTGATATCGTGAACGTTTTTCCATCATCAGAGCCAGTCCTAGGTAAGTAAGGAGCTTCCCTTTGATGCTTAGCAATACTTGATGTCTTCCTTTCCCATATCAATTATATTTTATGGTACCTTTCTGTCTAACCCAGTCTCCTCAGACTATTGTCTAGAAATCAATTCTTGGCTACTAATATAACATGTTCTCTAGTTTTATTTCTGTTGCTATAATAAAATATATTAGCAAAAAATTACAGGAGAAAGGATTTATTTTGGTCACAATTCTAGCTTATAGTCCATTACTACAGGGAAATCAGAAGGGTAGGAACTTGAGATGACTTCGCATATTACATTTCACCATCAGGGACAGACAGAATAAATTCATGCAGGCTGCATGCTTGTTTGAGTGTGCGCAGCTTGATTTTTTTTCATTCTAATGCACCATGTCTAGGGAAAGGTGCCTCTCACTGTGGCCTGGGTCTTCCCACATTAATTAACTTAAGAAAACTCCCACACAAATGCCACAATCCTATGCAGAAAATTCATCATTAAGATTTTCTTCCTAAAATTCTAAGTGATTCTAAGTTGTAGCTAGTTGACAATTGAAAGTAAACCATCAGAAAATACTCCAATAAATATTCAATTTGTTCCCTTCACTCTTTCTCTTATTTCTTAAATCTTTCTTATTTGCATTAGAAACTGAAAAAAACCCACCACATTTATGAGCAATATTCAGTGACAAACTTATACTTACTTATAGATAAGTACCTACTAGTATATTAATTTTATAATAACAGCAGTTATTTTTGTATCCCAGGAACAGACAGGGGGGAAGGGATACAAAGACATATTTAGAAATTTTGGTGATGTGATAAATATACTTATTACCTTGAATTAGAGAATTTTGCTGATGTAGACTTCTGAACTTTTGTAATTGCACACATTAAATATAAGCAGTTCATTGCATATAAACTATACATCAATAAAATAAAATATACATTTTCATTAATTACAATTATTTATATGAAGTGAAATTAAGTTTTTATTCCTTTCTCATATAAATATCATCTTTCTGTGATTAATTGGCTTTCATGATAAACATCCACGCTGGGCTTCCTCTGCTTCCAGATGATTTCCGGAGCTGAAAGTTACTTTAAATAATGTCAAGGAATCACACAATTTTCAAACTTTTAAAAACTCTCTCATTAATATATCTTTGTCTATCACTTTTATTTCTACCAATTTCTTAGCAATAGTCATCCTAACTCACAATCCTATAATATGTATTCTCCCCAGACCTCAATATGCCAGAAACTTACTTTTCTTGTTTGTGGGGTTGATTTGGATTAGAAATGGCACCAGAGTGTTAGATTTCCTTTTGACAAAGTGCTAATCAATGTCTGGTTATGGGATATCCTAGCAGATGAGGAAATAGCTTCTAACTGAAGAGTTTTTTTTCACCATCATTTGGGGTTGAAAAGGACATAGGGAGCCGGGCGGTGGTGGCGCACACCTTTAATCCCAGCACTCGGAAGGCAGAGGCAGGCGGATCTCTGTGAGTTCGAGGCCAGCCGGGTCTACAAGAGCTAGCTCCAGGACAGGCTCTAAAGCTGCAGAGAAACCCGTCTCGAAAAACAAAAAAAACAAAAAAAAACAACAACAAAAAAAAAACAAAAAAAAAAAAAGAAAAGAAAAGGACATAGGGGAGCTGGGAGGACCTTGGATTTAACATAGTGAAGGGAACCCTGATGGCTCTTTGTCTTGGAGAGGGGTGGAGAGGGGGTATGGGTGGAAGGGAGGGGAGGGGAGGGGTAGGGAAGGAGATGGAAATCTTTAATAAAAAAAATGAGGGAAAAAAAAAGAAAATCCAGGTGGCTACATTACTAACATATGCTTTTGCTGTAGTAAAATACCTGACAAAAATCAAAAAAAAAAAAAAAAAAGAAAAGAAAAAAGAAAAGGACAAGTTTACTATTATGAGAAAATATATGATCCCTTATGAACAAATGTTCACAGTAGCATAGTTTCCATGAGGAGCCATGCTTCTTTAAGGAGAATCAAGTGGATCACGAACTGCACACATCTCTTCAGTTTTTTTAATTAAAGTTTTCTATGAAATTGATTTTGGTTTAAATGACTATTTTTCCATTGTATATTTAATTTGTATTGCATAGTTCTGATTTTAACTGAAAATCTAAAATGTAATTGACAAAAACATGTGTTTTTATGTGAAACAAGGTTTTGATATATGTATGCATTGTGGAATGTTTAAATCCAGCTAATCGACATATTTATCACTTTATATGCATATCATTTTAGGTTATAAAAATGCTCAAGACCTAGATTCCCAGTAATTCATTAATACTATTTACTGTTGTTAATTTTATTATTCCCATAAGATTTAGAAGATTAATTTCTAAATTTTAAACTTAAGATGCCTACTTCGGTTATTAATTTGGAAACCTTTAAAATCATGTTCAAAATAAAAAAAAAATTCATGAAGATTTGAGGTGATATGTTTTACCTGGTCTAGACATTATACATTGTATTGGTGTATTAAATCATACATAAAATTTTATGACTTCACATATTACCCAAAGATAAACTAACAAACAGATTCAGATATTTTAAAGTTTTTGAGACAAAGTATCTTTCCAGTAAAATGAATGACGTTCTGTGAGTCTTAAGGAAACTGAGAATATAAAATTATTAATCTGAGTACACTTAATATTAAATGAACCTACTGAAACACATTTGTGTGGGTTTTTCAGAGCTGAGAAGAACTGTAATAGAAAATCAGTTTTAATGAGGTGAATCTTGTTGGGGAATGCACCTTCTTATGGATAGGAATAACAAGGGGCTGAGTGCTGGCCCACAAGACCTTTCGTAAATGAAGAACTTCTCCTAATTTACCTGCAGGCTCTACATATGGCATATTTATGTACTTATGTAGTATAGTTCAAAGAAGTCTGGCCTTAATACTGCCTGTTCTTAAAATTTCTCCAAATGTTCTGAATTTGCTAGAATTGCAGCCCTAAGCCATTCGTTTCAGCTAAGCGTTAGAAATAGTTGGACTGACTCATCTTGGTTCAACTAGTTTGCTTTCATCTTAGATTTGAGGCATAAATGTCTGGGGAATAAAAATTGGGGCACATTGAGGATCCAAAATTGATACTTCTACATTTTTTTGCATAGGATAAACTAGAAGGCGTACTCTTGCATACAGAAATACACACATTTCTTTTCCACAAAAGAAACTACAAATATGTCCTGAGTTTGTATTTGTCACCCATTTATTCAACGGTGGTCACTGTTTCCCAAATACAAAACATGAAGGGCTAAATTCAGGCACACATCTTCCTGTAAAGGCTGATTTCATTTCCTCTACAGCAGACTTGGGTGTAGCTCTTTACCGTTCCTCAAATGTGGCCTGAGAATTTAAGCAAGTAGAATTTTCTTCCTCTCTTCTCTATTCCTCTTTGCATTTCCACTTGTTTCCTTGGGTCTTGTTTCTCCGTGGGCAGGGAATGTGGTTAGAGGCAATTTCACACAATACCAAAACCAGCTTGGAAAGCTGTGTTATAAGATGTTCTGAGAAAACCCCTATGCTGGAATGACTTTCAGGTTATTCCTCAATCTCAGGTGGTCACTTTGTCTGGGCATTATCTGCAGAGAATGCAGGCAACAGTGATGCCAACCGTGTTTAACATGGGAGGAGTCTCTTACCAGAAAGTAGGCCCAATAAGATATTGAAGAGACAATAATAACAATAATAACATGAATTACATAGAATTGAGGCAACTCATAACAATTTTAACATGAATTTCCTTTTGATTAGATAATAAAACAGGGTGCTGATATTTATAGAAAAATGATAGATTTGAGAAATATTTACAAAAGGAAATGAGAGACAAGATTCTCTAGTAACATTATTCTCCTGTGAGTCTGAGATGCAGAAAATGATTCAGACTATTTGATTTTGTCTTAAGTGGTACTGAAAAATACCTGGATTTAATTTTCTTTCAAAAGTCAGGCTTCAAAGTTAAAATCATGAAATACAAGCTGAAGAGAAGCAGTGAGAATGTTAGGTAAAATGTTTTTCTTACCACTTTACAACCCAATGGGATAGGCTCAACAGCCACTCTCATCACCCCAACTAATTCTGTTACAAAAATTCCTGAAAACTTCAAAAATTCTTCTGTTCACATTTAGTACTGTTTTGGTTTCTCAGTCTTTCGTTTTTATTAGTTTCAAAAACCTGTCATAAGAAAGCGATCTAACATTCTACAGAGGTACAATTTCTAAGCATTAAAATTTTTTTAAAAAAGAACTTGAAATATACCTAATGTTCCCACTTCCTTCTGGGTAACAAGGAATTTTTTTTATCTTATTTATGAACAAAAAACAAGTTTAAGGAAATATAAGTTTTATTAGAGTTCTCAAAAATCAAATGACAACAGTATAAAGAATTTAAGGGCTAGCATGATGGTTCACGGGTAACCTAAATGCAGTTCCCCAAATTCCTATGGTAGAAAAAGAGAACCTACTTCACAAAGTTGTCCTCTGAATCCCACATGTCTGTTGTGGCATGTGAGCACTCACCTGCCCACACAACAACACATAATAGATAGATGTAAAAAAATGCAAAGAATTTTACCTTTTCTTTAAATGAAGAAGCAAGTCTATTAGTAAAGACAAAACTACATTATTCCTTAGGGAAAAACACATTAACAATTTAATATTATAAAACTATTCTATAAAATTACACTTTGAAATATTGCACTAAGGAAGTATTATGGCTGATCAATGTTGTGTTTAGCTTTAAGAATTATCTGGTTTTGGTTTTTTTATTTTTAATCTTTTTTCATTTATTTTGTGTGGGTAGCTTTTACTTTTGCAGTTACATGCTGGTATTTACCAGTTGGGCTTAAATTATGTGATAGAAAGTTATGATTTGAGAGTTATTTAATGCAGTGATATTTTACTCATGTTTTAATAAACAAAGCTTGCCTGAGGATCAGAAGAGCAAAGCTAAGCCACTAGAGGTCAGACAGTGGTGGCGTACACCTTTAATCCCAGGATTTGGGAAACAGGCAGAATGATCTCTGTGAGTTCAAGGCCACTCTGGGTTATACAAGATCAATGCAAAGACAAATCCAGATGGTGGTGGCTCACACCTATAATCCCAATACTAGGGAGTCACACACCTTTAATTCCAGCATTATATGGAATATAAAATGGGAGGAAATAGAGGCTGTCTGCTTAGACTGCTCCTTTTGCTTAGTCGGCTTATGTTGTTTAGATATCTGTCCATGAATTAATTAATAAAGACTATTATCCAGTTAGCTAAAAAACTAAATTAACTGGTCAATTGTTAGAATTCATCTTGAGAAACCTAGACACAGGAAGACAAATATGGCATCTATTCATTTATATGTAGATATCAGCTATGAAGTCAATGATAGGCAAGCTACAATTCCTATAACCATAGAGTTTAGGTATAGAGTAAGGGCCTAGTGGGAAGGGATGATCTCCCTCTGAGGAGGAAACAGAATAAATATTTATGGATATATGAGATTGGGAAGGACTGGAATGGGGGATAAAAGGACTGGGAGGGAGAGAAAAGGCAAGGCTGAGGGATGAAATACGATGAAGGACAGCTTTAGTATGGTAAGGGCCATTCAGAGGGGAGTATGGAAGTTTCCTAAAATGCATACATATGTGAAGCCAATATAGAGGAAATAATAGGGGTTGGGTTAGTCCCAACCAGACCAATCCACCTGCAAACCTTTGATGTGCAAGATTTATTGATACAATAATAGCATAAAGTTTGTAGGAGTAACCAACCAACATCTGGTAAAATTAAAGCCTACTTCCATGACCTGGAACCTGTACAGGTCACTACTTTGGTGACCAAGAACCTGAGACTAGATAGGCCAGGGACCTAAGAGAAAACCAAAGATTACTGTTCTGTTAAAGAGACACAACAATGAAACAACTCCTAACTACATTCTGCTGCGCTCAGACATCAGTACCTTGCTCAACCATTATCAAAGAAGCTTCCTCCTGTAGCAGATAGGAACAAATATAGAGACCAACAGACAGACATTATTCAGAGAGTGAGAGACTTTAGAACACTCAGCTTCATTGAGGGAAGTCAGTGAAGGAACACAAGTAGAAGCAGAGTTGTAAGTTATCATAAAGTCTTTCCTTCTCCAAGTTACTTATGACTATGGTGGCTTTTATTTTTTTGTTGATGTTTGTTTTTTTTGTTTTGTTTGTTGTTTTGTTTTTTTACACAGGGTTTCTCTATAGCTTTGGAGCCTGTCCTGGAACTAAATCTTGTAGACTAGGCAGGCCTCAAACTCAAGAAATCTGCTTGTCTCTGCCTTCCGGGAGCTGAAATTAAATGCATGTGCCACCACTGTCTAGCTTTGACTATGGTGTTTTTTTGTTTTTTTTATTTTTAATTTCCATCTCCTCCCCCCTCCTCCTCCTTCCCTCCCCTCCCTCCATCCATACCCCCCTCCCTCCCTCTCCAGGCCAAGGATCCATCAGGGTTCTCTACTCTATGTTAAGACCAAGGTCCTCCCAACTCCCAGCAACAGAAACCAAAATAAAATGCATCCCAAATTTGTTTCTGTTTGTATATTCACGTCAATTTCTTTTCATCTGACCCATGTTTTTTCTTGTAGGAGGATTCGGGATTTTATAAAGTATACCACACTATCCAGAACAGGACAATAACTCATTACCTTATTCTCACCCTATTGTGAAGATTACATTCACGGGTCCTGAGAATCTTTGGAGGGAGGTCATTATTCATTCCACTCCACTTTTTTATGTTGTGAATAAAAACTAACAAAATTTTTTAGAAAATTTATTTTTATAGCGTAGATCTTGAAATCAACAAATCAATGATACATTTATTTCCTTACTAATCAAATATTCAGAAAACCAATCTGATATAAAACATAAATAGTTTTATTTGCCATCGATATATCTCAATTATGAAAGATTTTCTTCATTGGTTTTAGAGAAATTGTAGTTGATATTATCAGAATTATTGTGTCCCCTTAATGTCCTTGTTTGACATCCTCAAGCAGAATTGATGGTTTGTGGGAGCCACAGAAGTGGATCCCTTCCACCTTTACTAAAGGTCAGAGAATGCAGACCTATTCTTGTCCTCCAAGCTTATATGACAGGAGGTTTAATCTAACAGGATATTTTGACCTATGGTGTGCTTATTAGATATTTTGTGTATTAAGATGGTAATCACTTTGTTTGTTCTTTGTAGCTTGGTAACCAAGTCTTTCACCATCCCACTCCTTTCTGCACTGAGGTATACAAAGGCTATGAGAAATAAACATAAGGCAAATCTTACTACTTCCTAGTTGCCCTCCTGACTCTATTCTATTTGTTGTCTCTTGTCCATTTCTTTCTTAATCCCTTAATCCACACTCTTACCCCCAAGCACAGATGAATAAATCTGTCAGGACCCAGCAATGGTGATAGGAAATGAGGCATTTAGGAGGTCACAGGCCTTGTGGATGGGTTCAAAGGTATTACAAATAATCACTGAGATACTCTTTACCTGTGTTCTGTCAAAACACAAGAAGGAAGAGTCATATCTGCATAGAGGCCTTCAGCTGGAAGCTGCTGCCTTGATCTTGGGAATTTCCATCATCTATGATTTTGTCAAGTATAATTTTAATATTTTTAAACACAGCATAAAATATTTTGTTATAACCACATGAGCTATATAAGTCACTGAGAGAGATCTAAATAAACTGGAAATATATTTTAAAAGTAGTACTCAAAATATTTACAGAATCAACATTCTAATTTTGTTTTTAGGCAATGTACTGATTCGGGCTGAAGAGATCTTTTCTGTATGTGTCCTTGGTTAACTATTTCCAATTCTTCCAACTCAGAGCAAAGCATGAAGCCTATAGCTTGGAGAAGCTTGCTGATTTCTAGACAACAAACAAGTAGAAAACAGTGGTGTCTTGTTTTCCTAGGACATGGTTGTAAATATTAAATAGCATTTTCTACAGCTCTTGTAAACTCCAGGAAGAATGTGGATGACACTGGAAGAGGTTCGTGATGGAGACATGTCAAAATGCAAAACATATTTTTTTATCAAGTTTCTAGGAAAGATTTTGTTTCTTGTAAGAGCAAATGTAATAGACTGAGAAAGTTAGCAACAGCCACATGCATTTAGTTCATGTCAAAGATCTAAGCTGTGAGTGAAAGAGGAAGATGCATGATAAACTCTGAGGACTCGAATCCTTGAACCCCACATAAAAGCACTACATCAGTACCCCTTGTATGAGGCTCATTTTTTGAAGATTGTAACTTTCTACATTTTGTTCTGTCCTGTAATGTAATTGAGAGATAGGCTGGGGAGTGGTATAGTAAATAAATCACTACTTCTTGAGTAGGAAGTCAGTGTAAGAAATGCTGAGAGAAAACTTGAGTAAATACATCTCTTAGCACTATAAATAGTGTGCTCTGGAAGTAGAAGGAAGAACAATATGATACTAAAAAATATAAATATTAGCAATTCGTTTGGATTATACAAGAAGTCTTACTACTCTGCTTCACTGATACAAATTTAGTCTGAGTTTGTAACAGATTTTAAAAACAGAAGTAAAGCAAAAAATTTGTTAGAATTTAGGATAAATTGTGAATCATCCTTGAATTACATCTATTTCAATATTTGGTACAGGAAAATTGTCCATATATTAAGCCTTGTACTATATCTGTCAACCCTTACTGGTTATATAACTACTTTTTATACGTCAGACATGACTATTTCAAGCCAGTCATGATTCATCATATAGGACTGAATAGAAAACCTGTCTGAGAAAAAAAGACAACAGAAACCCTAACCTTGACTCTAACCCTTAACCCTAACCGTAACCCTGACTCTAGCCCTAACCTTAACCTACATTTCCAATAAAAAAATATAAGCAAGGAACAAAAGGCTGATAACAGCAAGTGTCAGAAGCCTTGGGTTTGTAAATGTTGGTTCTGCAAACTGAAATGCAATAGATTGTAGTCTGAGACTGGTTGTTTTTTTCCTGGCAGCCCAGACCCAAATCATACAGAAACTATATTGATTACAACAATGCTTAGCCTATTAGCTCAGGCTTCTTATTAAGTAACTATTACATCTTAATCCATTTCTATGAATCTATATATCACCATTAGACTGTGGCCTACTGGTAATGTTCCAATGTCTACCTCCTTTTCCAGCTAGATGGCATGTTTCTGACTGCATACTCTCTCTCTGCTCAGATATACATATATATGTATATGTTCAGATTTCCTGTCTGGCTTTACTCTGCTAAACCATTGGCCAAAACAGGTTTATTCATCAACCTATAAAAGCAACCCAAATGCAAAAGGATATCCCACTTCATCTCCCCTTTTCTGTCTAATTAAAAAGGAAAGTTTTAACTTTAATATAGTAAAATTACTGATAACAAAACAGCTATCAAGCAATAATTAGAGTTATAGTATTTTTGTGAGTCTAAATTTTCATATCTAATTTATCTTTAATCATAACTAAAGAAAACTGTAACTGTCTTAAACTTTTCAAAGATCCTAGAAGGATATAATATTGCCTAAGCAAAGAGGAAATGCATTGTAAGCAACTTACTCTAGAATTGACAGAGACATTTTGCAGCCTAGACAGTCTCCTAAAATTTTTTTGTAATGTCAGGGCATCCATCTTCAGCCTAAAGGCCCATAGTATCTTTCTGACTTTTTCATGAATCAGGAAATTTGAAAGACTTGTGTGACTATATTGGCAGTTTTTCGATCACTTTCTTCTGTGTCTTACAGAATGTCTGGCAACTTTTTTATGAAGCAGAAACCCTGAAGGACTGTCTCACCTTCTTTAGGAAATTTAGCAGTCATTTTTCTGTGGAGCCTGCATGTCCATTTTACACAGCATACCATCTTGCAGTCCAGGCAAGAGCAGTTTCTGACCCAAATGACTAGCCTTGTCACATTGAAGGCAAACTTCATAACAAGTTTCTTTGATGCCTGTCAACCTCTCTGAAGTAATTGAGCTGCCAGAAGCAAACATGTCTCACTGTTGAGAAAAGCTTAAGTTCTTAAATTTTCGTTATTGCCATATCCTGTAGATCTTTGAAAGATTTGAAAAATAACCATCCATCTGAAGTATATCTCTATATATCTAGAAAACCTAACTAACATGACTTCAGTTTTACTATCAAAATGACTATCTATTAATCTGCATTATTTAACTATATGTTACATTTTTAATGAGCTGCATAAGTATAATAATTTAAGCATATATATATATTATAATAAAATTGACCTTAAATAGATCAACATCCATACCAATGCAAAGTATACATCTCTATATCATATCCTCCTCCCTTGTTTTTTTTAAAGAGATTGACTGTTACCATTTAATCATTTATAATCAACCCTCTTTAAATTAAAACTAACATTTATAAACTATCATTTTGGCAATTTGGGCATTCTGTTCTCCAAACTGCTTCCTGCTGTTTGTTGGGTTCATGGTGACCTTTTAGGTGGTCTTGTTCCATTAAACCTCATTAGCCTGGAAGGAATTCACAGGTTCTCATCTTCTGTGGAAACAAAAGCAGAACCTCTTTTCCAAAGAAACACATCTTTAGACTCAAATTTTGAAGTCAAGATACTTTTATGCTGGTTTAACTTAGCAGCCCCCAGAATCAAATATCTCTCTATAGTATAAAAATTAAAAAAAGTTCCCAATAATATATATATTAAGTAATTATATATATATATATATATATATATATATATATATATATATATATATCTTTACTTGACTTATTTTTCTTTTCTCCTTTAATCTATGGACTGTCTGAACTATTTTATATTACTTTTATTGCCTCTTTAAAGACTTTGATTTTTTTTAAAACTATTTCTTTTTATATCTCTATACTCTTTTCCTCTCTCTCCCAAACCTACATAGATTTTTGAAACACACTGTGATGCATTCAGAGGTTTATTTTTGTCTAAATATGTCTTTATTGTGCAGCTGTTATCATTTTCTGAGCAGGAACACCTTTTAAAAAATGCTATGTGGGAGCCGGGCGGTGGTGGCACACACCTTTAATCCCAGCACTAGGAGGCAGAGGCAGGCGGATCTCTGAGTTCGAGACCAGCCTGGTCTACAAGAGCTAGATCCAGAACAGGCTCTAGAAACTACAGGGAAACCCTGTCTCGAAAAAAACAAAAAAATGCTATGTGGGAATGACTAGGAAAAGTTCCATGATCCTGTTGGCTCCACCCTGTCCAACATGGTGGAGGTATGTTCATCGCCTCTCTATGCTATGCTTACCACTCCAGCTCTAACAATATAGTCGGTGTATGTTGCCACCCATAAGCAATCTGCCACATGCTGCTCACAAGCCCCATTCAAGTGCTTGGCCTCCTGAAAGAGCCAGAGCTATTTGTGCTGCTATTTGAACTAGTAAGTTGTCTCTCAAAGAAGTCACACAGTTTTTGTTGCTAATACTGAGTTGGGAAACCTTTTAAAGGAGACACTTCTCTGCTCACTGCCAGCAAACAGAACCTATCTGGAAAAAAAATGTGGCTACCAAAATGCTGTGTTTGACTCCCATTTTTGTGGGTCTAGAAGTTCTTTTTTTTCTTAAACTTTTTTTTTAGGTCTTATGGGATCTATGCCCCAGATGGTAGACACAATTTGTAGTTGGAGACTGTTTGCTTGTTTCCCAGCAGCCCAAATCCAAATAATCACACAGAAAATACCTTAACTACTACACTGCTTGCTCCTTTAGCTCAGGCTTCTTTTATTAAGTAATTATTACATCTTAAATTAACCCATTTTTATTAATCTATGTATCACCACAAGGCTATGGCCTACTGAGAAGGTTCCAGTGTCTCCCTCCTTTGGGAGGGAGCTACATGGCATCTTTTTGACTCTGCCTACTCTCTCTGTGTATCTCTGTTCAGATTTCCTGCTTGGCTTTACTCTGCTAAGCCATTGGCCAAAACAGTTTTATTAATAAACTAATAAATATACGGAAGGATATCACACAACAACAGAGGGTCAATTCCAGGGGTCTGAGCACCATGTACTTTGACCCACTGCCCGGACTTGCATCTACCAACCATACATGATGACCTGCTCCTACAATCTCAGCATTGGCTAAGACATAAAGATAATTAGGTTGAACTGAGCTGGGCTACAGTGTTAAACCTTACCCTGAAAATAATACCAAAATCAACATCTACAAACAGAATTGGGCAAGGAATAAAACAAATTAAAGGAACTAACCAACAATCTAGCTTTGATATCTCTGTATGTATGCATGCACATACACACATGTACCTGTGCAATTATGCCCCCCCCCTCTCTCTCTCTCTGTGTGTGTGTGTGTGTGTGTGTGTGTGTGTGTGCATCAAAGCATGTTTGGAGATCAGAGAACAATGTTCTGGAGTCAAATACCTGCTTCCTTCATGTAGGTACCAGGGGGCCAAACTCATGTTTTCAGGGTTTGTAACAAGCACCTTCACCTACTGACCATGTCTTCCGGTCTGATAATCAACTTTTGATTTCCCAATTCAATATATATTTAAAAATTCAGCAAAAAAATCTGAAAAGCATTTTGTAACAAATAAAACAGGCACATGATTGATCATCTTTGAAGGAATTTATTCAAGTTATAAGGCAACATTATGCTACTATCCTAGAAAATGAGACATGAGGGATAGATTCCTAGAAAAACTGAGCCAGTGATATAGGTCATCAGGTAAAGGATTCTGTGGTTAAAGCTTGATACCCTGAATTTGGTGTCCAGATTCTTTATAAAAGTTGAAAGAGAGAGTCAGCTCTTTGCCCTTTGCCTTCTACAACTAAACACCTTCTTCACAGGCGTCACAGGTTCTCCACACCTGTGCACAGAGACATGCAACACAATAACCAGAAAAAGAAAAATGGGCAGGGCAACTACTGTGCTTAGGAAGAGGTTCAGCAAACAGAAAATGAAAAGTAGTAAGCAAATAAAATTTTTATCTGTCATATTTTCAACCAAAGATAACAGAGTGTCTATATGGAGGACAGCCTGGGCTTCTAATGGAAGAGGCAAAGGTTGAGACACATTCTTGCATAGCAATGGGAAACATGCTTGGAAGTATTAAAAAACATGTCCTCTGTGTAAATAAGTCTGAATCTAGAAATTACTACCAAGCAAAAATTGTTTTTATAGAAAAGTAATGCTTCAGACATCCATTTTTCACAATTTGAAACAGAGAAACCTTTAACAAAATAATGGAGAAGCATGGTCAAATATATTACACCCCTCCATGAAGACACCTTTAAGAAACCCAATATTACGTACAATTAATATATGCCAATAGAGATATGTTTCCAGAACACCCATGGGATTCTTGTAAAAAGAAAATTTCATGTATAAAAAATCAGTTTAGTGACTACTTGGGATTATATTTAGAAAGTAGATGTGACTAAAATGTGTTAGGATGAAAGAATTTAGAGGATGCTGGATTGCTCAGAATCATTGTGGTGTTGGTGGTTATTAGAGGCTGTACATGTATTAAAGCTAATAAGTCTGTAATCCTGTATCCTGATTCTTATTTGTTCTGTTTTTGTCAACTTGACAACAGCTAGAGATGTATGAGAAGAGGGAACCACAACTGGAAAAAATGCTTCCATAACAGTTTCCTGCAGGCAAGCTTGTAGGGTATTTTCTTAATAGGTGCCTGATACAGATGAGGCCAGCCCATTCTTAGTGACACCAACCCTGAACAGGTGGTCCTGAGTTGGGTAAGAAAGCAGACATAGCAGGCTATGTGGAATAAGCCAGCAAGCCACAATTCTCTAAGATGTCTGCTTCACTACTTACCTTGACTTACTGTTCTGACTTCCTTCTGTGCTGAAATAAACTTTCCTCTCCAAGTTGTTTATGGTAATGGAATTCTATCACAGCAATAAAAACAACCTACTTACCAAAGGAAAGAGAACTACATTGGTGAAGGAGGAGGAATAAAATGATGAAGAAGTAAGGACATAGATAGAAAAGGAAAGCTGTGGGGGATGAAGGGAAAAAGAAAAGAATGAAAAAGGTAATGCAAGAGGAGCCAGGGTGACTTCAAGAATGGAAAATATTGAGCTGTCTGTGAGCTCACAAAGGCTTCTCTTCAATCCCAGCCACTGTGCTGATGTGACATCCATACTCATGCTGCCTTCCCTTGCCGTACCTCAGGCTCCTGGAGGCTTCCAACACCCAATCTCTGCCCCCAGCCCTACTGCTGTCCAGTCCATCCGCTGCTACTATCTCATTGGTCACATGAGACAAATGAAGAGTTTGATGTTCACTGGTGACATATGTCAATGAATCAGACATTGGTGTCTGGGAATTGTGTAAAGGTTTGAAAACATTGATGGCTATGATCTGGTGCCTGAGTCCCCAATCACTGAGGCTGTTTTGCAATCATGTAGACAAATAAATGGTTTTGCTAGTGCTGTTCACATCTTGGCGGTGGTTCAGGACAAAGCAGGACTACATAAGGGAATCTATCCCTTGTGTCATCTAGGAGACCAACTTTTTAAATCAACTTGCAATCTCCACTCCAGAGGAAATGGGCCTTGATGGGCTTCCCAATAGTAACATTATTTGTAATACCCAGAAACTGGAAACAACCTAGATGCCCCGCAACCAAAGAATGGATAAAGAAAATGCAGTACATTTACACAATGGAGTATTAATAAGCAGTATAAAACAATGACATCTTAAATTTTGCATGCAAATGTGTGGAACTAGAAAAAAACATATTGAGTGAGGTAACCCAGATCCAGAAAGATGAACTTGGTATGTACTCACTCATAAGTGGATACTAGCTGTAAGCAAAGGATAATGAGCCTATACTCGATGACCCTAGAGAAGCTAAATAACAAAATGAACCCTAAGAAAACATATATAGATTCCACTGGAGAAAAAGAAATAGACACATTTCCTGTCAAAATTGGGAGCATGGGGGTATGTGGAGAAGGGAGGACAGAAGGGAACAGGGGAGAAGATCTTGAGGGACCAGGATAATCAATATCAGGGAAGGACAGAGACAGAGAGCGAGGAAAGGGATGTTCTGGTTGAGGGAGACATATGGGACTTTCAAGAAACCTGGCACTAGAGAAATCCCCAGGAACCTGAAAAGATCACCCCAGCTAAGACCCTAAGCAATAGAGGAGAGAACTGGCCTTTCCCTTTAGTCAGATTTATGAATACCTTCAATGTCACCATAGAACCTTCATCAAACAAATGATGGAGACGGGCAGAGATCCACAGAGGAGCGCTGGGCTGAGCTCCGAAAGTCCAGGTGAAGATTGGGAAGAGTGAGAATATGAGCCAAGGTTAAGACCATAATGGAGACATCCACTGAAACAGCTAACCTGAGCTAATGGAAGCTCACCAACTCCAGCCAGACAGGGAAGGAACTAGCATAGGCCAAAGCTAGACCTCTGAATGTGGGTGACAGTTGTATGGCTGGGGCAGACTGCAGGGCCACTGGCAATGGCACCAGGCTTTATCCCTGCTGCTAGTACTGGCTTTTTGGAACCCATTCTCCTTGAATGGATACCTTGTTCAGCCTGGATATAATGCAGAGGGCCTTGGTCCTTCCTTGGTGCAATGTGCCTTACCATCTCTGGGGAGTGGGTGGGGAGTTGGGGTGGGGCATAAGGCGGAAGGAATGGGAGGAGGGGAGGGAGTGGGAACTGGAATTGGTATGTAAAATGAAAAAAAAAAACATAGTTTGTTTTCCTTTTTAAACAATGAAGTAAAAAAAAAAAAGTAAAAAAACTGAAAAAAAAAACCTTGCTGCTATTGTTCCTTGATTGAAACTGCCGCTTGAAAATGTTTTATTTGAGCATCAAATCATGCAGTAGTAATTTGGACTTTAATAAAAGGAAATGAGATTGAACATTTAAAAAAAGGAAGGTAGAATATCTAGCCATGAAGTAGCTGTTAGCAGTGGCACACTGCAGCTGCCCGAATCCACAAGGAGTATCACTGCAGCTCCAGGGGCCCTTGCCACTCTGTTGTTCTTCCACTACTCCACAGTAGAGAGAGAACGAGATAGAGATGGAGATGCTTCACTACAAGATCAGTGGAGATGTGGGTGGAGCTCCATGATAGACAACAAGGTTGCTAGGCAGAACAGCCAAGTACTTTATCCCCACTCTAATGAGAGATGCACTCATTAATGAGAGAAGTCTATTGCTCTATAAAACCAGGAAATAGATGGGCAGTGGTGGCATTTGCCTTTAATCCCAGGATGCAGGAGGCATAAGCAAGCAGATCTCTGTAAGTTTGAGGACAGCCTGGTCTACAAGAGCTAGTTCTAGGAAAGGTTCCAAAGATTCAGAGAAACTGTCTTGAGAAACAAACAAACAAACAAAAACCCAAAACAAAAAAAAAAAAAATAGACTAGAATCCACCTAGTGACAGCTTCTTCAACATGGTAACCATCTTATGGAAACCTACAGTTGGGACAACAATATTCCTTACTCCAGAAAACTCACAGAGTATTCAACAAAGGCCTTCCCTTTGTGATCTCTTTGACAGGCATTTGAAAATTACCAGAATATGGAAAGGAACTATTCCCTTTCTTAAGGAGCATCACAGGAGGTTAAATATTAAACCTACTGCCACGGGAGATTGCCCGGAGCCTTGCCTAAATTTCATTAAGGTTGAGATTCTGATCTTGTGCAGAGAAAAATTTTAATCAAGACCCCGTTGTCTTTGTACAACAGTAAGCAACACAAAAAGAAAATGAATGTTACAAATTGCATGTGATTTTTAATTAAATTAGTTTACTTTCTGGTTTACCATATGTATTATTCATGTCTTGTTATTGCTAAACCATGGTTAGTTATCAACAGAGGAATAGATGTTTTGTTTCTAGTCATTCACCCTTTACCTGTGACAAAAAAGACAGGTAAACCCAGCTTTTCACACTGTATAAAAGTCATCCTACTTGCTAAATGTCTTATCTCTGAAAACTTCCAAATCATGACTTCATTGGTGACTTCCTTACATTTATAATGACTCTAATTGTCAGGAATGTTTTGCTACACTTACTGAGATACGTCCAGAAACTTTCAACTCACTTATTTAGATCTTGTCTATTTTCCTATTGGCAAGCACTGACTTACCAGACTACTTCTTCTACATGGTTGGTGGTTGTTCTCAATAGTAATAGTCCCCTTCAATTGCATTGGCATTAATTTCTCAAAATTGTAGGAGACACAGAAAGCTGCAGTCTCAATACTATCAGGTGGGAAGTTTCTGGCAGAGGACCAACCACTTTACTTCCCACATTGAGTTCAGACCTTGGCTTATTTCCCTTTTTAAATTCTACCTAGATTTAAATTGTGGACTTCTAACCCTTTGTATGTTGTAAAGATAAATTTATTGGACACTGGTGGGTACTGTTTGATTTTCTTCATTAAATGTCAGAGGCAACTAATAATGTGAGAAAGTTTCCAAAGATTTATACCTCTGTTTCAAAACCTGAAATATGTTTAAAAAAAAAAAAAAAAGTAAAGGGGAACAGAAAGTAAGTTTCTGGAGGGCAGGCAGGGTCTAAAACACTCGTTTCTTCATGGCTATTTCTTAAGTGTCTTTATGGAGGAGTACAGGTCATAGTGTATTTAAAATATGCCATCATTTTCTGTTTAAAATCATTATAATTCATTTATCTGATATTTACCTTAGTAAATATTATGTGGGTATAAAATGTAAGAAATGTCACGAAAATATTTGAATTAGCATACTTTTATTTTGTGTTTGATGTAGGCTTCCTTTTATGCTCTTACAAGGTCAAAGTTACAATTTTACTCAACTAAGCATTTAGTAATTCTTGGCTGTTCAAAGCTTATCTAGTATTTTTCCAGTTTCTTCTGTTTGGTTTGTGCTCCAATCTCCACGGAGATGCCTCTTCAGCAGAACCCATCTCTTAACCTGGGGTTCCAGACATGACTGAGCTCTGTGAATTAGATGAAGACCTCCCTCTAAGAAAGGTTAAAGGAAAATGAAAAACAAAACCTGCCTTTGAATTTGAAATGTGTACTATAAACAAAGCTATGCCATGTCTCTAAAAGGGATGGCAAATTGTTGATCTGATATGGTGGCACTTAGTGTACACACAAAAGACTTTTTTTTTTTCCCAGTCACAAACTAAAGTTCTAAGCCAAAACTTGTGTTTCCAGTATACATAGGAAAAAATGTATTCTGGAAGGAACTTTTCTTCTCTTAAAATCCTGGCACACTTTCTCATAAATAATGAGACCCTTATACCTAACAAAGTGTCCCTTTTGCTTGGATTCTAGAAGCATCCCACAGGAAGTCATGCCTCAGTGTTATCAACCACATTACACCTGTTTGTTCCTTTTTCTGATTCCAATTTTCTTTTGTAGTGGTATTTATTTAAGTTTTGCCCTTTTGTTTATGAAGATTCCTTAAACCCTTTGGGCTTGACTTGGGATAAAAATAAGCTGCTTCCTCAAACTCCTGTCAGCACATCACTTGTCAAATCTGTAAACCACATGGATCGTGCGGATGGAGGCATTCAAGTATAACTGGAGGAGCAAAACCGGGTGTATGAAAATTAGAGAAGAGTGTCTAGCCAGATTTATGCAAAACTATTAGAAAAAGAGGAGGCAAAGATAACTGGGATTGTTAAAGAATATTTTCGAGCTTAGAGGGTGTAGGGCCCGGGTCTGCCCTTGTTCCTGGGGCTCACCTTGAGGACGGTTTCTGGTCAGATGACTAAGCATCCTGTTTGTTCCTGTGCTCCCTCTGCCCCGCCTGGTGATTTGTTGTAGGGCATTGTTGACTCTGTTGTTGGTATGGTAATTTCCCACCTGCCTAGGTGGGAGTCCTTGTGCAGCAGTTAGATATGGTAATTTCCCACCTGCCGGGGTGGAATTCCTTGGGCAGGAGTGGGGTATTTAAGATTTTCCCCAAGGCTAAATAAAGGGCATTCGGCTGATCTCCTTTCGAATGACCCAGGTCTCTTGTGTGTTCTTTCAATCTCCAGGCCCTTGTCCGACTCGCGTAAGGTACAGTGGCGCGCGAACTGTACCGAGGGGTAACACAGAATCGGGTGTTACAAGAGGGAAGACTCAACTTAGGGGAAACTTAGAGGAAAGTGCTTGCAGTGTATTCAAGACAACATGAGTTCAGATCCCGAGAATCATGTGAGGCTGCACTAGTAGTACACATCTGAAATCCCATTGCTGCTAGCTACAGAGAGATGGGAGGTGAAGAAGGAAGCTCTGGAAGTCTGGGGGACAGTTCACACATGCACTGGAGAACAACAAAGAGACTTTATGTCAAACAAGGTGGAAGATGAAAACTCAGTTGAAGTTGTCCTCTGACCACCACACAAGTGCCATGGAACTTCACACATGCTGGAATACACATACATACATACAAATTCACACATATGCAACATTCATACTCAGAGTTTTAAAAAGTTCTTCAATTCATATTAAGAAATTATGAACTTTTAAAATATTATAGAACAGAATATATATGGTAACTTTTTCCTT
The DNA here is from genome assembly GCF_903992535.2 of Arvicola amphibius. NCBI lineage: Eukaryota > Metazoa > Chordata > Mammalia > Rodentia > Cricetidae > Arvicola > Arvicola amphibius. Next base: position 87,940,087 of record NC_052055.2, read on the forward strand.
TATCTGAATTTGTCATTTATGCACAGATCTCTCTCTCTCTCTCTCTCTCTCTCTCTCTCTCTCTCTCTCTCTCTCTCTCTCTCTCTCTCTCTCTCTGTGTGTGTGTGTCTATCTGTCTGTCCATCTGTCTGTCTGTGTGTACATAAGTATACCTCTATTTATTATTTGAAAATTATAAGGTAAATATACAGTAATTACTTTTAATGTTAGGACAAGAATAAAATAGGACTTTGGAATTTTATTTTCTATTGATGTTTCCCTGATATTTCTTTATAAACATGCTTTATGGTAAAGCAGTAATGTCATTGTTAGAATGGAAAATGTAAATAAAAACAATAATATACCTAGAAAAACACAGTCTTTAAATAGTTCACTCTATTGTTCCAGGATTTTCAAATCCTGATTTATTACCTGACGACATTACCATCATGAAATACATGCTGTCAGCTTATAGTTGTATGAATGCATTTTAAAAATAAAACTTCTAAATTTCATCATTTAATTTTGCAAGTAATGTCAAATAATTTTGCTCCAAACAGTTTATAGTGTATTGCTTATCCTTGTATTTAAGTAAAATTGTTGATGTGGCAAATGGATTATATTAATGAATTATGACAGTAAACTTGAGCATGATTGCTTGTATTAATTATTCATTAATTATAGTTTTCATAAAAGTCTATCTGAAGCATTTTCACTACCTAATGTATTAAATATGTTGTTAGGATTAATCAACTACATTTGCAAAGCAGTCCTGTATTTATTTCAATTTATATGTCATTTACTCTGTGTAAACTGAATAGTATTTTTAAAAAAATACTTTAAAATTTTAAAGGAATGAGAAGTATTAAATTACCTGAATTGGTTCACTTATACTTAACTTGAATAATAGTGTATATGATGCACCTTATTTCCCTCTTTTTAATTAAAATGCTAGATTAATGATATTTTTACTCTAAACATAAAATAAATCACAGCAAAAAGTTTGTTTCATTTATTATGTTGTTGATTCATATTTTATGCTAATTCAGATATTTTTACCAAGGGAAAATTATTCCACTGGTTTTTCTTCTGAGACATAATACTGGAATTTACAAAATATTCACATGCAATACCTTTATATTTCAACCAGATCTACAATATTTTAATTGGACGAATACCTCAGCTCATTTTCTAAAATCACTTATTTTAAAATTAGTTAATGTAAGCTTTATCAGATAAAGCCAACAACTAGCATTTTCCTCAAATTAAAGTGAATAAAGAGATAAGAAGAAGGAAGTGCATACTTCTGTTGGTCTATCTCAATACACAGTAGAGTCATTTCAAAACTAAGATGCATTCAGGAAACGCTCAATAAAACTCAATTTAGATTTTTTTTTATTCTTTGCAATTTAACATATAGAAGGTAAAGTTGGTTTCTGAAATAAAACTTATTCTTTTCAGTTTAAAGAAATTGACTTCTCAGTGGCGAGTGTCCAGTTAGAGTTACATGAGACTGCAGGCAAATACATAATTTCATCTTCATTTCCCACAAGATTCCCTTGTAAATACCTGCAAGCTCATTCCTGGTGGTATCTGCAATCAGCGTGTTCTTTTATTTTGAAACCCTGATATTTCAAGACAACTCAATGTTCAGTTCATTTGTAATGCCGCTGTAAATCTCAGATTAAAAACAATTGTGTGATGACATAGTGTTATAAACACATCTCTTACATTCAAAGACACTAGAACTTGTGTTGGATCTCATAGCGTGAATAATACGCCTGAGGTCACCTAAGACTTAAGATGGCTAGTCTACTGTGTGCTTAGCCTGCTAGTATAACCTGCCTTTAAGAGAGCAAAACTTGCTGATTCCTATCTCACTTGCCTTGGATTTCCCATGTAACCAATTTTTACAACCTCGGCTAAATACACAGTTACAATCTTATGTGCTTTCCAATGCTCTCTTATAAAACAGTGTGTGTGTGTGTGTGTGTGTGTGTGTGTGTGTGTGTGTGTGTGTGTGTAGTGGTAGCAAATGGTGAACTCAAGCAAATAAATGGAAAACAACTTTATGCAATAAATATCCTCCATCAATGTTGGGAAGAGAATAAAGCTGTTACTTAATGGCAGTATGTTTTCTGTTATGTTGTTGGGATCAATTGACGTGAGTGACTCAATCCCTCTTAAAACCCATCTAAAGATCTCTGTAAAGGATCCCTCATTGCTTCCCCATATGGTGCTTTCTGTGTTAGTCAATAAATACAGAGTAAAATCCATTTGTTAGGGACAAAGACAGAGGAACAAGACAAGACACTTAGATGTCAGATAGACACAGATCTGATAATAGAACCCATAAGCTACAAGCAGGCTGGAGAAACAGAAGACATAGACAGTAGAGAATTCAAATTTTGATTTGTCCTTGGTCAAACTATTCCAAGGGGAAGTACTTTATTTTTTTTTAATTAATCCAAGACTGATAGATTTTGAATACTGTGAGGTAAATACTATTGCATTTTAATGAATGATTACTAAATTGGGATCCTACAGAACTTTAAAAACGTAAGTGTAATGAGAACATTATTGTAATTATTTATCCTATTTTATAGTTAGTCTAATTTTCTGAATGTTAATCAATGTAAATTTAAAATAAACCTCAATTTGTTCATTAATAGTATGCAAATATATGATGAATCTTTGTGGAGTACATCTAAATTAAATTTCTTTTGATCATGTTAATTAAGACTTGCAAGAATTTCACTGTGTTTCTTAAGCTATAGTCTCATTTTTCTAAAAATGCATGCTTTTGATATTGTTTACTTGTTTGAAGACAATCAGATAAAAATTTCTGTCAGTAATTAATATGAAGTTCTTATTTTCTGCCCTCTGTCCCTCTGAGGCAAATAAATCTCCTTTAAGCTGAGAATTTGGTCTCGCGGGTCCTGAGCAATTACTCTCACAGACATCTCTTATAGATATGTGGAATTTGAGCCTCAGTAGATACCTTTTACAGAGATGATCTCTTTCTACAAATTGACATCTGAGGGCGCTCTAATGAGAAATATAAGAACTGATCCTTAACATACCTACTCTATGTAACCTGCATAAGATGAACGGTATATATTGCCACTTGAGGTCTCCACTGAAGATGTAATTTTACTCCCACAGCTCTATGTCTCCCCAAAATCGTGAACTACCTTCAGGGAACCCAAATCCATATACAATTTTGGCCTCTGGAGTCATTCTCTGAGAAACCTGAAAACGATTCTGTGTTCCTGTGACAGCTGCATGTCTCTGGTTTTGAGCCTGTGATGCAAGAGGTCTTGTTGATTTGTGAGATGTCAGGAGAATATTTTCTTGCTATGTTATTGAACCTTCCCAGGTTCTATTTAGCAAACACTCTAAAGAACTAAAACTTCCATGGTGCCTTTATATGATCCAGGTTTTAAACAAGCAACATTTTCCTGATCTTCTGCCATGTCTCTTTTGCTCATGACGATCCCTAGAAATTTGCTCAAAAGCATGCAGTGAAACATACACGTGCCATATTCTGAATATTTTGCTGCCCTGACAAATAGTTTGTGCAGTAATTTTAGTGATATGAGTAGAACCTTATCATTGGAAGAAATTCACACCAAACCCACTGTCAAAGATTCTATTGACATTACATCTTGAGGATGTGATTAATTCCTTGATTGTACACCAGTAATCAAAGTCTTCATAATGAATAACAAAACATTTTCATCCCTTAGATGATTCTAAGAGTTTAGACAAGGCCTTCCAGGAGCCAGAAACAGGGAAGGCCTGTTTGAAGAAAGACCAATTTATCTATGTATACTGTGGATTATAAGTCTTGGTTATTACATTTAAAATGTTTAGACATTATATAGCACATAGAGAGCCATTTTTCATCTCTTTGGGCCTTTTCCTAAATATTTCCCAGTCAGCCTCTCCTTCTGCTTACAGCATTTTCATCTCATTTTCTCATTATGTAAGCTCATATATAGAGAACCTAACCCAACTATGATCAGGATAACATATGTCTAGGAATGGAGTCCTGAGAAAATTGAACAATTTTCTACTACAGAAGAAAAGCCTGAAAATAAACAAGGTTGTCTAAAGCAACTATTTCAAGGAATGAATCAGAGCTCAGTGGCAGCAGCACAAGAGAAATGTGTTTCCTTAAGCTAGAATAGCGTACAGCGAGAATGATCTGGAGTCTCAGGCCTTTTTACCTCCAACTCCCCTGTTACTCACCAGGTAAAAACCTAGTTTCACCAGAGGCATATGAGAATTTCTATGAAAAGTAGCAACTTTACTACAATAAGTAGAGATTTGTTTCCAGGGTAATAATAGCATTTGTCTTACAAGCTAAAATAGGCAGATTCAAAATAGGAGCACAGAAGCAAAACAAACAAAAAAAAAAAAAAAAAAAACAAAAGCCAGGTTAACAGACAGAAGGTTTGGTTTCAGTTGAGGCAAAAGGTACATTTTTAGCGAACCTTATCAAAGGGACCCTGGAACTGAGTGAGATCAGGAAAGGCAGGCCTCATAAACTCCCCCGCTAAGCCTTAACCTACTAAACAGATTATCTACAGGACAATCTGAAATTGCCAGGCAAAGGATAAGATAGTGTGTTCTGCAACACACACACAATTAAAGCTTCAAGAAATGGAAGTCATACTGACTCTAAGGAATTGATCATGGCCTCTATACTGTTCACAAATCAGGGGCTTACAAGTACAATAACCTACACAGAGAGAAGTCATACACACACACACACACACACAGAGAGAGAGAGAGAGAGAGAGAGAGAGAGAGAGAGAGAGAGAGAGAGAGAGAGAGAGAGAGAGAGAGAGAGAGAGAGAGGGAGAGAGAGAGAGAGAGAAAGAGAGAGAGAGAATAAATGCAGGAGGAGACAAATTTAAAATTATTAGAAAACATAAATTGTGCACACATACACATATATGTTGTGTCTGTATGTCTGCAATGTGTAATTGCACACCATGATGCAGACAGTGCCGCAACAATTTTGGCAGGAAGTTCCAGAGATGTAGCTTTTTTGAGTCAGCCACACTAACAGTTTTGTTTGGTGAGGCAATTACCCATGAGTCACCCATATTCTTGTAAGGAATTTTCACCCATGCTTCTGTATGTAAACCAATAAGTTAATCATGCACCATGATAGATGTGTGGAATTGTTTCTTCAGTCTGCCACTAGTATCCTACCTCAAGTGAATAGACAGATAATCCTGAGCCGTCAATGTCACACACAATGTATTAGAATGTGTTTTAATGGCTTATATTTTAATCATTAACAGAAGTCCTTTACTGTATTTGAATAATACTAAAAGTTTTCCTTAAAGGAAATTTTATAAATGTTGTCTAGACTAAGACATTAAAATTTGCAGATTTAACAACCCAGACTTAAAACTAGTACTAAGTATTTCCTCTAATTAAAATAACATATTTTTAAAATATAAACAAATAAGAGGAGTAATAAGAGTTATATAATTATTGAAAGATTTCTATAAAACTTCCACACAAATGCTATAGAGAAACATTGACAAATTACAGTAAAAAAAATGTTTTATTGAATCTGATAGACAGGATATCTTCCTTCTGAAAAAGGAGCTCTTTGTAGTGGAAACAGCTACCCCCATCTCTTCTACTTGCCTTCCGGTTTATAACACACTGGCATCCAGCCTTCCATCTTTAATAAAGAATATGTCTGTCAAGGGATGAGGGTCTCTTGTGTTTAAACTCATCCTTGTGACTAACTTAATATCAGTGAAATGTTCTCAGAATCTTTTTTTTTTTTTTTTTTTTTTTTCGAGACAGGGTTTCTCTGTGGCTTTGGAGCCTGTCCTGGAACTAGCTCTTGTAGACCAGGCTGGTCTCGAACTCACAGAGATCCGCCTGCCTCTGCCTCCCGAGTGCTGGGATTAAAGGCGTGCGCCACCACCGCCCGGCTGTTCTCAGAATCTTATCTGTAAATTTTAGGTCACAGTTTTAAAAGAAGACAATTGTTTTTTAGTTCCTCTTTGACTTTTACATTGGCAATAAGATGGGAAAAAAGCAGAAGAATCTAGTAGGCTCCAGAGACAGAATTCATATGCTAAACATGTCAATATAAATATAAAAGCTTGCATTTGTGGGAATTAGCCACAAACCTGTGGCCTTCCTTTTTTTATATGGTTTATTTTTTTATATTTAAAAATTTCCATCTCTTCCCCTCCTCCTTCCCCTTCCCTCCCCTCCACCCAAACCGCCCCTCCCTCCCTCTCCAGGCCAAGGAGCCAACAACTGTACATAGAACAGTGGAAGGCCTTGCCATTTCCATGAGCCTGAGATTTGGGAGTCTTGATATGGCCATGCTCATGTCATGAATATTCATTCATACAGAAGTAATCCTGCTATCACAGATTTAGAAGTTTCTGCTGGCTAGTTTTTATTGCCAATTTAACCAAACTTGGGTTAACTGAAAAAAAGCAATCTCAGTGAAGAATAGTTTAGAATGAGTTGGTCTGTAGGCTGTCTGTATGAAATTATCCTTTTTGTTAGTTGATTTGGAAAGATAGACACCAAATGCACGTCCATTAAATAAATATTCAAATTAACTCAATGAATGAATAATATTTGTTTCACATTTTAAAAATGATAGATGAAAATAAATAAAATGTTTTTATTTATAACAAAACTAGCAAGAAGTTATAAAACAGCAATGAACTGCAATATTAACATATTAGTAGTAGCAACATAAATTTCTGAAATATGCATACACATATGTGTATAGTGGGTGTGAGTATATGTAGTGTTTTCTAGGATTCTCAAACATAAAGTAAATAATTGTAGTATAATCAGTAAATTAAGCTGTGGAAACACTATTTGAAGGAAGTTAATGTAACTAACTGAGTAAGAAATTTAACTGTAAATGGGATGAATTTATTTAAACTCTTAACAAAATTTGCTTATAGGGTAGATGCAGAGATGTGGATACAAGAGTTTATTGCAGAGAAATATCCTAATAATCATTGATATTTTCCTTTATTGTGGGTTCAAATTAAAATTTTAAGACCACTAAAATAATAAAATTTACACCAATTTTTCTAGTCAACGATTAGCTTTATAGTGTCAGGTGTTTTTTTTAACCTCAGTGAGACATTATTTGCAAAATAGAAATAAATGAATATTTTGTATTATTACTACTAGCAATGGAAAAATGTTCAAATGTTTTTGAAAATACCTATCAATAAATACACAAATGATAGTTAATGGTATTCCCGGCATGTGATACAGTTTCTGATATTAGAATATGCTCTTTATGAGTGTCATATATTCAGGAAATTTTTCATATAATTAAGTTTTTCAATTTTTCTTACATCTTTAAAATTTACAGGTTGAAATACACTTCTTTTTAATTTTTGGATGACAGTTTCAATCATTTCTGTTCTATGTTGTTCTTTTATTTTGGACTTTTCCTGTAATAGCATCATTCAACCTGAAGCTCTGGCTTTTTGCATTGTCATTACATTTGTATGCGTGAAAGCACTAAATATAAAGCCATCTTATATTGTCATATACAATTCATCTATATAAAAATATGTCTAATAAATGTGCTTCTGGCATTAGAGTGCTCAGGATACTTATCCATGATATAGCTATACTTTCGCTTTCTCATATTCCTATCTTAAACTCTTAAGTGGACAAACACTAACATCTATCCATGTCTCCTAGAGCCTATTTCAGCTGTGTGGGTATACCATTATTCTCAGCCCTGACATTTTGTTGCTTGATTTCAGAAATGTTTAATCATTACTAACTTCAAAATTTTGTGCATTTCTCCTACTTAAAAATCCATTGCTTGGGAGACTGTCCTACTAATCAAAAGTGAATGCATGTCAATTTTATAAAGAATAATGCCACTTAAATTTTAGGCTGATAGATATAGTTACCACATTTTGAACAGTATTTTACTCAATAATGAATTACTCTAACTAACACAATTTATATGAGATATTACATTGGCCCAGGTATAGAGGTGCTGTGGGAGCTTCTTCAGCCAAACGTCTTTAAGAGACCACACATGAAGAGGGACACTAAAAAGAAATCCGACACTAGCTCAGAATTGAGCATAATAAAGGCTTATTTATTTAGGGGTAGACTCACAGATCACAGTCCTCTGCTCGAACATGGAATCCAGCAGCCAGAGAGAAAGTGAGTCCGTGCTTTATACCGGGATTTATAGTATAAGAGGCTATGCCTAAGTGGGCAGGTAACTTAAAGGTTACTGGCCAAAGAAATTCCTACAGCACCCCTTCTTTTGTTTAAATAATAGAGTTCTAAGACTAATACAAAATTATAAACAATAAGGACAAATATCAGGTATAAAAATTAGAATTACAACCAGCATAAACAATATCAAGCAAGAAACATGTGATAAATGTTTCAATAATTATCCTATCCTAAGTATTCTAAGTCTTGTATTAAAAATAACTGGGCCATAAAGCCACAGAGAAACCCTGTCTCGAAAAAAAAAAAAATAACTGGGCCAAGTCAACAGAGGAAAGTAATTATTACTATCTAGTCTTCAACCCAGAGGCCCAAGAAGGGAAATAATATTACTTGAATAAGCAGGAACTGCAATCAAGCAACTTCTAAAATGTGCAACAAATGACAGAGACAATTGGCTACCTGGGCAATCACCCAAAGACTCATTAGCAATGCTGGAGCAACCAACTTTAGCTAAGGCCTAGAGTAACTGACAGACCAGGTCCTTCTGTCTATGTGTGCTTTTATTGGTTAATGCATAAAGAAAACTGCTTTGGCCTATAACAAAGCAGAACTTAGCCAGACAAGAAAAACTAAACTGAATGCTGGGAGAAGAAGGCAGAGTCAGAAAGAAGGCATGTAGACCTGCTGGAGCCAGCTAGAACATTACCCAGTAAGCCATAGCCTCGTGGCAATACACAGATTAATAGAAATGGGTTAAATTAAGATGTAAGAGTTAGTCAATAAGAAGCTAGAGCTAATGGGCCAAGCATTAATTTAATTAATACTGTTTCTGTGTGGTTATTTCAGGAGTCTGGGAAGTAAAGAAATGAACTAGCAGCCTCCTACAACACATGCCCATGTGGTCAAAAGAAGACTGTCTCTAGGAAGAGTTTACATTTTCTTTCATAGAAAATAACAAAACAGAATTTAGCTTTAAAAAGTAGCATGAGAAAATTACCTGGTCTGCCAAACAAGATTAAACTCATGCTTGGTACAGTTAATTGTGCCAACAGTTAGCTAGATCATAGAGATGAACCTAATATCATCATTCTGAACATATTATTAATCTGACCCAATTTATTATCTTTATACCCACATATTGACCATTTAAACCCTCATCAGAGAAGATTCTATGTTTCAGAACATTATGATAAATATACATACACTCTGTGATGATTACTCAAGTTAAGTTAATCACCATACATTAATCTCATCAATGTCTTTTACCTTTCTGACGAGGATATATAAAAGATGTTGTTTAAAAAATCCAGGTATATAGTACAGTATTGCTAATTGAACACTGGCTTATACATTAAATATTCATGATTTATCTATATTTATAAAAATTGTACTTACCCAGTATTTCTCCATCTCTCTGACTCAATTGAAAAATAATTTTCTATTATCATTTTCTGTGAGTTTTTTCAGTCCACAAATGAATGACCTCTAAATCAGTTCATGTTAATTGTTCCCTGAATGATTTATTCTCCTAACACGGTGCTCCAGTTCATCCAGAATTCAGTGGTTCTCAACCTTCCTAAAGCTAGGAGCCTTTAATGCAGTTCTTCATGATGTGCTGATGACCAACCATAAAATTATTTTTATTGTTACTTCATAACTGTAATTTTGCTAATGTTATGAATTGTAATGTAAATATTTTTGGACATAGAGGCTTTCCAAAGGAGTCACAAACTTCAGGTTGAGAACCGCTAATCCAGATAGACATAAACTGGAAGATTTACTTCCTTCTTGAAGTACAGGTAATGATCAGTGATATATATTATATATTTTATGTATTATAAGTATATTTATTTCTATTTAGTAGTATACATCTTTTCGTCAAGCTTATCATTTTTTTATCACGGTCTCATGCTGAATATCCACTGAATCTTTTTCTTCTTATTTTTTTTTACTATTTGAATTGTTATTGCTTTAAAAATTCTTTTATTTTTAATTATGTGAGCATCTATACATATACAGGTGGGCCCATATATGTGATTGCACATGCCCTCAAATATCACAGGCTTCTGATTCCCTTTTGCTGGAGTTAGAGGAAGTTGTGAACTATGTAACATAGTGCTGGTGTTGAAATTGGGTACTCTTAAAGAACAGCATACTTTGTTATCTATTAATTCATTTCTGCAGCTCTCTATAATTACAATGTTGTGTTTGATAGTAGCATATCATTGTATGTTTGAAAAACAGTTCTCCTATTCCATATTTTATAAACTGTATTTCATCTGCTAAAAGTCTTCACCTCAAAGTAGACATGAGGAAGTATGATGAGCCATATTTTTGAGTCCCTGGGAGTCCTTTAGGAGCATGAGATTAAGAGGGTTCAGTGTATTACCAGGTTTAAAATGGTTGGCATATAAGGCTGGGGTTCATGGAGTGAGATATGTTGGTGCTGTCTAGAAGGTAGCTGTGGCATTACAGGTTTGCATTACTAAAGGCCTTTTAAGTCTTTGGGTGTAAGATGCATGGCAATAAGCAGCAAAACTGAAGAGGGATGGGTTCTTTGCTAATTAAAACTACCAGAGTATTCTTTCCCCCTATGAAGCTGGTAGCTCTTCTTTTTTTTCTCATTTTTTTTTATTAAAAATTTCCATCTTCTCCCCTCCTCCTCCCCCATCCCTCCCCTCCCTTCCACCCATACCCCCATTCCTCCCCTCTCCAAGACAAACAGCATGGACGGGCTCACTGTGAGCCTTGTCAGTTTGGTTGCTCACCTTCCTGGACTTAGGAGGAGCTGGTAGGACCTTGGACTTAACATAGTGAAGGGAACCCTGATGGCTCTTTGTCCTGGTAGCTCTTCTTAACTTTGATGTAGGTATGCCTTGGGTTTGGGGTGTCACAGGTAAAAATTTTCCTACTCTTTCTGTAAAGCTATCTGCAGGTTTTGTACTCCATTGGCGTGGTGTGGTTTACTATATTCTAGGCCTAAGACTATAATCCCAGGGATATTTTGCTGTTGACCACTGTTCTCTTTCTGAAGGTAGGAGCAAAGGCATGAAATAGAGCTCCTAGTCACCCACTTTACTGATAGCTAAAGAACTGTTATGGAGTCTCATCTCATAGACAATAAAGTTACTTGTGCCAAGAGGTTCCTGGGTTGAAATGGAATTTTGTGTCTGGTTACATAAAAATGGAACAAAATGGAAATAGCTAAAATACACCGTTTTTAAATTTGTGTGCCTATTCCCACGAGATGATCAGCACTAGGTGTCAACTTGAATACATAGATGGAGCCCAGATGGCTGTAAGCCTCTGCCAGTGGGTAGCTTGTTATGTTGATTTAAAGAAAAATGATATAGTGGATAATGCATGTCAATATATTTAGAAATAATCCAGTTGGTTGTGGTTCCAGATGGAATAAATAAATAGAATAAGGGAGAAGTACCTCTCTTCTGGAGTCAGACGTTGTTACTTTCCTGCTCTTAGACATTAGAATTCCTGTTTTTGATGAGTTTATTGTGTGTGGTTTGGTTATTTTAGGCATTTTGATATTGAGACCAGTATCAATGATCTTTCACGGCTCCACTGAAGCCAACAGCCTTAGATTATACCATTGTAGTAGTCATCTTTTCCTCTCTGACCTTGCTTCTAGGACTGGACTATGCTGATTGCTTATACAATTAATTCTAGGTATAACAGCAAATTTACCAACTAAAACACATAATTTTAAATGTAGATAATAGATCATAGAGTCCTCCACCTAATATTGCAGCTATTTCCAAAGCTATTATTTACCTTCCAAAACCTGACAGTAAGATCCTGTTGCTGAACATATCACATACTTATGTCATAAAACATGGAGAAAGAGAACTGATTACCAATTGGAAGTTTCACCACTACCAAGTATTGCTCTTATATATAAGGTGCTAATATTGCCAGCAAAAAAAGAAAAGTTATTATCAGTTTCATTCATCTACATATGTGCATGTGTCTGTGCTTGTACACACACACGTGTGTGTGTGTGTGTGTGTGTGTGTGTGTGTGTGTGTGTGTGTGTGCTTTAGAAAGAAACAGCATGAAGTTGAGTGAAGAGGGAGAGAAGAGAATCTGAGAAGAATTTGGGAGGAAAGCAATATGATCAAAATGTATAGAATTCTCAAAAAAAGTAAAAATATTTTTTAAAAAGAAAGATTCAACCATAAAGACAAAGTATAAGGATGTCAATAAATGTACTTCCAGTATAAGACTTTGGCATGAATATATTCCATATATAATTGCTAAAATTCATAAAGAAATAAGGTTAATTAAAGCTCTGTTACTTAGTAGTCCAAGGGAATGTCAGAAAGATAATCAGCCTTAGGCAAGATGGAGCTAAAATACTTGGGACATTAGTTTGTCATGTGCAGGTAAGGATAATCCCAAGTGTAGTAAGAGGGGAAAGCGTGACTAACTATTTAATTATGTACCTTGGAAAAGTATTCCAAGTGCTAGAAATTCATCATTCTACAGGGAAGCCTTAGAAACAGACTTATTGGCTGACAGATGTAACTCTAGGATGGCTGTGGCCTTATTTTGGTGCCTGGTATCAGAAGGTACCATCCCTCAAGGTAAGGAAGGCATGGATTGTGGAAGCTGGAGCTGACATCATAATTATTTTACTCTTGACATATAAAGCCAGAGGGCAAACAGTGCTGGCTATACGCTTCCAAAACCTTTCCCAAGTGTTCTGCTTTCACCACTCAGCACTTAAAGAATTGCTAACGGTTCCACAGCCTCCCAAAATAGGTTATCATTTAGAGACAGTGTAATTGAACAAAGGGGCCTGTGATGTATATTTCATATTCAAATCACAAAAGACTATTACAGTTTCTATGGGACTAAATGTCTATTCTTTTTTAAAGGACTAGTAGCAGAACCGGTAATGACAATAAGAGAATAAATCAGATTAGAGATATCCCAGGAACAGAAGTAGTGGCACTCCTGGTGATTTCTGCACACTCTCAAGGGGATGGAAAGGCTTGCTACTCAGAGAGAGACCATATCATCACAGATGCAGATGTGCCTGGTGTATGAGGAAATTGATAGCTCTTGTTTTCTCATTCGTGAGCTGTTTCTTGTAATGTAAAAGTGCAACAAGACTTAAATACAAATGTAATCTATACTAAATGCATGTGGCAAGCAATGTCTTCGAGATGGGCTTTTTAGGTACATGTATACGGTATTTTTAAAAGATGAGTCTTATATAAACTGTTAGAATTTTTTCCTAAGTTCTCTAGGGTTGTGGTTTGTAGGCTTGTTTGCTTTATGTTTAAAAACCACCTATGACTGAATACATGTGATAATTGTCTGTGTTACCTCACTCAAAATAATGTTGTCTAGCTTCTGCAAAATTCAAAATGCCATTATTTTTTCTGCTGTGTAGTACTCCACCATGTAAATGTACCACATTTTCCTTATCCATTCTTCAGTCAAGGGGTATTTACTTAGATAACAATGAGGACATTAAGAGAGACTTACACAGAACTAATCTACATGAGAAACAGAAAACAAAAAGATCTCCTGAGTAAATTGGGAGCCTGGGGACCTTGCTGGAGGAGGTGGTTGAAGAGAGTAGAAGAGACAGGGAGATGAGAAGAGAAAAGTGTAGATCTCAATAAACAAATAATTTTTTACCTTTTGAATTTGTTTTGATTTAATGGTAGGCCATTGAAGTGAAATAATAACTCATAAAATTGCAAATTAACTTTTGTAAGAAGTAAATTTCAGGATGCTTAGGATCACAAAGATACTATTGTTAATGATCACTTCTTTTATCTAGTATTGCTTTTTATTAAATTCTTTTATGAATTTCACTTTAACTTTACTTTGTTTTGAGCTTTTTTCTGACAGATATAGAGGTACTTCAATAGCTGAAAATATTCTATTTAGACAGGAATAACATCTCTTCATATCAGTATATCCACGCCACTTGTTAAATGAGAAAGCAGAAATAATGTGCATAAGAACTACAGCTAGAATTCTTTCAAGTTAATAATTTTAGAGAAAATGAATACTCATTGCAAAATATTAGTTTTAAGAAAAATCCATACAATTGCATTGATTCTATTGCCAAGTGACAAACTGTTACTCTTCCTAAATATTCAGCATTTATATCTACTTTACCTTTTGCTCAACATTAAGGTGAACTTTTAAAATTTAAAATATTTTTAAACATTACATAAATATAGAAGAAACAAATACTTGCTTAAATTACTTACTGGAATATTCTGTCTCTTTTATATCCTACTTTAGAGGGAACCTACATTTTAAATTGCATATGAATCATTCTGCATTAATTAAGCACTATGCCTTTAATTCAAATAAAATTACATGTTGTAAGAAGTACTTATGAAAAGTGGTATCTGAATTCTTGTAAAAGAGGAAAATTCGCCGGGCGGTGGTGGCGCACGCCTTTAATCCCAGCACTCGGGAGGCAGAGGCAGGCGAATCTCTGTGAGTTCGAGACCAGCCTGGTCTACAAGAGCTAGTTCCAGGACAGGCTCTAAAGCTGCAGAGAAACCCTGTCTCAAAAAACCAAAAAAAAAAAAAAAAAAAAAAAAGAGGAAAATTCATGAAATTCAATTTTCAATCAGGCCTTTTTCAAGCTACTGTGTTGTACCTATATAAAAGGTATTGATCAACATTTTGGAAACTTCCAGTTCTCTGCATAAAAGAATAATAAAATGGATGTGTTCTAACTGGAATCTTCTTAGTAATCATTAAATTTAATTCTGTTGTCAGAACAATTATTTCTCTGTTTCTCTAAAAATATATACCCTTCAATTCAATGCAATATCACCAGCCATTTACGTTAAACAACATAGTAGATCCTCAGGGGGTCTCTGTAATGACAATGCCCATATTTTGTGTCTCTTCCTTCAGATCATAGAGAAGTGAAGAAGAAGTGTTTGCCAAATAAACACCAAGTCAGACAGCTGCTGTGCCTCTAATTCTGGTGCTAACAGAGTGTAGATAGAAGAATCATGGTTTTTATCATGAAGTGTCAAAAAAAAAAGAAAAAAATATTAGTACCTGGTGGGAGATTCCTTTATGAAAAATAGTTCCTTGTTTTTATTTGAATTTCAAGTGAGTAAATAAAACAAATACACCATGCAAACTAAAAGATGAATTTGACAAGGACAGGATACAACCTTTGAGCTCTCAAGAATTCACATCAATTACATCGCCTTGCTTATTTTACTTCCTGACCTATCTTATATCTAGGTTTGCTTTCATCATATAGCATGCTCTATTCTTAAGTAGATTTCCTGGCATCTAATGTAGTTCAGTGAGGCTAAATATTTGAACACTTGGTCCTTGGATGTCATTGTTGTTTGGTAAGGTATAGATTGTGTGGCCTTGCTAGAGGAAGTACATCATTGTGGAAAGCCTTTAAAGGTTTAAAGTCTTGTATCACACAATTTATTCTCTTGAGGATGTGATCTTTAAACTTTCTTTTCCTGGTTTCATGTCTGCCACGTTTGGCCATGTTTTCTCAACACAATGGACTCTTAGCCCTTTGTAACCACAAGATAAAATAAACTCCTTCTTCTTCAAGTTGTACATGATCATGGTGTTTTATCAGAACATCAGATGGTAACTGATATGCATATGCTTTTCTGTTATTCCCATCCGATACCAGCCAGGTTCAGCTTCTATATATTCATTTTATATTATAATGCGGGAACATGATTTTCTCTAAGTATCTAGAGTATTTTTTTAACTCTTGGGTATTTATTAACAATGTCTGGGATATACGTTCCTTTCACTAAGACATTACCTGAGAAAAATACACTATCTTCTTCTGTTCTCACTGTGCATTTCTTTAATTTTAGCACTGTGTATGTATTGTTCCAATAATTTATTTTCTTATCACTTTTTCTCTAATAGCTTATAGATTCATTGAAAGGAGCTATTATTATGTATTCATCTCTGATTATTGAACAGACAGCATGCTTTGAGGTATTGTATTACAATTCAGCTCATTTTTGAATAGGGCATAAATGAAAGAATGGGGAAATGGTGTGGATACAGAGGGAGAAAGTGAGGCACAGCTATACCTCACACAGAGTTCTTATAAAGAAGGTTTTTAAGCAGTGCCCTTGTCTGTAACCTTTGCAAAGAAAAGGGATAAATTTACAGTTCATGCTAAGGTCTTAGGCTTCTTCTGCTTCCCCAGGTCTCTAGGAGCCTGCCATATATTGAAGCATGGTAGAAATAAAGAATTTCAATAATTTGATTGGTGGAAAAAATGAGAATAGATTTCCCCACTAATAGTTCCTACTGGGATAAATTAATCACTATTTTTTTGTTTCAGCTATGTTAGCTTTCTCATCATCATATACAATAGAATACTTGCATAATCAATGGTGTGTTCTTAAGTTTCAAGTCAGTAGAGATGTAGAGGAAAATCAATGTTTGAATTTATAATTCATGATTCAGCTTGGAATGTGGTTCTTGTTAACATCTATTGCTTCATGATGATAACTAATTTGTAATACCAGAGGGCATGTAACAATTATTTTTGGTTTCTGCTTGTTGATCCTAATAAATAAATGCAGAGTATACTAAAGTTTCAGTAAATGGCTTTCGATGCACTGGTGCTTTTTTAAAATCTCAGATAATTATTTTAATCCAAACACAAAATGTTTTGCATTTGTCTCACAGGCACAGACATGAGCATCAATACAGTAAACTGAAGCATTACATCATCTCTTAGGTCAAAGAAGTCTTGATTAATTTGCTTGGGTAGTTTTAGAGACTATGGAAAATTTTGTGAGATATAAAAATTTTTAATATTTTGAGGTAATCACATGTGCATATTTTCTTATTGATCTACATATTAAGAATCAGTAGTAAAAACATAAATCAGTGTTGGTATTAGCCATATTGTACAGTTAATCTAAATCTTTCAAAGAATGATCAATGATACTAGTGTTTATTCTATTTTATCATTAGCAAATTAAAAGTCTGTAGAGAATGTAACTAGCTTAGTATATTGTACGCCATCAAGAATTTTAAAGAAATTCTCAACACTTCTAAAGCTTAAACCACACATTAAATCCCACATATTAATAGTGGGAGACTTCAACACTCCACTCAGCGCTGGACAGGTCTGTCAGATAAAAAAAAATAACAGAGAAATAAGGGAATTAACACATGCTATAACTCACATGGACTTAATAAACATCTATAGAACATTTTATCCAAACATAAAAGAATATTCCTTCTTCTCAGCACCTCATGGAACTTTCTCAAAAACTGACCACATACTAGGTAACAAAACAAACCTTAACAGATACAAAAAAATAGAAACAAAGAAAACAATACAAAAAAACCAATGAGACAAAGAGTTGGTTCTTTGAGAAAATAAAAAAAATTAGACAAACTTTTATCCAAACTAACAAAAAGGATATTCAGTGAATATCCAAATTAACCAAATCAGAAATGAAAAGGGGGACATAACAATAGACATGTAAGAAATCCAGAGAATCCTTAGGTCATATTTCTTTATCTAATGAGCAATCTTACCATCCTAAATACACTTTGACAAGAGTAATTTTGTTTCAGGGATATATGAAGGAACCTGTGGGATTTTTGTTTTTCTAATCATCTTCAGACATGAAATGAATGCAAGTGTATCTCTTTGCTCACTTAATACAGTCAGGGATTAATTTGAAATTCTTTCTAAAGAGATGGATGGCTAATACCCCTTTGAGCACATTTTCAGTTGCATAATTGATATTTAAGCACAAATAAAATATTCAAACTGGCAGAAAAGGTGTGAATTAAGATTGGTAGGAGTTCTGGCATTAGGTATATTAATATCATTCTCTAAGTTATTATCTCATATAAAAACCTCCTGAGAAAAACAAGGAAGGAGCTGTATAATTACAAAATATAGACATTGTACTAGTTGTTTCCCATGAAGTCTCTTAAATGATTGCTCTCTATGTTGTAACTCTCTTATTAGAAATACTTTGTGATAGTAAATTTAAAAGTTTATTTCAACTAAGGTGAGTTTTTACAAAGAACCACACTATGAGTTAAGCAAAGGAAAGTCTTTAAAAGTTATAATCAAAGTGAGAAAAATACACCAGGTTTGGGCTTTGAATAGTCTCTTAACTTTTTAGATTGACATTTTCTCACTGCTACACAAATACCCTTGGGGAGCAGGGTTGGCTTTCTCGTTGCCACGTGGTAGAAAATTAGTTTTCCGGGGGCAACACTCACATCTATGCCATCTCTTGACAGAAGTGAAACATAACATCTTATAATTTTCTAAGAAAAGGCACTGGGGGAGTGACACCATCTTAAATTACTGCCGGCAACACATCCTGAGCTGACGGCTCACTGCAGCGAGAAGTGGAGCTCCGTTGGACCATCCTCTCCTGATGAAGGAGTGGTTTGTAATCAGCAGTGGATATTTGGGGTGTTCATATTGAATCAGCACTATAAATTTAATAAAAAAGCAAAAAATAAGGCAGATGTATTTTGTACTGAGAGTTCAGACAGTTCTTTGCTTATAAAGAAAAATGCATAAACATAGTATAAGTTGCATGATCAGTCAAATTCTTGTAGCTGCAGTGGAAACTCTTTTATTATAAGATTGTTTGTAAATTAAATCCCATTTTAATACACTTTATATATAAGTAATATATAACTAATTTCAAACTACAGTTTTCTTCATCATTCAGCATTCCAAATAACCAGGTGAGGTAGATATTTTGCATTTGATAAGGAAGGGACTGAGATTCATTCACACTGGTCACTTTATTCTATACCACAGAGACAAAAATGTCATAGTCCATGATCAAAGAGAGCCAAGGAAGAAATTCAAAGAAACCTGGTGGCAGAAACTGAAGCAGAGATCACGGAGAAATGCTGCTTACTTACTAGCTTGTTGTGTTTGGCTTGTTCAGCTATCTTTCTTCTACACCCCAGGACTGTACAGAGATGACACTGCACATGTGGGTCGGGTCGGCCTCTCCCACTTAAAGAATTCATTAGGAAAATTCTAGCCCTAGACATGCTCAGAGGCCAATCTGAGGGAAGAGATTCCTCAGTTAAGTTTGCTCTTCCTACATGACTCTAGTTTGTGGAAAGTTGTCAAAAACTAACCAGCATAGCACAAGTTCAAACGTTCCAGTATACCAGTCATTTCTATAGCATGAAAGGGAAGCAGTCTGGTAGGATGTAAGTATGTACTAATGCTTTAATCGAACTCAGATATAGGGCTTGAACTCTCACAAGCATGTAATATATTGGTTTTGAGCATATAATTTTGAAGACATTGAAAAGCATGTACTGGTATCACTGAGGAGACACTCATATAAACTCATCATCAAAAAAGGACTGGGAGATATCTCAGTGGATATATACTTTTTTCTCCTATCAATCATCTCTAGGGAAACAGTATCCATAAAATTAATATTTTAAAGGATATTTATTATATTGGCTTATAATGTATGGTTGGACCAATATAAAATGGCTGTCTCACATGGAGAAACTGAGAAGCCAATAGATGCTCAGTCCATGAGTTCGATGTCTCAGCTGCCCCCAATCTAGCACCCAAGGCTTAGAGAACATCTGGAGAACCACTGGCCTTCAATGTATGTTGGAAGATGGAAAAGATGATTTTTAACATCAACAAAGAAATCATAAGAAACCCAAGGGTATTAGAAGAACTATCTAGCAAGACTGAAGGCTTAGAAGCAAAAATAGTTTTTAAAAAAATTCCATTTTCCATATCCTTTTATTTTACTTATTAGCCTGAGCTGTTACCAGAAGGCGAAGTCCAGATTTAGGGTGAATCTTCCCAGAAAAATTAAGAAAATCATGATAATCCTCCATAAACATGGCCACAGGGTAACCCAATGTACAAAATCTCTAATTGAGAGTCTCTTCTTAGGAAATTCTGGATTAAATCAAGATGAAGATTAAACCAACCATCACATCACACAATTCAGGATCAGAACTAGGATTTCCAGAACGTGGGTAAATTTCTGGTGACCTCGAGGTCATCTATAATCCCAGCACTCATGAAACTGAAAGAGGGGATTACCCAAGGAAGCTGGTTTTGAATAGCTGCTGTCTTAGGGTTTCTCTTGCTGTGATGAAACGTCATGACCCAAAAGGAAACTTGGGGATGAAAGAACTACTTAGCTGTCATTTCTATAATACTGTTTGTTAACTAAAGGAAGTCAGGACAGAAACTCAAGCAGGGCAAGAACTTGAAGGCAGGAGCTGTTGCAGAGACCATGGAGTGGTGCTAGTTACTGGCATGTTCCACATGGTTTGCTCAGCCTGTGTTCTTTAGAAACACAGGCACACCAGCCCAGGGATAGCACCACCCGTAATGGTCTGGGCCCTCTGCCATCAATCACTAATTAAGAAAATGCTCTATAGTGGGATCTTATGGAACCATTTTTTTTTTCTATTAAGGCTCCCTACTTTCAGATAACTCTAGCTTGCTTTGACATAAAACTGCCCAGCACAATTAATCTCTGAACTCAAAATAACAATTGGCCCCAATAAAGTCTTTAAATTTCCTTCTGAAACGTCACAAGACAGACCTCCATATTCTTTGTCCTCAATATTCTTATCTTCCAAGCTCCTATTCAACAACTTTCCAAGCATTGGACACTTAATGACTTTCCTTGCTCAAAGTTTCAAAGTCCATCCACAGTCCTCTCAAAATCAGCATGTTCTAGCTGATTCCCTATCATCCTGTACTAACTTGTTTTAGTTAGGGTTTCTATTGCTGCAATGAAACACCACAACCCAAAAGTAAATTGGGTGTAGAGGGGTTATTTGGTTTACACTTGTATCGAGAAAAATCAGGACGAGAGCTCAAACAGTTCAGAAACCTAGAGGCAGAAACTGACGCAGGGGTTACTGAGTGATGGATGCTTACCAGTTTACTGCGAATGGCTTGCTCAGCCTGCTTTCTCATAGAATCTAAGCCCAGAGGTGCTTCCACTGACAATAGACAGGGCCCCCCCACATCAATCACTAAGTAAGAAAATCTTACCACCAGATCTTATGAAGGCATTTCCTTGATTTAGGTTACCTCCTCTAGTTTGTGTCAAGTTAGCATAAAACTGTGTAGAAAAGCTACATTGGCAAGTTGTGGGTTCAAATGATAGACCCTGCCTCCAAATATGAGATGGAGAGCAATGGAGGAAGATGTAAGTTTTATCTGCTTTGTGTTCCTTTCTTCCAAACATCAGCATGCACTTTCACACACACACACACACACACACACACACACACACACACAAACACAGGAGAATAAAGGCAATGTCCCTGAGTGATGGCACATGACTTTTATTCTAGCATTTGAGAGGTTGAGACAGGATGACCATGAGTTTGCAGGTATCCTTGACTCAAAACCAAAAGCAAACCAGAAAGACAAATATGCAGATATAAGAAATACTTATTAAGATTTATTTATTTATTCTTAAGAATTTCATATATGTATATAATGCAATGTATATTTGTCCCTTCCTTTCCCCCTCCAACTTCTGGTTTAATAGAGCAATAACTGACATGAGAACCAGACCAAAGTTGACTGTCACATGTGTGGTGATTTCTGGAAGACAACCAATTTATTCTGTTTTGTAGCTACTACTTGTGGTCAAGGGAGAATGTGTTGATGCCTCAGAGGCAAAAATTCAAAAACAGAATTCAAGAGACATGTATGCTACTTGCAGACTCTTCAATTTCTTTCTTTGAGTTAATAAGAAACTCGGGTTATATATAGAACACCAGAAAATGGGACTTTTAGAAGTTAACAGTCTAAACAGACAAATCAGGAAAGGATATTATTATTTGATTTACTGTCTGGATGGTACTCTCTGAACTCTGCTGATTAGGGAAGAGGCAGGAAAAGGAACAACACAGTAAGCTGATTCTGATTCAGACACAAGAGAGTGGCTTATGCCTTCAAGTGAACACTGACCACTTATTTTTAGAGCTAGGAATACCAACTTTGTGATCATGAATCACATCCTTTCCTTAAATTTCTCTTTCCCATTATGTGACTAAAATAGAAGACAGATTTTTAAATGGCTAAAATACAATTATTAGCATCAGAGAAAAAAACAACCTCTGCTTGGTCACTTTTTTCAGACCCATAATTTATGTACTTTAAAGTAGCTTACAAATCAACAGGCTTTCATATGGTAGTTGTAGACACATTTTATTTTTATTGCATAAATTTGAGGGTATCTTCTAATTAATATATAAGTCCTTAATTTGATGGTAAAGCCATATAGTTATCTAAACATAATTTGCCACTGACTCTAGAGACTACACTTACTACAGAATGCAAGAGTAATCTTCTGAAATAATGTCATACCAGAAGGTTGTCAGTATTCTGATACTTAACAAATGCTCACAGCCCTTTGAGCTGTCCCATCAAATGATCCATCTTTCCACCAGGCAAAGACAAGAGCAAATGGCAAAGGAAGTCTATACAAAGCAAATGATGCTTTAGAAATAACAGCAGTGCAAACCAGGACTAGTTTGAATAGCAACTGGAGATGAGTAACTCATTTTGAGCCAACTTCTCTGGTTATCCTGGAGACATATCCTTCATCACTATCTGAATATGAGTCACTGAATGGTGATGTGAGCCATTTCTGTTATTAAGCTGCCCCTCTAAGTACAGTGTATCTTTGAGTAGGAAGGAAAAAGGTAAAACTTGTGAAAATTTCTCAGCAATGGTCATAGTTTAGGTTATTCAAGATGTGCTCCAGTAAGTACATGGAAATTTGAATATGGTTCTGTACCTTTAGAATTGCAAACAGTCATTTTACTGCACTTATATTTAAGATCATTATTAAAGACCAGAATTCTGTATCAACATTGAATCAAAAGTGACGTAAGCATTCATAACATTTTGTCCTAGAAGATGGCACAGACATAGATACCATGAAATCTGTTATATGGTAAATATTCTGCATGGCATTTGTTGCATACATGAAATATTCTATGACCAGCGTCATAGCCTATTCATTTGATAATACATTCCATTTTATGGTCTGTGATTCTAAAAATTATAGGTTTAGGACTTTTCATAATTTGTAAGAAACAGTGCTATTAAAATATTGCAACACTGTGAAAATAGAACACAGCAACAAGAAAATAAAGCTTTCATTTTGTCCACTAACATAATGGAACCGTTGTTGCATATATATTCTGGAAACCCTGGATAGGTTGAATGGCCTAGAGATGCTCTTACCCATTAACTTGAATAGAGGAAACATGATGATTCATTACATTATAGACACTAAAAGAAAGAGAATGTGTATTAATTTAGAGTAGAGACTGGTTCATTTGGAAGACAGGGAGATTCACTGTCACGTTGTGATATGGAAGGAAAGGGAGGAGTTCTACTGTTATGCACATATGGTTGCAAGCTGCCCAGATGTCTGTAAATTGCGTTAAGTTACCATGGTATTTCTTTCAACTTTGAAACATTTCTGGTTCATGTTATAGCTACTTTATCACATTGCCAAGCTTGGCAGAAGACATCATCATATGCAAAGTAGAAAAGAAATCATACATACTTCTTATGGTAAAGATTAAATGAGTAGTTCACAGTGAAATATTTTAAAACTAGGGTCATTTGGGGTGCCAAGTTTGACTTTAGTCCCATGTGAAACCCCACATTTCAGAGTAAAAGAAGAAAACAAACTCCTAAATGTTGTCCTCTGACCAGCATGTGGGTACACATGTGTGAGCACACACACACATACACACACACACACACACACACACACACACACACACACACATACACACACACTTAAAAATAAAACATTTTCAAATTAAGCTATACATGGTACTATATGTCATTATTCCTAGTGCTCAGTGTTCAGGCAGAAAGATTATGAGTCCCAGGTGAACTTAATATATACAATAATTTAAGGACAAGCCTGGTCTGCTGATCAAGACCCAATCTCAAAATGTGTCAACAACAAAATATATAGTTGTAGATGTGAAAGTCTCCATTGACCTTACAATAATGTCATCATTTAATGTAATTATACCTATCCTTTTATTTTTTATTGATGAAAGTTATTAACACCTACATTTAAATATATATGATTTTAAGAGCTCAACATTTGAAAATATATGTTATTTAATTTCCAGCAAAATCTCCATGGAAGAAATATCATTATAATATAAAGTGCCTCTTCAAATTTTTGTCACTCTGTATCTTACTCTCTGCCAAAGGCTACTAATATTCATATAGCTCAGTTTCCTTACTTTACATATTCACATAAATTTACTTATGTGAAACATACTTATTTGTACCTTATTTTCTCACTGTAACCTCTCCTTTCTATCACCACCATGTGACAGATGGCTGCTGAATAGTCCATACATTTTGAAACTTATCAAGATGAAAGAGCGTTTTTATGACTGAGGCTGTGTCTATAACAAAGCTCCTCACCTGCTTTGCATAATCAGCCTGGAAAACACAAGGAATTAGCATTATTTGTGTATTAGTTGTATTTACGTTGCTGTTATAAAATATCTTTACACAGAAAGCTAGGGAATTAAAGGTTAACTGTGGTTCCTATGTCCATGTTACAGACCAGCACCAATGGGAGGCCAAGGCAGCAAACCTTGAGCATCTACTGATATAATGTCCACAATCGAGGGCAGAAAAGGAATGAATACATGAATTCTAGTAGAAGCTTTCTCTCTCCTTTTTGGTTTTTTGCTGGACTCAAACTTTGGGAATAGTGCCACCCACAATGGGCAGGTTTCTCATATCAATTAATATGTTTAAGACAATCTCCCATAACTTAGCCTGACCTAGAAAATTCCTCATTGATACTATCTTCCTGAGTGATTCTCCATTGAGTCAAGTTGACAATTAAAACCATCATAATCTGCCTCTTGCTGGAGAAGAGCAAGAACTTAGAGCCAGGACATGAGGCAGTAGGAATAGAATAGCAGCAAGAACCCTTGGCAAACAAGTTCTTATGCTAAATGCAAGGAAAGAATAACATGAAGCTGGAGGAAGACAACAAAATTGAAGCCCATGTTTTGTGGATGCAGTGTCACCTGTCACCCATCTATTGTCCTTGATGCCAAGTACAGAACGACATATGGTAGCTAGGGAGATTCCTTAGCAGTGTGCTTTCTGCTCTTTCAGAAGACCCAAGTTTGATTTCCAGCATCAACATGGCAACTTACAGACACATGTAAGTCCAGTTTCAGGGGTCTAATGAAGACAGATGCTAAAAAGAAATCCCACACTAGCTCAGAATTGAGTATAATAAAGGGTTATTTATTTTGGGGTAGATTCACAGATCACAGTCCTCTGCTCAAACCGGGAACAGCAACCAAATCCTGCAGTCAGAGAGAGGTCAGAGGCAAGCTTTACATCAGCATTTATAGTATAAGAGGCCATGCCCAAGTAGGTGGGTAACTTAAAGGCTGCTGCTAAGGCCCTCTTCTGGCCTCTGAGAACACCAAGCACACATGTGACATACAGACATACATGCAGGGAAAACATTTATAAATATTTTAATGACATTTTAAAAATAAAGTGGTGTATATTTCCTCATCAGAAAATAGCTAACCACTTCCATTCACAACTCTCATGAATACAATAGAAAGCACAGTGTACATAATACTGAAATACAGACAGAAGTATACAGGGGTGCCCACAATGCCACAAATATCTTGGATGCTGTGGCCATCATTCATACAACTTAAGATCAATAAGATTTATATTCCCAGGGCACTCATAGAGAAGATAGAACAGCCAATGGCAGAGAAGTAGCATCAAATGATAGAAGAAAATTACAGGAAAAGTAATTTTACACAAATGCTAGGGAAGCATGTCAACAGAGACCATGGATAGCATTTGTAGTTTCGTCAGCAGAGGAGACACTTAGATTAAAAAGGGGGGATGTTCTAAGTTAATGCACATTAGTCAAGTAGAAAGAAGAAGAGAGACAGAGGCACACAAAGAACATAGAAGAAAAGAGCTGTAAAAGAGTATTGAGCTGTTAGTTACAAATTTAAATAAAATTCCAAGTTTGGAAAAGGAAAGAAAAATATTTCAATACATTAAATCATAAAAGTCGAGAATTCATACAAACCTGGAAATACATCAGAGATCCTGATCAAATATGATAGAAACTAAAAGTAAATGAGAAAACCACACACATACAGACAAGCACCACCATCATGACCACCACACACCCACACATACACAAACGCACATGTACACTTACACACACAAGAGCCTTGGTACAGTCGGTTAGCTAAAAGGCAAATGTAAAAAACAAAGCCATAAAATCAGCTGGAAGGAAAGAAAGGAAGGTAGATTATAAAATATTATATGCAGATAAACAAAGATCAGAGATATAAGAGGTTTGGGGGGGGGGAGAAACTACACAAGAGGAAAGATACTGAGGCAGCTTCTTGGAGAAAGGGAAACAACTTTCCATCAAGAATTATCCACTCAGAGATAATACCTTCCAAAACTAAAAGAGAAGAGTCTTTCCAATAAATCACATATTATCAGCACATTTGAACTAAGATCCTGACAAGCAAAGGTCTATGGAGACGGTCTGGAGTGAGCACAGAGGACCTCAAAGAACTCAGTTATGTTGTAACAGTTAATTTTTTGTATAAAAAAGATTTATTGAAATTTATCAATGGCAAGCACATAAAACTCAAATTTGGCTCTTCTCAAGAGCGGGATAAAAATGGGTTGCAGATGTTCTTTGTACAGAGAGACACAGAGCAGGGAACAGCATGTCTTCCCTTCTGAAGTAATCTGGAAGGAGATGGTGAAAGCAAACAGCATTCGGTAGGAGGAACCTGCGGTCACTTTAGAGTCCCACTAGGTAAGAAAATACAATTTTGCATTCCTTTTCCGTGCTCCAATGTATGCAAGAAGGAAAACAAAACAAAACTCCAGCGGACATGCAGAGGGCCTCCAGAGCATAGATTTGTAAAAAGGTTCTAAGCTGGAGTTCCAGAAATGAGTCCTCCTGTTATTTTGCTTTTGCAAAGAGAACTTGTGTTACTCTGAAGCCATGATCCTGAGAGCCAAAAAAAAAAAAAAAAAAAAAAAAAAAAAAAAAAAAAAAAAAGGGAGGCTTAGGAGATACGAACAAAATGGGTTTGGTAATCATGAAAATCGGCGAACCTTCATATTTCAACTTCTTTAAAAGTTAATTCTTAAGATACAGAAATGTTTGAAACAATATTCATATATGTAAAGGACAAATACTCAAATGGAAAAAAAATGAGTGAGAATAACTTAAAGTCAAGGTAAGTGAAGATAATTCCACATACTTTATAAAAAGGCAAAATAAAAGGGCTGACAGTATCCAGGTGATGGTGGCTCAAGCCTTTAACCCCAGCACCTGGGAGACAGAGACCCGTGAATCGCTGGTTTACAGAGTGAATTCCAGATAGACAAGGCTGTTACAAAGAAAACCTACCTCAACAAAACAAAACAAAACAAAAACCCGAGTGTGTTCCAAAGGGTTGGTGAGGAGGGAAGTTGAAGCTGAAACGCATACAGAGGAGCTGATGGGAATGTTTTACTTGGAAGAGAGGCAGAAAGGTGGATGCCTGCAATGAAAGAGCATTTTCCAGTCACACAGGGCAGTTGGACACATGAACTCACAGCACCTGGGATAGTATTCACAAAAGCTGCACAGGCTCAGGCTCAAAATCTGCGCAAGCTCATGCAAGACAAAAATACTGCCGTAGACGGTGGACAAGGGCATGGTGTCCCTTTTCTAGCTGAGGATGTAAATGGCCGTTGATGACTGCTAGGAGGGGAGAAGTCATTTTCTTTTAGGATAGGGCTGACACTGTCCCAGTGGAAGGCAACAGAAAGTGTCCAGCACACACTGTGTTCAATGTGGTTTTTGAAAGAAGATACTACTAGGGTAGGTATAGAAAGGATTCTGAAAGGGGTTGAGGGAGGCAGGTGAGTGTTTAAAACGCATCCTATGGAATTCTGAAAAAATTCATTAAAATGAGAAAGAAGCAACATATACAAGAGTTGAAATTACTTTTAAATTTAACATCAGTCAATTCTTGTTATTTTGTTTTCACCTAAGGGGATGATTTATATATTCACATAACAATTTATGTGTGAAGATTAATACCACTTTTACTTACAAAATTCACAACTAAGAATAGTCCAATTTTCATCTCAAGATGGAATTACTAAATAAACTTTTCTATTCATACAATTTGTTTATTTTATTTCCCGAAAAAATAATTATTTGTATTTAAAATAAAATGAAATTTAAAATAATTCAGAAAGAAAGCAAAAGAATGTGCACTCATACGTGTATATGTAATTTATTTCATATATATGTTATTCATTATGTGTGTATGAGTGTATCTGTGTGTGTGATTGTGTGTGTGATTGTGTGTGTGTGTGTGTGTGTGCGTGTGTGTGTGTGTGTGTGAAAATGAAGAAAAGGCCTAAGAGATCAGGAAATAGCACAATCAGTCATTGTCCAGTGCTGGAGGCAGAAGATGCAGAAAGTAATTTTATGATGTGAAATAAATATTTTATGTCTTGATTCTAGGAATATTGGTATTTAGTTAGTGAGAATTCCCCAGAATGCATTCTTTAGGTACATTACATTGTTCTTAAACTGTATTCACGTTAATTGCATGAAAATAATGCCAACTTAAGAAGCTTCTAATTTAAGGGATAATTTCAGCTTGATAAAGATCTTTTGGAACACTGGAATCTCAAGGAATTAGGAAGGATGTTTCCAACACTAAACCCATTCCATAGATTGACAGATCCCTCAATTCTTTAAACCTTAATTTTTCTAGGGGCACACTGCATTTTGAATAGGAGCATCAAGATGCATCAAATCACTCATTCCGACTACTGCTATGTTTATTAATTAATATTTTGTTTGTGTGTATTTGCTTTGAGATGACTGTTCTGAAATTTTCTGCATAGGTGAAGATTACCTTAATTACCTTAAAATTCCCATGCACCTGAGAATTACCTTAATTACTTTAAAATTCCCTACTCTTCCTCCTCTCCCTTCTCAACTCACTTGTCTACTTGATTTTTATCTGCAACTTTAAGCTCATAGACCAAATACAAACTATTGCCTATTTTGTAAATAAAATAAGCTAGGAACAGAGCCACTCCTTTCACAGTGTAAAAGTTAAGTTGCAGTTCTAGGGGCATATGCGTGTAGGAGAGACTATGTGACCCCACAAAATCTAGTGTTTATTTATAGAAGTTTGTCAAATGTCTACTGTCAAAATAAACACCTAAATGAATTCTTTGGTAGAGAATATCCGTGTTGTTTTATCTCACATGCAATGATGACTTGAAGATGATATTGTGGGTTGGTTGACAATGTACACTCTGAAACTGGGTAGTCTAGCTTTCTTCTTGATCTCTCTAAACCAGAGTTATAACAAGGACAGATTACATCATCACTATGTCATCCAGGTTTCCTTTCTTTAGGCTGTGGGCATGACATCATCTACTTCCTTAAAGAGGTAGAAGATTTACACATTAACAAATATTAACATCTTGAACCTGCTCATAGTAACATTACTACCATTCTCACTGAATATGACGCTCTCACAAAACAAGCTAAATTGCATAATCAATGATATATTAAAGTGTATTGCCATGATTATCATGGCAAGAAATTACTAAAAAATAAATATTGTTCTAAATTTTGAAATGTAATAATAAATTTTAACATTAATTCTTTTTTATTATAGGCAGTTATGTATGCCCTCTATTTTACTTGACTTTATGTATTTTATTTCAGGAAAGGTCCTTTTCTGTTTAGCGAGGGTACGCTGTGGAAGGCGTAGTTGCACAGTTGTATGTGTGTATGCAGACGTCCATGGTCAATTTTGGGTGTTGTCCCCAAATGCCATTTCCATGTTGATTTACAGAGGCAGGGTCTCAAACTTGCCTGAAGCTTGATTGATTAAATTAGCCTGGATAGCTTGTGAGTCCCAGCCAGGGATGTGACAGATTTTTGCCTTCCTGGCCCTAGGAAAATAAACATGCATCTACAAACCCATTTTTTTTACATGAACAGATTAACTAGCATGTTTAATTGGAATAACTAGCCGGATGAATTAATTACCTTTTGTAGGTATTTAAATCCTTTGAAAATATTGAACTTGGCTGTGATATATATATGAAATTGTTTCCCTTGGAGACATAAAGATATGAATTAAGATACATTTATTTGTGTTTAAATGATGACCTTGTACCAGTAGTAATATCACTGAACTCAAATCACAACTCTGTTAGAAAGTGAATGTTAAATTCTTTTGTATAAGACATTGTAAAGGCATTTTTTCTGTGTCATTTCTTATTTTGTTATTTATTTCATAAGACAAACGGCTAAATCCAATACATTTCCAAAAGGGATTTGAAAATACTTAGATAAAAATGTCACTTTATGATAAAAAATGATTAATTTTCTCCTTTATCTAATGATCTGAAGTGAATAATTTTTATTTTGGTACTTTATGATCAAAGGTCATGAAAGTGATGTCTCCATGAAATCAAGCATTAGAGGATGATTATAACTAATTGATTCATATACTAATTTGAAGGAGGATTCCTGGTCACTTGAAGTAATGCTTCACACTGAAGATTCATCTGGGACTGCTACACAGATGGAAACATAAGACTCTTGCCTGGAGAGTTAGATCATATTCATATCAATTTAAAACCATCACTACGATGGTGGCATGTGACCATTCAATCTTGTGTGTAAATCACTTATACTTTGAATTAGTCTTTTGTGAAAACTGGAAAGCATTAAGGTAACTGTATCTTTGAGTGTCTTGTACCTGTATCAATGAAAAAAGTAGTGTTTGAGTCTAGAAAATTATCCTAGGTAGTGAAATCAGAGATATCTTCAATCTTTTGATATTTGTCCACTAATATGAAAAAAAAATGTAGTGTTCAACAGTGCGTAGACAGATATTGAAAGAAAAATGCTTCTGCAAAGATAAAAATGGTGTACACTAAAACATGCAAAAATTTGTTATTTAAAAGTACAAACCACAACTTTATATGGAAGAACAAGAAACCCAGGATAGCCAAAACAATCTTATACAATAAAGGAACTTCTGGAGGCATTACCATCCCTGACTTCAAACTCTATTACAGAGCTACAGTATTGAAAACAGCTTGGTATTGGCATAAAAATAGAGAAGTCGACCAATGGAATCGAATAGAAGACCCAGATCTTAACCCACAAACCTATGAACACCTGATTTTTTTTTTTTTTGGTTTTTCGAGACGGTATCTCTGTGGCGGTGGAACACCTGATTTTTGATAAAGGAGCTAAAAGCACACAATGGAAGAAAGAAAGCATCTTCAACAAATGGTGCTGGCATAACTGGATGTCAACCTGTAGAAGAATGAAAGTAGATCCGTGTCTATCACCATGCACAAAACTCAAGTCCAAATGGATTAAAGACCTCAATATCAATCTGAACACACTGAACCTGTTAGAGGAGAAAGTGGGAAGTACTCTATAACATTTGGGCACAGGAGACTGCTTCCTACGTATAGCCCCAGCAGCACAGACATTAAGGGCAACATTGAATAAATGGGACCTCCTGAAGCTGAACAGCTTCTGTAAAGCAAAGGACACTGTCACTAAGACAAAAAGGCAGCCTACTGACTGGGAAAAGATCTTCACCAACCCCGCAACAGACAAAGGTCTGATCTCCAAAATATATAAGGAACTCAAGAGACTAGACTTTAAAATGCTAATGAACCCAATTAAAAAATGGGGCACTGAACTGAACAGAGACTTCTCAATAGAAGAAGTTCGAATGGCCAAAAGACACTTAAGGGCATGCTCAACCTCCTTAGCAATCAGGGAAATGCAAATCAAAACAACGCTGAGATACCATCTTATACCTGTCAGAATGGCTAAAATCAAAAACACCAATGATAGCCTTTGCTGGAGAGGATGTGGAGTAAGGGGTACACTCATCCATTGCTGGTGGGAATGCAAACTTGTGCAACCACTTTGGAAAGCAGTGTGGCGGTTTCTCAGGAAATTTGGGATCAACCTACCCCAGGACCCAGCAATCCCACTCTTGGGAATTTACCCAAGAGATGCCCAATCATATTACAAAAGCATTTGTTCAACTATGTTTATAGCAGCATTATTTGTAATAGCCAGAACCTGGAAACAACCTAGATGCCCTTCAGTGGAAGAATGTATGAAGAAAATGTGGAATATATACATATTAGAGTGCTACTCGGCGGTAAAAAACAATGACATCTTGAATTTTGCATGCAAATGGATGGAAATAGAAAACACCATCCTGAGTGAGGTTACCCAGGCCCAAAAGGATGAACATGGATGTACTAACTCATAATTGGTTTCTAGCCATAAATAAAGGACATCAAGCCTATAATTCGTAAAAAATCCTAGAGAAGCTATAAGAAGGTGAACCCAAAGAAAAACATATAGTTATCCTCCTGGATACTGGAAGCAGACAAGATTGCCGGACAAAAAATGGGAACATGGGGGTGGGGTGGGATGGGGGGGGATGGGGAGAGAAAAGTGTGAAGTGGAGGATGGGAAGAGCTTGGGGGAATAGGATGGTTGGGATATAGGAAAGGTGGATATGGGAACAAGGAATTATATGTCTTAGTTAAGGGAGTCATTCTAGGTTTGGCAGAGACTTGACTCTAGAGGGGTTCCCAGGTGTCCAGGAAGACGCCCCCAGCTAGGTCCTTGGGCAGCTGTGGAGAGGGTGACAGAAATGTCCAGATCCTATTGTCATACTCATGAATATCTTGCATATCACCATATAACCTTCACCTGGCATTGGATGGAGAAAATGACAGAGCCCCACATAGGAGCACCGGACTGAGCTCCCAAGGTCCTGATGAGGAGCAAAAGGAGGGAGATCATGAGCAAGGAAGTCAGGACCATGAGGAGTGCATTTACCCTTTGAGACGGTGGGACAGAGCTAACAGGAGACCACCAAGTCCAGTTGGAATGGGACTGATGGAACAGGGGACCAAACCGGACTCTCTGAATGTGGCTGATGGTGGAGGAGGACTGAGAAACCAAGGACAATGGCAATGAACATGAACTCTACAGCATGGACGGGCTCACTGTGAGCCTTGTGAGTTTGGTTGCTCACTTCCTGGACTTAGGGGGAGCTGGGAGGACCATGGACTGAACATAGTGAAGGGAACCCTGATGGCTCTTTGTCTTGGAGAGGGGTGGAGTGGGGGTATGGGTGGAAGGGAGGGGAGGGAAGAGGGAGGAGGAGGGGAGGAGATGGAAATATTTAATAAAAAAAATGAGGAAAAAAATTTAAAAAAAGTGCAAACCAAATATGTTTACATGTATGATTAAATTTAAAACTCTAAAACCTCATTGTTACACACTAACAGAGAGAAGACATGAGTGATTGGTTGTCTTGCCAACCAATAAGATTGTATTAAGAATCTCCTATCTGATTAAAGAGGCAGAGTGTGAGAGTGTCTGCTCCAGACTTTCAAGAAAAGATTAACCAAGAAAGCAGTACTGGAAGCCTGGTAACCTGGACACAGAAAGGAGGAGAAAGAGAAATAAAACTGAACGCCTCATTCACTTTATCCTTGTGCTTCCTAGCTGGCATAAGATGATGAGTTGTTCTCAGCAACAGGTTTTTTCAAGTTCATGGAACCTAGAAACCAAACTAAACCCTTGGAAACATGAGCCAAAATAAACCCTATCTGGTAAGTTTTCTTCTGTTAGGTGTTTTGTCACAAGTAATGAGAAAATTGACCAACAGAATTCACTAGTTGATGTCTGTTAGTCATGGACATCAATATGTGTCATAATTTTATTTCATAAGGCAATATGAAAACCATTTCACTAAAATAATTTTAGTAAGAAATAAGATGTGTAAATCATTTTCTATTAAATTAATTAGAATGGAAAATGAATCACTATATTTGTCAATAAATAGTAAGTGAAATGTCTGTCTCATTATCTTTCAAAAATCATTAGCTTCTTGTTAATTTAGGAAATAAATATCCTGAATTATATAGTGTATTACACACAGAGACATATACATACACACACACACACACACACACACACACACACACACACATATATATATGCACACACATGCAAACTTTGATAATTGGCAGGCTTAGACATAAAACTTTTTCTTATCATTATATTGGTTTTGACATATATACTGCATCTCAGACATCAGAAATCTCAGGTCTAGATGTATCTATACCTATGGATGCTAAATTTATATGTTAATATCTCTAATCAGAAAATTATTCTCTAAAACCAATTTTTATGGTTTCACAAGTTAGTTTACTACATATATATTCTTTTACTCATTTTAAGGAGACATTTTGTCTCCATTGTTGGAATTCTGAACTGTTTCCTGGTCTCCCTGGCTTCTCCTATCCCAAAATTATGAAACTCTCCAACCCCATCATTTTATTCTCTTTTCTGGAGCTCCAGATATTCTTAAGATAAATATAGAATCATCTTTTATGATTTGAAAGAAAATCTATCATTTTCAATAATTGTAAAATTGTTCTCTATTTTCTAGTACATACATCATAGTGTCTCATAATAGTCTCAATATTCATTATAAGAATAAGTTAACAATTCACCAGAAATAAGTTATAAGAATTTTAGTTATATTAATAATTCAATTCTCACAAAAAATATAAAGGTATTTTGACAGGAGGGTTTTTTAAATATATTTTATTTAATTAATTATTTTTTATCTCTTAACCACAGTTTCCTCTTTCTACTTTCCTTCCAGTTCTATCCCCTACTTCCTCTCCACCACCCTCCAATCCTCATCTCCTCTGTTCAGAAACAGGCAGGCCTCCCATGTGTATCAACAAAGTATGGCATATCAAGTTGCAGTAAGACTAAGCACCCTCCTACCCTTGTATTAAGGCTTCACAAAGCAATCCAGTAAAAGGAATAGGTTCCCAAGAGGAATCCTAAGCATCAGGGGCAGATCTTAGGAGACCCACAATTAAAGCAAGCTAGACAACTGTCAAATATGTAGGGGGCTTAGGTTGGTCCCATGCAGGCTCCCTGATTGTTGGTTCAGACTCTGTGAGTTCTTATCAGCCCAGTTTAGTTGATTCTATGGGTTTTGTGGTGATGTCTTTGACCCCTCTGGCTCCTACAGTCCTTCTTTCCTCTCCTCAGAAGTATTCCCCATCGTTAGAGTATCTGTTCCATCAGTTATTGGATGAAGACAATTGGGGTAGTCACCAATCTGGCCACAGGGGATGGCCAGTTCAGGCTACATAACCAACACCTCTATTATTGCAAGGAGTCTTAGATGGTATTATCCTTGAAGATTCATGGGAGTTTCTCTTTCATCAGGTTTCTATCTGACCCCAAAATGGCCCCCACGGCACCTGCTTTCCAGTCATCTACTTCAGTACTGTCCCTCTTCATTCAAATGCCCCCAGTTCCCACCCCATCCAACCCGTTCCACCCAGGATCTGTCTTCTAGTTCCCATTCCCAGGGAGATCCATGTGTCTCCACTTGGGTCTTGGTCAGAAGAAGGTTTCAAGAGAGAGATTAACTTATAAATGCAAAATGAGACAGTATTTATGGATTTTCATGTGACTGTCAGGCTTAATTTATGCAAGAATTTCTTCTTACTAAAGTCAATTATCTTCTCTAATTTACCTAATTCAATAGAATTTCTAAGCACATCATTCCTGAGTACCTTAAAAATTTAATATTTGACCAGAACCACACTGTCATTTTTCCTTTCATTAATACTTAGTGTTTTCATTTATTCCTCCTCCTGCTTTTATCCTAATTAAGTTCTCAACTTCTAATAGTCTCCTTTTCTATCCAACATGTGAGTATTCTTTTAAATTGAATGACTTAACCCAAAGACTGAAGCAAGTACATTTTAGAAATGTTTCATAAGTTCTCAGTCTACCTGACTTAGCTTTACAGTTTGATAGAAAGTTCCAAACAGCCTCAGACTCTTCTTGTTCATCATGTTTCATGGCTAGTGTTGAGAATCTTGCAACATTACACTCCAAGGCTTCTCTGAAATTAACAGATCACTCAGCATGCACAGCAAGGATGTACTTGAGGGTACAGTCATCTCCTAACAATTGTATAAACTGACTAAATACTGTGAGGTATGTTTTGTCAGCAGGCACTCCTAAAAAGTATTTATATGCATCTTATAATTCATAGTGAAAGAATATCCCGACTGTCAAAGTGTCTTGTTAATTCACTGTTGACTTGCTTTTACTTTTCCTCAATTTCTCCTGGTCTGACTCTCCTATTTCCCAATGCTAGCTTCCAAATAAATGACTTTCATTTGCTTCAGAATTGTTTTCAGGAGAGTGAAATCCAGTACAAGCAGATACATATTTTGTGGTGCTTGTGCAAGTTGACACAATAGGAAAATTTCAGCATTGGATGGATGAAACAGACATTTGCATGTATGAGAGTTCTTTTATAGTGAGAAGGAGAGGAAGGGCAACAGGGCCATATTGTGTCTTCTTAGCCAAGGATTGGAACACATTCTCAGTAAGCTAAATAAGTCAAATGCTTTAAGAAAAATCCCTGCTACAAAGAAAATGTGTCACATTTACCCATTAGAGTACTACCCAGCAGTAAAAAACAATGGCATCTTCAATTTTGTGTGCAAATGGATGTAATTAGAAAACACTATCCTGAGTGAGGTAATCCAGACCCCCAAAAATGAACATGGTATGTACTCACTCATAACTGGATACTAGCTATAAACAAAGGATGTTGAGCCTATCATTCATGATCCTAGAGAAGCTAAGTAATAAGGTGATCCCAAATAAAAAACATATATAGATCCACCTGGAAATTGGAAACAGACAAAATCACCTGACAAAATTGGAGCATGAAGGTGAGGGGTAGAAGGAAGGGAAGAGGGGAAAAGGAAGTGAGAAGGGGAGGGTTGAGGAGAGCTTGAGGAAATGGGATAGTCAAGATGGAGAAAGGACAGATATGAGAGCAAGGAAAGAGATATCTTGATTGAGGGAGCCATTATAGGGTTAGCAAGAAACCTGACTCTAGAAAAATTCCCAGGAATCCACAATGATGACATTAGCTAAGACCCTATGTAATAGAGAAAAGGATGCCTGAACTGGCCTTGCCCTGTTGTCAGACTGATGATTATCTTAAATATCATCATAGAACCTTCATCCAACAACAGATGGAAACAGAGGCAGAGACCCACATTGGAGCACTGGACTGAGTTCTCAAGGTCCAGTTGAAGAGAAGAAGGAATGAGAATATGAGCAAAGAGGTCAAGACCATGAAGGGCTCATCTACTGAAACAGTTTACCTGAACTAATAAGAGCTCACCAACTCCAGCTGGACTGGGAAGGAAAAAGCATAGGACCAAACTAGTCCTTCTAAATGTGGTTGACAGTTGTATGGCTGGGACAGACTGATGGGCCACTGGCAGTGTCACTGGGATTTATCTCTACTGCATGTACTGGCTTTTTGGATTCCTATTCTCTTTGGATGGATACCTTGTTCAGCCTACATATAGTAGGGAGGGCCTTAGACCTTCCACAAAGCAATGTGCCTTACCCTCTGAGGAGTCAATGGGTGTTGTGGGGCACAGATGGAGGAAATGGGAGGAGAGGAGGGAGTGTAAACTGAGTCTAGAATGGAGAGTGGCATAAGACTAAGAAAGAGTAACACGAGTAATGTAGAGAAGTGATCATGTGGGGTGAGCACTCACATGGAGATGCACTGACAGTCCAGCAAGTTTGCTATATAAAGCATGAATGAGGAGGTAGGTTAGCTCATCTCAGTGAGAGGTTTCTGTAGGGAAGCTCTCTGTGGGTGGGCGTGGTCATTCAATCAACAAGGAGAAGGAAACTGTTGTCAGTTATTTTGTATGCATCTTTACTTTTTTAGAAACTTAAAGGCCGACCATTTCTCAACATCCATACCTGGCCTAGGTGAAGACCTTGTGATTCTCTCAAATCGGACCCAATTCCCATTTCTTTCCATTCCCATGAGTCTGAGACACTGAAGGTTCTTGACATGCTCGTGTATGAACATTCATTCTTACAGGAGCATACTAACTCCCCCAAATTATGTTTGTATGAACAAGCATTTTCCTCACATGAATTATAAAGGTGCTAAGTCATTGAATAACCAAAATTCTTTTATTATAAGAGAGTCTCAGTATATGAATTCTTCTGTTGTGGAAGTCACCACTATGATTCTTCTTTAATGATGGTACTGCTGTTGTAGCTATGTGAATCTTGTAACCACAAAAGTGGCATTCCTTTTACAGGGAAGCATGAATATTTTCTGGTTACAGCATGATCCTGCTTACAGCTTCTAGCTTCCACCTTTACAGAAACCATCCTGTGTGAGATTACTAACATACCAGCTTGGTCAGCCTGTTGCTATGGTTTCCCAGCAGTCATTGGATATGCCTTGTTGCTTGAAATTATGCTTCGGCATGTCTTTATAGAATTTCATTTTTCTACTGTGATTTTGGTTTGCATAAAGCAGTTATTAAGCAAGCCATTGCAATACATTTTTCCTCTAAGTTTATTTGACTTCAGCAGAATTGAATGTGTTCCCAAGATTTTGTTGGTTCAAAATTTATGGAGGCTTGTCACATTAGGCAGACCCTATTGCAATATCACTACTGCTTGGAGCTGAACAAATGCCAGGATCCAGGAATCTGTTTCCATGCCACTCTGAATCTGGGACACACTATTTACCCAAGGAGAGATACAATGGTGACACAGCTGTCAGTTGCACCTCAGGAGTTACCTTTGTCCACTGTGACACATTGGAAGTATTGACATTTAGAGTAACATCTAAATCTGTGGCTTGCAGTCAAATTATAAATCGCAAGCTAACACCATTCTATGGGCTATTTGTCTGGATAGGAGCATTTACTCTGCTGGTGTCATATTTTACTAGCTAGCCTTTCTGAGAACATGCTGATTTTCTTTATTTTGTTCTCTATTTTCTTGACAACATGCTGTGTAATGATATTTTGCCAAAATAATACAATTCAATAGTCAATTTTATTTTTCATCTCCAGTAAAGAATTTATGTTCTTCTGCTATTGTGTAGTCTCTTACCTCAGCAGATGTTAGACCTATCATCATTTGTCTCATTGAATAATAGTTAATATATATTAATTAAAGTAACTTTTCTTAAAAAGAAATGTAAAAATAAAATAGGAAAATCTAAAATTTTGCTTGCTTCCTGAGTTACTGTCCTATTATGTATCCAAACTCAGGCTGTGCTCAGATTTACTCTGTAATACAAGACAGCCTCAAACTAGTTATGATATTGCCACCTTAGCCTCTTGAGATATGAGATTACAAGCACACTCCACAATTTAATTTATTTGATTTCAATTTTTGAAATAAATTAACTTATTTGAATTACTCTTCTTAAATGATCTTAATTTTTAAATTTTGTCAATAATAGAAAGTAAACTATAAAACCAAATAATGGCACAGAGGAAAATAGCTGCTCAGTCTACATAAGCTAATTAAAGCTATGATGTATCAAAATCATACTTTACACACATGTTCCCATTTTGAAATTCAAGGTATGAGTAATAAGATTCCATTCTCTCTCAATTATTTTTATGTTCAGTGCATGCTCAATGGCATGGAAGGGACATTTTCCCAGTATATTCACATGACTAATTTTTGATGTGGGGAGAAAATCCGTATTCACTTATATTTCACTATGGCTAGATAATGTGATTTTGTTACTGACTAACTAAAGCCCTGGGAATGAACGGTAAGTACTTGACATGGATAGTTCAACAAGAGACTCTGTAAGCTAGCTTCCACTCTTTCAATCCATGTGAGAAATGCTAAGGCAGACAGAGATATTAACTGACCTGCTGGAAAGTGTTGATGCGAATACTGGAAGAAGTGTCAATGCTTGATTTAAAAACCTTAAAGGAGTGAGTTCGAGGCCAGCCTGGTCTACAAGAGCTAGTTCCAGGACAGGCTCTAAAAAAGCTGCAGAGAAACCCTGTCTCGAAAAACCAAAAGAAAAAAGAAAAAAAAAAAAAACCTTAAAGGATGCTACTATCAAGGAATGACATTTATTAGAATATTTGTTGTACACCCACAAAAAAAAACTGCATCCAAGTTTCTATAGTTTTAACACACATTTCTAAGGTCCAAATTTCATAGCATATTTGGTGATAAATCAATTCAGTTCATTGCTAACAAAATCAGTCTGTACAACTGGACAATACAAATTTCCTCCAAGTGAGAGCGTGACTAACATTCTTTCTCCCTCTTGAATGTAATTTGTACAAAGATAGACTAACAAACAAGAACTTGAACATAAAAGAGTCTTTTTATTGAAAATAAAAAAAAAACATGCAATATATTCTGACTATGGTTTCTTCTCCCTCATCTCCTACCAGATCCCCTCGATCACCTTCTCACCCATAGACATAATTTGATATCATTTATGATGTGGAGTAGAGCAGATATGATCTCATGAAATTTTATATTATGGGATGATAGATACACCAAAACATATCACAATACACACATAAAGGAATCCTAGAAGACAGTAGATATATGGAAGGATAGAACAGATTACTGAGATTGGGATAATAGTGACATATTTGAGTGAAGCAATAAAAATAATTAATCAAATAGAGTTCTATTTTAAATGAAAATGATCGAGCTATTTAGGGAACCAGAAAAATGCATTTCTTGTAAACACACCACACACACACTCACACACACACACACACACACACACTCACTCACACACAAGCACACACAAACTGAAGGCCTAGTACAGCACAGATTTTATTTTCTGTTGGACAAGACTATGAGGAAGGCAGCTGTATGGTAACACAGAGAAAATATGTTACTTCAGATGTTAGCAGTACAGCAAGGATGGAATCACAAAAGATCAAAATACATCAAGCAACGAGATTATGCCTTTTTGTGTAACTTTGAACTCTATTATCAGACTACAAATAAGCAGTGTTGCAATCTTCACTGAATTTCATAAGGGTTTTCTTTGTAAATGACTGACAGGTAGAGGGGAAACTAATAAATTGTCAAGAATGAACAAAAAAAAGTTCAGAATCATTCAAACATTACAAAAGTAATATAATAAATGAATGGCAACATTTTTGCACAAGATAAAACGTGGATTGATTAAGAATTTCTAAATACAAACCACAAATGTGCTGGGTTATCTATTTGCTATATATAGCACTTTACAGATTATTGCAAAATTGAAGATTTTAACCACTTTAAAGATGCAAATCACAATCCCAGAGAACCTAGACAACAGTGAGGACCCTAAGAGATACATACATAGATCTAATATACATGGGAAGTAGAAAAAGACAAGATCTCCTGAGTAAACTGGGAGCATGGGGACCTTGAGAGAGGGTTGAAGGTGAGGGGAGAAGCAGGGAGGAGAGCAGAGAAAAATGTAGAGCTCAATAAAAATCAATAAAAAAGATCCAATAAATAACTTGTTTTACACCATCAAGTTTTGTATTTGGTTTGATTTTGTTTATTATTCTGTATTTCACTATACAAAATAAAATTATTACACTACTGGTCACTCTAATATTCATAGGTTTTAGAAAAAAATGTCTTCTGTACTGTCAATGGCTTTTCTTGAGAATATGTCCAATGTTAAGTTTAAAAAACTGTATTTTCATTTGCCAATAAATTTTCAGTCATACATTCATCATTAAATTCAATTAATACTAGAGGATTTGTTATGTAAAATGTGAGTCACTCTTACATAGTCTTTAAAAGAACTACTCAAAAAGCTGTCAACATCTAGAGTAGTATTTGGACACTAATGAAACTATTTGTTTATGATTTATTACAAAATTTATTGAAGCCATTCAGTATGTTGAAACACTAAACTATATAAATGCTTTATATTTATATGTTTTATAACTATTTTTAACACACATATTTTGGTAATCTGTTTTTAATTTGACAAACTCAATAAACTGGCAAATCAATTAGTTGATTATTTTACAAATTCTATTTTGGTAATACCTACTTGACTCAAATAGACTTTTGATTATTTACTAAATTGCCTTGGTTTTTTACTATTTTTATTTGTTTTTATTGAGATATACATTTTTCTCCATTCCCTATTCCTTCCTCCCCTTGATTTTTAACAGTTAGCTCACATATTAACATGAATTTGAATTGGACCTTGAACCTAGAAACAAAATTGTATATGAGTAGTCATGATATCATTTGAAAAAAATGACAAAATTTTATAAAAGTTTGAGTTTGAAGGATAGGTGACAAAAAGAGACCCTACCCAAAATTGCTCCTAAATATTGAGTTTGAATCAATGGCAAATGCTAATATTGTTGACTGAAAATAAGATATAAGCAATGAGTATCAGTATGAAGAAGTAGTTTAAAATAATATTTTTTATTTATGAAGACAAAATAACCATTTGAAGACATCAAGTATATAGTATAGGGCATAGACAAGAACTTGAGAAGTATAGAAATAGTCTAAACTTTCAGAAGTCATCAGACAGCAATTAAAATCAAGGATGTGAAAAAAGAGACACTTTCTCAATTCATCCTTGAAGTCTCCTCAATTTAGATGGTGTGTAGGAACAACAAAGCTCAAAAGTAGTCTAAACGGTGTCAACATGAAAGAGGTTTTCCATGAGAGTAATCATCTGTGCCAAGATAAATAGCACACTATAATCTGGGCCATTGTACT
This sequence comes from Arvicola amphibius, assembly GCF_903992535.2. Classification (NCBI taxonomy): domain Eukaryota; kingdom Metazoa; phylum Chordata; class Mammalia; order Rodentia; family Cricetidae; genus Arvicola; species Arvicola amphibius. The sequence continues at coordinate 87,983,139 of NC_052055.2, forward strand.
TCTCCACTCTATATCTTTTCTCTCCCCTGACATCTTAAAGTTTCTGATTGTCCACTCTTTTCAATTTCTATTCTTTGTATTTTAATTCATGCACACATCGTTCAGTGGTGAAGGTCTTTTTTTCTATATCACCCTTTTAGAAAATGTGTTTCAAGGAAGACACATTGCCATTCCTCTTTATATGTCAAACCCAATATCTAGAAAGTGTAGTCAGAAATATTTTGATTCATATTATTGCTAATAAGAATTTCATCCTATACCTCATTATGATCTAAATGAAAATATTGATGAAATATTTAAATTAGTCCTATCATCAAGACAACACTAGGAGTATATTTAAATTGTTACTAGTCATTTTAATCTTTGTTTCTGACAGCTACAACTTGTTTCTGTGGTTGAACATATATATTATTTCATTTTTTTCTTCATACATAAAGTGACTTTTAGCAAACATTTCCTAGATTAAGAGCATTGCCTGCTCTTCCAAAGGTCCTGAGTTCAGTTCCCAGCAACAACGTGGTGGCTCACAACCATCTGTAATGGGGTCTGGTGCCCTCTTTGGCCTGCAGACATATACACAGACAGAATATTCTATGCATAATAAATAAATAAATATTAAAAAAAAACTTAGTTAAATTATATATGCTAGTCACAGAACAGAAAACTTATAAAGAACCATGTCTGCCTAACATACCAGTTCCTGACCAGAGATAAGGACCTGCAGCAATAGTGCTAAATTTATTTTTACTCATCCCTGCATATATATTTGAACATGTAAGAATGGAATGGAAGGTGTTTTAAAGTGTTTTAAAGGGTGGAAGTAGCTACTAGTAAGAATAACTGTTTTGTTTTTGTTTTCTGAAAAGCCCCTTTGCTCCTTCACTCAGGGACAAGGGCTGCATATAAAGTCCTCCACAAAGCTTTACATTAGGAACTACACCATTATGTAAACAAAATTCCTAGAGATTTGTTCATCCCTCAGATCAAAGTACTCATGGAAATTATCCAAGTGGGATAAGTACTAGTCTGTGAGTCAAAATAATATAATAACAGTGCATATAAATATAAACATAGTGCATATAAAATGTAAAAACAAAATAGGATAGCAATGCATCTTCAAAATCAGTAATCTACTGGATGTGTAAGTAAACACTCCCTTTTTATAAATCTATGTGCTATGTTGAATAGTCTAACAATTCAACCTCATTTTCTAGGTTCTGTTTTCATAAAACTACAGAATATAGAAATTATGATATATCCAACATTTCATAATTCTAACTTATTCAGCATGCAGAAACCTCTTCCAGGATGCTTCAGCTAGTCACTATTAGGATTTTAGGGTGGGTTTTCCAATAAACCCATCATTTTGTCAATGAGAACCCATAAGACAATGTAGATTTAAAGAACTGTAAATTTATATAAATATAAGAAAGATATTTTTATCTTTATCTCTTGTAAGATCCTCGCTATTGATAACACTAAATTGAACTTCACTACTGTTTTGATATTGCAGTTCCTGGTACACTGAAGTGTGTTATAGACTGGAGTTTTTAAAATAGGTTTTATTTTGTTTTGATTTGCTTCGTATAATAAGAACATTGATGAATTAAGGGTAAATGACACCATGCCTCTACATTCTTCTTGCTTTATGATTCCAAATTGCCGTCAGGCTTAATTTCCATGTCTACTATAAAGATATTTCTTTTTGTAATATTTATTTAAAGAGAGAACGCAAAGTCTGCAGGACTGTACAGTTTCCTTCATTTTCCCACAAGATACCATGAGTTTCCTGTCATTCTACACTAGGAGGGAACTGAAAGTGATCTAATTATATCTTCCTATCCTTACAAGTACCCTTATGGTACTTGCTGTTGTAACGCAAGTACCATAGACTGTAGTGTGACACAGTCACACCTCAAAACAGAGTCATCTACTTTACCAGATTTTATTTCTTACCCTGGTTTTACTTTTAATTTTTTTGAGAAATCAGCTTTTTTTTTCTCTCTCTCCCTAGATTTTATTTTTTTTTCCCTCATGGTTTTTTTTTTATATTTAAAAATTTCCATCTCCTTCCCTCCTCCTCCCCCCTCCCTCCCCTCCTCCTCCCCCTTCCCTCCCCTCCTTTTCCCCCTTCCCTCCCCTCCCCTCCACCCATACCTCCCCTCCCTCCCTCTCAAGGCCAAGGAGCCATCAGGGTTCCCCACTCTATGCTAAGACCAAGGTCCTCCCAACTCCCCCCAGGTCCCGGAAGGTGATCCACCAAGCTGAGAAGGCTCCCACAGAGCCCGTCCATGCAGAAGAATCAGAGCCCAGAGCCATTGTCCTTTGCTTCTCAGTCAGCCCCCGCTGTTGGCCACATTCAGAGAGACGGGTTTGGTCGCATGATCCATCAGTTCCATTCCAACTGGAGTTGGTGATCTCCCATTAGTTCTGTCCCACCGTCTCCATGAGTGAACGCACCCCTCTCGTTCTTGACTTTCTCCCTCATGTTCTCTCTCCTTCTGCTCCTCATCAGGACCTTGGGAGCTCAGTCCAGTGCTCCAATGTGGGGCTCAGTCACCTTCCCCATCTGTCGCCAGATGGAGGTTCCCTCACGGTCCTGACTTTCTTTCTCATGTTCTCTCTCCTTCTGCTCCTCATCAGGACCTTGGGAGCTCAGTCCAGTGCTCCAATGTGGGGCTCTGTCATTTTCTTCATCTATCGTCAGGTGGAGGTTCTATGGTGATATGCAAGAAATTCATCAGTATGGCTATAGGAACTGGCCTTTTCAGGCTCCCTCTCCTCAGCTGCCCAAGGAACTAACTGGGGGGCGTCTCCCTGGAAACCTGGGAACCCCTCTAGGGTCAAGTCTCTTGACAACCCTCAGGTAGCTCCTTAAATTAAGATATATGCTTCCCTGCTCCCATATCCACCCTTCCTATATCCCAAGCACCCCATTCCTCCGAGCTCCCCCCGTTCTCCCCTTCACACTTTTCTCTCCCCATCTTCCGTTGGCCCAGTCTTGCCCAACCCTCAAGTTCCCAATTTTGCCTGGCGATCGTGTCTACTTCCAATATCCAGGAGGATTACTATATCTTTTTTTGGGAGTTCACCTTCTTATTATCTTCTCAAGGATCCCAAATTTATAGGCTCGATGTTCTTTAATTATGGCTAGAAACCGATTATGAGTGAGTACATCCCATGTTCATCTTTTTGGGTCTGGGTTACCTCACTCAGAATAGTGTTTTCTATTTCCATCCATTTGCCTGCAAAATTCAAGATGTCATTGTTTTTTACCGCTGAGTAGTATTCTAGCATATATATATTCCACAGTTTCTTCATCCATTCTTCCACTGAAGGGCATCTAGGTTGTTTCCAGGATCTGGCTATTACAAATAATGCTGCTATGAACATAGATGAGCATATGCTTTTGTTGTATGATTGGGCATCTCTTGGGTAGATTCCCAATAGTGGAATTGCTGGGTCCTGGGGTAGGTTGATCCCGAATTTCCGGAGAAACCGCCACACTGCTTTCCAAAGTGGTTGCACAAGTTTGCATTCCCACCAGCAATGGATGAGTGTACCCCTTACCCCAGAACCACTCCAGCAAAGGTTATTATTGGTGTTTTGGATTTTAGCCAATCTGACAGGTGTAAGATGATATCTCAAAGTTGTTTTGATTTGCATTTCCCTGATAGCTAGGGAGGTTGAGCATGACCTTAAGTGTCTTTTGGCCATTCGAACTTCTTCTGTTGAGAATTCTCTGTTCAGTTCAGCGCCCCATTTTTTAATTGGGTTAATTGGCATTTTACCGTCTAGTCTCTTGAGTTCCTTATATATTTTAGAGATCAGACCTTTGTCAGTTGCAGGGTTGGTGAAGATCTTTTCCCAGTCAGTAGGCTGCCTTTGTGTCTTAGTGACAATGTCCTTTGCTTTACAGAAGCTGCTCAACTTCAGGAGGTCCCATTTATTCAATGTTGCCCTTAAAGTCTGTGCAGCTGGGGTTATGCGTAGGAAACGGTTCCCTGTGCCCATTTGTTGTAGAGTACTTCCCACTTTCTCCTCTATCAAGCTCAATGTGTTCAAATTAATATTGAGGTCTTTAATCCATTTGGACTTGAGTTTTGTGCATGGTGATAGATATGGATCTACTTTCATTCTTCTACAGGTTGACATCCAGTTATGCCAGCACCATTTGTTGAAGATGCCCTCTAGCAATAGCAATAAGACAACATAAGGGAATCAAGGGGATTCAATTTGGAAAGGAAGAAGTTAAACTTTCATTATTTGCAGATGATATGATAATATACATAAGCGACCCTAAAAACTCCACCAAAGAACTCCTACAGCTGATAAACTCCTTCAGTAACGTGGCAGGTTACAAGATCAACTCCAAAAAATCAGTCGCCCTTTTATACACAAAGGATAAGGAAGCAGAGAGGGAAATCAGAGAAGTATCACCTTTCACAATAGCCACAAATAGCATAAGATATCTGGGAGTATCTCTAACCAAGGAAGTGAAGGATTTATTTGACAAGAACTTTAAGTCTTTGAAGAAAGAAATTGAAGAGGATACCAGAAAATGGAAGGATCTCCCCTGCTCGTGGATTGGGAGGATCAACATAGTAAAAATGGCAATTCTACCAAAAGCAATCTATAGATTCAATGCAATCCCAATCAAGGTCCCATTAAAATTCTTCACAGAGATTGAGAGGACAATAATCAACTTTATATGGAAAAACAAGAAACCCAGGATAGCCAAAAAAATCTTATACAATAAAGGTTCTTCTGGAGGCATTACCATCCCTGACTTCAAACTCTATTACAAAGCTACAGTATTGAAAACAGCTTGGTATTGGCATAAAAACAGAGAAGTTGACCAATGGAATCGTTTAGAAGACCCGGATCTTAAACCACAAACCTATGAACACCTGATTTTTGATAGAGAAATCAGCTTTTATACTAGATCTTTGGCTTACGTCAGTTCACTGTTCCTTTGTGGTGCTGTTTCAGCTCTCCTGTATCGTATTTTTGAACTTCCTTTCAGCAAACATTTCAAAATTTCATCATATTGTGCAGATAGATCCCAGGAGGTAAGTTTTATCATTCCAGGTCAGATTCTATTTACTCTCTGAGAAGTCCATGTTTCCCAAGTGCCGTAGAAAGGGCAACATTTTCTCAGGTCTCCAAAGCCTAAACAGGAAGTAGACCAAACCCAGACAGAGACATGATAAGGTGAAAACAGTGTGTTCAGTGATGGGAAATGATTTAACATTCCTCATTTTCTTCCCCCGGGTGACATTATCTAGCCTCAAGGATAGACAGTCTTACTTAGAGAAGTCCATTACTCCACACCAGCTGTCAATACTCATGAACTCTTTATGTCTTTTCTTTGCGTTTCAGGATTTGAGACTCAGAAGTAGCAGAAGTGACTATTCTTTCTCACTGGAGAAGACAACGCCCAATTCTCTTACTGACTCAAAGAACAGTCATAGCCAGGATGAGAGCAAATATTTAGCAAGTGAGAAAGGACAACCAAGTCACATGTTATTTGAGAAAAAAAGTGAAAGCATTTACTCCCCCAAATCTATCCATTTCAGTACCTTGAAGTTTCTGACAATAATAAGATTCTTACATAGAATCTTATAATTCTTCTTTGAATTATACTCAACATTCAGAGAGCAAAACAAAATGAAAAATCTCTCTATTATATTTGGCATTTCTATGTATTATGATTAAGAATGTTAGAATATCAGTCTGCTATTAAAATTAGTCTTTACCAGGCCATGTGGGAAGAGTTCCAGGAATATATTTTTATAATTAGAATTCTCCTTAAAATTGATCAATCATAAGTGAAAACACATTTCTTGTATAATTTTTAAAATACCAAGTGTTGATTGATATTTATCCTTTCACATTTACTGAGAATTTTTAGGCATAGGAAATAGCCAAACGGAACAATATAAAGGACAAATTTTAACTTATATCTTCAAAATACAAATCACATATATTATAATCCTATGTCATACACAGACACACACACACACACACACACACACACACACACACACATATATATATAAAACATTGTATATGTAAAATAACTTCTGTTAGAATTTATGGAAATTAGTGTGTAATAAATTGTTCGAGAAGCTGGGTGGTAGTGGCACATGCCTTTAGTCCCAGCACTTGGGAGGCAGAGGCAGGCAGATCTCTGTGAGTTCAAGGCCAGCCTGGTCTTCAAAATGAGGTCTCAGACAACCAGGACTGTTTCACAGAGAAACACTGTTTTGAAAAGAAAAAAAAAGTCTTATACCTGACAAAAACACCAACCTCGCTGAGCTGTCTGGGGTTCTGATCCTGAGTGTTTCAGAATAGCAGAAGAGGTTCGCATCAGATAGCATTCCAGGAAAGAAGAGAAGATATCCAGGGTGTCTGGAGTCTTCTGTCCTTCCATATAGCGGCCATTCATTTCTAGATGTACACACAAATGTGTCTTAAACTCCCACACAACTGCAATTAGGGATCATGTGAGGGAATGATAGTTATTGTATATCAGAATATTATGTAATTTTCTATAACTATTTTTTCTTTATTATTTCTATTTATGTATTCTATATCAAGTTTTAAAATTGTAATTTCATTTCACTTAATAATTAAGAATTTTAGCAATATGAAAATAATTCTGCATTGTGTTTAGTTTTATTTTCTAGTAAAATTAAATAAAATATGGTTTTACATAAAAATTAGAGTTTGGAACATTATACACACTCACATGCATGCATGCATGTGCCACATTGGCTACTACATCAAGTGAGTAATAAAGCTTCACTCAGCCTAATATTCCCATGTAGGGATGTTGTGGCCTTTCAAACATCTTTAGTGTTATTTCTCCCTCCTTTCTTCCTACCTGTTTCCTGATTGGTATCTTCCCCTGTTTTCCCCCTTTCTCTTTTCATAGCACCTGTGTTCTATTCTTCTCCCCTAGAGCTCTCCCTGCAGTCTCCAGGGTCCCTCTGTGATTTCCTGGCTTCTGTGGTTCCTCCAGAATACAGATAAATGTCTAATATTTGGAGATAGGGTCTACAGTATTTGACTTTCAGGTCTTGGGTTATTTCATTTTTTATAGCACATCTATTTACCTGCATATTTCATAACTCGATTTTCCTTTTCACTCTCCATTTTTTCTCTTGAAGGATATTTAGGTTGTCTCCATTTCTCAACTTCTGTGAATCAACTAGCAAGGAACGTAAGTGCATAGTAGGATATGGAGTCCTAGGGGAATATGCCAAGGAGCAGTATATGAAAAGATCTATTTTTGCATCTTTTGAGAATTCTCCACAGGATTTCTATAGCAACTGCACCAGTTTTCAATCCCACCAACAGTGAATGAAAAGATTTTGTTGTCCTTTTTTTTTTGGTTTTGTTTTAAGACACCAAGAATATCTTCTAGTTTCCTAAGACAGCCATCATCACCATCCTATTGAGAAATAACACATCACTTCTCAATTTCTCCAACTATGATTTAATAACTTTTCTTATACTTCTATGACCTCATCTCCATAGCCTCTGGATCTCCAAGTTATACTTTCTACTGCGGTGAGATGTTGCAGGGAGGGGCTTCTTTTGTCCCAGCCGCCCAGCTATTTTAGCCCTGAAATAACCACACAGAAATTGTATTAATTAAAACACTGCTTGGCCCATTTGCTTTAGCCTCTTATTGGCTAACTCTCACATCTTGATTTAACCCATATCTATTAATCTGTATATTGCCACATGGCAGTGGCTTACCAGGAATGATTCAGCATGTCTGAATCTAGCATCTGCATGGCGGTTCTCTCCTCCACCTTTCTTTCTCCCAGCATTCAGTTTTGTCTTCTCTGCCTACTTAAGTTCTGCCCTATTAGGGCAAGACAGTTTCTTTATTCATTAACCAATGAAAGCAACACAAAGACAGAAGGACCTCCTACACCAGTGAGATCAACTTTTCAGTATTCACAAACAAGTGAGATCATTAAGAATCATCTCTCCCTCCAGAACTTCTTTCCATTAACATGATGATCTTCACTTCCACATATGCTATGAAGGTTATAGAATTCCATTTTTTATGGATAAAAAAACCCCATTTTTATATATGAATATGTACCATGTTTTCAGCTTATTTGTCAGTTGAAAGATGCTGATTATTTAGGGCTTTTGACTGCTGTGTATAGAGCTCAAAGAAAATGAGGTAGGTTTTCCTTGAGCATGTCATCAGAACTGGGATGGCTGGGCCGGAGAGGAGCGTCTTTATTCCTGTTTCTGATGTTGTTGTTTACTTTTCGAGTAATTCCCATTCTGTTCATCACATTGGCTGTCTAGATATTTAATGATATTCCGACATTTAATATCATAAGCTTGTAATTCTAGCATTGTCTATATTAAAGCACAGACATTCTTCTCCATTTCCTTTCTCTGACAATTTGAACAACACTTGCTCCATATTTTTTCTGATAATAGTCATTCTTTCTTGAGTAAAGTGACAGGTCATCAGAGTGTGTTTGTTTGTTTTTAAGACAAGATCTCCTATAATCCAGATTTGCTTCAAACTCTACACATGACTGGACAGAAGGACCTTGAATGTGTCCTACTATTACCCCAATTCATAGGAGTTTAGATCTCCTATAATCCAGGTGAGCCTCAAATGCTACACATGGTTAAAGAGGATGACCTTGAATGTGTGATACTATTATCCCAGTTCCTAGGGGTTTAGATGCTAGGCACATGCCTCCATTCCTATCTCATTATGCTTTTGATTCTTTGGCTTAATGACTGGTGATGTTAAACTAATTGCCAAGACCAGTTAACCAATTTTAAGCTGCTTTTTAAGAAATGTTTATTCCAATAGGATGTCAATTTTTTAAATCAGGTGGTGCATTTTCTGTTTATTAACTGGTTCTGTTTATTAACATCAAGAAATGTATATATCCTGGGTATTAATGTTATTGACAGTAAAGTTTCCAAGTACTTGTACCATTTTGTGGGTTGTCTCTTTCTTGCTTACCTTGTACAACATTTTAATCATATGGCATAATGTTTTCTCATCATAAACAAAGCAAAGCAAAAACAACAAACAAATAATATAGCTGTTCCATCTTTCTGAACTACATGTTTTCCTAATTATCTATAATTATTTCCCATTTCAGGTCATACCTTTAAGTCTTAAATTTCTTTTTTTAATTAATTAATTTTTATAACTCATGATTAAAATAGAAGTGTGCTTTCATTGTTCTGCATGAATGTCTCCAATTTACTAAAACCAGTTACGTAGATTTGTTATGTAATAAATGTTTCTAGTTCTTAGCTTAAGCACAAACTCGGTGTGTGGAGTTAATTAGGATGTCAATGATATCCCATTGGATTTTATATATCCATTTTTATACCATAGACATCTTGATGGAAGTTATATTTCATATGAATCTGAAGATCACTTTGGGTAGTGTGGACATGCTAATTAATTAATGAGGGACTTCATTCTACTTTTATGTATTCTCCATGTTTTGCATTGATGGATAATTGTTTTCTATATAAATATTTAGTTAAATTTTAGGCTCTAATTTTACACATGCTATAGATTACATTGTTCTTTTGATTCTATTTTAAATAAATTGTCATAGATATACAGCAAAACTTCTTTCTTGTATACTGATTTTATATACTACAACTTTGCTAAACTACTTTATCAGTCTTTGTAATTTTCTTTTTAGATTTATTTATTTATTTTACTTTAAGTATATGAGTGTTTTACCTTCATATATATATATATATATATATATATATATATATATATATATACACACTGCACATATGCCTTGCATTGCAGAGTCCAGAAGAGGGCATTAAGATTCTTTAAATCTGAAATTAGAAATGGCTGTAAGCCACCATGTGGGTGCTAAGAATCAAACACAATTTAACCAGAAGATCAGCGAGTATTTTAACTGCTGAGCCACTTTCCATCCCCAATAGAATTTTTTAAATGTCATACGAAAATAGTGTCAGTTACAATTCTTTACAGATTTGAGTGTTCATTATTTTTTCTCTTGATAATTGCTCTAGATGAGGCTTCCAATACTATATTGAATGAAAAGCAAAAGTAGAATTATAGTAGTGTACTTTCAGACAAGGAGGAATGAATCCATGTCTTGTTCCAGAGTTGTGAAATCAAGAATATTTCCCTAATAAAATAGCAATAGTCAATGGCTTATTATATCTGAATTTTCTATGTTGAAGTACTTCTGATTTGTTCCAGATTTGTATACAGTCCATAATAGAAATTGATACTAAATTTTATAAGCATCTTTTTTCATCTATTGAAATGACTATATAGCTTTTTCTTGTATTGATTTGGTGTATGGTACTTAATAATTTCAATATTTTGCTGTCTGAAGTTAATGATATGATTCATATAACATAGGATTGGTTTCACTAGCCTTTTCTTGAAGGTTGTTTATCTAAGTGCATTAAAGTTGTTGCTCATCTCATTTTTTGGTGTGTGTGTGTGTGTGTGTGTGTGTGTGTGTGTTGTTTTAAACCTTATCAAGGCAATATTTATTTCATGCAATTTGGTTTCTCTGATATGGGTGCTGACAAATAAACTCTAGTTGTCTGCAAGAGCAGAAAGCACTCAACCACTAAGCCATCTCTCCAGTACCTTGTCAATTCTTAGTTTCTGTTAAATAGTATTGTTTCCACTCTATATTTCTGCTTTTTTATATTGCTTCCTTCACTGTTTAGTTTCTTGACTAGAGTTTTGAGTCTCTCTATTTTTAATTAAACTTTAATGTCCTTAAAAAGCTGCCTTGAATTATCTCAGCATTCTTCAAAAGTGTCTGCTATTTAGTTGCTGGATGTTATCAGATTACCAGGTGAGTGATAGATTCATGAAACCTCTTGACTCATTTTGGTATATGACATTCATGGGCACTGAAGGATTAAGTATTTATCCCAGCCTTCCACAGGTGGCTTTCTTTGTGTGTGCCATTTGCAAACATTTTCTCTGAGCCTACAATTATTTATAATCCAGTCTCTAGAGGGAGCCTTGTGTCTAGTTTTGCTCCAAGTATGCTGCTTTTTCTTATCACTACCCCAGCACTAGAGGGCAGGATAAGCCTAAATTTGGTTGAAATCTACTGGGAAAAAAAAAAGGAGGTTTGTTTGTATTTTTTCCCCCTAAGCTTCACTCTGGGGTTTGGCTGGCTAAAATGACTCATCTATAGTCACTGGTTGGTGATCAGCACTGCAAGACTCAGGGAACTTAGGGAAGAATCACCATGAATAGGCCAGTTCATGCTTTCATTTATGGCCACCAACACCAGAATTCTGTGCTATATTCCAAGATCAGCACAGCATCAGACCTAGACCAACCCCAGTTCTATTCTGAGCTACTCATGGCTGAGAAGTACCTGTGTTTGAGAAATGCTGCAAGTAACTGCATATGATGCTTGTTCATTTACAAGTCTGAAAGACTGGGGCCACATATCTCTGCTTAGGAAAGGGGTTGTTCCAGAGCCTCCATCTGTGAGCAGCAGCCTGGGATGGGGACGTGAATATTTCTATTCCTATCCTTCTCCACTATAGCTCTTTCCAAGGCAAAATCATGTGCTTACCAATCTACAGTCAAATGAGTCATACTAACTCACCTAAGATTCAAATATGACTGATGTGGACAATCTCCATTGTCTGGTACCCACAATGACCCAAAGATAAGTCATGCCTGTGTTTCAAAGAAGCAAGAATCTGCCCAATCATGGTTGGAGACGTGCATTCCAGGGCTGGCAAAGCAGTATATATAAACTTGAATCTGTCACTTCAGATTACAATTGCTCATTTGTTGCCAGGCTATGTCTGGAAGCTCCTGCTATGGTAGACATGTAGGTGTGAGATCTATGGTTTTGGGCTGAGTTGGGTCTTCCTGTGCTGAGCACTGAGGTCACAGGTCTGGTGCTGCATTTCGTGCTCCGTTCCACAACAGCTAGTTTCTCTTCCATCACTGCTTCCTAAATTTGAGCCAAGTTATTGGAAGTTTTAACTGCATGTTTTAGTTCCAGGTGCTTATCTCATGGCATTGGCCTGAGGATAGAGGCCCTGAACTGTTATCAACACATAGGTTCAGGAAATAGTCTTAGCATAGAGTGGGGAACCCTGATGGCTCCTTGGCCTTGAGAGGGAGGGAGGGGAGGTATGGGTGGAGGGGAGGGGAGGGAAGGGGGAGAAGGAGGGGAGAGAAAGGGGAGAAGGAGGGGAGGGAGGGGGGAGGAGGAGGGAAGGAGATGGAAATTTTTAAATATAAAAAAAAATAAACCATGAGAAAAAAAAATTTAAAAAAAAATAAAAAAAAAAGAGCACTAAACGAAAAAAAAAAAAAAAAAAAGAAAATAAAGGATACTTACTTTTGGATATCAAGGGTTAGGCCTGAACTTTGTTGGGTTTTCTCTCCTAAGTAGAAAGTGTCTGGCTCCATACTGGGCCACTTAGATTTGTGATTGTGGTGATGATAAGAACTTATACTTCTTGCATTTTTGATTCATGTTCCTTTTACTATATTAAAACCTGATACTATTATGCTTTATCTGACTACCTTAGCACTTGTAAAGGAATTTTGCTACATGAGTAACTCTTCGAACTAGAGCTTCTGTAGAGATGATCATATGGATTTTGTAGCCTCCGTATTTTCCCTCCTTTCTACTTGTAACAGTATAATTTTAAACATAAGAGGTGAATATGGCAAGTAGCATGAGTTAAAACATATTAAGCAACTAACAACATTCTGAATGAAAAAGGCAACCACAGAAACGCAGTAAAGAGAAAATGTTTATCTGAAAATTATGAGAAAATCTAAGAAGTGTGGAGAAGACTTTATTACATAAAGAAATGTGTTTTATTTCAACTCTTATTGCTTTCTCTCTCACCTGAAGTTGTAACAAGGTGGGAAGAAATAAATACTTGCGATATAAAAATGAAATATGCTAATTTTGTGCTAATTACACCCAAAGGGTTCAAAACATTCTTGAGGGTGACCAAGGAGATGTTGGGAGAAGAAAATAATGTGACACTCAGCAGAGTTGAAATCATTATTTAGACATGAAAGTTATTACTGATAATTTTTTTTTGAAAAGGCAAAAATTGCATCTAGTAGTACAGGCCTGTAATCCCAGCTACTTGGAAATTTGAGACAGGAAAATCACAAACTCAATAGTAAAACCATTGCTAAAAGTAAAAATGCAAAGAGCAGGGAAGGTACAAGTAGAGAACTTGCCTAATATTCATAAGGTCCTAGCTTCCATCCCCAGCACCTAAATAAAAAGAAAATAATAGAATTATGCAAAAACACAGATAATTTTAATCACAAATTATAATATAAAATTACAAGACATGTTTTATTTAAGAGTCATGGAATAGATGTGCAATTATATGTACAATCTATGCACACAAATATCACTAACATTCTCTTTCTAGTTATTTGAAATTTTAGGCAAAATATCAGTTATAATTAGACCACAGAAACTCGTTCAAGTAGGTTATTAGCCCCTACCTAGAATATGCAGGAAATTATAATATCTTAATTTAAAAAAGTACATGCTACAAAATGCACGCTGCAGCTGAGGCGGTAACACTGCTGGCAAAGTATTTGTTTGCCGTGCTCACTCTTTTTGATGTTAACTTGAGGAAACTGAAGTCATTTGGAAGAGGAAACCTCAGTTCAGAAAATTCCCCTACTATACTGGTCTCTGAGCAAGCCTATTATGCATTTTCTTGACTGAAGTTTTATGCAGTAGGGTTCAGCTCACTATGGATGTCATCATTCCATGGATGCTGTAAAAAGCAGACTTCACCTGTTGTCACTGCAACAAGCTGTGCTTCCAGGTTCCTACTCTGCCATCACCTTCTTCAGTGATAGACTTCCAGGCTTTAGAGTGAAGCAAACCCTTTCCTGATGGAGGAGGTTACTTTCATTGGTTAATAAAGAAACTGCCTTGGCCCTTTAATGGGACAGAAAATTAGGTAGGTGGAGTAGACAGAACGAAATTGTGGGTGAAAGAAAGCAGAGTCAGGCAGATGCTTCAGGCAGTCGCCATGCCTCTCCTCTCCAAGACAGACGCAGGTTAAGAAATCTCCTGGTAAGTGACCACCTCGTGGTGATACACAGATTACTAAATATGGGTTAAAACAAGAAAAATTAGTCAATAAAAGGCTAAAACTAATGGGCCAGGCAGTGTTTAAATAAATAAAGTTTCCGTGTAATTATTTCAGGTAAAGCTAGCTGGGTGGTGGAACGCAACCCACCGTCCCATATCTACACTTTCCCCCTAAGTTGTTTTTAGGGATTCTATTTTGTTACAGCCATGGAAAGTCTCATTAAGACACCATGCATGGGACCTCGGGTTTGATGCCTAGCAGCACAAAAACTGGATGTGGTGGTGCATGTCATGTCTGTAATCTCAATGCTCAAGAGGAGACAAGATGGTCAGAAGCCCATTCTTTATACATGAATACTTGGGACCAATCTGAGATATATAAGAACCTGTCTAAGGGAAAAAAAATGGCTACAAATGGGTTACCAAATACTGAAACTTAAGGTTTGCATCAATCTTCTGTTTTTTTTTTTTTTCATAAAAATTCAGATAGTATTTGGAGATTTAGGAAATAAATATCAACTGGTATATTGCTATCAAACAAATTGTTCAAACTCTCTTCTCAATTACGATCTGCACCACCCCATTTGAGACAAAGGCATGAGTTACATTGCTGAATTGTGGCCTGATTAGCACTTTAGATTGTACCTGCTGAAACTAGTGATAAGGTGGTCTGTCTCAGTCCTGAAATGATGATCTGATAGGTTCTAAGAAACATGTATTGTTAATAGGTATAGCAGCAGTTTTAAAAGATAATAAAATTCTAGTATCCTTGATAATGTAAAAAAATATGTGAAAAGATTGACTATGATATAAAACTATAAGTATGGGTTGACTGTCATTACCCATTCAGGTTGGGGTAAATAGCAGACATTTGTTTTCTCAAAGCTCTGGATACTGGAAGTCCAGAAACAAAGGTTTCATCAGGATAGGTTTCTGTTGACACTTGTGGGTGGCAGCTTTCCTGTATTATCACATCTCACAACACATTTTCTATTTCTTTGTGTGCACTTTGGGGCAGGGATATGCTCTCTGTCTGATGATTCTTCACCCTTCTAAAAGGGTTAGGGCACCACACTTATGGCCTCATTTACTTACCTTATCAAATACCTCAGCTACAAATATAGTCATATTGAGGAAAACTAAACATGAATTTTTGGGGAGTATTATTTACCTTTTAACAGAAGTGATCCATGTAATATAGAACATGTTTCTGATAGAATAGGAAGCAATATTAACACTACATGCACAATTACACACAAAGTTATAAAGGGAAATGATGATGTCATCATAATCTCTTAAGTCAATCATCCATATTATCCAATTAAGATGAAAGAATGGTAAAGATACTATATATCCAAGTGTAGCCTATCCTAGGTTTAATTTACACCACTTCCTCTTCAACTATAATTAGTTTAAGCATTTCTTATATTACAGTATACATAGGAGAAAGAGAGAACACTAATATCATGATAATAAGAAAAAAGAATGATTATTTGTTTAACAAAACCTGTTGTGTTAGCTAGGCAATGGTGGTAAATGCCTTTAATTCCAGCACTTGGCTGGCAGAGGTAGGAGGATCTCTGGAGTTCGAGGCCAGTCTGGTCTACTAGTGAGTTCCAGCACAGTCAAGGTACCCAAAAAAATCCTGTCTCCAAAAACTAAAACTAAACAAAAAATACAAGAACAAAAAACTGTTTTAACTGTTATGTTAATTTATACTTCTACATGACCACAATATATCCCTCATCAAAATACCTTTTTATAATTAAGTACTATTTATAACTGACAGAAATTAGTATCTTAATTCTCTTAGTTGTAAATGAGTGAATATTTTTTTTCTCATGGTTTATTTTTTTATATTTAAAAATTTCCATCTCCTTCCCTCCTCCTCCCCCCTCCCTCCCCTCCTCCTCCCCCTTCCCTCCTTTCCTTCTCCCCCTTCCCTCCCCTCCCCTCCACCCATACCTCCCCTCCCTCCCTCTCAAGGCCAAGGAGCCATCAGGGTTCCCTACTCTATGCTAAGACCAAGGTCCTCCCAACTCCCCCCAGGTCCAGGAAGGTGATCGACCCAGCTGAGAAGGCTCCTACAGAGCCCGTCCATGCAGAAGAATCAGAGCCCAGCGCCATTGTCCTTTGCTTCTCAGTCAGCCCCCGCTGTTGGCCACATTCAGAGAGACGGGTTTGGTTGCATGATCCATCAGTCCCATTCCAACTGGAGTTGGTGATCTCCCATTAGTTCTGTCCCACCGTCTCCATGAGTGAACGCACCCCTCACGTTCCTGACTTTCTCCCTCATGTTCTCTCTCCTTCTGCTCCTCATCAGGACCTTGGGAGCTCAGTCCAGTGCTCCAATGTGAGGCTCAGTCATTTTCCCCATCTATCGCCAGATGGAGGTTCCCTCACGGTCCTGACTTTCTTTCTCATGTTCTCTCTCCTTCTGCTCCTCATCAGGACCTTGGGAGCTATGAGTGAATATTTTTATGTGTTTATTTCATTCATCGTTTCTATTTGTATTTTTATAACATATTTGTTTCTATCTATTTTCTTCATGGTATGTGTAACTCATTGAAGCAAATTGCTTGGAAATTAAGGAGAGTTGTGAATTTCTTTTATTCACATCATATTTTTTTCCTGATTCTGTTTAGCACCCCTTAAATAATCATAGAAAACACCCGTCATTGCCTTTATCAGTCTCTGTTCACATTTGTAGTCAAATTACTGATCCATCTGGAAGGTACCTCACTATAAAAAGACAATGTTTTGCTTTCCAGGTTAGCCTGTTGTGAGCACTGTAAATTCCCATCATTTTTTTCTTACCACACATCTCATCACATTCTTGTTTTATGTACATTTTTTAAAACTTGACAATTCTAGGCCTTCCAAATGTTCAGTATTATTCCACAAAACAAACATTTATTTTCTATACAACAAATATTTTCTTTAAAAAACAAAAACAATGAAACAGTGTAAAATAATTTCTTTTTTCTTCTTTTCTTTTTCTTTTTATTTAAAGTAGTTTTTTCTTCACATCATATATCTGTTCCTCTCAACATCCTCTTTCTTTTGACTCCCCTCACTTTCTGTCTTAGAAAAGAAACAGAATTTTAAGGAATAATAATAAAATATGATATAAAAAGATAAAACAAAAACTAACATGTCAAAAAGGAAGTAAACTAACAGAAGGAAAAAGGCCCAAGAAAAGGCACAAGAAGACGATAAAGATGCAGAGACCCATTTATTCACATACTCCAGATTCAAATAAAACAGTAAAATAGAAGCTATAATAAACACACAAAGAATTTTTAGGGCAAAGAGAGAGAAAAAAATTAAATGCTGAAATAAGATTAAAAGCCCTTACATTATTATTATGAAACAAAGTGTTGAAAGCAATGGAAGTATACAGCAGGTAATAGCTAGTCTTCAATTGTCAAGGCACCAGAGGAATGATTCTCTGATCCAGATGCATCCCATCCACACACGGACTGTGGGACCACTGAGTCTGGAAACTGATCTTTCTGTCTGTAATTTCACATGTGCAAAAGCAGCTATGGTGTCATCCCTATACCTGTACTGAAGTGTGTAATATCATATGATGTGCATATATAACCTCATGATTGCATCTCAATCTTATGGGCACATTTATCCATTGGTGGTTAGGAAGATGACTTCTCATTAACCTGTATAATTTTGATATATAGATAATATACTAGGATGTGTTTCATAACTAGAGCTATTTGCCCACAAGAAATGCAAGATATTTTATTTTTTAAGTTTTATTTATTTATTATATATACAGTGTTCTGTCTGCATGTATTCCTGCATGCCAGAAGAGGACACCAGGTCTCTTTATAGATGGTTGGGAGTCACCATGCAGTTGCTGGGAATTGAACTCAGGACCTGTGGAAGAGCAGCCAGTGCTCTTAACCTCTGAACCATCTCTCCAGCCCCTGCAATACATTTTAAAGCCTGCTTTATCTACTTTACTCAGACTACAGACAAGTAGCTCATTTTCAACTCAGAACAAGTTCAAACTAGACCAAATTTTCCTGTAAAGAAATCATAAACTCAAATATTGATAATACAAGGTTAGGGTTGCAAAAGTTTAACCAAGGTTACTAACACAAAGAAACAAAAAAAAATGAGACAAGTTCTTTGCTTTCCAAGTCCAGCTGATGATATCTGACTCTCTGGGCAGATCTCTCTTCAGCTGGTCTCACCCACATATTGTTCCCCCAGGCTCTGGTGACAGTTTTACTCCTGGAACCTTGAGGCCTTACATCGCCATGGTAAATGGCTTGACTCCTTAATGTTTATCCAAGGAATGTGCTATTACCAATGAGATGTAACTTTTGTAATATTTTCTTTTTGCCTTGAGCCTCCTGAAAAAAAATACATTTAAGCTAAGTGAATGGAGAGGCAAGAAAGAATTGGAACTAGAAGGAATTGGAACAGAAAATCAGAACAAAGGAGAACAAGAAGCTATAGTGGTAGAATTAGAGCTAGCAGAAGAATAAAAAAACATAACCCAAGCAATACAAGTATGAATTTATTCCATAATCCTTCAGATAGAAAACTTTTAAGCTCAGTTTTGCTTTGCTGTAGATTTTTCTAAAATGCGGGTGTGGCCTCAATGACCTGGACTCCCAGGCTACCTTTAAAAAATGATGCTATTGAGTTCATTTTATGTTGGCCATATACTGCTGGGCATGCAGCCTACTCTTAAAAGTAGTTTGCTTTCCCAATGAGACTTCTTTGGAGAAAACTCGATTTTAATTTGCAAGTGGTTATCAATTGGAGATAACTACCGGGTTAGATTTAGCTCTAGGACCCCATTTAGCCAAAGGCATGTAAGCCTCACGCATGCTGCCTCATTCATTCTCTGTGGGTTCATATGTTCCATAGGTCATATTGTATTTGGAAAACCTTATTTTCTCAGTGTCCTCCATTCCCCCTTGTTCCTATATATTCTCTGGTTCCTCTTCTATAGGGCTCCCAGAGCTCGGAG
The DNA here is from genome assembly GCF_903992535.2 of Arvicola amphibius. Classification (NCBI taxonomy): domain Eukaryota; kingdom Metazoa; phylum Chordata; class Mammalia; order Rodentia; family Cricetidae; genus Arvicola; species Arvicola amphibius. The sequence goes on from NC_052055.2 coordinate 88,002,297, forward strand.
AGGTGAATTTGATGGAGAGTAAAGGGCACATGCTAGCTTAGACTTTTCTCTTCTTTAAGATAATTGTGGGCTCTTTGACATAATTCTCAGTCCATACTGCTTCATTTTGTTACACACGGGAAAGTTCCGAATCACCATCAACTGTAAGGGTGCCCAAAGTGTGTGTCTTGTTACTTCTCAAAGAAGACAGGTGCAAAGTAGGGCACAAACAACATACAAAACAAGAAAAGGCAGAAGAGATACCATATCTTGTCTAAGCACTGAGTTTAGAGAAACCTAATTAGAATTCATTTTTATACTATCATTTATTATGTACTTTTATACATATCTGTAGTAATAATGCAAGTCAAATGTGAAATGGACTAAGTTTGAAAAACAGAATTTTGTGATTATTCTTATTGTTATGAAGAAATAAAAGAAAAATGTTTCAAATAATGTTTTTATTTCCCTTGTGGAACATAATGATTTGCTAATGCATAGTGAAATAGCTATGCAAATGTAGACACATCTTATTAAATTTTATGCTTTCTTCAGTTTATTTCAAATAGCCTGCTTTTGCTATCATGGTAGATTTATTGTCAATATTTTGTAACTAAAATTTAGAACAATATGTCAAAACTATTAGAAGTCTTTTTATAGATAATTTTGTATTATGAATAATACAACAGGATTTATATTACCAGTTATAAAATTTTCAATTCTCCAGTGTGAATTTAGATAAAATGAGGAGAAAAGTCAGGATATATGAGAAATTATATTCTTCTTGATTTAATGTCTTTAGAATATTTCCCTAAAGTTGACACATTATCACTCAGATGTCAGATTTAGCTTTTATGTGAAGGTTTTTTTTTTATATAGGTAACATATCTTTACAGTTATTAATTTACTAGTATTTTCATTAAATAAAACATTTAATCACCAAGGGTATTCAAAAGTGTGTTTAAGATGATTTGCAAAGTTAGTAAAGATCAACAGGATTTTATCAATGGAAATATTTTAACTTCTTAAGTATGTTTATATTTTGAAATAACTTTTGGCTCACAGAAAAATTTCAGATATTAACATAATGTCCACTTTGCACACACCAAATATTCCTGATTGCAGAACATGAAGAATCTAAGTGTCATCATTTGATTTTTTGTTAATTTTTCAATGGTAAAGTTGTTATGTGCCCCTTTCCAAACTGTACACATTGGATGAGTCATTATATTTAGATTATATGATTAATTTATAACATTGCTATAAGATATAGAACAGTATAGCAATCCAGGTGCCCCTCAAAACAAAAATAGAACTTTCATGCAAACCTATGTGTGTTATTATATTTTTATATTTAATCTATTATAGACAAAAGCTGCAAGGTACTAGCTAATGTGGAATCTAGTAAATTGGATCAAGGAACCAGCAGATCCTGGAAGATCTCAGAAAGGAGTTTACCATGCACTTGTGAGGTGTAAGTTATCCTTATATGAGAATGTCCTCTATTGCTTTTAAAGACTTTAAATGACATATAGGGTTCATTTACATCATTGAAGATGAGTTTTACTTAAAGTCAGTAGGTTTGGGTGAAAGAGATAGTCCATCCATTGAAGAGTGGACTCACCTTTAAATATCCTTACAGAGGCTGGAGAGATCAAGCAGCATTCAAGCGTACTTGCTTCTCTTGCAGAGGACTGAGTTTCAGCTCTTAGCAATTATATCAGGTGGCTCATAGCTGTCCAGAACTCTACTTGTAAGGGATCTAATTGCCTCTTTTGGTATCTTCATGCTCCTGAAAGCCTGTAGTGCATGTGTGTGTGTGTGTGTGTGTGTGTGTGTGTGTGTGTGTGTGTGTGTGTGTGTATACACACACACATACAAGCATACATTCATGCACATACATACATACACATATATGTAAAATAAATACCATCTCATCAACAACACTAAGATTGGTGTTTAGCAGTATATTAAAGTGTTCTAAACTAACCAGACAGACACATTAATGAACTACAAGAGCTGTGAATTAAATTTGTTCTGATACAACAAGCCCTGCTGTTAAGCTTAGTTTTTGTGTTTTCTAAATAATCTTAAATTTGTTTCTTGGCATTTTTTTTTAACTAAAAAACAGAGTAACAAAATGCAATGTGAGTACATTGGCAGACTAACTGTAATTTTCTTAAAAAGGGAAAAATAAAAAAAATGAAAACAGGTATTTAAAAAGCATAAAACACTAGTTGTTTGAGCCCCATTTATAACTAAGGAAACAAGATATTAATTTCTGTCAGTTACGGATTCATGATTTTGAAAAGGAAATTTATACACAGGTTTAGTCTAAATTTCCCGACCTAGAGTTTGATGCAGAAGCTTGTGGATAATTTATTTGGAAATGTAAGCCTAGGATACAATAGGGAAAGGCAAGCACATGGTGAAAATTGGGTGAGAATAGAAATGTGTCTTTTGAAATGGCTAGTGCTATGTGCAAAGATGCTTCTTTTTAGAAGCATCAGATAAAATAAGCTTAAGGTTGTTTCTCTTTCCCAGAAAAATAAATTATTGTGAAATTGACTTCTTTCTTGTGAGAACTGACAATTAAATAAGAATGTGATCTTTGGTTTCTAGGAGTCATAAGAATGTATGATAACATGAGTAGTCTGTAGGATTGTGGAGGATGTTGAACTTAGCTTCAGGTTGTGGGATAGAGGAGGATGCTGGTCTTACCTGCAGGTGGTAGAATAGTGGAAGATGCTGGACTTAGTTTCAGGTTGTGAGATAGAAAAGGATGCTGGTCTTAGCTGTAGGTTGTAGGACAGAAGGACACACTGGACTTAGCTGCAGGTTGTATGAGAGAGAAGGATGCTAGTCTTAACTGCAGGTTGTGGGATAGTGGAAGATGCCAGTCTTAGCTGCAAGTTGTAGGATAGTGGATGATGCTGGACTTAGCTGCAGCCTGTAGGATAGTGGAGGATACTAGTCTTGACTGCAGGATGTAGGATAGAGGAGGAGGATGGGTTTTCTCAAGAGACTAGTCAAGGCTAGAGAGTCACATGTAGGTTGGATGCAGCTTGAGATATATGAAGACAGACATAACAGAGGTCAAAACATGTGGCTAAGTTGTATGATCCTGTCCAATAATGTTGTGACGGATGAGTCCTGGCCTTCAGCTGCTCTTTCCTGTCTAGAGCCTTCTAATTGAAGTTACTAAAAGCTGTGCTTTACCTAGAGGATCAGAGGATAGGATTTTCACCTGTTGGCCATTGACTGCAGTGTATTTAAGCCTCTGTGGTGCTATTAAAGATGGGCTTTTGGTACAGTGATTGAAGGTCCGTCTGTTGGTCTGTCTCTGCATGTGTTTCCTCAACCTCTAGCCCCTTGCCCGAGGCTTGCAAACTGGGTTCTAGTGCATAGAGCGCAAACAGAGGCCTCAGTGCACGGCACAATAATATCAACGCCTATCTTTATCTAGTTCATTGTTAGAAAATGCAAAGCTCTATATTTTCTTTAATATACATAAGCAAATGCACTAACTTCCTTACTTACTGGGGCAGTTCATAAAGCTAGCACTTCCAAAATAACATATTTTTTCAAATGTAGAAAAAAATGAACATTGGAAGATTTGTTAATGTGTAATATGGCTTTCTGACTGGGGATCCCGACATCCTGCTGTGTTTCATCTGATAACTATTCATTACTGAGTTTGAAAAAATAGCTTTTATTCTATTCCATTTAAACCACTGATGCACCTTACTGCAGTGTTCTAGTAACAGAATTAATCTGACTACTGCACATTTGCTCTTAGCATTTGGATAACTTCCAGATCTTATTCAGTAAGCAGCACCCCTCTTCTTGATACAAAGGGTAGTAATTTTATATTTTTTCTGTTCTCTTTTTTGCTGACTCCATGGTATACTTAGTTACAGCATTTCAAGATTGTAAAATTTCATAACCATTTGCTTTAAAATTAACTCCTCTTTCTTGGTTTGGAGTTTTGAGGATGAATCTTTAATTGCAAATACATCCTTTCCTTTTAATTTAAGAAGTTTGGAATTTCAACACTAAATAGTTTTAACATACAACACTAAAATTTAAGTAATACTGTAACACAATAATTGTACTTGAGGATTAGCAATATGAGCACCAAGTGACATCTAAACATCACAGCAAGTTTGAACCAAGGGTTCTCTCCATTTGATCATCTCTGCTCAATTGGTAGCTTTCCCACTTTAGTATGTTTTTAATTATGCTGCAAATGTAAGCAGAGACTATAGTTTCATTTTCCAGCCACTCAGAGTCTAATAATTACACAAAAGCTATATTAATTATAACACTGCTTGACCAATGGCTTAGGTATATTCCTAGCTAGTCCTTATATCTTAAATTAATCCATTTTTATTAATCTGCATATTGACATAGGGATGTGGTTTACCAGAAAGATTCTGGTGTCTTTTTCCTTTGGCAGCTACATGGCATCTCCCTGACTCCACCTTCTGTCTGTATTTACTTCAGTTTTTCCACCGAACTCTCTTCTGCCCTACCATAGGCAGAAGCAGCTTCTTTATTAACCAATAGTAATAAAATATATTCATAGCATACAGAGAGGAATCCCAGATAATCTTCCATTTTCTGTCTAAATAAAAGGAAAGTTTTAACTTTAACACAGTAAAATTACATATTCAAAACTGTTATTAAGCAAGATTATAGTTACAATATTTAGTCCATTTACATTTGGAAAATACTCTATCATATAGTCTATCTCTTGAGTCTAAAATCTTATATATTTATCTATTATAATAACTTAGGAAAACTATAGCTATCTGTCTTCAACTCCATCAAAGAACCTAGAAGTATATAATATTTTCTGAGTAAAGAGGAAGTTCATTGTAAGCAACTTCCAAAAATCTAGAAATGACAGAGACATCTTGCTGCCTGGACAGTCTCACAAAGTTCTTCTGTAATGTTGGGGCATTCAGTTTTAGCCTACAGGCCCATAGTATCTGGCAGATATTTCTGTGGAACAGGAAATTTGAAAGACTGATTTACTTATATTGGTAGTTTGTCAGTCACTTGCTTCTGTGGGCTATATAATGTCTGGTACTTTCCTATGTGAAGCAGAAACCTGAAAAACCATCCTGTCTTTTCGAAAGTTCAGCAGTCAGTTTTCTGTGGATCCCACATTTCCAGTTCATAAAGCATACCAACAAGTAGTACAGGCAAGAGCAGTTTCTTGCAAAAAAAGATATCGTTGTCACATTGAAAGCAAATTCCATAATGAGTTTCTTTGATGCCCATCAGCCTCTCCAAATTAATTGGTGCTACCAGAAGTTGAAATGTCTCACTGTCAAGAAAAGTCTAAGTTCTTAAAGCATTTTAAATGCCATATTCTGTAAGTCTTTGAAGTGTTGAAATTATCTAACTAACTGAAATATGACTCTATATTTCTGGAAAACCTTATTAACATAATTAAAAGCTTGATTATTATAGATGACTATTAATCTGTATTTCTTAACTATACAGTACACTTTTAAATCAGTTTCACAAACATAATACCTTAAACAAGAACAAAATTACATATACCCAGTGCAACAAAATCCTTAAATTTGTATCAATAGATCAAGATCCATAACAATGCAACATATTCATCTCTATATTACATGCCCCCTTTTAGAAAGATTGACTGAGACCATTAACCATATATAGTCAACCCCCCTTAAACAAAAACAAACATTTATAAACTATTAGGGAATTTGGGTGTTCCTTTTTTCAAACTGCTTCCTGCTGTTTGTTCAGTGAAGTATTTTTAGGGTTCACAAATACCCTTTTAGGGGGTCTTGTTCCATAAAACCACATGAGTCTCAAAAGAATCCACAGGTTCTCATCTTCTGTGGAAATAAAAGCAAAATCTCTTTTCCAAAGTAACATACCCTTAGACTCAAATTTTGAAGTCAAGATTCCATATATATATATATATATATATATATATATATATATATATATATATATATATGTTTAGCTTAGCAGCCAGAACAATGAAATGTCACTCTGTACTTAGCTCATTTACAGTCAAAAATTCAAACAAAACACAATAATAATATACATAATCAGACTCTGTGTATTTTCCATCTTTACATGTCTTTGTTCTCTTACTATTTAATATTTATTATCTCTACTCCTTTAATCTATTCATCTCTGCAACATTTTATATTACTTTTACTGTATTTTTGAAGACTTTTTTCCTTTTTTAAACTATTTACTTCTTTTTTTAACTGTCTATATTTTTTTCTTTCTCATCCACCAAACCTACGTACATTTTTAAACATACTGAGTCTCCTATAATGGTCTTTTATGTCAGAATCTGTCCTATGGTGTATCTGAAATCCTTTTTTGACAAGTAACATTTTAAAATGGTAAGAAGTATGATTGAGGCAGCCCTGGATGCTGGCTCTGCCTCTCTTGGTCTTTCAGTATGACAGAGGTATGTTTACTGCCTCTGTGAGCCACGCTTACTGTCCTAACTCTAGGGACAGAGTACGTCTATGTTGCCATTCAGTAGCTTGTAGCACTCTGCTCACAAATTCTATTTAAGTGCTCCACAGCTGGACCTCCCAAAGAGCCAGAACTGCTGCTACTGCTGCCAGTGTGAACCAGAAAGCTATTTCTTAAAGGAGCTGAGCCTCTGCTTACAGCCAGCAAACAGAGCCTTTCTGCTTTTGCAGAGGACCCAGATTTGATTCTAAGTACTGGTTCGGCAGCTCAAAACTGCCTGTAACTCCAGCTTCAGGATATTTGATGCCATTTTCTGGCCTCCTTATGCTCCTACCTGCAGCACACTGTAAACTTAAATCCAAAGTGTCAAACACACACATAAACACACATACACACGCTCATAAGGACAAAACATAAATAACATGATTATTTTAAGGAGGGTTGAAATATCCAACTATACTTTTGGAAATGTATATTTCCTTTTAGTTTTGTTACTGTTCATTCTGAACATTGCAAAGCATTGTTCTTTAATGTTTAGCTAAAACTGTTAAGCATTTTTTTTTAAAAAAAAGCTTTCTATACTCCAGAACATACAGCATTTTTATTTTGGCAAGACTAACCCACAGTATTGAAGAATCTCTTAGGTGAAACTTATTCAGCATCCATCATTTTATGTCTTTGATTACATCATAGAATAATAAAATAATAATGAATTCAGATTATAAAAATGTGGTGACTACTTGGTTTACAGAAAAGGGAAATGAGAAAAGTCACTGCTCACCAGTAACCTAACATATACATAGCCCAATACTTAAGATACTATTATTTAAGCTCCTTAAGTATTTGTAGGTTCAAAGGGAACAAAGTTTTGAATATTTCCTTATCCTACAGATTGAAGACCCATGTATGTAATTCCTCTCATTCACACTGGGAATAGTGTTGACAGGCAGAAGGAAGCTGAGGTAAAGTACAGTGTGGAAGGAGTTGCTTCCTCTTTGCTTCAGGTAATTCTAAAATGTTCAAAAATCCTGGTAGTTATGACAGTGGAATAGAACACATGTATTTGACAGTGCTAATCATATACATCAATAGGCATGCATATATATAGTATGAGACCTCACTTCGGCCTTTTTAATCAAGTTTCCAATGTTAAAACTAAGTTAACTTTTCTGTATACTAGTGTTCAAACCTTCAGTGAACTAGGCTAGGGAATTGTAATTCTTTGCAATTGCAGGGTCTAAAGATTTAAGAAATGGGCTCAAAGCCTACCAGAAGTTATTTTATTCTATTGAGAAACACCTTTCTCATGTTCTTATCTAGAAGGGAGTCTCAGTCAGTCCTTTTAATTTGTATATTTTACCAGTAGAATAAGACATTGGCAAACTTACTTTGTGCCTTTCTTATTTGTAGGTATTATGATAGAATCTTGATATATATAGGCTCAGCTGATCTCAAATTCACATTCTTCCTGTGTCATCCTCCCAAGTAGTGGTATTATAGCCTTTCTCTATCATGCTTTTCTCTTTGTTCTTGTTATGAAGCAGGCATGTATAGATTGCTGAAGAATAAAATAATAAGTCAATCCCATATTAGACTGAGAGTAGAAAGAAAACTGTCCATGCTTGAGATTCTTGCTTTGAGATAGCCAGTAAGAGCACGGTAAATCAAGGGCTGTAACTTTTCCACAGGGCAGAGGTCACAGAAAAGACAGAAGGGTAAAGTGTACCTAAAATAAGAGAAAGAATATGGGCAGCTACAGTATGATAGTCTAAATCTTCGTTAGCCTTCAGAGGTGTAGTTAGAAGAAGATTCCCTTATTTTTAATGTGTTAAGAGGCTGAAGGTCATAAGACTACAGCTCATAAGATTAACTGAAACTCCTGATGTAACATTTGCTTCTGTAAAAGGTACTCTATAGAAATCATTTTCATATATTTAGATAAACTCTTAACGTTGACTACCACTTCAAATTTTTCCTAATCACTTTTAATCTATAATTACATTTCATACCTGGCTATGGAAGCAATTCTTCTTGTGGTTCCAAACTCAAAACATGTTTTCTCTAAAATTAATACTAGTTTTGGGAACAGTTAGGGAGTGTTTGTATGCGTGTGATATAAAATGATAAAAGTAAAGAGAGTTGGACATAGAAAGACAGAATAGCAAAGACAGGAGAAAGGTTAAGCAACCAGACAATGATCAGAAAAGGGACAATCATTCTTCTCAGCCTTTAGCTTCAGCATGCAATGACAGACGGTGGCTCAGATATCAAGTACTTGCTCCATCTGCTAGTGATTGAAACTTGCCTTTTCTTAAGTTAACATGTTGATTACTTACATTTGTAGAAGCATAAGGGTAAGATTCTAATACCACCAGTTATGGAGAATCTAGGAAGTAGACAATTGTGCTGAGGAGTGTAAGGACATAGCTAGATGTTAGCCATCTGCAGGAAACAAAGATGACCTTCAAGGGTCATAAAAATGGAGAACTGAAAAAAAGCTGCAGAGAAACCCTGTCTCGAAAAACCAAAAAAAAAAAAAAAAAAGAAAAAAGAAAAAAAATGGAGAACTGATCATATTCTTACCCCCAAACTATGAGAAACTGAATTGCTTTAGTTTATTTTCCACAGTTTGTGGTGTTTCGGTTACCCTAAAATGACAATCCATTGTCAGAGGAAAGAAGCCTGGGTTTTTACAGTGAAGAAACCCTTATAACAAACAGGTCTGTAGTAGGATAGCCAGGAAGGGACAGTGATGGAGAGTTGCATCTTGAAAGCCGTTGAACAGATTAAGAAGTGAGGGTATCTATATGAAGATTAATTTAGGAGTCTTTTCTTCTTGTGCATTGGGGAATTAATATTTAGAGTAGTGCTGAAATTTCTGTGACTCTTGTTATAGTAAAATTAATGTAGTAATTCTGTCCCTTAGGTAATATGTGATGGACCTTTTTGTTGGTGTTTGCTGATACAAAAAAAGGTGTGAAGATAAAGACAATCTGCAAGCTTTGCTCCAGGGAGAAAAATGCAGTCTTTGAAGGATAAACAGAAAGGGTAGAAATGTGATACAGTAATTCTGTCCTCGTGTCAAGCTTGGGGTCTTGGGCTTGATGTCATATGGCAAAAAATAAATAGATAAATAAGGAACCAAGGAAAAAAGAGAAAAGAAGAGATAAAGAGAAACACAAAGATAGGGACAGAGAATTTATGGTCCTGATAATCTAAAGAGATGAGTCTGGAGAAAAAGAAAGTTAGGTAACTTCCATTCTTAACTCCTAAACAAGAACATTGGAATCCAAGTACAGGCAGAGTAAACTTTTCTGCTTTCACAAATTTTGAACTGATTATTAGTCATAATAAGAGAAACAAGGCATCCAAAGGCAAATTAGATACCTTTCCATTGGGGTTAGCACTAAGGAAGTTCAGACCCTGGTGCGGTGGTGACATGAACATGAGAATGTTTTATTTTTAAGATTTAGTTTACTTATGTGTCTGTGTCTGTGTCTGTCTGTGTCTGTGTCTGTGTGTGTGTGTTAAACACACACAGATAAACACTAGGGGTGGTGTAGGTGGGTGCTGCAATGTGCATTAAACTCTCAAAAGCACATTAGCCCAACTAGTCCAAAAGAGGTCATTAGATTGCCTTGAACTGAAGTTATAAGTAGTTTTGAGCAATCTGATAACTTCTGGGAACAGGACTCTGGTTCTCTGTAAAAACAATAGACGGTCTGAAGCTTTGAACCATCTGTCTAGTTCCACGAATGTATTGTTCTTAAAGATCATTTGTTACACTTCCAGAAAAATAAGTCATAATGCCACATCAACTTACAATCTCATCCCATTTGCCAGGGATGTCTAAGGAGGGATTAGTTTGGTAAAAGAGTACTGAGAGGGACAATGGGAATTTGGGGGCATTTTGGTGGTGAAATAGAGACTTAATGCAATGGCAACTCCCATTAATCCACGAGTGTGGTCCTATCATACACTTCTAGTAATGGGGGATACAGAGACTAAACCAGTCATGTTCTGTAAACAGGCAAGTCCTCCAGTGTAAGGATTGGGACACCATTCCAACCACAAACCTTCTACCTACAATTTGTCCTGCCTGCAAGTTGTATTGGGTTAAAGGTGGCACAGGACTTGTGGGAGTGGCTAACCAGCGACTGGTACAGCTTGAGACTTATGCCACAAGAGTGACCTCAAACTGCAGGGAAAAAAGACTGGATGCCCCAAAAACCTAGTTTAGAAGCAACCACCACCAACAAAAATTGAGTCAATGAAATGATTCCTAATGATAGTCTGCTATATCAGTAAACCAGAGATTAATGTAATCGTCATCAGAGAGAATTCATCCAGAAACTTTGGGGAGCAGATGCAGAGACCCATAGCCAAACATTAGGCAGAACTTGGGGAATCCTGCATAAAAAGGAGACAAGGAAGAAGGATTATAGGAGCCAGAGGCTTCAAGAACATGACAAGAAAACAATCCACAGAATCAAGTAACAAGGATTTATTGAGGCTCACTGAGACTGAACAGGTAATCAAGGAGCCTGTATGGGTGTGACCTAGGTCTTCTGCATTTATGTTATTGCTATGTAGCATTGTGTTCTTTCGAACTCCTAACAGTAGGAGCAGGGGCTGCCTCTGACTCCTTTGCTTTCTTTTGTGACCCTTTTTGTCCTACAGGGTTGCTTTGTCCATCATTAATGTAAGGGGATGTGCCTAGTCATAATATAGCTTAATAAGCCATGTTTGACTTTTTAAGAATATAAGAATAAATAAATAAATAAGATAGCTCAGTATGTAGGCTCTCTTTTTATCAATATGTACTGTGCATCATTGTAAGAGTAGAAATAAGTCTTCTAATCCAAACATTTGTGGATAAAATGTCTCTGCTCACTTGGTATTCAGCATGTATTGAAAACAGTGGTAGCATAAACTGGTGAATGACACATACAACCTTATATCTGAAGTCCTGAAACTCTGATAACTTTGGCTATATACTGTATAGTTTTACAACATTTTAACAAATCAAGATTTTATATATACATATATATGTACCTACATATACATACATACATACATAAGTGTTTGATTTGTATATGTACATGTATGTGCAATATGTGTATACATACATGTACATATATTAACACTAAGGAAATAAAGAAGTTATAGCTCAGTACAACACTGGTACTGTTTCTATTATAGCAGAGCTGTTCTCTGTTGTAGGCTACCAAGAACAGGAAGACGGAGGACCACCTCTGTCACAGGACTAGAAGTACCCAGTTTCACAATGACATGAATTTTCTGTTTTTTTGTTAATTTAGAATGAATTACAACAATGTAATCTAAGGAATAGTGTCCTAATGTACCATGAGGTCATCACATGTGCTTTTAGAAATTTGCAAAAGCAATAAAATTGCCTAAGGAAATGTATCTTCATATAATTGTAACAGAATCCCAATAAGCAAATCCAGTGTTGGTATTGGCTTACTGTGTGTAACTTGAAGAGACTTACTGAATAGGCCAAGGTCAATGGGAATTGAGAAATGGAATCATATTTCCTAAGTCATTAGTTAAAGGAACCTGTGAGTTTTAAATTTTGTTCCTTTTTCTTAATTTAATAGTGTTAAAATCTCCAGCACTTATTCACAAACTTCATTAATAGTTTGCTTATAAACAGTATGTAGATATTAATATACAGGTGCTATGTTTCTTCCTTAAATATTATTAAAATAGTTAAACCATTTTTATAATTGCATGCTCATACCTTTCTTCTATATTAACTTTTTTCTTTGCCCTCTAGTATTACAACAAACAAAATATGAATTTATTATTTCCTGTATCAGTGCACATTACAAACTAGAGATGTATTTTAACATTATCTTTTGTATAGGCCAAATATCTATTTTAAGATCATGATTATAATAGAAATATTTACCAAATTATGTGCATGTTAGGTAGTCATTTCTAATTGTCATCCTTGTTTTTGCTATACTTTTAGTCTTAACTCTGAAAGCAACTGTTGTTACATAACGGCCATTGGGGGAAAAAAAGTAGTTCACTGAGTTGAAGAGCATGACTTGTCACATTCCAGAGGTGAGAGGTGTAGGTTTAGATTGTTAAACATTATAGCACTCCACATAATAGTAAGAGCAGAAACGGTATTAGTGACTGCCATCACTAATGAACGGCAACGGACAGCTACATAACTGTGGAAATCTTTCTTTTAAGTCATAATTTATAGATCATATTGATAATGGTGAAATTCTACTGCAAAGTACCTTTCATTTCGTTTTCATTAAGTATTATTTACCACAGCTTGCAAAGTACTTTTATTTTTTTAAGGCTTTCAACTGTATAAATTTAAAGATTTAATGGACACTGGAAAATATAGAATTATGATTTTTAAGATACCATATGATGATTTGTTCCATGTAGCATGTGTTATTTAAATTAAAATAAATATATCTTTCTCCTCTGAAAGTTGTTATTGATATGTTAGTAAAGTTTTGTGCACTACGTTTCCATAGCAAAAGTTGCCTCATTTAAAAAATTATTCTACATGGTAAATGCTCATATAAATTTCTTGTTAGATTATTGTACTGAAAGTATGGGGATTGCTGAATGACTTTTCTTGGGAAGATGTGAGCAAGGGTGTATTGATCACAGACAGCCACAAATGAAAAACCAAAGTAACATTCTGCTGAAGTTCAAGTTGATGATCTAATGAGTTCATAGGAATTATTTATGAGGGCTTATTTATGGGACCACGCATGACTGAAAATGAACCACACTGTCAATAAGCCTTCTGCAGCATGGGTAATGGCTCATAAAACCGGCTCTCTAGATCTTAACCAACTTTTATAAACTGCTCCACGGGTTAGTCTGGCCTCCCAGAAGTGATTATTTCTTATAAAATCTTGGGGAGGGTCTTTGTAAATCTTGTAAACTTTCTGAAACTTCTTAAGTTGTTTACTTCCTGAGTTTTATGAACCTTCCTTCTTGCTATATGAACAAATGTGTCAGTTAAGGGAGACCAGTAAAAAACAGAGATTTATATTGTTTTGACATTATACCAGGTATCTATATATAATGCCCTAAGACAGATAATTAGTAATTTTGACTAGCCAAATAATGAACTAGCTGATAATTATTAAAAGTTCATATCAGGATATGTATCAAAAAAGAGTCAGAATATTATATCTGTTGAATTGCAATATGCAGATCATTGAAATATATGCTGGGATACAAAATAAAATGTTGAATAAATGAAGTTAAAATATGACATTTTCTAACAGTCTCATTTGGATAGATATATGTTATTTCTTAAAAATTCTTTAAATGAATCATTGTCTCTTACCTACTTTTAACAACACTGGGATGGGACCAAAGTTGCCATTTGGATCCCAGGGCAGCAAGTGCACTGTCACAGGCTATGGGCCAGTCAGGTATTCCAGGGCACACTCACTCAGAATCTTGGGATTTGTCTCTCCTTTTTTTCCTTCCTTCAAATCTCAAGATGAGCAATTGAAGTGCATAAGACGTTACACGAGAGACAGAATCGTACTTTTTGAAAAGAACCAAAGAAAGATATTGACCATGGATGATTCAGATCTCCCTTAGTGTTTTTCACTTAATTTGGAGGTTAGAGGGGTTACAATCTCATTGCAAGCCCATTTGAAAAGGTCATTGTGTTTGGAGATGAACTTTACCTCGGGCACATCAACAGTGTTCATTGTGGCAAGTAACCCCATGCCACCCGTTGATTAAATGTGTTATTTTAAGATAATGCAATGTTCTAAACTGATAATTTTTTAATCTTTAAAGCAAACAGGTGCCAACAATGCTTTAAAATTCCCAGGTTTCAGGTGGGTTCAATTTAAAATATCTAGGTACACCTAAGAACAAGACAGTTCCTCAAACAGTTCACATCTAGTGTCATTTTAATTAATCAATTTGTTTTCAAGGGGTTTGACCACGTTTTGCTGTTTTTGCCTCTTGCCTTTATTTTTTCAGTGGTCTCCAAGCGGCCAGATTCTCAGTCTCATGGTGTTACTAATAGAGCCAGAGGGAGAATTTCCTTCAACATTAATTTAAGTCATGACCTTTACTTCAGAGTGGTAAGAAGGGAGTAAATAGAGGCCAGATAGCCAGAAATTCTGAGGCTAAATGAGAGACCACAAAAGAGAAATATTTATACCTGCACAGCTAAAATGTGGATTTTTCCCTTCAGAAAGTACAGTAGGGGCATTTTATTTAAAGAAGACAAAATAATAAGAAACATAGACTAGTGAGAAAATACTATTCAGCCCAGAAAGGTTGTACAAATCAACAAATTAAGAATTGGAGTGCAGGAGCTAGGGTGATGATGGTTCAGTGAATAAAGCTCTTTTTATTCTTTTTTTTTTCCTTTTGGTTTTTTGAGACAGGGTTTCTCTGTGGTTTTGGAGCCTGTCCTGGAACTAGTTCTTGTAGACCAGGCTGGTCTCAAACTCACAGAGATCCGCCTGCCTCTGCCTCCCGAGTGCTGGGATTAAAGGCGTGGGCCACCATCACCCGGCAGCTCTTTCTATTCCTGAAGAGGATCATGGTTCTGTTCCCAGAACCCACATCAGGTATCTCCAATTGCCAGTCACTCAGTTTCCATGGATCTGGCACGTCCATCAGATCTCCTCAGGTCCTGACACGTGATGGCACGTACATACACTCAGGCCTACAAATGCACACACAAAATCATCTCTAAAACAAAGTAGAATTTATACCCCCTTTGGAAAACAGTCACCATAATAAAACATTTTCTAAATGCATCACACTGACTGGTATATGTCTAGTTTTCTAGGCCCTTTCTAACTTGGTCCATGTAAGGGTCATTAAACCACAAAAGACCTGTTACAATAACAGAGATCATCAAGGCACAAAGTAAAACAATTTCTGCATGTCCTTCAACTGCTTTGTGTAAACATAGCTATGCAGAGAAAGGCAGCTGTTTCCTTGAAATTAAGAAAAACAAAATCAGGTGAAGGTTCTATGGTGATATGCAAGATATTCATGAGTATGGCAATAGGATCTGTACATTTCTGGCACCCTCTCCTCAGCTGCCCAAGGACCTAGCTGGGGGCATCTTCCTGGACACCTGGGAACCCCTCTAGAGTCAAGTCTCTGCCAACCCTAGAATGGCTCCCTTAATTAAGATATATAATTCCTTTTTCCCATATCCACCCTTCCTATATCCCAACCATCCTATTCCCCCAAGCTCTTTCCAGCTTGAACTCTACAGCATGGACGGGCTCACTGTGAACCTTGTCAGTTTGGTTGTTCACCTTCCTGGACTTAGGGAGAGCTGGGAGGACCTTGGACTTAACACAGTGAAGGGAACCCTGATGGCTCTTTGTCTTGGAGAGGGGTGGAGTGGGGGTATGGGTGGAAGGGAGGAGAGGGAAGGGGGAGGAGATGGAAATCTTTAATAAAAAAAAATGAGAAAAAAAAAGAAAAACAAAGTCATATGTAGATGACCTCATGGAGCTTTGTGTGGCTGAACAGGGTTACACTACTACAGGAAATTTAAGAGTTTTCACTTCTGAAACTTGAGGATAGCAGTCAAAAAAAAAAAAAAGATCCAGAAGCAAGTAAAGTATGAGAGCCTTTCATTTCTGCAAGTATTGTTTCCTTAGATCATTCGTTGCATCATCATCTGTTCAGTGGGCCAATGAAACTCTAGAATTCACAGTGTCATTTCTAATTTGTGAAATGTATTTTTTAGGACCATATCCAATGATCTATTTGATCTTGAATATAAGCATAACAAGTTCAAGCTTAATAGCTGAGTTTGAAAAATCAGCCATTCCTGTGGATTCGTCTATTTTAATTAAGGACATTTGTAATATTTGACTCATTCAAAGTTTACATTCTGGCTTCTTACCACATGTACCTGGTGATTTGACAAAGAGTCACATACCTTTTGCTGCTGCATTCTATTCTCTCTTTCCACTTTTAGGTAACCATAGAGGTAACGCCGCTGAAGGTGGCAATAGTGTGACTTGTTTGATTAGTACTTATTATGCACCCACAGTGTAAGTAGCTTTCACGGTATACCATATATAATTTCCACAGAGATCTAAAGGGAGGCAACGCTCCATTCAGTAATCACTCATTCAGTAATCCTGGGACTCGCGAGCTGACCCACAACAGTGTAGAGCTGAGAACCAGCCTCGCCCATGCCCTCACCAGTCTGCACTGAGGCGTTTGCTCCTTTATAAAAGAAGAATTTAAATAGATGCCTATCGGAAACTTGCGCTCCACCTGACAATCATTCTCAACACTAGTTTATCATGAACCTGGCTATCAGAAAGCTTTTATGGTAATGTAAAACCTGCAATTATATCAGCCTATTTTAAAACTTCCAATGGCCATCGGTTACCTTTGCAGTTGGGTGAAATTCAACTCCTCCAAGTCCTAGCCCAAATCTGTAGCTCTCACCTAATTTTATTTTATTTTTTTGCACAATATTTACTGAATAATCTCGGCAATTTTTCTGTATCTTCTCTAGGTCATTCCACCTTGGTGGTGGCCATTTTATTCCCTACTCAGTTTTAAGTAGTATTTAAATCTGAATTATCGGTATATCCCTGAGAAAACACTTGTAGTTGTTCATTATACCATTTCATTTGCTCTGTACATCATCTAAAATGTATATTATGCTACTTAATTTCACTTGACAATGAACTTCTCAGAGAATAATGTCTTCTAATGGCCCCACTATTCATCCCTGTTTTTAAGGGATTGGAGAATGAACCGTTGAACTGTATATTGAATTAAGACAGGACTCAAGGAGCATGCTGACTCACTGTAGGGAATAACTAAGTACATGAAAAGAACAAAAAGACTGAAAGAAGTGGTTTACTTCAGAATAAGAAGTCAGAACAAGTATGAGTGAATCAGAGATGTGGCTCTACCTGGAAAGAGTCATAAGCATAAAGCATCAGCTAGAGGATGTGTGGAAATAATGGGCAAAATTTTCAGATGAATTTGTGGTGACAGAGAGACTGTTAGAGCAACAGCATCTGTGGAGAACCTATGAGAGAGCTGTACTGGATTTTAATAAATGAACCAGCACAAAGCCATCTTCCTGGGTTGAAGAAGAAAAAGCACACAGATGACTGAGAACAATGTCTTTTTAGAGTAGAAAGAGATGAAAAGCAGCCAACAAAACAGACAAAAATATGTCTGCAACAATAAGACTCCAGTTGAAGGATATCACAGGCATTATAGCACTCACAGGGAGAATGGTTTTCTTACATTATCCAGAGATCCTACATTTCCAACTAATTAAATTTGTTCCATCAGATATAGTTATAAAAACTAATGTTTGAATATATTTAATATGTTTTTTCATAGTTATGTTTACACACACACAGATATCAGCTAAGTACAGTTTTAAGAACATAGCAAAACGGAGCAGAAAGTGCCAAATTACCATACGTGTATCTATAACTTACACCACTCAAATATTCTGTATCAGAGCGGTAGAGTGGTGCACTTCCTGCAAAGGCAATCCTACATATTGACACATGGTTATCTCTGAAGAGCATACTTTACATTAGGTCCCATCTTGGGGGTCTGCCTTCTGTGAATGTCAACAGCTGCTTGATAGTTAAGTGCTTCCGAGAAGGGTTTCACTGCAAGAAACCCCATTAACTCTCTACCTGCCTATCTCCCTTCTCTCCAGACTCCCCATCATTCATTGATCTTCCCCAAAAGGAATTATACATGCTTTTGACTTTCAGATCAATCTCTCCTCCTCCTATTAATATGCATTAATATTCTTACATATCTTTTCGTAGCTTTATAGTTCAAATATTTTCAGTAATCTTACATTGTACAGTTGTCAATTTTATTGTCCATGTTTAGAAGAGGAAAGCATAGTTGCTTCAATGATTGCCAATTACAATCAAAACTATGATAAACATTGAAATACTTGATTTTGTGTGCATGTGTTTTCAACATGTTTGTGCAAACACTAAGAAAATGTTGGTAGTATCGTGCGATAAAGTTAGATTTTGTTTTAAGAAGCTGACAAGATGGTATCTCATAGTTATTTTCCCCAATGGCTAAGGATGTTGAACATTTCCTTAAGTGTCTTTCAGCCATTTGAGATTCTTCTGTTGAGAATTTTCTGTTTAGTTCTGTACCCCATTTTTGACTGGGTTATTTGGAATTTGGATGTCTAATTTCTTGAATTCTTTATATACTTTGGATATCAGTACTTTGTCTGATGTGGGGTTGGGAAAGATCTTTTCCCGTACACTAGGCTGCCTTTTTGTCTTATTGACTGTGTCCTTTGCTTTATAGAAGCTTCTCAGTTTCAGGAGGTCCATTTATTTATTGTTTCTCTCAGTGTCTGTGCTACTGGGTTTATATTTAGGAAGTGGTCTCTTGTGCCCATGCACTGAAGGCTACTTGCCACTTTCTCTTCTATTAGGGTCAGTGTGGACAGATTTATATTGAAGTTCATCTGGACTTGAATTTTGTGCATGGAGATAGATATGGATCTATTTTCATTCTTCCACATGTTGACCTCCAGTTATGCCATCACCATTTGTTGACTATCTTTCTTTTTTCCATTGTATAATTTTAGCTTCTTTGTCTAAAATAAGGTATTCATTGATGTGTGAATTAATATCTAGGTCTTTGAATTGATTCCGTTGTTCCTCCTCTTTATTTTTATGTCCCTTCCAAGCTGTTTTCAATACTGTACCTTTGTAATACAGCTTGATGTCAGGGATGGTGATGCTTTCAGAAGTTCCTTTATTGTACAGTATTGTTTTGGCTATCTTGGGTTTTTTGTTTTTCTATATGAAAGTGATTATTATTCTTTCAAGGTCTGTGAAGAATTGTGTTGGGATATTGATGGGGATTGCATTGAATCTGTAGATTGGTCTCCATGTCCTTGTTAACATATGGTTGTTTCATTGTCTGGGTAGTTAACCACTGTAGTAGCTGAGTGCTTTAATCATGCTGTGTTGATATACATTTCTGAGATGGGTGTTTAAACATGAGTATTTTATTTTTAACCATTGGTTAATTCAGAAATTAGCATGTATATGTAAGTATATCTTCAACATTTTAAGGAACTTTCCTGATGCTTCTTACAGTAGATCTAGTAAAGTAATGTACATTCCTGCTAAATATATAAACAAGTACAATGTCCCTGAATCTTAGGAAAAAAATCTGCTTTATGTTAATTACAGCTATTTTGACTGACAAGATGGAGTCTTAAGGTAATTTGAATTTGAATTTCTCTGATGTCTAAAGATGGTTACTTGTTCTATGGTAATATGCAAGATAATCATCAGTGTGGCTATAGGACAAGGCCAGTTCAGGCACCCTTTCCTCTGCTGCCCAAGAAACAAGCTGGGGGCATCTCCTTGGATACCTGGGAACCCCTCTAGAGTCAAGTCTCTTGCCAAACCTAAAATGTCTCCCGTAATTAAGATATATGCTTCACTGCTCCCACATCCACCCCTCCTCTATCCCAACCATCCCATTCCCTTAAGCTCTCCCCATCCTCTCCTTTTCCCTTCTCTCCCCCCATCTCCCCTTATCCCCACCTCACCCCCACCCCCATGCCCCCAACCACTGCCCAGCAATTTTGTCCATTTCCAATATGATAGCAATATGTTTTTCTTTGGGTTCACCTTCTTATTTAGCTTCTCTAGGATCAGGAATTATAGGCTCTATGTCCTTTATTTATGGCTAGAATCTACTTATGAGTGAGTACATACCATATTCCTCTTATTGGATCTCGGTTGCCTCACACAGTAAAGTGTTTTCTATTTCCATCCATTTGCATGCAAAATTCAAGATGTCATTGTTTTTTACCGCTGAGTAGAACTCTAAAGTGTATATGTGCCACACCTTCTTTATCCATTCTTCTATTGAGGGGCATCTAGATTGTTTCCAGTTTCTGGCTATTACAAATAGATGGATGGAGATAGAGACAGAGACCCACAGTGGAGCACTGGACTGAGCTCCCAAGGTCCTAATGAGGAGCAGAAGGAGGGAGAACATGAGCAAGGAAGTCAGGACCGTGAGGGGTGCATTCACCCACTGAGACGGTGGGACAGATCTAATGGGAAATCACCAAGGCCAGTTGGAATGGGACTGATGGAACATGTGATCAAACCGGACTCTTTGAGTGTGGTTGATGGTGGAGGCTGACTGAGAAGCCAAGGACAATGGCACTGGGCTTTGATTCTACTTCATGGATAGGTTCTGTGGGAGCCTTGTCAGGTTGGATGCTCTCCTTCCTGGACCTGGGGGGAGTTGGAAAGACCTTGGACTTCCCATAGTGTAGGGAACCCTGACTGCTCTTTGGCCTGGAGAGGGAGGGAGTGGGGGTGTGGGTGGAGGGGAGAGGAGGGAAGGAGATGGAAATTTTTAATAAAAAAAATTTTAAAAAGATGGTTACTTATTTTTCTGTATCTATTGACTTTTTGTACTTTACTTTAAAATGTCTAATTCAGGGGACAGATAAAGGTGCTTACTGCTCCTTTAGAGGGGAACAAGTAGCTCAGAATTGACTGTAACTACATCTCCAGGCAATCTGACTTCTTCAGGCTTCCAAAAGTCTGTGGCACACCTCAACCCTTGTACATACCATCATATACATCAAAATAATAAAGTTTTATAAGGAAAGGTCTAATTTAGTTTCTTTTATCTTTGACTGGTTAAATTATTTGTTCCTTCAGTGTTTCCTTTAGGGACCTTTTTATCTTCTGAAAACAAACCAGTTACAAGATAAAGAACTGGCAAAGATTTTCTCCCGCTGTGCATGCTGTCTCTTCAGGCTGTTGATTTGTTTCTTTTGCTGTACAGAAACTTTTTAAAGGGATTCCATCTGCTATTTCTTATTTTCACTTTTTATTTTATTATTATGTTCAAATTTTATATATTTATTTTTAAAAGTTAATGCCAAGTATTAGATTTCTTATAGGATTTTTTTTTTTAGTTATTTTCATTCCCACCTCTTCTCCCCATCACCTTGATCCCCTGTAGCATTCCAATCCCAGGATCCTTTTTCCTTTTTTCATTTTTAAGTCTTCCATGGCCTTCTCCCTTTCCTCAAGTTTGTTAATTCACCTTTCATGGCTCCCCTTCTAGTTTTATCATCACATACACGCATATGTGTGCGTGTGCACGCACACACACATACACACAAACACACACATACATGCATAATTAAAACATAGGAATTGTATATGAACTAGAAGCATTTGTATTTCTGAATCTGAATTACCGTTCTTAATAACTTCCAAACCGATACACTTTTCTTCAAAGTCTTTGTCTTAAATTTTCCTGATAGCTGTTTAAAAGTTCATTACGTACATGCACCACATTTTCATTAACCATTGTTTATCAGTTGATGGACATCTAGGCTGATTCTAGTTTCCTAATATTGGGAAAGTAACAGAAAAAACCACTTATATGTATATGTTTTGTGGTAGGATGGAGAGTCCCTTGGGTATAAGTTTACATTGTGGGTCATATAATAGTTCTATTTACATGATTTTTAGAAACCACTACACTGATTTCCATAACAACTGTAATCAATTTACACTCCCATTGGCAGTGAGTGTTTATCTTTCCCCACACCCTCATTAACATGTCATGAAACTTCATTTCTTGATGAGAGCAAATATGATTGGGTGAGATCCAGTAAAAAGTCATTTTAATATGCATTTGCCTGTTGACTGAGGATATTGAAATCTTTTAAAAAATATTGGCTATTTATGTTTCTCTTTTAGATATGTGTCTGCATCCCCAAAGTATTGTGATCACTATGTCAAAAAGAGCAAAAACCAAAGAAATAATAGGTAACAGAACCATTTCCTAATTTCAGCTCTTGCTTGTTTGTGTATCCGTTTGTACCCTTGCATGTTCTATTTCTGCTCATCTCTGTCAGAGTGATACAGTTTTCACAGAAAAAATAACTGGACATTGTTTTAATGTGGTCTAAAAGCCTGAATCTTTCAGCTGTGAAGTTCATTCCATTTACATGTGAGTCTATTATGTGTGTTTATTTTTGTAATTGTGTTGGTTTTCTTTTTGGTTCAGTTTTGTTTCTATTGGCATGCTAGGCACTCTTTATTAACAATCCAATTATTTGTGTTTCTTCACAATTCTTCTGTTCTTTCATTCCTTTTTTTTAATTTTGTTTTTCTTGCATTCTCATGGTTATGTCTGTCTTCCCTCCTTGCCTGGGAATAAGACTTGTTCTAGAACCTTCATGGATTCTTGCTTGTATTTTTTTTAGAAGTCTTTGCTTTCATGTTTTTTTTTTTTGTAGATTTTTTTGAAGACAGCTTTGCTGGATATAGTAATTATGGTTACTGGTTATTTACTTTCTTAATGTGAAATGCAACATCCATTTGGCTGTTTCATTTAGGTTTTCTAGTATAATTCTGATGATTTTGACTTTGTAAATATCTTGGCAAGTCACTTTCAAGAGCCAGGTCTGGGAAGCTCTGCCCTACTCTTCCTGGGGTGGGAGGCCCTCTGCAGAGCCCAAATGGCACTGGTCAGCCAGGCTGGGGAGCTGAACCTCTCTCTTTCACCCAGGCCTCAGCTGTGCTGGACAGGCCCTTGAGACATGCTGTTGTATAGTCATACCATTTTGCTACAATGTGACATGGAAATGTTACTTTCTAAGCATGCATCATCTCCCAAGCACTCCACAAAGAAGATAAGACATGCTGCTTGTCCAAGGCCCTCCCTACTATATCTAGGCTGGTCAAGGTAGCCATCAAAAGAGAATAAATTCCAAAATGCCAGTACAAGCAGTAGGAAAAATCCTAGTGCCACTGCTAGTGGCCCTGCAGTCTACCCCATTCACATAACTGTTGCCAACATTCAGAGAGACTAGTTTGGACCTATGCTGATTCCTCTTTCTGGCTGGAGTTGGTTCATCCACCTGTAAAGTCATAATAAACAAAACCATTTGATATAATTGGGAGCACAGGGGTGGGGGAGTAGGGAGGGCAGAAGAGAAGGCAAGAATGGAAGGGGGGAGGAGAACTTGAGGAAATAAGATAGTTGAGATAGAGGAAGGACAGAGATGAGAGCAATGAAGAAGATATTTTGATTGAGGGAGCCCATTATGGGGCTAGCAAGAAACCTGGCACTTGAGAAAGTCCCAGGAATCCGCAAGGATAACCCCAGCTAAGACCCTAAGCAATAGAGGAGAAGGTGCAAAAGTAGCCTTGCCCTATAGTCAAAACTGGTTTGGTTCAAGAGAAGAGAGTGACCTCATATATATTTTTGAAAGAATTCAGGGATATTTATGAGAGCAAATTAAAGACTCAAGCCTACGGCAAAGAATGTACTTCTTTCTCATCATAATGGGCAGCCATGGGGAATTTGATCTTGACTTTTGACTTTTTATTTTGTAGGAAATAGACTGTAAGATAACAAGAGTTAGTACAGAAAGAATAATCTAAAATATTTGAAGTAAAGTAAGGAAGAAATAGTCATGATTTTAGCCACTTTAAAAATTAATCAAAGTTATAAAACATTTTCACAATAGAATTTGGAGTATACCAATAGTTGGTTCATCTTGTTTTCCTGTTTTCTGATTAGGACATTTCTCTGACTTTTAAAATACATTTAAAAATTCTCATTTTTTAAGGTAAGAAGGTTCTAATATCAGTGAATAGGTGTGGTTATAGAGAAATAGAGATTTCCCCCCATTTTTCTGGGCTTATATCTTGCTCTTTTACAATCCTCACAGAGTTATGCCCTTAGAGTCTAGACCAAGAGCTAAGATCACATTCTCAGTAATGAAGCAAACCTCAACAGACCTGTATGACAAAAACTTGAAATTATCGAATAAATAAATTGAAGAATATATCAAAAATTGAAAGATCTCCCATGCTCTTGGATAAATAGGATCAACAAAGCACAAATAGAATTTTAAATATATATATGTATATATATATATTTACATATATATATATTTACATATACATATATATATTTGTAAATTTATTTTAGCATCTCTAATTTTAATTAATATTATACAAATAGTTGCTACATACCAGATAGTGGGATACTGTCGTGGATTATTTTCAACTTCTATGATTGAATTTATGTGGAATGGAAGGAATGAGAATGAACAGGTAACTTAGCAACCCCTGGTATGATCATAAATGTCATGTGGAAAAATAAGGCAGGAAGTAAGGAAACAAGATGAACAAAGAAGGCATGAAAAGAACAAAAGGGAAATGATGGCCTGAGTCATGCAGAGGAAGCATGACTTCAGCGCAAGAACTCTTCAGATGCTGAAATATCAATGAGAAAGAGTTAGTAGCAAGAGAGAGAGCATGATTAGGAAACCAAACAACTAAGGGAATGAGATTCCCGAAGTCATAACTTCTGACAGGAAGCAATAATACCAACAAGGATATCTGACTAAACTTAGGGCAAGAACTATATTCGATTTCATAATGATAGTGACACATGGGTATTGTCTCCCATGTTATAAACACTGAGGACCAAAGAGAAGTTTACCACAGGTCATAAATATAATAAATAGCATAATTGTGTGAAGACTGAGACAGTCCAGAAACTATGTAACTTTTGGCAAAATATAATGAAAAAGAAAATATTTTAATGAAGAGAATTTTCCATCACATAAAAAAGATAATCTCAATTTTCCTAACACCCTCTAAATACAAGGATCCTTATTATTTCTTTACTTTTCAATCCTCCTATAAATTATTTATCAAAATGAAATATATATATATATATATAATTGTTGACTTAGCTATGTTGTATGCTATTTTAGTAATATTTGTTTCAGCAGAATATAGTTATTTGAGATACAAAAATCGGGTTCAGACTACTGCCACTTAACTAAGTTACAGCAGATGATCAGCTCTGAAATCATACATACAAGTAACAGTATAGAAACTGAAGAGGTTATATTTAGGAATATATATGTTTATACACACACATATATGTGTGATAACAATTGATGTAAAAAGAGGCCATGAATTTTAAAGAGCAAAGAGGGGTTTGGGGAAGTTTTGGAGGGAGAAAAAGGAAGGAAGAAATGCTTATACTACAATCTCATAAATAAAAGAAATAAAAATACCCATAATGATTTAAGACTCCTGATGATTTATTTCTATCTCCATAGATCAGAATATATTTTATCCCTCATCATAACAGTTGTTTCTTGCAAAAGATGGTGATTAACACATAGGGAATAAGGGAATGGGAGGTTCTCATCTGTAAAAGAAGTGTTCATGTAACACTCCTCCCTGAAAGACCTGCAGACTTTCACAGAAGAGGGGCAGATAAATTAAAAGGTGGTAAATGGGTTCAGGGAAGCAAAGTTTTCTGTACACACAGGACAGTTGAATATACAAATTCACAATTGTAAAATAATGCTCAAGGCTTGGGCAAGCTAAAGTAAGGTAATCCAAGCACGGAGGAGGGAGGTAGAAATGAAGTTCACCTCTAATTGCACAGCTATTACCATTCCTGGTAGTTGTTAGGACAGGGAGAGCTTCTTTTCATTGATAATAGTACTACTGGTAGGTTGACAGCACTCCAAGGAAGACCTCACATAAAAGAGTCAGGCAACATGAATTGGATTCAATAGATTGAAAAGAAAAAAAGTAAAAGAAGAGAACTTGATGAAGTTGGATAGGTTGGGTAGTGTAGGTCTAGCTGATAGTAGTTTGGGGAAGATGGAGAATTTGAACTGTACTGTAAGTAGCCATGACACATGGTATGGACTCAGGTTGGCTACCAGTATGTTTCCATCCTGTCACTATGCATTTGGGATGCCCAAGCCCCACAGACACTTGAAAGGCAAGGATCCTACTTCCCCTTGACATGACTCTCTCCCAGCACAATCCTCACAAGAGGCCCTCTAGCCATCATGCAAGACACAGAGTCCTAGGGCTCTGTCATTTGACTGACTGTTACCTTTTACCCTATCTCGACATAAGGGCAGACCACACTGCAATGAAGAACTTATTCCAGGCTACTTGATCAAACTTTTGAAGACACAAGAATGAAGTAGAGAAAGAGAAGATCTGAATGGAGACTGTATTCACAAATACCAGGAAAGCAAAGGAAACTGAGCTTCCCAACCTCCTATTCTGACCATTATAAGTACCTCTGCTGAAAAAGAAAGCTGACTTGAACACTGGGAAAGCGAAGCTCATCC
The DNA here is from genome assembly GCF_903992535.2 of Arvicola amphibius. Lineage (NCBI taxonomy): Eukaryota > Metazoa > Chordata > Mammalia > Rodentia > Cricetidae > Arvicola > Arvicola amphibius. The sequence continues at coordinate 88,028,992 of NC_052055.2, forward strand.
TACAAACTAACTCCAGATGTGAAAATTCTAATGAAGAAATGTAAGAAGCACGCGCGCGCGCGCGCACACACACACACACACACACACACACACACACAAACACGCACGCACGCACGCACATAGGAATCATTTCCAAAAAAATACAAATCCTATATTAACAGCATCTAATGTAAACTGTTTTCTTATCTCAGATTGACTTCCTTATTTCATTCATCTCTTTGTTTTCATCTTTTCCTTTTATAAGTTCTTTGACCACAGTTATTAATTCTTATGAATTCTCTATCTGCTAACTCTTCCATGTTATTTTCATTAGAGGTCATGGGTTATCAAATGCTGAAAATGAAAACTGAAGTATACCAGTAAAACCTTAGTGGAAAGCATCCCCAACAGGATGGAATATGTCAAGATATTTAAGAGGATATTAAGAATTAAAAGAAAAGGTGATAATAGTGATTAGGCACAGGTAGTAATAAAATTGGAGAGAAAATAATAAATATGTAAGATAATAAGTATTAATCACCTTTGGTCTTATACACAAAGGCCTATGGTTAGTATTAATTATGTTGCTAAATGCCTGAGGTTATCCCACTGCCTGTTGTGGTTTCAAAACACATCACAATCCTTTGTATATACATTCTATTGATAATAAACTCTATTTAAATGTTATAATTTAGGTGTGCAATTAACTATTTGTTCAGGCCATAGCTGAAATCAGTATTATTCTTAGTGGCTCTTCCCTTTAAATGTATTCATATATTTTAACTTTCCAACAAGATAAAGAAAGAAATACTGATTTAACTTCTTAATTGAAATCATTAAAAAATCCACATCAGCTGGGTGGTGGTGGTACAACCCTTTAATCCCAGAACTCGGGAAACAGAGACAGACATATTTCTGTGAGTTCAAGGCTAGTCTGATCGACAAGAACTAGTTCCAGTACAGACCCAAAACTACAGAGAAACCTATCTCAGAGAACAACAAAGACAAAACAAAAAATCCCTATCAGGTCATAATGGAAATTGAACACCATGAAACAAACAGCAAAAGAAGAAGAAGAAGAAGAAGAAGAAGAAGAAGAAGAAGAAGAAGAAGAAGAAGAAGAAGAAGAAGAAGAAGAGGAGGAGGAGGAGGAGGAGGAGGAGGAGGAGGAGGAGGAGGAGGAGGAGGAGGAGGAGGAGGAGGAGGAGGAAGAGGAGGAGGACTACAAAGAGGAAGAGGAAAAGAGTTCACAAGGGCCCAGGATAAGAGTGTTCCATAAGTAGAAGCCAAAAAGTATACAGATTATTTCCAAGTATGCAGGAAGAAAGCATTGTTGTGCGAATCCATGAATCCTATCAAGAGCCAGGGGAAAAGCCATCAAGAGGGACTAAGGGTAATCTACCTGGTTCAGCAAATAGAAAACTTATCCTTTATGGCTCTACTTCCTCCTCATGAATGTTGGTTGCATTGGTCCATGAGGGTGGAGGGAGCAGAAGCAGGAAGCAGAGTTTGGATAGATGTGGGTATGGTGGAGACAGCACTGTGGGAGAGACCTTCAACGAATTTGCTTGGTTTTATTACAGAGTATAGAAATTATATAGGATTGGGGTGCCTCAGAAGGAACCCTAATTTTCATTAACTGGCACACTGCTTCATAAGGCTTCATATGTGATAGCAGGTTCCCATAGCAAAGCTCCTAATACAAGTCTTAGTTATCATATATGCAGCAGGGTCCTTCTAGCAGGACACTGTGCCAAGAGTCACCATAGACATAAACCAGGCATCCAGGCTTAGAGACAGCTTTCAGACAAGGTCAGTCCTCCAGGCCCAGGGACATTCTCCAGATAAGGGTAGACAGAGAGCAAGAAGTCTCACTGTGGGGAAATGGAGTCCCCATGCAGTGGAGCTTTCAGAAGCTTCCAGACCATTATAGAATGCAACCTCTGACCTGGAAAGCCTTTAAACAATCCACCAGCACCTAGGGAACACTAATCAGGAAGCCTTGCTCAGTGTAGAAAGAAGTCACTCTTAGATTAAGTGATGCCCCAGAATCATTTAAGAAGACATGTATAAAATAAGATAGGAAGAAAAATTTAAAAATATAAACAAAATAAAATAACAACATGTAGATTAAAATCAAACTATATGGATGATTAAATGAAATAGAGATCTTATTTTCAGAAAATAATAAAAAGATAAGCCAAACTCCTTAAATATTAGATAAATACATGGTGCTCTAAAAACACAAGTTTGGAAGGTAACAAACAATGAAACTCTTAACCATAAGAACTCTATTGTGGAGCCAGCAGGTAACTTTCCTGAAGGCAGGCTGGTCCAACACCCCCACTCCATTGATCGGACCCTTTAAACTACAAGTCCCACTCCGTCCCCAACCATCCTATCCCCCTGAGATTTCAGAGGAACTCTGAAGCACAGGCTACGAATGCATAGAGAGGACCAAGAAGTGAGTGATCTACCAGCCAGCTGGACATCTCACTCTTTATGCACTTGATACTAGGGCAAAACCCTGGGCCTTTCCCCCACCTACCTCAGCTTCTCTAGCCAGCAATCAGGCAAGCTTCCTGCAGGTAGGCTGTTCCAGCACACCCCCTCTCCGTCGATTGGACCCTGTAAGCTACAAGTTCCACTCTACCCCCAAACCCTCCTGATCCCACGACCTCAGAGAAACTCTGAAGCACAAGCTACGACTGCACAGAGAGGATCAAGAGAGGAACTCTGATGTACAAGCTGCAACTGAACAGTGAGGACCAAGAGAGCAGAACAAGAGCTAATACCTTTTTTTTCTTTTTTTTTTTTTTTTTTTTTTTTTTTTTTTTTTTTTTTTTTTTTTTTTTTTTTTTTTTGGTTTTTCGAGACAGTTTCTCTGTAGCTTTGGAGCCTGTCCTGGAAGAGCTAATACCTTTATTCCTCAAATTGTTCTACATAATAAAAACAGAAAGAGCATTGTCAAACTTTTTTATGAGGCTATAGGTACACTGATACTGAAACAACACAAAGACTCAAGCAAGAAAGAGAATTACAGACCATTCTCCTTTATGAATATTGGTGCAAAAATACTCCATAAAATACTGGCATACCGAATCCAAAAACACATCAAAAAATTCATCCACCATGATCAAGTCGGCTTCATCCTATATAGCTATCCACTCTCTCAATAACTATTCAACATAGTTCTTGAAGTTGTAATTAGAGTAATAAGAAAACAAAAGATCAAGGGAATACAAATTAGAAAGGAAGAAGTCAAACTTTCACTATTTGCAGTTGATATGATAGTATGCATAGAGACCCCAAAAATTCTACCAGGGAACTCGTATAGCTGATAAATACCTTCATTAATGTGGCAGAATATAGGATTAACATAAAAAATCAGTAGTTCTATTATATACAAATGATAAAGAAGCTGATAAAAAATCAGAGAAACATCACGTTTCACAATAACCACAAATAACATAAAATACCTTGGGGAAATACTAACCAGAGAAGGCAAAGACCTGCTCAACAAGAACTTTGTCTTTGAAGAAAGAAATTGAAGAAGATACTAGAAAGTGGAAAGATCTCCCAATTCTCCTGATTCTTGGCTTTGTAATCAAACCATTTTCTTAAAGATATGATATAAAATACAAAGCTTATTCCCAAAATCAAATAAATGGATGTATAAGAAAAATCATATAAGCTTTACAGACTACCATCCATAGCATAAGAAAAATGGCCATTAAATTCCTGAATGGTAATATTGCCAGTCATCATATAACTTTCAAATTTTTCAATATACTTACATTCAATTTCAGTTAATTGGAGTAGGTGTAGTAATCTTTATTGGCCAGCAGGTGTCACGGTTGTGGTCACATGCAGAGGGATGCAGAGGTGAGAAAGGAGTAGTGTTCAACTCTGGCTCTGGTTCCACGTGCTGTTGCCTACTTAGATATTGAAAAATATGCTTTAATTTAACAAATTAAGAGCAATTATTAAGGACAATTAAAGTGATTCCATATACTAAAGAATTGGTGGCCAGAAGAAAAAGGACACCCAAAGTTGGTGGTAATAACTACCTGAAACAGAAGACTATTACAGAATCCAGGTGACCATTTCATACAACAGAGATGTCAACTTTTCAGGGGACTACAAAGATACTAAATGCACAAGCACTTAAAAGATGATGTTCAGTCTTTCGAAGAAAAATGTATAAAATACAAATAACTTAATCTCATGTTTTAAATAATTTATATCAACTGATTGAATAAAAGAAAAAGAATCATTTTGGAGTAAGTATTCTGGATACATCACCTTTCATGTTTTGCACAGCAGCTGAACGATCATTAACAGAGATAAACTTTATATTTAAGAGAAAAAGTGCTAAAAATTATTTCTGTAAGAACATGTTTTCCACCATAAAAAATTTAAATTCAAAATCAATAAAAGTATTCAAGCTTTTTTTTTTTTTTTGGTTTTTCGAGACAGGGTTTCTCTGCAGCTTTAGAGCCTGTCCTGGAGCTAGCTCTTGTAGACCAGGCTGGTCTCGATAAATAAAAATAATAATGCTGATAAGCAAGAAAAGAAAAGAAAATTATAAGTGACTGGGATTATATAAAAATTGCAACAAAGACTATACTTTAGTAGCACTTACAGCATTGTTTCATGGCACACTAAAAGCTATATATTTCACAATTATTCAATTGAGATAGGGACTAACTATGAGGTCTAGGCTGTACTGTACTGAATTTTATTATATATCCCAGGATGCCCTCAAATTTGTCTCAGTTCTATTGACTCAGTCTATTGAGTCCTTGGATTATAGTGAAAAGCACTGCACTTCACTAAAAATGTTTCAATTTTTTTAAATAAATAAAAAATAAAATCTAAAGAGCATACACACATTCTATATGTGGATGTTCAAAAACAGTCAATACATAATTTAAAATATTTAACTTTCTTTGCTAGTAGGGAATGGATGTTTAAGTGTACAGAAAACAACTATATTAAGCAAAAATAATCAAAATCAGCTAGCATGACAGAGTAGAGTTTTATTCAGGTTTGAAGCAAATGAAAAACTGAAGAATAAATATTACTCTACATGTATTTTTCCTTGCTTAAAAATTGAATATTTGCCTACCACACATAAAATTTCTTCCAAAATCTTCAGACACATAAAAATGTGTAACTATATAAAGCGATGGACATATATGTCATTATGGCTTTATGCATGAGAATAAAATATGGAGGTATTCCAAGCATCTAACAACAGGTGGACGCCATTTCTAGGATGCTATAATTGAGGTAAACTACTGATAATGAGTTGGAAGCCTTATGGAAGAGTCTCTGAAGCTCTATCTCAATATGAGGAATAAAAAACAATGAGCCTTGTAATGTGTGATTCAGTGTACTACATATTGCTCTAGAAAAGTCAAAACCAATATCCCGGGCAGATATTGAACAGTCATATCTAAGGACAAGGATGGGGGTGTGGGTGATATTTTTTGTGAGTTGGTTGATCCTTAGTAGTAAACTTGGGGCCTTGTTCATATTAGGCAAGTACTCTGTCATTAAGCTATATTTTCTAAGTTCCCATGAATAAAGGCTTTTTTTTTTAAAAAAAAAAGATTTTAACTTTGTTTGTTTTTATGTGCATGGATGTTTTACCTGCATTCGTGTTTGTGCAATACATGCTTGTAATGTCTTTGGAGGACTGGAGAAGGATATGGGTAACATGCAACAGGAGATACAAAAAGTTACTAAGTTATTAAAGTTATTAACCTTTGTATGGGTGTTAAGAATCAAATCATGTCCTTTGGAAGAATAGCCAAAGCTCTTAACCACTGAGCAATCTCTGCAACTCTGTAAAAAATAGTGATTTTGGTGGAGAGTCAAGGAAATGTTTGTAGGATACACACACACTCACACACACACACACACACACACACACACACACACACACACACACTACAGTATGGTTGCTGTTGCTGGCACTTAACTCATCAGACCTGCTGTACATATTAGTTCACAACTATACATTTTCTCTTAGGTAGGACGTTTTCTAGAAGTTCAAGTTCATCCAGACACATTATGAGTTCTAGGCCAATCTGGGCTATATAGGAAGGCTCTGTAACAAAATCAGATCCAACCAACTAAAAATTCTTCAAATTGTGCCTACAAAGTGAAAAAATAAATAAGTAAATTGTATATAACTAACAACCAAGTAAAATGAATTTAAAATGAAAATGAATTTATTGAAGTAATTTTTGAAGTGCTTTAAAAAAGAAAAATAAATAATACCCTGCCACAAGAGAGCAGTGTGTTTACTGAAAATACCTTTTATAGGAATAAGGTCAATAGATATAGGTTCAAACAAGGAGACACAGATGGACTGCATTGAATGACTTTCTGATGAAATATTTCAAGACGATTATAAACTGTTCTGGTAAGTGAGGGATGTGATGAAGTAGTAAATCAAACTGAAGAATAAAATTAACTTCATTTTATGATTTATTTTTTATTTTGCCTCTGTGTGCATGTGTGTGTCTGTGTTATGTAAGTCAAAAATTGTTTCCACACTCAGGGAGACCAGAAGAAAGTGACAGATGCCCTGGAGTCAGAGTTACAGGCAGTTGTGAACTGCCCAACATGGGGACTGGAAATAAAACTCATGTCCTCTGGAAAATCAACAACAACTGAGCCATATCTATAGCAGCACCCTAATCTTCAGGTTTTACAACTGCAATGAGACAGATTTAAACCCTAAAATGAAAACAAAGACATGATTAGACAAATAAGCATTTGATTTGAACAATGCTGACACAGCATAATACATAGCACACTAAAATCAGCCATGAGTTTGACAAGTTTTTCAAAGTGCAGGAGTTTTTGTCATGGGTAACCATAAAGCAAACAATAAAATACCTAAATAAAGTTTGCAAGATCAATTCAATACAGAGTCTGTTTCTTATATTGTGGAATTAAGCAAGACTTGAATAGCAATACCTGCTGTTGTCAGTACTGCCAGTTAACCAGAATGCTTCTATACAATGTAAGGTTCAAATTTAAGAAAAGGTAAATTAAAAATATATTTTGAACTAAATATTAATGCTACAGCTGTGAAGTGCAGATAAAAAGTGAAAATCAATTACCTAAGTGATACTTAAAATGTAGAATAAAATTATAATAATAAGATCAAATAATTAATACAGGTAACAAATGTACAACAAAACCACATAATGGGGCTTCGAAGCAACTAATTAAAATGACACATAGCTCAATTGGTCAATAGATCATGAAAAAGTTTTACTATCTAGACTTCATTTAATTTTATTTGTTACATTACAATGGGAATGAAAATAAATATACAACAAATCCTTTACAAGACTACAGAAAACTTCTTGATGAATTTCATAGGAAAAGCTCATAGCAACCAAGAATTAAGTCTTTTCAACTGGTTAGACATTCTACAGACTGCCTACAGCAAATATAGCATTCAATTAAAAAACCAGGAAACTTGCCATGAGAAAAGTGTAAAGTCTGCTTAATCTACATCTGTGCAGTATAATGCCCAAAATACAAACTAATGTAGGAAGACATGAAGGGAATTAAACAAAGGAAGAAATAGGAAGTAGCATAGGTTGTCATGTGACACTAATGACATGTGTATACAAGAGAATGTTAAGACAAATATTAGAATTGGTAAGCACATTAAGTAATTTCAATGGATACCTCGTCAATAGACAACAGAGACAACAGTCAACTATATTTGTGTGCAATGGAATAGTAGTAGTAGTATGTGTTCTAAAGCCAAAGAATCAAGTATAAATACAATATAATACAGGCTTCTCAAAACTTCCTTATTTTAAAATATATCCTTTAGGGTTTAAGTTGCTTTCTCCAAGTATTTTTTTCAAAATGTTGAATAGCTCACAATAAGCAAATTAATATAGTATCTGACTCAAAATTTATAAAATTGAAAATCTTCCAAGATGAGTCATTGTTAAAAATCATAACAATAGTTTTCTTTGGAAAGTTAGTAGAGCATCAAAGATTAAAAGAAAAGGGGGTTAGTAATAGGATATTTTTCTCCCTGTGATTATTGACTTAACTTCCGGCTTTATGGATATGATCAATTTGAAATTATTTTAACTTTACTTAATATTTGCATGGATTTTCCTGTAGAGATTGTACATCAATAAAATTTAAAAGAAAAACACTGTTTAACAACTGGGAAATTTCACACATTGTCTAATTTATAACATGCAGCTGTGAATGAAAACACACAAAAAGTCATCAATATCATTTGACCAACAATGGTAGAAATGAACAAATTTCATTGGTCACTAAACAAAACATTACTGGATTATGGTAAATGAGAAATGCAAATGAGGATATCATTTACAAAGTACATTTCACCTACACATAAAATAAGCAATATTCCAAAAGCCCAAAAATGTGAAGAAAAAGAATACATTATTGATGAGACTGTAAATTATTTAGAAAGAGAGGCGGCTAGTCTAGGAATATCTCTCAATATTTAGAGATTTTATGTTCTGCTTGTGGACATTTTGTTAGATGTATGTAGAAGTGCAAAAATATGATGTAGTTTCTCACTCTTGCTTGTATTAACAAACATGGTGACATTCTAAGATGTTTCAGTGGGTGCATGGCCCAAATACTCTTAGTACCTAGTAACATCATTCGTGTACTCCAAGCCACATGGTATTCGGGTTTTTTGTTGTTGTTGTTGTTGTTGTTGTTGTTTGTTTTTAAATTAAAGAAACCATTTCTGCACACCAAGTGAAGGGGTATGGAATGATGATTTGACCTCTAAACCCACCATCCTCCACCATTGAAGCCACATATACCTAATGCATCAGAGCTCTGGAGAAAATTTGGACTAGAGGACATGAAGGAATAAGAGTAGCTATACTATTATGGTGATAATGAACACTAGAATTATTTTAGCTGTGTATTATTCCATTTTTAATAATTTCAGTTACCTATCTTTTTAAAGTTTGTTTCTTGATGTTTATTGAGCTTTACATTTTTTTCTCTGCTCCCTTCCCTACTTCTCCCCTCGCATTCAAATCTCTCCAAAGGTACACATGCTCCCAATTTACTCCGGAGATCTTGTCTTTTTCTACTTCCCATGTAGATTAAATCCATGTATGTCTCTCCTAGAGTAATCATTGTTGTCTAGATTCTCTGGGATTGTGATTTGTGGGCTGATTATCTTTGCTTTATGTCTAAAAACTACCTATGAATAAGTACATATGACAATTGTCTTTCTGGGTCTGGGTTACTAATTCAATATGATGTTTACTAGATCCATCCATTTGCTTGCAAATTTTAAGATGTTGTTATTTTTTTCTGCTGTGTAGTATTCCATTGTGTAAATGTACCACATTTTCCTTATCCATTCTTCAGTTGAGGGGCATTTAGGTTGTTTCCAGGTTCTGGCTATGACAAACAATGATGCTATGAGCATAGCTGAAAACATGTCCTTGTGACAGGATTGAGCATCCTTTGGGTATATACCTAGAAGTGGTATTGCTGGGTCTTGAGGAGGGTTGTTTCCTAATTTTGTAAGAAATTGATACACTCATAACCAAAGGGGCTGTACCAGATTGCACTCCCACTAGCAATACAAAAAAACCTCTCCAGCATCAGTTGTCATCAGTGTTTTTGAACTTAGCTATTCTTACAGGTGTAAGAAGGAATCTCATAGTTGTTTTGATTTGCATTTATCTGATGACTAAGGATGATGAGCATTTCCTTGAGTGTCTTTCAACCATTTTAGATTCCTCTGCTGAAATTTCTCTGTTTAGATCTGCACTCCATTTTTTATTGGATTATTTTTTTCTTTTAATAACAAATTTCTTGAGTTTTTTTTTTATATATTTTAGAGGTTAGACCTCTGTCTAATGTGGGGTTGGTGAAGATCTTTTCCATTCTGTAGGCTGTTGTTTTGTCTTAAAGGCCATGTCCTTTGCTTTAGAGAAAGTTTTCAGTTTCAGGAGGTCCCATTTATTAATTGTTTCTCTCAGTGTCTGTGCTACTGGGGTTATATTTATGAAGTAGTCTCCTGTGCCAATACGTTCAAATGTACTTCCCACTTTCTCTTCAGTGAGATTTACTGTGGCTGGCTTTATGTTGAGGTCTTTGTTCCATTTTGACTTGAGTTTTGTGCATGGGGATAGATATGGATCTATTTTCATTCTTCTACAGGTTGATATCCAGTTATCCAAGCAGCATTTGTTAAAAATGCTTTCTTTTTTCCATTTGATATTTTTTGTTTCTTTGTCAAAAATCACGTGTTCAAAAGTATGTGGATTAATATCTAGGTCTTTGATTCAGTTCCATTTGTCCTCCTGCCAGTTTTTATGCCAATACCAGACAGTTTTCAGTACTGTAGCTTTGTAGTAGAGTTTGAAGTCAGGGATTGTGATGCCTCCAGAAATTCTTTTATTGTACAAGATTGTTTTGACTATCCTGGGTTTTTTTGCTTTTCTACATGAAGTTGAGTACCTTTCTTTCATGGTCTGTGAAGAATTTTGCTGGGATTTTGATGGGCATTGCATTGAATCTATAGATTGCTTTTGGTAAGATTGCCATTTTTCCCATGTTAATTTACTTATCTAAGAACATGGGAGATCTTTCCACTTTCTGGTGTCTTCTTCCATTTCTTTCTTCTAAGATTAAGTTCTTGTTATACATATCTTTCATTTGATTGGTTAGAGTTACTCTGAGATATTTTATGCTAGTTGTGGCTATTGTGAAGTGTAATGTTTCTCTGATTTCTTTCTCAGCCCATTTGATATCATTGTACAGGAGGGCTACTGATTTTTTTGAGTTAATCTTGTATCCTGCTACATTATTGAAGTAGTTCATGAGTTGTAGATGTTCCTTGGTAGAATTTTTGGGGTCACTTATGATAAATTATCATAAGCAAATCGTGAGAGTTTGACTTCTTTTCTGATTTGTATTCCCTTGATCTCCTTTTGGTGTGTTATTGCTCTAGCTAGGACCTCAAGAACTTTTATTAAATAAATATGAAGAGAGTGGACAACCTTGCCTTGTTCCTGACTTCAGTGGGATTGAAGGTGAGTTTCTCTAAATTTAGTTTGATTTTGGCTGTTGGCTTGCTGTATATTAACTTTATTATGTTTAGGTATGTTCATTGTATCCCTGCTCTCTCCAAGGCCTTTATCATGAGGGATGTTGTATTATCATAAAAGCTTTTTCAGCATCTAATGAGAAGATCATATGGTTTTTAATATTCCAGTTGGTTTATATGGTGGATTACATTGACAGAGTTTTGTATATTGAGCCATCCCTGAATCTCTGGGATGAAGCACCTTAATCATGATAGATGATGTTCCTGATGTGTTCTTAGAATCAATTTGCCAGTATTTTATTGAGTAGTTTTGCATCAATGTTCATGAGTGAGGTTAGTCTGTAATTCTCCTTCTTAGTAATGTCATTATGTGATTTGGGTGTCAGGGTAATTGTAGCCTCATAAAAAGAGTTTGGCAATGTTCCTTCTGTTTATTGTGTGGAACACTTTGAGGAGTACTTGTATTAGTTGTCTTTGAACTAATGTTGTAGAATTCTGAGCTGAAACCATATGGGCTATGCTTTTGTTGTGAGACATTAGCATTGATTCTATTTCCTCAGCAGTTGTAAGTCTTGATTTAATTTCGGTAAGTGATATTTATGCAGGAAGTTGTCCATTTCCTTTAAGTTTTCCAATTTTGTCAAGTACAAGTTTTTGAAATTTGACCTGATGATTCCCTGTATATCCTCTGTGTTTGTTGCTATGTTCCTCTTTTCATTTATGATTTTGTTAATTTGGATATTCTCTTTCTGCCTTTTGATTAGATGGATAAAGGTTTGTCTATTTTTTGACTTTCTCAAAGAACCAACTCTTTGTCTCATTGATTCTTTGTACTGTTTTGTTGTTGTTGTTGTTTTCAGCATAAACCTGTCTTTGAGGTTGAGGTGTGTTTCTTGTATGCCGCAGAAGGATGGATTCTGTTTTTGTATCTAGTCTATTAGCCTGTGTTTTTATAGGTGAGTTGAGTTCATTTATATTTAGGGATATCAATGACCAGTGATTGCTATCTCCTATTAGTTTAGTTTTTGTTGCTGGTGATGATAATTTGTTTGTTTTCTTCTTCTTTGGGATTTGCTGCTGTGAGATCATCAATTGTCTGTGTTTTGGTTGATGTAGCCAACTTCTTTGGGATGGAGTTTTCCTTCTAGTATTTTGTATAGGGCTGGGTTTGTGGCTAGGTATTGGTGAAATCTGTTTTTCTTTTTCATGGAATATCTTCTTTTGTCCTTCTATGGTAATTGAAAGTTTTGCTGGGCATAGTAATCTGGGTTGGCATCCATGGTCTCTTAATGTGTGCATAATGTTTGACCACAACCTTCTGGCTTTCATTTTCTCCAATGAGAAGTCAGGTGTAATTCTAATAGGTCTGCCTTTATATGTTACTTGGCCTTTTTCCTTTGCAGCTCTTAATATTCTTTCTTTATTCTGTATGTTTAGTGTTTGATTATTATGTGGTGAGGAGACTTTTTTTTTGATCCAGTCTATTTGATGTTCTGTAAGCTTCTTGTTCCCTCATAGATATATCCTTCTTAAGTTTGGGAAAGTTTTCTTCCATAATTTTTTAAAATATTTTTTGTGCTTTTGAGTTGAACTCCTTCTCTTTCTTCTATACTTATTATTCTTAGGTTTGGTCTTTTCGTGGTGTCCCATATTTCCTAGATATTTTCAGTTAAGCTTTTGTTAGATTTAATGTTTTCTTTGACTGGTGAATCTGTTTCTTCTATTGTATCTTCAGCGCTTGCGATTCTCTCTTCCATCTCTTGTATTCTGCTGTTTGTTTGCATTTGTTGTTTCTGATCATTTTCTCATGGTTTCTGTTTCTATAATTAATTCAATCAGCTTGTGTTTTCCTTATTGCCTCTATTTCAGTTTTCAAGTCTTGAATAGTTTCTTTCACGTGTTTGATTGCTTTTTCTTGGTTTTCTTTTAGGGATTTGCTGATGTCTTCCAATTTTTGTTTTTTCTTTTCCTCTGTTTCTTTGAGGGAATTTCTCTTTAATTAATTTAATAAATTTAATTCCAGTTTAAGAGTCTTATACAATAAAGGTCATTTTCTTCTGCTTCATCTATATTTTGTTTTTCAAGTCTTGCTGTTGTAGGGTCTCTAGGTTTTCCTGGTGTTGTCTCGCCCTTCGTGGTGTTGTGTGTGTTCTTATCTTGGCTACTCATCTTTTCCTCTAATTGCTGTGGTTGGGGCTGTCTATGACTCTGGTGATTAATCTTCTAGGTGTCAGTGGATCTAAGGCTCAGATGGTTGTTCCTCATCAGTCAGTGCCACAGTTTTAGTTACCCAACTGGTCACTTCGCGTTCCTGGAGGTCGCTCAGCATTCCTGGGGTTTGCTCCGTTCTTGCGGATTTTGCTGTCTCAGACCTGCTCTGGTCTAGGTTGCCAGTTCAGACCTGTTTCTGTAAACCCTGGTATGGATCTGCCCCTGCAGAGGTTCCTGGCTTGGGGTTGATCCTGCAAATATCTCTGGCTGATCTTCTCCCTCAGACGTCCTAGACTTGGGTGCACCCAGACCCGCAGAAGACCTAGCTCAGGCCTACTCACTCAAAGGTCACAGACTCATGCCCAAACCTACTCATGTTTCTGGTCCCTGCCTACTCCCTTGGAGGTCCCAGACCAGTGCTCGAACCTGCAGAGATCCTGGCTCAGACCTACTCCTTCAGAGGTTCCAGACTCATGCCCAGACCTGCAGAAGTCTTGGCTCAGGTATACTCCCTCGAAGGTCCCAGATTCATGCCCGGACCCACAACGGTCTCTGGCTCTGACCCACCTGCTCAGCTATTGCTTCCCTGTACCTGCTCCTGTGAAGTTTGGCTTTCCTAGGATCGCTCCAGCCCAGATGGCTGGCTCAGTCCTGATCCTGTGGAGTTTGCTGCCTCAGGCCCTTTTTTAAGTTTTAGGTAATTACTACTGTACTTACTGTGATGTCAGTGCCACACGAGAGACAGTCCTCACATGGAAGGGGTTTTTTATTGGGGGAAAGTGAATGAGAAACGGTGTGAGGGGAAAAGGGAGACTGGCCTTTGTGGACAGGAGCTGGAGAAGAGAAGAGAAGAGGAGAGGGGAGGGGAGAGAAACAGAGAGAGAGAGAGAGAGAGAGAGAGAGAGAGAGAGAGAGAGAGAGAGAGAGAGAGAGATATAAGGTCGCGCTCTAGAGCTCTCGCTCGGCTTCTGCTTTCTGTGCTCTGTCGCGTGCTTTCTGTCTGTTTGTGCTCCCTTTTTTCTGTGTTGCGCTCGCGCCTCGCTCTCGCTCCTCCCGGCGTCTCTCCGCGCGCGTCTCTCTTCGGGGCGCGTCAGAGAGAGGTGAGAGATGGGGGACAGGGCCCTTTTAAAGGGAAATTAGTGAGTGTGCACAAGAGGTACCCTTATTGTCTACAGCTGAGGACATAGCCTGTCAGAACCCCAAGGGTAGGCCAATGCAAATGCCTGAATACTAACAGTCTGTTCTCTAATGATATATTAATATTTGAATCAATATTAATCTTATTCCTATAATATAATTAATTCAGTAATTAATAGTACTCTACCAATAACTAGCACCTATTGAATATTTACAGCATGTTTCCCAATGTCTGAAGGGTTTAACCAATATCAAGCATCCTAATTTCACAACACTTGTCTGAGAAGTTAATGTTGGCCTCACAGTGTGAATGAAAGAAAGTGAGAGGAGGTGGGAGGAACTTCACCAGCCAAGATGATCTTCAAATCCTCCCCTTAATGCATATCTAAATATTTTAGTGTTCCATGACTTTTACACTTTGAAAACCACTCACTTTCAATGATAAGGAGTATTTTATTATATCCCTGAACATATTGTTCACACTTCTAACTCAGATTTTTTTAATTTTCATTTGATTTGGTGACTAGTCCACTCTGTAAAATGTTGGCAAGTCCGTGTTGCTGTTACTTAGTATTTTTATTAGTTCTTTGAGAATCTCAGAATGTATTTTTATCATCCTCACCTTCAAACTCTCCTAGACCCTCTCCACCTCCCTACTCACTCAAACCCATGATCTCTTTCTCATTCTTCTTTTACTGTGTTGTTTTTTACACTGAAATACCAGAGTGCAATGTGAAGGCAGCTGGTCTCTGAACTTTGAATGGAGCCCCCTATATAACACAAGGCTATAGAACAGTGGTCTTTTAATCCCTTTGATTCTCTTCATGCTTCTTTAATAGCCCACAGGTTTCTCCCATAAATTTCTTTTTTACCTTATTTGTGATTTGGCCTTCGCTTATTTGAATGTTTATGAGAGAAACTTTGAACTATTATACACTCTAATCAACTATTCTGTGTCCATGAGTCTCCATGGTAGCTGTCCTGTGACTGACATTTATTACTTACTGTGACATTTCTCTAGTTCCCTCAACATTGCTGTACATGGTAGGATATGATACTTTTTATGACCTCATAGTATCCCATTGCATAACAAGT
Organism: Arvicola amphibius; assembly: GCF_903992535.2. Lineage (NCBI taxonomy): Eukaryota > Metazoa > Chordata > Mammalia > Rodentia > Cricetidae > Arvicola > Arvicola amphibius. The sequence continues at coordinate 88,044,527 of NC_052055.2, forward strand.
TGTACTGTAGTATAAAATCAGCAGGGAGACTATAATACACAATAAGTTGCTATATTTATGAATAGTAAAAAAGAGAATCTCAAGAAGTTTTGGCACAAAATAATAATAAGGAGATGTAAATGTTCATTACCCTGATTTAGTAAAAATATGATATATAGATGTATAGAACAAGACATAAATGTGTATGATTACTACATATTAGTTGCCTTTTGAGTTTAAGAAAATAGAAATGTCAACTATCCTTTTTTAATATTACACACACATAGACACACACACACACACACAGACTGTGTAACCAATAACTTTCAGAAGACAGCATATTTCCATTTCATCTCAAAATTCAGGTAATATCAAGGAACAAGTGATATGAGCAATGAAAATGAGGTTTTCACTCATGTAGCAACCATGACAGTTCATACACAGAACTTCCAAAAATGTCGCCTCTTTGCGGATAGTATAAGAAACACACAAAAAATCTTATTCTTACTGTTCTCCTTCAACATTTTGACTTTTTAGCTACAAATATGAACACAATTTGTTTTTTAAATTGCAATTGCTTCAGATTGAAAAATTAAATATTGCCCATTTTTTATTTGACTTTATGTATTTAAACATTAGACTGGAAACACACTAACACTGTCACAAAATTAAGACATTTTCTTTGAAAGCATCTATCCAAATTAAACAACTGGCAAGCATAAAATCCTTTATCCATCCATCAATCTCAGTTTTCACCCATGTCTCCTAAACTTTATTCCTGTTTGCAATGTATCAAAATGTATTAAAAACTCCTCAGCAGTGGCTTTATTCTATTTACTTTAGCAAATGGAATGTGCTTTCATGGAAAGAATAAGCTTGGTTACATATGCTTCTCTTTATGAGGATGCTAATGAAAGCAGAGGGGCAAAACAAGAAGACAGATCCTGTCTGTGACAAGTGTTCTTAGTACTTTTACATTTTAATAGAAATAGACATTCAAATAAGAAATACACAAAATAGTCAATATTCAAGAATGTTAGGATATCTAGGGATATGACAAGAGATGTTGACTTTATTGCCAGATATGGCAACAATGCTAAATTAATTCACGTAGGGTTAAATTAACCAGAGGGTACTGAGCAACTCAGCCAGGACCTTGACTTTCAAGAGGTTCATGAACATTAAAACATCTGAGGGTGTCATAAACATGTACACATTACCAAAAGCAAAGGGTGCTTTTTAATATATAGAGTGATGCTGCAGGAGGGTTCATTGACACCATTTAAGAAACCTCACTGAGGAGAAAGAAACAAAACAAAATGAACAAAAAACCAAACCAACAACAAAACAAAACAGAAAGACATGAAGAGAATAGCTCTAGTTTTCTTAGTATTCAACTTCAAAGTGTTAGTTTGGGATTTAAAATCACCAGGTTGTCAATATTCTGTGTTCAAATAGGCCAATTGAGGACAAATTTAAGGTCATTTATGAAGACATAACTTATTGATATGTTAAATTATTATTTACCCCTGCAACATATTCATTAGCAATAGACTACACAGTAAGAAAGTTCATGAGTGGCCAGGCTCATTCTGCGTTGACTTAAAATGTAGCTTATCATAATGACGGCCTTCATAGAAATGTGGTTATTTGTGTGTTGCTTACGCTGAATGTGCACTCATTCAGGGGAGAAACTATTCATTTCTCTTTTATAGCCACTCACCTAGAAGAAATCCTCATATACAAGCCCCTCTATATGTTATAGATTGTGTTTTTAGGTAACTTGTTTATATTTGTGTGTAAAATTAGGGGCAATCAATTATCATGGTGCCTCTATACACATGGCCAGGAACTGACCCTTAGGATAGTGTGTAATAATATACCAAAGACAAGAAGGGCACTTTGGAAGATGAAATCAAGGTTAAAGAATACCCCATCACTAAATTATCATTTTCCAAAAGAAAATATGTTCAGTCTATTCTTGAGTGGTCACACTATATTCTCTCCTGGAGGGCAGTGCCTGCCCTTTATTTACTCCCCTTCCCTCTCATTTAAATATTATGCATTAGACTATCATTCTTGATTTTACTACTTTTTACTGCCTATGGGCTTTCTTCTACCAACTCATTTAAAAAGCATAATGCTTTGATAATGGACTGTCTGAAGATGGAACTGAATTATAATTTTTTTCAAACTTCAATTTAGTCAGCGCCAGAGGCTGCTCAGAGATATAGATTTTCTCACAGAAAGTTTTACTCTGGGTCAACTCTTGCTGTATTGTTTTTTATTGCAAAAATTTCAGAGTGTAAGTATATGAATATGCATGTATAATTATGTAAATATGTCAATTTTTTAAAAATATTACAACTAAACTATCTTTGAAAAGACACCTATTTATAGAATTAACATTAAAAATTAGGAAAAGACACAGGCCTTGGTTTGACAAAATAACTTTAACCATCACCCAACACTCAATTAGTCATTGCTTAGGCAGGCTGGTCTTGAACTTAGTTTACCACCGTGCCTAACTAGATATATATTCATGGCTTGTATTTTTTGTTGTTGTTTTTTGGGTTTTTTGTTTGTTTGCTTGTTTTTTGAGACAGGGTTTATTTGTAGCCTTGGAGCCTGTCCTGGAACTAGCTCTTGTAGACCAGGCTGGCTTCGAACTCACAAAAGTCCACCTGCCTCTGCCTCCCTAGTGCAGGGATTAAAGGCGTGTGCCTCCACCACCTGGCCTATGGCCTGTATATTTATAGTTACATAACTTCGGTGATATTACTTATCTTCTATGAGTTATCCATCTGGAATATGATGACAAGCCTTACAACTCAGGTCAAAATATAGAGATGTTGGTAATAATTAGGGCACTCAAGAGCCTTTGAACATATTGTTTTTCCCTTCACAAAAATTAGAAAAGATACTGACCTAAACATAGGTGGTATGTGTTGTTGAGTTTTGCCTAGAAGACTTCACAACCAAATAAATTGCATATTTACCCAGAAACTTACTCTGCTTTTGGGTAACAAATAAAAACAGTGGCATGAAGAATTCCTATGTTAGCTGTTAATATCTTTACAAAATATCACTATGAATTTTGTAAATATGTTAGCATTTTCTTTCTAATGAGGGGTGGATGGAGCGTATATTTAAACAAAATGCAAAGGATGAATAGCATGATTGAAGAATTCCAGAAGTAAACCTTTCCTCCCTCTCAGACATGTACTTGTGCAGTCTCTCATCACAGCACTATTCCCCATGATGATTCTATCAGCAAACTTTGGGTTTCTTTTTAACACTTCTACATTTTCCACCTTCCCATGACCATTTTGTCAAGTCTTAGACTGTACCTCAAAAAAATCTAGAATCATTCCTCTTCCACATAATCACCATGTCTATACGATTAGTTTAACTATTATATCAGTCTTATGGTTATGGGATACAATAACCAAAACAACCCAATACCCATTGCTTCACAAGTGTACCTGTTTTCTTTCTATTAGAAAATAAAGGAAGAGTCAAGTAATCTAGATCTTGTCATGGTGGTTTCTGAAGCTCAGAACCAGGTTGTGTCCAGCTCATAACATGAAATGTGAGTCTCGGGATCACTTCACAGTGCACATCCACAGCAATAGTTTCAGGTACCTTTTGCAGCAGTGTGGAGGAAGGACAGCACAGCAGAGTGCGTTCCTTAGAGCTAAAGAGATCTCACTGAAGGTCCATAGAACACTCTTTCACCTTTCAGCCAGTGTATCTATCTGGCAAGCCAGCTTCTGTTTTTATAAGGCTCTTGCCTGCCTTTCCACATAATGTTGCAAGAGCAGCCTATTCTTTTTCAGCATTGCCATCCAAGAAATGTGTTAAGTTTCTTTTCAACTTGCAGCATTAGCATATGCAAGCATCTGCCTGATTGATTTGTTTAATTCCATTCAGATTCCGGACAACCACTCCTCATCTTTTAGGGTATGTTAATTAAACTTCTTCAAACAGATCTTCCCTGAGAATTCAATGAAAATCACTACTTGGTGGCTAGCTGAAATGATCAAGCCTAACAGACTGCTGTAGCCAGAACTTGAGGCAAGACCTATGTAGGGCACCAATGTGTAAACAGAGACTGAGCTTTTGTTTTCCAGTCACCCAGATCCAAGTAATCACACAAATTACATTAATTAAAATATTATTTGTACAATGCCTTAGGCATAGTCTTAGCTGGCTCTTATATCTCAGATTAACCATTTTCTATTAACCTGTGTATTGTCATGAGGCTGTGGCTTACCAGTAAACTTCTGGCGTCTTTCTCCTTTGGCAGCTATATGGCATCTCCCTGACTGTGCCTAATTTCTCTCTATAACTCTGTTCAGATTTCCCTCCTGGCTTTATTCTGATAAGCTATTAGCCAAAACAACTTTTATTCAACCAATAAAAGCAACACATATACAAAAGGACATCCCACATCAGTCTACTTTTTCTTTTAAGACTCTAATTGATGCTGTTATATACTATTTTCTTTGAAATTTATTTCTACCTATCTCTTCTACATTTTTAAAAGTTATGTGAGGGTAGAGACCATGTTTCTTTACAAAAAAGAATGTGGTCAAGGAAAATGCTAATAAATGATCAGAATAAAAGAAAGAATGAAAAACAGGAGAAAGATGGAAGGAAAGAGTAAGGGAGGGAGAAAAGAAATGTTATAAATAATAATCTTTTCAAGTTCTGGAGATATTAATATATTTTATGAAATGAATGATGGTTTAACTTTCTCTTTCTGGTTGAATATTTTTCATTTTCCTTACTCCACAGTCATAGTTTGAGAGCTACATATGTAATTCAGCAACAACACCAGAGTGAGTAATTTGACCATAAGTATAAAAACAATCAGCATTGATTGTAAACTCTCTTTAAAAACAACATTATAAGATTTGTATCCATTGGATCCAATCCCCTAATGAAAACAACAGTAAATCATTTCTACATTGCCTGCTAAGAAAATGTCTTTAATGAGTTTTGGAATGATGTATACATATAGAGACAGGCCTTTATTAAAAAGATCTTGCATGCATCTCAGCAAGTAGAATACTAAAATGTAGAAATTTCATCTGCATAAGTGGTGTCTTAGAAAGCACTTTGCTTTTGTACTTACTCATAGGAAAGTAAAATACTCTATAATTCTTTCTGTATGTTCAGTCATGAGTATGGAAGTATACAAAGAACATAATGTCCCCTACAAATTATTCTAACTTTATTCTGTCCCTACATAACTTGGGAAAGTTTTGTCAGTTCTAAGCATAACGTGGAAATGTGATTGATTGTGTTCAATTTTCAGGACAAATATATTGCTTTGTCCTTTTCTGGATGATGAATGTGCCTTTGATAATGATTATCAAAAGTGAACCCCAAATCAAAATATCACAACCATATTATAATTTATTCTCACAGTATTTAGTCAACCAAATCTGTATTTTATTTATTTAAAAAATGGCAGGGGGTGGGGAGAGTGTTCAGTTGATAAGGTGCTGTTTGTGCACCCGTAATAACCTGAGAATTGATCCCTTGCTTCCATGTAAAGGGCCTAGCATGTGAGCACAATTCTAACACTGAGTGATAGAGAAAAGCAAATCCCTCAGCCAGCCAGTCAGCCAGCCAGCCAAGACAGACTGATGAACCGCAGATTCAATGATGCACCCTGTCACAAACAATGATTTGGAAAGTCACAGAGAATGACATTGGATGTTGACCTCTGGATACCTCCTCACACATGTTCAGACCCATATAAACATATACACATACCACACACACAAAGAGAAAGGAATTTTGAAATTGCCGCTGGTACTACATTTGGATTTTCTTTCATTATTTCATTTCTTCTTTTGGTTTGCTGTAGAGGAAATATGAATTTTACATAAGCCATCTTTGAAACTAGTGGCTTCTTTAGTTTTTCCAAAGGAAGTTTCATGAGCAGGGGAAGCTGTGTATTGACAATGCTTTTAGGTAAGTTTTATTTTATTTTTAATGGAAGTCATGTATTAACATTCATGGGATAAAATTAATATTTTTTACTCAGTCATGTTTCCATTTGACAGCTTTGTGTAGATAATTTTTGTTAATTTTCGCAAAAAAGAATTATAAGGGAAAAGCCGTTGTAAAAGCCATAGTGGAAGGCAAGTACATTTTTAATAAGGTAGTCATTATCATAGACATGTCATGTTCACTATTGACAAACGTAATTATGAATATGCTTACTTCAGAATTCATTTAATTGAAAATATAGACTTATGATGGACTGAATAATGCCCACGACAATAATACTCACATTGTAATCCAAGTAACCTGTGCCAATGTGGAGATTGTGCTCTGTGAGTTTTCTTTCTGCTATGGTAGTTCTAAATCACACTTTCTCATTTTATACACCCAATCTCAGAAGCTAAGATGTGCTAGGATGACTACTTTCTTTCTGAAGCAGTGTGGTACAAATAAGTCATATTTATTTCTGGGGAAAATCTCATTCTCAATTCTTATTGCTGCTGTTTCATGGTATGCTCTTGCCCTCCTGGATAATTCTCCTTATTTGGAGGATGACCTACCCTGGGAGATTTTGCATATACTGGAATTCTAGATGTCAATAGTTTAAAAACAACGGCTTACCTCTGTGATTTAGTTTATCTTTCTATATTGGTAAGCAAGTTATAAAAAAAATAAAAGTGACCAAAGAAGGGAAGAGATAAAAATGTCTAAGTTTCTTTGTTTTTGACTACTTTGTGGGCACAAATGAAATGTGCCTTTTTAACAAAGCCAGTTTTTAAAACACCTGTGACAGCAGGTATTCAGTTTCTCACAAATTGGTCAATAATAAACAAAGATTGTCATTAAGACAGTTAACATATTGTCCTGTGTTTCAGCTTTTTGCATTTTCATTGGAAAGAAATTATTTTATTATTAACAAAATTTCAAATTTTGCAAAGAAAAATAAAATGGTACATATTGAGTAAGAAAAGATAGTATGCACATAACACACCCTAAGGCTAAAGAGAAATAAAAAATACTTTCAGAGGATAAATAACTTTGGTTAATGGTTTTGTAGAATGTAAGTATTGTTCTAAAGTGGAAATTGGTGGGGAGGAAGGGAGAAAGAGCAAAACTTGAACAGCTAAAACAAGTTGTAGAAAGTTTAAGTCCCAAAAAAGATTAATGAAAGAAAATTTAGTGATGGCCAGTATGTGATAAATTTGATATAATTAAAAGCTAATTAGTTTTCTCCTAATACCAGATAGTGCCAGACTCATGTTTCATCAGTGTGCTTCAGACTTTATGTAGACCACAAAAGGAGGCGAAGACATCCCAGACTCTGTCTAACTTTGCAATTTGCCTTCTGGGATTCTCAACAATTGAGATAAATATATAGAGTGTTTGAAAAGCACAGGTAAATTGCTAATAATAATAACCACAACTCTAAAAATAATATATTATCATACAGAATGAAGAAGGATGCTAAAAAAGAAATTCCACGCTGGCTCAGAATTGAGTATAATAAAAGGTTATTTATTTAGGGGTAGACTCACAGATCACAATCCTCTGCTTGAACAGGGAACAGCAACTGAATCCAGCAGCCAGGAAAGAGGCCACACATGTTTTACATTGGCATATATATTAAAGAGGCCACGCCCAAGTGGGTGGGTAACGTAAAGGCTACTGGTGGTAGGAATTTGTACAGCAACAGAAAACAACTTGCCCTTCAGAAAATCCCTTAGTTAAAGAGAGGATACTAAGTGGGTAATGCTTGAATGGGCACTGGAAAAGAGATACCCATATAAGATTTCTAAGAAATAGGGTTTTACTTTCTCAACGAAGAAAAGCATTATAAAAATGCAAAGATGTTCTACCTTTTGCGGGTGAAGAGGAGTCCTCAGCTCCATAATGGCAACTCACACATACTGATGCTTCCACTGATAAGAAAGTTTCCTGGCAAGGGTGCAGTCATACTTCTGTATGTCCTTCCTCCAATGTGAGTTGTGTCTGAAGCAGTAGGGTATTGTTATCTAGTTATAGTGTACAACAAAGAGTACCAGCAATAAACTGTGTTGTTTAAGGTACTTACTGATCCTCTCTGAATAATTACTCATGGGGATGTATCCCATGTCAGTTATTGAGATTTTCATTTACTACCCTGTGTCTACTGAGAGCATCATTGTCTGCCAAATCAGGGTATTTTTGCTCAAACCCCCTATTTAATATCATAACTTTATAAAATTAGCTTAAAATCAAGTATATTTTCATATCCATTGTTGTAGCTAACCCACTTGCTAACTTCTTGTCCTGGCTAATTTTATGTCAGTTTGATACAGACTAGAGTTACCTGAAAGGAGGGAACCTTTCAGTTGAGAAAATGCCTCCATAAGATCCAGATGTAAGGCATTGCCTTAATTTATCAGAGAGGGCCCAGTGCTTGGTGAATGGTGCCATCCTTGTGATCCTGGGTTCTATAAGAAAGCAGGCTGAGCAAAGCCATGGAAGCAAGCCGGTCCCTCCACAGTGTCTGCATCAGTTCTCACCTTCAGTATTCTGCACTGTTTGAGATCCTGTCCTGGATTCCGTCAGTGAATAACCGTGCTGGGGAGGTGTAAACAGAAAAGACCCTTTTCCTTCCCAAGTTTCTTTGGTCATAGTGTTTCATCATAGCAATAGTAACTCTCACCAGTTCCCCTAACCCACTGAAACCTTTATAACTCTCAGTATTTCCCTCCTCTCTTTCCATGCCGTGTGTGTTTTTATATCTTTTCTAATTGATTTTTTTTTTCTGCGAAGACTGCAGGCTTCCATGTAACTTATTACTGTAGCTCTTAATTTGGTTGAATCTTTTTTGCAGCATCCTCTTTCCCAATCTCCTGTTATCTCTACATGTGAATTTTTCTTCACAATGTTTTTCCTTTCAATTTTGATTTTATAGATGGTGAGTGAAAAACCTTGAATGACTCATTATATGACAGGAAAAATGTTAATTTTCTTTTAAATAATGGATTATCAATCTCTGCTTTAAGCAATAATGCAAGACCCCTTCCTTAATGAACTTGAGTAGTAGAAGTGCTAATGGGAATACCCCCAACAGCATGGGAGCTATCTCTGTCATCTAGTCTTGATAGTTGCTATATACAATTAATCTTGCGATTGTAACTCCACTCTAAAAGTTAGTTTGTGGAGGCTCAAAAAGGTGAGCTTATTTCCACCTCGACCAAAAGCTAGAGAGTTGGAACTTACCTCTATTCCTTCAAGGTTACTGTGTTTCTACCTCAAACAAAGGTCCCACCTAGATTTAGAGCAGAGAATTGTTCTCTCTAAAGGTTATTGTCAAAACGTGTGGCTAATATCCAGACCTTGTTTTTCTGTATCTCATATTTAATTCTTCCTTTCTCTCTCTTTGATATAGAATGGGTGAGTTCTTTAATTTGGATATGTTTTTTTCTTAAGATTGTCTTTCTGTGTAGCCAAGACTGATCTCGAACTCGTGGCTATCCTCCTCCATTCTCAAGTGTTGCGATTCCTGTGTGTACTACCAGACAAGGGTTGGAATGACATTTTAAAATTTCATTATCCTCATCTAACGCCTGACACTGGTGTTCAGTTTTGTTCAAAGTTTGCCTTATCAATCACTTTAAATGTACACTGTAGTTATTTTAAGCTGATTCAAGAATTTGCACACAGAACTTAGTCTTCTCAGCCAACTTCAACTCTGTACATAGTAGACAATTATCCTTTTCTTCACTTTCACCTAACAACGTCATTCTACTTTTTGTCTCTGAAATATTTACCGCTACATTTGGCAACTAACTGATACAAATATTTTATATAAAACTGCGTGTTTATTCTATGCAACCAAAAACATCACAATGTTTTAGCATGTATAGCAGTATCCTACCGTACAGATCAAGAATGAGAAAACGTACACAAGCTAATTACTTGCAGTGATTTAAAACCTTGAGTGGGATGGCATTTTCTTGACTATTTTAATAAGAGGCAATTATTCCAGGAATGTCCAAAAGTAATTCCTAAATTAAAATTGAAATTTCATCCAATCTTTCTTCCCTTGTATTAGTCATGATACATATTGTTTATAAAAAATTTTAATTTAACTGAAGGTATTTTAAAATTAAATCTGTTTGTAGCCTTTATCTCCTTAATTTAAACCAAATACAATGGAGATCAGATCTTTATTTGCTGTGTACAGAAAATATTATATATCAGTGTTGTAATCCCTTTCTCTAATATGTTGATCTCTAAAAACAATCAATACTCAAGCAACAAGTCAACATTTATTGGATTTAATATTAAGAGACAGTCAATAACTTTGCCTTGGAGTGATAATGATGGCTACATTCTCTTCACTCGTAAGAAATCTGGTGTTAGCACAAGCAATAACATGTCAAAGAGGTAAAGGGGGTAGCTTCCAGAGATTCACCTCAGTTAGTTTCACAAAAACAGATGATTTAAACACTAGAAATGTATGTATTACTTGGATAGTGAGATCACTTAAAAAATAGTACAGCTTCTTCCTTGGCCTTTTTACTCAAATTGTGAGTGTTTAGAATAGCAATATTACAACTAGGTGGCCACCATTGAACTGCCAGCTCTTTTCTTACTGACTCTTGTCTGTAGGCAGAAGCCACTTGTTCATTCCTGACTACCCAGACCACGAAATAATCACTCAGAATCTATATTATTTGCAATAATCTTTGACCAATACCTTAAGTGTATTTCTAGCTTGCTCTTATAACCTAAACTAACCCATCTACATTAATCTGTGTATCACCACATGGCTGTGGCTTACTGGCAAGTTTCCAGTGCATCTGTCCCTGGCAGAGGCTACATGGCTTTCCCCTGACTCTGCCTTCTTTCTCCCAGAATTCAGTTTCATTTTCCCTGACTAGCTCTATTCTGCCTTGATATAGGCCCAAAGCAGTTTCTTTATTAATTAATGGTAATCACAGCATACAAAGGGGAATCCCACATCTCTTGTCTGCTGTGCTTAAATTATACACTTGTTTCTCTTAAGGTATAACATGCCTACTTTAGAGATTTTCAAACCAACACACATATATTTAGGATATAATTTGTAAATATTAACTTGTGCTGTGACATATTAGCATACCGCCAATTTTGATTTGAACACTTTATAAATGATTAACTTTTCCTCTTCATTTCCTACTTTATTGTATTATTTTAATAAATCTTTTATTAATTTTTGAGACATTAATACAATATATTTTGGTCCTATTTCGTCCAACTTCTCTTAAATTTTGCTAGCAGAGAACTTGAAAAGGGAGGCCTTTTGCAATATATATCATCATTGCTATTGATAGTCAGTGCAGCCACATTATCATTCTCCATTCTCTTTAAAGAATTCTTTAGGATGGGCGATGGTGGCATAGGCCTTTAATCTCAGCACTTTCTGGAGGCAGAAGCAGGCAGATCTATGAGTTCGAGGCCAACTAGGTCTACGAAGAGAATTTCAGGACAGCAGTGGCTACACAGATAAACCCTATCTCCAAAAGAAACAAAAACAAAAACAAAACAAAGAAATGAAAACCCCCCAAAGTACTTTGCTTTGTGATTTTATTGATATGTGTGTTGGGGAGGAGGCATGTTACTTGAGTAGCAAATGCTTGTAAATATTGAACATTTGCCAGTCTTCCCCATTCCCTTTTATAACCTTAAAATATATTGAGAAAGTTATTAGAGAAATGAACTGAAAAATGGCTTGTGAATTTAATGAAAATAAAGAAACTGAGCATCAAAACAGAAGCTTTTCACCAATGAGAATCTGCCGGGCTTTTCAGCAAATGAGAGCAAATCAGTTAACATTTCAATTCACAGTCATACGAGGTGATGTGCCTACTCATTAGAAGGCTAAAGAAATACTACACACATGAATGGAGGCCCACAGTCTCCATATCACTGTACAAAGTACCAATTGTTAACAGTTTGGTTAATCCATGATTCTTCCTTCCTCCCTCTCTTCCTCTCCCTCCTTCCTCTCTCTTCCTCCCTCTCTTCTCTCCTCATGTATGCATCTATGTGAGGTTATGCTCCTGTGGTGTTTAGGGGGCAGATAGAAAAGCCATCAATGTGCTCCCTCTATCACTCTTTACATATTCCTTTGACTGACTGTCTCTCCCCGAAAACATGGTTCATCTTTCTAGACCCAAAGGTAGTTAGCCCTAGTGACCCTCCTGTCTCTGTCCACCGTAGAAATGGGTTACAGGCATTTTGGGGATACTAAGTTTGCTATGAGGGTGTGGGAGCTCCAATCTTTGGAAGTGGAACAAGCCCTCTTGGTGGCTGATCCATATCTCCAGATTGTTATTGTGAGTAAGTTCTATGCTAGTGCATCATCTAAAAAGTTGATAAAAAGCAATTAAAGAAATAAAAATTGCCACATTTTATTGAATAATTCAATGACATGTATATCATACTAGTGTGATAAGTCTGATTAAATGTCTTTGATGCTGGCCTTTGTCACAGGATATGTGGAGAGACTGAACATACAGTTTACATATTCATCACAATGTATTCTATATAGTAGGTGCCTTTAGCATCCTCTGGATGCTGAGTTGGGGTGGTCTCATAATAACCTACTTTTGAAATAATGGTACAACAAGCAAAAGCATATTTCAGAATGTCTTCAGGACTAGAACTCAGGTTGAAAAAAATCAATTAAGAGATGATTTGATTCTTCCTAGCACCAGAAGAGGGAAGCATACCAGTAGTTATGCTTTATTTATGTGTAATCACAAATACTCTTTTCAATAATAATTTATTTATAGGTTATCAATTTATTTACATTTGTATTCATAAGATGTCCTCAATCCTAAGGTTACTCTTAAAATATTTAATACACAATTTTGGTGGCCACAAAATAGCTATAAATGAGTCAGGGGACAAGACATGGTGATGTGGAGTCACCTACTGGGAAGACTTGGATCTGAATGTGGAGGGCACCTGTCCAGAGATGTCAGGTTTGTCTTCGGTGGCTCATACTGTTTGGAATTGGACAATAAGAAATTTGGTTTCTTTTTTTTTTTTTTTTTTTTTTTGTTTTTCGAGACAGGGTTTCCCTGTAGTTTCTAGAGCCTGTCCTGGAGCTAGCTCTTGTAGACCAGGCTGGCCTCGAACTCAGAGATCTGCCTGCCTCTGCCTCCCGAGTGCTGGGATTAAAGGCGTGTGCCACCACCGCCCGGCTAAGAAATTTGGTTTCTAAAGGTCAATGTAGCTTGTTTTGATTTTATAATGCCCATCATAAAATTGTACTAAATTCGCAAACTACCCTAACGATTAGGATTCATGCTAGTTTTCTATTATTTCTGATGATTTGTCATGTTTCTTGGTTCCTTTTGCCTTCCTTTCTTAGAAAGCATCTCTACCTCCACTGTGAGAGAAAATACAACATGTATGTCTGTCTTGTTGGCAGTGATCCTCTAATTTCAAGTCCAGTCCCTAGACCCCTTTCAGTATCTATAAACAATAATTGGATGGATGCATATAATTTTAAATGTCTAGCATACAGGAGAGTAGGGTAAGCCATGCCATCGAAAGCTTAGGTGCTACTGGGACTTGAATTTCAGTCTCAGCGTTAGCACAACTAAGAGGCACATATCCCCAACTATATAAGCAAAAACCACTTTCTTTGGGCCCATGTTTTCAGTGCTTTTGTGAGACGGAGTGGGTTAATCTCGTGGATGGTGTGCCATGTGAACTTTTCGAACAGTAATCAATATAACTGTTCTATCTAAAATAAATAATATATAAGGAAAGCTTTGGACAGAATAAGAGAACATAAAAAACTTCCAGCAGATTTTATGTGCAGACAAAGTCTGGTCATTCCTTTAGAAAGAGAATTGAAAAGGGATTGTCTGTGAAAAGAACAACGAAGTGAAGAAAGACTCATTCCTTTTGAGGTAGGCAAGAAATATGTCACGGCCCCATCTGTAAGGGAAGGATGCATTTTTCCCCCATTGCTGATTCTCATTTGAATAAAGGTGGGGCAGACATAAAGTAGTTCAGCAACATTCTCCTTACAGTGAAAAAGACCATCGCCTTAAAATAAGAGAACATCAGAGTGACTGAAGTTAGGCACCTTCCCCCAACCCCCTCAAGTTTATATGGTGAGTAAATTCTCCACGGGATGGGTGGATACCTAGAACTAATTCCGTATCGCGATGATGTACACTGGGAAGTGTTTTGCCGTACTACAAAATCTTTTAATAACCTCTTCATTTGTCCATCAGTGTACATCCTCCTGCCCCAAGATGTATGTAGGTCATGGGAAACACCAGGCACAACCTATGTCTGGTCTTGGATTTCCAACCCTGCCCAAGAGCGTGCCATCAGCGAGGAGAGAGACACCTGTGCCTTGGGGGACACAGGTGAAGTCCACCACCTCCCAGTGCCTGGCGCGCACGTTCTCCCTCTTCAGCTTCCGGGACGCCTACTGGTCCTCACTGGTGGTTCCCAGGTAGTAGAGAGGCCTGGGAACCCTGCCGGCTGAGGCGGCCTGGAGAGAGCGCCTGCACTTCCCATACCCCTCCCCTCCGCAGCAGCCTCCTGCCACTCAGGCGACTCGACGTGCGGCCCCGCCCAATGACGGACGGCCGCCTCCTCGGGCGCCCCGCCCTCCCGGCTCCTCTTCCAATGGGAGGCCGGCGGGGGCGGGCCGCGCGGGCAGCCTCTCCAGTTGAGGCCGCGGCTGGAGCCGGGCAGGGGCGCGGGAGAAGCAGGTACCGGCGCGGGCTGCGCAGCCCCAGGCGCGAGAGCTGCGCTGACGGACGGAAGGACCGTCCCCCGCGGGAGCCAGGGACCGCGGCGTCCGAGCGGGCGGGATTCGCGCCTGGCCAGGCACGGTCCGAAGTCCGCGCTATGGGAGAAGAGAAATACTTGCCTGAGCTGATGGCAGAGAAGGATAGCCTGGATCCATCTTTTGTGCACGCGTCGCGCCTTCTGGCGGAAGGTAGGACCGGCCCAGGCGCTCGCCAGCCCCGGGCAGGGAGAAGTTGGGGAGGGTGGAGGCTCCGCCGTGCAGAAACTGTCCCCCGGAGCTGCTTATGAAGGCAGGAGCGCTGCGCGGGCAGCCGTGCTCCTCTGAGGCTGAATTGCTGGAGACCAAAGCCCTGAGGTCTCATGACAGGCGGATGCGACCTGTTAGGGTCCTGGACAGGGAAACCAGCAAGTGTCAGGTGGTCCACCAGGACCTTTTCACTTCACAGAAGCCAGAAAAATCAGTTCAGGAAGAAATGCGAGCCATGAAACGTTTTTCTTAGAGCGTCTTGGTTACGGATCAGCGTTATTTATTTAGTACATTGCTTCCCCCCCCCCCTTGGCATTTCTAAGTGATTTTAATAACCTTTAATCAGTCTTCCCCCCGAAAGTCTTAGAATTAATCAGCATTAAAGTATGCGTGTTTGTGTATTTATGTGAGCGTGGTAAGCAGAAGCTAAAGTGCTTATAAAATGTTTTTGAAAAGAGATTATTGGGTACTCTGTGAGATATTGGTCCCTAGGAACGCTCCATAATTGATCAACTGTTTTTTTTTTTTTAAAAATCAGGTGTGCGTTTTCTTTTATGTACTGTGATGTTCCTGGACCTTCGTTTCCCAGTGGAGCATCTATGCCTTGCCTTTTGCATTGCTTTGAAAGGTCGTTTGAGAAAAGGCACACATGAAAACTTCTCTTTCAGAAATATTAACCCCAATTATTCCATTTATGTGAAACAATGCTAGCTACTAAAGACATTCCCTATGCCCATTAATCGGTTCATGCCTATTTAGCCCAACTTCAGAATTTTGGGATGAATGTTTCATTAATTATGAACTGCTTCATCTTCAAACTGGCTACCGTGCAGCTTGGAAGCGTGGTGTCTGACTCACTAGAAGAAGCAGTGGCATCGTCCCCTTGTCCAGTTCGTCAGCGTTAAAATAGATTTGAGGCTTTGTTTTGCATCGTAGAGAAAATTTTGCTCCTCATAGGATTCACAGACATTAGATTTATTTGACATTTTTAATGGGTTATTATTTATTATGACCCACAGTAACAAAGTATCTCATGAAAGACTGCCAGGAAGAAATTTATAATCAGAATATAGAAGCCTCAAAATAATCTAAACTGTTTTCCAGGGAAGGCTGGCTTTGCAGAGTACTTAGGGAGTGAAATACAATCATGTTTACCACTTCCCTAATAATCCAATTATAGTCAATGAAAAACTAAAGTCAAGGACTATCCTATCTTATCCTCTGCTTTTAAAGGACATCTGTATACTCATTATAGGGATATTGAAAAAAAAGAATGACTTAATAAGCATTAACAGATTAAAAATGTTCAATTATTCACTTCAGTCTGTTCTTCAGAAGTGTTTCCGTTCAGCGTACAATGAAAAAAGAATACAGATTCCGGATCTTCTCGGTCCTGATAACTGGAGCTCTCATTGGGACGAATGAATCAATCATTGATTCACCAGCTATTAATGTCTGTTAACTGTACTTTCAAAGCTTACAGAACTAAGAGATGCACGTGAAGCTCAGAGGGCGACACACGGATATTCCTGACCAGGAAAACTGTTAAGAGAACACTAAGTGCCTTGCTTCCTAGCACTTTTCTTTCTCAAGCACTGGATTTCTTGCAACTTAGGAAATTGTTCTAATGCACCTTGTAATTTAATTTTTTCCCAGCAGGGGGAAGCATGGCCTGCTTTTGTAATGGCTTAGGGGAAAAGCTCCTAACTAGAAAAGCATCACAGTAAGAAACAAAGAGGGTGCCTAGATTCAAAGAATTCCTAATGAGAAAGGAGAAAGAAGGAGGTGGCATCGGTAATCTGAGAGTAGCCAGATAGTTACATAAAGAGAAGCGCAGGCGCGTGTCACATCTGTAACTCTAACCAAGCTCGTTACTCATGCTTACTAGACTGTAAGGTGAGTGTGCTTTGGATTCTCAGTGAATCATAATGCACATGTTGCATTATAGATTTTTTTCCCATTGTCTTTTCGAAGGCCATTTGCGAGGGTTTCTAGGATCGCTGTAGAGATTTTATTCCTCGTACCTGGAAATGCTCTGATTGAAGACATCAGCTATAAATAAACCTGACACAGATACTCAAATGGAAAGAAGGTGCACATTGAAATACATTTTAGCAGTGCCGTGCAGACAGTCTTGAGACTGAGGGGGGCAATAAAAATGATCCAGATGATTTCATTCTTTGGAATGAGTTTCTAGAAGCAGTGATATAAAGCAATGAGCTCTCACAATGACTTATTTTGCCTTGCGATAATTGATAGATACAAGCCGATAATCACTTGTGCCTGCTTCATTTAGGTTGGAAGGCCATGGGCTTCAAATTACTTTTTGAGTTGCTTTTTTATTTTCATTGTATTTTATTTCATTTATTTCTGTTTCGTGTTTTCAGTGAGGGTGATTCTAAAAATAATCATTAAATACAAATACATTATGAATATGACTGTTAATGATAGCAGATCTTGAGCAATATGGGTTAAGGTGTTTTCATAATGTATTTGATTAAAATAACTTCCATCCTGTAATTACAATTTTCCATAGCTCCTCAGTTGTTATGGAAGGTGTATCTGAATGTGGTAATAGAGCAAACTCAGTATGATTCTTAATGTTCTGGCCCAGGTCCGATTCTGCTTGAGCAGTGGAGTTTCATGAGGCTATTTATAGCTATGCTCCTCCATTTAATTCCATGTTTATTTAACCTGAATTTTGTAGGCTTTCCTTGTCTGGGTCCAGTTTTCTTCTCTCAAATTAAATAGTTAGAGTAGGAGAGCTGAAATTTCTGCAGTTCTTACTTACTCCCAGATGTTTGCTGATGTGAAGAAAAGATGTTTGTGTACTCATAACAGAAAAATCAATAGCTGAACATTTTGAAACTTTTTCATTCCTTCGTATTTTAATGATTATTAATACATTCACTGCAGTATGGTGCAATTTGAGGCATATACACTATGTTGGACAAGGAAGATAAATTCATGTTCTTAATTCTACTGAGTAACTTTGAAGGCTTGGGTCTTGTGTGTAAAATGTATGTGAACATAAGCTTGTTTTCAGTGGAATGTACGACGTGACCAATTCACATTTATTATTCCATTATGACACTTTATGTTTTCAGAAGGATTATTAAATTTCAGTGAAAGTGATTTAGGCAAGACTTTCTTGCCTGTGTCTTCACAAATATTGATGGATTAGCCACTGTTTTAGCTAATTTATGGTTCTGTGAAAGAAAAGATTGCCAAATAAAATAGTTTCTGAGCCACCCCTTCCAGAGTTTGGTGAAAGCTTGACCTGCCAGTGGCAGCTGGCCTTTATGTTTGCAGATCTATGTGGATTTTTAAAAATGGGATGACAACAAGGATTTTATAATTTTTCACAAATGGTATCATGTCAAAACCGAGTTAGATTCAAATTCTCAGTAAGGATCACTTTAAAATTTAGATCTTAGTCCCTAAATATTTCCCACAGATCTTGGCAAGGTTATAACATACTGATAGTGCACCTAGAATCATCCTCTGATTTTAAAAATACAATATTTACACAGCTCTTTCCGTTGCCGTTTTTTTCTTGATGACTATGTCTTCTTTCTCTCTGTAGAAGCAGAAAAATCTTAATTACATTTCATAAATACAAAACAAACACGCACAGGTACAAATTAAAATCTTGCTATCTTCAATCTGCATTCAAACCAATTAATGGCATGGGAAAACCCATCTTTTTCAGTGTTTAACATGCTTGGTAGTGAGTACTGACAAGTCCACACTTCACTGTGCTGCAGTGAAGATGACACTTGCTTTTTCTTGTATGATTCTGCATTTTTTTAATCTGTGAAATGGGAAATGCAATGCTCACCAGGCAGAAATTATGAGATATACCTATCTGTTTGCAGTAATAAGGGCAGAATTTTATGTAAATACAGGAAACACATTTTCTTTAGCATTTTCATGCCATTGTCTGCTTAATCTCAATGTGAGACTAGATTTTATAAGAAAAGGAAAAGTGATTCTTATTTTGCTATTTGAATCACTGCTGAATGATGTTTTAACTCATAAATCAAGTTAGAAAACATATTATCTTGTAAAATATGGCTGCAGAGAGGGTTTTTAAATGCCCCCATCCAACGATGGTTCCTTGTCAGTCTGCCTTGGTTTGGTCAACACTAGTTCTTTTTTTTTAAATAATAAATCTAGACTTTATCAAGCTTCTTCTTCAACCTACAATACTTCCCTCTTAGTAAGTGATTTCAGCTTCCCTGGTTTCTGTGTATATGCTCTTTTGTGTTCCTTGCTTCCTAGTACATGCAGATTCCATGCCCCACCTAACTTTATTCATATACATTTCTGCCTATCCTTCCATACAGACTCCATATCCATCCTCACACACAGACTCCATGTTTATCCTCACATACAGACTCCATGTTTATCCTCACACACAGACACCATGTTTATTCTCACATACAGACTCCATATCCATTCTCACACACAGACTCCATGTTTATCCTCACACACAGACTCCATGTTTATCCTCACATACAGACTCCATATCCATCCTCACACACAGACTCCATGTTTATCCTCACACACAGACTCCATGTTTATCCTCACATACAGACTCCATGTTTATCCTCACAGACTCCATGTTTATCCTCACACACAGACTCCATGTTTATCCTCACATACAGACTCCATATCATCCTCACACACAGACTCCATGTTTATCCTCACACACAGACTCCATGACCATCCTCACACACAGACTCCATGTTTATCCTCACACACAGACTCCATGTTTATCCTCACATACAGACTCCATGCCCATCCTCACATACAGACTCCATGTTTATCCTCACACACAGACTCCATGACCATCCTCACACACAGACTCCATGTTTATCCTCACACACAGACTCCATGTTTATCCTCACATACAGACTCCATGCCCATCCTCACACACAGACTCCATGTTTATCCTCACACACAGACTCCATGACCATCCTCACATACAGACTCCATGTTTATCCTCACATACAGACTCCATATCATCCTCACACACAGACTCCATGTTTATCCTCACACACAGACTCCATGACCATCCTCACACACAGACTCCATGTTTATCCTCACACACAGACTCCATGACCATCCTCACATACAGACTCCATGCCCATCCTCACATACAGACTCTATGACCATCCTTACATACAGACTCCACGCCCATTCTTGAATTATTTTACTAGTAATAGACTATTTTTTTCTTTTCCAGCTTGACCCACATCCTGCACACCAGCCCATCCATGTGGTTCGAACTCATTCTAGAGATACATCTTTTCCTCACGTCCCCCCACCACTTCTTGTTAGTCTTTTTTTGTAGCAGCCTTGACAACATGAGTAACTGAAAAAAATAAACTGCATTTCACTTGCAAAAGTAATGAAATTAATCTTTCTTGCCACTTATCCTCTCTTGTGTCTTTCAGGTGTCTGGTATTATTAATCAGTACCCAGTTTCATCATTTTTCTTACTTTATCTCTTCAAAACTCTTCTGTCTAGCCTCTGTCTTCCCCGCTGCCCTGAAAGTCCCTCTAGTGACAGAAGCACCCCCTACCAGCCTCATCTATTAAAGACTTTCTTCCCTTTCAGCAGGCGTACGGTTTGGGTTTGCGGTTTGCACTGCAGCTGCTCTTGCACGGTCTTTCTCCTCTCTGGGTTTCTGCCACTGCCTACTGCTGGCTTTCCCTAATTGTCTGACTCTTCCAGGCTCTTCAGTATACTTCAGTTTCCAACTTCAGTACATCCCGTATTTTCACAGGGATTCATTCAAATTGAAATTCCCGCCAGCTCAGGCTCTTTAATAATTCATTTCCTACAGCAAGTAGTTTGCGTTCTTTGGCATTCTTACCATATATCTCCTTTGCCGGCCTCTTCTCTTGATCCTCTCTGCTTAATTTATCTGGCCTGCAATAACTTACTCACTTCTCTACACCCTCTCTCCTCACCATTACCTGTCCTCACCATGGTGGCCATGTTCTTTCTCGAGCTCACTGTCCAACACTGTCATCGTTCTGTCATTACTAGGTTGTGCTGCTTGGTCTCACTTGAGTGAACTCCATAGGGAGAGCTAAGTCTTGCTCAGCATTTCATCTATAGTATCCATCATGATAGCTTCATATATGGAGCTGCTCAGCACATACATGCAAAGCTTTTCCTCATCACACTTCAGACTCTGCCGCTGGGGCCTCTCTGCGACGTCATCTGGCATGATGTATAGCTGGCTGCCTCTATTCCTCATCCTGTGTCTAAGTGACGTTTCTAATAAGAGCTCCCTAATCTGTCTCCCTGGTTATAATTATTACTCATTCAAGAAATTGGGGCTGGCTACCCCTTCATCTAGGAAGCCTTCCATAATAGCTTCCTGATCTTATTTATTATGGATTAGGTGAACTTGCCTTTCTTCTTTTTGACCTTTCCACTGCTACATTGCAACATGCAGTTCTGTTTGATCTTGTCTTTCTGCCATCTAAGCTGAGAGGTTGGATTTGTGGCTCCGGTCTCTCGGTCTCTGAATCCTTAATGGCTGCCTTCAGTTTCAGTGTGTGATACATGGTTACTAAGTGGATGATGCCACACTTACATATTACCTTTCTCCTAGCTAGAAAGACATCTCCAGAAACAAAATTCCAGAAATTCCTTCACGGTTGAATTCAGTCATATTTTATCAATCCTTAATTCAAATTACAGAGGATCGTTGTAAGAACATTTATTCACTAAAAAAAAAAAAAACAAACAAACAAAAAAACAAAACAAAAAACAAACAAACAAAAAACTTATTCTGAAATAGTTTTACATTTGCAGGTAATTCTGAAGCCAGAGGTTATTTTACTCTGTAATATCCAAACTGAGAGGATGACATTGATACATTGTGAGGGCACAGCTTTGTTGCGTGGCCCTGTGTAGGATTGTTTGATTATCACGGCTGTGATGCTCAGCTACCCCAACCATAATGATCTTCCTGTAACGTCTATGTTACTCCTCCGTCACCTTGTTCCTGACTGTTGTTTTATGCTAACTTAGGTGCTTTTCATCCCTGCCTTCCTTTTCTTTTCCTTCTTGGATTTCATGAGGAGTATACACTTTTCCGCTTTCTCTACTCTGCCTATGTGTTTCTTTACTGTTAGGGCTGATTTATTTCTTTGATTCTGTTTTAAGTCAATTTTTCTTTCCACTGCTCTCTTATGCTGTTACTGAGTCTGTCTCAGAGAAGAATTTTAAAATTCTAGTTCCTGTGTCTTTAAGTTGTAAACTTTTAGTGTTTCAGATCTTCTGTTCCTTTGTTCAGACAATTACAGAATCTAGTGTGTGGGCAACTGTTGGTTGCCTTTTCTCTTTCAAATTGTTTTCCCTAGTTCTCGCCATGAAACATATGCTTTTTTAAACTGTACCCTGGATATTTCCAGTGTTGTGTTATGACAGCATGGGTTTTTTAAAAATCTTTTTAGAATAAGCTTATGACACTCTTCCTATAGACATGGAACCACCATCAGAACAAGCTGCCTGTGGTGACAAGCCATGTTCCTCTCGCTGGCATCATTGACCTTACTCTGTCTGGGAGGTTGACGATGTCCCCTTACTGCTTCCTGTGTATTTCTGCTGATATCAAGAAGGATGGGGAGGCCTCATTCCTTCTGGGTCATGGTGAAGTTTCCAGCAGTGTCCAGAAGACATAGACCTTCTGTGATACTTCCTTGTTTGGAAACAAGAGCCTATTCATTATTTGTGAGGGTACCAATTCAAGATCTTCATATTACCTCTGCTGACATTGTGTGAAGTGGGTAGAAAGGGAGTCCTAACTTCTAAATCGGTCTTCTTTGATAGCACTCAGAGGGAAATAGTGCCTGATTACCATTGTGTGAGGTTAAAAATATAGCCTCCCATCTTAGTCTTTCCTTTTGTAACTGTCTTTTTTTTTTTCTTTTTTGGAGCTGGAGCTTATTATATATTCTAGGCTCACCTCCACTTTCATGATCCCTTGTCTCAGCCTGATGCTCGAATTACAAGCATGTGTCATCATGTTCAACTCTACTTAATTTTTTCTTAAAAGGAGTGAGCATAGTTTTTAATAGTTCGTTGAACTGAGAAGGACATTTTGTATTTCGAAATTATGTTTTGTTAAGCCTCCCTTAATCTAGTCTTTCGGCTAGAAAGAATAAGCATGTATATGTCTGTGCATTTGTGACTGTGTGAGTGTGTGTGTTGTCTGTGTTGATTTGTTATATGTTTCCAGCAGAGAAATTGTAGGAAATCACAGATGTGCTGTTTCTGGGTTTAGATCTGTGGGTTATGATAACCAGCTGGCCCACCTCCTTCCTTATGCCTTTCAGAGCATCTCTTCATTCTTATAGATGATAACCAGCACCTATTATTTTCAGTTTTTATTTATTTATAATACTTTCATGTAAATATATGTTTGTGTTTGAACATTAATGTTTTATGAAGAACTATGTTCGAGTGGGCATGACCAATATATACTTATTTTTTTATGTTATGGAACCTAAAAGAGGAACAACAAATTTGACCTGTGTTTTCAGTTTCTCTTTAATTAGTTTGGAATGAAACTTTTTGTTCATTTGTAAAGCAATGTGTTTACAAGGGTTAGAAAACCTTAGGTATAGCCATGTGCCATCAGCATTTCATAGTGATTGCTTAAACCCTGACTTTCATATCTCTTCATTTGGCCAGTATGTATTATAAGAAAAATATCTTATTTGAAATTATATCCTGTCACCTCTATTGTTTTTAATGCAATAAATAGCATATGTTCTAACTATATTCATAGATTAAGCTTTTTTTTATAAAAGTGGTAATTTTCAATAATATAAGAAAGACCTAGAGTTGAGAGATGGTTCAGCGGTCAAGAGCACTGCCTGCGTGTCCAGAGGTCCCGAGTTTGATTCCAGGCTGCAACACAGTGGCTTATGGCCATCTGTCCTAAGGTCTGGCACCCTTTTGTGGCCCATCGGAAAAAAAGAAAGACCTAGAAATATTTTTAAGAAGAATAATTAGTAGTTGATTTCCCAAAGTTATCAAATATTCGTTTTATAGGAGCCCTCATTTTCTTGAGTGAAAAATCTTATGGTGACTAATTTCATTCATCTAGAATTCAAGGAGTCATGGCCCATGAATCCCTTTGCTACACAACCAACTTTTCCTTGATGTGAGCTATTTGTGGCTCATCTCCATTCCTAAGCTTGCTGATTCTCAGTAGAGAAGTGCTATGGGTACTCCTCCATTAATGGGTGGGTACGCCTTTAAGATACCAGCCCACTTTGGGTGTAGTCTAATGTACTATAAATGCAGGCAAAAGTTTACATGGGCCTCATAACTGCTGGATTTGGTTCCAGTTCCCAGTAAACATAGAGTTTATCCCCAAATCAATAAAACATTGTTTTATTCCATTCTAGGTTATTGTGGAACTCTTTTGTACATCAACAAATAAATGATAAATATTTAAGAACATCTGCATTGCTTTAGGTTCTTTTCTATAGGTATTCTTAGTTTGCTATAGTTTGGGAGACCGATTCTATGGGGCTAGGACTCTTTTACATTTAATCAATCACAGTTGTCCTTTAATGTGGTTTGATGACATCTCTCTACAATAATTATATGCTACTGATATACAGAGGCATCACATGTTTAATTTGTCAAGTCTACAAGGTGTAGGGGATTTAACACATTTGTGTGTGAGTAGAAGGCATGTAAGTACACATACATTTTTATGATATCAGTAGTTCATGGATGGTCTGCTAGATTTCATGACTATTTAGCAGAGCAGTAATTTTGAAGATCACAGGGATCCAGAGTTGTCATACTTACTGTTGATTCATTCACAGGTCATGCTTCAGAAGCTGCATGGAATGTTTTCATGGCTTACCATGAGTCTACCCACCAATCACATTAGATTGTTACTAGTATCATTCTTATAAATGCCAAGAGTTAATACTATTTAGCACAAGTATTACAGTAAAGAAATGCTGATCAAAAATTCAGTTTTACCCAACCAGAGGCCATGCAGAGCCTCTAAAATATACTGCCTCCTGGGGAAGAGGCAAATCTATTCATGCTGTGAAGGAAGGTCAGATATTAATATGTAAAGTTTAGGTCAGAGACTTGATATTACTGATTTGTCAGTAAACTGCTCATAATTGACCCCAATGCAAGAACTACATGAATTAATTTATAATGCTATAAGATAAATGCAGTAGTTAAATATAAGTGAATTTGTTATATGGGCATTTAACAAATAGTTAATTATACAGTCAGGTTGAGGAAATCTGAATGTCTTATATTTAAGGGTGCCATTAAAATACTTAGTAATGTTCAAGAGAGGCATAAGCAAACATTTCAGTCTTTGCTTTTTTAATGACCAAGAAAATTATTGGAAAAGTTGTGTGATTTGCTGAGGTGTTGTCTTTCTAATTTCTTTTAATGAAGGACTGTTTATATTTGTTGAATTCTTTTCCCAAATAAGAACAACTGTAGTTTCTTTCTTGTCTCTTTAGCAGTGAGGGTTTTGTTTAATGTCTGAAGTCACTCAGATTGTATATTTGGTGAGAAACAGATGTCTTGTATAGATAAATGTTATCTATAGGTTCTGAGCTCATAGGATTTAATATGTTGGAAACATATTGGTTGATGTTACTACTGTCCTGTCATCAATGTAATCAATGTCCATTTCCTTTCAAATTTTAGTGATTAGTTTTACTCTATTTATAAAAATCACAATCCATATGTTTTCCCCAGAGTGCTTTTTAGCAGATTTGTGGTTGTATGCTGGATAATGTTAGGTCTTGAGAGTAGCTCAGAAGAGGCAGCCCCAGTGTCAAAAGCAGTGAAAGAAATTACTTAATGAATATAATGGGATAAGTAATGAGAAATTCATTTAACATGTTCTTATGCAAGCATTTGAAATATATTATGAAAAGTAATGAATATTGCCCCCATTTTATGAGAAAATGTAAAGAGAGACACATTATGTGTTAGCATCAATGTACTTTTTTTTGAGAACGTCATACATGAGCATCTATACCACTCTGACCATTACCTACTGCTTCCATCTTCTCAATATCACCCCCAACTAAATTCATGACCTCTTATAAAATTATCATTGTTATATGTATATACACTCACATGTGTACACATGTACATACACACATGCATGCCCAGCTACTGAGTATATATAGTTCAGTTATCATTGACTGTATATTGATGTGTCTGGGCTGACTCTTTGGTATTGGCCAGTCTATGCCGGAACTCAGCCCTGAGGGAAAGTGATTCCTCTTCTTTTAGCCGTCACCAGTCACCTGTGCTCTTCATTCGGAGGTGGGACCAGAGGCAAGTAGTTGATAGAAGTTAGGGAAAACGTCAAACAGTGTTACTAAACCCTGAAATGTTTAAAAAGAAAAGATATATATCCTCGTTTCACTGAATATAAAAATACTACTTTGATAAATTGTTAAAAGTCTTAAAAATATTTGCTACTGTAGAGTTTCCTGTTTCATTTAAAATAACTTTCTCTGTAATAAAGGCCTGAATGGAAAATAAACTTTCTCTAAGAAATTAAGAAATTAGATTTGCACACAGCGGTGTAATGTTCTATAAAATGAAAGCAATGGACATAAAATATACTTACTCTGCTAAAGCATGTAAATGTTATAAACAGAAAATTTTACTTAAGCGTAAAACTAGACAAATAATCATATTCATATAGAAAGACCTAGATTAGAGTTTATTTCTTATCCTGGAATTCAAGACCTGGTGAAGGAGAACCCTTTAAGATGTGTTAAGTTGAAATAGCATTTGGTGAACACATGTGTTCATTCTACATGATAGTTAAGAGTTTGGACTTCGTTCTAAAACCAAAGTCATTTAAGAGGATTTAAGTAGTACCAAATAGATCATTATCTCATTGACCCACAATATGGCTCCACTATTGGAAAATGGTCTTAGATGTGGGCAGGACCTGAGGTGGCTAAAATAGTAAACCGGTTAAGAAGCTCTGGAGAACTGAGTTCAAATCATACAGTGCTGAGAGCGAAAGGAGGAAAGGTTTGTTAAAAGTTTATAAGCACAGTGTTAAAACTTGCTTCAGATAGGGAAGATGATAAATAAAAGGAATAACAGTTGCTGTCAGAGGTCCCCCTTGCTAATAGGGTCAAAGGCGCTGTCGGTTGCGAAGCTATTACTCAAACAGATAGTCAAGGTCAGGAGACTATGCTCTGAATGAAGGACTAGTAGAGAGTTTAATACAAATTCAGGTGCCGAAGTCAGGACGCAGGTATGGAGAAATTTCTGTGTGCTCTAATGGAATAATTGAGCTTGGGAGCATACACTGGTAACCACAGCACTGAGGAAGTAAGTGAAGGCAGGAGGATTCTGAGTTTAAGTTCGGCCTAGGTTGCATCCTTATACTTTGTCTTAAAGTCTACCATCACCATCAGCAGCAACAAAAGCCAAAAGAAACCTAAAAGAAAAGGGACCTGTCACAAATATGGTCTAATGGATTTATAGACAGAAAAGGAAGGAAAGGGAAACAGAAATGTGGAGAAAAATCCATGTGCACTTGATGAACAAATAGTAGCCCAGGTCCTGAGAAAGTGAACATTGACTTGACAAGATAGCAGATTGAAATGTCTGAAATGTATAGTATTTATCATTTCAACCTATGCAAATCGTGCATTTGTGTCCTTGAACAAAGAGAAGAGAGGTAGAAGGACAGAGACATTGGAGTGTAGGTTAAATCACCAATGTTCTAATTATACCCGTAAAGTCTATTTTTCTGTTCCTGTAAATGGAAGCCTTGATTTTGAGTGGATATTTTTAAGCTTAATGTACTCCTTTGTCCTCATGTGTAAAGTGGGGGTTGTTATAAACCAAGAAAATGATGGTAGTGCTAAGTTGTTGTTGCTGTTGCTGTTATTTTGATAACTTTTGTTGTTGTTGTTGCTGTTATTTTGATAACTGTAAATAGCACTTATCCTATTCCTTGTCCTTCTATGCTCAACTGCTTCTACCTTGCTAGTCTATCCATGTGGCAGGGAATCTGCTTTAAAAGAAATATATCAGATATAAGATCATGCCATCCATCCTTGAATCTTTTCTAAGGCATGTCCTTGGTGTTTGAAGGCTTCCTTTCTTCCAGATCCTTTGTTTATACCTGCCTTTCCATTACTAATTCGTTGGAATTAGTGTGACCTCGAGGCTCACTGATACCATCCAGATGCTCTTTCTCCTTTACATCTGTGATTCCACAAGCCACTTAAAAATGTACTGCTTTCATTCTGGGCAGTGAGATAATGAGATGAGAGACCCAGATTTGCTACCCTGTAAATCTCAACGCTTCTTTGAGTGTACCGTGACCGAATGAAAAGACACACATACACCTTTGTAGACAAGCACCCATGAACACACATGCACATTTTCTTTCCAGGTGGCAAGCAACACAGAGCCAATACATTCTGGAAGAAACAAAGACTTTGAGGACATAAGAAATAGGAGGTGCTTCTGTGCCACTTAAAATATATGGTTTGGATTAAACAGCAGTTTGTGAAGCATTATTATAACTTGTGTGTGAAATTTGCTTGTGAAATTGCTAGGTTATTAAGTAAAATTTATTTCTTACCCTGGAATGTGGAAAAAAATCATTCAGAAGCTGCTGTTGTAGCGAAAAGAACTTGACAAGTCAAGTCAAAAACTAAATTCCGTATCTGCTACCTGGCTGCTTTCTAACTCTGGGAAACTTTCTCACTGTCCGTTGGCCTTTGTGTCCTCGTGAAAATGCAGTTCCTTGGTTCTGCACATTTCCTGATAAATTCTTTGGAGGTTTGTAAGCATCACTTACCTTGTGAAGATATTAACAAGAGCCACTTTCTTAACTGCTTCAATGTGTATGATTACCTTACTTAAAAAAAAATAAGGTGAAAATTGTAAACAGAAATGGAGCTTTAAAACACAGACTTGAGGAGGATGAGATGCTTTAATTATTTCACCTGTGTGGGGAATACCCTTGGCAACACAGGTAATATTCCTATCAGCCAATCATCTGCCCTTAAGTCTTCTTTCCACGATCCTCATATCCTCTAACAAGTATGGTTCTGATGTTCCTCCTAAATTTCCTGGAGATGTTTTAACTTAGTACTCAATCATCCTCCTTGAAAGTTCACTATGCCTTTGGCGGTCATCTGTGCTGTTGCATTCCTCAGTAGCCGTTTCCCTTTAGTGTTGATTATCCATTCCATTGCGTCGTGTCTCTTCTGGGTGGACTTTGTGGGAAGTCTTCAATAGTATTTTAACTAACTAAAGCCTAGTTTTCTTTTACCTTATAGGAAATGCATGGCCAGTTCTTTAATACTTTCCAGGCTCTGTCATCGTTGCCCCAATAATGTGTGAAAATTCTCGTTGTCATTCTTTTGGGCCACAATTTGAAGTTTTCAGTCTGCTTAATATCAGATATTTTATTTGTTTGAAGTATTAAAATGCTATGGGTTTTCTTTGCATTCCTTGGTAAATAATGTTGGTAAACATATTTTATGTGCTTTTTGCCACTTACGCATATTCTCATCGAAGTGATTGCTTAGAGTTTGACATATTTTAAATTGGATTGTTAGTCTTTTACTGCTATGAGTTATTTATATGTTCTGGATTTGTATTGTTTATTAACCATATGAACTGTAAATATCTCAACCCAATATACAACTTAAATTTTTATTTTCAGAAAAGCCTCCTGAAGGGAAGTTATACATTTTGCGGGTCTACATTAATATTTTTCTTTTATCTATGGTGATATTGTATCATTTTTAGGAAACCATTGCATTTTTCAAGATCAGGAAATGTCATCATGTGTGCTAGAACTTGTGTTTAGCTTTTAAGTACAGGTTTATATAGCATGCAGATTTTTTCATTGTGCTTGCTATTAAGTGAGGGAGGGTAATGTGCTTTCGTTTAAGGTTCTAATATCCATGTTTTTCAGTATTGTTTTATGATTGCTTTCTTTGCTTAATGTTATTTTTTAGTGCTTAAAACCACATGCATAGACAAAGGAGGTGTATCTTTAAACATAAAAATAAAAAAGCTTAAGATTCAATGACAGGTGTGATAACCTTCCATAGTGGTCTCCATGTGTATCTGCTTCAGACCTAAAGCTGGTAGTGTTAGGCAGGGTGTATTTAAACCTATATTCAACGGTGTGATATTTTTTCTTTTCTTTCTAATTTTAGGACATAATCGCTGCAGGAAACTTGAATATGTTCTGCCTATCATAAATGAAAATATGAGGCACCATCTAAGAGGCCGTGGTGTTTGAGTACATTGTTGTATCAGTGAAGAAGTGGCATATTTATTGCCAGAGAGCAGTTGCCATGTTGAGGAAAAAAAAAACTAGCATGATTGTCCTGAGGTATAAAGTATGTTTTGGTGCTATAGGAGATCACAGAGTATTGGAGTCACAGGTGTTTTCAGCATACAGACCCATGCACTTAGTTATGAACTATATGGCCTTTCTGCTTTTCCCAGAAAAATATGTGCTAGGTAGAAGCAAACTTGACCCTTATTCTTAATAAAGTCAACATACTTGTAGACCATGAGCAGAAGCCTATGTCTGTGCTCATAGTAAATGCTCATCTTTATCTCTTGATCTTCATTGGCACATTACCTGACAAAATCACTGTTGCCTAGAATGTAACATACATTTTCTGAGGATACTTAATGGTATAACTGGTGACGTAGTGCTTATCCTAAAAGCACATGTACCAAAGCACCGTAAGTCAGTCAAAATGTTCATACTCGTCTCGTCGCTACGGAGATCCCAAGAAAGAGCTGACAGTCATCCAGACTGGCAGAAAGCCTCAGTGTTGACATCTGACAAGATAATTCTGACACAAGTGTGTTTATTTACAGGCAAGAAGATAGCCCCTGGTGGAAAATAGCTTATGCGTGGTATTTAGAGGTGTTTAGATGTGCATATAAGCATATGTGCATGTGTGCATTTAGATCGAAGGAAATGTATTTAAATGATGAAAGTTGACACACAAATACTGAAATGTGTTCCCACTGGAGTAGTTAAAACACCCTATAGGAACTCAGAAAGAATGGAAAACATTTTGTATTATTCAAAGGCTATAAGTAGAAACATTCTTGGAAATGGAAACCTTGGATGACCAGTGGATATACATTTTTGCATAAAAACATTTGTGTTTTTGCAGTTTTGTTGAATTGAGAATTCTTCCATCGGTTTCCATGAAAGAAGAAAAAGCTAATAGTGATGGTCTCATAAAATACAGATTATAAAGCCACTAGGCTTACTAGGTTTATTTTAGTATTTGGATTTTCCCAATTATAAGTAAAAAGTTTCTCAAATGTGATTCCATTCTACTCTCAAACAACTAAAATTGCATCACTATTTTGGAGGAATTCTTATAGGCCCTGTAAATTTCTTTAGACGCTTTTGGTTCCTCATCCCCTTCTCTGTGTGCTGATGTTACAGTCCTGCCCTTGGTTCTGCTCTTAAATCAGGGCAACCCCAGCCTTACTCTTTCTGAGTGCAGGTCGACATTAAAACTGAGGGCAAGCAGAACTGTTTCTGATGATTCCTAGTACAGACAGCAATCATTCTGGAGCTTGTGTGCACTGTTACAGACATAACAAAAAACATATGTACAATGGGGGAAAGGGAGTGTATTCCCTTGTTTTCTTCTAGTCTTCTAAAGAGGTAGCCAATATCAGATTCTTGTGAAACGAGAGAGGTTTCTTCAGTGAAGTGTCCAGAACATTCACCTATTTGTTGATTGGATAGTTTGTTCTGTTGATACTTTCTGAGTTTTTAAAAAGTACTTTAATTTATTAGTCTTCTGTTTGAAGAATTGATGTTAGAGATTTTCCCTCATTCCACAGATGGTCTCTTGATTCCGTTGAGACAGACACATACCTCTCATCCTTAAGACAGAAGATTCAGAATTAAACCCACACATTGACAGACATCTGGTCCTCAAAAAAGGTGCTCAGGGTTTTGAAATGTTCTCAGGCAATGAGGAAGCCACAGGGAAAGGAAATGTGGGCCTGAGGAGTTTGGTTTCAAATGGTATCACTGTATAAACTGGTGCGTAGTCATAGTGTGCGAATTTAGGAAGAGGACAAAAACAGCCTGAGAGTTGAAGGACTTGGAACATCTCCTTAACACTAGGACGAAAACTTCTCCTAGAGACTGTGAACTCCCTGGCAGTTCATACTTATCTGTAGTGAGCAGGCTGCGGGCAGGCCTGCTTTTCATCCTGCCCTGCTCCCGTGGCGCCCGACTAGCTTTACCCAAAATAACAACACACAAATTGTATTCTTTTAAACACTGCCTGGCCCATTAATTCCAGCCTCTTTCTCACATCTTGCTTTAACCCATTTCTAATAATCTGTGTAGCACCATGAAGTGGTGTCTTACCGGAAAGATTCTAGCATACGTCCATCTTGGGCTGGAGCTTCATCGCGTCTGGTTGTAGAGGCAGGGCAATTGTCTGAGCCATCTACCTCACTTCCTTCTTCCTGTTCTGTCTACTCCACCCACCTATGTTCTAACCTATTAGGCCAAGCAGTTTTCTTTATTAATTAACCAATGAAATCAACAGATTGATAGAAGACCCGCCTCCATCACTTATCATCACAAAGAACCCCCACTTCCCCCAAAAAGAGCAGAAATAAAACTAAAGCAAAAATAAAAATACCACCAACGAAATACCCCAAGTGTGACAACCCTCCCCCCCCAAAAAAACACAATTAGAACAAAAAAAAAGTCCCCAAATAGCAATGTCAAGCAAACCAGACTCCACTAGTCATGCACTGCCCCCAGGGAAGAAATGTGGACACCCTGGGTCTTGGAAGCTGGGCAGATATGCTGCCCCCAAAAGGATGAGCAAAGGCACTTAACCTGTGACTCATGGCCTGCTGCAGTGGAAGGTGACCTTCAGTCACTTTTGCCTTATAGCACAGATTAGACATGTTGTATTGCTTAGAAATAAAAGAACCAAGTTAGAGAAGTCAGGGTGCCTTGCCTTGTGGGAAGTCCAAGGCCCCCCCTCCATCCTAGGAAGGTGTGCATCCAAACAGACTAGGCTCCTCAAAAGCCAGTACATGCAGTAGAATCAAAATCCAGTGTCATTATCATTGGCTTCTCAGTCTGCCTTCATTGTCAGCCACATTCAGAGAGTCCGGTTTGATTGCATGCTCGTTCAGTCCCAGTCCAGCTGGCCTTGGTGAGCTCCCATTAGATCAGTCCCACCATCTCCGTGGGTGGACGCACACCTCAAGGTCCTGACTTCCTTGCTCATGTTCTCCCTCCTTCTGCTCTTCATCTGGGCTTTGGGAGCTCAGTCCAGTGCTCCAGTGTGGGTCTCTGTCTCTATCTCCATCCCTTGCCAGATGGGGGAGGGGGAGTGGGGGAGTGGGAGGGAAATGGGAGGATGGGAGGAGGTGGAAGTCTTAAATAAATAAATAAATAAATAAATAAATAAATAAATAAAATAATAGATCACAAGGTGGTAGTGGTGCATGCCTTTAATCCCAGCCCTCGAAAGGCAGAGGCAGGCAGATCTCTGTGAGTTCGAGGCCAGCCTGGCCTACAAGAGCTAGTTCCAGGACAGGCTTCAAACCTACAGAGAAACCCTGTCTCGAAAAACCAAAAATAACAACAACAACAACAACCAAATGAATTATAATAAATCACTGTTTAAGCAACAACAACAACAAAAGAACCAAGTTAGAGATACAGGAAGATAGTTGTTCTGTGTAGCACCCACCCCATTTCCCTTCGTCAACAAATATCCATGATACACATGAACTGGATTTGGAGTGTGCCTCCCATGAAATGTTTCTGGATGGATGAACCTCAGAATAATGCTGCTCTTTATTGAGTGGAGGTAAAATATTGTAGCTGCCTGATAACAGCCTGCCATGTTACAAATCACCACTTGCAAGGTTACACAAGGCACCTTTAGAAAAAAGCTAAGTGAATTACTTCAAATAGCATGTTTGTATTCAAAGGGAAATAGCTGGTAGTTTAGGAGTGACAGTCTTTTCTTTGGGTTTCAAAAGCCCCATTGCCATGCTATGGCTTTCCCCTGGCTGCTGGAAGCTGAAAGCCTGCACTGAATAGGTGAATAGGAGATATTTCTAATTGAGAAAGTAAGAAAAGGATTTTTGTGAAATAGTCACAATGTTTCTCATTCTCTTATTGTAATATTTACATACTTT
This sequence comes from Arvicola amphibius, assembly GCF_903992535.2. NCBI lineage: Eukaryota > Metazoa > Chordata > Mammalia > Rodentia > Cricetidae > Arvicola > Arvicola amphibius. The sequence continues at coordinate 88,078,825 of NC_052055.2, forward strand.
TGTATTGGTCAAACTAAATATAATTGAAAATACAGTATTTATCTGACTCAGCGCCTTAATCTTTTTTTTCCTTCCATGTAGTAATTTTTTTTCTCATTTTTTTTTATTAAAGATTTCCATCTCCTCCCCCTTCCCTCCCCTCCCTTCCACCCATACCCCCACTCCACCCCTCTCCAAGACAAAGAGCCATCAGGGTTCCCTTCACTATGTTAAGTCCAAGGTCCTCCCAGCTCCCCCTAAGTCCAGGAAGGTGAGCAAACAAACTGACAAGGCTCACAGTGAGCCCGTCCATGCTGTAGAGTTCATGTTCATCGCCGTTGACCTTGGTTTCTCAGTCCTCCTCCACCGTCAGCCACATTAGAGAGTCCGGTTTGGTCCCCTGTTCCATCAGTCCCATTCCAACTGGACTTGGTGGTCTCCCGTTAGATCTGTCCCACCGTCTCAATGGGTAAACGCACTCCTCACAGTCCTGACTTCCTTGCTCATGATCTCCCTCCTTTTGCTCCTCATCAGGACCTTGGGATCTCCTATGTGGGGCTCTGTCATTTTCTCCATCCAATGCCAGGTGAAGGTTCTATGGTGATATGCAAGATATTCATGAGTATGGCAATAGGATCTGTACATTTCTGGCACCCTCTCCTCAGCTGCCCAAGGACCTAGCTGGGGGCATCTTCCTGGACACCTGGGAACCACTCTAGAGTCAAGTCTCTGCCAACCCTAGAATGGCTCCCTTAATTAAGATATATAATTCCTTGTTCCCATATCCACTTTTCCTATATCCCAACCATCCTATTCCCCCAAGCTCTTCCCATCCTCCACTTCACACTTTTCTCTCCCCCTCCCCCCTCCCCCCCCCCCCACCCCCCCCCCATGTTCCCATTTTTTGTCCGGCAATCTTGTCTACTTCCAGTATCCAGGAGGATAACTATATGTTTTTCTTTGGGTTCACCTTCTTATATAGCTACTCTAGGATTTTTTACGAATTATAGGCTCGATGTCCTTTATTTATGGCTAGAAACCAATTATGAGTTAGTACATCCATGTTCATCTTTTTGGGCCTGGGTTACCTCACTCAGGATGGTGTTTTCTATTTGCATCCATTTGCATGCAAAATTCAAGATGTCATTGTTTTTTTACTGCCGAGTAGTATTCTAATATGTATATATTCCACACTTTCTTCATCCATTCTTCCACTGAAGGGCATCTAGGTTGTTTCCAGGTTCTGGCTATTACAAATAATGCTGCTATAAACATAGTTGAACAAATGCTTTTGTAATATGATTGGGCATCTCTTGGGTAAATTCCCAAGAGTGGGATTGCTGGGTCCTGGGGTAGGTTGATCCCAAATTTCCTGAGATACCTCCACACTGCTTTCCAAAGTGGTTGCACAAGTTTGCGTTCCCACCAGCAATGGATGAGTGTACCCCTTACTCCACATTCTTTCCAGCAAAGGCTATCATTGGTGTTTTTGATTTTAGCCATTCTGACAGGTGTAAGATGGTATCTCAACGTTGTTTGATTTGCATTTCCCTGATTGCTAAGGAGGTTGAGCATGCCCTTAAGTGTCTTTTGGCCATTCGAACTTCGTCTGTTGAGAATTCTCTGTTCAGTTCAGTGCCCCATTTTTTAATTGGATTCATTAGCATTTTAAAGTCTAGTCTCTTGAGTTCCTTATATATTTTGGAGATCAGACCTTTGTCTGTTGCGGGGTTGGTGAAGATCTTTTCCCAGTCAATAGGCTGCCTTTTTGTCTTAGTGACAGTGTCCTTTGCTTTACAGAAGCTGTTCAGCTTCAGGAGGTCCCATTTATTCAATGATGCCCTTAATGTCTGTGCTGCTGGGGCTATACGTAGGAAGCAGTCTCCTGTGCCCAAATGTTGTAGAGTACTTCCCACTTTCTCCTCTAACAGGTTCAGTGTGTTCAGATTGATATTGAGGCCTTTAATCCATTTGGACTTGAGTTTTGTGTATGGTGATAGACACGGATCTACTTTCATTCTTCTACAGGTTGACATCCAGTTATGCCAGCACCATTTGTTGAAGATGCTTTCTTTCTTCCATTGTGTGCTTTTAGCTCCTTTATCAAAAATCAGGTGTTCATAAGTTTGTGGGTTAAGATCTGGGTCTTCTATTCGATTCCATTGGTCGACTTCTCTATTTTTATGCCAATACCAAGCTGTTTTCAATACTGTAGCTCTGTAATAGAGTTTGAAGTCAGGGATGGTAATGCCTCCAGAAGTTCCTTTATTGTATAAGATTGTTTTGGCTATCCTGGGTTTCTTGTTCTTCCATATAAAGTTGATTATTGTCCTCTCAAGATCTGTGAAGAATTTTGATGGGATCTTTAAGGGGATTGCATTAAATCTATAGATTGCCTTTGGTAGTATTGCCATTTTTACTATGTTGATCCTCCCAATCCAAGAGCAAGGGAGATCCTTCCATTTTCTGGTATCCTCTTCAATTTCCTTCTTCAAAGACTTAAAGTTCTTGTCAAATAGGTCTTTCACTTCCTTGGTTAGAGTTACCCCAAGATATTTTATGCTATTTGTGGCTGTCGTGAAAGGTAACGCTTCTCTGATTTCTTTCTCTGCTTCCTTATCCTTTGTGTATAGGAGGGCGACTGATATTTTGGACTTGATCTTATATCCTGCCATGATACTAAAGGAGTTTATCAGCTGTAGGAGTTCTTTGGTGGAGATTTTCGGGTCGCTTATGTACACTATCATATCATCTGCAAATAACGAAAGTTTAACTTCTTCCTTTCCAATTCGAATCCCTTTAATCTTAAGATCAGTTTCTTTCCAATCCCATTTTTCCATATGCTAAGTCTAGAATAGTCCATTAAATTCAACTAGCCATTCCCAAACATGTACATTCTCCCACACAAATACAATAGGTCTCAATCAACTATTATTTATGTCATCAATGTGAATACTAACTAATCAATACTTCCAGGTTGTAACTCAGAGTGGATAGTTGGTTTTTGTCAGCAGGAAATTCAGGGGGACCTTCTCTGTATGGTCCAGTTTAGGCATCCCTCCTATTATTTAGTTTCTGATTTGAACAACATCAAGACATTTAATTGTCTAAACAATATTTTAATGTATCTTTCCTTCTTTTGTTGCTGTTATTATTATTACTATTATTAATTATTATTATTATTTTGATAAAAGGATTCACTATTTAGCTCTGGGTGTCCTGTACATCTTTAGTGTGTTTTCCAGGAGCCCCCACTTAAGTAAAAATTTTAGCTTGGTATTTCTCTGAGAAATACTAAGTTAAGTTCATTTTAAAATATTTTTGTCAGATTCTACAGGTATTCCAAAGTAAATACACATATCTTAAGATCTGATGACAAGGTTCTTAAGGGAGTGAAAACATGTGACATTTGTCTCCCTAAGTTATTGAGTATTGGGTTATCTCACTCAGTATGTTGTTTCTAGCACCACCTGTTTGCCTACGATTTTTTTAATTCCTGTTTTTTACAGCTGAATAAAATGGCATTGAATACATATGTCCTCATCCACTGAAGAGGTGAAGTATCTGGAGTTCATGCCTTAGTTGTTGCAAAGGCAGCAGTCGATGAACCGGGATGAACAAGTGTCTCTTTAGTAGGAAATAATCTCCGTTGAGAATATACCCAGCTGGGTCATATGGTAGATCTATTTCTGAGAAACTTCCCGTTATTTTCACTGCACCAATTTGCACCCTGACCAACAGTGAAAGAGAGAACCCTCTTAAAAGAAGTTTTAATTTGTACTTTCTTCATGGCTCTGCATGATGGAAGTTTTTAAAAGTATTTATTAGCCAGCTGGATTTCTGCTCCTGAGAAGTCTGTTCAGTTCCATAGCTCAAATTTTAATTGGGTTGTTTGTTGGTCATTGTTTTTTTGACTTCATGATTCATTTTACACCCTAAACCCATCCTCATCTCAGCACTGACCCAGTTATCATGAATGTTAGACAAGTATTAGGCCACTGAGATATAGAAGCCAAATGATAGTCCCCAACAGTACTCATCTGGATCTTTTATATTTAAGTGTTTATCTTCATATCAGAAGTTGGAATTGTTAACCTATTGAGGCTTAGACAGGAATGGTAGGAACAGAGAATTCAGAGGTGGCTATTCAACTGGTTTTGTGTTATAGTTGTGCAGGTCATTGGAAGACAGGGCAATTGTAAATGTCCTAATATTTTACCTCCTTTCCAACTTTAGACTAAATGATTTTAGGATAGAAAACAAAAAAGATAAACTTAATGAACTGAATAATTAAGAAAATAAGGATGAAAGTATATAATTAGAAAGGGAATGATGGATAATTATTGAAGCAAGGGGTCAATGGTTATGACATTGTGTATCACAACCATAGAAATGCAAACTTATTTTCAATCCCATAAGAAAGATAATTTGAAACTGTTAATTGTTCCTTGTGACTTATTGAACAATCAAAGTCCTATAGGAGTAAGAGAGGATGATGAAAGCTCATAAAGGAAAAGAGGGATAGTTAATTGCTCCATGTCGGCTGTAACATTGAATTCGAAAGTAAGTATGAGAACTAGTGAGCTGTCTTTGTGTTTAAAAAATTGTAATCATGTGCCAGTGTAAAGAATCCAAAAGGTTATTAATATATTACTCTATTTATTAGAGGTTTTAATGAAGGACACAGAAATATATAGCAATATGTCAACCTGCTACCAGTAGACTCCTTTTATAGTTCCTTGAAATATGATAATTGTTATTTTTATTATTTGTGTTAATATAGGAAATATAAAGAAGTTGCAGTAAGGTGATCAATCATCTTCAATTTGTTTAAAGTGATTTGGCTCAATTTATTTTCTGATCTATGCTAATTTGAGGAGGTAGTAAAGTGTTCGTTTATGTTTGGGTAAATCTTTTGGGCTGTCATATTAAGTAAAGTTAATTTTAGTGAGAGATGGTATCTTGTTAGTGATTCTGATTTTATTTGGTCAATAATTACATATTTACATTACAATTCATAATAGTAGCAAAATTACAGTTATGGATTAGCAATAAAATAAATTTATGGCTGGGGGTCACTATAGCATGAGGAACTATATTAAAGGATCACAGTGTAAATAAGGTTGAAAATCACTGCCACAGAGTAATGTTTTGGTATTGATATTTAGCATTTCTGACTTGCACAAAATATGAGGAACTTACTGTCATGCATAAAGTAGTTGAAATATTATTCTATGGAAAAGGATATCAGACAATTGAGTATCTTGTCTCACCTCAATTCTTGATGAAGTTTTTATAAATCCCTGGATGTCAAATAGTTAGATAACTTAGTAATTTGACTCCAATATTTCCAGAAACATGATTTCATCAGCAAATTATTTCATCTTTTTTTCACTTGTAAAGAAAGTCTCATATTTTCTTTCGGTGAAGAGTGTAGTTGAGAAAAATATTTGTATATTTGCATGAATTAAAAGGTAAAACAATTTCAATAAATTAAAATAACTGATATTAATTCTAATGATAAATTATATATTTATATTATATAGTCATTATATTAAATTTGCTATGCATTGTGATGAACCTTATTAAAGAATAAACATCATCTGAGAGAGATAATATATACCAATTCTTATTTTAAAATATTTTCTCTGCAAACATAGTTGGTAATTTAATTTCTAGAAAGAATTTGTACTACAGTTGCTACTAGATCCTAAAACGGAGCTGCTGAGTTTCTAAAAAGAGAACAATTAATTTCTTTTATAAGTATAAATTCATAAGAAGAAATTTGTGAGAACATTCTAGAAAACAAAGTAAGATTCTTAATAAAAGTTTCATAGAATTGAAATGTGCTTTTGCAAATGTGATTGAATCAAGCATACTTAAGCTTAATATAAATAGTGTGGGAAGCACAAAAAAAAGATGACCCCAGCTAAGACCCTAAGCAATAGTGGAGGGGGTGCCCAAACTGGCCTTGCCCTGTAGTCAGACTAATGAATATCTTAAATGTCATCATAGAACCTTCATCCAGCAACTGATCCACAGTGAAGCACTAGGTTGAGCTCCCGAAGTCCAGTTCAAGAGTAGGAGGAGTGAGAATATGAGCAAAGAAGTCAAGACCCATTGAAACAGTCTAACTGAGCTCCAGCTAGTCATGGAAGGAACCAGCATACTTCCAAACTAGACCCTATGAATGTGGGTGACAGTTGTATGGCTAGGGCAGACTGTAGCAGAGCCATTGGCAGTGGCATGAGAATTTATTCCTATTGCTTGTACTGGCTTTTTGGGAACTCATTCTCTTTGTATGGATACCTTGCACAGCCTAGATATAGTAGGGAGGGTCTTAGACCTTCCCCAGAGCAATGTGCCTTTCTCTCTGAGGAGTGGATGAGAGGTGGGGTAAGGGGTTAGTGGAGGAGATGGAAGGAAGGGAGGGAGTGGGAACTGGGATTGGTATGTAAGATGAAAAGAGAGAGTTTGTTTTATTTTTTAAAAAATTTAAAAAGTAGAAAAAAGAAAGAAAAGAAAATGAAAGAATTCTAGACTGGCAGAGACATATGTGCAAAGCAGTTTTATACGTGACTAGTCTGTCACAGAGACCTAGGAAGATGAAACTCCACAGCACACAGTTCATTTAAAAACTTCAAATGCCATCGATGTTTCTTTATAATTTCTTGGTGAATAGAGTATATGGCAGTGCATGAATATCAGGTTCATTTCATGTAATTCTAATGTTTAACAACACAGTCAACTTTGATCTCTCTCTCTGTATGTCTCTCTCATTCACTTCTCACTTATTCGCTATTGCTCTAGATCTCTCTCTCTCTCTTTGCTTCTCTATAGCTTTAACAAAGGCATGCTTGAATGTCTATGGCATTGCTAATACTGATCATGGCTATAAAATTCTTTATATATTTTTAGAGATAATGTTTGCTAACCGGAGGAAAATCACAGAAAAGTTTTTGCTCTTTATATCTAGGTTATATTTATGTGAAACTTTGTTTCCTGTATTCTTGAAAATGTGACATACATTTTTAGGTGCTTTTGTGTTTAAACATGTTATGGCATTTTTACAAAGTCTCATAGTGCTACAAAGAACTCTCATAAATAATAGGAAACAAATTAATAAGGCAAAATTGCTAAAATAACCCCTTTACTCTAAATGACATTTTTCAAATTTCCAATAATATAAGGTTGGAGTCTATAACCTAAATGTAATACATCATTAAATAAATTTGAGTAAATGTTGACATGTCAAGTCCTACCTTTCAAAATCTGGAGACATTTTGGTAAATACTTAACATTATAACTCATTTTATTGCTTGGAGATGTGAGCTAATATAAAAATATTTTATTTTTCTGAAAGTAACTGACATGATTAATTCTAGCATAACTTTACATAGTTATTTTCCCAGATAAATTTTAATATTAATACGATTTGAATTTGCTTGTGCCTGCTTGTACAAACTGGGAATCATTTTCTACTGTGGATTCTGAGGCTAGGTGCTGGATATGCACAATGAATTTCATAATGTTCATGTTTGAAGTCAGGCACTAAGGATTGTGTTGTATTTTTTTCAGGTAGCTAGAAAGGCGACTCAGTACTGGGGTGTGTATCTGCCTCTTCTCGATAAGATGATCAAAATGAATGTGGCAATGAGCGAAATATAGATGAAGAAGTCATGTCCCGTGTGGGTTTTTAGTGCAACCCACACACATACTTACTCCACGTTGATCTAAATCCAGGAAATACCTTTGTAAAACTTTCCATGCTTTTCTTACAGTGCTAAGAATAGTGCCTGACTTTCACCAAATTTGCCAGTTTTAAACATAAATATAGCAAAGTTTTTTAAAAATTAAAAAACAGCCCCAAATACACTAGTGCATACCTATGTGTTTATGGGGACTTTGGAGTGAGGATAACCTGAATTTCATCATGAGTTTTAGAATTCATATTTATTGATGCGCAGCTAATAAGTTACAAATGCCACATACTTTCATTTGAATGTTTGGGGAACAGATTGGTGATTTACAGTTTTGAAATGCCAGGCTTTGGCATAAGGTTTACCTAAGTGTTAGCTTTGCTTTGCCTTTGCCTAAAATGGCAACAAAAGACATTTTCACATCTAGTTTCAATAATGTTTGCTGTGGTCTGCCATCGCTAATGAGAAATGGCTCCTAACTCTCAAAATCTATTTTTCCTCACTTTTACACGGCATCCACTGGTTTGTAAAGAACATGCATACATCTTTCTAGAGATAGGGTATTAATTATAAGGACTGAAGTTGTTACTACCCAGATATGATGCAGTTCTTATTGTACAAATGAGAACATTCTCACTTGCTGCTATGCCTTGGGGCAGGTGGGCTTCTGTCAAGTAAGGAATCCTGCCTGGGAAACTGTTGATTATGGATACTTACTATATGCTTTATGTCTACGAATATAGTGTAAAGTCTGTGTCATTCCATTGAGCAGAAGGATGGGCACACATGAAGGATTGCCACTGGGGAACTTGAATACGATAAGATCATGAAGAAATTTGTGTCCCAGTAAGCTTAGTGCTGTTATTTTGAATAATAAGGAACAACTAAAATAGAGAATAAAATTATATTTACTTAATGCTACTCAGCTAAATAACATTAGTGTGCTCATTTGGGATCTTATCTATTTTCCCAATTAAAGCTATCATGATATATTAACAAAAGCAAATATACTTGTCTCTTATTATTGAATTAGATATATTGCCAGTGACTGGATTTCAAGAGAGAATCCTGCCTTGAAGAAAAAAAATATAGTAGAAAACAAGGCTAGACTAATTATTTTTCCTCATAAAGCATACTTTGTATTTATATCTGACTTTCAATTTTTTGTGCTATACTCATTTTAATTAAATGAAACTGGAGAGACTTAAAAATGAAGCATGAGGAAAATTTTTTCCACAGTAAGTTTTCCTTATATCTGCCACACTGAGATTGAACAAGGAGATTGAAACTGTATGGGCGCTAGAAGCATACCCTGATGGTTTGCAGTATATAGCCTAATACTTACCTGGTGTACATGGCGACCTGAGTTCCTCATACAACCCAGTTTTACAAAAAGTGTATCCATGGATATATATATATATATATATATATATATATATATATATACACACACATACATACACATATGTATATACATATACATATTGTAGATGTAGATACAGATAGGTTGATATTAACGCACATTCATATATGTACACACACATCTATGTATACATACATACACACACACACACACACAGAGAGAGAGAGAGAGAGAGAGAGAGAGAGAGAGAGAGAGAGAGAGAGAGAGAGAGAGAGAGAGAGAGAGAGAGAGCGCAAATATCAGTCTCAGAAAAAGGTCATTAAGCAGCCCAGGTAAAATGGCCAGACTAATAAATTCTCCTTTTTCCCTTATAAATTCTGCGTACCTTCCTGTTCGGGAGGTTCACATCTGTATGCAAGATGGTTTTTCCTTGGACAAGGGAAGAAGAAGAGCTCACAGTTTGGTGGGTAACTTCTTGGGAATATTGTAGAATTTTTATTTTCTTTAAAAGTCTCAGCGATTCAGGCTTAGGAAGAATTGGGTGGTAGTTGTCACTCTGTTTCCTTTAATCTAAACATACAGTTTAGCCCAGACCTTCCTGATCACCAGAGTTTTGACAATAGGAGGAAGGATTGTAAATGATAGGGTTGTCATTCTGACCATATAAGTTTTAAGATTCTATAGACCAAAGTAACAGCTAGTTTGTTTGGGCCTCACACAGTGCTTTCTAACATATGTAATGCCATTCATGTGTTACCTGCTACTATGGCCCATGCATCTAGAGAATGGCCAGGCTTGACCTGACTCACAAATCTTACTGACAGCAGAGTCCAGAGTCCCCTGTACTTTCTAGACACTCTGGACCACACTCTGACACGTGATGAATTCCAACCTGTATGAGTCCATGTGGAAAATTAGACTCACAGAACACAGAACTGTGTAAGAATATCGAATGCTCTGCTCTAACGCTAGACTGCAAGTGGAAGCTTTAAGGGCTCATTTTGATTAGAACTTAATGAATTTGTTAGGGAGAGCACGGTGAGTGGAAGGCTGCCTGCCTTAAGGCAGCTTTAATCTTTTCTCATTCTGGGACTTAATATCACAAATTTATCACAGAACATCAAGCTGCTTATTTAATCAACTTATCAGAACAAGAGTTTATCATTTCGAGTCAAGAATCCTCTCAACATCTAATTTTCATTTTACACATTCCAAACTTCCCTTTTGATCTCTAATCATATTAGCCAAAAAAAAAAAAAAAAGAAAAAGAAAAAGAAAGGAAAAAAAGAGAAAAACATGCTAAGGAGACCCTGCCCTGTACATGCTTGCTCAGCAGAGCAGAACAGAATGCAGCGGTAAATCAGGAATTGCAGCTGAAAATGACAGGATGAGGAAGCTTTAAATGATCATAGCCTGGCCAGCTAAAGACCTTCCCTGGATTCCAGAGTGAGTTCAAGGCCTAACTGGGCAACTTAATGAGACCTTGCCCCAACTTAACACAACAACATGAGCCGGTGATATGCCTCACCAAAGCTGTTTGACGATGTACTTACCTAGCATGTGTGAGCCATGGATTCAGTGCCCAGGACTAAGAAAAGAAAGATTGTAAATTTAAGTGTTCAGTCAATAGGTATTTGATAGAAACACAGTTTTTTTAAAAAACTTTAAGCACATCAAAATATGTTACTTGAGTCACACTTAAGGGCTAAATAAAAATTATATATGGTGAAATTTCTGAATTCTTAAATTTTCAATTATAATAGTATCTAAATTTTTAGCAATGATATTAAGTTTTATTTAGAACTAGAGGAAAACATAACTGGAAGAATAGCATTGCTCTTGTGTTGTGAAATATTATTTTAAGATGTGTTGAATTTGTTTATACTGTGTACATTTGTTTAACAATGCAAAGATGTATTGCATTCTTTTATATTGTATTTGTTTTTTTTTTCTGTAAAGTCGTGTTACCTTGCCTGTCTAAATTGCCTGATTGGTCTAATAAAGAGCTGAAAAGCCAATAGCAAGGCAGGAGAAAGGATAGGCAGTAATGGCAGGCAGAGAGAATAAATAAGAGGAGAAATCTGCGAGGAAAGATCAAGGAGCAAGGAAAGGAGGTGAGGAGGATCAGAGGGGCCAGCTACACAGCCTGACAAAGAGTAAGAAAGAAAGAACAATATACACAAATAGAAAAAGGTAAAAATCCCAGAGGGAAAAGGTAGATGGGATAATTTAAGAACATCTGTCTAGAAGTAAGCCAAGCTAAGGTCGGGCATTCATAAGTAAGAATAAACCTCCATGTGTGCATTTATTTGGTAGCTTGGTGGAGCCCCCATCAAAAGAACAGAGAGTAAAAAACAATTACACTCCTGTAGCTTTCTTCCACAGAAGACAGAGGTTTTGTCTATTGAGTGCGCTGCTCATACCCCTCATTCATTTGAGCATGGGATTAGCATCTGGGTGAAGACTTGGGAACTGAGGCCTTGGAAAAACTATCAAGTTCTCTTTACATTTTGTTTTCTGTTTTTTTTTTTTTTTTTTTTTTTTTTTTTTTTTTTTTTTTATGGAACATGGGGCTCTTTTCAAAAAGTTGTCATGTCTAAGAGGCCACAGGATGAGGAACGTAGCCAGAGTGCCAGCTACCTACCAAGGAACACCAGAGGGAAGAGAGTTTGCTTTATGCATTGCTAAGTATTTCTTCCCTTTTCATGTTTGAGAACAGGCTAGTAATTCTATGGAGTCTAGTAAAAAGTTCTTCCTATAATTAATTAGATGAGAAGGTATTTTGAGGAATGTTATTTTAAAGTGTGTGACTTTTGTTTATATTGCATTTGTTTAACTCTGTGAAGCTGTGATTCTTTGCCTGCCTAAAACATCTGACAGCCCTAATAAAGAGCTGAATGGCCAATAGTGAGGCAGGAGCAAGGATAGGCAGGGCTGGCAGACACAGAGTATAAATAGAAGGGGAAACAAAGAGGAGGAGCAAGATAGAACAAGGAGAGGAGGACGTCAGGGTCCAGCCACCCAGCCACCTGGCCACCCAGCCACCCAGCCACCCAGCCACCTGGCCAGAAATGGAGTAAGAATAAAAGTAAGATATACAGAAGTAAGAAAAGGAAAACTCCATAGGCAAAAGGTGGTTGGAATAATTTAAATTACGAAAAGCTTACAAGAAATTAGCCAAACTAAGGCTGGGCATCTATAACTAAGAATAAGCCTCCATGTGATTTATTGGGAGCTGGGTGGCAGGCTCCCCGAAAGAGTGACGTAAACAAGACAGATGGGTATAATATAAGCTGATGCTTGTATGGGCTCACAGTATTTGTGGTACATGAAGAATTAATTCCTTGTTCAGAAGTGAGTTGACTGAGAAACTTGAAAGTCATAAAATAACTAAGGAAAAGGGGATGCATAACTGGAAGCAGCTGCCCAATTCCCAAGCAAGCACAGTATAACACTCTCTTAATTAGTGAAAGAAGTAAGCCCAAAGCTTCGGATACAAATCACCCAAAGGCTTTCTGGCATTCATATCCATAGTGACTATTCAACACATTTAAATCATTAAGGAATATGAATCAGTGATAAAAGATGGAAATATATATACAGAGAGAATTATTTCACATTCTATAAAGAACAGTCTTGTATTTTATTTAAGGTTTCTCATGTGTGATAGTTTTAATAAGACTAAAGTTCACTAACAACTTATAGAAAAGAGGAAGGGTAAATGTATATGGAATCTTGGAATTTTGCTGCTCATTGTTCAAGTGATTTTTATTTTCCATGGGTCAACCCCTCAGCAATTCATTTTGTCAGTAACTACATGTTTAGGAGAACATACAACTTCCTGGTTCAGACTGTGACTTAGAGTAGAGACAGCCAACATTCAAATCCCAGTACTCTGAGTTACCGAGAAAGAAGTGCTTATCTGACCCACATCAGTCTGTGCTTCCATAAAATGAGTATCACCTTTAACTTCATGTGAGTTAGTATTGAAGGTTGATGACTGAGAAGCAAGTGACATATGAGGTCACAAAGAGAAAGCACTATGGCTTCCCCTCCCCATATGTATGTCTTGGGCCCTCCTGCTTTAGCCATTTAGAAGTGAGGTCACTGAGGACTGAAGAGCACAGGTAACAGCCACATGGTTATAAAAGAGCAGGAGTCTCTGTCCACATTTTCATATTGTGTTTATTCCTGTGTATCTTTTAGGGATGGATCAGAGCCATGGTTCTCACCTTCCTTCCTAATAATGCAGCAGCCTTTTAATACATTTACTCATGCAGTGGTGACCCCCAGCCATAAAATTACTTTCGTTGCTACTTCATAACTGTAATTTTGCTACTATTATGAATCATAATGTAAATATTTCTGTAGAAAGAGGTTTGACAAAGGAGCTTTACCCACCGGTTGAGAACCATTGGCTTTGAGGAACTACTGGTGCCCCTGACCATCATCGTTGTTGCCGTTCTGGCAGTTCCTGAGCAGTGCAATTTAAATTCTGCAGAGGTACATGCAAGTCACGGGGTAAAACAACAACATGTTCTGTAATATCATCACCTGGGGGCCTGATACTTGTGCAGAGGTCTCCCATGTGCCTAAGGTTTAAAGTAAAATTTCCCCTTATCCCTGAGACAAAAGTTACTGTGCTGACTTCATTGTTTAAGATTTCAGATTCCACTGTGTTTGTTTCTGAAAATGATAATCAGCATAGTATAGTATTACATGACTGTTAAGGGAATTTAAAATATCGTTGCTGGCTTAAGTGTCTGAGATAGACTTGTGCTCTGAAGCTACTGAATACATGGACTTGTTGTTAAACTCTGCTTCTTAATGTTTAAAGGAAATAAGTATCAGTGTAATGGATAAAGTGGAACTTTCCAGGTTTTTCTGGTTAGTTAACTGACATTCATTGCATCTAAACTGAAGTGTGCTTTGACAGATAATCCAGTTGTAGGTGCGTACAATGTTTTGGATGAGAATGACCTACAGAGGCTCCTATGTTTATAGTTGGTCCTTGGTTGATTGAACATTTTGGGAAGGATTTGGAGGTGTGGCCTTTTTAGAGGAGGTGTGTCACTGGGACAGACTTTGAGGCTTCAGAGGACTCACACCCTTCCTCCTGTGCTGTATGCTTCCTGCTTTTCCAGCTTGTTGTTCATGTGAGCTCTCTGATGCTGCTCCAGAAACGTGCTTCCTAGGCTGTCTGCTATCATCATGGACTCTAATCCATGATGTAATCCAAGACTGTAATTCCAAAGAATCTCTAAATTGCCTCAGTCCTGGTGTCTTATCACAACAGCAGAAAAGTATCCAGTAGTGGGAAAGTCCTATACTCCCCCTACCAGGTTATAAGGCTTTTGCCCTCTGCAGTGATAACTCTTTGCGACTTGAAAGTTTAACTGAGGTTGATTCTCAGGATAATGTATTGATGAACAACTCTGTTTTTCAGAATTCATTGGATAAATAAGAATAATAAATATCACTAAGCATTAGTTTGGACACACAGTATGCTGTGTACCTTATTAATACTTGACATTCGTTGTCAAGTTAATGTGTGATAATTGCATAGTAATATCATTATCCTCCTGTGAACTGCTTTAATTTATTCCTTCAGCCAATTGCACACCCTAACTGCCTACTGCAATTAGAATGCAGTGTAGTGTTTAGGTCATGGTCAACTCTGCTTCCCTGTTGGCCACTGTCTGTTCTTGTGACCTGATTTTCTGCTATGCTTATTCCGCTGCTCATTTTATTCCAAGAGTCCACTCTGTTCTGTCCATCGTTGCCCGTGCTACTCATTTATTCTTCCGAGAAAACAGCACTCTCGTCTCTTTGTGTTGTTGATATCAACCTAGCTGTCTTGCTTCAGCTAAGTGAATGACTTAACAGTGACCATATCTTCCTTTGCTCCAGCATCACCTCTCCTTTATTGAAGATGTCACTAATCTTGATATGTTAACCTACAAATCCTCACTGCCCTCTCCCTTTGATCATTGTGCATATTGTATGAGAGCAGGATCCTTTGACCCTCTGCTTCCTTGTTTCTAGAAAAGTGCTTGGCACACAGGAAGTATTCAGGTATTTGTTGAATAAATGACTGAGTATGTTTTAGAAAGGTGACAGAATGTATCCACAAAGCTTACAGAATTCCTCCCTTGTTTTAGAGAAGGACACTGTCATATAGAAATAAAAAATGTCTTAGCTGAATTGACAGACCCAATAAAATGCAGGAGCATCCTTTGAAACCAAGGTATAAAATAAATTATGATACGATAGCTTTTCATTCTTTCTACAAGAAAGAAAGGCCTACTTTAGTTTTTACTGCATCTTTCCTTTTGACTCGCTTTGGGTCTCTGTCAGCACTGATATTCTGGGTCAGAATTCTTGCTGTACCCTTCTGTAGGGCTGCCAACTAAGGGAAGGATTCCTCAAAAGAAAGAACTTTAATATCTGATCCCCAAGGCTGTCTGAGAGCTGGCAGAGATTCCTCTAGTTATACCAGAAATAGAAATGTTTCGTTATTTTAGAATGATGTTGCTAATTGCACTAGATTACAAATCAAACACTGTAGTCATTAAAAGATTACTTAGGGGGCTGGGGAGATTATTCAGCCTCTAAGAGTATGTACATGTTCTTGCCGAGGATCTCTGAGCTCAGTTCTCAGCGCCCATGTCTGGTCGCTTACAACTGCTCGTAACTTCAACTCAAAGGCATTTCAAGTAATTTTTAGGCCTCCATGGACACTGCACTCATCTGCACTAACCTACAGTCAGACAAAAACAAATAGATGCAATTTTAAAATAAAAAAATATTCAAAGAATGGTTGAAGAGACACTTGGGTTTCATGGGCTACAAAGATTTAGACTCCTGGGAGCCTGAGAATCATTGTAATAGTTATTATGAAGTACATTATTTATAAAATTTATTGTGTATGTTTCATAAATGCATTGGGTTATTTTCTTAACATGTTTTCTATATCCTATTTCTGCATGTCACTTTTGTTCATGTTTGATCATATGCATCAAAGGAAAGGGTTTCTGGATGTCAAGCAGCTTTTAAGTGGCACATACTTTAAGATTTAGTCAAGTAGAAGGACAGACTGCACAGAGAGAGAGAGAGAGAGAGAGAGAGAGAGAGAGAGAGAGAGAGAGAGAGAGAGAGAGAACAAGAGGGAGAGAAGAATGAGAGGAGACATTTAAATATTTTTCAATGAGAAGATATTTGAATAGTTTAATTAATTTTATGAATCTTATATAAAAATTTTGCACAGAGGCATCTCAGCAACATAGTCTTGGTTCAAGCTATTTTTCTTTAGAAGGACCAGAAAGAGAACAAGATGGAGATGCTCATGGAGATGCATAATTATATAAAAACATGCATAAATTATGTACATGTGTAATAAAGTATATATGGAAAAAACTTTTCCTTTCCTAAATGTGGAGACAGTGTTAATATGTAACAGCTGTCGTTTTTGACAATTACAGGTCTAGATATGGCATTGGTGACATGCTATTGAAATCTAACCTGTTGCTTCAAAAATCCCTTTGGAATTTTGAATGCATAAAATAAATGTTAGTTGTCAATACCATTTCTGTTTCTTCAAAGATAGTATTGTTAGAGATGCTCTCTAAGTTTGGTTTTGGGGAAAAAGGTCTGGAACAATGAAAAGACACACAATAGCATACTCAGCCATTGCTGATAATCTCTTATTATGTGTTTTCTGTTTGCTTGCAAATGATTTTTTCATAGTCATGATCACATTTTATATACATCTTTTATTTTTGCAGGTTTGCTTAGTATTCTGAATATATATCTCTAGTTCAAATTCAGTTCACCAGTAAACAAGTCAGGACAAGAGGAGGAGGAAAGAGGAGGAAAATTTTATGGAGTGTTTATTCAAATAAAAGATAGGATTAAAAATATTTATTTTCATTCATCCTTTGTTATTTTTTCTCTGTATATCAGACGAATGTGTGATAAGACATTTTGAGCACATTTTTTATTTATGTTTGATCTAAAATTAATGAAAGTGTGTTATAATATTAGTGAAAGCAGATCTTGTCTGCGGTAGAGTTTAGCTCAAATCTTTAGTTATATTTAAATATTCAGTAAAACACGAGTCCAACTGCTGGTCACCATAGAAATTCAGAGCAAGGACCAGTTTTACTTTCCTAACTTTTACTGTCAATCTTTTTCCTTTTCCTCCTAGGTAGCAGTTTATGTGAATGTATTTGTGTATTGATCCATGTAACCTCCATTACTCATAATGAATCATTGATAAAAGTCTTGAAACTGCATATTTTGGTTTAGGACTCAATGATCTGCCAATTTCCTCAGTAAAATTTAATGTAATTCTATATCAATCATTCTTTAGTGTTGCCACTATTCAGAAATTTGTTTTTAACTTTCAGGTGATTGTGTTAAAAATAGATTACCTCAAATCTAATCATTATACAGTATTTTCTTAAAATCCAAATAAACTGAGGGTGGATATAATCAAGTAATATTTTGATTAACCGAATTGGAAAACGTACGTTGAAAACAGCAATCACTGAATGATATATCTCTATGGATACAAATATATTTCCCCAAAAGCTTCATTAAAGATACATAAGGGTTCATTGTTTCCTTTCCTACTTTGTCAGCATTTTGAAGAGATCCTCATCTGCCTTCTGAAAACAGATTATGTGTCCTGTGTTCTCTGCACAGAAAAGTTTCTTTTACCTTTTATTTTGGGAGCAGGGTATTGAAGTTGATATGCTAAAGATGACAAAGAACAAGGGCAGAATTTTAGACCATTCCATAAGCCAAGATAGAAAACTACACACAACGAACTGTTAGCAGCACATAGCAAGAGGTAAAAGACATTTATAATAGAAATATCTCAGGTAAAGAAATAGCTGAGAAAATGCATTTTCTCAGATACAACAGTCTTTAAGTCTGGCTAATACATGAAACTTGCTGAGTAATTCTCAAAATTCTTTGGCATGCCATGGAGCTCCTTCCTCTGCTTACATCTATTCCTGGTTTTCTGTCCCTTTCTTGATTGCTTTTGTAGAGAGCTTAGCATGTCAAGAATTCCACATTTTAACTGTATCCTCTGTTTATGCTAGTGTTTCATGGGTTATATAAGGATAATCTTAGCTTATGGAATAATTTTAATATATTTGACATCTCAAAAAATTTCATGAAGCCTTAAAAACTTCCAAGAGTCTATGAATATCTATTTGTATGTGTATGTGTGTATGAATATAAATAATATATGACTATCCTATTCCTAGAAAATTTCTTAGAGTTGTAAGCATTCATACATAATTTTTATTTTTTATGGAAAACATAATTGCATAAACATTGGTTTGACTGATCCTAGCCAACAAGGTATTTCCATTATTATTATTATTGTTAATATTATTATTATTAATTTTTCCTCTAATTGAAAATAAATGCTTTTCTCATACAATATATTCTGATTATAGTTGTCTCTCCCTTCACTCCTCCCAGCTCCTCCCCTCCCTTCTAGTCTGCCTGCCATTAGAAAAGAATGGACTTCTAAGAAATAGCAGCCAAACATGACAAAACAGTTATCGTAATACAAAGCAAAAACTATTGTATTGAACTTGTACACAGGAACCCAACAGTAGGAATCCCATAAAAATACTAAGCTAAAAGCTAGTACACACATACACACACACAACACAACACACACACACACACACACACACACACACACACAAAACACAGGACTTGGTGAAGACCACAGTAGACCTTGTGCTTGCTCTTTCAGTCTCTGTATGGTTATGTGTGCCTTGCTCAGCTAATTCATAGAGCGTTGTTCACCTGGTGTCCTCTACCCCCTTTGACTCTTATAATCTTTCTGTCTCCTTTTCCACTGGGTTAAGAATTTAGTTACAGTTTTTTTGATATCTGGCAACAGAAATGTCAATTTTCCGATGAAAATACTAGGAAAACAATGAGGACATAAATGATTTTAGTAAAGAGAAGGCAGAATTGCTTGTGAGCACTAAGAGGAAGGTCTTCTGAGTCACACATTTCTTCCTGTATCTGCATAAGCCCTCCCAGCAGCATGGAAATGTTGCCTTCATTTGCAGTTTTCTATTACGCAGGGACTTTGGGAATAAGCAGTTGAAGTCACAAAATTCTGTAATTCCATCTCTTTCTGAGCAGAAATTCACCCTTACCTTCTTGATGTGGGCAAATGGCAAGTGCCACTGTGTGGTTCAGGAGAACACAGCCCTGAATTATGAGGTCCAGGTGTTTGTCTGGCTTCTCCGTCCATTCCACTTAATATCACAGACTACCACTGGGCCAGGGCTAGAATGTTGAGGTAGCCTTCTAGAGACTTGATATTTGGATGTAAAAAGAATAATCAGTTCAGAGACCTTTGGTAAAGATCTTCGGAAGCAAATTACACATGATCTCTGTTTTAATTTATCCTTGTGTAATAGATGGCTGAATTGATATCATGATGTTTCACCTCATCTACTGACACAGGGAAGAATGTGGAATAAATTAAAAATTAATCTTTTTTTTTGTCTTTCATCAGAGCTTCCTGGAGATCTAGCCTTCTCATCCATCATTTATTTTCAGTATACTCTGGTCTGTACTAGACAGTGTCTGTGCTTTACTATTTTTTCAAAATGGTGACGCATGCCACTCTTCATCTTTCTCTTTCTTCTTTGTTTCCTAAGGTAGACTGGGACTATGAAGAGAGTTCATAGGCACATACTCTCCCAACATCCTTTAAGTTCCTTTATGAAAAGGTAGTTTTAATGAGAAAGGACATTTAAAAAGTAGACAGGACCAATCCAGCATCTAATATTAAAAAAAAAAAAAAAAAAAAAAAAAAAGACAGAAAACAGCAACCCTATGTCTTAGTTAGGGTTTCTGTTACCATGAAGAAACAACATGATTGAAAAGCAAGTTAGGAGGAAGAGGTTTATTTGGCTTATACTTCCAAATTGCTATTCATTATTTAAGGAAGTCAGGACAGGAACTCAAACAGGATAGGATCCTGAGGCAGGAGCTGATGCAGAGGCTATGGATGGGTGCTGCTTATTGGCTTGCTTCACATGGCCTGCTCAACCTGCTTTCTTATAGAATCCATTGCAACCAGTTGAGGGATGGTACCACCCACAATGGTGATCACTAATTGAGAAAATTCCCTATAGCTGGATCTCATGGAGGCATTTCCTCAACTAAGACTCCTTCCTCTCTGATGACTCTGACATGTGTCGATGTGACACACGAAACCAGCCAGTGCATTACAATTTATAAGCTAGGTAATTGCTTATGATGAATAGAAGGTTTTGGAAATAGCCAAACATGGTGAATTGAATTCTAATCAGAGCCATTCAGATACTAGAGGCTAGAGTCCAAGTTGACCCTATGAATTCAAATGCCATCATAGGTATTGGGGACCTTGCCTTTTAAGAATAACATAACACAAAACAAAATGATATATTTCAAATGATATTAATGACATTTAACAAACCTCTACAGAATGAGGGGATAAGCACATAAATTAATTTTATGTTTATTTTTAGGTTCCGAGCCTTAAGTAAGTCATTAACATACATAGAAATATTTGTAAAAGAGTTGCCCGTGATGGGAACAGGCAGTGTTGCACTTTGCTGTGAGAAATGCAACATAGTTCAATAATCAGAATGTGCTTCACAAAATTAATGACATTAATTGAGTAAAGAGAAAGGAAGATACGTGATTCCGTTGAAAACTGTGAGAAGGACTTGCGAGATTCTTGCGAATTTTTCTGTAACATGTCTGAAATTCTGCTCTGCCAGGGGTTGTGCCTGGCATCTATGATTCTGCTTTACACCCTCCCTCAGCAGCTCTGCATGTTTTTCAATGTCTTCACCACTCGCTGATGTAGACCTGCGGAATTATGAACTGAGAGCTGTGGTTTCTTTCACCTTAGAGTGTCTACCTTTCAAACCTGTATTTCCTACTATTCTTTCTTACCAAGAATATGTTTACATTTTGTCTCCTTACAATGACTTCGTATTTCTTCCAAGTAAATATTGTGCATCATTTCCTGCCAAAGACTGTGTTTTACCCATCACATTTCAAAACAAGTGAAAACTACAAAAACTATCCTTGATATTGGGTGTCTTAACAGTTTGCACATCTGTGATAGACTTGGAAGCTTGACTGGTAGTATGAAAATTTTTGTTTTATATTTCTGTTTTGGGATTCTGAATCTTGGTAGAGTCACTGTATTGTCTAAGTATTTGTATTATAGAATTTAAATTTGAACCACATAAACATTTAAGTGCTCCATGTCAAGCTCGATCAAGGAGGTCTGTATAAAATCATTGCTTTCTGTCATTGACAGTCCAGCGCTTTCCATTCTAATATGCATTTAATATGTATCTGTTGTTTTGCTGTTACCCCTCACACTGTGCTCAGACAGCCCTGAGTTTGATATTTAGCTTCTATGTCACTTTCTTTTAATGTCAGCATCAGGCTAGCCTGGTGCCAAGCTCACAGGAAGAGAAGGACTTCTGAAAGGAGTGACCTGAGCACACACTCCACTTCTTTCAGAGCTCCTGTCATCTGCAAGTGTTATGCTTGTGGGACCTGACAAGGCATATAAAAATAAAAAGCCATGTCCTGCAGGTGTAGCAAAAAGACGAGCTTTGTATTGGATTTTTAAATTGTGTCAGTGCCGTAAGGACAGATGTATTCAGAGAAACAAGCAAAGCACTGCTTCTGAAGGAAATTACATTGCACAGCTCTCTACTTCTGAGGATGGAATGTGGAAGAGAAAACACTCACTTCTTCAGTGTTACTGAGGTTCAGTATGCTTTGCACTGAGTTAGTGAACTCTAAGCAGAAGCTCTTTCTATTTCTAATTATTTCTTTATCAGAGACTCTTTCGCCCCAATCCAGTCAGTACTGTGCCTCTAAAATATAATTTCTCAAATTGAGATGTACATCCTGGGGGCATCTGTCTGTGTGTGGAGAATTTTGACTCTTGTAATTTTGACTCTGTTTTCTGAATAAATATTTAGGATGCTACTAACTAGCCTATGATGCCCATGATAGACCCCACAACTAAAGTATCTGTAGTTGATAAATGATGTTTAGATGTATCTTTACGTTTATGTTTGGGAAGAGGAAGAAACAGAGCCTTCAGATAAACTTGTCTTGATTCCCACAGGTCTATTTTGTGCATATCTGGTTTTAGCATGCTGGCATGCTATGGACGTCATAAAGCTCATGCACTTGATGAAAATGATTGATGCATTTGGGTCAGATTCTAAAGTCTACAGCCATTTTTTATTGTCTTTCTCTTGGATCAGTTTGTTCAGCCTAAATCTCATTGATCCAATGATTAATATGTATTTTTCTTGTTGGAAGAAAAGAGTATAAAGTCATTAACTGAAAGCCACAAATCAGTGTTCAGTTGTTACATCAAAATCTCTAAGTTAGGCCAGTCTGGTATCCCTGATGTTGAATTTTATGAGCAAACTTTTGGGAGATAATCCCTAATCCTCTTCCAACAAAAGAACCTGATTCCAGGAGACTACTAGAGTACAGCTGTGTTTTCAGTGACAGAGTACACACAGGACTCACTTCCTTGTCTGCTGTACTGCGCTCATAGAGCTGAGTTCTTGAATACTCATGATAATGGTTCATATATTTTTAATCAATAATCTTACACCAGACACTATGATGATGATAAATACTTCTTAAGTGAGAAATTATGTATACAATTCTTCTCCATTTCATCCAGACTTCTGCTCTCAGTGCAGTGGAGCCAGGTTCTCCAAATGGGTTTTTGCCCATGATGTCACCTCATCATCTTAATCAGAGTGCCTGTGCTTCACTGAGGGAGATCACAAACAATTGTGGGCACTAGCTAGGGTTTGTGTATTTTCCATCCTTATGGATTTATTTAATACTCAACTGAGTTTACCTTTTCTCCCATTTTCCAAATGCACTATTTGATGCTATCAGTAGCTCACTAAAGTATTCCATGGACTTTACACTTTATGCTTGTGCTTTTTTCCTGCTACTTCTTGCTGAGCTCTTTCTTCTGAGTTCTTATCTACCACTGAGTCTCATGAAGTCACCATGTCCCCATGAAGAACTCAATGAACTAAGTAAACTCTAGAGACCCTTTCACAGTGTTCTCCTCAGAGATAGTATGAGAACCTGCATTAACTAATGTGACTTTATAGTTTATAGTTTTGTTATGTGGTCAAATTTCCAAAATAAGATTCTTTTTACTTTACTTGTCTTAAATTCTTAAAAATGAAAAACTTTCATGCCTGTGGGAAAGCAATAACAGTGACAACCAAAGATTCTGTATGAGGGCCATTGATCTAGTCACCATGGAAATGAGCACAGTCTGTAAGACCAAAGATATTTGCAGCTGCAATAAGCATTATATCCTAGCCATAAAGTTGAGTCCTATGGGGATGCGTGTAACAGTTGTGATATTAAAATATGTGTGCACTGGGAATAAACAGAGATGTTGTGATGTGATGAATGTGGATGCTTCATTTCTCACTTGGGAAGAAAGGTCCTGAGGATTTGAGTGAAAGATATGAAGAAGCATGTTCAGTGTTTTCAGTTTCTCTGCATGTTCACACAAATACCAGGGATATTAGAAGATGTTAGATATATGTAAATGATTATTAATATCCCTGTTTCCTTCCTCTGTTAGCTCAGCTTGCCTGGGACCAATGTCATTTCAAAAGTAGTGGGCCTCTATAGCACCAATACCTTAAATTTTGCTTAATTTCTTCGATAAAGAAGGAGGTCCTTGGAAGAATGTTTCATACTAGGGATGGGTGGTTTTATAGATACAAGCCTGATCATCCTTATTAAACAGCAATAAATTTCTAAAAATGAAATACCAGAGTGACTGATAATATGTTCAAAGAACATAAGACACCACTAAATAAATTCCCCATTGCAAATCTGAAGTAGGTCCAGAGACAATAATAAAATGCATTACTCAGGTTGTATTCATCACTGTGGCAGAATATGTGAGAACATTAATATTAACTTAAAGGAGGAAATACTTATTTTGACTCTCATATTCAGGGGTATTGGAATGTGATGAGGTGGTGCACGAGGTCCTAAACGATCAACATATCAGAGTCTGGGGACATCACAGATGCAATCCACAATTAAAGGAAATATTACAGTAAGATAAACTACAAAGTAAATGCTCAGGAGTCTGCAGAGGCATGAATGAATGTGTTGATATCCTATAGAAGAGAGTGAGGAAGGTGAAGTAGCTCCTGACTTTTCATGGTCACTTACTCCAGAGACTGTGGCGTGTTGAGCAAAAGCAGCTTTTTGGTGGCAAAACCGACAGTTGATATCTTAGAGAGGCCATGATGAACCATGTTGGTAGCATGTATTTTTTTTGCTAAATGTAAAAAAATTCTACCTTCCCCCTGTTCTGTGGCTTTCCTCAGTATGTTACCTCATGGTGACTGAACAAAGCATCCAGCAACTGTCAGCTGAAGGTAATTCTACCAAACAGTACACTAACGTCCCATTTGTCAAATTCTGAGGAAGATAGAGAAAGTGCTGAAATCCACAGACCCAGATATGCCAGGTAACAAGGAGGGCTCGAGGGGGGATGCCCAGATCCCTAAGAGAAGGGGAAATAGAAGAGATTTCATGTGGGAGCTGAGGGTAGGTGGGGATGGGAACATGGGATCAGGTGGGAGAGGGATGATGGGGGAAGGTATTGAAAGAGAACTGGAAAGGGGTGCTTTTCAAGGTGAGGTAGAAGCCTGATACAAAGAAAACTTCCAGGAATCTAAAAAGATGATCCTAGTTAAGAATCCAAGCAATCGTAGATACATATCCTGATGGCCAACTCCTGTGATCAGGCAAGACTTCCAGTGGAGGTATTAGGACATCAACCCAGTTTCATAACTTTTGACCTACAGTCTCTCCTGCTGTGGGATGTTCTGGGTTAAGGGTGGTGCAAAGATCATGGGAGTGGTCAACCAATGACTGTTCTGGCCTCAGACCCATGCCAGGAAAGGAAGCCAACCCCTGAGACTGCCTGGAGTTCCAGGACCTAGAGGCTGGATGGCTCAGAGACCTAGAATAGAACCAAACACAACACGAAAAAACAAAGTCAATGTAATGCTGCCTGTACTCATAAATCAGTCCCTAGTCCAATAGCCATCAGAGAGGCTTCACCAGAAACCGATGAAAACAGATGAGGAGACCCACAGCCAAATATTAGGTGGAGCTCAGGAAATTCTTGTGAAGAGAAGAAAGGATTGTAAAAGCCATAGTGATCAAGGATATCACAAGAAAACCCATGGACTCAACCTGGGCTCATTGGGGCTCACAGAGACTGAGCTGACAACCTGGACCTGCTGGGTACTGACCTAGCCCCTCTGCATCTATGTGACAGTTGTTTAGCTTGATATTCTTTTTGGACTCCTAGCAGTGGGAGAAGGAATTGTCTCTGACTCTTGCTGGTGTTTGTAGCCCTATTCCTCTTATTGAGCTGCCTTGCCCAGCCTTAATACAAGGGGAGATGCTTAGTCTTATTGCAATGCCATGTTCTGCTATGGGAGACCTGCAAAACTGACAGTTGCTATTTCAGGGAGGTATTGGTAAACCATACTGATAGCATGTATTTTTTTAAATGTGAAAAAAATAACACATTTCTAGACAGAGACTGCTCATTCATTTTCCAGCCACCCAGACCCTAATAATAACACAGACCCTATATTAATAACAATACTGTTTGGCTGATAGCTTAAGCATATTTTTAGCTAACTCTTACATGTTAAATTAACCCATTTCTATTAATTTGTGTATTGCCTTGAGGTTGTGGCCTACTGGTAAGGTTCTGACTGGCAGCTGAAGTCTTCCTCAGCTACATGGCATTTCCCTAACTCTGCGTACTTTCTCGCTATTGTCTGTTTAGATTTCCTGCCTGGCTTTACTTTACTAAGCCATTGCCAGAAACAGCTTCTTTAATAACCAATGGTAATAAAACATATTCATAGCATACAGACGGGAATCCCACATATCTTCCCTTTTTTGTCTAAATAAAAAGGAAGGTTTTAACTTTAACATAATAAAATCACATAAAACAAAACAGGTATCAAGCAAGAGTTACAGTAACAATATTTATATCTGCTATACCTTATATCATAGTTAAGGAAAACTATAATTATACCTATCTATTCTTTAACTGTATCAAAGACCCCAGAAGTATATAATATTGACTAAGTTAACTGACAGAGACATCTCACCGTCTGGTCAGTCACCCAAAATTCTGAAGATTGGGGCATCCATCTTCAGTCTACAGGTCCATAGTATCTAGCAGATTTTTCTATGAAGCAGAAAATTTCAAAGACAGTTCCTTCCTTATTGGAAGTTTGTCAGTCACTTTTTTCTGTATCCTGCAGAATATCTGGCAGACTCTTTCATGAAGCAGAAACACTGAAGGACTATCTGACCTTTATGCAAGTTTAGCAGTTGTTTTTTTTGTTGTTGTTGGTCCTGCATGTCCAGTTTATATAGCATAACATCAAGCAGTCAAGGCAAGAGCAGTTTCAAATGGCTAACAAACTCCATAAGGAGCCTCTTCATTGCCTATCATCCTCTTGAAGTAGTAGGTGCTGCCAGAAGCAGACATGTTTCATGGTTGAGAAAAGTCTACATTCTTAAAACATTTAAATTTCATACTCAGTAAGTCTTTGAAAGTTTTGAAAAATACCTATGCATCTGAAATATAACTCTATGCATTTAGAAAATCTAATTAACATGACTACAAGCTTCACTATTATAGATGACTATCTATTAACCTATATTTTTAATTATACATTACATTTTAAATGAGCTACACAAACACAATACCTTAATCAAGAGCAGATATATACATATAACAAAATTTGATGTTAAATTTGTATCAATAAATCAAGATCCATACCAATGCAAAGTATTCATCTCTATAGCATACCCCTTTAAAAGTAAACAAACATTTATAGACAATCTTCTAGGGAATTTGGGCATTGTTCTCTAGACTACTTCCTGCTAATTGGGGGAGTTGTTAATCATGTTTTTTATGGGGTATCCGGTGTGGTAGGTCGATATCAGTCAGCAGTCCTAAAGTTGTCATAGATGTTGGACCATCTGGGACATTGCTTTAGGGGCTCTTGTTTGATCAAATCATATTAGCTGGTAAATGAATGAACTGTGACATTCTCATATGTAAAAATCAAGAGGCCACATTTCCAGCATCTTCCATTACTACCTGTACAAGGTTTGCAAATTGTGTCTCTTGTTATAATTGATAAGTTATCTTTGGAGTCATGGTTTGAGATTGTTCATATATATTTTTGCTGAGATCAGGAAGCTTTGATACAATGACTATAGCACTACTTACAAACATATCCAGAATAATTTCATGCTCGGATGTTCAAGGCACCTTTCCTTGGTCTCCCAAACTTATTTTTATTCTTTTTGTATCACCTCAGATGTAGAGAAGTATAGGATACCAATCCTGATATATCTAGATCATCATATAAGAAAGGAATAAAGTGGATAAGGTGATTAAGCAACTAAAATGTATCTGGAAAGTTTGGAATCCAAAACTATAACTGATGTAAGACTCAGTTGTTACTTGCAGTTAGAGCAATCACTGTCTGTCTGCTCCCAAGGGCTTCAGGAGCAATACTGACACAGCCCTGTACATAGAGATGTGTGTTTCTTAGCATAGGACTTGATACACTAAGTTGCAAAGTAGTGTGTATCTGAGTACATGAATACACTGGGTACTTATCAATGTATAAGTAAAACTAGTATGTAAGAAAGTATAATATCTTTCCTGTTCATGTGATGACACTATCTTGACCTCTAGCTATGTCCCTTTGAGTGACAATAGCTGTTACACTTTCTCACTCCTATTTTTGGTTCATTTATAGTATAAAAAACTTTTTAATCTTCTCATGTTAGCTATTTTATTCTTAGAGTAAATGTATCATGCATCATTTTCCTACTTCACTTCTCTTCTCTTGTATGCTACTAAACCAATAAAATGATCTCTCTTAAAAGCTGTTTGATACCTCTAAATATAGTTATCCCTGTGGACACCGGTAAAATAAGACCAGCCATTTTAAACAATTAATTATTTTAAATCTTAGATACTTTTTGACTTTTTAATCCATCTTACATTGTATAACTCATATACAATAATAGATGACCTTGATATCAAACATCCATGTTTGTAACTAAATGTGTGCCTGTAATATTAATTTACTGTAGTCATCACAGAGTCTTAGTGCTAAGCATTGTAAAATCAACAAAGGAAAACCCTCAGAACTCTTCTTCTGTAACTGAGGTTAAAAATGCTTATATAACTGTATAGAGTCTCTCACACATAAAGACCAAAACATTTAAACAATGAAAGTCTCTTGAAAGCAAAATAAATAATGAATAAAACAAAAGTCAGAAAGTGATATTTTGGTGAGGAAGGAAGAGATCGTGTATAAGCCCTGGGCTCAACATCATTTTCTGAGATGGACTGTGAATTAGGAAAGAATGCATTCCCTTTCTGTAGGTCAGAATCATTTTGATGTATGATTTCATATGAAACAACATTCTGAGTTATTGATTTCCC
The DNA here is from genome assembly GCF_903992535.2 of Arvicola amphibius. Taxonomy (NCBI): domain Eukaryota; kingdom Metazoa; phylum Chordata; class Mammalia; order Rodentia; family Cricetidae; genus Arvicola; species Arvicola amphibius. The sequence goes on from NC_052055.2 coordinate 88,107,521, forward strand.
AAGAATTTCTAACAGGTCGGTTTGTTCATTTACAGTTACAGAGGTCAGCTGCAACTGTACTTTCTCCTTGTCACATACTGAGCATCAGACAGTGTTGTCTACAAAGCCTTTGGTGCTTTTCCTTGGGTGCAATTTAAGTATTTTATGTGCATTAACTTTCTTTTCAATTTTAAGTATAATTCCTTTTAAATAGACACTGTTATATCCACAGAGTAGGGGTAGTGACAGGGAAAACAAAAAGGTAATGTAAAGCTAAAATTGTCACTAATATTTATTATATTCTCATAAAAATCATCTTGTAATTTTAAATATTTCTCCAGTCTGTTGTTAAGCTTCCAGGATGTTGCTCCTATCATCCTCCATAACTCTTCTCTCATAATTCATGCACATCCTACACACATTTTATTTTATTTAAATCATGAGGAGTCCTCATAGTGTTGCCAGGATGTTCTTGGATGGAAAATGATCCACTGAATTTGGTATAGCATCTCTTCATCATCTTCATTCCTGTAGAAAATGGACTCTCCCTCCCTCAGCAACAATTTTAAGTGTGCCCAGAACATATTATTATTATTTTTAATGCCACGGAAATATTCCTCTAGTTTTTAGGGCAACTCCCTGAAAAAGCCAACAGAGTCAGTAAGAGAAAACACATGACAAGTCAACATAATCTCTGATTTCCAGGAAATAAATATGATTCTAGAAACAATAGGCGGAATTAAAAACACACTTAGTTGTCTGTAACAAATTTCCTAAGCAGATAGGAGGATTCCTATTCCAAGGTTGCAAGAGGAAGACAGAATGCAACTTTGTAGATGGGTGGGCTTATGAAACTAGCCTGTGGCATTAATAGAAATGAGGCTCCTGGGACATTTGTTATGACTGAGTGTTAAGAACTAGTAATAGTGGAGAGGGTGCCTAAATGGTCTCCTGTAATCAGATTGGTGACTATTTAAATTGTCATCATAGAACCTACATTCAGTAACTGATGAAAGCAAATGCACTGATCCTCGCTAATTACTGGCTGAGCTTTTGGAGTCCAGTTGAAGAGAGGGAGGAATGGCTATATGAGCAAGGAGGATCAAGAGCATGATGACGAAACCCAAAGACAGCTGACCCGAGCTGTGGACTAACAGCTGGGTAGCCTGCATGGGACCAAACTAGGCCCTCTGAATGTGGGTGACAGTTTTTGATCTGTTTGTGGGGCCCCTGTCAGTGGGGCCAAGATTTATCCTTGGTGCATGAATTGGCTTTTTGCAGCCCATTCCCTATGGTGGGATGCCTTGCTCAGCCTTGATGCAGTGGGTAGGGAATTGGTCCTGCCTCAACCTGATATTCTAGGCTTAGTTGACGCCCCATGGAAGGCCTTACCCTCTCTGAGGAGTGGATGGGAGTGGTGGGGAAGGTGAGGGGAGCAAGAGGAGGGGAGAGAGGAGGAGCTGTGGTTGGTATGTAAAATGAATAAGAAAATTAAAATTAGAAAATTCCTCAAAATATATCCAGAAAACAATAAAAGAATAAAAGAACTGAGCAATTCAAGAATGCTAGGAAGCAATGAATGCATACATAAACAAACATAGAGCAGATGTGTGTAGGGTTGGAAGTTGGAGACAGTAGCATTTCCTGAGTACCTTACAACTCAGCATGTCAATTGCGGTCACCTTTAACTGGAAGCCTAACGTAAGTCATGTAGTGCTACAACAGTGTTTTCTTATCTCAACATGTGTGGACTTGGAGGGGGTGGACATGATCCTCTTTCATTGTCCACATGCTTGAACTTTTCATAAAAATAGCATATGGTAAATAGAGATTTCTCCATTTATAATTTAAGTTGTTCTAGGATTCCGTAGGTTCATACTTGAAATCTCTATTGATTCTCACCAGTTAATCACTAGTCACATCACTTAGCAAGAGATAGGTTCACATTTTAAAGATACTTGATACATCTGTCAGCCATCAGAGATGGTACCAAGTGGTGACTGTGTGATGGTGCCAGGAGTTTTGTGGATGTTCAAGTAGTCCCATCTCCACATCTCAGTGTTCACATCCGAGTGTGTGATGCTCAGCAAGGGAATTCTGGGCCTTGATGTCACTGATGCCTGTGTTCATCAAATGTGCTCAAAATACTCTGCATGCAGCACCAGCTTACCTGGACACTGTATTCTTATTGTTGGTTTGGTCAAAGCTGAATTTTTGAAGTACACAGTGAATACCAAGATAACTTACTGTCTTCCTTGCATATACGTCTTTACACCAAAAGAATGCTGAAATTTGCAGGTAAAATACACATTACCAAGGGAGGAGACGACCTGCCGAAGGTCACTCGGATAACGTATGGAAAAGAAGGATCAAGACAGGGTCTTGGAGAACTTTTCTCTTCCATGATACCAGGAGTAGCTGAGAGAAGGAGCTGAGATGGTAAACGGGGGTGAGAATAGAGAGACGAATTCACTGTGACCTAGTTATAGTTTGTTGGAGGCCTCTAGTTCCCTGATGGCCTGCTTTAATTCTGGACTTCTAAATATATCAGATAATAAGTTTCCTGGTTGGAGGTCATTTTATCTTTGTTATTTTTTTAAGTAACATTTAAACCTACTACAAGAGCTGAGATTGTGGGGCAGACCAGTGATCTCAGCTACCCAAGAGGCAGGAGGATCACAAATTCAAGGCCTTTTTGAGCTTAGGACTGTCTGGTCAAAACAGCAAATCTTACAAAAACAAACAAACAAACAAACAAGCAAACAGCAAGATATATGGGCTGAGGGTGGCAGTGGTGCGGTTGCCTGGCAACATGATAAGGGTCCTGGGTTGAACTTCTAATACAATAAAATGAACAGAGAAAACGCCCTTGTAAAGATATCTTGAGAGTCAACAATATAAAAACCTTGCACTAGGAGGGTTAAATCTGTTTATTTGACTCTATGTATATATTTAAGAAATATGTTATGTATTATAAAGCCCATGGATATAGTGCTCTGTATGAGAGTGACCACCATAGGCTCAAATATTTGAGTATTTGCTTTCTAAAGGTAAGCTGTTTAACAAAGGTTAGCAGGTGTGGCCTGGTTGGATGAGGTGTGTCATTGGGAGTGAGCTTTGAGTCTCTTTCTGCCTCCCTTATATGCATCAGAGAGAGATGTTAGCTCTCAGCTATTTCTCCAGAGCCATACTTGCCTTCTTACCGCCATGTTCCCCACCATGATGGTCATAGACTAACTCCCTGAAATAAAAGTAAACCCCCAAAACTCCCCGTGTCATGGTGTCTGTTCACAGCAATTAAAGACTGTTAGGTTTCAGCTGTTCTTGAGATTCTGATTTCTGTAAAATTCAGGACTCTGTCTGCTGTGTCTCTGTCTCTGTCTCTCTCTCTCTGAGTCTGTGTGTTATGCAATGTGTCTGTGTCAGATGTATATTATTTAATGGCATAAGACTAATATCATTTTCAGTTTTGGATTTACTTTTTTTTGTATGTATTTGGCAATTGTGTGTATATAGAATCTTAGCATCTAGCTATATGTAGTAAGGACCCGAGGGGAATATCAGAAACATTGCGAATGAATTATGGACAAAGATGTCAGCCAAAGGGCTATTCACCTTCCCCAGGCCTATTTTTATCCTTACAGTGCTGTCAGTGAGCTGCTTTTCTTATTTATCCCTATTGTTTTCTCTTGATATCTAAGGAAGAATAGTCTTGAAAGGACAACGCTTACCAACAGGCAAATTTTATGAAGGTATACAGCTCATGTGTGTTACTATATCTAAGAAATTTTAATCTTCTAGGAATATTATCTTATTTGCTATTTTTAGAATTTATAATGGTTAAATTTTCATACATGCATGATTTTTATACTATGACTTGTTAGGTTTAATTGGATTTGTAATCCTTTCTGCTTCACATATGGAAGATAAAAATAAAATTATCGGGATTCTCACCAGCACGTGTACACAGGACATGGGGTCGTGCATGCACTTTCATCAATGTGAATTGAATTCTGATTGTAAACGAACTTGGACATGCATAGCCTGTGGAAGAATGTAAGCATGCAAATCGAAGACCTCAAGGGGTAGAAGAGAATGTTGTTTAATTATCCAATAGGAAAGTTCGTAGAGGAACCATCATGCTTGCTACATTTCTAGTAAGAGAATAGATACCTCGAGTCATCAATTTCTTTCTGAGATACATAAAAGCACATTTTTCCCTGGCTTAGGGTTTATTGTTAGTATCTGATGGTTTTTGGAATTTGTGGGGGCCATTAGCGCATGTGTGTATGTGTGTGTGAATACAGATGTCGTCATACAGATTCAAGTAGCAGTGTTCACAATAGGCAATCTGTGGGAACACCCTTACTAGATAACTAGATAAAGAAAATGTGGGATATATACAATTTAGTATTTAATTAACAAAATAAGGTGCTATAATATTCCACAACATGGTCGACTTAGAGGGCATTTTGCTAAGTGAAAAAAAAAAACTAGACACAAAGAAAAATATATTGTCTTGTCTTACCGGAGTAATATTTTGTAAAAAGGCAATGACATATGCAGAGAATCAGTGGATACCTTGTATTTGGAGGGGTAGGTGTTGGCTGAAGTAAGGTAAAATATATAAATCATCAAATGTATAACAAGTCTGAATATCATGGGGACTATAGTTAAGAGTGTCTGTGTGGTGAATGTTTGTTAGGTTTGTGGATTTTATCTGTTCTTTATTACAAAAACAGGAGCTGTGGAGAAGCTCAATATGTTAATCTATTCTACTATAGATGCTGTTTCAAAATCTAAATTTGTGTCATCACATTTTAAACCTCAACTATGTAGAGGAAATAATCCTTTTGAGATAACCTCTGCACAGAATGTTCCTTAGAGGGCATTGTGTTTAGCTACATGACGGCATTGAGGAGGACAGATGCAAAGGAGTCTAAGGGTAATGTTGCACTAGACAAAGGAGCTTGGTGGATTCACTTAGAGATTCATTTCTTTCTTTCTTTTTTATTTTTTTGTGCATCTTACATTTGTTGCAAAGCTTTTGAATGTAAAATTCTCAAGAGTTTTCTCTTTGGCCTTCAGGGAGGAGTGGGTATCACGATTTTGTATTTCATTGCTTTCATCCTTTCTACGCTTAAATCAACAGAGCCAGAAATCTTGTTAAACACGTAAACCATACTGGCCTTGATATTTGAGAATAAAATAAATACTGACAATGCATAACCGGGTATGCCATGAGAAAACCAAATCTTCAGAATAAATAAGTTTTCAGTTATTTATGAATTTCATGTGTACATATATCGTATCTCTGTTTTTAACTAATGTTTTTCGTTTATAGACTCTATCACATTTCAATTGGTTTTCTTATTGTAGACATGATTTGATTTTATAGCTTATAGAATGTGATGTAGAATACGATAACATTATCTTTTGAGCATTTTTCCACTATTTTTGGTCATGGAAACAGTCCTTTTTATAATTTTATATGTGAGTACTCTGATTAGTTTTATATATTTCTCAATTCTTCTCCCTACAACTCCTCCCATGTCCCCCTCCCAACAAATCTCCCTCTCAAATTCGTGTCTTTAAACATACACACACCTTACAGAGCCTAGGTTGTGTTCCATACACACACACACACACACACACACACACACACACACACACAGATATTTGATGCTGACTGCCTCTGTATTATCATTCCTACCTAATTCTAAGTAAGATTTCCCCATCCCTATGCCCCCATTTCTTCTTGAAGGCATTTGTGTCCAACCATTACCCCTTCTAGAACTTCCCCCAAACTCCTCCTTTGGTCTATGTCTACTTTTCTGGCTTGACTAAATTCCTATATAGTCAATAGTACAGATTATGAGCTAGGCTCCAAAGATCAGAGAGAACATATCCTGTCTGTCATTTTGGATCTGGGTTACCTAAGTCAGTAGATTATTTTCCAGTTACATTCATTTATCTGCAAATTTCATCATTTCCAATTTATTTACAGCTAAATATAATTTTATATGTATATGCACATTTTATTTTTGAAAACAACTCCATGATATGAAATAGAGCAGTGCAGATGGATAGTTAAGCCTACAAAATTAGAGCACACAAGATTAAAGTCTATTGCTTCTCTCATGCTTTAGGCTGTGTATGCACATGTGTGTCAGGGAATGGTGGTTCATATCTTATTCACTTTTTCATTGCTGTAATAAAATACCGTAACCAAGGAACTTACAAAAAAAATGCATTTAATTTGGCTTATAGTTTTAAAAGTTTAGAGTCCATTATGGTGAAACTAAGGGACAGCTGAGACCTGACATTTTAATTCACAACAATGAGGCAGAGAGAGCACACTGGGAACTCCACAAGCCTTTTAAAACCTTAAAGCCTGGTGACATACCTCCTGCAAGGCCACACCTCCTCATCCTTCCCAAAGGTTTCCATCAATGGAGAACTAAGTATTCAAATACATGAGCCATTCTATTTAAGCCAGCACAGTGGTGTGTGTGTGTGTGTGTGTGTGTGTGTGTGTGTGTGTGTGTGCACTTACACAGGTACATGAGCATGAGTGCCACAGGAAAACTGGAACTAAAGAATTACGATACAGTCATTTTTATTCTTAATCTTAAAAAATTACCCATAAACTTAAAATTGCAAATTAAAGCAAACTAGCAGGCTGATGATCAAATTCAATTCTTCATCAAAAGGATTAAAAACAGCATTCTGCCAATTATCTGCCTCAGTTTTCTCCTCACATACTCTTCCAGATGCATCTTTATTGGCACATGTGTATTTGACATATAAGACAACAAAAGAAATTGGAGACAGGAATACAGTCATGGGAAACAAAAGGAAATAACCTCAAATATTAATTAATTTTGTAAATGTTTGCAAAAGCATTCATCATTATAAATACTCATTATTTATATACTTATCAGGAATAAACAAATGAATCCACTTCCCAATTTTACTGAAGGTAATTAGCCACTTAAATCAATAAATCAAAATATACTACAATGTTTTGTCTAAAATAGAAGTCCACATAATATTAATGTTTCAGATTTTTAAGCACAAAGATTTCTATTCATTTGAGAAGGCCTTCCATTTAGAGTCAATATATGGGTCCAACAATGTATGTTAGTCTGAGTTTTGTTTTTAGTGAGCACCCAGGAGAAAAACTGCAGTCAGCTAGTTGTTTTTTGTAAAAAACTGATAGATATATATTTGTGTTCCTGTCTTATGATGTCAGCTGAAAAGTGCAATTTAAGATGTACTCAGTGGATTTTGCTGAAGCCATATTTTAAAAGGTTCCTAAATTTGGGCATAATTTTATGAAATAAAATGGAGACTTCAATTAATGTGCTTGTCTGGATTGCTCCCATCACACTTGGACTGTGCTTGTCTAAACAATGCCTTAGGCAAAAATAATGGATGACTATTTGTGATATGTAAACCACCCTGTTATTTCCAAGTAGGCATGCTATAACTCCAGCTCATAGTTTTATTGACTCTCTCAGTGAGTCCTTCTATTCCAGACTATTCATTCTGAATCCCCGCCCTAGCTCCCATGGCAGGTGTAAGAGTCATCAGGCCCTCTCAATACCATTCCTTCTGAAGTTCACCTCACTTCCTGGCTGCTAAGATATCAGTTTATTCATCTGATCATTCTTCTTAATTCTCTTCACTAACTGTTGTTCCAGAAACTATTAATAATTAGCCATCATTTCCAAATCTCTTAGTATAGACCATTCTGTGCTTTTGCTCTGTATCTCAAATGTTCACTTGTACATGTTATTTCTCCAACCTCTCTTTATTTTGACTTAGCTCCTGATCTCTAGATTCAACCATTCCTGGATTAATTAGTTTTCCTTCTCTTCACAAATCAGCATCATCACCAATTTAAGAGTCACTAAGTACAGTCATTCTTCCTACTCCATCTGACCTGATGGTACTTGTACATTTCTATCTCAGCTAATACCTTCACAGTTTATCCATAAATTAAAAGTAGATACTGTAATATAGTACCAGACCTTTCTCTGCCATTCCCCTGATTCTGTAAATAGGGCTTGTAAGTTGTATTTGGAATATGGAAGTAGGAAACTTAGTAAGCAATAGAACCTCTTCTCAGTGCAGTTCTTTTGCACTATGCACCTCTGCCCTCTTCCTTATAAGCATCGATTGCTATGCTCTCTTTCATGCTATTCTTACAGCCTGATATTCCTTTACTTAAATTTGGATTTATCTATGAAAGTAATTGCTTCCCCGTTCAAGAGATGTCTCTATAGTTACTTGAACCAAATAAACCCAACAGTGAAAAAGACACTTATCTCATTCATGCATCTTAATGGATCCAATGCTAGTTTGTAAGGATAGACTCAGGTGTTTTTGTTTACCCTAAGAGCAATGAACATTATAAGTGATTTGGATCTAATCCTGGTGAGCTGTTGTAGCTTGCTGACAAGTTATCATATCATATTTTCATGGATACTGACAGAAGACCTACAGCTCTTCAGGACAAGAACCATGGCTGGAGTATCCACATTTGCTGATACCCTGCATCCCCATTCCCATGTGGCAGATGAGAGTTAACCAGGTCATGACTACAGAGACAGTAGCTTTTATAGCAGGCAGGGCACGCAATGTTAGGAAAACAGGAGATTTTAATCTGGGAAGTAAAATGGCTGAAATCCTCTCCCCCAAAATGAATATAATTTTTATTAATAAGTGCATATTCCCTAGAGGGAAATAATATCACTATTTTTTGAGTTTGTGGCTACAGAAATATCTACAAATCACTAGTAGCAAATAAAGTCTTCAGTGCTGGGCTCACAAGACCTGAGGGAAAATGAAAGAATCATCTTAAAATAAATCTTAAAATAAAATAAAAGCATCTTAATGGTGTCTGTACTCACGCCTGTCCTCCTCTCCTACATCCCATCACTGAAGCTGAGTTTTCTAGGAAGTGAATGACCACTGCCCTAATTTAGCAGTGGTATACTATGATGCTTGATAAAATGAAAGAAGTGCTCATGATTTGAGAGGGAATGGATAGACATGGGCAGAACTGGAACAAGGAAAAGGACGGGTGGAGATGATGTTAGTACAGTAGTTATGTATGAAATTCTCGAGAAATTAAAAGAAAACCTAGGGTACAGGAGATGATTCAGCAGTTAATGGTGCTTATTGTACTTGCAAGTTTACCTCCTAGCATCTACACTGAGTGCTTCAAGATGTCGTTATTATTTTTCTGCTGTGTGGTACTCCATTGTGTAAATGTACAACATTTTCCTTATCCATTCTTTGGTCAAGAGGCATTTTGGTTGTTTCCAGTTTCTGGTTATGACAAACAATGTTGCCATGAACATAGTTGATGATGTGTCCTTGTGGTACGATTGAGCATCCTTTCGATATATACCCAAAAGTGGTATTTCTGGGTTTTGAAGAAGGTTACTTCCTAATTTTATGAGAAATCACCATACAGATATGCAAAGGGGCTGTACCAGCTTTCACTCCTACCAGCAATGCAGGAGTGGGAACTGCATCTTTTAAAAAGTAAATTTTTATTACATATGTACTTTAGTAATTTTTAAAATTTGACTCTGAAATCATTTAAATATGTTATTCTGATGTGCACAAGAAATACACTTCTTAAATTTTAAAGATATGAATATCATTAAATGTTAATGTCTTACTTTAATGAAAATATTTAAAAGGTATAAATATTGATACAACTGAATGTTAGTTACTTTTAATTGAAATAATTTTTCCTATTACTTCCTTAGGGAATTAATATATAAATTACTTAAACTATTCTAGTATTCCACATTTGTGGGATGGAATATCAAAACCCTCTAATCCATTTGTACAAAGTTAATAAGAAACATGATTTTGAGATTCACTCACTTTATTTGAAGCATGTTTTCCCAATGAACTGCCTTTATTTGTAAGCTAGTAGATTTCACTAAACAGGATACCGTAAACTGTCCATGTGAGCTACAGAGTGTTATTCTCAGCATGTCTACGAATTCACAGCACTTTGAAACTGTCTCTCAGAGAACTGTCACATGAGCCACACTTAATTATGTCTTCTTAGTCTATGCTTATGCGTACATTTTTCATCTGTTTTTACAAGCATCGGAAGTCTTATCGGTGCCCTGAAATCTGTGTTTATAAATTCATGGGATTCATCTGCTCTACACAGTACAGGATTCTAATGTTTATTAGTCTGGAAGTCTTACCTCACAAAAGCACAGTTTTAGTGCTTGGTGTGATCAATATTTGAGTTGGCAATGCATGTGTTATGAGAAGGGTAAACTCCTTTAGGACCCATTATCGCTAGAAGCCATGTTCTCAGAGGATTCTCAAGGAATGTTTTCCGTAAATATTGGGTGATGTATTGCATGGTACCAGTTAGAATTCATGTTGATTAAATTGTAACCACAGCTTTTTCTCAGTAAAATGCAGCTTGACAGAAGCACTGTTTGGTCTGTGTTCTAAATTGAGTTTGCAACTTTTAACTTGATATCTTGGTACATAATGTTATCATGATTGCCTCAGGTTGTGATGGAATTTTAAGGACAGTGTGAAACTGTTAAATTTAGTTACGCATCTTGAGGGACTTGAAATTACTGTATATGATCAGTTCATTTATTATAACCTAATGTCACGCTTTTGAAAGGAAGGTTTCAGGTCTTCCATATTTATTCTAAAGCTTTTTTTATTTCATGAGATTAAAGTATAAATAGTTGCCTTAATTATTTAACGATGTCTTTGCAGTGTAATAGTAATGAAGTAAGTAGACACAGTGATGCTCCCCACAGACCTGTAGAAGTGTGTTCGTGGGGAGGGAGGTCGGGGCAGGTTTCCCCTGAATGATTCACCTAGTGGGAGTTTTTATTATCTTTGGTAGCTTTGTTTTATTCTGTAACATGAACCCTTATAGGACCAAGCTGTGCCTCTGTGCAGCAGTGCATCTACTGCATTCAGTAGACTGTTCTGGTCACATGAAATCCCGAAGTTAAAGCCTTTGGGCTTGTGATACACAGTGTCTAAAAACACATCCTGAAGAAAACCAAGGAAAGGCACAATCAAAGCCTGGCAGAGTGGGCTGGAATACACCTTCCCAGATATGGGCCACATCATGGGTATGCACACCCAAGGCCAATCTAACTCTAAGGCATGACTTTGTGTAGGGACATTGGTGGTACGGAATGTTTGCACATGTATGGCTTGACCTCAACAGTACTGCACAGAGATTAGGTAAGCCCAGATCTCATTCTTTTCTAGCATCTAACTCCAAGGGTTTCTAAAAATCTAAATCCTATTAGATTGTTACTTGCTTGGAGATACAGCAATTGAAAAGCTATTAATACCAGTACCAATATCAATATGGATTATCTATTCCTCATGATAGGAAAATTGAATTCATTTAATAGTTTGTTAATGTGACATGTAACTATGTATCCTTATGGCAGAAGAGATTTTATATGCTCTACCACCCCAGACTGTGGGTGTTAAGTGATAGATATGCAGTGGTCACAAAGCCTGTTTTGTCTATGTCTAATATGGGAATTTGGGCTATTTTATGTAAGTAAGGAGCCTGGGGTTAATGATGACACTTGCTCACCTATAAAGGAGAAGAGACCACATTTTAAATATTATAGCAAATATTTATTTGGACTATGTCTCAGTGTTTTATACACAATAAACAACACCGCACTAAGCAGTGTTTTGAGTTGATCTTTTAACTTACATTTTAAGATTTCTTTTCTTTTTTCCCTTTTTAAAATTTTGAATAAAATGTTATTTATATCACTTCTTCCCTTTTCTTCCCCCAGCCCCTCCCATTTCCCCTTCCTCTAACCTCTCCATCTCCCTTTTCTCTCCATCTAAAATTCATAATTGTTACATTATGTAATTAAAACACTATAATTAGTGTTGTTTGTGGATCTGTATGCCTGCTTTCTATTGGGTGACTATATATAATGCTTAAACTTGAGAGAAAATAATTCTCCCTCTGACAGCAGTTGTTAGTTATCTGTAGCTCTTTGTCTAAAGATGGGATTTTCTAAAGATGACATTTTCTCATTACATGTTAACATGCCTATTGGTATTGCCACTTGGGTCTTCTTTAGAAAACCATGTTGTTAAGGTGTTACAGGTAAAGATACCCTATCATTTCTAGGATACTATCTCTGTAAAAGGAGGTTTCTCTGTACTACCCTTCTCACAACCACTTCTAAATAATCACTCAAATGCTTAATATTAATTGCAGAATGTTTGGCTTATTACTAACTAGCTCTTACATTTAATTTAAGCCAAGTTTATAAACCTACACATCACCATGTGGCCCATAACTTACTGATTCTCTGTCCTTTTGTCCCTTGGGTGGCTGGATCACATCTCTCTCGACTACCCCATCCTCATTTGGGTGCTAAGTTTGATTTTTCTGCCTAACCTTATTCTACCTGGCTATTGGTCAAACAGCTTTTATTATTAACCTATGAAAAGAATACATATTTACAGAGTATAAAAGGATCATACCACAGAAAATCTCAGCAGACTTCCTAGTCTTTTGTTTCTCATAAACTTTCTGCCCTTTCTTCTACAATGTTACTTAAACCATAGGTACAGGAGTTGTGCTGGAGACATATACCCACAATTTGTTGATCTCTACATTATGGCAAGTTACATTTTTCTAAAACCATCTCTGCTGCAAAGAAAAGTTTTCTTAATGAGGGACAAAAGCTACACTTATATGTAGGCATAAGAATATATTCGAGAATGCAATTAAGAACTGTGAAGGTCTGTAAAAATGGTGCTAGTAGATTTTTCTTTAAGATAAATGACCTCACTAGCTCAGGATGCTTGGCTAGGTTTTTTGTCTCAGGCATGATTCTCTTCCTGTTGATCAGGTCTTAATTCCATCCATTTCCTTTCAGGGTTTGCTGTCCTATACTTAATTGTGCTTTAATATGCTTTGGAGGTGGAGGCAGGAAGATCACTTGAGACCATGAGATCAAGACTAACAGAAAGCAGTTTCTAATCTGTAATCTTTGTTACCATCTCTCCATCTAGTCAGGTGAAATTGTGACTTGTCTCAGTCCAACTTAATCCAAAATGCAGGCCAGCCCTCTGTTCTGCACTGATATTTCCCACTGCAGGTGGAAATCTACTGAGTGTTCTTAGCTGAACTCGCCACAGTGGATGTATTATTACACATGTCATTCATTTTTACATTCATTCACTGAAGATTTACTGAGTGCCGTATTCCCAAGGGCTTTTGATCCATTCTTTAGCTTAGAAAAGATTTGACAAGCGCTGTTACTATTTCCGTATTACTTTCCATTCTTTCAGAACAAAGAAAGCATTAAGTTGTGCTGTATATTAAATATTCTTTTTCTAAGGGAAGGATTTTTTAATGACTATGAAAAGTTTTATTGAAACATTGTTTCCTATCTGAATTTGTGTCATTAAAACATTAGTTCATTTGGGAGAAAATCTCCTATGCTTTTATGTACTAAAAATTTTTGATGTGGCCTAAGAGAACTATTAATGAGAAATGCAAGAGTCAGAATGTAAATGCGACAAAGTCCAGAAGACTCACAGAAATGCTAGAAATGATGAGCAGATTCAGCAAGGTTGTAGGATTTGTGTCATATCTATGCGCAAGTAGCACAGTATCCAAAACTGAAAATTTAAGAATAATTCTTACTACTGTGTTGATGCTGTTCTCCTTCTAGTGTAGGCTGCCGGGTGACAAAGTGGATCAGGGAAAAGAGAGGACTCAGGAGGCCTGCATACTGAGAGCTATAGGACACAATAGGAATGTCATACAGAAAACGTGCAGAAATGGAAGCAGAGTCCTTGGTCACAGCTTGAAAAAGTACTTTTCAGAGGCTGATACCATAGCCCCAGTACAATGCCTCCCATATCCTGTTTTGTTTTACATGGGTTGATGTGTCTATTCGTATCATAACATATGGATGATGTATATATTCATATAGAATTCAAGAGGCCTAAGCGTGACAAGCAGTTGTGACAAAGACAAACCAACCTGGCCAATCCACAGTCCTTGACTTCGAAACATAAGAGCAAAGCTATAATAAACAGGGCAGGGAGCTGTTAACATTTGAAGTCAATTAATATTTTTAAAATTATTCTTTGTATATTTTGTTTTCAATTAATTTTTAGGGTTATATATTGTGGATTATTATTTTTTTCTTTATTTGAATTTCATTTTACATTTCAACCACAGTTCTCCCTACCATCCCTCATCCTGCCCACCCCTTGCTCCTACAGCTCAGCTCCCACTCACTCCTCCTAACATACAAGGGCTCCCATGGGGAATCAACAAAACACATGGAAACTCTTAAACTCTAGACTGATAGCTGTGAAGCCTCCATGCGACTGAACTAACCCTTCCATATGTGGGAGACATTGGGAAAGCTTGGACTATCTGAGGGGCCCCTGGCAGTAGGAACAGGATCTGTCCCTAGTGCATAAGCTAGCTTTTTGGAGCTAATTGCCTATAGTGAGGTGCCATACTCAGCCTTAATGCATGTGGAAAGGGCTTGATCCTATTCCAACTTAATGTGGAATAGTGTTTTAAGATGTTTTATGTTTGTTTATGCTGTGGAATATTTGTGTAAGGATTCCAAAATGTGTTGCATATTTTATGTTGCATTTGTTTTACTCTGTAAAGCTATGTTTCTTCGCCTGTTTATAATACTTGACTGATCTAATAAAGAGCTTAGTGACCAATCACAAGGCAGGAAAAAGGATAACTCGGGCTGGCAGGCAGAAAGAATAAATAGGAAGAGAAATCCTGGAAGAGGTGATTGAGAATCAAGATAAGGAGAAGGACTCTAGGGGCCAGCTACACAGCAAGCCATGAGTAAGAAGTAAAGAAAAGAAATGGAGAAAGATATAAGTTCATAGACAAAAGATGATGGGATAATTTAAGTTAAGAAAAACTGGCTAGAAATAAGCCAAGCTAAATCCAGGCATTCTTAAGAAAGAATAAGCCTCTGTGTAATTTACTTAGGAGGTGAGTGGCAGACCTCCAAAGAATAAAAAACAATAACAATTATAATATAATTAATCATTTCTCTTCCCATTCCTCCCTCCAAAATCACTCCATATAGTGCTCCTAGCTTTTTTCCAATTCATAACCTGTCTTTTTCATTAACTGCTATTATGTTCATATGTGCCTATGTTTATACATCTGTAATCCTACACCCATAACTACAATCTGCTCAGTCTGTACAATGTTGCTTGCACACATATTTCCAGGGCTGACCCTTTGATATTAGAAAAGCAGTTGTTGTTCTCTTCCCAAGGGTAGCCTATTTCTCTCGCTCTCAGCATTCTTTAGTTCTCTACCATTCTTTGGGTAGGATTTAATCCTCTTAGGCCTTTCCCTGTTTTTTCCTCATGGCTTTTAATGTTATAGACACATTAAAATTGTACATATAAACTGGATGACATATGTCGTCTTGCACGCATACATTGTGCAGTATTTAAATTAGAGGAATATGTCTGTGTTTTTAAATTTTTTGTCACTTATATTGAAAAGTTTCATTTCCTTTTTCTGACTTGCCGGCATATTATTACATTTCTGCCTCTGTGTCTGCTCAGCAGTGCAATAATGTATCAGAACTCCTTTCTAAGTGAAGTGTGTGACCCTTTGAGGAGCTTTTTCTGTCCCCTTCGTGCCTTTCCTCTCCCTTGCCCCTGAAAATCACCACACTACTCTTTACCTTCTACAAGACCAGCTGTTTTATGTTCCCCACATCAATGGAGCTGATGCAGTAGTTGTCTCTCTATCCGGGGTCTCCTTCACTTGGCATGACTTCCACTTCCATCATGGCATCGCAAATGACCGTTATCTCATGTTTTCAGACAGAACGATATCTCTTCATATGTATTCCTTTATTCATTTATATCTATTTGCTTCGTTTATTTAATGTGCACAGTGCTCCGCTGAACACGGTAGCACAGAAGTCTCTCCTACAGAGTAATTTCACTTGCTTAAGATGTCTGTCCAGGTTATTGCGTCATGTAGGTATGCTTCTTCAACTTGTTGAGGCATCTCCTGTCTGTTTACCATGATGGCTGGGTTAAGTTACATTCTCGCAAACTGACAAACTGTGCAAGATTCTCTTTTATCTATATCCCTGACATTCTTCTGGTATGAAAAACAGTTGCAACAAATGGTAATAGATGTTTTGACTTCAATTTCTTTCTTTTTGTACTGGTTGATATGGGCGTTCTCTCTCATGCCAAAGCAGTCCCTCCAGATGAAGCCACAGAAAGATCTCAGGGAAACCAAGCAAATGAAAAACAGCTTTTTTCGACCACAGATTAGGTAATATTTATTTGGTGTGACATAAAAGATACACGCCAAATGAAAAAAAATATAGGACATATAGTTACACTAAATCAAAATTAAAATTTTTGTGCTGAAAATGATATCATTGATATGAAAAAAACTCTAATATTGTAAAATATCCCTAAATTCTTAACCCAATAAAGGATTTGTGTGGAGTCATTGATGAACTGTCATGATTCGCTAATATAGTAATAACAATACGGTTATGAGCTGACAATTGGCCTGAGCATGTTTCTTTTAGTTGTAAGTATGCCGGGTGCCATTAATGACATATTAATGTACTTACCTTTATCAATTATTGAAGATAGTCGTGGAACCATTCCTCTGAGGGGACACATCAGCACCAAAGACAGCTGACACACAGAGACAAACCAACTAAAAACAAAACCTCACCCAGAACACTATGCCCCAGGAGGCTCCACTCTTTAGAACTTATCCAAGGAATAGAAGTTTCCTTGTTCTATAGAAGTTTCAGAGTTCTATAGAAGGAACAAGACTTGGAGAGAGGAAGTGTTGATTAGCATTCCTCAAAATAGACAGTCACAGGAAACAGCAAATCTTGAATATAGATCACGTCTAATTTTCAAGACAGTCAAGATGAGAATTTTGATGTATTTTTTAATTTTTTAAAAATTTTATACAAGGCTGTTTTACAGTTTTGAAATTAGGAAGAATTAGATCATGTTGGCTTCAAAAGAAATGTTTTGTTTCTTCTTTATTTATAGCACAGAATAAAGGCCAAATAGTAGTTTATGCACTTGCACCAAGGAAACAAACAAAAATCCAAACCTAAGATGTCAGATAAGCTTACAGTTTAACAGAGAACTAATCACAGCTGAAATGTTTTTCCTTTGGAAATTATATATTCTGACAGACTGAAACATGTGCATATATTTATAATAATACACTCTTCACTCCATCTGTGTGCTTAGATCATAATTCGATATTGTTTTTACTTAAGTCCAGCTAAAGCATTCATGTTAAATGTTGAAGTAATAATTCCATGTTGGCATTCATATGTACACATGTACTGAACACACACACACACACACACACACACACACACACACACACACACACACACATATATATTCCTCTATATACAATTACTTATGTTGTGCCCTAGAGTGTGGTGAATAGGAAGCATGTCATATTCATTCATGCTTTTAATGCTTTTAATAGTCATATTGACATAATAGAAATTGTTTTATTTTCTTTTTTTTTTATTTTCCATCTTTATGTGGCTTTATTTTAACCTTTATATTTTTTTTCACTTTTAACTTTTGGCTTTTTTTTATTTTTTATTTTTCCTCCTCCTCCCCCTTCACTCCCCTCCCTTCCACCCATACCCCCACTCCAGCCCTCTCCAAAGACAAAGGGCCATCAGGGTTCCCTTCACTATGTTAAGTCCAAGGTCCTCCCAGCTCCCCCTAAGTCCAGGAAGGTGAGCAACCAAACTGACAAGGCTCACAGTGAGCCCGTCCATGCTGTAGAGTTCATGTTCATTGCCATTGTCCTTGGTTTCTCAGTCCTCCTCCACCGTCAGCCACATTCAGAGAGTCCGGTTTGGTCGCATGTTCCATCAGTCCCATTCCAAGTGGACTTGGTGGTCTCCCATTAGTTCTGTCCTGCCGTCTCAGTGGGTGAACGCATCCCTCATGGTTCTGACTTTCTTTCTCATGATCTCTCTCCTCATCAGGACCATTGGGATCAACCTACCCCAGGACCCAGCAATCCCACTCTTGGGAATTTACCCAAGAGACGCCCAATCATATTACAAAAGCATTTGTTCAACTATATTTATAGCAGCATTATTTGTAATAGCCAGAACCTGGAAACAACCTAGATGCCCTTCAGTGGAAGAATGGATGAAGAAAGTGTGGAATATATACATATTAGAGTACTACTCGGCGGTAAAAAACAATGACATCTTGAATTTTGCATGCAAATGGTGGGAAATAGAAAACACCATCCTGAGTGAGGTAACCCAGGCCCAAAAAGATGAACATGGGATGTACTCACTCATAATTGGTTTCTAGCCATAAATAAAGGACATCGAGCCAATAATTCATAAAAAATCCTAGAGAAGCTATATAAGAAGGTGTTTTATTTTCTGATGAATGACAATATACTTTAGACAGTTTATGGAAATTTATTTTTATACCCAAGGAATGTGTAATATAATTAGTCTTTTAAATTTGTTGAATATAAATTAACATAAATTCATGCACACATCTGGTTGTAACTTTCTATAAACTTAGTCTAAGTAGTGAATAAATGTTATTTTATGTAATCATTTTATATAATTATCACAAGGAAGGCTCAGAAGAGTCTCTTTTTATTTTATGTAAGCCAAGGAACTCAGAGTGGATGTCAGGGGGATGATTTATTTTTGTTACTATTATGTATTTAAAAATACTTTGGCAACAGACTTAGTTTTTTTTTTTACCCAGCATGTTATTTTTTTCTACCTGTGCTCAGAAAATAAACACATCAACATATTGTGATAAAGTCATAAATACCAGAAATGAGGATAGGCATTTTCCACTTAATATTGTTAGTTCACATATTATTTTCTTAATCTTTTATAGAAAGGGACTCTTGTAGCATAGGCTTGTCTCAAACTGACTATGTCATGACAGATGACCCGGAACCTCTAATCTTTGTATATTTACTTTTGATTACAAATGTAAATCAGAACCCCTGGCCTAAAAACTCATTTTTTTAATATGAAGTACTTTTAAATGTGCCCTTGTTTAATACTGGATGATCTTTTAGTTCAAAATCATCAGGTAGTTTCTTAAATAAAATCATTTCACATAATCATTAAGATATCAGCAATGAAATCATGCCAGGGGTTTTGTTTAAATCATCACTTTCTGATCATTAAATAGTGTGCATGTTGGCAAGTTCATTTTGAGTGTACATCACCTCTCATAGTTAAGCCCTTCCTAATGCTTCTCATACATTAATGTGATGAAAGCTAATCCATGTTATAAAAGCAGTTCTGGTTTTGTGGAAATGCAGATAGGCCCATGCTAATGACTATTTAAAAGATCATCACTTTGAGAATCACATTTCCCAAGTTTTAGTAATGAAAACTGAAGGCTACTACTCTAGACCACTGTGTTCAGAGTACCGGTTGATGGGTAGACTTGATTGTATGTTTATCCCTGAACTCATTCACCTTGTTTTAACTCATTCACCTTGTTTTGAGTATTGGGAATGGAAAAAAAAATGTGTTTTGGTTTCTGTCTTCATGGAAAACACAATTAATGGGGGAAACAATTATGCACACACATTGTACTATGATCAAAGTACTCATTTATAAAAATAGAGTAGAAGACCAGAGGTGGAGGAAACTATGTGAAGTACATGTTTAGGGTGAACTTGCTGAGATGAGTAATCTTCATCCCCTGTGCTGTGGACTTGCCAATAGATGTTTTACTTAGGGTGTGTGTACCTAATTCAGTCTTCCTTACTCGGGATGCCAGGAACAAAAGTATAAGGGGGAATGAATTAGACGGGAATGTTTGGTTAAACAGACACGAAAGAGTTAAGAGTTTAACCTTGAAACAGTGAGAGTCAACTATGGTCTTGAGTAATGATGTAGACAGGGTATAAACATAACACATACATGCTGTAATAGACAGGGTGTAAACTTGATAACTCTTTGATCCCAAAAAAACAAAACACAACTTTAATAAATGCAGTTTTTAAGTTTGTCTTTTTTTAAAGCTTAGTTTTGCGCGTTTCCTCTTTTAGTGAGGGAGAGCATGGAGTGGGAAGGAAAGTAGAGAACGTTTGGAGCACCTGGGAGGACTTGAGCGGAAGGGAAATAATGTGATCAAAGTGAAAATATCTTAAAATTTAAATCAAGATTTTATAATCTTTAGCTACTGATTTCTTCTCATATTTCCAATGTCACACTAGCTCCCTCAGACCTCTGTATTTGAAATGTGCTGTAGTTGATCCTGACCTATAGAGGTTTGATGAAAAGATTGTACATAAAAATTGCCACCAATATTTTTCCCCTTGTCTTTTGAGAGAGAGAAAAGGTGTGGATTTGAGTGGGTGGTGAGGTGAGGAGGAACTGAAGGAAGCTTTGGGAGTGAAAGCCTTGATTAGACTATACTGTATAAAAAATAATTTTCAACAAAATAAATAATGTGTTAAAATTTACATCTTTCTCATAAATGACAAGGAAGTAAAATTATGGTATTTTTATGTTGTTTTATTGATTGTACGTTTCTATTTAAAATGAATACACAGAGCACTTATTTCTTTATTCTGAATTTAGGCACTGGGGTGCCAGTTGCCTAAATCATGGGAATTTCTTTTTTTTTTCTCATTTTTTTTATTAAAGATTTCCATCTCCTCCCCTCCTCCTCCCCCTTCCCTCCCCTCCCTTCCACCCATACCCCCACTCCACCCCTCTCCAAAGACAAAGAGCCATCAGGGTTCCCTTCACTATGTTAAGTCCAAGGTCCTCCCAGCTCCCCCTAAGTCCAGGAAGGTGAGCAACCAAACTGACAAGGCTCACAGTGAGCCCGTCCATGCTGTAGAGTTCATGTTCATTGCCGTTGTCCTGGGTTTCTCAGTCCTCCTCCACCGTCAGCCATATTCAGAGAGTCCGGTTTGGTCCCCTGTTCCATCAGTCCCATTCTGACTGGACTTGGTGGTCTCCCGTTAGATCTGTCCCACCGTCTCAATGGGTAAAAGCACTCCTCGCGGTCCTGGCTTCCTTGCTCAGGAAGGTCCCTCCTTTTGCTCCTCATCAGGACCTTGGGAGCTCAGTCTGGTGCTCCTATGTGGGGCTCTGTCATTTTCTCCATCCAATGCCAGGTGAAGGTTCTATGGTGATATGCAAGATATTCGTGAGTATGGCAATGGGAATTTCAAATGGAGGTTCTGAAGTACAGACAGAGTCTAGCTGTGCTTCCCACTGTCTTGACACAGGAGTGGGTTGTGAGTGTAAATATGTCGAGGGTAGCTCATTTATAGTAAATTGGTGTAATTTGAAGATGAATCAAACAGCATTATCTATGTAAATAGAAGTTGAATTTAGTATTTTATAATAAAAATTCTACTGATTAACCAAACATTCTTTTTTAAATAATCAAAAATTGATTTTAGACATTTTTATAAAGTTAGAGCTTTTAAACATTTATTTTCAATTTTGTTTTTCCATGAGCTTAAATTTTAAAAACACTGAAACTTACAGTGTTCCTTCCTAAATATATAGACAATTTTTGTTATGTTTAGAAAAAAACTTGCTTTCTCCACAGAATAATCCCACATATTCTTTTGTCAAATGTAGCCTTTTGCTTTCATTTAAATAGATTTTAAAAATTGTATGATATTATTTTGAAATGTTTTAGACTTTTAAGTTTGTCTTTCTTTTTTTTTACATTTTTTTTTTGTTTCCAGTTTATTTATTTTTTATTAAAAATTGCCATCTCCTCCCCTCCTCCTCCCCCTTCTCTCCCCTCCCCTCCACCCATACCCCCACTCCCTCCCTCTCCAGGCTAAAGAGCCATCAGGGTTCTCTACACTATGTTGAGTCCAAGGTCCTCCCAACTCCCTCCAGGTCCAGGAAGGTGAGCAACCAAACTGACAAGGCTCACACAGAGCCCGTCCATGTCGTAGAGACCAAGCCCATCGCCATTGTCCTTGGCTCCTCGGTCAGCTTCCACCATCAGCCACTTTCAGAGAGTCCGATTTGGTCGCATGTTCCATCAGTCCCATTCCAAGTGGACTTGGTGGTCTCCCATTAGTTCTGTCCTGCTGTCTCAGTGGGTGAACGCATCCCTCATGGTTCTGACTTTCTTTCTCATGATCTCTCTCCTTCTGCTCCTCATCAGAACTTTGGGAGCTCAGTCCGGTGCTCCAATGTGGGGCTCTGTCTCTATCTCCATCCATCGCCAGGTGAAGGTTAAGGCTCACAGTGAGCCCGTCCATGTTGTAGAGTTCACATTCATTGCCGTTGTCTTTGGTTTCTCAGTCCTCTCCACCGTCAGCCACATTCAGAGAGCCCGGTTTGGTCCCCTGTTCCATCAGTTCCATTTCAACTGGACTTGGTGGTCTCCCGTTAGATCTGTCCCACCGTCTCAATCAGAGACTTGTCTTTCTTTTTAAAGAAATTTTTGCCTAGAAATTCACATATCTATAAGTTTGCTTTTTTTCTGTTTAAAAGTTAGAACTATGAGTACCTGGAAGAGAATGCATTCATACATCAACTGAGGAACAGTGCAAAAAATGTTCTGCAAAAGTAAACCTCAAGAACACATTCAATATCATTTCCTATCAAGATTTTTTTGAGACTATAATATAAATACAACATTCATTCTTTCCCCTTCTTCTTTCCAACCTCTCATATATACTCCTCCCCACTCTTCTTTAAATTCATGGCTGCTATTGCATTTGTGTATATGTATGTGTATATGTATATATGCTGTTTTTATTGTTCTTATTCAGTTCATGTTTAGGCAATCATGTAGGTGACTCTTTGCGGGGTTAGATTCCGATATGAATGGGAGACATAGACGTACAGAAAACTCTCTGATCCTCTGACTTTTACAGTCTTTCTATCTTATCTTCTGAAATGTGCCCTCAGTCTCACATGTAGGAGTTGTTGTAGGTGTTTCCATTGGGACCATAATTCTGTGCTTTGATTCATTGTTATCTTCTGGAATGAGCTCTATCTGTTTGAAAGAATAAGTTCCTTTGATGAGGGATGAGAGCTATAGGAGTTGTGTCCTTGGGTATGTCTTAGGGTTTCTATTGCTGTAAGGAGACACCATGAAGATGACAACTCTGATAAAGGAAAATATTTAATTGTGGTGGCTCACTTACAATTCAGAGATATAGTCCATTATCATCATGGCAGGAAACAAGGCAGCATGCAGGCAGACATGATGCTAGAGAAGGAGCTGGGAGTTCTTACATAAGTAACTCACAGGCAACTGGAACTGTCTTTCTCACTGGGCATAATCTGAACATATATGATACCTCAAAGCCCACCTTTATAATAACATATTTTCTTCAATAAGACCACACCTGTTTAAACAATGCAACAGTTCATTATAAATCCATTTCCTTTGGGAACCATTTTCTTTCAAACCACTACAGGATATAAAGACAAATATATAGAATATAGTGAAAGATTATACTGGTTTAGTAAAGTAGTGGTTGTAGGTTCTCCTTTGAGATGCATCCATGACTTCACTTGACTTGGATACTACTGCAACCTTAGTTTTATAGTTTGATGCTACTCATTGTTGTGGTTCAGAGGCATCATACATAGGTAGAACTGTTTGTTGCTTCTTTTCATTGAGAGCTTTAATGGTGCCCTCTGTTACCTTGAAAGCTAATCTGCAGGGAGGATGGTTTCAGGTCAGTTCCAGCTTAGAGCCTGTGTGTAAACATCGCCAACAGGGGCTTAACATCCACTTCTGGGGGTGGGGACAACCAAGGGTGATAAAAATAGACAGTATGTTTTGGGAGTCCCTTTGACCATCCTGAAGAGTAACTCAGAAGAGGGCTTGTCATGCCTGATGTTGGGGTTTTTATTAGATGATCTTAGAATTCTAAAAACTAAAAAATTTTCTTTTTTAGGATCTTTTTGTAGGATTCTAATTCCAATTCTTTTGGCCCAGACAAATATATGAACTTTTCCCCAGTAGTTGTGGAAGGTAAGAAGACCAAGATCATGGTCATGACAGATTCATTGTCTGGTGGAGCACACTTTCTATAGTGCTTTCTAGCTGTGACAGTTGCCCTCAGTCCCTTCATTATAAGAGCCTTAACTTCATTCATTTGCATACAGTGTTCACAAATCAATCTTCTATCAAGATCTCAACTTCCTAATATAATTCCTCACTTTGAGTACTAATATTTCAACAGATCAATTTTTAGATTATATTGCCATTCACATTGTAACTTTTGGGTTGTATGATAGTTCAATTAGCTTAATTTACATTGGTTGTACAGATGGCTGAGTTTTTCTTTGTCATTTGTATATATACATGTGTTTCCATGAGTCAACAATTGCAAATAAAGCAGGCTGGTGTCAGTAAGCACTCAAAGACCAAGTAAAGAGGACTGAGAGCTAGTTGCCAACTCAGGCTGCACAGTGAGACTTTGTCAAAGCAAAAATGGTAAGTAACATATGAAAGAGGAACAGTGAAAACAGAAAATATTGGGAAAAAATGACATCATTGGTAGATATACCCTGCCATATTTCAAACAATATTATAGAGACTGTATTAAAAATTATGATGCTACACAGAAATGGGCCCACACACATGTTCTCATAAGTCCAACTATCTTATATATGACAGAAATGTCCAAAATATAATGTAACAGAATTCTTCTGTGGGTGTGTTCCCCCATGTATGCACAAATATGCATGCAGGTGCATTGCACTTGTGTGCATATGTACATGACGTATAGGGTTTACTGTTGGTATCTTCTTCAATCTCAATCTTATTTCATGAAATAAAGTGTGTAACTGAACCTGTGGCACACTCATTCATACCTTCAGGTTTGTGAATTCAGCTATATTATTATCCAATGTGTACACATTGTATACAGCTTTTTATGAGTGCTTTTGGGACTTTTTATATTTTGAAGTAGAAATCATTTTTAATCTTTTGTATGTTATAACCAGTCTTCCTAGCACCATTGTTAGACAGGCATTTTTTCTATAGTATTTTTTATATCTTTGTTAAAAATCAGCCTGTAATTGTATGTTCTTATACTTTGGTCCTGTGTTCCACACTGCATGCCTGTTTTTGTGTAGGAGGACCCACTTGTTCATCCTGACCACCCAGCTAGCTTAGCTCCAAAATAATCACACAGAAACTATATTAATTAAGTTAATTAAAATACTGCTTGGCCCATAGCTCTTACATCTTACATTAATTTATCCCATTTCTATTAATCTAGACATCACCACATGGCAATGGCTTACCGGGTAAAATTCCCATCTGTCTCTGGCGGCTCAATTGCATCTCTCTCACTCCGCTTTCTTCCTCCCTGAACTCAGTCCCATCTTCCCACCTACCTAAGTTCTGCCCTGTCAGGCCAAGGCAGTTTCTTTATTCATTAATCAATATAAACAACACGTAGAAAGAAGGACCTCCTACACAATTTTTGTGTCTGACTTGTTCTTATTACTATGGCTCTGTCATATAATGTAAAATTAGGTATAGTGTTGTTCAAGCATTGTTCTTTTTGCTTAGTTTTGAGATGTTTATGTTTTAGAATTCTTGATAATATTATTGCATTCCTTATTTCTTTTAGGATCTTCTCAGTTTCTCATTACACAAACTTCAATGTTGCTTCTAGATTTAAAAATAATCACTATATTGTCTTTATACTTTGCTATTGGATTGTGAGCCTATCTTCAAAATTTAGTCTCAACTCCTACCATTTTAAAGCTGTTTTTCTTACTATAAGTAATTTAAAAATGAAACTTATTGGTAATCTGAACATTTATACTTTATTATAATAGGCCTACAATATTTCCTAGATCCAAATGGTAGAGATTAATTTAGTTGTTTTAACTATACTCAAATAATAAACATAATTCTACTGTTGAGTGCATATTCCAAGGAAATATTCACACTTATCTTTTTATTCAAAAATGTATTCTGTGCTTGGCTGTGTGTAGTGTCTCATGAATTTATATCCTACTGTTGACTCCAACAACAGAAACTACATATCATTTTCATGAAACATTAATGAGTCATGTAAACTTTAGCTGCTAAGAAATACCTACTCGATTTCTAAAGTGTTTAATTAACAGGTAAAGTACATTTTAAAAGAAACTAATATGGCAAAAAAGTCTCTGCCACTCTATTTCTATGCTTATAAAACAAGAAATGAAATTTCTGAAATTCTTCACACAACTAATCTGTACACATCACCTGAGATATTAAAATTTCCACTAAAATATAAATATCAGATTAAAACACAGCTAAGGATGTTTATAAAATATAATAAAAACCTGTGGAAATCATATTTAAGGAATTTATATGGCAGTAAATAAAGTAATAAAGGAGCAGAAGTGAAAATTTCCTTTGCATTGCTTTCTTCTATAGCCTTCTTCAGATGTCAGCCAATCATTATGTGGATGGAGATACGATGAAGGAATACACCTTTGGATTTCCACATCACCCAGGTTCTACATTGTTAGCAATAGAAAGTATTGAATGAATATCTTCACTGGCAAACCAAGCAAGACAACATAAAACATAAAAATTTTGTCACCTTCCAGAACTCCTGAGTAAATTGGGAGCGTGAGGACCTTGGAGGCGGGTTGAAGGAGAGGGGAGAGGCAGGGAGGGTAACAGAGAAAAATGTAGCGCTCAATAAAAATCAATAAAAAAAAGAAGAAAGACACACAAAATTTTTTGTTACCTTAAGACTTAAAACCATTACCCTTAGTATATTAAATATCATGTCCCATAATGCACTGATTGGCATTAAATAGATGCTACCTGGAAATGTGAAATGTTTTTATTTCTCTATACACTACTCTATAATTAGTGCACTTTTAAAATTTATGAGTAACTATATTCTCTAAATGTTATAAAGCATAGCCTTAATCATGAAATATCACCTTCCTGGACCTGGGGGGAGTTGGGAGGACCTTGGACTCAACATAGTGTAGAGAACCCTGATGGCTGTTTGGCCTCAAGAGGGAGGGAGTGGGGGTGGGGGTGAGGGGAGGGGAGGGAAGGGGGAGGAGGAGGGGAGGAGATGACAATTTTTAATAAAAAATAAATAAACTGGAAAAAAAATATAATTTTTTTAAGGGTCCTTCTGTTGCATGCTTGTGTACAAGGGCTTTGGGAGGCTGAGTCTAGATTATCTTATTTTTAAGGCCACTGTGGAATACAGAGTGAGTTCAGTACATTGTAGAATCTCAAAGATCATACTTTAATGTAAAAATAAATAAACAAAAGAGGGCTGGAGATACACCTTATTTGCCTAGTACTGTACATGAGACCATGTTCAATTAATAGTATGATAAATAATTAATTGACACAGTAAAGAGTAAAAATTCAAACATTTATTTTAAATATATGAATGCAAATAACTTTAAAACAAAAAAATATAAATAGGAAAAGGGGCTGCATAAATTTGAATTCTCTGAATTTGAAACTGGGCAGTATTTGGTTATACCATTTTGTGGCACTGTAATTGACACATAATTATTGAGCTATTGCTCACACTGATATGTCAGGGCAGAAAAGATAACTGAGTGAATCTGTCACAAGGACCAAAGAAATAGCAAGAGTTTCAAAGGGAAATCGCAGAATTGTTAAGAAAGAGGAATGAAAATGGTATTTCTTTTAGCTCTTCTTCCTGATAGGAACATTATTAGAATTAATCATAGAATGACCAAATTGTGTCCTTAAAAGCCTAACTTGGAGTTTACGGGAGGCAAAGAATGTCAGACAAATTCAGTTTCTTATTGTGACAGACTGACAAACAAGCCATTCATGTAACACATTGGGACTGGTTTGAGCTTCAAGAACCAGGAACATTGATCAGAAGTTCATTGTCATCACAGATTATGTTAATGGAGAGCATTTATTTGAAGTTGCCAGTGTTCTGGTTGTAAAAGGATATTAGGTAGGAAAAATCTGAAGAAAGAGCTTTTGAGACTTATAAAGCAGTCAATTTAAAGTTAGCCCTTAATATACTGATGACACTTAATGCTGAAGTAGGACAGTAGGAACCTGATGCCAACAAGCTAAGTAGTAACCAGTACGCACATAACTTACATTTAAATAATCTGTTCAGTAAGACACTTGCGTTAAGTGAAATTTTCATGGCTAACTAATAAATTCAATACACATGTTCAAATTCTTCAACAAAGCTTTGTATAAGGAAGCAATGTAAAACTATGGAAAGTTGGCTGAGGTTGTATCCATGACAAAACGGAAGTCAGCAAATCTGTAACTGGAAGGTGTTAGTAATTTTTCTGTAAGCTTTGGAAAAACATTTTTGTAAATTGGTAAGTCGAAAAATTAATGATATAATATTCATTTGATACCTTTATACAATAAATAGTATATATCGTATACCTTTTTGAGTAGCCAGACATTAAAATCAATTGAATTAATATTTATTTCGATGCCCATCTTAATGTCCATCATCACTTTTTCTCTCACAAAACACTATGGACAGAAGGGTTTGCTGCATCTGTAACGAAAGTAAAAAATATTTTCATTCATAACTGCACCAGTTGGCATTTGGGGGCTGTAGAGTAAAGCTGGCAAAGAACAAGAAAATAATTATTTATAGAAGATATGATAATAGCTGATAAAAATGAGTGAGAACAGGTTTTCTACATCCCAAGTACATCTCTTTCCCAAAGATGACTCCAGCTTCCACTGACCCTTTGCTTCACCATCTAATTCCTGCTTGATTTTTCCAGCATTAGTATCACTTCCCGACTAGATGACTGGAAATCTGTAGGCTGGTGCAGGGTATGCCTGTAAGCCCAGCACCTGTGAGCCTGAGTCAGGAGGATCATGAGTTCAAGACCAAACTGATTAACAATGACTGCAGGGCCAAGGCAAATTTAATATGGCTGTCCCCTTCTCTCTACTAAAGACTGTCCAGTGGCTTCCAGGTATATTCACACACATACACACACACACACACACACACACACACACACAGAGAGAGAGAGAGAGAGAGAGAGAGAGAGAGAGAGTGGGGGGGAAGGAGGGAGGGAGGGAGGGAGACAGACAGACAGACAGACAGACAGAGACAGAGACAGAGATCAGAAATCATCTCCTGTCTTACAGGATCTTAAATTATCTGTCCGATATCATCTCAACAAACTCATATTTTTTTGCTGTTCTTCAGCCAATCCAGGTTGCTCTTTGTTCAGCTGCAAGTCTTTCTTGTCTGTGCTCAAATTTACTCTTCTTTAACATCAAGACCTGAACTGATTTACTCTAATAGGTTTTTCCACCCAGACTGCATCCCTTGACTCTACTCTCATGAACACCTTTAGTAGTTTCGTGGTGTGTATTGTCTATCCCCACATATTCATGCGTATGTTTGTTTTCCTCACTAGAATGCATACTGTATGAAACAAGGACCCTTTCTGTTTTCTATTCTATCTCTGGTAGGCATAATAGAGACCCACATTTTTAATGAAAATCTTAAAATGAAAGAATGAATAAGTTGTATAATTATATTTAGAATAGCCTCTCTGGAACATTCTTAAAGGGCAAAATAAGCATTTTCCTTAAAATTTACTAATTACAATCTTTATAGCTCATATGACCCCTTTAAGATAGATTTTAAGGATGTTTATAATATAATAATACATAATTTATTTTGCTGTATTTTAGAACTGGATTGTTATTATTTTTAAATAATTTCTTAGGAATCATTCCAAGTAAAAGAATAATAATATAAACTTAAAATATGCTTTGTACTAGTCTCTGTTCCCTGGACAGCTATGTGTGTAGGTGTTTTACGCTGTCAGAGGACATAATTTTCTTGTATCTTATTAGAAGCTACATACGGCAGCTAAGTGGATATTTTTGTTCACAGTACCTACATTCGTGTTGCATTACCACCTATTAGTTACCCTTAGCAGAGGTTGTCATATAGCAATATTCACATAGCAGATTGCACAGTGCAGTTTCAGCCTTTATCAAAATTATCCAAATTTTATATGGAATATAAGAAACACTCATCGTACTATGGTGGCTAATGTTTCATTTCACTTAATTGTGTTTTGCCTTTTTTATTCTTTCAGAAATTGAGAAATTTCAAGGTTCAGATGGAAAAAAGGAAGACGAAGAAAAGAAATATCTCGATGTCATCAGCAACAAAAACATAAAGCTTTCTGAAAGAGTATTGATCCCTGTGAAACAATACCCAAAGGTACTGCAAGCAGCGTGCTGTTCGTTGTCAGTGTGTTTGCACAAAAATGATAAACGTCTTGGTCTTCATTTGCCTTTTTTTTGATAAAAATATATGGGTTTGCTATATGAATATAACAAATAGATACTACCAAATCAGCAGGAAAACTGAAAGTAAAGTGATAAGCTTAGTCCATTTTATTTTGGATATGGAAAGCATAATTGCATATTTTAATCATTATTTCAGCAGGGCAGTGACTTACCAGTTTGTCCAGTTATGCACACAACATGATTAAGTGTGCTTCTGGATTATACACACACACACACACACACACACACACACACAAACTTATTATAAAAGATAATAGAAAATATACAACATTAGTTAATCACTAGAGAATTGTTTTATTCAGGAAACAGTGTGTTACTGGTCTCTTGGTTTTGACGTTCTTGTCGTCTATACTCAATTTCAAAACTAATTATGGTATTGTTTCCAGTGTATTAGATCTCTAAATACTTTTGTACTCAGCAGTGATTGATTATCATATAATATATAGCTATCTTTGACAAGGTTTTATGGGCAATGTTAATTAATTTCAGTGAATAAAGGGGGTTTTATTTTGGCCAGTAAATGAAAAAATCAAAAATAGTTTAAATAAATCAAGCTGACAATACTTTCTAATGTGTGAATCTAAAGCAAGGACCATATAATTATCTTAATAAATAAAGATTACAGAAATGAATGTATGAATATTATAGTTTACCAATTGTCTTTTAGTGTGATAAACTGTAGTAAATATAATTAAGTCAAATGCTTTGTTTACAGTCACCTAAAATATGGAAAAGGCCATTCAACAAACCATAAAATGTAGCTTTCAGATGATATTTTTAAGGAGCAAATAAGTATTGGTTTTAATTTGTTAAACCAGATTTAGTCTGTTGTAAGAAGTGCATGATCACCGGGAATACGTTTTTGTCATAGATGTCATTTGATTTTTGTGACTATCCAATGGGACCATGATATGACCGTGTGTGAAGGGTTTTATTGCATAGCAATTGATTGTGATAGCAATGTAGACTATGAAGAAGGAATTAGTAGTTTTATTAACCAGTTATATTTGTAAATAGAGAGTTCTTTCCTTAATCTAGTAGTAAATATGGAATGACTTCATACTGTCCCTTGGGATGACACTTGACAGTCTGGGTTTCTGAAAGCATGACAGTGGAATGTTTCTCTTTTGTCTCTGGCCCAAGGTCACTGACAAAATGGAACGCATTCAGAGACAGAAATGTGTACGTATTGTTACTGCTGAATATGAGTCCACAATTAATCCATAGTGACAACTATTGAAACAGAGATATTACCTGGCATCACATTTTTATGTGTTATGTAATTTCCTAATTAATTTTGAGATCTGCAAAGAAAAAGTTTGGAAATTCTTTTTTGCTTAGATATTTTGGAATTAGAATGCATAAACTAGGGTTAATATTAGAATGCTACAGAATACATGACATTTGTGCTACAGAGAAGAATGCTGGACTATTGCAGGTTTTTTAAACAGTATTTTTGTTACTGAGAATGATTTTTAGAAAACATTTTGCTCCCTCTTTTGAATAGTGATAGTTTTAATTTGTCTGAATATGCTTATGTGTTTGTGTTGCTTCTCATGTAAAATGTGAAAGAATTTGAAAGACGGTAGCACTAAGGTAGTTAGTATGTAAATTAGTCTCTTGACAATTCAGACTTCTGAAAACCCCCATCTTCTAAATTGCTGAATAGCCTGCCAGTCCTTTTAATATTTTCAGTCAATATCTGTTCCATTTATTTACCACACAGATGGAACACTAGATTCCTTTATCAAAAGAGAGAATACTATGAAAGAGGCTGTCTACCACATCCTACCCTGTTTAGTCACCTATCAATGTTAGCCTATTTGGTTTTTAGAACACAATAATAAAATCATATTTCCCAAACACACCCTGTTTTATCATATTCTATAATCTTCTCAAAGCTCACTGTATTTATTACAATGTATTGATTCTCTCTGAGTACTTATTGACACTTCTCACAGAATATCAGAAAAATTGCATTCTGAGCACTGAACTTTAGCTCATGTATACCCACGAGCTCAGTTACCTTGCTGTGTTTTAGTGCTGTGACACCCTGAGCAGTGACATGGATATAAAATTTAGCCCTCGTTATTAAAATGTGTCTCATCCTTTGTGGTTGGGATCTCCAGAATGGCCTGTATTTTACAAGACTCTCTGAGACTGTTCCCTTGCCTTGATGCCTGCTGTCTGTCTGCACCAGTAATTAAGGTATTGATAGCACAGTCCTTTCAAACAAAGGGCAATAGAGAACTGTGGGAATTCTTGGGGGGAATGACCTTATCATGACTTTTCTACATGACCTTTATCAGATAGATTTTGTTTCAATTAGTCTCCAATTTCAGGCTAATTTGCTAACTTAGTTGAAAACCACAAGGAATTGCAAGAATCTTAATATCTTAAATTATAGAAACTATATGAATGCTGTTGAAACATTTTAATAATGACTTATCTAGAGATAGCATTATTTTTATTGATATAATTTATAGAAAATAGGCACGTTACCAGATATTTTAATGGACAGTTTTTATTATTCTGGTGACAAGACTTGTATAAGTGCAGTTAGGAATCTTGAGAAAGAGGAGTGAGAAGGCATATTTTCTGCATTCTCCACAAGGGTAGATAACAGTGTCGGATGTTAATTTGGTTCACTGTAATGACTTCTTTATTAAATAATTTATTTAACTTTATTTTATATGCATTTGTGTAAAGATGTCAGAACCTCTAAAATGGAGTTACAGACAGTTATAAACTGCCATGTGGGTACTGGGAATTGAATTTGGGTTTGGAGAAATGTCTCAGCAGTTAAGAGAATTGACTTCTCTTCCAAAGGTCCTGAGTTCAATTCCCAGCAACAACATGGTGGCTGACAGCCATCTGTAATGAGATCTGGTGCCCTCTTGAGAAACAGACCGGTCAGTCATACTCATCAACTTAGATAATGAAACCCAGTGTGAACAAGTTCAACAGAATCACCACACATTGGCTGCCCATGCATGCATAAACATTGCCAGGGCATAAATTTCAATCAAATTTCAATTTCCTCTGGAAGAGCTGCCAGTGCCCTTAAGTTCTGTGCTATCTCTCCAGCCCCCACTGTAATAACTTTTTATTGTCTGTATGTTCTCAATAACATCAGAGAACTAATTTAAAATGTGGACATATGGACAAGATTCTCTCTCTCTCTCTCTCTTCCTCCCACCCCCCTGTGTGTATGTATACATGTTTATGGAGGTTAGGAAAACCAGGGTCTCATTCCTCAGGGCCATCCACTATTTTTTAACATATATATATATATATATATATATATATGTATGTATTTGCACTTTCAAGGACAATTGTATCTTGGTATGTTAGGCTCACGATTCAATGTCTTCCCATGAAAATGATGCCCCATCTGTGGTAGTTTGAATGTAATTGGCCCCTATAAGCTCCAAGTTAGTGGTACTATTGCAAGGTATGGTTTTGCTGGAGTGCCCTTGTCGGAGGAAGCATGTCACTGTGGTGATGGCTATTGACGTCTCCTTTGCTCAAGCAATGTGCAATGTGGTACATAGTTCACTTCCTGTTACCTAAAAATTGAGATGTAGAACTTGCAGCTACCTCTCCAGCACCATGTCTACCCATATGCTGCCTTGCATCTTGTAATGACAGTAATAGAATAAACCTCTGAAACTGTAAGCCAGCCCCAGTTAAATGTTTTCCTTTATAAGAGTTGCTTTGTTTATGTTGTCTCTTTACAGTAATATAAACCCTAACGAAAACACCGTCCTTAACATTAGCTTCTCATGCTGAAATCCACTATGCTGTATGTCACAGTTCAACTCACACTTTGTAGTTTTTAATTAATTAATACTTAATTAATTCAAATGCATATTAGAGTCAGAAGCATTTTTAATTTGTCAAGCAAGCCATTGATGTGGCTCATGTTTACTGCTGGGGCATGTGTAAACTAGGTTCTGTTTTTTTTTTTTTAAATGATGGAAAATAAATTTTTTGTGCAATATATTCTCATCAAAGTTTCTCTATCCCAAATGCCTCCAAGATCATTTCCATTTCTCCACATATCTATCTCTATATCTTCTTTCTTTCTCTTTTCAAAAGAAACAAATAAACAAAAAAATCACAATTCAAAACCAAAGAAAAGCTTAAGAATCACTCACACATACACATACATATGCAAAAACGGAAATTATAATATGCAAGAAAAAGACCCGAAAAATAATGTCTAGGTTAGCAATATGAGGCAAACAATATCTACAAAATATCAGTGAATTCATCTTTTTGGTTGATCCTGTCTTTTTATTGTGAGTCATTTGATATTTTTCTTTCAGTTAGTGGCAGTTTGGCATGTCTTCAAGGAATTCCCAAACAGAGTCCATGATGACACTCAAAGCTATTGTGTATACAAGAAAGAATAGAAGTATTTTAGAGTACATATCTCAATGAAGCAAATTTTTAATTTTGGAAGATTAAAATATTACATATTTGTTGAAACATGTATGTTGGACATAAGAATCCACAATATATAAGTGTCTAGAGCTTTTCACTGTTTGGTTGATAATTTTTATGTGAAAATGTCCAAGAGTCTGGATAAATTTGAGGATCATTATAAAATCATACATGAGTGGCTTCCATTGTAAGAGGATATTTCCTTGTTTCTAGTGCACCGTTTGGTCTAACTAAGCAATTGATCCCTTCAGTAATTTAAAACAAAAACAAAAACAAAACCCTTTCTTGCTATACTCAGAACCCTCTACAATACATTAGACCTTTTCTTCAACTAAATTTGTCCCAGTGATCACTTTTTATTTCTCAAGATTATTATTACTATCCTTTAAAAGCTACATGTACGTGTGTGCATATGTATATATTATACAATCTCCAAGAGTCTAAATCTGCCTCATATTCTCACGTTTAGCCCCTTGTAATATAAGAGTATTATTCCTTTCTGTTTCTTATCAAATAAATTTCCTATATAGATTAATGTGAAAAACTGGAGTATCAGAGTATGTTTCAAAGCAGCCCCCTTACCCTGTGGCCTTCTCCTGGGGCTGGCTGCAGATCTGGATGGAGGTGGTCTCTCCTCCAGGTGCAGCTTCCCAGTCCTCTCTCAGCTTGTCAGCTTCATGTTCATGAAGATGAAATGCTCAGCCCTAATTTTCCATGAATGCTATCCTGATTTAACAAGTAGTGATTGTGTCCATGGTTATAGACATATGGAAACAGACCACCACATTCAAAACCCAAACACATTATGTAGGAGTTTGGTAGCACCTATATGTATTTTTAAATGGTGTTGTCATTCGGAAAATGACTGTGAGACTAGTTAACCCTGCAGGGAGAGTGCCATGTAGCACTGACTGTTTTTTTTAATGAAACATGGAACATATTTGACAAGCTTTTAAAATTTCAATTTAATTCATATCAGTTGCCTAGGCTGTCACTTTCGAATTTAAGTAACAGTTGAGAAAATAATGTATGACCTAGATTCAAATTTTATATCAGAACACTTATTCCAATATGCATGGGAACTGCATTATGTTCTTGGAGATATCCTATTTCCATCAAAATTTAGAGATGTGCAAGGGTACAATACCTACTACTCCTTTTTTCCAATGACCTTTTCTCTTAGCCAGTGACTTTCATATGCCCTTTAAAGGCTTTGCTTTCTCATTTTGAAGTTTTACTTATTCTCACCATCTCATATTGACAATAAATTATCTTTTGAGAAAATATTTATTTTTCCACTTTTATTAAAATAGATTATTTCTCACATAATATATCCTACATTTTCAGTAGTATTTGGTTTTACCCTTGTTACAGAGATATTTATTCTCTAGTTCTGGCTCACTCAAGCATTATCACGTGTAGATTCCATCTTGTAGGGTAGATCTTAAGTCAAATCAGATACTGTGTGGTGACTCTCATAAGCTTTGTCCTGCTATTGCCCTAACATGTCTTCTGGGCAAGACAATATTGTAGATCAAAGGGTTTGTGTCTGTCTTGGTTTTTATGCTTATCTTTTGGTAGTGTGTCTAGTCCCTTCCTGTGCCAAAGACGCTAGAATACAGGAGTGAAGGCTCTACATAGGCACCAGATTGATTTCTCCATGTTCAGTGAATTGTGTAGGTGTTATCTTCAGCATTGGAGGCTTGCTTGACAATGAATTCTTAATTCTAAATTCTGAGTAAATTTTTCAACATTCCTTTTCGTGGGCTTAGCCATCCTTACAAACATGTCCTTTTATATCCTGGAATTTTACCTGTCTTTCTTGTTTCCTAAATACCTTTGCTCCATTTTAGTCAGTTATTTCCATGGTATGGTGATACATTCTTTCCCTCCACATCTCCTCCTTGCATACAAAAAGAATATGCGATGAAATTGTAAACTTATGTATCTGCAGAAATGTGAATGATAGACAGGTAGATATGAACACAGGGGACCATACAGGTCTTTATGTTGTTTCTTTTGCAATTCACATGTTATTTTCCTAGTAACAAGCCTAAAAATAGATTAGGATAAAATCATTTAAAATAGTAAAATAGAAAACTCAGTGATATTTAGGATATTTTTCTTAGAACAGGTGAATACGTAATAAACACTAAGAATTAAGTGGGGTTTTTGTAGGTCTAGTATCTGACAGCTTTTACTTATTGTTAAAATTATCTTACTAATGCCACCCTTCCACTTTGATAGATGAATAAACTGACTCTCAGAAGAGCTGTCTTGCTAAGTCTGTCCTTATGGGGTGGTATCGCAGATGTCCGTGAGCTATTAGGGGGATAAATCTGTGATCCTGGAGGTTCCTCCCATGCCTGTGGTCGGTAACTTGAAAGACCTCAAGTGTCCTAGTCACTTTTTTGCTGCTGTGATAAAATGCCATAACCGAGGCATCTTATAAAACAACGAGTGCGTTTGGGGTTAGAGTTTCAAAGGATTAGAACCCATGACAGAATGTCGGGCAGAATGGCAGCAGGCGGGTGGGCAGGCAGGCTGGCAGACAGGCAGGCAGGCAGGCTGGCAGCATGGCAGACAGAGTACTGAACCAGGGGTCCAGAGCTGACATTAAGACACAACCATGAAGCAGAAAGATAGGGGAGGTGGTTAGAAATTATGTGGGCTTTTGAAACCTCAATGCCTGCCCCAAGTGGCATATCTCCTCTACCAGGTATATATCTTCATTCTTCCCAAACATTTCTACCAACCTGGGACTTACCAAACTCTCAAATATATGAAGCTTTGGTGCCTTTTTGTTCAGAACCACAACATGGTTTGAATGAGCATTTCTCTCTGTGCCTGTCGTGGGTAACTGCCTAGGCCTGGGAGGTTCTTTCACTGTAATTTTGGCACATACCGTCATATAATACCTAAAAATTTGACCCTAAAGAGGAATGAAAAACTTATCAAATAAATTAAAATGTTGGGGATTAAATGAAGATTTTGTCAAATGGAAAACGGTGAATTTTCTTTCATATGTAGATATAATGAAGTATAGAGACTCTGCTCATATTTTCTCATCCCTAAAATGTTCCTATTCTAGAAGATTCTGTTGCATTTGATAGTTTTCTTTTATTCCCATAGATAGCTGTGATTTTTTTGTTCTAATCGGTATCTTACAGACAATAAATTTCAGTCTATATTACATGCATTGTCTTCTTTTGGTTTCTGGAACAACATAATTTTATTGCCATTTACTAATGGTTACATTTCCCAGACGAGTCTGCTGAATTCTCTACTTGCATGTAACTTCCTATTGCTGGAATTACTAAGAAATTGTCCATAGTTCATACCTCTATCTATTCTCACTGTCTCTTTGTTTCTGCATGGATTTTGCTTTTTTATGTTCCACCAGTTGATGGTTGTCATATGACTGCTCTTTCTGTGTGTCTGTCAATTAGATCTTATCACATGATTATCCAGGTGCAGCAGGTAATAGTCATTTGACAATTATTTAATTGCCTCACTGAACACTTTGGTCATCTTTAATCTTTCTACTCTGTGGCAACACAATTACATTAATTTGTTAGACCACAAACTAAACGTCTCTTGATTCCTTCCTTTCTCCTTATAATATTTCCTACCATCTTGGTGATTAGTCATTTCTTCAAAAAGAATCAAGTCTCAGAGGCGTGTGTAGGAATGTTGAGGAATCTGAGGAACCTGTTGTCCTTTGGGAGGAATTGCAGTTTTGGAATCTTTCTGACAGAGCCCTTGTGCAAGTATACTCTGCTGGGGGAAGCATGGAAAGGCTTATGTAATAAATGATGATCAAGTTCAGTTTATTTCTGCATTGAATACCTCCCCATTACCTTAGGAACTATCATCCTAAGAAGGTAGGCATTTGATTTTGGTCTTTTGTGCACAGCTTTTCCAAGTCAGATGGATAGGAGAAATTCTGACATAAAGATGACAGACCTGTTTTCAAACATGCAGACAAATAATGCAGGCAGTAATTTTGTGTTTGAAAGGTTTTCTGTCATTTTAAATCTCATCAAACAAACTGATTTCCAGGACATTTAAGGGGCAAAACATGAAATTATTTTATCACCTTTTCTATTTTTATTTATTGTTTCTAGAGGAAAATAGACAATTAATGGTTAAGACATTAGCAAACAATTGTAAAAACAGAAAATCAGAAATTAATCATGTAGGACCAGGAGAATAAGCAAGGTTCTGAAAGTATTTGAGAAATACTGATGTTTGGCACAGAAGTAGCCTGTAATTATAAACAAATGAACAAACAAAAGCCACCATGGAGATGCAGAACTTAGGAAAGAGAATCTGGTTTCTAGAATTCTCACACTGTTACCATCAAAGACAAGTTTCAAAATAAAAGGATACAAGGCATTTTATATGTATGTATGCATGCTTGTGAGTGTGCATGTGTATGTCTGTGTGAAAGGAAGAACAGAAAAGAAGCCATTGCCTACTAAAAGAAAAACACATGCTGGGTGGTGACGCCTTTATTCCCAGCACTTGGGAAACAGAGGCAGGTGGATCTCTGTGAGTTCAAGACCAGCGTGGTCTACCAAGTAAGTTTTAGGACAGCCAGGACTGTTAAACAGAGAAACCCTGTCTTGAAATAATAAAGAAAAAATACCAATAAAAATATAGAAATCAGCAAGAAGTGTCAATGAAAACGTTCTGGCTGCTGGTCTAGACAAAGGATTTAAAATACCTTCCTTAAAGAACTAAAGCAAAGCATGGGGAAATAGACACAATACGTGAATCATTGGAAGTCTCAGTAAAGACTCTAAACCAAGCTCTGTCTGGAATTCTACAGCAGAAAGATATGAACACTTTGAAAATTACTAAGATGAATTCAAAGAAATATATAATCAGAAAACACAACTAACATGCAAAAAGATAGGGCTATAGAAATTGCTGAGTCCTTAGGGCACAAGGGAACAAAAGATAAGGTGAACCTAATTGGTATAGGGTATAGAATAAAGCAGACAAAGAAACATTTTAACTACAGAGACGAGGGGACAATAGAGAGGACATTTGCTATGATAATAATGGAAAATTCTAAAATTTGACAAAAGACAAAAAATAGATATTGAAGAAGAAACCAGAACCCCAGGGAAGATGAACTCAATGAGAGCCACTTCCTGACACTTTTATAGAACATTTTAGCAGGACAGACAAGGAACTAACCAGTCAGGGAGAAGCAAGTTGTCACAAAGGAGGGTCCCTAGTCAGTCTCCCTGCAGCCTTCTCAGCCGTTGGATCTATGAAGAACTAAATAATGTTTCAATAATGATAAGCAAACAAGGTACGAGATAAGCATAATTGCAAGTTTTGGTACTCTCTTTTCTACTTAATTTAATCCGAGATACTCTGGGAGTAGAGGAGAGCTATTGTTCAGTGGATAAAATTTCCGCTGTGCAGAAGAACAGCCTCATAGAACCCAATCACTGACAATTTCATACCATTATAAATGCATTTGATTCCAGTGAATTATAGACATGAATAAATGTAATTTTTATGGGCACCTTCATAAATTTCAATGAGTTGGAGAAACAGACCAGCTTCTTCCATTACCTTGTTCTTGTCATTAATTTCATGTTTCTAATGGTAGAAGCATCTTGACCGTTCCCATTCCTATGGTGGCCTTTACGCTCTCTTAGCAGACTCAGGATCATCATCTAAGATGTGGGTCAGATGGCACCCTTCCTTTCCATGTTAAGAGCATGTGGAGCAGCTCCAGAGATTCGGCATTTTGCTCAGACAC
Source organism: Arvicola amphibius (assembly GCF_903992535.2). Classification (NCBI taxonomy): domain Eukaryota; kingdom Metazoa; phylum Chordata; class Mammalia; order Rodentia; family Cricetidae; genus Arvicola; species Arvicola amphibius. The sequence goes on from NC_052055.2 coordinate 88,148,148, forward strand.
TTTCTGTGATACAGAAGCCTCTGTCCGCCCTCACCTTGACATTCACAATAACCTTCACCTCCTCTACCTTTTCTTTGTCCTCAGTGTGCATCATCTTTCAACACATTTTGTAATTTTTTCTTATTTTCTACATGAAGTCCACCGCCTGTTATATATGAAGCACGACGGCATGTTATTGTCTTGCTCAGTCAGTCTTTTATGTTATTTATGTAGAAGTGCCTAAGCCCTAAATATGTGCTGACAACGCACAAGTAAATGTGTCCTGGGGTTTTTGCTAGTGGAAACAGCTTCTATGAAGCAAGATTAGAATATAGGTCCTTAGATCACCCCTCATCATACAGAATTTCTGCAAATCCTGTCAAGGTAGCAGTCGCCACAGGCACTCAGAAAGAGATCAGAACTCCTTATGCCATTCTAACCTCACCTCTGCTTTATCTTGCCTGGAGTCCACCTATGAGAGTAAAATAATTCTAGTGGAAAATTTACTTGACTCTCATGTCTACCTAATCAATTATGTTATCTAATCAAATTTCCTATTTAAAATTAAGTTAAAAGGTTAACTCAGGAATCTCTTTCAACTCCTCATTTAATATTGTCTTATAGTTTTATTACCTAATCACCCATTTTTACTAAGTACAGAATATTGAACATTATTTGACCTTTTACAAAAGAGCTTTCATAGCTTGTACATCATCCTTCAGAATATTAATTTCAATTAATTCATTCAGTCTTTCAAGAGATATTTATTAGAACTATGTTAGACATTTGGCATTCATCTCACAACTCTGAATGTGAAAAAAGATGGAATTCTGCAGAATATTAAGCGATCTTCCTAATATATCCCACTTTATGATAGAAATATAAATGCTGGGGACAGTGTTAAGTCATATAAAAACTTAAGCCAATTTCAAGAACAATTTTCCTTAAAATATAGAGCTAAGTTATGAAAAAGAAATAAGATTATAAAAAAATAAAAAGGTCATTATTTGACTGTCAGAGAGAAAAGAAAAGGACAGGGGTGCACAAGGGTGGGGAGAAAGAGCAGGGAGGACAGGGAGAGGGAGGCCAAGGGGCTGAGACTAAACATCAATACACTAATGTTTGGCATGCAAGGTAGTGAGAAAGAGTGAGGGCTGTTGGGGTGATGTGTTTCTTGCTGTCAACTCTTCTCACTAAAGACACATTCATCCCTACATGTGTCTTTGTAACTTGATACATTTTTAGCTGTGCTGTTTCATGTAAAGATTCCTTCTGTCTGGAAACAACTCTTAGAGTCATATTTAAGAACGTAAGGAGGGACAAGGAAGACAGTTCAAGGGAAAATAATAAAACTTTTAATTGTAGATGCCTGTGCCTATTCAGCTGTGCTTTCATTTTTTAAAAATATTTATTTATTTTTATTTATTTATTATGTATACAATATTCTGTGTGTATGCCTGCAAGCCAGAAGAGGGCACCAGACCCCATTACAGATGGTTGTGAGCCACCATGTGGTTGCTGGGAATTGAACTCAGGACCTTTGGAAGAGAAGGCAATGCTCTTAACCTCTGAGCCATCTCTCCAGCCCAGCTGTGCTTTCATTAAAGGGTTTCATGTGATGGGTTTCATGAATGTAGTGGTAAGGCTCTATTCCTTACATTTCAGTTATGTTGAAGTAGAGATTGAGATTTTTGAAAATACATATTAGAAGTTACATATATTGAAATTCACAGAATTTGCTATAAAATTTATTTGCTTTAGGTGTAGACTTCTGACATGGCAGTTATATTTTATCTTAAAACCTATTAATACATATTTCTGATGAATATATTGTTTACCTCCTACATTTCTGTGTGATAACAATCTTTCAGATGCTGTTGTGACTAGTGCCTAGTATACCAGAAACTGGTTTATTTTAATTACTAGTAATTTGTAGACAAAGGTGAAGTCACCACACTATGCACTCATCTGGATATTAGATAAATGACCTCAGAATTTTGAAGTTTTGCATAATTTTTGGTTTTGGATAATGAAAAGCTACAAAATTAATTTTTATTAAAGTGACTCAGTGGGGATAGATTAAATACATAGACAGATATAGATAGATAGATAGATAGATAGATAGATAGATAGATAGATAGATAGATAGATATTTTATGACTATATCAACATGAAGAGAGATGAAAATATAAGGGATAATATGGGGGAGAAGAGGGAGGCCTTTAGGAAGGGAAGGAAAGGCAGATGTAACAAGAGAGAATAATAGGTAGGAAATAAACCTACCTGTCTATGTATCCACATACATGTATATAGTCTGATATTAGAGTGTTTGCTGTTGGAGGTAATAGGAGGCAAGGCGGAAGAAGAGGGGGGTAGGATTGGGCAATGGATACTGAATGTGTATGTGTATGAAAGTATCATAATGGAATACATTATTTAGTACACTAAGTAAAATATTAATTTCAAGTACAGCAGATGTGGAAACAAGAGAGGGTAGCAGCCAGCAGAAACTGGGAGGAGGAGATGTTAGAGGGCAGTGGGCTGATTCTGAGCAATGTGAGTGGCATGCCTTTGTGAAGATGGCACAGTGGAATCAGTGCTTTACAAACTAATCAAAATAAGCTGTCAATTGGTAAAAATATAAACATATCATTTGATATGACTTGGGATATAATATATAGATTTAATGCTTTTGACCTTTGTATCCCAGATGACTTGAAGTCATCAAAAGATTTATAGACACACTTACCCTTCATTGAACAATCAGTTGTGATTAGATCTATAATATTGACAGGATCCTTTTATTTTTTGAATATCTAGAATTGATTGTACTGCTTTTTGGGAACTGTATGAGGAAATGAATTAAATCAACATTTAAAATTCTTCTGCCAAACAATATTTTCTAACTAGACAGAAACATGCTGTAATCCTGTTTCACATCTGTGGAGAACAATAAACCCATTAGATCCTTTGAAATTTTGCAGGGGATTTGTTTCCTCGTAGCCCTATAGGATAGAAAACTCCAGTGTCGGAAAAATGGAAAAATCATGGAGAACTGTTTCTTTATTTTTACCCAGTTTTCATCCTTTGTGCTGATGACTTATTGAACTTCTATAATTCTGTAACTCATGAGAAATGGACCTGGGACTAATATGAACTTTGCATTTTTAAAGAACTAAGTGATATTTGGAGTAGTGTTGATGACTTTTCAAGAAAAGCAGTAGTTTCTGTGTGGAGTGGCACCAAAGGACTCAGGTTTCGCTGTGTCCAGGCAGTATCACACAGAGGGGAACAGAGAGGCCCTGTGGCCTTGGCCTGGGTCCCTCACATTGGATTCCTGACAATGACAGTATCACTTCCTGTCATGATTACCAGTGAGAGGATTTGCTGATAGTTTCCTAATTTGTATTTTCAGCCCATACTCTCTCTTTTATGCAGCACTCTGGGTTTTATGTAGTGACTAACTTAGTTTAGCTGAAATCCTCATTTGCGCTTACTGCAACTCAAGCAATGGAGATTGAACCCCCTTCCTAGCTTTTTCTTTCTATCTTTCCCTAAGACAGTACTCTCTATAAAGAGTTTTCTGGTAACTTCACATACAGCCTCTCACTGGGCACCTTGAGAGTCCCTCTTCTTTGCTTCCCAGGCTTTGTTAACTCTTAGAGGTGCCATTGTTATCGTTCATAACAAGATGATGAACCCAAAGATTTTTTAAAAAAAACAGTATTAGTGAACTAGTAAGCCAATTATCAAGAACTTTTCTAGGCAAATACTGCAGGAAAGACATTTTGAGTTTTCCAGGAATCAAGTGGTAGTATCTTAGCATGAAGTCGGTATGTATAACTGAGTGTTCCCTTTAGGATCACACCATGGGGCTTCAGGTAACATCTGGAGTGAGGGCTGCAGAAAGGGAAGAAAAGAACATTCCTTAAACTGCACTCATGATTTAACAGAACTGAACATACTTCATACCAGACATTTTTAAAAAAGCAAGTATGTGCTGCTCGTGGTAGTATATGTGTTCAGGTCCCTGCTCAGTTCTAGGTGACATACTGAGGCCCCCAAGAGAAAGCATTGAAAGCTTGATTCATTCTCTCCATATACTTTGACAAAAAGTCAACAAAAACAAACATCATGATTGACATTTATATTACTTATTGTTTTATTGTTTGAGGACCGGTTGTATATATAATGTTTGATCAGTCCTAGCACCCATTCCTTTGCCTACAGTTTCTACCTATCTCCATTACCACTTTATTCTGAAAACTTCATTTATTTTGTTTTTAATCCCCTTGAGTCTACTTTACCACTTCCTGTAGGTGTTTGTGTGTAGGAACAGCTACTGCTCTATGAAAAGCCTTTCAGAGTCCACATTCTTGACCTTACTTTTCCTCATCCAGCAGCTAATAGTTGCCACTAGCTTCTCAACTGTCATTGGACTGTATGAGCCTTTACCAGGTCCATGGGTCTTGTTTATGTATCACGGATGCTGTGGGTTTATGCAATGGCCTTTTCATGTTCACCAGATGACGTTCTACTTTTGGCTCTTGTAGTATTTCTGTTCCCTCCTCCATTATGACCCCTGGTATGTAGAGGGAAAGAATGTGATGTAAATGTTCACTTAGAGATGAATATTCTGCAGTCTCTTATTCTCTCACATTTACTAGTTGTAGGTCTCTGTTTCAATTTCCATCTGCCACAAAAAGAAATTTCTCAGTTGACAGATGCACTCACTCTTCAATGGGTAGGAAGATAAGAAAAGAAAGGGTGATTAAATAATGTATCTATTTAGCAGAATAATATCATGAAGTTCTCCTCTAGGGCCTAGGGCCTAGCTAGTTATTCTCTTTAGCCAATTGTTGTACCAGTCATGGATTCCATGCTATAGAGGAGGCTATACATTCACTCAGAAAATGATTGGTCACCACCATAACCTTTGTGCGGTTACACTAGTTTTCCTATCTTGCTGTGCCTTCTTACTATAGCTTCCAGGGTTGACAGCTGTTTAGATTGTTAGAGATTTTTTTTCCTGGAAAGATAGATAGAACAATCAGGAACTATTAAAGGTAGACAGTAAGAACGAAGATTCTGGATCCATACCAGACTGATTTCATCACATTCTATTGTTCAAGTCAATGGCATCTTCAGTCATAGGACCGTGCCATCAAATTCCAGAGCATAGCCAAGTGCAGTGCCATATCATGTGCTGTTTGGGGAGGGTCTATGTGACCCCACTGAGCAACAAGTCAAAAATAGGCAACCCACACCTGGCACTGCGCCTTTTCATAGATAGCCTATGGTGTGTAGGAGAAGTATCATCCCTCTGTTTAATCCTTTAAGGCTAAAACACTGCTTACTTATTTTTCAGGCTTTAAAAAGTGCGATAGGACTTGAGACCTGATATTTTCAAGGGCATCATTTCCTTACTTTTAGCATTAGCCAGAGTGCATGGACAATGAAGAAACTATTCCCTATCTGTGATGAAGCATGTGTGAACTTCTGAGAATGTATTCTATTTCTATTTTAGTTTATAATGAATGTTAAGGAATTTCATTATTTACTCAGGCTTAGAATTACACAAGAAAATCTGGATTTGAAATTTAACTCTGCAGCCTGTTCCATTGAAATAAAATGATCTTCAATTCATAGTTTATTGTAATGAACTTAAGGTTTGGAAGAGAAGGAAACTAATCCTTGAGATATGGCCTAAAATTGTGTAGTTATATATTCATCCTTTGAGCGAGTATGGAATAATGTTTCACAGACCAGGTTTTCCCGTCAAACCCTGATTTGCATGCATAATCAGCAGTAAGCCTCCCTTTGCCAAAGCTCCATCGTCACCAGTCGGTCCAAGACTCTGCCTTTGCCCTGAGATGTTCACAGAATCCCAATGTATGCGGTTGAAGTGCTAGTCATAGGCTAGAGATATTAATCTGTTTATTTTGGGTCTGAGTTATGTTCCCTGGGGATACTTGTCATGCACACATTTCAACTCAGTCATCCCTGAGGAGTCGTTAAGTTTGTGAGTGACAGCTACAGAGCAGCCTGTACCAGTCCATGCCAGTCACCTCCATGGAGCAAGCAGGTGGTAGCGGCATAAGTGAGCCATAGAGAAAGAGTGTAGTCAGGCTCAGATTTGAATATGGATTTCTGATCATCATTCCTAGTCACATTTTAGAATTTTCAGTGAAAATCCTACCTCTTTTTTTTTCAAATAAATTCTTAGTGTATATCAATTTTAGAGAGTAATAGGTCCAATTACAGTTTTATACATCCATAAGATATACTTTTACCATATTCATTGGTATTGTATTGATCTCCCTGAGCATTCTTCCTCTTGCCTATAATCAACCCCCTTCTAATTTTCTGCCATACATGGTTATCTTTCCTCCAGGTTTCCTATATGAGAGAAGGCATGCTGCAAGTCAGCCTTATATTGATAAACAGGCTGACATCTGTTTCCACCCACTTTTTCGCAAATGGTATAATATTGTTCTTGATGGTTGGGCAATATTCCATTATTTACATACACTACATCTATTCATTAATGGATAAACACCTGGCCTGGTATCATATTTTGACAAATGTAAATAATGCCTCTGCAAACACAAAAATATGCTATCTCTATGGTAGGCTGGCTTGGATTCCTTCCATTATATGCAGAGATAAGATTTTGCTGGATTGTATGGATGTCCTCTTTTTAATATTTTGCGGGACCCTAGTAATGATTTCTGTAGTTCCTAGATTAATTTTCATTTCCAAAAATAATGTTTAAGTTCCTTTACCCATAGCCTAAACAGATTTTTTTTTGTTTCTCATTTGAAGATAGCGTTTTGCTGGCATGAGATGAAATCTCAGTGTGATTTTGATTTATCTCTCCCCGATGACTAAAGATGTTTGATATTTCTTTATTCAGTTGTTAGTCTTTTGTCCTTCTCCTTTGAGGAATATTTGGAGAGTTTTGTTCAGGTTTTTATTCATAGGCTTGGCTAGTTTTACTATTAGTGTTTTTAAATTTTTATAGTCCAGATGTTAGTCCTTTGCTTGATGAATAACTAGTGAAAGATTTAAAACACTTAGTAGACCATGCCTTCAGTCTCTTGCTCCATTTACTGTCCTGTAAGTTCTTCAATTTGGTGCGTTGTCATTTATGAATTCTTCCTATTATTTTTTGAGCTTTTGGTCCGCTAATTGAAAAATTTTGCCTATGCCAATATTTCTGCTATGTTTCCCTCTAGTATCAAAATTTCAGCTCTTGTAGTAAGAGTTTGAATTCATGTATAGATTATTTTTGAACATATGAGAAATAAGAATTTGACTTCATTCTTCTGCATGTTTACTTAAGATTAATTTCAAAAGCAAGTTCTATTTGTCAGTGAATCAAAAATTTTAATAGAACATGGATTCTATTGTTTAATACATTTTTAAAGTTTTTAATGCTAATTTATTTTTTAAAAAAACCTATCTTTTCTCATTTTGCATGCCCAATCCATTTCCTACTCCCTCCCCACCTCCTGCTCCCTTCACCTTCCCCCCAACCAATCCCCATCTCACCCCCCATCCACTCCTCAGATAGGTTAAGGCTTCCCATGAGGAGTCAACAAAGTCTAGCACATTGCTTTGAGGCAGGACCAAGTCACTCCCCATTATATCTGGGCTGAACAAGGCATCCCTCCAAAGAGAATGGGTTCCAAAAAGCCAATACAAGCAGTAGGGATGAATCCTGCTCTCACTGCCAGTTGCCTGGCAGTCTTCCTCGCCATACTAATTTCACCCACGTTCAGAGGGCCTAGTTTGGTCCTGTGCTGGTTCCTTGACTGTCAGGCCAGAGTGGGAAGGCTTCTACTAGCTAAGATAAGCGTTTCACCAATGACAGCTTTTGCTGGAGAGGATACAGAGTAAGGGGAGCACTCCTCCATTGCTGGTGGGAGTGCAAATTTGTTTAATAAATTTTACAAGAAACATTTTAGGAGTGGAATAATTTGCATCAGTGATGATGAAGCATGGAAAAGGACAGTCTGTTAGTCCAAAAGATTAGAGGATTAATATCTGTTGACTATATAGCAAGAGGTAAATCCTTGTATAGTAAGTTCTTGTATTTAAGTTAGAGGTGAATAAAAAATTGTAGGCTAATTTATTTTGAGATTAATCTTAAGTAAACATGCCGAAAGTTGTAGGAAAATACCTTCCACAAATTGCCATTGTTTTACCAGGCTGTCTAACGCACAACTTGAGGATTTGAGTCATAAATATTTCTATGTCCCTTCCTGCCGCTATAACAAAAATGCTACTGGGCATCTTAAAATTTGTAGAGACAGATGCAAAGTTTTATCCTTCTTTTGTCAGTAGTGACTCACAATCCATAAAATAGGGAGGTGGCTAGCACCAGCAGAAAAGGATTTTGTGCATCCCGAGAGGCCTCTGTGCTACAGCTCTCGTTCTAACACCTAACACGCATGGAAAGCTTTGTTTCTATTTTTCTTTTTCCATTTCTCTTCTTTCTTGGTCTTATTCCGATGGTTGTAACAAGTACTGTGTTTGCTTCCTTTGTGCTCTCAGCATATGTCCTATTTTAAAGCACTGTGGTTGTCTCCACGACTCATGGGCCTCTTGAAGTTAGGATGGATTTTTAGCACCATATTCTTACCATGGAGCACAGTTCCCCACTCAGGTTAGTGAATAAGTGCCTAGGTGATCAGCTAATGACTGTCCACGTAAAGCCCCACTTTCTTCTGTTGGAAGGCATTGCTGGCTGGTTGAGGATGTGGTCTCTCATGGCAGCTTTCTCTAAAGCTCAGCAACATGGGAACTCCATCCCTTCTCAGCAGAACTTCCCGCCTTTACCTGCCCTTATCTGGAGAATGTCCCTGGGCCTGAAGGACTGACTTTATCTGGAAGCTGTCTCCGTGGGTGAATGCCTGATTGAGCTTTTTCTTGAAGTTTGGTACAGATTCCCTCTACAAGACTTGTGCTAGGAGCTCTGCTACAGGACCCTGCTGCCACAAATAAAGCCCTGTGATAGGAGCGGGCTACTTAATACAAATTAAGGTTTGTCCCCAGGCTCCCCTATCTTATATATTCCTTATACCCTGGAATAAAGTTGAGTTGCTTAAATGAAAGCAGTCTCCCGGAGGCTTGTCTCTATCTGTGCTCATGGGCCATGTACAAAGCTTTCTCTTGTCACTTCTGCCCCTTTGTCTTTGCAGACTGGTGGTCAATTGGCCTAGGGGAAAAAGGAAATCCCCACACTCTTTATTGATGAACACTAAAAATTAGAGTTGGCCTTATGATTAGATAAAAAATGGCATTCAAAAGAAATGGCAGCATGACTTTTGCTTTATTTGTCTATTGGCTACAATCAAAATAGGACCAAAGACAATCCAGTTATCACAAGTATTTATTAATTCCCAAAATCAATTCAGGAAGTCAATATGTTCTGCAAACATTAACATAAAAATGTGTCCAAACCAATTTCCCATGATTAGCATTTATCCGTCTGCCTTGTGCACTGTAGAGTGTCTCACTTTTCTGTGACCTGTGGAGGATATCTATCTTTGTTCGTGTCTACTTCAAAGTGGATAATGTCTGAGAGTTTTGTGTTTATCATCCTTGCATATACAAACTGCTTAGTGCTGAAATAAATGAGTTAGTCACTGGCCCCTGACCTCCGCTGTAACTGATGCTGGGGAAACAGATGAAACCATTGGTGGAAAGAAAGGCTAATGTTCTCAGTTTCGGGACAGTCTTTCAAGGGAAATGTGAGGGGCCTAATGATGGTATTCATCATCCACTACACACACTGTACCTCCACATTTTTCTTGGGCACACTGACGTGTTGGATCCCTGGCTCTTTTTAGAATTAACTTGAATTCTTCATGATACCACTACCCTCTTGGGACATGCTGTCACTGATGAGCCTTCCTTCGGGGTTTCTCATGTGGCATCTATAAAGGGTCACAGCTGCAGCCAGTTTTGAGTGTAAAATAGCTGAGGGAATGGAATAAGAAAAAATTGAGCAACACCAGTTCAATGCCCAATGACTTATGAGTCATTCTCTCTCTTTTTACAAGGCATGCCATAATGTCATTCATAAAATAATACTAGCTTTCCAAACAGTTTTACTAGTATTTGGCAGATTTAAGGGACATCTTGTGCCTAGTATGACATTTGTGAGAATAGGTAGCAAGGAAACTTGTGCTTGCTTCAGTTTGGATGGTCTCCAGTCTTTGAATCTTTAAGATTGATCTATCTCGGGAAATGTGGGCTGTATTTTGCAAACTTCCAAACTCCTTGCTTTGGCTGCTTCATATACAAATTAAGTAGTAGATATTCAGATACAGTTTCGGAATGGAACACAGCCAGAGGACTTGAATGAATGAAAGTGCATATGGGCTGTGATAATCATTTTGTTTATTAGATCAAAAGAACTGTTAAAGGTAAGAGATCTGAATAATTAAATGCAAACATGTTTGCAACAAGAGTGGCCTCGAACTAGAAGGCAATCTCTTCTAATGGGAGTTGATCTTGACACATTCACTTCGTGAAACTCAGGTCTCCTCTGAAACGGTGGAGCCCTGTCATGGTTTAAAATATTCAAACATTTTATTTTTCCTGTGGATGTGGTTGTGCCTCTTGATATTTTGGTGCCATTCTGTAGGAGTCTGAGGCTCAATTTGTACTACTACAAGCGTGAAAACCCACACTTGGCTCCCTAATACCTTTGTAAAAAGTCAGGTGTCATGCCACGTATTTGTAACTATAGAGCTGGGATGTGGACTCAGGGAGGCAATAGGCTACTCTGCCTAGTCTCCCAGTGAGTTCCAGGGCCAATAAAAGACGTTCTCTCAAATATATGGTGGAATAACTTCAAAAAAGACACCCAGGGTTCTTCTTGCCTCTTTATATGTGCTAACAGTGTGCAGGTGCACCCACAAACACACGTTCACACACTACATATGCTACACACATACCCAAAATTTAAAGTTTTAAAAATCAGCATATTTACATACTTGTGCATTTGTGTCTTTCGTACCTTAACTTAGGACTGGAAGGTAAGAAATGACGCTTGACTGTTTGGTATTGGATCATTGGGATTGGTCTCTTTCAATTATGATAATCAGTTTGGAAAACAAAAATAGGAAATAAATACTGGTTATGAAGAAGCTCTCTTTATCTTTGCATAGAAAAGAACGTAAATGGAATTATATGCCCTATGATGCAATTTTCTTTTAAAGAAAGCAGTTTTATTGTTCTATGTGTAATGGATAGTGTCAGAATGGAAAGCACCATTGTAGCAACTGTAATGGTTGGATTAGGTATGTGAGAGTTAATTGTAGAAGTCACAGTTTCATCATGAAAATCATGAGACAAAATCTTTATTTTTCCATTTTTCCTTTTAAAATTTTACCGTTGTTAGCTACAAACAAATTTCCGCAACTAAGAGCTACATTGCTCCACTCAACTAAGTTGTGCCAGAAACATAATCCAAAAGGTAATTTGTCTTACCCCCTGGAGTGATAAATGCCCAAATCTGGTTCATCTTCTCTATCGGTACATTTTGCTCCATGGAACATCAAAGGAACAGGATAATTCAAACTCATTGGCTTGGAAGAATTACTGAATTATGTAAAACACTTTCATCTAATTTATGATCATTCTTTGACTTTTTATTACTCTTAATTACTTTTATCTTTTCTAGTGTTCACTCTCATAAATGACATAAAAATGACTATTCTGCGTATTTCTCCACCTAGTCCATTGTGTATTTCACTCTTCTTCCTTCTGTACAACCCACATACTTTCCTCTCAATCCTCATTTCCTCCTTTCCTTTCCCATCTTTCCCCTACTTCTTAAGAATAGCCTTCCATAACTTTAATGATCTTTAATCTCTGTGGACATGATAACCCAAATTCCCTTCCTAGGTACATTCCGGACATTGATTTTCCCGCTCATTTAACCTATTCCTGTCTTTACCCAGACTATTCTCATTTCATACAAATCTTATATATCCTAGAATACATTGTAGTATCTTTTATCATAACCCCAGTAATTACTGAAGTTAATGATATGTTTGTTCTTGATTGACATTGAAATGTAATATAGCATTCATAAACTTGCCTATCCAGCAATTATTAATGATATTGCAGTTATCATTTTACTCTCATTTTCTCTTAGAGTGATATAAGAATAACATGCAGTGTCTTGAACAATAGCCCAAGGATTTTTTTTTTTACTGAATTGTAAACATCATCACTACCACAACCATACTTTAACTTAACTTAGCAAATACTGAAACAGTAAGAATATTATATATATATTCAAAGAGTAGAATGGAATTGAATTTAAACTTCTAAACTTTGGACCTACTGGAATTGTTCTTGAACTTCTAGACTTTGGACCTACTGGGAAGTGCATTTTGTGAAGAAAGCACCTGGCCTATGCTCTTTTGTTATGCTGCCCAGCAAACTATTAAATCTGTCCTTCATGAAGTAATTGCCCTTGAAAAGAGTCACATCCTAATTAGAAAATGCGATGTAGAATGGTGGGATAATGAGAAAGGAGAAGTAAGATCCAGGGACCTACACCAACCATCCCACCTTGTTGGGTGGTGAAAGCAGGAAGGAGTAGCTAGAAAAGAGTGACAGGCCTGTCTGAATAAAACAGTGAGACTTTGCTATAAATATACAACAGTTAATTGAATTGTACCTATAAATGAAAAAATATTATAATATATAAATATACTTCAATAACCACATTTGGGGATAAGCAGACTTCATGATTAATATCAAAAAAATTCATATTCATATAAAATTATATAACCATTAAAGAAATGTTCACTATAGTTTTATTTAATAGATAAAAAAATATGTAGATAGGTTCATTAGCTCAGGTTAGTAATTCCTAGTACTTGGAGGCTGAGGCAACAAGGCTAAAAATACTGTGTTGTAGAGTGATTTCACTATATATATATATATGTGTGTGTGTGTATATATATATATATATATATATATATATTCACAAAATTAAAAATAAGTAATGAAAAACAAGGCTGGAAAAGGATGAGAGGGGAGTGACTGACTGGCATGCTTGAGGATGTTCTATGAAATCTGTTCCCTGTAGCAGCAACTACAGAAAAAGAACAAAGATGGAGGCTACAACTAATCCTGACTATCACTGACTTTGATGGTATCAGGAAAGAAGAAACGTATGCTTTCCTATAATTTAGATTATGTCAAGAATTGCTATTGATAAAATTTTTGGTATTTGTATGGATAAAAAGAGCAACCTTCCTTTTAATTTTCAGGTGAGAATTGTTGAAAGGCAACACAGAAACCCTTAATTTTACAAGCATGCTATGAAATATACCTTTTAAAAAAGAATTTAATTGGATTTGTCCTATAAGGGACGATAACTCACCTCCTAAAAGCAAATAAAAAGCAGATAGTACCACCAATTAATTTAATAGAGTAAATATTGTTTGGTAAGACAATTTGAAATCAAAATAGGTAAATTCATAAAAGAATATAGCTGGTTTGCAATAATTCTGGATTCTTAGTAGAAACAGTTACAAAACTAGGTATTAAAGGACATTATAAACAGTATTATCTATATATTGCTTCCATTTGATAATGAAAAGACACACAAATAGTTAGACATGCTTTGCAGAGATTCAGCATTGCCACTAACTACCTACTTTTGATAAAGTGTGAGCTGAGTTGGAAACTCAGTTCTAAATGTAATCGGCATAGAGAGAATTTTAAGACTACATATTTTGCTAAAATTTAAAGTAGAAAAAAGCAATGTGTGATTAAAAACAATAGGCATGGGTTCCAAAAATAGATCTTGTCAAAATTGATTTTATTTATTTAAGAAACTGTTTTTGATTATTGTTTTTATTTAGTGCCCCCTCCAAATTCCTGAATTATAGTTAAAAAATAGTACATGAGTCAAAGTAACTATGATAATAGTAACTGCAGGGTCATACCTGAAAATTTTAATTTCAGACACTGTTGGTGACAGATATAAGTGCCGTGGTGGATAATGGCCTGTTTGGGGCACTGAAGGCTATCCCATCACACTTGACTGCAAAGGATTGTTATTGTATTATGACCGAATTAGAAATACTTTGTGTACTTAAAAGGTACACATTTAAGATGTTGTCACTTGTTCCCAACACTGAAGTCTGAAGAATTGTCAATACGCATCCATGGTATAGGACGGTATTAAGACTAGTAGCACACTCCTCACGTAATTTAGTTCATATCTCTCTCTCTACTATTCAGACTCTTATTAAACATTGTCTTCTTTTTAAGTCTGATACTCTAAAATATAGGGGAAAATACACTGAAGCCCGGCAGCAGAGAATAACCATATCAAAACTGATTACAGTGTTACTCAGAATAATCTCCTGGGACGAATGCAAGCAACTGGAATTTGCCTTTAGACATTCCAGCTGAATAGAAATGTGTATCAGTCCTGAGCTAGGCATTTGGGCACGTGCCTGTGGTCCTCTCAGGAGATTGGGCACTAAGGTTTGAATCATGGTTATTTTGAGTCACGTAATGACATATTAAAATTATTATTGTCTCTGTGTGTGCATGGTGTGTGTGTGTGTGTGTGTGTGTGTGTGTGTGTGTGTGTCTTTGCCGATGGTCACATACCGTGTTGTCCATGTAGAAGAGTCTTGGGAAATGGTTATCTGCCATCATGGTTTCTGGAGATTTGGGTCTTCAGGCTCACAGAGCAAGTGTTATTACTTAAGGGTTGTTACCCTGCCCTAAGTAATGAGATCTTATCAAAGAAAGGGTGGAAGGAGAGGAAAGAAATAAGGGAGATGAGAGACAGGTGAGGTTACAGGATGAAATGAGAGTGGGGGAAAGGAATCTTCAGACTTGAGGGCGCTACTTGGCAATGGAGCACATGGATTTTGTAAGCTCCATAGGATGTACCTACATCTAAGGTGTGGGAACTATACAGAAGCCATTCAGCCTAATTCAAATTCACAGGAAAGTGACAGTTGTGTGTATCCTGGGGATTGACCCCAAAGCTTTGTACATTCCACAAAGCTTTCTACAACTGAAATACATGTCCAGTCCTTGGACAACTATTAAATACAGACATTAAAATTACTCAAAGTCCATGTTAAAATAGCTACCCTACTATAACATAAAAATATATTATCATTTATGAATTCAATGTAGTTCAAAATATGAATTCAGAAAAGGGAATCTTTTGTGAAGGAAGAACATGAATTGGAGTTGATACTTGTTAGTATGTAGTTCTACTATATACTGTTAGTTATAACAGTTTTAAGAGATTGGTGTCATAATAGTGTTGTACTATTAAAATTCTGCAGTAACAAATATGTATAGTAACATTTTTAAAGCATTTGTTGTATCACTATGAAATATGTGTCTCTCTGTGTATGTTTATATGTTTATAATATATACTGTATAAACCATATTTTGATGTAGTGAAGCACAATCAATTTATTACTAATAATCAAACATGAGACTAACCACCTCAATTATAATACAATGACATGGGATATTTGAAGTTGTATGTATGTGTATTATCTGTGTTTGCTCTGTCATTAAGCTACATATTATATGTTTGTCTAGATATATCTCATCAGATTCTTACTTTCAATTTGCTTATTTTGAATAATAGTACTTAAGTACATATTTTCCAGATTTACAAGCATATAACGGATAGCTTCAGGATTCATGTAGAGTACAAAGAAAGAATTTATCTTCATTTGGAATGGTCCTATTTTCTGGTTATCAAAAATGTTCACATAGTCATGTTAATTACTCCATTGTGTCTAGAAATGGTGCTGGTGATGTTTGCTTAGGGATAATTATATTAATTACAGTTTTATGTGGAAAATAAGCATTTTACCTGTAAAACACTATTCAGGTGTTTGCAAGAGCTGATCATGTTTATGGACATTGAAAGTCTCTCACTAAACTCCATGCAAGAATTCCTTTGGAGATGGAAGGCCACACAATTGTATCTTCAGAGAATATTAATTCGTAGTCTTTCAGACTAAAAAATATATTAAAAATAGATGTAAAATGGCAAGTTATAAAGAAGGCAAAGGCATTTCATTTTATTTAATGTTTTCTGATTTTTGCCTAGATTGTTTATTAGCTAATTGTCTCTTTGCAATGACAGAAACATCTTCGGAAAGAAAGGGCTGATTTTTCTGTACATGCCTCATCATATTAGGGAAGGCATGGAGGCAGCACAGCTTACAGGACACTGGTTACCCTGTGCCTATAGTTAGAAGCAGAGACAGGAATGAGTGTTAATGGTCCAGTCATTTGTCCTTTTCATCCTTTTAATCAGTCCAGACTGGAGTTCATTGGATGATGTTACCCACTTGTAGGAAATGAGTTATACCTGTTTATAAATGTTCTCAGAGACATAACCAGAAGCTTGTCTTCTAGGTGATTTCAGATCATGTTAAGTTGAAAATGAACATTAGCCGACTCATCTGGTGACCTCGATAGGCAAACACTCAGCTAAGTTTGCTCAGTGGTATTTTACAATCTCTTGACAGATTAATTTTTGTGCTTGCTACTACTACTACGACTAATAATAATACTCTTCGTACTGTAATTTCTACAGTTTTCAGTGAGATGAGATAATCCAGAGGTATGACTAGAGAGGAAGTTGTTTAGTTGTAGCAACCCCCAGAGCTGGTGATTATCAGGACTTTTTCTCCATTTGAAGAGTTAAATTTCATAAATTATTTACATTGTTTGAAATGTTTCCCCTATATGTAATACATGATAAGATTTTCGAACTACACGAATTTAACCCTAGGAAAAGTCATCATAGAAAATATGCCCTAGGAAAAATACATTTGATCAGGAAGTGAGCAGATCTACTTTTACTCTCATTTATTACCTGAAGACAGACTTGTTTTTAGCATGCTTAATATAACTGGGGTCAGAAGAAATACACCTACTTTAACACTGGAGAGGTCCAACATGTTCTTGTGAAGGAATACATACTGAAAAGGAGGATACAAGTTTTGGAAAAATTCCAAACTTACATAAAGACATTCTTGCTAAAGTGAGAGAGATAGTTCAATGCATAAGCACATATACTGATCTTCCCAAGCACCCAAGTTTGGTTACCAGTACACACAGGAGGTGGCTCATGACCGACTGTATCATCAACAGGCGATCAAACTTTCTTCTGATCTTCTGGGTACCTTCACTCACATGGCATATACTCACCCAGACATATAGACAAACAATTACAAAATCTTTATATAGAGAGATATGTAGATATAAATAGATAGGTATTATGAAGCTTTTAACTCTTCAAATGGCAGGAATTAGGACTTTGTCATTTTCATTTATAATGAATGAAATTATGGTTTATTGTACAAAATACAAGGAAATGAGAACTCCCAGACATATTTTATTGGTGTAATTATAGTGACAAGACAGCAGCCAACTCTAAACAATGAAACATCTGCATGATAAAGTAGGATGAAGCTTTTCTCTACAACCAAAATTCAAAGCTTCTATTTCTGAATCTCATGTACTCTATCACACCAATCCAGAGTTTTATTTTACTGTATTATTTATCAATATCATCTGATCTACATGTTTTTCATATAGTCAAAATACATTTTAACGTTTACCAATAGTTCAAAGAAAATACATGTCTAGTCACTGTCTAACCCTCTATTATCTCCTCCTCATTTTACCTTTTCAAAAATGTATTCTATTGTTACAATATTCAGTATCCTAATGCTAAGCCTTCTTTGTGTTGGCAGCTTTAGCTCATATATATATATATATAGTGTGTGTGTGTATGTGTGTGTGGTTGTGTATGAATGTGTGTTTTCATATATCCCCTGATCATTACCCTTAGTTAGGTTAATTTTAATAATAAACTCCTTTCACCATTAAAGTTTCCCAATTGTTCAAACTTGTAGTATTGTCCCACAAGAATATTGTCTATAGGGGCTGGAAAGATGGCACAGTGGGTAAGAGCATTGCCTGCTCTTCCAAAGGTCCTGAGTTCAATTCCCAGCAACCACATGATGGCTCACAACCATATGTAATGAGGTCTGGTGCCTTCTCTGGCATGTAGGCATACATGTAGACAGAATATTGTATACAGAATAAATAAAAAATAAAAAAAGAATATTGCCTATAGGCTGGGTAGTGGTGGGTCACACCTTTAATCCCAGTAATTGGGATGCAGAGGCAGGCGTATTTCTGTGAGTTTGAAGCCAACCTAGTCTGTAAGTGCTACTTCCAGGACAGGCCCCAAAGCTACAGAGAAACCCTGTCTTGAACAACAACAACAGAAGCAAAGAAAGAAAGAAAGAAAAAAGAATATTGTCTATAGTATTGCCAGGATTATCATCTAATATGGAAGTGTGATTGCAATGTTGTGTGAGCTGCTTTTCATGATTTATTTTCCACCTGTCTCTCCTGCCACGCTCCTGTCAACTTCTGTATATAAATGCTTCCCATTAACTCCTTACGGGAGTCAAACTACTGTATTTATTATTTCATCATTCTCGTCTCAAAATCTCCCATTTACTAGGTCTTTAAAGCTAGAAATTGTTCTTAAGAGAAACTACGAAGGCCTACAGTTTTTAGGAAATGTAAAAAGAAATTTATTTTAAAGGAAATGTTCTTCAGATTCTTAGATTTATATTTATGAATTAAGATTAATCATCTGTAGGGTATTTTAATTTTACATACGAATAATTAACATAGTCTAAATGCATTTTGAATAATAGAGTGGACTGTAGATCGGCAGAGATTGCAAGGTGAAATCTCACTTGACAAAGTCAAGAGGAGGAATGGAAATTAGGGAGCAGCAACAGAGTGCAGACTTTCTTCAGAGATGGATTAATTGCCCACTGTTAAGCAGCATTGTGCTTGATTATCATTTAATGAATGGTTTGATTTACCTCATGTTACTATAATGGCTTAAAAGTCAATGACCTTGTCATGTTCTGATCAGCATTGATGAGCTTTGATGAAGTGCATGTTTTGGTGAAAAGCGTACTGGATGATGAGAGCAGTGTGGGCTGAATCAATATTTAGGAGATGGTGCAAGAAAGAGTAATCTTCATATTCACCCCGATGTGTCATATATAAATGATAAAGAACATGTTAACTCGATGTAATAAACTCATTTCTACAAACTCATATATATTTGTGCACTGTCCTTTCCACTGGGATTTGCTGAAGCTTTTTAATTTTTTAAATTTTTTTTTCTGATAATTCTTGTCAGTTTGTTTTGGTCAGTTTCTGATAATTCTTGTCAGTGATGGAATCTGAATCTAAATGGCTTAAAGATACAATGTTCTCAAATTACTCTCCATATTAAAACTATTAAGCATTTTGTCTCCACCATTACTTCTTTCAGAATAAAAAGAATAACACTGTGCTTGCAAATGTGTGCTCCCCATCGTCATTTAGAACTTAGCAGTAGCCATTTCATATATGTCATTGCAATAATTTTAAACAACCAATTTTACACTCCTTGAGAATACTGTATGCGGTTTGATAAGACAAAACATTAAAGATGCACATTTATACTTGTTTCTATTAAACCTTTATCATAAGAGCAAAACATATATGTTTGTGTGACATATCTTCTTATTCTTGCAGTTTTCTTTAGGGAGTGATCTCTATAAGTTGTAGCTGCAGAATAAATGGGTTCATAAATTCTAGTTCACAGTCAATTTCACAGAGAACCATTTCTAGGTTCAATCAACCTCCTAGATGCACTTGATAAGCTTCAGTTATTCTGTTATTTTTTTTTGTTTGGCAAAAGGCTGCTATTTGAAGATTAAGTGAAAATTCAATATAAGCACTCACTGTAGAAGCACTCTTTCTAGTTGTCTCTGAATTACTCACAATACTAAAAGCATTTTTGGTAAAATTTTTGAAATTAGAAGTTTAGAGCTCTTGTTCTTTTACAAATAGCAAGAATTCCAACATCAATAACATTTGATAGTATGATTTTCCCCTGAAATATGGACTCCTTGAAATACGCCACATGATTCTTAGTGATACTGTTTTTATTGCAGAAGTGACAATGACACTTAAATATAACTTATAATGATAATCTATAATGTTATAAATGACAGGACCTATTTTATTGTATATCACAATTTATTTACCCATCTATCTATTTATTGGTGAACATTTGGTTGTTTTAAACCCCACTGTTGTAGTGGATAAAGTTTCAGTGAAGATGAGAGAGGAAGTAATTTTCTGAACAGCTAATTTCATTTTAATTTTTTTCTTGAAAATAGATTTTTGTCATACAATGTTTTGTGCTTACAATTTTCCCTAAGCTCCTCCAATATCCTACCGACCTCCCTTCCTATCTCTCTATATCTCTATCCTTCTGTCTCTCCCTGTCTCTGTTTCTCCCTAGCTCTCTTCTGCCTATCTCTCCTTAGAAAATATATAAGCCTATATAGAAAAATAATATAATAAAATGGAAAGAAACAAACTGGAATTGAAAAAGACAAATAAACAAGAAAATATTCCAGAGCAAGGCACATAGCATATGTTTGCGCAAACAGGAATCCCATAACAGCCAAAGCCAAGAAGCCATATTTAAAAAGGACTATTAATGTTAAATTTAACAAAAAAGCTCTTACAGAGCAGTGTATCAGAAAATTTCCCAGTATATACAAACAAAGATTTAAAAGGTACAAAGACGAAAAATAAATTCCCTGACAAAGCATTATACGAAGAACTTCCAAAGGTGCCATTGATTCAAAACTAATTTTTCTTTCATGAGTAGTTATCAATATCCTCTAGGGTAGGGATCAGAGACTGTGTCCAAGTCTCCTCTCAGCTGGGACCCCATCTGGCTTGCAACCATGAAGATTGTGTGCATGCCACAGTGTCTGTGAGTTTATAGGTACATAGGTGCTGATGTGTTTAGAATGCCTTGTTTCCTTGGTGTCTTCTATCCCCCTAAATCTTTACATATCCTCTTGCTCAGGGTTCCCTGAGCTGTGTGGGGAAGAATTTAATAAAGACATACCATTTAGAATTGAGTGTTTTATGGCCTCTCACTCTCTACACATATTCCAGCTCTGTATTTGTTACCGTCTACTACAAGATCTAGCTTCTTTCATGACAGCTGAGCAAGTCACTGATCTGTGAGTATAACAGAATATCATTAGGAGTTATCTCTTGCCTTTTGAAGAACATTAGTTTATAGTTTTCCCTTGGTCCATGGCTCACCTAGTTTCCAGTTCTTGTCCAACTAAGCAGAGTAAGTGTCAGGTTCTGTCTCAAGGGTTGGGACCTTAAATCCCATCAGATATTGGTCAGTAAGTCCTACAAGATTTGCGCCGCTGTTACACAAGAGCATCTTTCAGGCAGATAAATACCATAGATCAAACTGTTTGTGACCAGGTTAATGTTTCCCTTTCCTCTTTGGTTCTGTAACGTATACTTTCCAGACCACGGACACTAGTCAATATGGATGAAGGCTCTAGCTGGGCACCAGCTCTTCTTCTCTGTGTTCACTGAGTTGCGTAGGTGTTATCTTCATCAATAGAGCCTTACTGTCCGGTTTTTGAGAGAAAACAATAGGCTGACAATAGCGGGCTGGTTTGAGGGCTTCCATCGGGCCACTTTGGACAACACCTAGTTTAGATATAACTCACTCCCGTAACTTGACTTTTCCTTTTGTGACATGAGATGGGGCTTTGTCTTCCCTGTTATTTGGTGATTTTGTTTAGACTGCCTCTATGTATGTACTTTAGGAAATTATTACTATATTGGGCTTCCATGCAACTCTTCAAATGGCCCTTTGTTTTGATTGTCACCCCTATATTCATTCTCTTGCCCCCTCTTCCTCCTCCTCCCTGTTTCATCCTTCTGTTACAGTCCCTGTTCTAGAGCTTACATGAATATCTATTTTCCCCTTCCTAATATATAATATATCAAGAATAGGGGTTGCTGAATTAAGTGACTGTCTCATCTTTAATTTCCTTGGAAAGTTTTATAGTCTTCCTAAGAATGGCCACACTGACTTATATTTCCACTAAATGTGTACATTCCTTTCTTCTCTTTCCTAAGAATGTCCATACTTACTTATATTTCTATTAAAAGTATATATTGTATTCCTGGACACCTGGGAACCCCTCTAGAGTCAAGTCTCTGCCAACCCTAGAATGGCTCCCTTAATTAAGATATATAATTCCTTGTTCCCATATCCACCCTTCCTATATCCCAACCATCCTATTCCCCCAAGCTCTTCCCAGCTTGAACTCTACAGCATGGATGGGCTCACTGTTCCTTCCTGGACTTAGAGGGAGTTGGGAGGACCTTCGACTTAACATAGTGAAGGGAACCCTGATGGCTCTTTGGCCTGGAGAGGGAGGGAGTGGGGGTATAGGTGGAAGGGAGGGAAGGGAAGGGGGAGGAGGAGGTGAGGAGATGGAAATTTTTAATAAAAAAATGAGAAAAAAGAAAATAAGTATATATTGTTTTCCTTCTCTTTATCTAATAAAAAGCTAACATTTTTATTTCTGATCTTTCTATAATAGTCGTCTGTATTGAAATAAAATTGACTCTGTCTGTACTGTACTGTTATGGATACTCTATGTTGTATTGTGTTTGAGAAATTCAAAAGACCACATACTTTCAAAGACTAAACTATGAACCCTTTGGTCCTTTTTAGATAATCTTTGCAGATACATATCTTCATTCCTTGTCTAACATGCACACTTATATTACAGTAGTCTATGCCATTTTTACCTGTCTTAAAACTATTTGGATTTTTACCAGTATACCTGATTTCTAGTGAGGTGTTATTTTTGTGACTGATTCAGTGCGACAAGCTGGAATAGTATTTGAAATCTGGTTTTGTTCTTTTAAACTTGGAAGTAGGTAATTTGTTCTAGACCTTCAATTTTTAGCCTCATTAACTACTCCCTTTGCATGACTGCTTTAATTGCACCCAATATAACAAAAATACAGTTGTAGTTGCATATTCTGAGCCTATTGGCACACTCTTTTTTCTCCTGTTGTTATATTTTTTCAAGGCTGAAGGTTTTTTTTTTTCTACCTATAGCTTACTCTTCCGTACATGATGGATGTTGTCAGAAAATTCTCAGTGTGTGAGCAGTCTCTCATGATATCATGGCATTTACCTAGAATATAATCCAGTGTATCTTCCATAAATCTTTAATCAAGTATATAGCTTGTTGTGTTTTCTTAATAAACCAGTAAGCATAGAAAATTTAAAGCCATTATTTCATGCTGTTTTAATCCATAAAATAGAGAGAAGTGGTTGTTATTTTATCCATCTGCAGCAAATAAGGTAATTTTAACAAGGCTTGGAATAAATACATTGAATATGATACCCATTTTTCAGCTGGGCCTGGCATCCAACTTCATGAATAAAAAAGATGCCATTTATCATATGGTGATAGTCATACACATCATATTTATCATGTCTGTAAAGAAGTAAGTTATCTCTTGGAACTGTTTTTTATTACTACATGGAGATTATAGAATATGAATCTATTATAATCATGCTAAGCCTATACATAGAATATACTTATTTTAAGTTCATCTTTAATTTTATAGGAACATATATTCACTGCTATGCAGTTTTAAAATGTTGACATATTTGATATTTCAAAGCTGTTTTCATCAGGAAGAATTTATAACTGTCATTGTGTTAAAGATGTTTTAAAGATATACTTAAAACCTATAAATCTTAAATTTATCAAATTTAAAGAAACTTGAATTAATCCCATGGCTTACTTGACCATTTTGCTAGTTTCTTAAGAAAATGTGTTATGTGAACATTTTCCGTTAAATATGGTATTATTCCTAGCTTAGGTGTGAGTGTTCCACATCCACATTCAGGGAGCTAGACCAAGAGAATTTTGAAATTGAGGATCGCCTGGTTGCAACATAGCAGAAACCTGTCTTTTTTAAGGGAAGAGAAGGGGGAAAAGACAAAGATTATGTTTGGAGTTTTTAGCTTAAATAACATCTAGTTACTAAACAACTCTTTTTAATATGCACTGAAATGCTGACAACACATAGCTTCAATAGAAAGACTATGCAGAGAATATCAAGACTGGTCCTACTTCCAAAAACCTAGCTGTCTTTTATCAACTCCAAAGTCAATGGATTTACACTGAAGTATTCAGTCACAGAAATTTTCTCAGTAACACATACTTCTTCAGTTTGTAATATCTCCATAGCAGAGGAGGAGAAAAACACACAGAACTTTATCTGCAAAGAAATACAGAGCATAAGAGGTAGAGAAAGGACTGACATTAACCCCTGATTATCTCTGCCCTGGTAAAGGACACCAACAGTATTGCTTATCTATGAACAACTTAAATGCAGAGAATGTACTAAAGTCTAACACTTTAGACTCACAAAGGGTTTCATAAAAGAATAACAGGAAAAGTTTTGAATTCTATAAAGAATGGGTAACAAGACAGTCACATTTTAATGTTAGAGATTTGCTAGTGTCAATCAAGAACCTCCCAGGCTGAGCCTTGGTTTCTGGCAGACATCAAGCATGAAATGTCTGTGTGATTGAAAACTGCATTAATCAACAAATGATCTCATAGATCAGTAGACAGACTTTACAGAAAACATACCCAGATTGCTGCTGACACTTGAAATATATGGAAACTAAAATTGTAGCTCTTGAAAAACACAAAGATAGCTTTAATTTTACCAGGAATTCTTTAATAATGTAGGTAGTATTTCCCTTTTTGGAAGTACTTTCTCCTAAATGTATTTCAGCCCTAAAATTGAAGGACATTTTCCACCCTGGTATCTCCCCTGCCAGGTAGTAGATCCAACAGTTTTCAAATGTAGCATTTTTGCCTCTGTTTTAAATATATATCCACGATATTTATTGCACAGATATTTTTATTAAACATAAATCTCTTACGTTTGGAATCTGATACTGTTTCATAGAAAGGAGACTCCTACATTCCATGTCCCTAGTATAAATTGTGTCTAGTAAAACACTCCTTCCTATTTAGGAGTAAGCATTTTCTAAAACCAGTTGTTTTTCTAACATAATTGTAAATGAGATCATAGTTGTGTCTTATTCTCCACTCATCCAGCAATACAGCGAGCTCTGTCCTTTGGCTGACTTCTCAAAGAGCACTGCTTGAAAATTAAGGAAACTGATGAATGCACAGAATGTGTTCAGAGAGAAACACCTGAGGCCATTTTATTGTTTAAGAGTATGGAGATAATGGATTCCGAGTAACTGCAACTACACAAGGAATCTCATACTGAAGAAGAAGGAGAATGGTTCATGGTGTCAGCCAGAGTGGCAATATATCTGCGAGGAAGAGATTCATGCAGTTCTGACTTGACAGACCACATTGAAGGACAGACTGCAACAGACACAGTGATGGGCTAGACCTTGACCAGGACTGCTGTGCTATGCGTACCCCTTCCCTGTTCCAGTCTTTATGTCAAGACCGAAACCATAGACTGTCGAGAAAGATTTGGAGTGTCACTGAGATCATTATTGACACCTGCTCTCAATGTAGTCATGTTGAATAAGTGTCCTAGCTCCCCTTTTTACTATTTCTTGACTTTGTAGTTGGCCTTTTAAAGATGGGTAGCAGAATGTAACTTGCTATTGATGCCAGGTTTTGTATCTCTGGTTAAAAGAAATCCATGGGTCTGCAACTAAAATTAGAAAGCTTTGTTTTGTTTTGTTGTTGTTGTTTTTGTTTTTTGGGTTTTTTTTTTTGCTTAAATGATGATCCATTAGCTCTTTACCTTCAGAAACCACAAGTAAGAAAATAGAAAGTGAGAGAAATCTCTGAGACTTTGAGGAATGGAAAACTTTAACATGTGTAGAAGATTAATGATTCCCAGGAACCAGCTCAACTTTGCTAGATATCTGTAAAGAAATGCAAGCCCCTTTAATGGTTGCTATTAATAGGAGGACATAATAAACACCTTCTAACTCCAGAAATGAAGTTTATACATCAAAGAGAAGTACAGTTTTAAAAGAAACATTAAAAAAGTATTTGTAAAGTATTTGTAACAAATGAGTCTTACACATTGCTTTTTTGTAAATAAAACAAATACTTTACAAATTACATGATTTTTGTGTATATATAATTATATATAAGACTCCAATATCAGTGTTACTATTAAACATAGTAAACACTTTTAAAGTACTGGATATATACATGTAATGTTAAACTACACACTAAAAGAAACTTTAAAAAAAAACAACCTTTGTCTTGGACTTTAAGATTGGTGGTTTAGAAGGACATGGCATAGTTGCAAACTTAGATGTGTATTCCAGTTTGGGGCTGGTAAATATCTCCAGGAGAGTGAATGAGGAGAATTCAGAACAGTTTACATGAAAGGGCTAATGTTTCAAATTGGATGAGTTTCCAATTAAAGAACAGAGAATTCCAGACAGAGGAGATATGCATGAGGATATGATATAGGATTGAATCATAGACTCTAAGAGACCTGTGAGACTATATCTCTTTATTGATAGTAGTATCAATAGAAATTAAAGCTATAGAACATGATAGCTGAGAATCGCACTACCTACATGTGTGTTTCTGTAAAATATAGACTTTTATAATGTCTCACAGGAAGTTATAAATAACTTGAATTTGGCGCTTAGGTTTGAGGTTCCAACCATCATTTGTTATGTGGCATTCAAACCCAACCAGACGAACAAGGTCACTTACGGAAAGAGAGAAGGTCACACTCAGACCCATGAGGACACTGATATTTAGAGTTCCAGTCTTTACAGAGCATTCAAGTAAGATAAGAACAGAAAAATGTCCATCAATTTTAACAATTTTTGAAGTCATTCTTAACCTTTGCCAGTGCAGTTTAAACATATACGATGAAAAGGGCAGGCATGAAGGGGGAGGAAATCAATGAGAGGAGGTGGTGTTGTTTTGCTTGCCCTGCATGCTCTCGGGGCTTAAAAGGGCACTTGATCTACAAGGAACATTTGCCATTTGTTTGTATTTTCATTGAAAATGCAAATCATTCAGTAAGACAGAACACACAAACAACAAAGAATAATGCTCATAAGTGTTCACAGGCTGCAAACGCCTAAACATGAAGACCCCGTGTGTCTCACAAAAGTCTGCCAGCCACTCTGTTGATGGCCAGTGCTGCCCCAGAAAATAACAATATAAAATGTTATATGAAATATGATATTTATGTGTTTGTGGGATTGATGATCAACTTACACTACTGAAAAAGAGTAGACAGGATTTAAGAATGAGTCTATACCATGCTGGCTGTCAAAATATTTATTTGCAGTTTCCCACAAATACTTTGATTGTAGTGATGATCAAACGGGTCTTGTTTCACATGCAGGCCTATCCATTGAGCGGACATTTGATTTAAAAGAAGACATGAGGATGAAGAATAATACCAAATGATCCATTATGATAGCCTGGGCATATCCTTACAAAATGATATTTTACCAAATTTATTTTTTTCTGAATTTTTAAAGTTGTGCTTTCATTAATCATCCTATGCAGAGTAAAAATATGCATGAACTCTGTCATTCTGCCTTCCTTCTACTTCAGTGAAAGACCATTTCACAATTAAGAGATTTAGGTGGTCACGTTCTACTCTAGAGATTTGTACTTCTCTTCCATTCTACTTTTGACATTTGGCTTTGTGGCCTTTCTAAACTTCGACAAAACTGTATCTGTAAAAGTATAATAGTGGTGGCTCATAATAAACATTATATTTTAATATAGCCTTCAAGAGTGGATAGCCTAGGGTGGGCTTTGCCATTTCTACATAATGTCTGGCATAAAATATAACTGTGCTATCCATGGACTCATGTAGTAAAGCCCTTCCAGAAAAGTAATGATTCTTTAGTATTCAAGCTCATTCGCTTTTTAAAGGGAAAAAACTAAGCATTAATTTTGTCATGATATTTTTCTTGTTTTTCTTTTTAAAATTCTGCCTGGGAGCTTGAAAGGTAACTCAGTGATTAAGATCACTGACCGTTCTTGAGAAGGACTCAAGTTCACCTCTTAGTACTCATATGGTGGCTTTCAACCATCAGTAAGTCCAGTTTCAGGATCTCTAACACCATCCTCTGTCCTCTGTGGGCACCTGAACACACATAATGCACACACACACACACACACACACACACACACACACACACACACACATATACTTAAGCATGCATATATGTATATATATATATGTATGATAAATAAAATCTTTTTTAAAAAATTCAGGATAATTTAAATACAACTAAAGGAATCCCAAGTTGCTTGACTGCAAAGAGACTGACAACTGACTTCTAGTTCATTTCTACTATAAAATACTTATGTTAATGAAAAGATTAATAACTTGAAATTACTTACTAAATATTTATTAGTATGCTTTCTCATTAGTGAAAGTATGTTTTTCTGCAAATTTAATGTCATTTTCACAATGCTAATATCATTGCATAATTGAGATTATGAATTTTAGTACTTCTGATTTTTTTCAGCTCCAAGTACCTTTATTAAGTAATAAAAATCCAAATATAGTGTGCATATTTTTATAATAGTTTTATTCAGGAAATAAGGCCTTTTTTTGGGAGTGAACAGCATTTGTAAATTTCAAATCTGTGTAATAAGAGGCGGATGGGCTCTCCATACACGATGTGAACACATTCCCAGACTATGAAGAAATTTTGTCATCTGAAAATAGGTTGTTGATTATCAGGAATAGCTAATCTCTGAAATGCTTTTATTGCATCTTTGTCCTTCTTTCTTTACCAGTTTATTTATATTTTATTAAAGAAAAAATACTACTCCTCAAAGTGTTCCACAGAATAGAAACAGAAGGAATATTACCAAACTCTTTTCATGAGGCTACAGTTACCCTGAAACCAAAACCACACAAAGACTCAACCAAGAAAGGAAAATACAGACCAATCTCATGAACAAAGATGCAAAATTACCCAATAAAATACTGGCAAACAGAATCCATAACACCTCAAAAATTCATCCACCATGATCAAGTGAGCTTCATCACAGTGATTCAGGATTGGTTCAACATAGGAAAATCTATCAATGTAATCCACCAAATAAAAAACTGAAAAAAAAAACCACATGATTCTCTCATTAGATGCTGAAAAAGTATTTGATAAAATCCAACACCCCTTCATGATAAAGGTCTTAGAGAAATCAGGGATACAAAGAACATATCTAAATATTATAAAAGCAATATACAGCAAGCTAACAGTCACCATCAAATTGAATGGAGAGAAACTCAAAGCGATTCCACTAAAATCAGGAACAAGGCAAGGCTGCCCACTCTCTCCATATCTATTCCACATAGATCTTGAAGTTCTGGCTAGAGCAATAAGACAACAAAAGGAGATCAAGGGGATTCAAATTGGAAAGAATGAAGTCAAACCCTCTATTTGCAGATAATATGATAGTATACACAAGTGACCCCAAAAACTCTACTAGGAAACTTCAGCTGATAAATAATGTGGTAGGAGAGATCAACTCAACTCAAAAAAGTCAATTGCCCTTTTATATACAAATTATAAAGAAGTTGAGAAAGAAATTCGAGAAACATCACCTTTCACCATAGCCACAAAAACATAAAATATCTTGGGGTAACTCTAACCAAACAAGTGAAAGGCCTGTTCAACAGGAACATTAAGTCTTTGAAGAAAGATACCAGAAAATGGAAAGATCTCCCATGCTGTTGGATAGGTATGATCAACATAATAAAAATGGCAATCCTATAAAAAAACAATTATAGATTCAATGCAATCCACATCAAAATCCCAGTACTTCTGCTTTTCATAATTTAAAAATATTGAAGTAGCTGAGAATTTAGACAGAGACTTACATATAATAATTACTTGTCTGTAGAATTACTGCTATAGAGTAGTTAATACAGCACAGAGCTATCCTAAGTGCTTGGACTATAGGCATGTCCTTCACTCCTAGTTAATTTCCATTCTTTTTGTTTGCTTGTTCTATATTAATTGATTTTTATTGAAAAGGTTCACAATATATTTTGATCACATATATTCCTATCTCCCATCCACTCCCTGATGCTTCCTACCTCTGTACCCACCAACATTAGGTCCTTTATCTTTCTTTCTCATTAAAAAAAAAAAAAGAATACAAACTTCAGGCTTCCCATACTTAATGCTCTGCTTTCATAGTGCCAGGTTCCACTTGGCTTAAATCCCAAAAGGTAAATAGAGCTATCTTAACTTTGGCTGATATTATAGTTTTTCTATAAAATATTTCTACTTTATATAATTCCTGGAAAGGCTTCTAATTAATGATCGTTATGATGCATCAGCTTCCCCATTGTTCTAATAATATTTTATTATTTTGTTAAAGGCATAGAGACCATCGAACTTTTAAGTAGACAGTGCTCCTACTTACCTAAACTATTTCAGTGAGACTAAATGTCATAAAATTGTCACACAAAAGCACATTAATAAAAAATAGTACCAGGTGTCCTGGGAGAATACTCACTGGGTAAAAACACTTGCTGTGTTAACCTTACAACAGGAGTTTGGTTCCCAAAATCCACATCAAGACCCAAGTGCAAGAGGATGTGTCTCTTTCCCCAGCACTCTTATGGCAAGGAAGGGAGGTGAGACATGAGAATCACCCAGAAGCTTATTGGCCAGCTAGCTTGGGATATATGGCAGGAGAGGAGAAACACTGGGGACTGCCTCAAAGTGTGAGAAGAAAAAGGTCTTCTCTGATCTATGCATGTACTATGACACGCTTAACACACAAACACATGCATTTGCACACACACACACACACACACTTGCATTTTTAAACTTATATGCATGCACATACGCATATACACACAAAGGTTTAACAAACAGAGAAAATGCAATATGTTTCAGCATTTTGTTGTTTTGCATCTCCCTGTAATTATATAACTGTTCTCATTTATAGAACGAAGTATCATAAGAGATGTGAAGTTTGTTTTATTACCTTCCACCAAGTTCCAGCCTTCTATTATATGCGTCTCATGGGAGCTCAGTGGAGAGATTTGCCAGCACATAAATCCCTGTGGACATGCCCTATTTATTCAGTGTTCCCTCGATCTTCTGTACCCAAAGCTTTTCTTCTGATGCTGTTGCTTTACTGTTATATTATTAATGTTTTTAGCAGAGATATGGATGACTCTAGCCACAGAATTACTTAATGCAATCATTTGCCCCATTATAGTTTTATTTACATGTCTCTCCATTAACTGATGAAATAAGTCAGGTTCTAGGATTATATAAATATGCTTTCCACCTTTTGAAAGAAATTTTGCAGGTGCGAATGGCATCTTGAGGAGCCCTGGCTAAATTAACTATAGACTTTCACATCTGAAATCAAGATTTCTGAGGTGAGGTTCAAAATGAATAAATGGTTATTCGTAAATATATTTATTTTCTTGCTTTTCTTTGTCATTGGTTCACCTTGACTTTAATATTTGGTCGGTGTAAACGTCATTAAAAGAAATAAAAAATTCTCTGTGTGTGCTCATATATTTGTTGTATAAATATAGAGGGATGCATGATATTTTATAGATGTGGATATCAGAGGACAATCTGGCTATTGGTGTTTACTTGCCACCTTGGTTGAGACAAGGTTTCTTGTTAGTCTCTGTTTGTTTGCCAGGCTAGCTGGACTTTCAGCTTCTGGTAATTTTTCCATCTCCATCCCCTATCTCCCTATAGAAACATGTGGAATAAAGACACTTGCCTGTCTCCATTTGGTTGCAGGGCGAGCTAGACTTTTAGCTTCTGGTTATTCTTCCATATCCATCCCCCATCTTCCTATAGGAACACCTGGATTACAGACACTTGTCAGTATGTGGCATTCGTTTGTATTATAGGAATGAGAAATATATCCTCATTCTTATGCCACAAACAATATCTTTATCCACTGAGTGACCTCCTAAGCCTAACAAAGCTCTATTCTTAATTAGTACTGAGGAGTTTCTTCTAATACTTTAAGAATTTTTTTAAAAAATGGATCCCAAACTAAAGAGCAAATTTTACATAGAAGTACACCAAAGATACCTGAGTTACAGCTCACATTGCCTGATGAGAAACATGTAATTTGCTTCCTCACTTGAACCTCCCTCTTTTATCTTCAGTATATTCCACTTCAAACTGGTATAGCTGCAACTTCAGAATCATGGTGATAATTCAGATCTACCAAAGAAAAATTAAATGTTAGACTTGAGATTACTAACTTTCAAATTTTTAACACATACCTGTTAACTTGGTTGGTTGTTAATACTACCTTAATTTTAACAGCTTTATTAAAGCAAATTTGCACATGAATATTGCTGTAATTTGATACTTTTATAAGTGTATACTACTCAAACTATCAGTATAATCATGATAATGAAAAATTCTCTGCCTTCAACTTTTTCTGCTCAAAGGTTCTTTTTGTTATTTTTGATTCCTATGCCTCTCTAGCTTATCCAAAACCCCCAAGTAATTATCGTTCTGTTTTTGTAATTATGTATGATTTTGCCTATTCTCAAATTCTGCATAACTACAATTTGGCAGCTTGTCCTGTGTTTTGAGGGAAGCCTGACAATTCACTTCATGTAAGTGTTTGGAGACGCCTCCAACTTCTATCACACGAACAAGAGGCTCCTGTCTACTGTGAGTGGCGTTGCTCAGCAAGCCTGAAGCACTGTGGCTTTCATCATTGATTTATTAATGAACTATTTGTTTTTGTCTTGTTTTGTTGTAAATTTTGAAAATGCATACAAAAATTCTGTAATCATCAGTTTGAAAGTTTTTGTAAAAACAAAGACATCCATTTATCATTAATGATGTATTATTTGAGTATGTATATCATATCTGAAAACACTGACAAACTTGTAAAATTGCTAAAGTAGTTGTGCTCTTTTATATTTCTGTCAACAATTTTTGTCTAGAGATAGATATTTTATACCTATCTATCTATATCAATTCTATCTCTCTATATAGAGATATATCTAGATAGATAGATAGACAGACAGACAGACAGGTAGGTAGAGATAGATAGATAGATAGATAGATAGATAGATAGATAGATAGATAGATAGATAGATAGATAGATAGATGATGGGTGGGTGGACAGATGGACAGATAGATAGACAAGAAGTATCTCCTTTTTATCACTGATTCTTGATATAGATATGATCCCTATTTTTAAATTGAGCCTTCCCACTACATAAGCTTCATGACTTCAATGTGCGTTTTCTTGATCTCTACTGAGAAATTACTGACAGAGAAGAGCACGTTCTCACGTGCTTTCAAACCATCTGCAGATCTTTATAGTTAGCATCTGAGGTATAAGTTTTTCTTTTTCTCACTACCAGTCTTGAATTCTTATCCTGTTTCTGGATGCGAGTCCTCAACTAGATATGTTTTGAAATAGTTGATCCCAGTGTGTCAAAGCTTTTCTTTTGAAGAACAGAAATTTTAATCTTAGTGATGATTGTATCACTGTTTCCTTTTATGAATTTTGCTTATGGTCTCAGATAGAAGACATGTTATAATTAAAGTTAAATAGTTTGTAATGTTTTAAGTTTCATAGTGTAGGTTTCCAGTTTCCAAGTATTTGAACTGTCCTAATTTTGATATATGAATTGAGCTTGACAGTGACACTTTTCTTTTTCTTCATTCCCTCTCTCATTTCCCTCTTTCCTTTCTCTCCTTCCTCCTTCTTATGGATATAAGATATTTAGAAAAGCATTTTTGAAAATAAACTAAGCTGTTCCTTTTTTGATAAAGAAACTGAACTTCTGTAGTTATAAACGTGTGTCGAGAACTCTGCCTTATAGACTTGTAAATGTTTACAAAATTTTTATAGTATATTTCAAAATAAGTAGTATTAGTCTTCCAACTTTATTCCTCACTGTCAATGATTATTTGCATATTATATTTCGTGGAATATCTGTAAGAATGTTTAAATCTATTTTTCTAAATTTCCAAAGAAGATTTTGGAAGAAGAGTTCTCTTAACAACATTGCACCTTCTTGATGTCCAACATGACTATGTATTTAAACTTGCTTTAATTTTCTACCAGTAATATTTTAGAGTTCTCTACACATTTATTCAAAATCAAATGCATTTTACATTTTTATATACTGTTGCAAATGCTCTTTTAATTTCTACATGGTCCTGATGAGTGTTAGAGGGTTTTTAAATGTCTTATTTCTTGCATCTTGCTCGGAAACTTAGTGATCATCTTCTATTTCCTTTAAGTACCACTAGAATGTTATGACAAAACTTTATTTCTATTATTTGATTTTTGCCTTTTTTTCCCAAAACCAATCTGGATGAAAGTTTGTTAATTTTGATGGTCTCCTTGAAAAGTCACATTTTTTCAGTAATTTTTTTCTGTCATTAATTGTTTGTGCTGTCATTTGTTTGGACTATTATTTTTTTGCACTTACTTGAAATTTCATATATTCTTTTTTAGTTTTGGGGGTAGAAAACTGTGATCAGTGCCCAAGACCATAGTGTATGCCTATGGAAATGTCCTTTCCCCTATATAGTCTTTGTATTCTGCTGGTTTTCTGCAGTTTTTCTTCATAACCTAGAGAGGCTACATAACAAGGAGGTCCCAAAGATGGATGCATGGATATCCTTTGGAATAGGAAGTAGAAAAGATCTCATGGGTAAACTTGGGGTGGGGTTGGAAGGTTGGAAACTAGAGGGTGTTGGTTGGGCAGGCTGGTTGCAGGAGGCAAGTTGGAGGAGGAGAGGAAGAAAAGAGACTTCTTAATGTGGGGGAGGTGTTTCATGGTTAGGGAAACCTGGTACCAGGGAAAACCCCAGAACCCACAAGGATGACCCCCAACTAAGACTCCTAGCAGTAGTGGAAAGGATGACTAAACTGGCCATCTACTGTAAGCAGATTGGTGACTTCTCTAACTGCCATCATAGACACTATTCAGTAACTGATGGAAGCAGAGACAGAAATCCACAGACAAGCACTGTGCTGATCTCTGTGAGTCTTGCTGAAGACAGGGAGGAGGGAGAGAATGTACCACCCCTTGGTGTTGCTAACCAATAATTTGTAAGTAGCAACTTATGGGGTGAGGAGTATCTAATCACCTCTAGATTGCCACAGCACCTCTGACCTTGTGGAAGAGTAGCAGCTGAACACCATGAGTGCTAAGGCAGGATTTGCTTTTTCCAGTTTTGTATCCCCTCAAGTACGGAGACAATAGTCTACCTGTAGGATATTGAGTTTTGTAGAAGTTCTCACCATTTTAACCTTGATGAATGGAACTTAAAATGCTTGCTGGATATCATCTCTATTTTATACTTGCAAATCATATGATCTTAACTATATCTCAAAAAATATAGGAGGGTTTTATTTAATGTTTGCCACCTAGAATCCCTTGGATCAGTTCATTTAGCTAAAGGAAATATGGGTAATGTGCATTACACTTTAGAAAATTCTCTCTCTCTTTCTCTCTCTTTCTCTCTAATGGGACTTTTGGATAATGAAACACCTCCATTTGCTCTGGTACATTTCCATGTTCAGTTCTCTTTGCAGCATCACGCATGGCTGGTGCTCAATAAATACTAAGAAGACATTTTCTTGCAGCCACTAGGGTCCTGGCAGATACAGTCTTGCTCCATTATTCCATTTATGCACTAGAAGGGGATTACCTTTGCTGCTAAATCATATGCCAATGCATGCTCTTACACTGCCAAACACACAGCTGTTGATTAATACATATTAGCTGATAATGGATGTTGATTTCAATTTCTTTCTTGAGGTACATAAACAATGGCTATATTTAGATGCAGCTAAGCTTGTGGCTGTGAAGACTAGCAACTGTGAGGAAAAAAAATCTGTGGATCTAATATACATTCTTAACCCTTTCAAAGATGAGTTTTTCGAAAATAAAAGGAATTATTTCCTGAAATAATCTTTGCAAATACCCACACCAATCCCATATAATTAACAGAAAGAAAATTTATTCTTATTTTCTTATCATATATTCTTTACTTCCATTCTTCACATCTTCACTGTTATTATCCCTTTTCCCAACTTGTGCAACATTTCATAGTCCTTTTCTATTAAAAATTTTCTTCTCTCATTGCCTGGGAACCATTCATCCACATGGATTCCCAAACAAGGGTCAGACTTCAAAGTTCTTCAACAATTGTAATTTACTGGACCTCTGAATCCCTATGTGTATCTTGCCCACTATAGATCTTTCTTAAATCTAGAAGTTCTATACATTGTTTAGTCTTTTTCTAAGTGCATCATAAAACAATAGTGCTGGAAAAATATAATTGTTCAAATAGTAAAACAATCAGACAAATGCATATTTATTGAATTATTATGAGACAGAAAACCTAGTACTTACCATGCAAAACCTAACTTTGCTAGAAAATCTCCTTATGTACAATTCAGTGTGCAAGGAGTAAACAGACGAGGAGCAGAAGGAGGGAGAACATGAGAAAGAAAGACAGGAACGTGAGGGAACCTTCATCTGGCGATGGATGGAGATAAAGACAGAGCCACACATTGGTGCACCAAATTGAGCGCGCAAGGTCCAAATGAGGAGCAGAAGGAAGGAAAACATGAGCAAGGAAGTCTGAACTGCGAGGAGTGCTCCCACCCACTGAGATGGTGGGGCTGATCTAATGGGAGCTCACCAAGCCCAGCTGGACTGGGACTGAAAAAGCACGAGATAAAACCGGTCTCCCTGAACATGGCAGACAATGAGGGCTGCTGAGAAGCCAAGGACAATGACACTGGATTTGGACCCTACTACACATACTGGCTTTGGGGGTCCTGGACTGTTTGGATGCTCACCTTCCTAGACCTGGATCGAGGGGGGAGGAACTTCGACTTCCCACAGGGCAGGGAACCCTTGCTGCTCTCTGGACAGAAGAGGGAGGGAGAGTGGAGGAGGGAGGTGGGTAATTGGGAGGCGGGGAGGAGGAGGAAATTTTTAATAAAAAAAAGAGTCTAATCTCTTTGTTGCATACTGTCACCTATGACTTTTCCATGGCGAATATTAGTTATCTTGTATTTAGATTTTTTTAAATCTGATTTTTGTTTCTATAATACTCAAATAATAAAGTGAAAAATTAAACTTTTATAAATAACAAATAGGATAATTGTTATTTATATAACTTCAGGAGTTAGTCTACAGAACAACTGAGTCACAATAAATAAAGAGAAAATGGGTTATTCCAGATTAGAATGTATTTAGGAGATCTAATAACCCATAAATAACATAATTTTTTAATTGTATTCTGATTTAAGTGAGTAAATACTATATACTATTAGGTGAACGTAAGATTTCATATATGATAATATGCCATGGTTATATAGGAAACGTAGAAGAACCTTGCTTTCTTGGGCTATATATTAAAATACTTATGAACAAACTATGGTATAGTTAAGCTATTAAAATCTTTTTGGAAATACTTAGCAAATGTAGCCAAATATTAATATTTATTCTTTGGCTATAATTTAAAGGTGTATTTGACTAGGAATATTAGAAGACAGTTCTGACATGATTTTTATGTTTATGTCACCAATGCATACTTGAGGGAAAAAGTAGGTGATAACTTCTACTCAACCTCATGAGTCAAGGATAAGCAAGGCAGTAGGATGACCTATCGGAGGAGAATGCAGTAATTCTGGAAGAATGAAAGCAACAAATTAGTAAATGATCTATCTATGATACATAGTATGTATAATCAATTGTCATATGGTGATGATGATGATGATGATGGCTACATGATAATAATGATGATGACCATGCCAGTATCTTATCTTAGGTACTCACACTTGCTAGACAAGCATATAACCACTGAGCTATATTCCCAGCCATAATGTCATATTCTCCCAAGTATTGTCACTGTTAATTAAGTGTATTATTCTTGTTTTGCGTATCATTTATCAGTTTAGAGTCATGCATAAGTTTTATTTTTATAGTAGATTTAATATCTCACATATGGATAACATTCATTAGTGTCCAGTGAGGTATGTTCAAATGAATTAGGTGATACTAGCACTCAGTGAAGTCTGGTTAGGTTTCAGAATAAACAAGGAAGAAAATTCAGATGATTAAACTAATATGTCAAACATAGCAAGTGTTCATTGGAGTAAGTTCATATACTCTGTGATTCCAAATGTCCTTGTAAATCTAAATATTTTATTACTATACTCTGAAGTAGAACATGATACAAAAGCATCTGGAGAAAGGCACAGGTTCTTGTATATCAGAGGATTTTGATGGAGGAAAGAGGAGGGGTATATGTAATTAAATTATAATCTCAAAAATAAAATTAAAAATAATAAAAATTTTCAACTTAGGCATTTAGTTTCTTATCTTCAAAATTATTTATAAATATAAAAAAACAATCACTATCAATGTTAAGCAGGTGGATAGAAGCATCTATCTATACATTCTAGTCCTAAACAACAAATAATAATAATATATTTGATGAGTCAACAATTTCTACTCTAACAACGACTTAGGACCCTAAGCATTGGATATGGAGAATTCTCACAAATGGAGAGTCACAGAACAGAAGTGTTCCTGCTGTACTGTCCTGGCAACAAACAAACAGAACAATAGAGGGTTCCAAGGACTATATCCAAGACTGAACAGAAGCTTAGAGCTAATAAAATGAGGTTCTTAGGAATGGTACAAACTGAGAGGCCAAATTATAGGACAATAAAAAGGATGCTAAGACAAATAACTGTGTTTTAAAAACTAACATCTGCATGGTTACAGAGAATTACATTTTAATCAAAGGACAATCCATAGCAATTTGTTAGCCAGCAATAGAAAGTGGAGCACATCCCATAGTTATTCACTTGCTGTATCACAAATGGCATACATAACAGCCTTCTTAAGGTAATAATGCTAAGAACAAAATAGAATCACTACAAGCTAGGTGAGGAATCTAGGGAAAATCAGGGAGGGAGTTGAAAGGTGGTATGAGGTCCCTCTTATTGGCACATAGAGCAATCAGTGTCCCTGATATACATATGTGCACATAATAGCAATTAATGAAAAACAAGGCCATGATTTTGAAAAATAACAAGGAGGATTGTATGGAAGGGTTTAGACTGAGGGAAGGGACAGGGGTATATTGATGTCATAAGCTCAAAAATAAGAGACATATTTATTAAAAACATATTAAAATAAAAACTAATGGTCCTTTCCATGTATCTGTGGTGTAGTCCCAAGGTGAACATTCTATCTTAGAAATGCTATAAAGTTCCCATGTAGCTATCTGCCTGAAACTCCCTACCTTCTCCAATGACATTTTTAGATTCTTACTTAGTTAAAACTACCTGTAGGTAGATAGATTCAGGAGAAATATTCTGAGCACAGTACTTCCTGACTTTTTAGAGATGAAAATTTTGGTCTTTATCATCAATATTTTGAAAGATTTTCAATTCTTGAGTCATGATTGTTTATGATCATGAGGATGTCAAATGATTTTGAAATATCTCTACATGACACACAGACCATTGATGATCCCATTTTCTCTCTCTTACAAGTAACTCACGTTAGATGTTCATTTTTTGTGGTTTTGGGTTTTTTTTTCAAGACAAGGTTTCTCTGTATAACAGCCCCACCTGTCCTGAAACTAGCTCTGTAGATCAGGCTGGTCTCTAACTCACAGAGATTCACCTGCCTCTGCTCCCCGCGTCCTGGTATTAAAGGAGTGTGCCACCACTGCCTTGCCACATTAGATATTCAAAGGAATTGCCCTCTTTATTAAACATTCTGTAATTTTATTTGAAACATTTAATACTATTATTAGTTTTATTACTCACCTTACCTCTTGCTGTGATTAAAACAGAGAAATTCTAATAAAGAAACAACGTAAAGAAGAAAGGCTTTATGTGCACAGTGTTTATCACGGTGATCAAATCCTGGTGGCATCTGGTCAGTTTTCATTTATCTGCAGTTAGGAAACAAAAACAATGAATACATGCTTCCCCTCAACTGGATTTTTCTTTTTATCCCATCTAGGACACAAACCATGTTTGTGCTACCATCCACATTTAGAGTGGATCTTCCCACACTAATTAACCTTATCATGATAATCTCTCATAGGCCTAGGCAAAGGCTAACTCAAAATAATCCATTCATATGTGTGCTTCATCTACTGAGTGATTCTATATGCTGTCACAATCAATCCAGACCATCACATTAGTGAATGTATCTCTATAGAAAATGCCCCTGCTTTATGAACAACCATCGTTTCAGCAGTTCATTAATTTGAAACAACCATTTTTCTTCCTTGATGTGCTTTTTAAAAGCACTAATTTATAGTCTTTTCTCTCTTGAGATGAAGCAAAAACTCCAGTTTCTTTGTCCTCTGTCACTGTTGGTATTGACCAAAATCAAAAAGAAGCCAAGGAATGACCAGAGAGAAGTTAAAATCATAGCCATCCATAGACAAGCGTGGGAATATAGGCAGGAGAGAGAAAGGTGGTCATGGGAAACTGAATGGACAAAGAGTATCCCAAACCACAAACTATATCTTCAGTTTAGTTTGTTTCTACAAAGTATGTCTTCAAGCATTTACATTACTGCCCATGTTTGCCATGTACTTTATAGAAAAATACAGAATTCTGGATGCAGCATTATAGGATTTTTGCATTCACAGATGCATCCAGAAATTTTGCATGCTTTCTATAAATTAATCCCCAGAAGGAGAGGGGCAATATTTTCCTGAACTCATATGCCTAGTAGGATATCTACTTTTGAACTGTACTTATTATTATTGCAACAAACCTGAGAAATGTCATTTAGCTTCTCCATGTCAGCTAGTTAGCATGCACTTTGTGGTTTTGGCTCTCAAGTGGGTAATGAATGTGAACTACTTATTGTAGTTCTTGGCATATTATATATCTCTAGCACATAGCAGGTATACTGAATTACTTTGAAGACTGCTGCTTTATAAAAAGGGGCTTCCTAACATGTTACTGCATATAGTAGAAGGTCTGTTGAAATAGCCATTAGAAATTAATTTCAACTTGTTTTCTATCACATTTCAGAGTTCACTTTATTTTAAAATACACATTTTCCACCCTAATCATGTTTTTTTATAGCCCATTGCCTCTCATTTAGATTTGCACACAGGATTGACCACAGTGGAAGGAGCTCACATCTCAGGAACCTTGCCAGAGCCACCATATTCATGTGTTCACACACAATAATTTTAATCTATATTGTGGAGTTTCATTTTCAGGAGTTTTCTTTCAAAGCTTGGCATTATAATCATTTAGTTTTGGACATTGTCCTGATACATGGCCTATATAGTTGTGATAATTTGCAGTAATTTTTGCCCTACCTCATCATTCCTTGGTGGGTCAATGTGGATTTACCGGAATTATTTTTTGATGCTGATTCTGTGTTGTTGAAGTTCCCTGGGGTTTGCTTTGAATGAGATGAATTCACCATCACCAGCATTTGAAGATGTGGTTCTAGCTGAGGATATTAGAAGACTTGGAAGAGTTGGCCTTACTTGAGAAAATACACCCCTGGCAGTGAAGTTTGACACGTCAAATCTTCACTCCATCCAAGTTCACTTTCTAGGCTTCCTGGTTTAGGTACAAGATGTAAACATTTAGCTTGCTATTTCAGCTACCTTTACACTGGTATCATGGACTCTAACTCTCTGGGACTGTAAGCCTGAGTACACTCTTTGTGCATGGTATTTCATCACATCTATAGAAAACAAATAGTAACAGACATTTGAAATAAATTGGATAATATTTACATACTTTTTTAGTAATAGCACCTTTTCTTTTGCTAATCACTAGTTAGATACAATACGATTAAGACTCTCATTGCTATGGCTTTTCTCTCTCTAGAAACTTTGTTTATAGAATTCACTGGTCTTAGAAGTTTGTCCAGTAGAAAATTTCTTCAGCTTAACAGACGCTGTGATATGACCCCCATCCAGACATCAAGACTAGATATGTAGGAGTTGCCCTACATGTTTTGTAACTCATATTTTTAATATAAATTTAAATAAAAGCAACTATTTTTAGTAGCTGTACTGGAAAAATCATGGTTAATGTGTTAATCTACAAATAGTAGTGTATCCATCAGGGGAAAGGAAGAGAAACAGTCCCAATATGTTATTCAAATCATGATGAAATTTATAAACTGAGAAGCTAAAGACCTACTCAAAGCACAGTAAACAGACAATTAAGGATCATGCTGAACTAATATTTGTTTATAATTAGAGAAATTATTTTAGATCTTGGATGCTATACTAAAAGGCATTGTGCTATTATGCTGTTATCATTCTTTGCCAACTATTTAGGATGCAGTTTGCCTCTGGTGAAGTATGATTGTGATTAAAACTTTGAGGAAATTGTTTAAAAATACAATTGGCTTCCTCTGTAACAGCAAGTCTCCCAACAATGACACACAAAAGTGTTCCCTTTTAGTACCAAATGCAAAAAATATTGATTTTCTCTAAAGTATGTCATTTGCCATTTTGCATTAAAGCACTTTAAAACCTTTTAACACTTCGGAAGTTGAAACTAAAATACTTGAAATGTACATTTTGTGGCATAATTTCTTAAGAATATTTGATCACAGGTATAGAATAATGATTGCATTTCATGAACACTTTCATGAATTAACTTTTTCCTTCAATACCTGTCATTGTTTCTACATATAATTGCAAAGTAGTCTTTTCTTCATCCTTCTAATACACAGTAAAGTATAAATTAAGGTATTTTCTTTTATAAGTCAAATACTTAGCAATTTTCTATATATTTTGGAGGAAATGGTCATAAGTATTCTTTACCTACCTAGAAGAAAAAACACAGTTCATATAAATTATGGATGTGAGAATTTAAATAACTGCTTTGCACATTTAATAGTAATATACTTCCCAAATGAAACTGTATACTTCTGATAAATTTCTAAGAACTTGATGAAACAAAAGAAATGATAGACATAAAATTACATTTTATAATGTCAGCATTACTCACATATGATAATAATCATAGGATTCTAAAGCACAGTTAGAAATTGCAATGTTTTTTAGTCATGTAAAATCCACATTTTGGCCATTCCTAGTCATTAAAGCTAATATGATATCTGTAAAGTTGAAACTGATTTTATAAGCATGGTTCCATGTAAGTATGCTTAGTGAGGGGTATTTATTGAGTCATTGCTAAAATTAAAAATTCCATGTAATAATACTGCATATGCATATGCAAATGCATGCCTAGATACCTTCTGTTCCCTTAAATCATGGTGATTTGACACCAAAACATAGCACTGTCTGTCTCTATGTATTTCTTAACCTTCTTCTCCTCAGAGGTGACATTATGCCTACTGACACCACATAGTTCTAATATATTGTTTGTTCTACAATCTCATATTAATAGATAATAGGACACTTCTACTCTGCTCATTCATTAGCTCACTCATTTCATTTTGACTCTATAGTGATACCAGTTTCCAGATATGAATGTTGTTAATTAGGACAGAATGAGGTTGAAGTTAACAAATTAAGACTTTATTCATATTCAGTAGCAGTGCAATTAAGTAGCAAAAGGTACTTTTGACTGTTATTCACCAGGGACCAGCAGCAAGCAAATGCTACCTGGACTTAGAACAGATTGGGAGAATGGTCTGGCTACTGGGAAGACCCTACATAAGGAGGATGCCTGTCAGGGCTGAGTGATAGTGGAGGTAAATACCAAAGAAGGGGAGGATGAAGAGTGAAAAACATCCATTCAAAGCTGGAGATTTTGCCTCATTCAGAAGAACAGGAGATTTTTTTTACTGGTTCCTGGGACAAAGATGCAGATATACCCATGAGTCCAGCTAGCCAGGAGCTCCTGACTTCAGTATCTTCCTGAAAACTGTCTCAAGCCTGGTACACAAACACACACACACACACACACACACACACACACACACACACACACACACACACCTGTGGTTATATCAGTAAGATTTTGACCTCTAAAGTCCCTGCTCTTCAGGATGTTGACTTTGTCTTTCAAATAAACTTTTGTTTGTTTTTGTTTTGAGACATGGTTTCTCTGTGCCTTTGGAGCCTGTCCTGGAATTAGCACTTGTAGACAGGCTGACCTCGAGCTCTCAGAGATCCGCCTGCCTCTGTCTCCTGAGTGCAGGATTAAGGGCTTGTACCACCACGACCTGGACACAAATAAGCTATTTACTAAATAAAAAATATATGCTGTTGTGATGAATTCTGTAACTAATTACTGAACATTTGTAAGAATCTTTTGTTTGCTAAAGTTTTATTGTTTATTTGTCCAATCAACTCTCTTCTGATTGTTCTGGTGTCTATATGCAGCCTCGCGGATGCAGTTATGAATGTACTGAATCTACGTCCTTGTTCTTTATTTTTAAAATACCCCATACTTACTCATACATACATAATGAGGTGTCACATCATCTTATTACGTGATCTAACATTTACCCTTTAGCCGCAATGGTTTGTCAGCAAACACCTTCATTGAGATCGTTCTGCACATCCCACTGATGTGCCACTGATGTATCAAAATCTAGAGATCACAGCCAGGCTGCTTCTGGCATGAAAATGCCAGAACATCACTATTCTGTATGTTACCTGTACAATTAAAAGAAAATAAAGTAAAGCTTGGTTTCACTCATGTGTGTTGACTTTCTTGACCCTCCTCTAATAGTGAAGTCTACATTCCCATTCCCATGTGGAGTTTGAACCTCACGCCAATAAAATGAGCACAGCATTTCATCAGGAC
The DNA here is from genome assembly GCF_903992535.2 of Arvicola amphibius. Classification (NCBI taxonomy): domain Eukaryota; kingdom Metazoa; phylum Chordata; class Mammalia; order Rodentia; family Cricetidae; genus Arvicola; species Arvicola amphibius. The sequence continues at coordinate 88,192,940 of NC_052055.2, forward strand.
CACTGGTATCCAGGGATATCTTACTCTAGTCAGTCGTGTCGACAATAATACTGGGCGATATGTGGTTGTTTGTAAATAACACTGAATTAATTTTTCACAGATCTAGTTTCATGGGACTCCAAGATCAAGATGCCATCACCCTATTGTCTGTCTGGTGAGGACATGCCATGTACTTAATAGATAACATCTTTCTTTGTCCTGCATCGTCTATAGGATGAATGTGCTCCTGTAGGAATCGTTTTTAAGGGCTCTGACCTTAAACTTGTAGGCAGAAGCCTCATGTCCTGACCATCTCACATAGAACTCAGCTCTCTCTAGCATATATAGATGAAATTGGGATAGATAAGCACATTCCTAATAATATTTTTAAATGACGGAGATATTGTTAGAGAACAGCTAAGAAAACCTGATAGATACAAGTTTGCAGTCAAAAAAAAGGACAACATCAAAAAGTCAATAGATAAGAAGTAACAGGTAAGAGGTACCCTTCTGAGACGGCAGTCTACGCCTATAGTAGAAAAAAATAGTTCTAATTACTAATATGTGAAAGGGGAGAATCAACAAAAAGTACTAAGATAAAATTCTGTTAAAAATGGAAATAAATCATTAAGAAAAAACAAAGTGAAAACAGATTCTTTACAAAGCTCTTCAGAACTGGCAAACGCTTAGGCTCTAAGAAAGAAGAGATGAAATGACTGAACTTAGTAAAGGACATGGTGGCATCCTTTCCTCCCTTATGATTAAAATATATATTTAATATATATAGTTAAAATATATATTAAATAATATTATATATAAATATATATATATTAAACTTATATGCACCTGTATGCTCACAAATCAAGTAACTTAAATGCAAGGAGAAGATCTTGAAGAAGGCACAGTTTCTCAACACGGACTCAAAGAACAACTAAAACACCTGAAAGCATGCAGAGCAGGCACAGGTGCAAGTGTTAATTAAAAAACTGTAGCAACAGTGAGAAGTCTCAGGTGCAGATTTCTTGTCTGTTTACTTTCACTGGGTGTTCAAAAGCAACTCTGGCACTGTGTAAGGACACTCAGCACATTGTTCCCTGTGCGAACGTGAGGACCTGAGTTGATTTCCAGCATCCTATCAACAGCAGATATGACTGTGCGCTTCTGTAATCATCGTGCTTGGGAGGCAGGCAGGAGGAGTTTGCTGGATAGCCAGCCTAGCCAATTTGATGAACTCCAGATTCGGTGAGAGATCATCTCAGTGAATAAACAAGAATTGCTGAAGAAGAGACCTGATGTCAACCTCTGGCCTCCACACGTATGCCTGCATACCCATACATGTTCCTGCATACATACAACTGTTCTGATTTTGTTGATGTCTTATGCATGTAACTACGGTACTCTGAGCTCATGAGTGCCATAGCAATGCCGTGTCAAGAAGATGGTGTTTTACAATACTCTTTTACATTCTCCTCTGGGCCACCCTAAATTTATCAATAACGACCTTAAGAAAATTTCTGTTTGAGCAGAACTTACTACTGTCTGATGGGTAGGCAAAGAGAACTTCAAAGGCTCGTCTCCTGCAGCTGATCTTTCCCTTACTGTTCTACAGTAGCCAGTAGATAGACTTTATGCATGACACTGTTTGGTGTCAGCCTGGGTCCTAAGGCACTTTGTGCTGAAGAAAATATTCTGGAACTCTGGTGACTAGGATTCACAGGTTCTCTTGATGGTTATTTCAGCCGTTAACAACTTCTCACATTCTCTTGTCTACAAAAGCCCTGGAACTGTGCAGCTGAATCTTCTATTGTCAGGTAACTGACCTCTTACACAATTCACTGAATGTTTCCAAGATGACTCAGGGTACCTGCCTCTATCCAGACTGTAATATAGGTAGCGAGGGCATTAGCTCCAACACCCGCTGAGCCAGTCAGCATATAAGTACTAGGAGTAGCCAGGGTCACTGGAACTCAGTCCTTTGCTGCAGACAGATCCCAGCAGGCAGACAAGATCTGCATCAGCTTAGCATGCAAACTATCTACAACAGGACATTTAGCTGTCAGGCAGTGGCTGTCATCACTGCTCTTAGAAGCCAGACATAGTGAGTCAACCAAGTGCCAAGGGCAAGATGGCCTGCTTGGGTGCCCAGGCACAGGGATCTGGTACCCTTCAGTGGTCAGACAGTCACACTTCCTCAGCTGTTAAGCAATCAGAGACACCCACCCCACCCAGGAACTAGTCCTGCTCTCAGTCCATTCCTCCCTTTTTCTTTGCTGCCTCTGCCTTTGCCTTCTGTTCTGAACATATACCACTGAAAATGTGTGAGCAAAGACTCCCCAGGAGAAGCCTTTGATGTCTTGATGTTGCAACACAGGAGAAACAGCACAGAGGTGCTTTTGGAACATCATGTAGCCCCAGAGCATCTTCCAACACCATTGTCTCCCACCCCTGGTGTGACTTTGAAGCAGTCACACCTCAGCAGGAATCATTCTGTCTCCAGAACCTCCTGGGGACAGACTTCAGCAGCTCACTAGGCTGACTGTGCAGCCCCTGATTCATAGTTATAACTTAAACAATGTGTCAAAATGCTCCCTCTTGTTTTCGTGGTTCTATATTATTCCTCCAGGAGAAAAACAAGCAGCAAAATAAAAAATCTTTTGCCTTTTCTTCTTATTTTCTTCACTAAATATTAGTGTTCCTCTGAGCTCTCTCCCAGGATCCTTTCTTTACCTTTTTCTGCTTGTGTGATATAATCTAAGTTGTTTCTCTACCTAGGAACTGGGCATCTATTATTAAACATTTATCATCATCTTCTATTTCTCAGTGTGCATGGCTTCTAGGACTTCTGGATTTCTGTTTTCAGTGTCACCATCTTTGAAAATATTTCAAAATGTCCTCAACAGCTTGGTTCTATATATTGTAGTGAGGAGCTGACGGGCTGCGTTCCCGCTGCCCGGCTCCCGCATGGTTAGCTTTACACCCGAAATAACAACACATAAATTGTATTCTTTTAAATACTGCCTGGCCCATTATTTCCAGCCTCTTACTCACATCTTGACTAACCCATATCTAATAATCTGTGTAACACCACGAGCGGTGTCTTACCACGAAAGATTCTAGGGTACGTCCATCTTGGGCAGGAGCTTCATTGCATCTGGCATCTCTCTGAGGAGAGGCACAGCAGTCTGCCTAACTTAGGAGAGGTGTGGCATCTTACTGAGCCATCTACCTCACTTCCTTCTTCCTGTTCTGTCTACTCCACCCACCTAAGGGCCGGTCTATCAGATGGGCCAGGCAGCTTCTTTATTAATTATCCATTGAAATCATCAGATAGATAGAAGACACACCTACATCAATATATAATTATTTTCCTAATACTAAATTGTGTTTTTATGTCTGCTCCAAACATATGTTGTTATGCTTTATATTGGTGAACGAGGAAATATAATTTGTTGAGGCCCATACTTACCAGATCACCCCAAGCCTGTAGTAGGTCATGCCTAATTGCCAACACCTTTGCATCTCTCTTCCTTTATCCTCCATCCTCCATTGGACAGTCTTCTGTTTGCACGCTGTTTGCTCATCAAGGTACACTAAACATTTTGTATTGGGCTCTAAAAGTTTTAGGGCAGTATATTCAACAGAATAATATTCAAAATTTCCCATTCATAACTTTTTTATATCTCTCCCATTTCCTCACTCCATAAAGAAATGGAAGGAAGAGTGGACCTCATAGTTTTCTTCTAGACAAAATAATTCTTTGTTTGGATCCTCCCAGGTCTTAATCTGTACTCATTTAACAGCATTTACCACATTTGAATAATTATGTAGCACTTTATATGTAAGGCTCCTTTCTATTTAGTGAACTTGTAAGTTTTTGGAAAGTTTAAAAAAGATAGAATCACATTTTTAATTTTACATTTCCTAAATAATTTAGTCGGATAAATAATTGTTTCATATTCTACCCTTGATTTTATGGAGATAATATCTCTATATCTATCTATCTATCTATCTATCTATAGTTTATAGCAATATAATGTCCTGCACTTTAATGGCTAATCCTAAATAATTCTAAAACATTTTCTTTCACTTCATGCCTTGTCTTTTTGTGACTGTTGTTGAAGTATTTATTTTGATATTGTGGTGTCCCTCATGAGCTCAGGCTTATCTTCAGTTTAAGGTCCTGCAGCTTCAGCCTCCTAGATGCTGGACCACACACCTGTGCCACAGTGCTCTACACAAAGTTCCTTTTTAAAATAAATACAACATACACTCCATTTAAATGCAATTAAGCTGTTTGACACCATTCAAATTAATTCCTCCCCTTCCTTGCCAACACTCTCTGGTGATGATGAGGTGAACCCTTGAGTATTGTCATTTCAGCTCTACTGATTCAGACATACTAGTTCTTACACCTTCTCTGGGCCTGCGCCCTCATTTCCACTGCTTTGTTGTAATGCGAAGAAACAAAAAGTGCTAAAGCTTGACTTGGTGCTGTGTTCCCAAAGCAGAGAAGAGAAGCTCTATGACTTTCTTCCCACAGTAAGTGTTCCGCCTTCAAGCCAGTCCTGGAATAAACATAAGGAGTTTCAGATTTAGCAAGGATGAGGACTAGAGTTTGGAAGCCCCAGGAATCATGGCAGCTGCACAGCTGCGTCATATCAAAGAAGACTGACAGAAGTCCGGCAGAGACCACAGTCTGGCAATGCTCTCTTCACAGATGGTGCTGCTCACCAAAGTCTCTCGGGCCGGCAGAAGCAGACCCTGTGCCTGAAGTGAAGGCAGGAAGTGAATGATCTCCCTTTTCAGAGAAGGGCAAGATCACTACTGGAATTCATGTGCAAGTGTGACATTTTAGCAGGGTTATTTCGAATGAATACTGATGAACAGCTCATACTTCCTCATTATCCTTGAGAAAAACTGGAAAATTAGAAGTCTCAAATAGGACATTCTTGGATACTCAGAGAATAAACTGGCTAATTTATAAGCATGAATGTCAAACATTATTATCACTTAACTGTGAATTGCTCTTTGGATTAATTTGTTAAAAAATTCCTAGTTTTTCCTTAATGTGGCCTTAGATTTCTGATAAGAAATTATTTTTGTTATTAATTATGTGTTATTGCTTTTGAAATCAATTAATGTGGAAATTAGAAATACTTTCCATGTAATAATTTGATAATTTCTATAAAGTTTAAAGTGTGATAATGTTGCTCACAAGATACTGAGATAAAAAAATTTTCCAAATGATTGTTCAGTGACTTCAAAATGGTTGACATACACATTTAATTTTCTTGAAACATGAATAATATCTTCAAACTATTAAAAGATATTTAATATATAGAAACCATAATTGTATTCACTATTTGCTATCTTAAAAATCTTGGAATTTCTAAATACATTAAATGCTATTTAAATATGAAAGACACTGTTGTTTTGGATTGATTTAGTTTTTATGTGTAAATTATTCCCTTAAGGGAAAGGTGAGAGAAAAGCTATGCTAATGAAATAGTTCACCTTTTATGACAAGTTAATGCCAGGTGCTGTTTTTGAGGGTAAGAAAGCCAAGGAACAACTCTTGTGCTATTTTCAGAATATATCGTCAAAGAAATTTCCAAAAGTTAAACACATCAAAAAGATATAGCGAATTATGTATTTCTGATATTTTAAATTTCCACCACTCCTTCATTTTAAAGGAAAGTCCTCTGAACCATCACCCAGTATAGTGGCTTTCCCATAGTTCTCTAAGTGGACCCCCACTGCTCTGTAGTCTTCTCTATTCTGTGTACTGTGGCTTCTCCCCAAGACCATGAGGCCACATGTGATTAGAGCCGACTTGCATACCACTGAGTGGGGAAAAGGCTGGAAATTTACCCTCTGTACTCCTTTCCCAAAGGAACATCAACATTGGACCACACTTGTGTAAGCAGGAACTGCTGACCTTGTGAAGATGGCAGTTGTTTGCCTGATGCCATGCTGTGCAACACCCCTTAATCAAAGCAATAAGTAATATTGTAATAATTGTATGTCATAGATGATGCTAGGAACTAGAAGATTCATAGGAAAGCAACATCAAATTGACATTTACAACACTCAGCAAGACTCAACTAAGGAATGCTAGTGGAAAGTATGATGTTGGAGTTACCATTGAAATATCTTTAAGATGAATGCCATCTCTATTCTTTCCATAGATGAGCACCTTGTGAGATTTATTTTACTATACATATTTTCATATTGTGAGATAAATGACAACAAACAAAATAGGCATTCTTCCTTTATAAAACTGAACCATTGGTTTACATTGGATAAGAGACTTGCTGTTCCAACTGGACTTGGTGGTCTCCCGTTAGATCTGTCCCACCGTCTCAATGGGTACACGCACCCCTCACGGTCCTGACTTCCTTGCTCATGATCTCCCTCCTTTTGCTCCTCATCAGGACCTTGGGAGCTCAATCCGGTGCTTCTATGTGGGGCTCTGTCATTTTCTCCATCCAATGCCAGGTGAAGGTTCTATGGTGATATGCAAGATATTCATGAGTATGGCAATAGGATCTGGACATTTCTGGCACCCAACAGGGGATCAAACCGGACTCTCTGAATGTGGCTGACGGTGGGGGAGGACTGAGAAACCAAGGACAACGGCGATGAGCATGAAATCTACAGCATGGACGGGCTCACTGTGAGCCTTGTCAGTTTGGTTGCTCACCTTCCTGGACTTAGGGGAAGCTGGGAGGACTTTGGACTTAACATAGTGAAGGGAACCCTGATGGCTCTTTGTCTTGGAGAGGGGCGGAATGGGGGTATGGGTGGAAGGGAGGGGAGGGAATGGGGAGGAGGAGGGGAGGAGATGGAAATTTTTAATAAAAAAAAATGAGAAAAAAAAGAGACTTGCTGTTGAGTCCAGTGGAAATAAAGCACTGAGATAAAGCACCTGTCTTCCTTATTGTCCTATAAACTTTAAGGATTTGCCTTTTATCTGTTAGTTTGTGCATTTGCAGTTGGGATTAGCAAATGACTGAGTGGGTGTGCAAGTGTGTGCACGTGTGTGTGTATGTGTGTGTTCTAGTACTATACCCTATAGAACACTTGACTTTCTCATGTCACTTCTTATATCTTTGTCATGCGTGATTGGAAGTCAATCCCCATAAACAAAGAGAGTCAAGCCCACAGAGCCATCCATGTTTACTGATGTCTGCGTTTCCCTGGCTAGACTTGTTATGACTAATCCCCACCACCAGTTTAGGTGTATGTACAAGTGTAGACAATCTGAGTAATTTAGCACCTTTGTCCTATACAGAGATCAATTTACAGGACAATATAGCCTAAAATTTTTCTATATAACCTATCCTTTATCCTGTAGTTTATATTCATGACAATTTTGTTTATAAATATCAAACATTTCTTTCTTAAGGCCCGTGGATAAAAGAGTTCTCCGTGGGTAAACATGTCACAGTGAAGGGAATCTTCACTGGCAGCTACTCATCTGAGAGACAAAAGAAAGCATACTGGAACCTCTTTGTCTCTTTCTAAAAGGTCCTCTGGATAAATTTTACCTCTTATTTGTCTTTTCATGAGTGACTGTAAGAAAAGGTGACAGCTATCAAATTAGTGGCTTTACTGATGTGGGCATGGATACCTATATTTTTCCTTTGTTCATCAGTGACCATGAAGTTGACAGAAGCTATTAGATGTAAATCTTTAATAATCTGTTACCTTAATGGATTTACTCTGTATTTCATCTGGCTAACTGTCACCTCTTGTTGCAGGATCCATCATCCCACAAAATTTCTGGATATATATATATATATATATATATATATATATATATATATATATATTTATATATCATATGCCTAGTAAATCAGTCAATTTTTAAAGATTGAACAAGTTAGGGAAGATTTTGGCTTCCTAGTGGGCTGAATTTCCAATATTTTCTTTAAACATTTTATTTGACCCTTTGCTTCAAATTCATAGTCTCTCATTTACTATTACACTTATCAGTCTAGATAGGAGACAAGCACGGTGACAGAGTAAAATTTCCCTTTTAAAGACATCTTTCTGTTAGTTAGGCTACCTGGATTTGAAAAAAACAAGATGGTATTATTTTCATTCTTAAACTAACGACCAATGCTTGAGAGGCTATGGGACACAGAATAAAGAAACCACTAACATAACTCTGAAAGAAAATCAGAACACTCTTTTACCTTAACCTGCTTATGTCATAACAACTCAATAGTGCAAACAAAAGAAGGGCAGCCCAGGGCGTGATATAGCAGAATGAGTGGTCACTAAGCATGGAGTAAATGAGAGCTCAGTGTCTTAGAGATACTGGCTTGGAGATCCCAGGCAGAAAAAGCCAGCACTGAGACCCAACATTTCCTGCATCTCCAGGCTCCAGCGTGTCAGCATCCTTCGATAGTGTGCTAGTGTTGGGAGCATATAGCAGTGAAAATTCTGAAGTATCCTCTAGAAACCAATTAACAAATTATGTAAAGCAATGTGCCAAAATTAAGTCAAAACAAAGTAAGCACCTTAGTGGTCTGGTGTTATCTCCTTAGTATAATATACAAGAAGTAAAATACGATAAGAAATATAAAAATATTATATAAAGGTGCCACTGTGGGCTCAGTAGCACTGGGAAATTCATGGGTACCACCATTTTGACTTATGCCATGTGGATGCATTCACCAAAATGGTGATGAAGTCACACATATTTATGTAGTCTCTATATTTATAATGTCATTCACCAGCATGGTGACAAACATTGTTACTTTCTGTTCATGAGCTCAGCTGCATGGTAAGCTAGAGCCTCTATCAGGGCACTAGTCTCTGTACCACCTACCACAGTTTAAATGTATACAATTTCACACTTGACTTTGATATTTTAACTTCCCCTCAATTCCAAGACACAAGATGTTGCTCAATGCCATTTTATTCCACCCAAGAACAGTACGGTATGAGATCAGACAGATCTTTGTGTCTCCGTGTTGGCTGGGATTTAAGACCTTTGGAAAGCAGCTTGTTAAAACAGTTCATCCTAATTGAAAATCTCAGTTTCTTTATGTGCACTTGTTCACAGTTCCAAGAGCAGCTGCTGGGTGACATTGTCTAAAGCAGCCTGACTTAAACACACCAGAAGACTGTTTTAGTTCTTTCTGCTCCCTGACGCCAGGATTCCCAGGTTCTCTGAGGCAGCTGGGTAGAGAAGGAAAGAAGGTGCAATCTCATGCCCAGAAAAAGAAGACAGGATGTTAAATTAAGCTTACCTTTAAGACCCACACTGTTTAATCTCTCCTTAGAGAGACAGGGAGTAGGATGTGGTGGGAGGTTGAAGGAGACTCTGAGCCAGCAAGGGGATTTGGTTTTCTTTCTTTAGCTTCAGTTTCTTGGTCTCTCTTATTATCTGTCTCTAGTTGACCCTTGGTGTCTTTCTCTGTATCTGCCAGTTCAAACTTCCCACTGCTCACTGCATCAATAATTAATAATTACATATTTATGCAGGCAAGTGGCTCTAGTCTTTAATTTTAGACATTATAGTTATTTATATTTTTGTGGGTTTTGTTTGTTTGTTTGTCTCTGTAGTTTTGGAGTCTGTCCTGGAACTAGCTCTTGTAAACCATGCTGGCCTCTAACTCACAGAGATCTTCCTGTCTCTGCCTCCTGTGTGTTGGGATTAAAGGTGTGTGCCGCCACCACCTAGCTCATTGTAGATTCTTGATGATAGTCTGTTATTTATGTGAAGAGTATTTATTCCTATCTATGGCTTTTAATTTCAATATGGAAAACATGATTTAAGATCAATAGTTTTATATATATGAGTCATAATTTGGTATATATTTACTAGCCTAAGTTTCCCAAAGTAGTTGTGTATGATTTCTCCCTACGGTCTCTATAAGTTTATCTTTTAGCTTATGGTCTTCAGTCTCAACCAGATTTTGTTTTTGTTTTTTATTTTTTGGTCTGGTTTTTTATCTAAAATATTTCATTTTTGTTTTGTTTCTAGTTTTTTATATTGATTTTATTTAGCGTAATTTGTTGAAAGACTTTTCAAGATTTTTTTCTTTTCATTGGTACATCTGTAGCAAATAAGTTGATGGTCTATGTGTCATCATTTTAGAAAGCAAATTGATCCCTTTGTCTCATACCTGTATGGGAAACACTCTGCATCCCAATGTAGTATTAAATAATTGTGCTCAGAGTAAATAGGTTCTCTTTATCGTAGGTCTACGAAAGAATATTTAATGCTAAAATTAAGTATAATGTATGCATTTTTAAATTATGTTTTGTGATATTGTTTATTAAGCAACTTTACTAGTTATTAAATATAATACATCTATCTAAGTTGAACAATCCATCTATTTTTACTTTGTTCAGAGGTCTACAACTATCTCTATGATCAAGTTTTGAAATATCTCACCACACACAAAGAAATGCAGGAATTATTATTCGCTGCCCATTCCTCACTCTTTTCTTACCTAGCTTCTTTTCCAATCCTATACCAGAATTAATAATGCTTCGTCTTTTTAATTTTTCTTTAAATGCTCAGATCTTCTATTTTTCTGATACTAAGTATTAATAAAATAAAATATTGGAGAGTAATTTAGTCCCTCTTTTCCTAAACATGATATTTGTTGTATAATAATATAGACCTACATAATGTTAAACAAAAGAATCACATATTATTTTATTTTTATTTTTTTTAATTTAATTGAGCTATACATATTTTTTTGCTCCCCTCCCTGCATCAACCCTCCCCTTCAACCCTGGTCCCCATGCTCCCAATTTACTCAGGAGATCTTGTCTTTTACTACTTCCCATGTAGATTAGATCCATGTATGTCTTTCTTAGTGTTCTTATTGTTGTCTAGGTTCTCTGGGATTGTGATTTGTAGGATGGTTTTCTTTGCTTTATGTTTAAATACCACTTATGAGCAAGTACATATAATAATTGTCTTTCTGGGTCTGTTGTGGTGGCATATCTTATTTTAAAATAAGTTTGTGTTAACTTTTTCAGTTTTGAAGGTCCTTGGATTTGTGGGGTTTTATCTCCTGTTATAACCTGGCAACATTGAGAACCTTGAGACATTGGTGTAGACTGTGTAATTCTTTCACTTTCTTTTTATGCATGTGACATATCTGGTTATTTGAATAAATAATATTTTCATTGTACTACTGATCTTGGCTCTCTTTTAGGATGTAGTATTCTTTTCAAAGTTCTCTTGGATTGGAGTTCTGAAGTAGTTTCAAGTGTTTTTGTCTGCACATGTGCAAATGTGTAATTATGTGTGGGTGTATGCCTCAATTCTTCTTAATGATAAAGTTATCATTAGTTATACTTGATACAAATTATATGTTTACATTCCCTTAATTCAGGTGTTCTGTTGATTTTGTTTTCTAGTTCAATTTTGTTGGGAAATTGCTTGGACCAAGAGGAAACTCCTTGAAGAGGTTACAGGAAGAAACAGGTGCTAAGATGTCTATCTTGGGCAAAGGATCGATGCGCGATAAAGCAAAGGTACTGAGCTTTGAGGTTGCTTCTTAGCAAATAGAAGAGGTTCCACAGTATTGGAGGCCCTGTTTACAATTCACAGAAGGCTTTTCCCATTTCCTGTGTCTTTTCCTTTCTGGCACCACACTGCTACCCATCCTGATGTCTCTGTCTCCTTCAATCATTGTCCCTGCCTCCTGCTCCTCAGTACATAGTTCCTGTGTTGCCCTTGTCTACTTCTTTCTGTAGGTAGCTGTTATATAGCTGCATTCTTTAAAACCTCTGTGGGATGTTTCTATATATTAGTACTTGGGTTTTGTAATTCCCTAGTTGGACACTTTCCCTTCTATTAGGCAGTCACATCTATTCTCTCATTTTATTCTCTGTTTCACTTTGATCCATGTGACTGATATATTAATCATAAGAAAATTCTGCATAGGCCTTACAAGATTGCAGTTATGTTATGACAAAATACTTGACTCAAAGACAAAGAAACATGAGGTTTGAAGTTTATAATAATTTATTTCACACCTGAGCAACTTAACTTCTTATGTTATAAAGTACTATCATGTGTTTGAATTCAGTGTTTGTAGAGATCTATTCACAAGGAATCCCAGAAACTTCATTGGTAAGCAGTGGAATGTGTACAGCTGCATCATTTGACCAGACCTTATTTTATCTTTCTGTGTATTACACTCTTAAGGGAAATCATGTATGGGTTTTCTCTCTAAACTATTAAGGAAGGATCTAAAATGACTGATTTGAAAATGAAAAATGTCACTAAGCCGGTCGATAATTTGTCATTCATATATTATTTTATAATTTTTGTAGGAAGTACTTAAATATTGAATAAGCCACCTAAATGGACACTTTGTAAGTGGTATGATAATCAAATCTCCAAATTACAAAAGTAATAATTTTACTGATCTTTAATTCTGGATGCTTGTGATGTGTAAAGTTACAGAAATGAAAAAATTGTTGCAGCCCCCTCCATTCTTGATACTCCGACTTCATTAAGAAGAAACCATGTAAATATTTAAAATAAAATAAATTCTTGCCCCTTGTCACAATTCAATTTACATTTTCTGCACACAGAAACTGAAGTGGAATCATTTCAATTTATTTTAAAGTATTCTCTAATATTGAATATTTAGTTATTTAATATAGGACATAATATATGAACTTGCTATGTTCTCCAACTGTCTCCAATTCTTAGAAATGGTATAGCTTTGAAAACTAAAGATTAGATTTAACATTGTATCCCCTGAAAAGTTTTCTGAACACTGCAGTATCTTAAAATATCTTTTGCACTTAGAGCTCAGCTGACTGATTTACCTGTATATCTCACTGAAGTCTCAACTCTCCCAGCATGAAAATGACCCAAGTAGCCTTACGTGTTGGGGAGCCTCCATGCTATTCCTCCCTGCCCTTTAAAGTAGATAAATGCCTACTTTTCATCTCTATACATTAGAACATGTTTTATTCATAAAGTACTACATTGGATTCCCCTTTCCCTGTAAGCATGTAAGGTACCAGAAATATTCTCTAAAAATACAATAGGAAACACATTTGCTTCCATTTAATTTCTATTAAGTTTAACTTACTTATTACTTAAAATTCTGTCTCAAATTAATTTAATTTTCTGGTGACCCAACATAGTTGGCTTTGCTTGTAATGTTTTCAGTTTTCATTACAAAATTAAATGAAAAATGAAATAAAGCTAAATAAAATGCTTAATAATGATGTTGCGCCATACAACTACGCCTCAGTTACATTCAGTATAATAGACACAGTAACAAAACATAACTACAGACATGGATTGGAAGGTTTTTTTAGTAAATTTTGATTAAAATAAAGATACATTCTCAGAAAGTATTGATAACTCTGTTGCTATTTTGGTTTCTTGTAAAATGACTGACTTTATTTGATTTTTTTTAAAAATGTGTAAGTAAAACTCATCTAATTTTCAAATGAATATATAAAGGTGTATGTATATATTCAGTCATGTAATAGACTTAAATACATCTATTAATTTCAATAGTATTCATTAAATATCCTATGGTCCACCTACTGATTAAAAATATGTTTGGCTTATAACTTATGTTCTGATGAAAGGGCAGACAACGTGTAATTCAATGTATTATGAGCTGTAATATTTTGACAATTTTTAGAACTAAGATAAAACAGGAAAAGAGAAGAAACAATATATTTACAATGGGATCAAAATGAATGTTGGGGAAGAGAGAATCAACCAGGAAAAAGGGCTGAGAACGAATGCCAAGCAAGATTTTTCTGAGGGAGATTGTGCACAGTCATCTTTAACTTTCTAATAAATACAGTAGCAAGCATAACTGTAGCATTGTTTTCTAATCACAGTTCAGGAAATTTATTCTACTTTGGGTGTAATCAGATTGTTAGCCCATAGCAACGACAAAACTTACTACAAACTGCTTTGTACTTGCATCTCCTGTGTTCCTCACGATACTACTCTCTAGTCTCTGTGGATGTGTTCTCCTCATTAGATGACTCCCAAGTCCTGTGACTGATTTTTAGGCTCTCTTCTTCCCTTCAAGCATTCTGTTACCTACATGCTTCTGAGTAGAAGTGATGTTGGTGACTGTCTAGTCTCCTTTGTTATGAAGTTCAGAGATTTGTTATTTACCTATCTAAAATGCCAATGTTAGAAGTTTGAGAGTAACTGAGATATAGTATATATGTGTGCATCTGTGCAAATGTGTGTGTGTGTGTGTGTGTGCGTTGAGGGGTGTGTTTGTATGTGCAGATGCATAGATAAACAATGATTAACCAAACTTTAGTCAACTTCCTTTTGATTTTTGCTGAATTTGGCTTCGGGATAAATGTATCAAAATCACTATTGCTTTGATTCAGTGGTCATTAATGAGAAAAATATATGGTATTTTTCACCTTGTTTTAGATTGCTTTCCATGACCAAAAGCAACTGTTTTGAGAAAGAGTTTATTTTGATTCATATCACTGAGTTCCAAATCACAATCCTTCATTGAAGAAAGTCTGGGCAGAAATGCAAACTGGACAGGAACCTGGGGGCAGGAGCTGATGTGGAGACCATGGAAGATTGCTGCATACTGGCTTGTACCTCTGCCTTGCTCAGCCTTCTTTCTTATAGAACTTAAGACAGGTACCTGGAGGCAAGAACTGAAGCAGAAGGCATGGCAGACTGCTGCCTATCAACTTGTCCCCCATGACTTGCTTTCTTATATACACTCCCACTCCAGGAGTGAAACCATCCACAGTTAGCTGGCCTGCCCTCCTCACATCAATCACTGATCAAGAAAATGCTTTCCCACAGACCAGTCTGTTGGGAACATTTCCTCAATTGAAGTTCACTCTTCTGATATGATTTAGCTGTATCAAGTTGACCAAAAATTAACAAGCACACAATTGTTTTTTTAATTAAAAGAATAACAGAAGTATAATAGGAAAGCCCTTGTGTACTTATAGACAGAGCTTTTATTCAGTATTCCTCCTATGCTTGCCCCATATTGTGATTCCGTTGAGTATTATTTAAATATACTACCTACTTTACCTTTCTAAATAAATTTCCAAGCAGACTATTTTTATGCATTGAATATGCTGTTGGTACAATGGTCAATTTATAACTTAAACTTGACTGTCATTTTATGATAAAATGAGATATTGAATTATCTAAATCAAGGAAAAAGTGTATTCCAACTACGTTCTCTAGAATAAATTCAATATTGCATTTAATAAAATATTAAATACGATCCCAGCTTTAACAAAGCTTGTAATCTAATTATACAGCCTGACTTGTTTAATATTTTCCTTAAAGGGTTGGTCGTTTGGTTAGCAGAAAGATAAAACGACAGATTGACATAGATTTGTTTGGAGAGCTTGTGCAGTACCTTTAACTCTTTTCATTAAACAGTTAGATTTTATGATTAATACCAGAATCATTATAAAGTTAATTGTGGAATTTAGGAAACAGTTCTAGAAGTATGTCAGAAGGTTCAACAAGTTGGATATTTTCATTTTATTTTGTTGTTAGTGGTGATGGAGAAACGATACTTTCTATATCATTAAATTTTAACCAATAACCTTTAAGCAAAGAAAGAAAACAAACAATAAAACAGAAAAAATAAAATGTGACTGTCCAGACTGGTTATCTATAGCATGAACTCCTTTTCTTGTAATGACTTTTTCCCACAGTGGTCAGATCCCTCAATATATTAAGTATACTCTATAGAAAAAAACAATCCTGTTGACATTCTAGGAAAAACAGTACATTATAAATGACTAGGATGACTATATTTGTAAGGAAATCCAAGAAATAAAATGAGCAACATGTTAACTCTATATCGAAACACCTCAAGAAAATGAACTGGCGGTTGAGAAATTTCTTCAAAGTTCTTCATAAAGCGTGTGACGGAGCAATTCTCAGCAACCACATATCTGCAGGTTTACCTTGCAGTTTCTTGCAGAGACTCTAAGGTAACCTACTGCAGCTCCTATTTTTAAAAGCCTGCTAATTTTAGTGGACCAGAATGTGAATTTTGTGAAGGGGAACTAAAGTGGCATTGGTTATACAAGTTCATCTTCAGACAGTGTAAAATATGGCCAGAGATGTTAGAGAACAAGGTTAGAGTGGTTAGGTTAGCCGCCACAGTGACTACACACACCCAAAGGAAACTTCAGCAACAGGAGCACAAGAAAAGTACCTTTTCTGTGGTTCTACCTTGTTGTCAGAAGCTGCACATTTGTTTCCCGGCTGATCAGACCCAAAATAACCAACACAGAAACTATATTATTACAAAACTATTTGGCCTATTAGCTCACGCTTATTATTGGCTAGCTCTTATATATCAAATTAACCCATTTCTATTAATCTGTTTGCTGCATGTGTTTGTGGCCTACCAATAAGGTTTGGTCCAGCGTCTGTGTCCTGCTGTGGCTACATAGCTTCTCTTTGACTCCACCTACTTTCTCCTCTTCTATCTGCTTGGAATTCTCGCCTTGTCCTATTCTGCGAGGCAATAGGCTTAAGGCAGATTCTTTATTAACCAGTGGGATTCACAGCACACAGAGGGAAATCACCTTCACCACCTGTTGTCTTTTGATGAAAATTACAAACGGCCATTGCAAATGAATGACACTGTAATGAAAGTCATTTTGACATTTCTAGGAGGAAGGTTAATAAAAATTTTGGAAGATAGTCTTACAATGTGCTAGAGTATATGTTGAAAGAAAGGGGCTTTTCTTACATAACAATATAACAACACTCAGGGCAAACTTTAGTTCTTTGATATGCTAATAATATGAGTATTTTCCGTTCAATAATTCATCTGTATTTGGTGATGGCTGCTTTAGTAAATCCTTTCTGATCTCATGTCTAGATTGATTTTCATCAGTAATAAAAATCAACTAAAAATCTTCAAAGAGAAGTGGTTGCCTGATGGGCAATGCTGGATTAAACCCCACCTCGTTATCTTGGGTTCTGCTTGACACCAGACAGGCTCCTAGTTTCTCATATCCTGAAACAGAAAAGCCATACTCCTTAACTGTCAACAGTGCTGTGGTTGGTTACAGGGACACTTACTTGAGTCCTTTAATAAATGTAACAATTTGTAACCCTACAGACTCAAGAGCTTGGTACCCCAGCTCCACCTTAGCTATAGCTGCATACAATGGCCAGGAAACCAACAATATTTCTTTCTTCACTTTCCTCCTATAGAAAAGCATTCCTTGCTTTTCTTCCAGCAGGGATGTGGAATATGCATCTTTATTGGATTGCACATTGTCTGGGTTTACGAAAGGCAAGGAAATATTATAAATTAAAACTGGGTCAATTTTTATTGTCATTCTTTTCACTGTATTCTTCTGTATCTTGATCTCAACTCTAAAGAGTTAAAATGGCTGCCTGGCAGGTCCTACCTGAGCAGAAGTACATAGTGTAGGAGGCACTGAATTATGAACACACATTTTATGAGGACAAAATGAAATATGTCTTTCAATGTTGAACCAATATATTATTTCAAAATATGATATATTTAGACTCCAGTGATCAAGTAATTACAGGGATTGGGTCTTAGTTGAAGCTAAAATATATCATCATATTTGAGAAATATGATTTTCATATTAGTGTCTTTTCTTTTTATGTATGAGCAATTTGTCATTCACTGTAGTATACTATGACCTTAAAATGAAAAAGGAAAAAAAATAAATCTATCCAGCCTTAGTTTTTTATAAGCTTCAATGACAAAATAAATATGAGGTAGCACTTTTTTATTTAGTGAGTTGAAAAGATTTTATTTTAAATTACTAAGTTCCTCTATTCTGGTTTTATTAACAACTGGAACAATTCTGTTTGAGTATTTTAACCATGACCGTGTTGTTTAATTTTTCTGGGACAACAAAAAAAAACTATGCACTCACCTCAAGTATGCACCCAAGACAAATCTAAGTAAGGATTGCACCCAAGCCTCACCTAGTGAATCAGGGGAGTTTGAGAGTAATTCATTCCACCCAAGCCTCACTAGTGAACAAGAAAGTAATGCAGGGCCTTGATTCCAACCAAGCTTCACTAGTGAACCACGGACAGTTGAGGGTCATTGACAAGAGCACAGCCGACTCAAAGCTGACTTGAAGAGTTCACCTTAGCATTAAGGTGAGTCAAGACAGCTGCATCCTTGGAGCTGCCAACATGACTCTCAGGTGACCTTGGCCAGTCAGAGAATATTTCCTCCAACAATTATTTACTGCAAGCAAAACCCTAAAGAGGAACTTTGGGAACCTTGTAAGTTTCAGTTTTTTGAGACTTCGAATTTTTGTCTAATTTGTGACTCTTATGATCTTTTCTCCTCACTCCAAGAAGGAACATTTCTGTTTGGAGGACATCACAGCACAACAACGAACTTCTAGAACATTTTTGGAATTTAATGTGTATCTGTAAATCACCTGCCATTCAATGTTTGCACTTTACTCTTGCATCTCAGTCAGAGTGAAATGGAAAACTGCGGACTCTCTTTTATCCTATTGCAGTATGCTATTATTTATGAATCTATCTAGAAATATAAACATGAAAAGAGAAATTTAGCATTTTATAAAGCAGAACTATAGTAGGACATTTCTTTATACCACCAATGAAGGCACTTTTTCTTTTAATCAAGTGCCTTGTTGTCTATCTTAAAGTACTATAATAAAAACAAAACCAACCAAGCAGACAGAAAAACTACATTAAGACCTTGGAACATCTTGAAACTTACATTGTGAGCACTTTTGAGATTGACTCCACATTCTTTGCTATTTCACTTAAAGAAAAGTGGAGTTGGCCTGTGTGACCTTTAAATGTGAGTAGTTGCAATGATTTGCTTGTAACCACTGGAGCAACAGAGCGAGAGGGAAAATGCGAGGCATCTTTCCCTCAGTTTCAAGGTCTAGGACTCATGGATTCCAATGCTGCCTCGTGCAGGGTCCAAAAGGTCTGGAGTGTGTGTGTGTGTGTGTGTGTGTGTGTGTGTGTGTGTGTGTGTTTGTGTGTTAAGGATTATAACTGATTTTCCTATTACATTTTCCATTTCTTACAGAAGTTAAAGCTAGAAACAGGATCAATTTATACAAGATGCAGAAGTTCAAGTACCTTTAAAATCATGTGTTCATTGTTCACATTAAGTTTATCTTCTTACATTTTTTTTTAATTTAAGGAAGACCATCCAAACAGAATCTAAGGCAGTTCAACTCAATGGTATATATATTATTTATCACTAAACTGTTATTGATGTACTATGTACATATATTACATTTATAATATGCATAAAGAGTATATGTTATATGCCATTCATAGTATTAGTAGACTTTAAAACTATATAATTGTTCTAGCTAGGGTTACTATTGCTATTATGAAACACAGGAACCTAAGCAACTTGAGAAAGGAAGGGTTGATTTGGCTAATAATTCTAAATCACTGTTTATCAGTGAAAGAAGTCAGGACAGGAACTCAAGCAGACCTGGAGCTGAGGCAGCAGCCACGGAAGAGTGTGAACCTAATGAACCAGGGAGGATTTAGGGTCATTGATTCCACCCAAGCCTCACTGGTGAACAAGGAAGTGTTGGGGGTCCTTGATTTCACCCAAGCTTCACTAGTGAACCAGGGACAGTTGGCGGTCCCTTACTGGATTTTTTCCCATGACTTGCACAGCCTGCTTTCTTATTGTATTCAGGAACACAATCCCAGGGATGGCACCTCTCAAAATGGACAGGGTCCCCCCATCAATTACTAATTAAGAAAATTTCCTACATACCTGCTTATAGTGTAATCTTAAGGAGGCATTGTTTTAATTGATATTTCATCTTCTCACATTAGGCATTCATACATCTATACACAGAAGACACACATAAACACAAAAGTTAATTAGTGCTAATGTACATTTAAGGTGGTTTTAAATTAATCACTATTTTAATTTACATGTTTCTGTTATTTATTTTATAACTCAATATCTTTGTGTAATCAGCAATTATATAAAACTGGGGTGGTTAATCTTCTAAATCTCATTTTAACTTTTTAAAATGGAGAATGCTTGCACATACTGATACAGTGGGCGCAGGTTGATATATTAAGGAAGTATGTTAATGTGCGTTGATGCTGCCCTCTCCTTGTCGCCTTTGGTAAACACAAGCTTCAAGTTCCTCTCTTTCATCTCCTCATCAAACATGCAATGCCATGGAAGGCAGCCCACACACTGCTGTAGAACACAAGAGCTCAACCTTTTATTTGGATAAGTGATGTCTTCTCTCCCTCTCTCCCCGTCCTGACCTTTCCTTTTAAGTTTCCAGTAATCAATCCCTTTGTAAATCCTGTAGTGGAAAGTTTCTTGTTATTTGTAGGTTCAGGAGGATGCCCATAATTTTGTTTTGAGAGTTGAAACTTGAGCCCAGCATAAGCCAAGTACATTGAAGAGAATTTAGAAAATTTATTCTAGTCGATGTGAGGCATTTAGATGTTCAATAAGATAATAGGCTCAGAGTGGAAATGCTCAAGAGCAAAATTGTTTGCTCAATGGAAGCAGCCTTTAGCAGCCTCTGCTTGCAGTGATGTGTATTTGTCTTGTGGCAATGATGTATGTTTGACTCACTATTCTGCTCTTGTGACTTTTCATTCACAAGTCAATCTCAAATTGAAAAGTTCTTATTCCACCTGTCTGTCTCAAATACTTGAAAATTAGGGTCCTTAGCTGAGTAGGGCCATTATGAAGAATTGAATAAAGTCTTTGGGTTCTTGGTAACCTTGGCTAAAAAAAAATAGAGATCTCCATTTACTCACTGTAGTTAACTATGCTACACAGAGCTCAGGCAATGGTAGAGAAATAACCAGATCCTTGATTGAATGGATTAGCAACAGCACTAAGCTTGCATTTAATGCTTCTCTGTCTGTCTGGATTCAAAGAATGAAGTCAGAGGCCAAAAAAAGTTCAGTGGAGAACATACGTGGACACATATTTAATTTGCTGCCAACACCGTGGACTGTACTTGAATTTCACAGCCCAATAGTATTATGCACTGGCGGGACTCCTGTTTACAAAGCCCTCCATGTAAATGATGCTGTCGAATGTGGTCTCTCAGCTTGTTGTAAAGAAAAGTACCCCGAATGTCAATGGAAGAAACACTTGATTTTTGTGTGACCTTATGATCTTATTTAGTTTAAAATGTTGTCCATTTTTTTTCTCATGGTTTATTTTTTTTATATTTAAAAATTTCCATCTCCTTCCCTCCTCCTTCCCCCTCCCTCACCTCCTCCTCCCCCTTCCCTACCCTCCTTCTCCCCCTTCCCTCCCCTCCCCTCCACCCATACCTCCCCTCCCTCCCTCTCAAGGCCAAGGAGCCATCAGGGTTCCCCACTCTATGCTAAGACCAAGGTCCTCCCAACTCCCCCCAGGTCCAGGAAGGTGATCGACCAAGCTGAGAAGGCTCCCACAGAGCCCGTCCATGCAGAAGAATCAGAGCCCAGAGCCATTGTCCTTTGCTTCTCAGTCAGCCCCCGCTGTTGGCCATATTCAGAGAGACGGGTTTGGTCGCATGATCCATCAGTCCCATTCCAACTGGAGTTGGTGATCTCCCATTAGTTCTGTCCCACCGTCTCCATGAGTGAACGCACCCCTCTCATTCCTGACTTTCTCCCTCATGTTCTCGCTCCTTCTGCTCCTCATCAGGACCTTGGGAGCTCAGTCCAGTGCTCCAATGTGGGGCTCAGTCACCTTCCCCATCTGTCGCCAGCTGGAGGTTCCCTCACGGTCCTGACTTTCTTTCTCATGTTCTCTCTCTTTCTGCTCCTCATCAGGACCTTGGGAGCTCAGTCCGGTGCTCCTATGTGGGGCTCTGTCATTTTCTTCATCTATCGTCAGGTGGAGGTTCTATGGTGATAGGCAAGAAATTCATCAGTATGGCTATAGGAACTGGCCTTTTCAGGCTCCCTCTCCTCAGCTGCCCAAGGAACTAACTGGGGGCGTCTCCCTGGAAACCTGGGAACCCCTCTAGGGTCAAGTCTCTTGACAACCCTCAGGTAGCTCCTTAAATTAAGATATATGCTTCCCTGCTCCCATATCCACCCTTCCTATATCCCAAGCACCCCATTCCTCCGAGCTCCCCCCGTTCTCCCCTTCACACTTTTCTCTCCCCATCTTCCCTTGGCCCAGTCTTGCCCAACCCTCAAGTTCCCAATTTTGCCTGGCGATCGTGTCTACTTCCAATATCCAGGAGGATTACTATATCTTTTTTTGGGAGTTCACCTTCTTATTATCTTCTCAAGGATCCCAAATTTGTAGGCTCGATGTCCTTTAATTACGGCTAGAAACCGATTATGAGTGAGTACATCCCATGTTCATCTTTTTGGGTCTGGGTTACCTCACTCAGAATAGTGTTTTCTATTTCCATCCATTTGCCTGCAAAATTCAAGATGTCATTGTTTTTTACCGCTGAGTAGTATTCTAGCATGTATATATTCCACAGTTTCTTCATCCATTCTTCCACTGAAGGGCATCTAGGTTGTTTCCAGGATCTGGTTATTACAAATAATGCTGCTATGAACATAGATGAGCATATGCTTTTGTAGTATGATTGGGCATCTCTTGGGTAGATTCCCAATAGTGGAATTGCTGGGTCCTGGGGTAGGTTGATCCCGAATTTCCGGAGAAACCGCCACACTGCTTTCCAAAGTGGTTGCACAAGTTTGCATTCCCACCAGCAATGGATGAGTGTACCCCTTACCCCACAACCTCTCCAGCAAAGGTTATTATTGGTGTTTTGGATTTTAGCCAATCTGACAGGTGTAAGAGATATCTCAAAGTTGTTTTGATTTGCATTTCCCTGATAGCTAGGGAGGTTGAGCATGACCTTAAGTGTCTTTTGGCCATTCGAACTTCTTCTGTTGAGAATTCTCTGTTCAGTTCAGCGCCCCATTTTTTAATTGGGTTAATTGGCATTTTACCGTCTAGTCTCTTGAGTTCCTTATATATTTTAGAGATCAGACCTTTGTCAGTTGCAGGGTTGGTGAAGATCTTTTCCCAGTCAGTAGGCTGCCTTTGTGTCTTAGTGACAATGTCCTTTGCTTTACAGAAGCTGCTCAACTTCAGGAGGTCCCATTTATTCAATGTTGCCCTTAAAGTCTGTGCAGCTGGGGTTATGCGTAGGAAACGGTTCCCTGTGCCCATTTGTTGTAGAGTACTTCCCACTTTCTCCTCTATCAAGCTCAATGTGTTCAAATTAATATTGAGGTCTTTAATCCATTTGGACTTGAGTTTTGTGCATGGTGATAGATATGGATCTACTTTCATTCTTCTACAGGTTGACATCCAGTTATGCCAGCACCATTTGTTGAAGATGCCCTCTTTCTTCCATTGTGTACTTTTGGCTCCTTTATCAAAAATCAGGTGTTCATAGGTTTGTGGTTTAAGATCCGGGTCTTCTATACGATTCCATTGGTCAACTTCTCTGTTTTTATGCCAATACCAAGCTGTTTTCAATACTGTAGCTTTGTAATAGAGTTTGAAGTCAGGGATGGTAATGCCTCCAGAAGAACCTTTATTGTATAAGATTTTTTTGGCTATCCTGGGTTTCTTGTTTTTCCATATAAAGTTGATTATTGTCCTCTCAATCTCTGTGAAGAATTTTAATGGGACCTTGATTGGGATTGCATTGAATCTATAGATTGCTTTTGGTAGAATTGCCATTTTTACTATGTTGATCCTCCCAATCCACGAGCAGGGGAGATCCTTCCATTTTCTGGTATCCTCTTCAGTTTCTTTCTTCAATGACTTAAAGTTCTTGTCAAATAAATCCTTCACTTCCTTGGTTAGAGATACTCCCAGATATCTTATGCTATTTGTGGCTATTGTGAAAGGTGATACTTCTCTGATTTCCCTCTCTGCTTCCTTATCCTTTGTGTATAAAAGGGCGACTGATTTTTTGGAGTTGATCTTGTAACCTGCCACGTTACTGAAGGAGTTTATCAGCTGTAGGATTTCTTTGGTGGAGTTTTTGGGGTCGCTTATGTATACTATCATATCATCTGCAAATAATGAAAGTTTAACTTCTTCCTTTCCAAATTGAATCCCCTTGATTCCCTTATGTTGTCTTATTGCTATTGCTAGAACTTCAAGCACTATATTGAAGAGATAAGGAGAGAGTGGACAGCCTTGTCATGTTCCTGAATTTAGTGGGATAGCCTTGAGTTTCTCTCCATTTAATTTGATGTTAGCTGTCGGCTTGCTGTAAATAGCCTTTATTATATTTAGGAATGACCCTTGTATCCCTAATCTCTCCAAGACCTTTATCATAAAAGGGTGCTGAATTTTGTCAAATGCTTTTTCAGCATCTAATGAGATGACCATATGGTTTTTTTCCTTCAGTTTATTTATATGATGGATTACATTGATAGATTTTCTTATGTTGAACCAGCCCTGCATCTCTGGGATGAAGCCTACTTGATCGTAATGGATAATTTTTCTAATGTGTTCTTGGATTCGGTTTGCCAGTATTTTATTGATAATTTTTGCGTCAATGTTCATGAGTGAGATTGGCCTGTAATTCTCTTTCTTGGTTGAGTCTTTGTGTGGTTTAGGTATCAGGGTAACTGTAGCTTCATAGAAGGAATTTGGCAGTGACTCTTGTGTTTCTATATTATGAAATACCTTAAGGAGTATAGGTATTAGGTCTTCTTGGAAGTTCTGGTAGAATTCCGCATTGAAACCATCTGGTCCTGGGCTCTTTTTGGTAGGGAGGTTTCTGATAACAGTTTCTAATTCTTCGCGACTAACAGGATGATTTAGAGCATTTACCTGGTCCTGGTTTAACTTTGGTATATGGTATTTATCTAAAAAAACTGTCCATTTCTTTTACATTTTCCAATTTTGTGGCATACAGGCTTTTGTAGTAAGATCTAATGATTCTCTGAATTTCCTCTGTGTCTGTGGTTATGTCCCCCTTTTCATTTCTGATCTTATTAATTTGCGTGTTCTCCCTCTGCCGTTTGATTAGTTTGGCTAAGGGTTTGTCAATCTTGTTTGTTTTCTCCAAGAACCAGCTTCTTGTTTCATTGATTCTTTGGATTGTTTTCTGTGTTTCTATTTTGTTGATTTCTGCCCTCAATTTGATTATTTCCAGTCTTCTACTTCTCCTAGGTGAGTCTGCTTCTTTTTTTTCCAGAGCTTTCAGGTGTGCTGTTAAGTCACCAATGAGCGCTTTCTCCGTTTTCTTTAAGTGGGCACTTAGTGCTATGAACTTTCCTCTTAGCACTGCTTTCATTGTGTCCCATAGGTTTGAGTATGTTGTGTCTTTGTTTTCATTAAATTCAAGAAAGACTTTAATTTCTTTCTTTATTTCTTCCTTGACCCAGGTGTGGGTCAGTAGTTGACTGTTCAGTTTCCATGAGTTTGTGGGCTTTCTGGGGGTAGCATTGTTGTTGAATTCTAATTTTAATCCATGGTGATCCGATAAGACACAGGTGGTTACTAATATTTTTTTGTAAGTGTGGAAGTTTGCTTTGTTACCAAGTATATGGTCAATTTTCGAAAAGGTTCCATGAGCCGCAGAGAAGAAGGTATATTCTTTCCTATTTGGGTGGAATGTTCTATAGATGTCTGTTAAGTCCATTTGGTTCATTACCTCCATTAAGTCTTTCAATTCTCTGTTAGGTTTCTGTCTGATTGACCTGTCCATTGGTGAGAGAGGAGTGTTGAAGTCTCCAACTATTAGTGTGTGTGGTTTGATGGCTGCCTTGAGTTCTAGAAGTCTTTCTTTTACATAAGTGGGAGCTTTTATATTAGGGGCATAGATATTCAGGATTGAGACTTCATTCTGATGGATTTTTCCTGTTATGAGTATAAAGTGTCCCTTTCCATCTCTTCTGATTGATTTTAGTTTGAAGTCAACTTTGTTGGAAATTAGTATGGCCACACCCGCTTGTTTCTTAGGGCCATTTGCTTGATAAACCTTTTCCCAACCCTTTACTCTGAGTAGGTGTCTGTCTTTGTGGTTGAGGTGTATTTCTTGTAAACAGCAAAATGTTGGATTCTGTTTTCGTATCCAGTCTCTTAGCCTGTGCCTTTTTATAGGTGAATTGAGTCCATTGATATTAAGTGATATTAATGACCAGTGGTTGTTAACTTCAGTCATTTTTAGTAGTAGAGTTTGTGTGTTTCCCTTCTTCTAGTTGTGCTGGTGAAGGGTCGCTAGATGCCTGAGTTATTGTGGGCATTGTTGGACTCCTTGGTTTGTGATTTTGCTTCTATTACTTTCTGCAAGGCTGGATTTGTGGCTGCGTATTGTTTAAATCTGTTTTTGTCCTGGAATATCTTGTTTTCTCCATCAATGGTGAATGCAAGCTTTGCTGGGTATAATAGTCTAGGCTTGCATCCATGTTCCCTTAGTGTCTGTAGCACATCTATCCAAGCTCTTCTGGCTTTCATGGTTTCCATTGAGAAATCAGGTGTAATTCTGATAGGTTTCCCTTTATATGTTACTTGACCTTTTTCCTTTGCAGCTCTTAATATCTGTTCTTTATTCTGTATGTTTTGTGTTTTGATTATTATATGGCATAGGGATGCTTTCTTTTGATCCAGTCTATTTGGTGTTCTGTAGGCTTCTTGTACCTTTATAGGAACATCCTTCTTTAGGTTGGGGAAGTTTTCTTCTATAATTTTGTTGAATATGTTTTCTGGGCCTTTGAGTTGTAATTCTTCTCCTTCTTCTACCCCAATTATTCTTAGGTTTGGTCTTTTCATGGTGTCCCCGATTTCCTGAATGTTTTGTGTTAAGAATTTGTTAGATTTGTTTAGTTCTTTAATCTGTGAGTTTATTTCCTCTATAGTATCTTCAGAGTCCGAGATTCTTTCTTCCATCTCTTGTATTCGGTTGGAAATACTTGTCTCTGAAGTTTCTGTTCGTTTACTCAGAGTTTCCATTTCCAGTCAATTTTACATCAACAATTATATCCCTATAGTCTATTATTAGATTCCTTATCTGGGTAGTACAACAGGCATAATACTAAGAATACTGTAGAGCTGGTTTTTCACTGTATGCATTTTTAAAAGTAAGCTAAAAGGCACATACCATCTCTACATTCTCAAAAGTAAAGAATTTTAAAGTAAGTGTTTTCAAATTTGAAACAAAAATGCTAAGCATGCATGAAAAGCACAGAGTCAAGTTCTCTGTGAATAACAAAGGAAAGTTAAGTTACACATGTACACAAAAGAATGTTTTTCAGTTTCAAGCTCTGATAATGCTCAAAATTCTTATTTTCTCAAATGATTAAGAGGCGTTCCATTCTTTGCTGACATTAGAGGATCATTCGACCTATTACAGCTCTATGGGTCATTTATATCTTAATAAGTCTGACCATCTGAAGAATTCTAATGCATGCAATGATATTTTTGTTTTAATCTGAAATTCTTCCTTTCTGTCTCCTAGTAAATGCTTGACTGCTTTCTGTTACTGTCTTGTACCCTCCCATTAGAATATCCTAATGTCAATATTGCACACAACAGACTCATGCCTGTGCTTCACCATTGGGTTTCCTGTCTGTGTTGCAATAATTCTAATCAACAGGCCAACTCCATTTCTGTAGAGATTTATGCATATTCTAGTATGAGAATGGGTTTTCACAGAGAATTCAATGAAAGTTAAGACATAAGAGCATGCATCTCATGTTTATATTATTACCTTTATCATGAGTAGCATAATTTATGAAAATTACACTCCTCAGGTATCGGATACATATTTGAAATCTGATTGGAGTATACTATATGAGCATGGATTGTTTCTAGGAAAGACTATAAATTTGTATTTTCTTTGAGAGTTAGATGGAGACTGCTCATCTGTTTCTTGGTGGCCCAGACCTGAATAATCACACAGAAACTATATTAATTATAACACTGTTTGGCCTATTACCTCAGGCTTATTATTAACTTTCTCTTACATATTTAATTGACCAATTTCTATTAATCTATATATCATCACAAGGCTGTGGCCTACCAGTAAGTTTTGGGCAGCACCTTTCTCCCTTGGCAGCTACATGGCATTTCCCTGACTCCCTACTCTCTCTATATATATCTCTGTTTGGATTTCCTGCCTGCCTTTATTCTTCCTTACCATAGGTTAAAGTAACTTCTTTATTAACCAATTGTAATAAAACATATTCACAGTATACAGAGGGGAATTCCATATCATCTCCCCTTTTCTGTCTAAATGAAAAGCAAGAGTTTAACTTTAGCATAATAAAACTACATATAACAAAATAGGTATCAAGCAAAAATTACAGTTACAATATTTAATCTATTTCATCTGGAAAGTTTCATATCTAATATATCTTTTATCAAAACTAAGAAAAGTATAATTATAACTATCGGACCTCAACTCCATCAAAGATCCCAGAAGGATATAATATCACCTAAGTTAACAGGAAGAGTATTGTAAGTAACTTCCAACTCTTGAATTGACAGAGACATCTCACTGCCTAGACAGTCACCCTAGTTCTACTGCAACATTGGGAAATCTATCTTCAGCTTACAGACCCATAATATCTGGCAGACTTTTCCATGAAGCAGGAAATTTAAAGTACTGTTTAGCTTATTTATTGGCAGTTTGTCTGTCACTTTCTTCTGTGTCCTGAATAATGTCTGGTAGACTCTTTCATGAAGTAAGAACCCCCAAAGGACAGTCTCACATTCTTTAGACGAGTTCCACAGTCACTTTTCTGTGAGTCCTGTATGTCCAGTTCATATAATATACCATCAAGCAGTCCAGACAAGAGCAGTTTCTTTTCCAAATGGCTAGCCTTGTCACAATCAAAGTAAATTCCATAATGAGTTTCTTCAATGCCCATCAACCTCTCTAAAGTCATTGGTGCTGTCAGAAGCAGACATGTCTCACTGTCATAAAATGTCTAAGTTCTTAAGGCATTTTAAATGCCATATTCGATAGGTCTTTAAAGTATTGAAGATTATCTATCCAACTGAAATGTCTCTGTATATCTAGAAAACCTAACTAACATGACAAGTCTATTATAAATGACTATCTACTAATCTGTATTTTTTAATTATACATTACATTTTAAATGATTTGTGTAAGCATTATACCTTAAACAAGAGCAGAAGTACTTATACAGTGTTAAAAAAATCAACCTTAAATTTGCATCAATAGACCAAGATCCATAGCAATGCAAAGTATTCATCTCTATATCTGTGAGTAATCATCTTTAAGCAAGGCATTGAGAGAACACTTTCTCAGCAATTCCATGTGTAAGGAGACCCGCATCCTAAGGTACACTCATGGTTTTAATTCCCTTGTCAAAAATACCAGATTTCTTAGATAAATGAAACCATCTTCCTCAATTGAAATAGAATATCAAACGGGTTCCTAAACTGTCTGGTATTTTCCTGTAATTAGAGGTGACATTTTCAAAATTCTATAACCAAGAGGAAAATTTAAACTTCTCTGAATAATTACACTCTAGAATTGATAGTATACTAAATTGCATTGTTTTAGGGGGTATTCACCAAAGAATTCTATCAGACTCAGAACAGATGCTGTGAGTTCCCTGTCTAATTTCTAGAGCAGGAGTGGAGGGATGGTAAAAATCATCTTTTCTCCCTTGCATCCTATATTGAATCAAGTTTCCTACTTCACAGCTCTGACAGCATAGTGTTGAGAGAATCATAAGTGGCTTTTCCAATGTTCTACTTTCTCTTCTCTTCTACTGTGAAGGGGAACTGTTTTCATGAGATCTGCTGTGTGTATTTTGTTGGGTATCGAATTTTAATTTTTGTTACTAGGGAAAGTTATAGGACTTGTTTCAGATGAAAATATCTTTTTTTCTGTCACTCAAACTTATTTCTTTGTAAGGTGATTATATCTCCACATGAATATTCACTACAATGAGGAAAATGCAATACCTCTATATAATATTAATAGAATCTTATCTATGTTGATATAATCCCTGAGATTTGCTTCTCAGGCAATTGCTTTTTATGTGGAAGTCTTGGTGATGGGTTTAATATGACAACCCATAGGTCTGTTAATATGCCACATTCACTTTTGCTTTATCTTTGCAGCTTAGGCTTCTAAGCTTTTTCTTTGTGCTGGGTTAGTCGGACTGAATGTGAATGAGCCACTTGGTTATTCATGACATACTTAGATAATTAATATAGAGAACACTTGTCGTCTATGACCTGTTGGATGGGAATTAAAAATTAACTTATAAACTTGGTTTCTTACAATACCATTGACTCAAAGGCATCTTGGACTTTGTAACTCATGATAGTTTTAATTTATATGGATAAAAATATTTGAAACAGTTACATCAAAGGATACTATATGAATACACAATTTCTTAAAATTATTTGAAAGATTATTGAAAAGCAGTAATTGCCACTGGTCAGTGTTTTTGTTCAAAAATTATTTTCTGGCCATAGCTATAGTATTTTACTGTACCAACTATGTAAATTTTACTTATAATCTTTTGCTAATTTAATATTACAAAGCATTCTTTAAGAATTATGATTGCTTATTTAGTATGCAAAAGTTATACAATATGAGAACTCTTTCCATACTTAAGAAGATTATAAGGTAATTTGTGATCAGTCAATTTTCAAGACCTGTGTAATTCAGTGGTATAAGAATTTGATTTTCCATATCCACTTGCTTGAATAATCTAAAAGCTGTATGTTAAAGAAAGAAAATTAAAGATACAGGAAAAATAGCAAAACTTACATCATTTCTTCTCCATCTTTATTTTTTCCAGATGTGTTACTTAGACACCAAGAATAGGATCTCATAAATTATCCAAGATGTTGACAAATTTATAGACTCTACGAAATAATTTCATTAAAAGTTGAGCACTAATTTATAAGTAATAAGAATCACTTATGGATTAAACACATTAGTAATTAACTCTGAGTTACCAATATTATGTCTGCTTCATATTAAGGAAAGAAGTAAAAATACTTCCCATT
This sequence comes from Arvicola amphibius, assembly GCF_903992535.2. Lineage (NCBI taxonomy): Eukaryota > Metazoa > Chordata > Mammalia > Rodentia > Cricetidae > Arvicola > Arvicola amphibius. The sequence goes on from NC_052055.2 coordinate 88,223,896, forward strand.
GAATCACTTAACCAAGGATAAGTCCAGATTTAAATGTTCACCTTCTTGCTCCTTGTGTCTTCTCCCTCCTAGATGTCCATTGCATGGGTCTGCATCTGTGTCAGTTTGAAAAAGGCTGTGTTGTGAGTCAGTCTCAGTGTCTGTGTGTGTCAGAGAGGTCCTTTGATGTATGAGGGTGGGTAAGTGTCTGTCCCTAACAAAATGCTCTGCTCCCTCTTTCCTTGAACTTCACTGAAAGTATTACATAGGGAAGGAATGGGATACATTACTGAAAATTTTAAAAGAGTTTCACAAGAAATTAAGTCACTGGCTCCAACTAATCTCAACCGACCCAAACAAAAAACAGTACTACGAACATCATTGTGGATCAGCCAACCTCCATAACTAGATGATGTGAACTTTATGGTAGACTTAAAAAAAAATTGTTGCATTCAGAAAATGTTACACATTCATTGTTCTAGGTCAAGGGCAAGAAAGAATACATAACTTATGGTTACAAGCATACAGTAGCTTTAATTTTAAAAGTTGATTACATGGGAAAATCAAGACAAGCAATATTGACTGCCATGTTATTTCCTTAAAAGCAGATTAAACAAACAGTTTGAATACATAGTGGGATAGCAGTCTTAAGTCTTAAATGACCTCAAGGTGCCTTATTAACTTCTAATGCCTTAGAATTTGAGAGATATTTTTATTATAACATCTCACCACAGAAAATGATAGTGTATTTTCACCTTACCAATAAACCAACAACAGATCAGCTGTAGCAGCTTATATGCATATGGTTTTATTGCAAGCCTAACTATTTTCAATACAATGACAATACAAAAAAACTGTTAATAATAACCTTGAGTCCTATGCATACTTTACTCTGCTAAGGTCAATATTCTTTGACATTCAGTGGGGTTTTGTTTGTTAGTTTGTTTACAATGTTTTCTAAAGTAAATGATATAATTATATTTTAATTTCAAAAAGAAATCAAAAGTAAATGGTATTTTTGCAGAGATATTGTTTCTTTTATGCTATTATTCTCAAACTTTTCTGTGGTTCTTGATAATGAGAGAACCAATCCCATCCCCCAGTTCTCTGACATCTGCTTGTTAAAGTTTAGTTTGACTCAGTTCTGGTACTAACTGCTAATAATCAACACAGTCCCTGTAGACTAAACACTCAGGATCACAAGACTATTCCCCATTTTGGGTGTTAGGCAGAAGTGTTATCTCCCCATGTGACCTAGCCAATCACTGAATCTGATGTAGTTGTAGAAACGCTAATTTATAGCTTGCCGGTTTCAGTGATTGGCTAGACTTGCCAGCAGACTCAGGGGGACACTGTTTGCTCCATCACTACTTTTCTGTAAAATATGATCAATTACAAACATTCAGATAAAGGAAAATCAGGTGCCATGGAGCATCTTTTGTCATGCCACCTACTGGTATCCCAATGTGTTGAGCTTCACAGTTCTCCCAAGCATCACCCTCAGGGTTTACTGAGACATCCATGAAGTTTTATGAGCATATTGGCCATTAATGGAGTCAATCTTCAGGCCCTTGAACCTCCCTTTTGGAGGGAGAGTATATAACTTATTGTTCCAATCCTCTAGTCACAGTGTGAGTAAATCTGATCACTAGCTCTCCATCCTTTATAATTTTCCAAGTAATATGTGCTCTATTGTTGATGATAGGGGCTTGCTTTCCAAATAAAAGATGTTCATTTACCATTACGCATTTGCTTTTATAATTTATTGATTAAATAATCAATTTATTATTGAATTCATTTCTCATAAAAATAGGTATTATATATTTTGTATTATTTTTTAAATTTTTAACACAATAATGTTCCACAATACATTGTTCCTATAGAAACTACTGCCATCCAGCATTGATCTCTTACAACTTTAATTGCAAAAGAAAAAAATGTATTTAGTTGACTGCTTATTTTCAAAGTGAGTAGTCATTTCTTAAACTCCATAAGTGAATATAAACACAATAAAACACTTCCAACAAATAAGAATTATAAAAACACAGACATAGAATAAGGTAAAAAATGAACTTTCTCATGGGAAAAAATAGTCTGGAACCAAAACTCAAGGTTTAACACTACATATAAAGAGCATATCATATACCTAGCCAAATTTACTTAGCTTTTAGTCAAAGCCTCATATTCTACTAAGAACTAAATTTCAGAAAGATTGGCCAGGAATGTTATATTTATCCTAACTAACCATTGTACATAAAAGCCTTTATACCAATGATTCTCAACCTGTGGGTCATGACCCTTTGGGGATCAGATATTTCATTACAATCCATAACAGAAGCAAAATTACAGTCATGAAGTAGTAATGAAGTACTTTTATGGTTGGAGGTCACCATGACATGAGGCACTCTATTAAAAGGTTGAAGCACAAGGAAGGTTGAAAACTACTGCTTTATACAAATTGGTAACATAGGAACGGAAGAAAGATGGCTCTCTGGAGTCCTTTCTACATCACTTACCGCAAAGGCATGATGTCGTGAGGTTATTGAGTCATCTCCATGACAGACATGTCATTAAGTGAGGGAAGTATCACTTGGTAAAGAAAAGAGAACCCCTGAAATCTATTCCTTTTGAGGTACTTTTTTTGAGAAACTTCTAAAAAAATAAGTTTTCATTTTAATGTGATTGTTCTGGCTGTTTTACATAGACAAATAGTGAGACATTTTCTGAATTATTTCTTCCAATTATGTATCCCACATTTCCATTCGCTCTGTTATTGGTACTCAAGAGGCTCATGATAAATACTTTTAATATACTTTAATGGGTTACTGTTTCAAGAAATTTTGCACTGCCACAACACAGGGAGTATTTACATTACATTAAATTAAGTTACAGGATTACAGTTAAATAGAATGAAGAAATAATAAAGGCCCAAAGCACCAACACTTTAGAGCACAGAGAAATTAGATTCTTTGATTAACAGCTCAGGAAGATGATAAACAAAATTTATATAACTAAACAAAGTCATTTTGTTTATAATCTCACCATCAAAGATTAATGATCTCTCATTTAGAAAGACTGATTAACGTGCAAATTATCTTATCTTGATAAATAGCTGTTATAAAGCATTTTGCCAACAATGTGGATATATGGTGAATGATTTTAATTTCAAAGTTATGGCTTCAAATAGGTTCAGATATGAAACATTTTTGTAATTAATGTTTTTCTAAACTACACTAAATTGCTGGGAATTGTGTCACAAGAAAGCTCAGGAATCCAAGGATAGCTTCAACTATGTACTTTGTACACATGAATGTTATAGTCTACTTGAGTTGATAATGGATAATTCCACTTGATGATGGAAATAGAATTGGACATAATATGAAGGAATCTACCCAGGGGAAAAAAACCTGGCACATATATTTCCTAAATAGTGATGATGATGGGTAGTGAAAATACATTATTACATAATAATCATTTCTCGTTTAATCTTATCTCCACATCATGTTTTCATATATTACCGTCAAAGTCATTACTCATTTATTGCAGTAATGTTCAGTTAACTCTATAGACCTTGAGAGACAGAGTAGATGATTAATTGGTAGAAAGGAAAATAAACATTAAAAATCCTGTCAATATTTTTATTTTCCTGTATGTCTCTATTCCCTTTTCTCCCTCCAAACCGTCCCCTATGCCTGTCCTTGCTCTCTTTCAAATGCATGATTTCTACTTTTCATTAGTTGTTAGCATCTTCAGGCTGACTTTCAGATATTAGATAAGCGTCAGTGTGTCCGCTCATCCATGAGTAAGACTATTTCTTCGCTCTTAGCATTCTTTAGTTGCCTGCCATTCTTCAAGGACCATAATCAATCAAAATGTAGTGTTGTAAAGTCAAGTCTCAATGGACACATCTACAAACACAACTCCAACCCATAAGGTTCATGGGACACTGTGGAAGAGGAGGCGGGAAGATTGTAAGACCCTAAGGATCATGAGTTTGCTTTGATATATTATCTGTTAATAATGTCAGAAGCTACACCCGTAAAGTCTCACCAGCATGACTGCCTAAACAAGAGCTGAACAAAGACTTCTACAGTAGACTTGCTAATGTGTATGGGAGAAAGCCTACTATTAGTAGATCTCAAAATTTACTAAAATAATATATTGATTGGCACTATGAGTATAAATTTTTCATTGCTATTGTATATTGGGGTAACAGTATTCATAGTATTATTTTGGTTTCAATAGCAGTAAATCCCCAACCATCTAGTGCATTTGAGATACTAATGCCTGCAAAGTGGAATTTTATATATGTAATAATTTCTAAAAAGATAATTCTGTCAACTGTTCTTAAATCCTTCCTAACTAATTCAAAGTTCACATATATTATAAATGCATTGGTGATGAATATTTATTACATAAAATGTAAAACATGTTGTAAGCAAGAAAAAGTTATGTGACCACTTCTGTCACGATTTATATTATAGATAAATTTGCCTTTAATCTTTAGGAACACCAGAGGAAATGATTACATATTTTTTAATTTATGTCATCATTTGAAAAAGATGACTTACACTGCTAATAATTTTTGAATAAAAATATTTTACCAAATAAAATTTTGTTTTGAATGACATTTTTGAGTTGAACAATAAGCAAAATAATGACATCTGTATTAGCAATGAAATGAGAAAGCCAAAGCATTCACAAGAGCCATTTCGATGTGTGAGAGAGGCAGAGCGCGCCTCAGTCTCAGCCTGCCTTTCTTACCATTGAGGTGGGCGTTCACCAGCACGCATGGCCAAACGCCTGGCGTGTTTCTTAGAACGTGCAACAGCTGCTAGGAAAGGAATATTATTTGACATATACTTTATTTTGCTAATCTAGGTATTATTACTTTATTAATCTTATTATTAATAGATCTTTTAAAGAAAGAGTACTAAGAAATTTAAAAGAATATATTCTAATAATACCTCATAAGCCTGCGATGTTGCATGTTTTTCTGTTTGACATCCAAGCTAAACTTCCTTCGGTAGTTTCCTGACCTTATAAACTTATCATTTCATTGAGGCTTTGAATGGTTTAATGTCTTTTTTTCTTTTTAATTTTGACAAAGCCTTAGTGCTACTTCAATTGTAAAACTACTGTCAGTTCCCTCAGTAATCAATTTTTTGCCAATTACCAGAAGAAAAATGTGTAAATTACTCAGGTTCTGTAATTAATAAATATGTGCTGGTAAGAAATACGTGTGTGTGTGTGTGTGTGTGTGTGTGTGTGTGTGTGTGTGTGTGTGTGTATGTGTGTGTGGTATGCATTTCATTAGAGCCTGTCCTGGAGCTAGCTCTTGTAGACCAGGCTGGTCTTGAACTCACAGAGATCCGCCTGCCTGTGCCTCCCAAGTGCTGGGATTAAAGGCATGCTCCACCACCGCCCAGCCAAGAATCCAGATTTTTAACGCAACCTTTCTGTGAAATATGTGTGGTGCTTAAAAAACAGAAATAAGAGGCTTGCATAGCAAACTAAAAAGGATGACTGTAAGTTTCATCAAAATAAAAAGAAATGGAAAAAAAATATGTGTCAAGTATTAGAAATGAAAACAGAAAGATCACTATATAAAGCTGTCTCAATTTTCTCTATAAATCTTTTAAGGTTATCTATAATTAATTTCCCAAGAATTTATTGTTCAGTAAGACAGCACAGTGTTTTACTTTGTAGTTAACTAAAGAGGCTGAACAGGCATTCTTGAAATTTGATATTGTGTTTCAAAGAGGTAGAAAACTCAGAAGTCTGTGGCCATTTGTAAATCCAGGATCCTTAGGAATATGGTAAATCTTCACTGCATTTATTTTTTAAACATTTGATTTTAATAAAAGTTATTTGACAAAATGAAACATAAGTTTTTCTCTGAGAAGGAAGCAAACTCTTGTTTTCATGATTCAACAAGAAAATGAAGGAAGGAAAGAAGGAAGAAAGTAAGGAAGGGAGGGAGAGAGGGAGGGGGAAGGAGGGAGGGAGAGAGGAAGGGAGGGAAGGAGGGAGGGAGGGAGAGAGGGAGGGAGGGAGGGAGGGAGGGAGGGAGGGGGGGGGGGAGGGGGGAGGAAGGAAGGAAGGAAGGAAGGAAGGAAGGAAGGAAGGAAGGAAGGAAGGAACGAAGAGTCCTCCACAGAGCCTACATCTGTATTCCAAGTGTCATCAGCTTTTCCTCAAAAGCCATTCCCCTTCAAAAGAAAAATTGCTTTCTTTTCATTTTGTTTCATTAAAGAATTATTTTTATTATTATGTTACATTTTGTTTCTATATAATCAATAGTAAATTCTTGTCTAAGTGATATATTTCAGTGTTTCATATATGTGATTTTTTCATAATTTTACTTGCTTACATCTGCTTTTCAAGCTACAAAACACAGATGTGGTATATCAATATATTTATGGTGACATATTGGTGACAGTAGAAATGTAGTTGTGCTGTGTAGTGGGAAGCAGATGATTGCACTATCATGAAGAAAGCATGCAGTCTCAATAGATAGAAAACCTCACACATTCTCTCTTCATAGTGGATATTGTAATCCTTCAGTACTAGTTTTCATGGATAAAACACAAATCATACAGAGCAGAATTTGGTTCTTTGTCCATTGTTGCAAATTGCATTACTATTTTTCAAATTAGATAATTTTTAAATTGTTATAAATTGAGTCTTGTCTATTTTCAGTTCTCATGTTCTCTGTAATAATTTTTCTCAAGACAGAGAACCTCTAGACTCTCTCTGAAAGGAAGGAAGACATCGAATTTCCTTAAAAATAGATACAATGCAAGTTTCATCACTTTTAATGATTATACTTATAAAAATTAGAAATTATACTGTATTTTGTACCTTATTTAATTCAGAAATTCAAAATTGAAAATACTATAGAATGATTTTTCATTCTCCTGATAATCATAATGCATACATTTCACCAAATGCAATTTCAAAATAGCTTCATGGATTCTGATATGATGTAATTATTAAAAGTACATGTGATTTAACCAATAATACAGGTAGTAGTAGTAGGGCATATTCATTATTTATAAATATATTAGGCATATAAAAAGGGACTTTGGTCAGTTGAATAAAGAAGTCAAGGATTTAAAACATACTAACACATAAATATTCAAATCATTGTACTTTAGGAAGAAAGGGGAACAAAAACAATATGACAGATATACAGCCACTGAAATGAAAGAATGAGATCCGGTCCCTTTAATATCCAGATTACTTGTAAATGGTTTGGAAGACTATAAAAAGACAGATATTATCAAATTGGGTTAACAGGTAATTTCAAATTATATGAAACCTAAAAGAAAAAAATTGATATGAAACACAGTTGGTTAATAGAAGACAAAATCATATGTGAATAGTGCTAATCTCAAGGAAATGAAGTTACTGCAACAATATTGTATAAGGTATATTTCAAATAAAGAATGAAGAAGAATACAGATGAGAATGGAGAATAATAGGAGAGAATCTTTGCCAGTTGTGTATCTGAAGGAAGATTAATCTTCAAAATACATAAAGAATTCTGGTAGGAGGGTGAATAAAATAAATGGTCCTGGGACCAGAAAATTTTCCAAGAGGACAACAAATGGCTGAGAAATGTATCATACATATTTCTAGTCCCTAAAGTTAGGAAAATACAAAGCAAAACAACTTTGAGTCTTTATCTTATCCTAGCCGGAAGGGCAAATATCAACAAAACAGCCCCCAACAAAAGCCTTAGTAAATACTAGGGAAAGTTAAGCCTCATTCACTATAGGTGGGATTGCAGGCTTATGGTAAAGCCTTTCTGAAAATCAGTTTGGAGAGCTCTAGGAAAGCAAAAATAATTACACTACACATAAATATGATTAACAATACTGCTCTCTGGCATGTGCCCAAAAGACTTGCTATCCTGCTCTACAGGTACTTGTCGGCCATGTTTACTGCTGCTCTATTCATAATAGCGAAGAAATGGAAACAACCTAGAGGTCCTTCCCCTGGCAATACCAAAGACGTGATACATGTACATAATAGGATTCTAGTGTATACCTCAGAAGGAAATACATTCATGATGGATAGAAAAGATCATACTGAGTGAGATAACCCAAACTAAGAAAAACTAAAGTCACATATTCTCTCTCATCTGCCGTTCCTAGCTCTACATCTTCGATATTTGGACATATCCTTGAGTAACTTAAGAGGGAAGAGGGGTGTGAGTGAATCAGAAGAGGAGGTTTGGGAGCAATAACTTCCAAAGGAAGTTTCAGGATGCCATATGGAAAACGACTATTTCATAAACTCCCTAGATTCTTGTATGTGTATGTGTATGTGTATGTGTGTGTGTGTGTGTGTGTGTGTATACTAAATTAAAAAGGAATAAAGTCTTTATGGCAGATAACATATTTGGTTATATAGGAGAATTGTTTGACTATATGTATCTCAAACATATGTTGTGAAATATGCATTATGAAATTTAATTTGGATAAATACAAATAAATAATTGGGAAAAGAATATCTGTAATAATATTTGTGTTCACTATATTTTGAATCACTATTGGTTTGATTCCTGTTCATGAAAGCAGGTAGAGTGTCTGTCCTAGGCTGGACATGCCTTGAGGTGTTATGTAGTAGGGAACATTTAACCTGCTTGCAGCTGATTGGCTGTGACATGGTTCAAAGTCTAGACTTTGTAGATAGACCAATTTCCTACTTATAGTTACTGTTGCTGGGACAAAAACACCATGACCAAAACAACTTGGAGATGAAAAGGTTTCTTTAAGCTTACAGTTTCATGTTACAGTACATCATGCAGGGAAGTTAGGGCAGAAACTAAACAGTGCAAGAACTGATAGAACTCAGGACCACCAGCCCAGGGATGGCATCACCCGCAATGGACTGTGTCCTCCCCCATCGTAACTAATAAAGAAAATGCTCTACATTTCTGCCTACAGCCTAACCTTATGGTGGCATTTTCTCAGCATGGGTTCCCTCCTCTCAGATGGCTATGTCAAGTCGATGTAAAATTTTCCCACACAGCCAAGGTGCTACCACTTCCGGTAATGGCATCCTGCAGGTCCGTATTCACCACCTGCAGATGAGTAACATCTTCATCTCATCTCTGTGCAGGTGATTAATTAACTAGTGCTGCTTCTAACTCATGCACTTCCACCCTTGCTGTTGTGTAGTGTGTAGCTGAAGCAGCTGCTTTTGAAACAGGTCTACATTGTGGTGGGTGGTAGGAGAACGTAAGGAGGCCCCTCCTATTGCTGTACGTTCACCCTCTTGTGCCACCAAGATTATTTAAGTTAGCAAGATTTCAAGACAAACTATCAACTGATAATTTTAGCTTTTTAATTTTTTATTCAAAATAGAGATATTTAAATGGGGAGCGTACTATTTTCAATTATTAAATAAAAAACTATTAGGGATACATCCCACCAAAACTTGAAAACTATACACAGAAAATCATAAAATAACACTGAATAAATGCAATTGAAGAAAAATATAAATAGGAAGAAATGATATTGTTACAACTCAGTACTGCCTATAAATTGGTCAACATAATACCATTCCACTCTAAACCCTTTACCTGTGTTTTCCAACATATAAAATGCCTCTAATAATGATATTAACATTAGAGGGCTATTGAAACCATAACTAAAACCACTTTAATAAAACATTTGTAATACTGCTAGGCCAAGGAATATTTTGCATAAGATTTAGATCTTATTTTCTTTTAACTTTCGTCACTATAATTCGAGTTACTATGAGTTTTAAATTTAGGAAGAAGAAAGCCAAATACTTTTTGGGTAAGTAATAGAAAGAGAAGAAACAGTTGTTAACATCAGATTATTTTAAAACCCTGTCCTTCTTAAAATATTTTAATCTCATTTACTCATTTTCATTTTGAGTGCCCAAAGACATGAACACAGTTTATTTCTGTGGTTGTAATCTAAACTTGTTGAAACATTGCACTTCCAAAGATGGACAATTACGTTTTTCACCATATGTGGTATTTATTTCTGTTGTGACTACATTATACATAAAAGCTCTGTTCTAATGTCACCAATTTTTAATTATTAAGGCATAATAATCTAATGTATGATAGAAGGAGAAGCACAACCTTCCACATTTTGGTTCATTGAGATGCTGCTTTTTTTTTAAAGGTGAGTGCTTTTACTGTGACCATATGCTAGACGTTTAGGCAATCCATTTTATGTTTAATAAACAATGGAATAAAATTGTGTTCCTTTAGTAACTTGTACTGGGTATGAAGATTTTATAATCACAAATATAGGAAATAATTTGAAGTATTAAAATAGCTATGACCTTGCCCTGTATAATTTCAAAATCCAAATGAAGTTCTGCTCTGAATATGCTCACACTTAGAAAGTGTTGTTATTTCATTACTTGTTAACTTTTAGAAGAAAAGATATTGCAGTGTAAATTGTTATCTAAATTTAGGATTTTAATTTAACTTTAAAGAAATTCACTTCAAAATTTATCAACACTGCACTAAATGTGGGAATACAGTAAATGTTGACTTTGTGGACTTCCCTTCTAGTTAAATCGAATTTAAAGGTATCAACTCAGTAACTCAAATTATTAGACAAAGATAACTCTTGATTAGAATGAAGTATTTTAGGATATTCATTTTCAGAGAGAAGACAATTAATAGGACATTTTTCTCATCTGACAGTCCAACTAATTAAAATTTCATGGTTCTTTTAAAGGAAATGTTTAAAGGTTTTGTCCGGAGTTCATATTTGAATCATGAATTTATTTCTCTTTCCCATGTGTTAATGTCCTCATTAGAGCAATTTGTCATGATTAGGTGGAAAGTCCAATTAGCGCATTCTAGCATTTCTTCCTGGCCTCCCTGAAGCAGTGAATCTAGAGGACTGATCTACATCACCACTGCCAGGGTCTGAGCAAAGCTTCCAGGCAGATTAGGGACTGAGAAAAGTGGCTCTCGCTCACTTTGGCTTTTATTGTTGCTTCCAGTGCTGAGAAAGTGAAAATAGATAAAAGAAAGGGATTTACTTCATATAAAAATAAAGAGAAGATACATTTGTTACATTTGAGCAGTCTGTTGTGATTTGCTGACTATTTCTTACTAGGACTTAATCCTTCAAAGATAAAACTTGAACAAGAGTGAATCAGGCTTTCTGTCCAAGTCACAGGTTAGAACTGTAGAGACCGCCTCATTTACTAAAAATTACACCACTGGCTGCATTTGAGGTGAGCATCTCTTTGCTTTTCTCAGCGGGTATCACTGATTCATTATTACTAGCTCTTGAATACTTCAAACATCATTGTCTTCAAATCATTTTCCCATATATATATCACAAATATCAGAAAGATATTTTATATATGTGTTCATATTTAAATAAATATAAATATGTAGTAAATATAGAAATATTTTGTGTACATAAATGTTATATATTGTAAATATATTTATAGTACAAATACATTTACATAAATATATGTAGCACAATTAATAAAAACCCAGAGACAGATATTGGAGTTCATCCTAAGGTCAGAAAAGCAAGACAGTCAGTCACTGGCTCTTACCTCTACCTCAGTCTGAAATGGAAATCCTGTCTCCAGGAATCTCAGAATGAGACTGTGTCTGAGAGCTGTCTTCTCCCATCTTTTATTCCTCTCTAGGGCTGGGATTAAAGATGTGTACCACTGAGATTAAAGGCATGCATCACAATTGCCTGGTTTCTATGGCACACTAGTGAGGCTGTTGGGATTAAAGTTGTATCACCACTGCCAGGGCTGTAAGGCTGACCAGAGAAATTCTTTTACTTTCTGATCTTCAGGCAAGCTTTATTTATTAAAATGCAAATCAAATATCACTACAAATGTATTTATATTCATAAATAAACACATTTACTGTATATATTTGCATACAATATGTTTTCTTTTTCTAGGCCTTCATCAAATTCATGTTATATGTTTACTGAATACTTACTAGATAAACAATAATATTGTAAAACTCTCTCAGTAATATTATTTTTAAAAGTTTTATTATAATTTTTTGCATGTATGACTGTTTGTTATACACTATTTGAACCCCCTGCAAGTATGTTACCTGCAGAGGTCACCCAAGGTCATTGGGTCACCTGAAAAATGAAATGATTGATATTGTGAACCACCATGTGTGTGCTGTGCCATCTCTCCAGCATCATGAAATCTTTGCTCTGATATCTTCTTCAATATCTTCAGTGTTTTAGCATACAAGTCTTTCACTTGCTTGGTTAGACACCCTTCTGTGGGATATTTGTACACTGTGTGATGCCATATTGCTGTGATTGGTGTAATAAAAGCTGAATGGCCAATAGCTAGGCAGAAGAGAGCATCTCCTTGATCATCAGTTGTCTTATTCCTCTACCTAGGACTTCAAGCACTATAATGAACAGGTATGGAAAGAGTGAACAACCGTGTCCTGTTCCTGATTTTAGTGGAATTTCTTTAGTTCTCTTTATTTAAGTTGATGCTGGCTATGGTCTTCCTGTTAACTGCCTTTAGTATGTTGAGGTATGTCGCCTTTATCTTACCCTCTCCAGGAATCTTATCATGAAGGTATTAGATTTTGCCAAAGACCTCTTCTGCATCTAATGAAATGATCGTGTGATTTTTTTTGGTCTCTCAGTTTGTTTATATGGTGGGTTACACTTATTGATTTACATATTCTGAACCATCCATACTTCTTTGGAATGAAGCTTATGTAACCATAGTGAATGATATTTTTGATGTGTTTTTGGATTCACTTGAAAAGTATTTTATTGGAAATTTCTGCATCTGTGTTTTTTAGGGTTGGATGGTATTTCGTTTTTAATACATACCATATTTTCTTTCTGTCACCAGTTCATAGGCACTTAAGATATTTCCTTATCTCTTGCTAACAACTCTACAATGAACATGGGTCTTAATGTGTCTCCAAAATGCTGATTTCATATCCTCTGCTTATGTACTCAGTAGAGGAATTTTTTGGCTAAATTATAATTTTATTCATTTCTTGAATACTTTCTATACTCTTTTCCATTATGACTGTACTGATTTAAAATTCTGCTAACACCATTGTTTTTGTTTCCTTTTCTCCACATCCTCCCTAGCAGTTGATTACCTCATGCCTTGTTGATGTTCACTCTTTTTTATACTGTTTAATACTTATATATCTGTGAACAAAAATATATAAAAGCTTCTCCAAAGCTCACTTGAAGTATTGTGGCAACGACCTGTCATACTAAGCCGTCTCCATAGCCCGCAGCTTCGATCTTTTTACTGAGGATTATTGGATATAAATTCTGTAGTTAATATTTCTAATACTCTGGAAAATGTCCTTTGCATTTTGATGAAGATTTTGTTAAATCTATAGACTGTTCCCAAGAGCATGGCCCTTTTTAATGATCGATGAACTTCTGATGTATGTCCTTTATTATGTATGTGTCTCTATTTCATGAATGTTTTCTAATTTTGTTGTATAGGTATTTTGCTCTCATTAGGTTTATCCCTAGGTATTTTCATAGAAAGATCAAATTTGGCTGCTTTTTAGTCATAGTTCATATCATTTAGAATTCACATATAGAAACCATATTGATATGTTATATTAGTAATACTTTTGCAAGTTTTATTAGTCTGTTAGCCTTAATATTTTTGATAGAGCTTTTGAATTTTTGCATATAAGACTTAAATGTTATTTAACTATCTTCCTGACAATTCTGTGTTGAATAAAATATCTGTACTGATTATTTTTGTAGTCAGCTTGACACAAGAGGAGATCCTTTGGAAAAAAAGAACACCAGTTGAGAGATTGCCTCCATCTGATATCCTGTAGTCACATTTGTGTGGCATTTTCCTGATTAACAATAGATATGGTATGGCATGGCCTATTGTATAGTACCACACCTGGACAGATGGTCCTGTGATGTGTAAAAAAAGAAACTACAAGCCAGTAAGCCACATCCCCCAGTGTAACTCCACGTCCCTGCTTTAGCTCTTGTTCTGCTTTCCTTGATGATGGACACAAGCCTAAAGGATACAGTGAACTCTTCCTCAAGAGTTTAGTACTGGTCATTACTTTATGGCAGGAACAGAAACCAAACTAGGACAGTGGGCATGCCCATCTTGTTCCATATATTTGAAGGGGCATTATACTAATCCATCCTTGAATCCCTGACATGAAAGTCACTGAGTCATTGTAAATATTTCAGTGTGTTATTGGATTCAATATCCTATCATTTGGTTGAAAATGTTTGCATCTGTGTTCAAGTATATGGACTCCTAGCTTTCTTTCATGGTGTGTCCTAAACTGACTTTAAAATCATATCTTCCTAGCCATAGTAAAATGAGTTGGGAGAAATTTTCTCTGCACAAATTCTTTCAAAATGCTTAAGAATTCCTATTAGTATTTGAAACTGCTTTTGAGAACTTACTTTTTCAGCTTTCTGTCCGTCAATTTCTTTGTGACAAGAGACTTCTTGTTATTGCTCCAGCAGCACTGATTACTCTGCATCTGTTCAATTTTCCATTCCATGAATCACTCCAAACCTAAGATGATTTAATCATTATCATTTATCATCATGAACATTTTGCCTTCTTTTGAATATTTTGTCATGGAAAAAAATGTAATGACAATTGAAAGTTGGTAAATGAGAGTAGATTTTGCAGCTGTATCTGTAAAATACCTTCCTACGTGAAATGGGATTTTTGCTATTTTCATTATAATGTGATTTATACAATTTACAGAGTACTTGGTAATTTGTAGAAAAGCCAACGATAATTGTACCTATATGATAATGTTTCTTTTATCTTGTGACTAAGGCAGAAATAAAACGGGGTATTTCAGTTCAGAAAGTGAACAATTTTAAAATCCAATTGTGTATATAATTTAAAAATGAGAAATTACTCAGTTACTCTCTATGCTAATGAAGTTTTTAAATCTGTAGTGCTCAAAGCTTAACTAAAAATCTTTCACACATGATTTATGTCATTGGTTTTGCTTTTATTCTGCTACTCATACTCAAGCCAATAATGATAGATATTTTTTAAGAGGATTCAGATGGAACAATTTACTTTGTCTAAACTTCTAGAGAACAGTTCCCACTAACTGATTCATGAAACCATTTGGTATTTTCATGTGGGATGAAAATGTATCTTCTTTGACAAAACTTAAGCTTCAATTAAAATTAAATGGTTATCTGTCCTAAGGACTACATAAAGCATGATAATTCAGTATATTGATCCAATTTTTCTCAGAAACATTAGAATGAAAACTTGCATAATTGCTTCTTTTTATATTTAATTAAATATTATGCACCAAAGATTGGAAAATACATACAGCAACTCTCTTAGAATAGATGTCACACCTAAGAATTAGATAAAGTGTGTGGGGGGTCAACATATACACTCCCATTTTAGAACTTTCTTCCCATGTTTTAAAACTCTTTTCTCAGAAGTGGTAATCATTAGTATCCCACGGCTTATTTTTTTTCAGGCACATATAACCTTGTAGCCCTGGTAATAAACACTGGCAGAATTGGAGAGTGGTAAATGCTTATACATCATTAATACCTCGTTGACCTTCACCTAATTGTGAAACAATTCTCTGATACTTGCTGTATAAGTGATCTTTGGAGAAGTATTTACATATTTACATATTTTGTTCACAGATTTGTAAGTATTAACAGTATGTCATACAGCATGGATGGATCATGTGCTGCCAGGAAATGGCACCGAGACACTGATGTACTAACTCCTAGCTTAAATTAAGTTGACATTATTATGTAGAAGGGTATGTGACTGGGGATCTGCTCATAGCCAATGCGCGTCACTGCTATTAGTGTAATTAAAATCCTGATAATGTTCTACAGTAGAAATCAGGTGAATGCTCCTTGACTCGAAAGTTTAATTAGTAGAATGAATATTTTAGAAATAAGACTTCTTTGAATGTCTCAGAGAGGTTTTTTTATGTCAAAGAGAAAGAATTATTTAACAAGAATTTTACTTAGTGTAAACTTCTACATGTCGGCAATTGGGCTTTTAGCTTTTTACATAGGGTTATGTTTGCTTTAAACAGACCAAGTAGTACTGGAGATGGGATCCATTGGTAATGTATACAACCCTTTCAAGACATTCTGTTAACATGGCTGATAATCTATACTGCCTATTGCCAATTGCTGTGCCGTTCGGGTTTCTTCTAAACACCCCAGAGTGCTGAGTGAAGGTAGCTGTGTGCATGCAAGGTGTATGGCAGAGATAATGGGGTGTTGATATGTTTTAGGTCACAAACTGCAGAGGAACATCTGGCATAATTCTGTAAGAGGGATGCAGGTCTAATGGTGAACAGCAGAGGCAATTCCCCAAAACATCCTGCCCCAGAAGGTAGCGTGGTTCCCCAGCCAGGCTAGAGAATTGCTTATTTATTTTATAAACACATGAATCTCTCAGTCAGTAAGCAAGCTGGGATTCGGATAAGGAAATTGGTGACTTAGTTTTGACTCTTTAAAATTATAAGATACATAATAGTATAAATTCAGTAATCAATTAGTAAAATATAGTAACAACAACCAATATTTGTGTTTTGCTTTCATGTTTGTTTTCTTAAGATATAGCTATGATGTATAACCCAGGGAGTCCTGGAACTCCATATATAACCCATATTGACTGAAAACTTAATATCCAGATCAGCTACAGTCAGAATCTACCTCCTAAGTTAAGAACTTGTTTTGTAGCTCTAGTAGTATAGTTTCCCAACATTTGCATGACCCTGGATTCCATCCTCATTAACACACAAGTGCACACACATTTAAATACACACATAAACACACACACACACACACAGAGAGAGAGAGAGAGAGAGAGAGAGAGAGAGAGAGAGAGAGAGGCATGTGTGCACACATGTATATATGAACATAAAGTTTAACTGCTGTTTGGATCATGTCAATTTTTTAAATATTTCTATTAAGGAATCAAGTTGTTTTTAACTTTAAACTCTGCTCATACTTAAGTAATTATTTTACTTTAAAACTAACAAATATGTATTTAAATTTAAATAAAATAATTAATTTAGAAAGTATTGGATCTTGTCTGTTGTAATTTCCTTTGACTTGTTGCTTCCGTAGAATGTTTCTGAGGTGGGCCAACTTCAAAAATTTATCATAGTCCATCTCTGTAAAATTTTTTGGTATCTTTTTTTGCCTGTTTGGTTATATTATTAATGAAACCCTCTTTCTGTTTTAGTTTTACCTTTTAGTTAAATCCTCCAAAATTTTATGGATATGTAATGGATCTAAAAGCAAACTATTCATTGATAAATGCATGAATAATATTTATTATTATATTGCATGTTAATTATATGTCTCATAGCATGCTGATACATTTGTGTATAAAATCCACTTTACGATCCATAGCCTCCTGTTCTACAGTTGGAAAAATCATGGTAAAGTTAAGATTATATTAGCCAGGTGTGGTGTGAACACCTGCAGTCCAGTCTAAGCTGGAGAACATAGGAAGCCCCTATTAAAAGGACTGAGCTCCCAAGGTCCTGATGAGGACCAGAAGGAGAGAGAACATGAGAAAGAAAGTCAGGACCGTGAGGGGTGCGTTCACTCATGGAGACGGTGGGACAGAACTAATGGGAGATAACCAACTCCAGTTGGAATGGGACTGATGGAACATGCGACCAAACCGGACTCTCTGAATGTGGCCGACAGTGGGGGCTGACTGAGAAGCAAAGGACAATGGCGCTGAGCTCTGATTCTTCTGCATGGACTGGCTCTGTGGGAGCCTTCTCAGCTTGGTCGATCACCTTCCTGGACCTGGAGGGAGTTGGGAGGACCTTGGTCTTAACATAGAGTAGGGAACCCTGATGGCTCCTTGGCCTGGAGAGGGAGGGAGGGGGGATATGGGTGGAGGGGAGGGGAGGGAAGTCGGAGGAGGAGGGGAGGGGATGGAAATTTTTAAATATAAAAAATAAACCATGAAAAAAAAGAAAATGAAAAAAAAAATAAAAGGAAATGAAGTTGATTGTGCCCTTTGCCTAGGAAGCAGTAGACAGATGTAAATCTAGGCAGTGTGCTATAGGACTTTTTTCCTATAATGACTCCTTCTATAGTGATAATGCAGAAATGGCAGCAGTGATTTAGAGAATATTCATTTTTAAAGTGCTTTTTGATATAATAAGGAGATTAAAATGTGAGAGTGTAAAACAAAATTCTTTTTCCATTTCAGTTTTGCTTAAGTTGTATCCATTAATAGTAATATATAGATTTAGGCTTTAATATTTTCATGATGCCAATAACATTGTCTGTTATTTTTTCAGTAGATTCTATATTAAGAATAGTGTGATATATTCACTTCAAACTAAGTAGAAATCATCTGTCCCATATTTTATTTGTACTTTGTGGGTTATTTCCTTGCTCTCTGGAGATGTCCTTTCATGTGGCTGTTTCTGAATCCTTGCTGAATAAACCAGGAACAGCAGAACTCAGTTTGTGGATTCTAATCAACAGCCATATACCAAATGCCATTTTTTTCATTTACTTCTTTTGTGCAGATACCACCCATCACACAGCCATATATATATATATGTATGTATGTGTGTGTACACATATATATGTATGTATATGTATGTGTATATGTGTACATATATGTATGTGTGTGTGTATATATATATGTGTATATATATATATATATATGTCCTTGGACCATCTACTAATCTTTTTCTGATCACAAACCCCATTTGCCCAGCTCATTTTACCCAGAGTTGTAAAGTGTCAGACATAGAATGGTTACAGTGTGTTCTTGCATCATAGTCCATAAATGTGTTGGTCTGCACCAAAGCTTGGCCCTGAGGAATTAGTAGATTTGATCTCAGGGGCTTCTAAAGGCCTTCTCTTGAATGTCATGGCATCAGACTGACAGCAATCAACTTTCTGAAAGATATGATACAGAAGGAAGGCCTATGGCCCAAATCAGCCACCAACATACAATTGTCAGGCAGCCACCAAATATGTCAATAAATGAAAGTGTCATCAAATTGTGTCAACAACTACACTTGGCAACACCTGCATGTACCAAAAGCATTATTGGCAGTTTATCATCTGATTAAAAACAAACAAGCAAACCCTGATACCTTACGGAATACCTATAACCTTGAGTTAAAATGGTTCATATATTTTATGCACTGTATGTCAGTCAATTTATTTTTATATGTTTACAAAATCTATAACCTTCAAATCGTCCCAAATAAAATCTAAAGGACTTTTCTCAATGATACAAAATAAAAATCCTGAAAAATAAAAAGGAGTTATTTTGTACTTAAAACTAACAGAATTTTGTTTCTTTCGGTGTTTTGTTAGTCTAAATGAGTTTTATATGCCTTATTTACTTGTAAGTATATGATTGTATATGCCATTCCACTACTTTACCTAAACTCAGGAGCCGCATTACATGTATTGGTTTGATCAGAATTAATCCTGTGCCTTTAAAATTATTAGTGCAATAAGTTTTTGTCTTATCTGAATCATTGCATAAAATCTTTACTAATTAATTGATTAACATGCCCTCCTAGATAGTGTCTTTTATTATATGGTAGAATGAACTGTATTGTTGACATATAATAGTACCACTTTCATAACATGATGGTGTAAAGACTAGATTTGGATAGTTGGTTGAGAAATGTATTTTCACAATTTAAATATTATTATTTATAAAGTATATTCAAATATGTGGAAATGATAACAATCCAAGTAAGTCCACTTTGTCTGTAAAATGTCAGATAGCTGTGGGGGTCCCTCCAAGCATCATGGCCTGCTGGGAAAAG
This sequence comes from Arvicola amphibius, assembly GCF_903992535.2. Lineage (NCBI taxonomy): Eukaryota > Metazoa > Chordata > Mammalia > Rodentia > Cricetidae > Arvicola > Arvicola amphibius. The sequence continues at coordinate 88,243,715 of NC_052055.2, forward strand.
ATCTACATGAAGTATTATGAAACCTGGGTCAGCACATCTTTAGCCAGTGCTGGGTCAATAACTTCTTAGTCTGACCAGGCAGTTTAATGTTTTCGCACATTTAAAGGCAGTAAAACTTTTTGAAAAGAAAAACTTTCCATGTGACAATTACCATAACAAAGTTTTAGACATAGTGGCATCAAAACTCCTTTGCAAAATGCATCTCTTTAGCAAAGCACCTGTGACGTTTACTATAAGAAAAGGTTCTATTGACAGAGAAACAGTGTTCAGGATAAAGGGCTAAGAAGGAAGGATTTATAATAAGCATAAGGATAGGTCTCATGACTAAGATGATTGTTCAGCATTTGGAGGATTCAAGTAAAAGCTGGCTCCATAGAATAGTAAAACATCATCAGGTTGTTAGACAATGTCCACTCCATAGGAAAGAAGTGACACCTTCCTATGAAGAAAAAAAAACCTGGGTGTTTAACAGTTCTGATTTGTAGAGCTTTCAGTGATCTGTGCCCTCTAGAAATAACAGTGCATTCCCTGTATCTGAATATCTGAAATAGTTCTGTTGACTCAAATTAATGTTCCTGTTTGTCAGCTGTAAGACTTGATTTTATGACAGCGTTTGCCAACATTGCTAAAAGAGTTGTGCAACACACTTTCCCTGGCTCGCTTTGAATGCTGAGAGATCCCTGAGTTCATTCAGTGTGTGTGGTTCAGAGCTGATACCAGAATTCTGTAAGAATTTCTTCTAATAATTTCATCCACACACTAGTTGTACTGTTTCCGAGGCACATGTAAGTTATCAAAATGGTATTGCCACTTTGCCTACTCATTATTTAATAATGAGTTCTTGGTTAGAAATTGCACAGAACTCATGTGGAGAATTTAAAGAGTACACCACAAAAGAGAGAAACAGAACAGAAAGCACAGCCATGTTCAATTTCGCAATCGGAGAGGTAGATGATTTCTGTCTTAATTTCTTCACCTGCATATTTCTTTTTTAAAAGATGAATTTCTAAAGTGCCATTAGTATAGAAATGTGCTGTATAATAGTAGTTAAGTAAATATTTGTGTATATATAGAAAATGAGTGAAATTATTGATCATACCTTCCTATGCATCAAATAACCAAATCTTGAACAAATATTCTTTTCAATTTTATACATTATTTTTCATTTGTCATAAGCCTTCAAATCAGCTATATAAAAAATACTGCTTTAATTTTCAAAAATAGGTCATATTGTTTTGGATAGGAGGTCTAGAGATTGATAGAGCTCATGTTCTGCTAATCATACAGGAATTTAGTATCCCTGTATGTCCTTACTCTATGAGGACTTGCTTTACATGGCCACTCACTGATACAGAGAACAGCCTCCCTAAAGGATATCCCCCTCCCGCCCCACTGCACCATAGTTTCCTAGAACACTACAGTTCTGAATGTCTCACAAGCTTTGCCCAAAATTATATCTACCCACATACTCTGATAGGCACTGACACTTAGGATTTCCCACGTTAACCCACTTACCTTGGTCTCAGTTGCTTTACATTATTTAATTTGAAAGGTGTGAGAAAGAATACAGAAAGATTTCTCTCTCCAGGATTATGCCATGGGGCCAGCATCCATTAGTCTGTAACCCTGTTACCTTCTCTCTTTCTGGTTCCTAGTATAGATAATAATAAAGATGCTAAGAAGGGGTGTATTATTATCTTAATAATAAAAACCCTGAGTCATACATAGAGTAAAGATCAGAGAAGCAGAGCAGCCAGCCACTAGTTCTTGCCTCTACCGAATCAAGACTGAGTGGTTGATCCTGTCTCTAGAAATCCACAGACTGAATGCCTGATGGCCCGTCTCTTCCCACCTTATATACCACCTCTCTCCACCCAACCGTATCCCTTCCTATCTCCATCTTCCAAGTGTTGGAATTAAAGGCTTGTGAATCCCAAGTACTGTGATTTAAGGTGTGAGCCACCACCGCCTTGCTCTCTTTCTCTTTGAAATTGAATCATTCAAGTGTAGGCCAGGGTGGTCTTGAAGTCACAGAGATCCCTGTGCTTCTGCCTCCTGAGTGCTGGGGTTAAAGATGTGTGCACCACAGCCTGGCTTCCATGGCTAACTGGGGGCTCACTCCACACTCTGATCTTCAGGCAAGCTTTATTTGTTATAAGACAAACAAAATATCACCACAAAGAGCCTCCTGCTATTTTCAATGCTTATTGTGTTCCAGAAACTACCCCAGGTATCTGTGTAGGCCACCCTGCATGGGCAGGATGGGATTCAGAATGATTGCAGGGGAATCATCTGAATCTTAAAATGTTAAAGAACTTGTCCAAAGTCACTTAGTGTCCCTCTTTGCACACCTGGAGATTCTGTCTTCAGGTGAGTTAACCCGCAGTGTCTGTGATCTCGCCACTCTTCTGTGACCCACAGAGTCCTCCCTTCTTGTCCAAACAGCCTCAGATGACTCTAGCAATGTTGACTTTAAATTGGTGAATTTAAATATTCAAATATTTAAATTTTGTGATAAACTTATCATTTTTGCACCTTGTGCTTTGTTTTCTATCAGTTGATTTTCGACTGTGGTTCTTGTGGGGCTTGAGGCTTGGAGCCGTCTAAACACTATCACAGAACTAAATTCCCTAGTGTCTCTTTCTTCGTCCCAGTACAGTCTCTCATAATGCTGCCTGAATATCCTTGAACTTACTCTGTTGTCCAGGAAGGCCCTGAACCTCCAATCCCCTCCTTCCCATGGACCTGGGATCACAGGCCTGTCAGTGTGCATTTTCCAGTGTGCAGTTCATGTAGACTGGACACTTCTAAGTGTGAAGGAAATAGATTTTGAGAAAACTTCTCCATCAGTTTATATATTGACATCTACCAGTTTCAACCTTAGTGAGTCAACATTTGGTAACCCTGCCTCCAAGTTCCAAAGGATTTCTCTTTGTAATGATTATGGATAAAAATTGATACACTCATAATAAAACTAATTATAGCTGTCGTGTTTAGCTATTAGCAGTAAATGTTATCCATGTGTTCAAGTTCGTTACCAAACTGTAGTGGGATGGCTATTTATCAATGAGGAGTCAGTATGCAATACATAAGAGGTACCTTAAATGTCATTCTGGGAAAGACAGCCTTTGGAGATATTTTTTATTCAAGAAATATAAAATTTCTTACAAGTGAAAAACACCTGAGGTACTGGCTGCCTCCCATTGGGGAAGATTTGTGTTTATTTTCTTTAAGTGACTCTGAATATGTTGTTATTAAATCTGTGCGCAATCACTACCAGAAATCTCCACCAGTCTTGCTTTTTCCCTGTTGTTTCATGGATGGAGTCCAGTGTCTGACCCTGACCCTGACATTTTTTCATGTAAGGAGATGGGAATTCGTTGTATCTGGTATTTCTGTTTTGCTTTGCTTTGGTTTTGGTTTTTTTTTTCTTTCATGAGTCCTCAGTACAGGATTATGTCCTCTGATAGTAGAGACACCCTATATTTATGCTAACATTGTCGTTCTTCCAGGATACAATGTGCCTTTGAGCATATGCTGTAGTTACTAAGTTAATACAGCAGAGTTGATATGCATAAATGTATATATAGTTGTAATTCCCTAGAGAGTGGAGGCATACTGTGGTGACTATGACTATATTAAAGTATGCATTCCAATTAGGGACGAAGTGTCCACTCCACCCCTTACTTACAAAGGGACACTAAGTTATACTTTAGTTAATACTGTCTACCATTCACTTTCCCATTTATTTTGATATTCAATAGTAATCTGACTTATATTTGACATAAATAAATAAAATAAAGGTGAATTAAAGGAATAAATGAAATCGTTCTTGTCATTTGGAGACTTTATACTAATGTGTAAAGACATTTATGTAATGTCTGTGTGTGTGTGTGTGTGTGTGTGTGTGTGTGTGTGTGTTAAGTATGTTTGCTGATGCAGACGTGTGCGTGGATGCCAGTAGTGAGCTTCAGGTTTTTTTTAATTTTTTAATTCCTAAAATTTCTAATTTTGCTTTTATTCCCTGTTATATTTCATATCTCCAACATTCTTTTTATTTTCTTTCTTTTTGGCTTTTTAAATTTTATGAGCATTAGCCTTTTGGCTTGTGTGAAGGTGTATTATCCCCTGGCACTGGAGTTACAGAGAGTTGTGAGCTACTCTGTGGGCTCTAGAAATTGAACCCTGGTCCCCCTAGAAGAACAGCCAGTGTCTATAATCTCTGAGTCATCTTTCCAGCCCCTTCAACTTTTTTTTTAACTTAGAACTTTATAAGAATGTGATTATTCCATATTCTTTAATGACAATTTTTTTGGAGCCCATTCTCTTTTGAGGGTGTACCTTGCTCAGTCTAGATGCATCAGAGAGAGTCTTGGTCCTTCCTTAAAGTGATATGCCAGACTTTGTTGACTCCCCGTGGGAGGTTTCACCCTCTCTGAAGAGTGGATGGGGGATGGTATAAGCTGAAGATGGGAGAATAGCAGGAGAGGAGAGAGGGGGAGCTAGAATTGGTTTGTAAAATGAGAAAAGATTGTTTTAAAAAAGAAAAAATATTACATGATAATTATGTTTTATGAATTACTTTGAAGTTGCCCTTTTACAAATCATACTTTGTTGACTAGAAAGAGGGTCCCGAATGTCACTTTGTCTATTTGCAGCTGCAGTCCTGCTGAGTAATGACTGTTGATGTTAGATTTTTTTATGCCGAGAACATGAGAGAATAATAATAAAACTGGCAAATTCCTTAAGTTGACATCAAAATGACAGGGTTTGCCTCAGTTTAAATTACAGAAAGTGCCACAATTAATGATCATGTGCTTGAAGGATTGTCTACTCTGGTCACTTTTGTTTGTCTAATATACATTGGATTTTAATGAATAAATTATTTTTTCTTTTGTATAACATAGTATCTGAGTATCTGTCCATAGATAGTTTTTAAGAGAATTATCAAGCTGGGCTTCATAAATTCAGTAACAGACACAAAGGACGACTTAGGAAACACATCGAGCTGAGTTGCTGAGAAATCCATGTCTGTGCTTGTCCATTTTGTCTTTAAAAGGCCATGTTTCTGTGTGACTCAAGGTAATAAAAAGAACAATAGCAGGAGAAAGCTCTAACCGTTAACTCAGTGTGGAGATTTCACAAGAAAATTAGACTGTTCAGAATTAAAATAAGTTTTTTTTTCCTGCAGGTGAGGCATTTTTATTTTTCAATTACTAACTAACCATTCCTTGAAAGACCATGAAAGGAATGCCCAATCCCCATGATAAAGCTGAGATAAAGCACTTGGCATACTTATTATGAAGACATTAAGGAATATAGATATATTTTCCAAACCCTACTTGTAATATTAACTACACTAGGTAGAGATATATTTAAGTAATGTTTTCTTTTCTATTCAGTGTAAATGTTTAACGCATTTACCAATGTCCTGACAGCAGTTCTCATTCAACCAGACTTTGGATCGCTCCTGTTAGCATAGCGTTTGCATTTTCAGTTTGTTGTTTGTATCACCATGTGTTAGTTTATTTTTACTGTGGCAGATATCCAAGAAAAACAGTTGAAAGAAAATAATATATACTGCAGCTCCTTTTCAGACTTTACAGTCCATAGTTGGTGGCTGCCTCCCCTGTTTCTGGGCATGGGGATGTTGGCAGAGTATCCTTAATAGATACTATGGTGCATCAAAATTTCTTACTTTGCTGTTGCATCAGAGAGATAAAGGGTGGAGGGAGAAGATAAAGAGAAGGGAGAAGCAGGAAGGTGCTAGAACATGTCTTTCCAAGGTATGCCTCTAGAGACTGATTTCCTCCAATTGAAATATTTTCTACTCTCTACCAAGTCTGAGTAGCTTGACAGATGCACACACCAATGCTCTACTCAGTTGATGAAGGCATGGCCCTCCTAGTCAAACTGGACCCCCTCAGTAGCTGGATTCAATATCTCTCCCAATTTTTCAGCACATAGGCTCCTGTAGGGTCTACTGCATATCCAAATCACACCATACATCACTACTTCAGTTGGAAACTTCATTTCATGCCACAAGTACTCCTTTATTTAACATTGAAACCCATTCTATCTTTGCCCTGTAAAGAGAGGAAACATAGTTGTGTTGCTTAGGAATGTTTTATGTCTTTATATATTTAAATTACATACATACACACACATAGAGTTAATTGATGTTAACATCTCAACATCTAGCAGCCAATTACTCTTGTGTTCAATTTATTGAGCTCCTCATTTTTGACTGATTCTATCCGGTAATCTGTAGATGCATTGGTAGAAATATCATAGACAAGTATTGCAAAGATGCAATGCTTCATAAGCTGTTGGCTGCTTTCCTTTTTTTCTTTTAAACGTGGTGTTAATTGGCACTTTCCTACTTAAGTATCTAAAATACCTTCCTGACTTAGTTAAGTTTGTGTTACTGTAGAATATGTCTGTGACTGGATTCTTTACCAAGAAAATAGATTCGTTTTACACTTTAGGTGATAAACTCTAAACTTTCCTTTCCGCGCCATTCTTGGCTGCAATAGCTAACTCACAACAATGCTGAAAGGTGGAAAAGAGTCAGAAAAGGACCGAGTACAGAGGACGACTGGCTTATGTCCTACTAGGCTCTCAAGAGCTAACATCCACACAAGAGCCATGGAATCCTATACTTGAGTGTTGCTACCTTGAGCCAATAACCTTCCATAGTGACTGAAAACTTCTTAAGTTATATAATTAATTTATTTTATATCAGGACATCAGTTCTTCCCTCCATTCTCTCCTACTTGTCCCACTCCTCGACCTTCCCTCCTCCTGGTCTGAATTATTCAGAAAGGGACATGTCTCTCATGAGTATCAACAAAACATGGCATATCAAGCTACAGTAAGACTGAGCACCTCTCTTTGTATTAAAGCTGGCCAAGTGATTCAGTTTGAGAAGTAGGGTCCCAAAAAACAGGAAAAGATTCAGAAACAGCCACTACTCTTACTGTTAGGAGACCCACAAGACAAAAAATCTACACAACTGTAACATATAGGCAAAGGGCTAAAACAGTCCCATGCAGGCTCCCTGGTTTGTTCAATCTTTGAGACCCTATGAGCCAGGCTAGTTGCTTCTGTGAGTTTTCTTGTGATGTCTTTGACCCTTCTGGCTCCCACTTTCCCTCCTCTCTCTATTCGGCAGGATTTGCTGAGCTCTGCCTAATGCTTGATGGTGGGTCTCTGCATCTGTTTCCATTAGTTGATGAATGGAGGCTCTCTGAACTATCACCTCTCAATAACAGTGGGAAAGAGGTTTAAAGCATATCAACCCCTAGGGACACCCTAAAAGCGAATACAAAAATGCAGACATAGCAACTTTAAGTTTAAATAATGAAAGTACAGGTCTCAGTTATGCCTGCAGGGCCTATGTTTTAAGATTTTTCTTTGCAATTGCATTGGACTACTTTGCAGCTTTCAGGAAAGAAAGAATGAAAAGAAAGAAAGAAAGAAAGAAAGAAAGAAAGAAAGAAAGAAAGAAAGAAAGAAAGAAAGAAAGAAAGAAAGAAAGGAGGAAGGGAGGGAGGGAAGAAAAAAGAAAGAAAGAGAGAGAGAGAAAGAAAGAAAGAAAGAAAGAAAGAAAGAAAGAAAAAGAAGCTTGTTGATTTTTAATCAAATGGCATGCTTTCCTGCATGCACACCTATGCTTGTGATTAGAACAAGTCATCTTTTTGTTAAACATGAACACTTCTAATAATGTAAGAAGGTACTGTTTTTTTACATGGGAAGGAAGTTAGTGTAAATAGGTCTCTCTGAAACAGTCTGAGTGAGATCACATTAATGTTCTACCTTCCTAATAGTCCTCTTCCTCATATTCAAACCTCTGACTTTCTTCAAAACACAGCTGAATCAGTATGTCATCTACATTCTTCTTATGGTTAGGAAAGTAGACACTAATCACATAGAAAAATAAAACAATAAATAATCCCCTCTATTCAAGGGTATTATTTTTACATGTCTTGAAATATTATTTTATCAGTATGTCACTCTAAAGTAGTCATCACTATTCTACTATAATTGCATTTTTGGCAATGGATCTGTTGAATTTTCCAAAATTCAGAAACAAAAGGTACCCTTCCCAAGTGTGTACATTGCAATAAGAGACAACTTTCCTCTTTCTGAAATCCTTAGTGTGGTCACAGAGCCCACATTTGAGAACTATGTCTGTTGCCAGGGGTATCTGTTAACAGGGATTTCTGTCCCACCTGATCCTGCAGTCGTTCAGTCCCAAAGAAATACACAGAGGTCTACATTAGTCATAATATGATTGGTCTATTAACTCAGGCTTCTTATTAACTCTTATAACTTATATTAGCCCATAATTCATGTCTGTGTTAGCCACGTGGCTTGGTATCTTTTTCACCGAGGCAGTCACATCTTGCTTCCTCTGTGTCTGGATGACAGCTGCAGGCTGTATCTTTGCTCTTCCCATAATTCTCCTTTTCTCATTGCCCTACTTCTACTTTCTGCCTGGTTGCCCTGCCTATACTTCATGCCTGGCTACTAGCCAATCAGCATTTCATTAAACAAGTACAAGAAATAAATCTTTACAGGGTAAAACCATTGTCCCACAGCAACCCCACCCCCTCCATTTTTTTTCAAAATAAGAACTCTGAATCAAATCTCCCTTGTTTAGCTTTCTTTCTGATCATTATCCATACAACTTGTAACCAACACTCTAAACAAAGAAAAACATCCATAATCCATTTTTGGGAAATGTGGGTATAGTTTTCCAAGCTACTTCCTGCTGATTTGGGGTACTATTAGTCTTATGGGGACCTAAAGAAAAATTTGAATTATGGTTAAGTCCTGAATGGAATATTCTGTGAGGCTCGATTATCTCAGCCAGCAGTAGGAAGGCTGCTTGTTCCTGTCTGTCCAGACACAAAATAACCACACAGAAACTGTATTAATTAAATCACTGCTTGGTCTATTAACTCTAGCTTATTATTGGGTAACTCTTATATCTTAATTTAACCCATTTCTAGTAATCAGTGTAGTGCCATGTTTCTGTGGCTTACCAGCAAGGTTTCAGCATGTCTGTCTCTGGAGGTGGCTCCATGGCTTCTCTCTCACTCTGCCTTTTGTCTCCCAGCATTTGGTTTAGTTTTCTCTGCCTAGCTCTACTCTGCCCTATCAATAGACCCAAAACAGCTTCTTTATTAACCAGTGGTGTTCACAGCATACAAAGGGGAATTCCACATCACATAATAATAGTGATAATTACTTCCTTCTATAGCAGGTGAGAAGGTAAATAGTGAAATACCATTAATATCAGAATCTAGCCTCAAGCTTGACTCAATATTGTATTCTTGTGATACAAGTATCAGTTGAGGAGTTAACAATTATCTTTGGCAAAACACTTGAGTCATTCCATTTCTTAAAATTCTCACTGGCTCATTAAAAAATTACTTTTACTTCTTTAAGAATCAAAAAACAGATAATATTAACATAATGTAAATTTTTAGTAAGACAACATGAAATTATATGGTTTGGTTCTAAGATATTATGAACCACTAAGATAAGTTCATTTGTACTCAAAGTTTGAACTAGAATGTCAATACTACCAGGAGCAAACAGTTTAAAACATGACCTCCCTCCCCCTCTTCTCTCTCTCCCTCAAAATTCTTTCTATAGTTTTATACAGATAAATTAATTGGAGAAAGATGTGTATTTCCTGCCCCTCCCCTTCACTTTCTATATTTATTAATCACCTGAGTATGCAAAGCCTTCTGTGAGGCTTAGTAGAGGTAGGGATGGGCAAGTATCTACTGGAGGCAGATATATATATAGGGGTATATGTGTGACAGATTTGGCTAAAAATTAATACTTTGTTATCTAAACTAATTATCAGTTCTATGTAATAGACACCTAAAGCTTTAAACTATTTTGATTCCTCTTTTCCACCCTATTCACATTATACATTCAGATGCTCACTTTTAGGATAACAGAATAAATGAATAAAACCTGGCAGAGCCCATCAGGGAACTTTTGCAATTCTAAAAAATTCAACAACATAAACAAGGCAAAAGAAGACATTGCTGGATTACATCCAGAAAGTGTGCAGTGTCCTGAGGAATTTACAAGTAGGTCTGAATTCTTACACAGGGTCTTACACTTTTTCTACCACCAAAAAAAAAATCAATTTTAAAGCCTTTTGTTGTTTTTCAAACACATTTTTCAGTCATGACAGAACTTTTGTAGCTGGTTGAGTGCCTCCTGGCAAGCTCTGGCCCTTGAAGCCAAGATTCAGACATCACAAGTACTCTCTTCCATGTCTTGTAACTCTTCTGCGCTCTCAGGAATGTCTCTGGAGTCTTGTGCGTGTATACCAGTGCTCTATGGAACATTCAGACAGTTCATGAAAAGGAACAGAGATGAACACACCAGAAAAATAATGTACTGGTAGAATTATCAATCACTGATACAAGCATATACCCTTGAAAGATTATTGGTATACATGAAAATGTATACATTTTTGCATTCCCTTTTGCCACCTGTATAAAAATACTTTCTACTAAATAATTCACAGGTTCTTTTGTTAAAAGAAGGATCAGGATTGAAATAGGAAATTCACATAATAAGATAATATTTCAAAAGTCAATGTATTTTTTCTTATTTTTATTATATTTTTGAAATTTCCATATATATATAGATATCAAAATGTGATATTATCCAATTCCCATTTTCCTTAACTCCTCTATTAGCTACTTTTCTGTTGTTGTGATAAAATACACTGACACAAAGAAGCATAGGGGAAAACAGGTTTGTTTTGGCTAATAGTTAACAGAAGGATGGAGTCCTTCATGACAGCAAAGAAATGAAAGTCAGGGAGCCAACTGATCATCATATTCTATCCATACAAAGAAATACTTCCATGTCTTTGCATGTACACACACTCACACACACAAAAGTATCAGCCAGATGCCATCAGAAGTTCTATGCAGTGAGTTTTGCAATACAGGGCATTGCCAACAAAAGAATCAGTTCTGTTTTTTACCTTGTTCTTGTCTTGCCCTCTCCAGAATGGCATGCACAGGCAGTATATGCTAAACGAATGATGACTTTATTAACTCAGCATTAACAACTTTACATGTAATAAAAAAACAAAAACAAAAACAAGTCACTCAAATGGGGGTGATAACTGAAAAACATCAGTGAGAGACTTTCTGTTCAGCGTGCATGCACACTTTCTTATATAAACACAGTTTGGCCATGACTGGGTGCATGAGAATTAAAAGTGGGCCAATGAGCTCAGCGCTGTTAGGCTTGCACAGGGATGGAGTGGGCAGATAGCTGAGCCATGTAAAGATGTTTCCAATCAGATCCTTAGGTAGGGAAGCCGGTTCTTAGCTGTCAAAAAGTCATCTTGTAGTTTCTGCGGTTTCTGTCCTGCATTGTCCTGCTGCTGTGGTTTCTGTCCTGCGTTGTCCTGCTGCTGTCATGGCAGCTCATCTTCAGGGTACTTTTAGTCTGCAGCCTGTTCCATGCCCAGATGCTACTCAGGTTTCTCCGTGTCAGTTTCTGTCCAGGTGTGGTTTTCACATTTCCTTCCAGGCTCCTTTTTCTCTGACAGCTGAGAGCATCCAATCCATCCTGGTGGCAGGCTGGCAGCTGCAGCTGACCACCACTGGCTCCTTCCCCTGACACTTGAGTCCCACAGCTCTGCTTTTAGAGTTCATGCCTCCCCAGTAACTGATATTGGTAAGACATGATCAAACATGTATGGTATAATATCATTTTAGGAGATGCCTTACTTAGGATGCTGAGGAACAATCATTTCCACATTGCTGACTCTCTGGAGTCCAGATGAACAGAGCTGATCTGAACCTTGCAAGAACAAAGGTCAATATGGACCTGAAAAAAGATAATTACTTCAGAGATAGGTGAGGATTTTCTTGCAGTTGAATCTGGTGTCTGCAAAGGGGATAACAGAAGGGGAAACTGGCTAACTAAGCCAGTTCAGTTGGTAGAGAGGTGAACTCCATGTTAAAATTGTTGAGCTTTAGGTAAACAAGATGTTAGTGGAGAGGCTTTATGTATGACAAATATGTTCAACAGTGATTTTCCCTAAGGTAGAAGTGGCAGTACATATTCTTCTGCTCCTGCCATTGACTGACCTTGAGTCTGAGCTACAATGCACACGGCCTTTCACACGATGCCAGGGATATTCTAGTCAGTGGTTAGCCACTCTCTAGGTCCTAATGGTGTTCGCTCCTCCGTCTGGTTGTCTGACAAACAGCATAATGCATTTGATCAAAGTGCAGCACTCCACACTACATTGTCAAGAGCAAATTGATCTGTCTGCAGCTATGGCCTTCCCTGAGGGGGAACAACTGAACAACTCTACAAATGTTGTGTTGTGTTATTATTTCCCTCTCTGTGTCTCAGTCACTGCACTTTAGCCCAGAGGGCCACTTCTCATTTTGTATCCAACTTTTGTCTCTTGCACAAGGGGTAAGGTTTTTGTTTTTAGTGAATTTTTTTTCAAATTTATGTCCTATCTCCAAAATGTCTTTGAGAAGCAGGGTTTGCTCTGCTGCAAACAGACATCTGGGACTCACAGTATTTTGTTTTCCCATGGTGTTTCACAGTGATGGCTGCTCTGTCAGCAGCCTGAGATAAGGAGAGGCTCTGGCCGTGCCAATCAGGTTGCAGGTGCTTCACTTAGATTCCCTCACCAACTGGCTATCTATATTCACTTAACTGGTTCATAATCTTCTTTTCAGAATCTTTCATCCTGGGCCAAATTCCAGTTTACAAAATGCCAGTCCCAGACCTCTTTTAGCCTTTCCTTCCTTGAGGATATCTCTTCTTGGAATGGAAAACAAACACAATTGTCTAAGAGTCAGCAGTTCTTTCCAAATTTACCCTTGTTCTTCGTAAGCAGCATTTGTTTTGCTTATGCAAAAATTCTTTATTTGGTGCAAGGAGAGATCCTCATCACAAGAGTTGTCTTCTTACCTTAACATATACACCCTGGCACATACTATGCATATATACCTGGGGACTCATGTACACAAACACACAACAGTGTATCAGTTTTAAAAATAAATTAACTATAGAGGCTGGAGAGATTGCTCAGTGGCCAGGATCACTGTTCATCTGGAGTACTTGGTTTTGATTTTGAGCATCCGCATATTGGTTCACAACCTTCTGTAACTCCAGTTCCAGGGTATCCTACTCCCTCTTCTGGTCTCTGTAAGCAATCCACACACATGGTGCACACATCCATGCAATCAAAACACTCATTCACATTAAATAAATAAATAAATAAATAAATAATTTCTCAGTGCTTAAGAAGGGTTATCAGATGTTCGCTGCTATTTCTTGATTACTACATGAAACTTGCTATACTACATAATCTGGTCGGTGTTTTATTGTGTCTCATTCTAAATTCAACTTAATTTAGAAGTCCACTGTCACATAGTGTTCCCCCTGTAGGAGTGATTTGTAAATTCAGCCATAGAATTTTGGTTGATTTTGTTTATTTATATATTTTAAGCCAGGCATTGAGTAACATACTTATATGTGCTAATATTCAGGGTGGCTAATATAGGAGGATGACACATTAGAAACCAACCTGGGCTATATGTAGTAGGCTCCAAGTAAACCCAGATTACCTAGCAAGACCCTGTCTCAAATTAAAAATAAGGAAAAAATAAAATTACTTCAGTGTTTTCACCGAGAGTACATAGTATAGTCCCCCCCCCACCATTTCCTTTAACCACTGTCAAAATGAAATTAATTTTTAAAATCTGAAGTTATTCTTATTCTTCTACAATCTGCTCTCACTGTGGAAAGCCTACTACTTTGATATTAACATTCTTGGATCCATCTCCAAATCTTGTTTCCTCTGTTACTTTTGTTTATTTATTAAATTTATGTCACATTTAATTTTCTTGGAAGTCTGCCTGATTCCAGTCATTGTTTTCTTAATTTAATTTCCGGAATGGTATCAACTTAAGTTCTTTCAGTAAAGCACAGCATGGAATCATTTATATCCCTTCCTCTTCCCTATTCAGTTCTTCCTGAATCCCCAAATTCCTCTCAAATTCATTACCAGTTTCCAATTTATTCTTACGTGTGCGCATGCGCGCGCCTTTAAAAAACGTCCGACGAGTCCATTTGGTGTAGCTCTTTGTGTATGTTTTTAGGACAATACTTGGAAGTGGATAACCTACCAGGGAGCTTGTACCCAGAGAAGCTTGCTTCTGCATCTTAGAGCATCACTGATGTCTGTAACTCTTCATTTTTGAGTCGCACCTTGGGAAATTTCATCTATTTATATCTGCATATCAATAGCTGTTATCACTGTACGAATTTTGAGATTTCATGAATGCAGCTTTCCTGTCAGATACAGAACACATTCTGTCATGACAGACAACTTGGTTCTCTGTCTTTTGCTCAGTTCCTGTTCCTCTTCCAGGGTGTCCCCTGTGTCTCCAATAAGAATTGCGCTGTAGATACATCCGTTTGATTGGCCATTCCACAGTTAGTTAGGATCAGGGTCCTCTACCTCTTTTACTTCTGCTATTATCTTCGTATATTCCTGCAGTTTCTTTCACACTTACTTTTCTTGAATGTGTACATGATCTCAGTCATTGTTGTCTTGATTTAATCTCCTGGGTGATATCAGCTTAATTCATTCTAATTTACATTCTCACCAACAGGGAATACTTTCCCCATGTAATCCACTGCACGCACTGTCTGCTGTTGGATTTCCTTTGGCTCCAGTCCCACACTGGAATGCTAAAATGTTGTCACTGGTTTTTTGTTTTGTTTTGGTTTTTTTTCACTCTTTACTCTTTGCCTCTTTTGGCTTTTTGTGGGGGGCCCAACACCCAGCTCCCAGATAAATCACATGGAGGCTTATACTCTTTTATAAACTCCTGGCCTTCACTTGGCTAGTTCTTGCCAGCTTTGCTTAATTTATGCCACCTACCTTTTGCCCCTGGGTTTTTTCCTTCTTTTGTTTCTGCATATCTTACTTTTGCTCTCACTCCACAGATACCTGGGTAGCTGGCCCCTGATGTCCTCCTCTTTTTGCTCCTCATTCTTTCCAGATTTCTCTTTCCACTTACCCTCTCTGCCTGCCAGATGGCCTGTCCCTTCTCCTGCCTCACTATTGACCAGTCAGCTCTTTATTAGATCATCAGGTGTTTTAGACAAGCCAAGAATTACAGCTTCACAAAGTTGAACAAATGCAGCAAAAACAAAAAACAGAAACAATATATCTTAAAGTAATATTCTACAATTATTAGATGTTTTCTTGATTTTAACCATTTTGACCAAGGTAAGATAAAATCTCACAATACTTGAATTTGCATTTCTCTAATTACTAAGAATTTTGAACATATTATTTCAAAAATATTTATTTTATTTATATGTATGCCTGTGTATATGCATGAAATTATGTATACTACATGAATGCAGATACCCATGGAGTCCAGAAGAGGGCATTGGATCCCATGGCTGGTAATATCAGAGGTTTTTATCTGCTTCATGTGGGTGCTGGAAACCAAACTCAGATTCTCAAAAACAGCAGTAAGTGTTCTCAACTCTTAAACTGTATCCCCAAATAATATTGAACATTTTAAAAATATTCCTTATCCATTTTAAATTCTTCTTTTGAAAAATAACTCCTCTGATATATATTCCACTTTTTAATTGGGCCATTCGTTTTCTTGACATTTTAAAAATTATTTATGTATGCTGGATGTTAATCATCTGCCAAATGTATAGCTGGCAAAGATTCTCTGCTTCTACTTCAATCAATTAATTGTTTAATTTTCTGAGGATCAGTTGTCAGTTATTGGCCTTATTGACTGAGCAAATGGATCCCTATTCAGAAAGTTCTTTCCTACACCTATATTTTGTAGATTATTGAGTATATTTTCTTCTGGAAGTTTCAGTGCTTCAGGTTTCTTTCACGTTGAGACACGATCTATTTGTAGCTGATTTTTGGGTAAAGTGATGAACACAGTGCTAATTTAAATTTTCTTTAGTGGACATCCAGTTTCCCCTGCAACATTTGTTTAAGATTCTTTATTTTCTCCAGTGTGTATTTTTGGTATCTTTGTCAAACATCAGATTTCTATAGTTATGTACAATAATGTTTGGGTTTTCTGTTTTATCCTATTAATCTTTTTGTCATTTCTAGTGGCAGTACTATGATGTTTTTATTACTAGAGCTCTGTAAAATAGTTTGAAATATCTAGCATAGTAATTCTTCCTGTATGTTGTAAGGAGGCTGCTTGCTGGTTCCCAATCACTCAGACACAAAAATAATCACACAGAAACTGTATTAATTAAATCCTAGAACCTAGACCTCTCCTGCTATCTCCATACTCCCAGATTTAGCTCTGGTCACTCAAATATTGCATCCGTTGTCCAGGTGAAAGTCTACTACAAAGCAAAGTTCAAATCTCAATAGAGATTAGAGAAAGACACTATAAGACAAAAGGCATACTTGTGCTCATAAAATCATAGAATTAATATTATAAAAATGACCATTATACCAAGATCAATTTAGAGTTAATATTATCCCAGTGAAAATCACTGTTTCATTCTTCACATGAATATAAAAATGCATTCTAAAGTTCATGTTGAGTAAAAAGAATAATACAGGTGGTGTGGGATTCCCTTTTGTATGCTGTGAATACCACTGATTAATAAAGAAACTGCTTTGGACCTATAGCAAGAAAGAACTTAGCTAGGCAGGGAAAACTAACTGGATGCTGGGAGAAAAGAAGGGCAGAGTCAGAGAGAAACCATGTAGCCCCCCTGGAGACAGATGCTGGAACTTTACTCGGTAAACCTCAGCCACGTGGCAATACACAGATTAACAGAAGTGGGTTAAATTAATATGTAAAAGTTAACTAGAACTAATGGGCTATGCAGTGATTTAAATAATAAGGTTTCTGTGTGATTATTTTGGGGCTGAGCAGCTGGAAACCAACAAGCAACATTTTTTAAATTAATGATTGATTGAGGAAATCCCAGCCCATTGTGGGTTCTACTCTCCCTGGGCTGGTGGTCCTGGTCTCTATAAGAAAGAAGGCTGAGCAAACCATGGAGAGCAAGCCAGTAAGACGTACCCCTCAATGTTTTTTATCTGTTCCTGCCTCTAAGTTCCTGTCTTGCTTGTGATCCTGCCCTGACTCCTGTTGATGATGAACATCAATATGAAAGTGTAAGCAGAATAAACTATATCCTCCCAACTTGCTTTTTTACCATTGTGTTTCATTGCAACAAGGGAGATCTTAATTAAAACAGCCAAGTAGTTGTGCCTTCCTTCAGCATCTTCCTAAACTGTGCCTACCGAGCGTGAAATGTGTAACCTTGAAAAGATTCCCCTCATAGAGCTGACCACTTAGAATATGGAAGGCCTTAGTCTAGAAGAACTCTTACCACAAGCTGGACAAACAACCAGGTATTTGGAAGTACATATTACCAGGGTTGAGATACTGCTTAGAACATAGTGATAACTTCTGTATTATGTACTTGTTTGTATATAATTTGTGTGTATATAATTTGCACTACTTATTTATACTGACTTAAAATTTTTCTACATATGCTTTTTAAAAATGCTTTTAAGGTGGGGGTTTATACAAATCCCATTCAGGCCACAATATGAATAATAAATGTGTGTTTATTTGAACTTCTTGATGGTGAAAGTTCTTCAGACAATAGACTTATTTATTTCTGAAGAGGTTTTATGTTAGAAGAAATATCCCTGGGGCATTAAGAAGAAAAAGCCTACAAGAAGCACTTGACTAAGTTATAACTCTTAGGATAAAATATGACAATAATGATTGCTAAAGTAAAAACCAAAGTATAAAACAGCACATACTGTACATATTGCATTTTCAACTTTTCTATTATTTAGTTTGTTTGTGTCACTAGAAAAGCTACTTATGGAAAATTAATTTTGATCTTAGAAGACATGAACTCCTTTGTTCATATATAATTTGATTTATTGTTTTAAACATGAAATGTGTATGATAAGAACATTTAGCAATAGGCATGTGTGTTTACTTCTTGCTATGTGATTGATTATTCTTACCACCTTTCAGTATTTTGTGGGTAAGCAGTTAGACATCCCAAATAGTGAAATCAAAACCTTGCCAAATTTATATGATAATATATGGAAAAAACATGGATTATTAACAATGGTTATCATGAAATAAACTAGGTGGGTCAACCTCCACACGGTTTCTTGTTTCACTATAACATGGCCATGTTCTAACATACTGTGGGTGAGAGCCTTATAAGTTATTCAGGTATTAGGACAGCTTAGGAGAGTGTACTTAGTACAGTGGGGGAAATGGGTGTGCTTTCCTGAACTAAAACCACAGATCCCTATTCTGATTGCTAAGTTTAAAGAACTTGAGAGGGTGCATAGGAATAAAACTCTTATGCTGGGATCAGTGTTCTTATTAGCAAAAGAAGAAAGCAGAGCCTTCTCTGTACCCTATGAAAATACACAGCATGACTGCCTGCAACCCTGGCTGATGAACAGGGTCAGAAGTCTGATGTGTTAGCCTCCCAGCCGATGGTACTTCACTATTTCAAACTGTACCTCATGAAGATACAGAGCATGGCTGTCTGCAAGCCTGGCACCCCGTTCTGCCAACAGGGTCAGCGGTCTTTTGTGGGAGCCACCGAGCCGAAGTCATTTCATATGAAGAATCTAAGACACAAAATGATGACAATTTTTTCTCATTTTCCCAGAATATTCGAAATTTTGATTTAAAATTTTGTTCAAGAATATAACCCCTTAACATGTTATTCATTGCATTTACTTAATACCTAAATTAGCATCAAACTCAAACTCTTCCTTTTATTAAGCAACATTTTATCCATATCTTTTGAGATAATATTCTCTCAAGTGAACTAACTATATGTTAAAATACACAGTTGACTTGATAGTCAGATCACATTCCAGAAATTCAAAGAATTCTAATGCTGCCAGGGCCATGATGATCAGAGTGGCCTGTGCTCTCATCTGGGGTCATGTTGTTGTTCAGACAGTCTTTTCCCAAGAACATGTCTGGGTCCTTGGCCCTACAGCAGGCAGGGTCTGAGTTGATGTTCATGGCCCATGTGACCACCAATGACCTTGGGGATGCTGTCCAAGGGCCATTCTGATGCTGGAGCCATATTGATCTGGGTAGCCTGTGCTGCCATGTGGGGCCTTGGAGAACTCCAGGCATGGGATTCTGCCTATGGTATGTCTGGGTCCATAGCTTTGCAGCCTCTGGAGTCTGGGGTAAAGTTCATGGCTTCTGTTACTGTCAAGAACTTTGCAGATACACAGGGTCCAGTCAGACATCTGAGACCATGTTGCTATCGGGGGTCCTTGATGCCACCAGCGCCATACTGATCTGGGTGCCCTATGCTACCACTGTGCCATGATGACATTTAGGCAAGTACTGCTGCATAGGGCCATGTCTGAGTCCGTGGGCCTGCTGCAACTGGGTTCTGTGACAATGTCCATGGCCAGTGTTAGCACAGAGGTATCAACAGGAACCACAAGTGTGTAGATCCCAAGCCAGCTTTTCCCTTCACTGGTCCTGGAATAGCGGCCCCTGGCCCCAATCTGGATACTGCAGCGGGAGAACTGGCCCCACCCATCATAACAAGTATGCAACTCACCTAGGCACACTAGAGCCGACCCTGTGATCCTGTATGCAGGTGAGCCAGACCTATGGGAGCAACAGAGCTGACCCCACCCACCCACTCCATAGTCTTCCATCTGCCATGTGACGGCATAGTGAGGGAAACATACCCTTCCCTGTCTGCCTCTTGCTACCTGAAACAAACCAAAGTTCTAGTCCTGGTGTCACAGAGTGGGAGAACTATCCCTGCCCCTAAATAGCTGCATCACATAGGAGATCGAAGCCCCACACTCCACCGGGAGAGCACACTAGAGCTAACCATGTTATTGGGGGTTCAGGTAAGCCAGGCTTGAGGGTAGGAGAGTAGGAGAGCTGATCCTGCCCCCATACCCCTAGAGCAGTCAGGAGAGATGGCCTTGCACTTCACCTGGACCAAACAGTAGAACTGGCCCTGGTGTTGTGGGTGCCGTGAGCCTGATGTGAGGACCTGAGAACAAGAGAGTTGGCCACTCCCTTGCTGTAGGCTGCATTGGGTGAATAGTTGAGGCTGTGCTAGAGATCTATCTAGCCTAGTAATGGTGAGAGAAAGCTTGTGCATGAATCCAGCTCAAACCCAGTCCAGAACCAGGACTCTGAGTTAGCTCACCCCAAATCCACCCTATCTAAGAACTGTTGGAGCCATGTTTCTCAAGAGGACAAACCTACAGATCCAAAATTGCAGAATCTCCAGAACAAAGGACAACAGGAAATCCACTAAGAACCCTAGAGAGAACCCTAGTAGCAGAAGCCAGAGGTCTCAAACAAGACCAATAACTCATAACAACGAACATTTATAAGATCAATGGACTAAAAGGTAAACTATGTGACTCAATGAGACACATTACAGCTTCCATGATGAGATTCTTCTTTGGGGGGGCCTTTTTGTTTCATTTGGTTTTTCTTCTAAATTTTGTTTGTTTGGGAGGAGATTTCATGGGCAAGAGGATGGGAAAATAAGTGAGCTCAGGATTCATCATGTAAAATCCAAAAGAATCAAGAAAAGTTAAATAAAATTTAATAAAAAATATTTTTAAAAATCATAAAAAGAAAACCCACATGTGAAAACAATAATCAAGTGATTTGTTCCTTGCCAGAGGAAACAAAAACTTTCACTTCTCTGGTATTAACTGTATGGTATTTATTTGATATTTATATTTGAAACATATCTGCATTACCAAGTGTCATTTTTGTATAGAAATCTAAAGCTGGCTTACTGGTTTATTATTTGTCTTTTTATTCATGTAAGGTGGGAGAAGAGCTCAGTCTTTCATCCATTTAGATTTGGAATGCTGTCTTCCCTTGCTATAGCTCCAATGTAGCATGTTATAGGCATGTGTCACTACAGCAACCTAGTTTATCCTGTTTTCCAGACGAAATACTAAAGCTCACACAATTAAGTATCTAGGCTCACATACCACATATAGAAAACACCGTGGCCATTAATTCACATCTTGACTGCACAGTCCCCAAAATTCTTTCCTTTTTTTCTACTCTGCGCTTTTCAAAGTTTCTTATCCTGGAAATTCATCACAGAAGACAAATTGGGAAACAGTATTTTCAAACACTTAGTATCAGAACTGAATGCAAGCCATAGGTGAGTCACAAAATTTTAAGGATAGAAGAAATTCTAGTCATTCTCTTGTCTAATATTCTATATTAATTTTAGTTTATTCTGCTTCAAGGAAAGTACTTATTACTCATTATTTTCTAATAAATCAAGTTGAGCACAGGTGATTCAGTAGGTGGACTCTCCCTTTGCTGGAGGTGTCCCCTGATGTACATTGCTCCAACCCTCCAGGTTCATGTAGCAGTATGCCTGCTTCAGGTCACATAGTGTGCTCTTTTAAGGTTTATTTGGACTTCTTGAAAGGGATCCTTAGTAAATTAGGGTGTGATGCCTGATTTTTAAATGCCAGCTTGCTTCAATGAAGCATCACCTGGGAAGGGAGTCTTGCTTGAGTCTTTCATAGGCCTGTGGACAAATCCTTGAGGTGGACCCATTCCCTAGGCTATGCCATGCACCATATAAGGCTGAAGAAAGGTAGCTAAACCAACAAACAGGCAGCTTGAATGCAGGTTTCTTTTAAGCTCTGCTCTTGACATGAGTATGTTTGCGTGTACGTGTGTGTGTGTGTGTGTGTGTGTGCAATAGAAGAGCTGGATTTACAAATGAATTCAGATGAATGTAATCTGCCCAATATGTGTTCTGATAACCCAATTTCTATCATCTACCAGAACAGCAGGTACCTATATATATATATATCATACAAAGGAAGCTTGACCTTCAAAATTATCACAATGTATGTGCAAGGGTTAATGGCACTTAGGTATCTTGCCTTCAGAAGCTTAACATTTCACCTAGCTGATTAAATTCTGTTGTGGATGATTCCAACTCTGAAGACTGATTTGAAAATTGTTAACTGGCTTGCATCAGGTTATCATTTCTCTAAGAATTTCTTTCTACTTTTGGAAAATTTACCTAAATTGTGGTCCTTTGTCATAATCTCAGGAAATGTGAAATCAATGAAAATGAGTAAATCTGTATTTCTAAAAATATTCTTTTCACAGGAAGAAGAGTTGAGGAAGAGTGGGGAGGCCAAATATGCACACCTGAGCGACGAGCTGCATGTATTAATTGAAGTGTTTGCTCCACCTGGGGAAGCTTATTCACGGATGAGTCACGCCTTGGAGGAGATTAAAAAATTCCTGGTTCCTGTAAGTGATTTTTTTTTAATTTTATAAACGGTTTCATATCTTTGATATCTACTGACTTTTTGGAAGGAAATTCATGTTGTACATTAATTATCTATGTGTAGATTTGATACAAATCTTAAACAAATAGAGAACACAAGACATTTGTTATAAGAACTGGCATGTTGGCACTTTCTATACTAGTCTGACACAAGCATTCATCATAAGCTGGTTGCATAGTATACACCAGTCCACAGCCAGAAACACTAATAAGAAAAAATGTACAAACAAAAATACATGATTTATGTCACCATCCACTGTTTTAACCCCTTGACATGTATTTTGATAATTTATAATTAGTAGGAAAACATAGTAAAATAGAATAAAAAGGATGCGATTGAATATATATTATTTATAGTAAGGCAATGATAGTATTTTAAAATAACAAGTACCTTTTATGTGGTAGTTTGTCAGGTTCTAGCAGATACAATATAGTATATGATAATATTAATAGAGTTAGATATAAGTTAACTTAGAAATTTAGAAATGTATACTCACCATACAATTTGATGATGCTCATTTAGTAAGGTGGAAAATTCAGCTGCAAGTTAAATAGAATTCTCTTCTGATTTCCTAAGAAACAGAAGAACATAAATGCATGAAGTCTTAAGGCTGACAATTGAGCGTTCTAGAAACAAGTGCTTCAGTAGAAAGCGTGCCAAGAGTCTTGAGACTGATGGTGATATATTCAGAGAATGCTGAGTAAAGTCCCCGGAAGATCTTGGAAAGATTCTCAGCCCAGAGAATAGATAACTGAGATTATTCTGCAAATGAAGAAACTCAGTGAAAACATTAGAGAAGGTGGCTGGCAGATAAGATCCACTGATTAGTAGTGGTATTGGAAGCCGGAAAGGAGAAATATCAGAGAATTCCCTAAGTGCACAGCATTAAGGTCGGGCCACATTTTCTAGTTACAAGTCCAGTCCCAACATAAATCTTCATCAAGACACAATTATAGAATAATGGCACACTAGGTTGAGTATTTCTTAATTGCAGATGCACAGTTAGTATTTGAGTCTCATCTGTAAACCTATCTAAATAGATCTCATTCTGAAGATTGATGATGCTATATTCTTTGTCCCTTTGGTTTTCTAATAAAATATTTAGTCCTAAGCTGAATAAGGCATTTCAGTCTATTTAGTTAGGAGCAGACCAGATAAACATATGTGTATTGAAGACAGGTCCGTTTGTATCACAATTTCATTGTATAGCTTTAGATAAGGTACTTAAATGTTTAGAGCATCAGTTTATTGAACTTTAAAATAAAAATGAACATAATTTGCTCACTTCAGTCACAACTCTTATGAATATCAAACAGGATTATACATGCAAAGGGTTTAAAAGTAATAAAGCATTGGAGAAATTGATATTTTAAATATATTATAATAGAAATACCTTTAGGTGACGTTATGAGGTAAAACAGACACAGTAATAAGTCTTTTTTATTTGGAATATTATATATATATATGTATATCTGTGTATATATACATACATACAATATAAATGCATTTATGATACAAATACAAATTTGTCCCATTCCTTTCCTCCATCAAAACTCTCTCATGTACTATTTCCTATTCTCTTTCAAATACATGGCCACTTTTTTCACTAGTTTTTATTTTATGCATAGATACTTATTTGCATATTTTTCTACATACATATTTTTACATATATATGTATATATATACATATATATATATATGTGGAACTTTCTCAGCCCATATATCATTAATTGTAATATGTCTTTGATACATATATATATATATATATATATATATATATATATATATATATAGGGCATAGACTATAGGCTATGTTAACCTACTTATATAATAAATATCTATGACATGCATCACTTTCTCATATATTATACCTTGTAATAACTTCATTTCTATCTTACTCACTAAAACATATATACTAGACAAAGTTGGAAATTTATTTCTGGGCCACCATTGTATCATTATCGTTTATCATCTTGCTTGACAATGTTTGTCTGATTGTAGTTTAACTATTGAAATGACTGACCAAATTCAGCAGAAAAACAAGTAAGGCAAATGCAATCTGGCCACATTTGTGATCCATGTGTGCCATATAAATGTGGTTTCCCCCTTGCCCCTGCTAATTCTGTGACTTCTTCTTTCTAGTAGAGTTGTCCCATTCCGATGTTATTACATGTTTTGACTTTTATTTATGCAACATGCAAGCTCACTGATAACTCTACATCTTTGAAGATTCTTCTGAAAAAATATTTACATGGCTAGTTACTTTCCATTAGCATTTTCCTCAAATCTACATGTGCAGGAATTTCTTCAACTACAAATCAGTTGCCTTCTATCATGCAATGCTGTTGTGACAGGTTCATGGCATCATTATTATAAAGATATTAGTCTTTGATAACAGAAAAACATACAATTTTATTGACCTTCTCCAATAAAAGATTTTAGTGACCTAAATAAGAAGTCATAATACTGAGTACTTTGTTAGAATCTGTAAGTTGACAAGTCTGTCTTGCTTGACTTGCGTTTCATATAATCTCAACCAGAGTTTTGTGTAAATTAAAGCAGTAGGCAGGTATATGCAAGTAAGTAAATATTTTTTTCATGGTTTATTTTTTTATTAAAAATTTCCATCTCCTCCCCTCCCCTCCACCCATACCCCCACTCCCTCCCTCTCCAGGCCAAGGAGCCATCAGGGTTCCCTACTCTATGTTAAGTCCAAGGTCCTCCCAACTTCCCCCAGGTCCAGGAAGGTGATCAACAAAGCTGAGAAGGCTCCCACAGAGCCCGTCCATGCAGAAGAATCCAAGCCCATCGCTATTGTCCTTGGCTTCTCAGTCAGCCTCCACCGTTGGCCACATTCAGAGAGTCTGGTTTGGTCGCATGTTCCATCAGTCCCATTCCAACTGGAGTTGGTGATCTCCCATTAGTTCTGTCCCACCGTCTCCATGGGTGAACGCACCCCTCACGGTCCTGACTTTCTTTCTCATGTTCTCCCTCCTTCTGCTTCTCATCAGGAGCTCAGTACGGTACTCCAATGTGGGGGCTCAGTCATTTTCTTCATCCATCGCCAGGGGGAGGTTTTTCTTACTATCTTTTCAATGATCCCGAATTATAGGCTCGATGTCCTTTAATTATGGCTAGAAACCGATTATGAGTGAGTACATCCCATGTTCATCTTTTTGGGTCTGGGTTACCTCACTCAGAATAGTGTTTTCTATTTCTCCCTCCCCCCCGGGCAGATTTATGCATATGTACACATTTAATTTATGCCTTTGTATAGTTGTGTATCTCTTTAACTAGTCTCATAAATATGACATTTAAGTTAATTCAATAAAAGTAAAAAGAGCAAATCAAAAACATTGATCAGTGTAGACCTTTTCTGGAGTGTGGTCAACTTACCAAGACCAATACTCATGAAGAAGATTGACTGTTTCTCTCTTAGCTGCTATTAGTGACCTATAAGTCCTCAGCTATGAGTAGGACTTCAGCCCACCTTCATTCTCCATCCTAAATTTAATCTTGCATGGTGTTGTACATACTCATAACCACTATGTGGTGGTTTGAAAGAAAATGGTCCCCAAAGGGAGTGGCATTCTTAGGAGGTGGGGCATTGTTGAAATAGGTGTGTCCTTGTAGGAGAAGTATGTTACTGTGGAGGTGGGCTTTGAGGTCTCATCTATGCTCAAACCACACCCACTCACTTCCCGTTGTCTGCAAGATGTAAGACTCTTAGCTACTTCTCTAGCACATGTCTGCCCATTTGCCACCTGCCATTTCTCACCATGACAATAATGGACTGAACCTCTGAACTGTGAGTGAGTTCCCTCCCCACTGAAATGTTTTCCTTTATGAGAGTTGCCATGGTTATGGTGTCTCTTCACCATTATCAAAAACCTAACTAAGACACAGTGAATTTACATGTGCAGTTGCCCTACTGTGCCATCCACTGCTACCGACCCTTAAATTCTTTCTGGCTTCTTTTATACAATTTTCTTTGAGTCTTGGGAGGAGGGTGAATTAGTGTCTCATTAAGGAATGGGCACTTCATAATCTCTTATTCTCTGTACCTTGTCTAGTTGTGAGTCTCTGCATTAGTCACCATCTACTGCATATGGAAACTTCTCTGATGAGGACTGAGATATAACATTTTTCATGGGTATAAGGATAATTCATCAGGAGTCAGTTTAATATTATATACATTTAACAATAATAGTAGACTCTGAATATGATCAAAACAGGTTATATTAATATCTCAAATCAATAATAATGAAAAAGAACAATGAAGGAAGTTGAAAAAGAATGCCTAGGAATATATTCTGAAACATACAATATTTATACATTTTTATCATGGTTTTGGAATTCATCAAGAAAATATTAAATAATATTGCTAGATTGTTATTTCATACTATTTATACATTTATATATATATATCACAAATACAGTTATATATGCACTGTAGTTAACACTTGAAGTTAGCTATATGGTAGAAAGTTGAACTTTAATATACACATGTGTATATACGTGTATATATACATGAACCAGGTTCTTTCCTTTCTCAATTATATTAGACATTTATCTTGCTGATAATCATCCTTCTTAAAATTGAACATTTAAAAATATTAGTTTCAGTTTGACATATTGGAAATCCATATTGTAAACATAAAGAGATTTGCTTGTAAAAACAAGTGAAGGATAGAGAATTTGCTTGTAGAAAAAAGTAAAAGTTTCTTCTTATGATAAAAACAAGTAGAAAATATCTCATTTTCTGCTTATTAGAGGATAGTCCCACCTCTGAAATTGGAATACAAAACTATCACCTAGGCGTGTAAGCAGATGTAGAGGAACTGGAAAAAGACTAAGGTACTTTCAGTATGGGGAGGGGAAAGAAGCTTGATTTTCATGTACTAAAAATTTTAACATTTTAAAACATAAAGAATATAAAACTTTGCCCAAAAATATCTTGTGCAAATATATTTAATTATATAAAAGATACATACGTAGCATTACCATGAGATCCACGCTATATTTAATATGTATTATATATAATATATATATTATATTTTGATATAATTTCAAGAGGAAATTATATCAGTGTTTTATGCAGATGAACAGGTAGGAGAAATAATGTATTAAACAAGGACCCGCAAGCATACACAAGTGATGTTCGTATGTGGGAAGACAGAGTGGGAGGTAACCAGTGCCTTTGCACTCCCTGGGGGAGGAGATGAGCATTTTCCAGGAGTTTCAGCCTGCAAAGGAGAGCGTCGTCAACTGCAAAATATGACGTAACATTCATTGCAGTAAGGAAAGGACGACCCATAAGCTGGCACCAGCTCATCAAATTCTTGATGGCTAAATGTTTCCCAGCATTTCCTCAGACTGCTGTTATGAAAAGCACTCACTTTTCATGTAAGCAATCATGATGTAACCCCGTGGGAGTTAATAGAAGTAAGCAAAGAGCTGTAGGAATTTGTTACCTGCTGAGTGATGCTTTGTTGCTATGGTGCTGTGATCCTATTTTCGTTTTATTTGAAAAATTTATTATCATCTAATATTAGCACTTGTTATTCACTAAATAGTCATAAAAATAACAGACCTATGACTTTAAACATAGCTAAAAGCATTATTAGTTTGAGAAGAAGTATATTAGCAGTATGTTTTATCACTGCTAAAACTGGACTGCTTTAGCATTGCTAATTGATTGACATAGCCTAGAACACAGGGAAAGAAAAGAGGCAGCAAGGATCTATTAGAATGAGATATCTTTCGCAGAAACTAGAAAACAAGTGTCCAAATAATCAAATGGTCACTTTGTAGTAATGGTGGTAATTTATGAACAGATTTAGCATGCACATTGTATCATTAGAAGCAGTTTTTCACCAGATGTGCATGCTTTCACTTGTAACAGCCTAGAATCTTGAAGTTCCCAGGCCAATCTTTTTTCCTTTTCCTTTTTTTTTTTTTTTTTTTTGGTAGATAAATTTATTTATTTATTCATTCATTCATTCATTCGTTTGTTTGTTTTACATCCTAACCACAGATTTCCCTTACTCCTCTCCTCCCAGTCCCTCCCCCATCCCCTCTGTTTTCATCCCCCAATCCACTGTTCCTCCTTTCCTGTTTAGGAAAGGGCAGGGCTCCAATGAGTATCAACAAAACTTGGCATATCAGGATGCAGTAAGACTAAGCATCTCCCCATGTGTTAAGGCTGGGCAAGGTGACTCAGTGTGAGAAGTAGGGTTCCAAAGGCCTGTAATAGAGTAGGAACAAATAGCCCCTGCTTCCCCTGATAGCAGTTCCATAAGAGGACCAAGCCACACAACTGTATATGTGCAGAGTGCCTTGGCACTGCTATCAGGATTGGGTTTTTTTCCTTTTGTTGAAAACATTGTCTAATGTAATACATCTTGATTATAATTTCCCCTCCCTCTTTCCCTCTGGTCCACTAATTTTATGCCTCTCATTGGAAAAGAACAGGCTTCTAAGAGATAGCTACCAAACATGACCAAATAAAATATAAGATAAAGCAAAAACTGTCATATTGAATATTGACACAGCAAGTCAACAGGAGGAAAAGCATTCCAAGATCATACACAAGAGTTAGAGAGCCACTTGTTCTCACAGTTAGGAGTTCCATAAAAATACTAAGCTAATAGCAATAATATGTATGCAGAGGACCTGGTGCAGACCCACGGAGGACCTGTGCTTACTGCTTCAGACTCTGTGAGCTCAAATGTGCCTTGCTTAATTGTTTCAGGGGGTCTTTTTCTCTTGGTGTCCTCCATTTACCTCTGGATCTTGCAATCTTCCACACTCCTCTTCTGCTGAGTACCTTCCTACTCAAATAAACTAAAACATAGGGTGAAGATTCCATGAAAACATCAGCTCAACTTCTCCATGTTCAAAATTTTGGGTGTGTTTCTCTGAAATAAGACCCTGTTCTCAGTTTGCAGGGGGCAATCCTTTGTTTTAGAAACAGCTTGGGTTGTTTAGGGGTTTCTATGGAATCCCCTTGGCCAACAACTTAATTCTTTTTAACCCAGTCCTTTCACTGGAAGCCTTGCCTGACTACACTAGATAGCTAATTGAGACTACGTATTCACCATTACTAGTACTCTTTAAGGGTCAGCTTCATAGATCCCAGGAAGTTTACACTGTAGCACATTTTCTTTATCCATTCTGATGTTGAGGAACATCTAGTTTGTGTCCATTTTCTGGATATTATCCACATCCTTATCAGCATGAGCCCTCATTTATGCTATTCATCTTACCCATTCTAAAAGATTTAAGATGGAATCTTAAAGTAGTTTTGATTTGTATTTCCAGGATGGCTAAGGATATTGACATGGTTTTAAGTATTTCTTAGCTATTTGAGATTCCTCTAATGCAAATTCTGTGTTCTATTTCTGATTTTTAATTGGATTGTTGGATTTTTTGATATCTAGTTTCTTGAGTTATTCATATATTCTGTATATTATACTTCTATTGCATATGGCTCCTTTGTCAAAAATCAGGTATCTATATATGTGTTGATTTATGTTTGGGCATTAAGTTTGATTCCATTGATCAATGTATCTGTTTTATGCTGGTACAATGTGGGATTTATAAAAATTGCTCTGCAGTACATTTTAAAGTTGGGAATAGTGAGATCTCCAGTAGCTCTTTTATTGTTCAGCGTTGTTTTAGCTATCCGGAGTTCTTTGTTTTTCCAAACAAATTGAGAATTTTCTTTCAAAGTCTGTAAATAATTGTGTTGTAGTTTTGATGGGGATTTCACTGAATCTAAAGATATCTTTTGGTAGGATGGCCATTTTTATTATGTTAATCTTACCAGTCCATGAGCATGAAAGATAATTCCATCTTCTGATATCTCCTTCAATTTTTTTCTTCTAAGACTTAAAGTTTTATCATACAAGAATTTTACTTGCTTGATTAGAATTTCTGCAAAATACGTTTTTAGTTATTTGAGGATATCATAAAAGGTGATGTTTCCCTAATTTCTTTCTGGATCTGTTTGTCATTTGTGTATAGGAAGATTACTCATTTTGTGGAGTTAATTTTGCATTCAAATGCTTTGTTGAACATATTTATCAGCTGTAGGAGTTCCCCAGTGGATTTTTTTAGATTCACTTATATATACTTTCATATCATCTACAAAAAAAGAAATTTGACTTCTTCCCTTTCAATTTGTATCCCCTTGGTCTTCTTCAGATTTCTTTGTGTTCTACCTAAGACTTCAAGTACTATATTAAATAAATATGGAGAGAGTCTACAACCTTATCTTGTTCCTCATTTTAGAGGAATTGCTTTGAGTTTCTCTCCATTTAATTTGATGTTGGCTATATACTTGCTGTAGTGCCTTTTTTATGGTTAGGTTTGTCCTTTCTGTCCCTAATTTCTCCAGAACTTTTATATAAATTGGTGTTACATTTTGTCAAAGGAATATTTTATATCTAATGATATGATCGAGTGTGTTTCTTTGTTGAGTTCATTTATATAGTGGATTATATTTACTGATTTTCAGAGATTGAGTCATGCCTGTATCTCTTGTGTGGTGCTCATTTGATCTTCATGATCAGGTCAACAATTTAAATAGGCCTATGATTCTGGTGAAATAGAAGCAGTCATTAAAAGTCTCCCAACCAAAAAAAAAGCTAATTGCTTTTAGTGCAGAACTCCCCCAGACTTTCAAAGAAGGGTTAACACCAATATACAAAGTAGAAACAGAAGAAACATTACCCAATTCATTTTATGAGATCATAGTTAACCTATTATCCAACAATATAAAGACTCAGCAAAGAAAATTGCATACCATTTTTCCTAAGAACATAGATGTAAAAATGCTCAACAAAAATGCTTGCAAACTAAATTTAAGAAATCTTAAAATACACATCTATTTTTCCAATCTCTGCAGGAATCCTGCACTTGATAGTCTACTCATTCAGGTAAGCATCTGGCCATCTTGATGGACAAAGATGGTACACTAAAGTAAGTCAATGTCAAATTTGCTCATGAGCCAAGTATAGCATTTTACAAGCCAATCTCTTTTTCAAATATTTTCTCCACCTCCTTCTTAAACTTTTCTAGCATAGACCTTTTTCCTATGCTATAGGTAAAAACAACTCTAACAGGCAATACTCCGACCCAGATTTCAATAGGCCCTTAGGCCTGACTTATACAGAGTCATCTCAAGATTCCTCCTCTTTTGTACGCAACAGATGCTAATATAATCTTGTTTTAAGGAGGAGTCACATTCTGTCTGCTATCTTCTAAGATGTGCTAAATTCTTCCACATTTAATTTACTGACCTTTCTTCTTACATAGCCTAGGGGAAAAAACCATTCAAAGTACCTTCTTATGGACTCCAAATTTTAAATTACAGTGCTTTTTGATATCATGTGAGGCTTCTAAAATAATATTTTATTTTGTAATGAAATTAGAAATTATTTATTTTAAAATGACATAATTGCATTAGAAATATGTCACAAAGATGCTGGCCTTTCTAAAACTTAATCATGTAAATATTTCCATATGTTTTCTTTCCATATGATTTCAATGATCAGGTTAACATGCCCTATGAAGAATGGCAATGTTTATTACATAGATGAGGAGGCTGCAAAGACCAAGAATCAATAATTCTATAAGTGACTTAAGCCCACAGCACAGCATGGTGTGCTTGACTTTTATATGCAAGGACACAGTGGCTTGTTTATAGGGACAGAGTTTTCCAAGTGAGGCAGCGGAAGAGCAACTCTGTTAGCATTGGTTCAGTTAGACATTTGTACCTAATATCAAAGCCCCTGTATATATCAACATGATTTAGAGGAAGTATAGGATATGTCTGCATAATTGGTCTTTGTATTTTGTTGTCACTGAATACATGTGGGTAGAAATGGTTAGAGGAAAATAGTTTGCACCTATAAGGTTGCTGGCATTCCAGAGAACATTTTAGTTTTACTTCATGTCATAGCATGCAAAGGTGGCCACTACTGATCCATTCTTTACAGCTACTCTGAGTTGTTTTTGCTTGTTTGCATAAAATTACAAAAGTATAAAATGAAAGGTTAAACAATTATGATGTAATTAAAATATGTAAGTTTCAAGAATATATCCAGGCACTTAGTGTATCAAAACAGAAAAAAAACCAAGTAAGAAAATATTCTAAAGAAACCAGAAATATCTAAACTTTTCTCACTGTTGTATGTAACATTAAGAACAGCTCAGGATTTTATGAAACCAAATACACAAAATGGGCTTATTTAAAAAACATACTTCTTCCTGTGCTTGTTCAAACAAGAAACTTTCCTTCCAGCTGATGTAATCAAGTCACATGGAAAGTAGTGTGAAGCCCTCCCGAGTGATGCTACAGCAACGATACAGAGCACATAGTGCTGTGCATGCATTGGAATGGGCATGTAGAATCTCTTGTTTGTTGGATTTTTGGATATCATATCTGAAACATTGATTTTTCACTTTCTTTCTTTCTTCTTAGCTTTAGGGTTGTGTTCTATAGGTAGATATTCCAGTTATTGTCATGTAGCAAAACTAGTA
Organism: Arvicola amphibius; assembly: GCF_903992535.2. Taxonomy (NCBI): domain Eukaryota; kingdom Metazoa; phylum Chordata; class Mammalia; order Rodentia; family Cricetidae; genus Arvicola; species Arvicola amphibius. Next base: position 88,276,707 of record NC_052055.2, read on the forward strand.
AGATTTAAAAATTTTGAGTTTCCAATTGTTTTTTTTTAAACCACATCTCTCATCTGGGAGTTAACATTTTCCAACCTTTGTTGAACATTTGTTTCAGTCACAACAAATTTTTAGCTCAAAGATCCTCTTAATAATCTTGCCCAGTCCCACAGGTCCTTTGTGTTACCCAGGGCACACTGAAGGGAGGAAAACACCATCTGCTATAAGCACATTTTCTCAAAATCAGCTACGCCCCCCCCTTCTGTCCTTTACTTCTAATTTCTAGTCTTATTTGAAGAAGTTTAGAATATTCCAAAAAGTAAGTTACATACAAAGTTAGATATTACAAACAGAGTGATATTTCTTAAATGGAAAAAGAAATCTCTCACTACTAAAATGTTTGTAACAACTCTTCTTAAACCCAAGATAGACTTGCTGCCCTAAGGATGATATTTTAGGTAAAACCCATTCCCTTGTGGAGTAAAGACACTATCATAATCCACATAGTTTAAAATACACAAGAGATTAACTGTGTAAGAAACCCTCTTCTTTACAGAAGTACACAGAAATATTGGGTTGGATGATTTGCTAGTAAGTTTACAAGTTATTGAGACAGAGAGGTAACTTTCTTAAAAGTTACATGTTCTGACACTATGAAAGGCAGACAACAACAGAAACAGATAGAATTCTTCTTCACCAATAAAATTATTAAAATGTGAGTGTGGGGGATGCTATCAGATTACTGTTTGGAAGACCATAGAGGTCATAATATCATGGGAGGGGCTATCTAGTCTCTGTAAAGTTCCTCTGTATTTAGTGACTTATGTGTCTACATTCTTGTGAAAGCTGATACATCTGGACTTACTGTTATCCTCCCACTCTTCAGTTGGACTTTGAGAGCTAAGTCCATTGCTCCACTGTGGGTCTCTGCCTCAGCTTCCATCAGTTGCTGGATGAATGTTCTACAGTGGCATTTAAGATATTCATTAATTTGACTACAGGGCAAGGCCAATTCAGGTCCCAGCTCCTCTATTGCTTAGGGTCTTAACTGGGGTCATCCTTGTGGATTCCTGGGAATTTCTCTCATGTCAGGTTTCTTGCTAGCCCCATAAAGGCTCCCTCAATCAAAATATCTCTTTCCTTCCTCTCATCTCATACTTTTCATGAGTTTCTGTGAGTATGTAGAGGGGAGAGAAAGAGAGAGGGAAGGGGAGGGAGAGACTGAGAGAAAGACAGAAATGCTATCTGGTTTCTTCTGAGTGAGAAGGAAGAGTAACATAGGCCAACATAGAAGATCACTCTGTGTGTCCAAGGAGGAGTACCAGAAATGCACTGTGTGACAGAGTATCAGCTTTCTCTGTGTGAGCATGTTCACTTCTCTGATCCTAGGTGGCTTCCTCATCTGCTGTCTCTCTTTACTTCTATTCAGAGCAGGTCCTCAATCAGACTCCATCTTCATGAGTCTGAGTCTTTGCCATGAATTTGCTCAACTCTCTGCCTCTTGAGCTCGGGATATCACCTTTGCTTCTTGTGCTCAAGCATGTGTTTACTCAGAATTCTGATTCAAGCTATACAGCTTGGAATGTTGCATTTAATTTCAAAGTTCTTTCACATAAATCTATTTCTGCTTTCTGATTCATAGACACACTATGACTCACTCATTGAGTGAGGTGTATATTTTGCCTTCTGTTTCCTCCCTTTCATTTTTCCTTTCTTTTTTCAAATATCAGTGACTTTTTTGAAGGCTTTTTTTTCTTATAAACATAGAGGAAAGAAATTATGCCCAAATCTATTATCTCAAGTGTTAACCAACTTTGTTGTGCTGAATTTGTATGACCTTATCTGAAAAAGGATATTTTATACATTCTTTTAAGTAAATTAAATGTTTAATTGGAATACATTTTAAGCAAAAATAAATTTTGTGCTATTCATTTTTGTATTTAAAATTATACAGATACAACAAATATGGACAAGCAATTTAGATATATTTTAATGTTAAAGGAGTGTCACATAAATATTATTTTTTGTTGTAAGGAGAGCCTCTTGTTGGTTTCTGGCTACTCAGCCTCAAAATAATCACACAGGCACAATATTATTGAAATCACTGATTGGCCCATTAGCTTTAGCTTCTTATTTGCTAACTCTTACATCTTAATTTAACCCATCTCCATTAAAATGTACATCACCACAATGTCATGGCCTACCAGCAAAATTCCAGTGTCTGTCTCTGACAGGGCTACATGGCTTCTCTCTGACTTCACCCTTCTTTCTCTCGGCATTCAATTTAGTTTTCCCTTCCTACCTAAGTTCTGCCCTATCAACAGGCCAAGGCAGTTTCTTTATTCACCAATGGTATTCACAGCATACAAAGGGAAATCCCACATCAATTTTTGAAGATTTATCATAATTAAGATATTATAGCCTGGTCTACAAGAGCTAGTTCCAGGACAGGCTCCAAAGCCACAGAGAAACCCTGTCTCAAAAAACAAAATAAATAAATAAATAAATAAATAAATAAATAAATAAAAGATATTATAGGTCTTATTTAATGCCATTATATTATGTATGTAATTATTTAATATACTGTTCTAGCATATTTCCAGAGTTGATTACATTTGCTTGTTTAAGGAATTTATGGACATGGGAAGGAATAAATATTTCTCACTGTGGTATTATTTAGATATATATGATGGGTTGGGTTTTTTGAGTTATTGTATTCATATTTATTCATATTTTAAATTAGTTTATTTTTGACGTTTTCACACATGTATATTCCATTGTTCATTGTACATGTATATTCCATGTTCATTGTACTCATTTTCCTACCTTTTCTCTCTCTATTTTATTTTTCCTGACTAGTTGTTCTACTCTTTTCTTACTTATTAAGTAATCTTTCTCATTTATTTTACAACCTGACCACAATTTTCACCCACCTCTTCCATTCCCTCCTCCCCTACCTGCAGCCCCCTTTCCATGCCTTCTCTGTCTCTTTTCAGAAAGGGGTGGGCCTTGTATGGGAGTCAACAAAGCATGACATATTAAGTTGAGGCAGGACCAATCTCCTCTCCTCAACAACTCTGGAATAGGCAATCCAATATGCGGAATAGGTTCACAAAAGTTAGTTCAAGCTTCAGGGACAGGTCCTGATCCCACTGCTAGGATCCTCAGTAACAGATCAAGCTACACAACTGTCACATACATGCAGAGGGCCTAGGCCTCATGTCCCCCACTCCTAGTTTACACAGGAGATTTCTTTTAATTCCCCTTCCCAGGGAAATTCATGCATCTCTCTTTGAGCCCTCCTTGTTAGCAAGGCTTTCTGGGTCTGTGCATTGCAGCCTGTCCTACTCTTTCTTACTCTTTCTCATAACACCAAATTCCTCTCATCCACCAAGTTTCCATCCCACCTTAGTGTCTGTACTTTTGTTTTTACCTTGGGGTCTTAGTCACGGTTCTATTGCTGTGAAGAGACTCTCATCTAAGACAGCTTTTGTTTGGAGGGTTTAATACAGTTTCGGAGGGTTAGTTGGTCACCATCATGGCAGAGAGTATGGTCCTAGAGCAGTAGCTGAGAGCTTTATATTCTAGTAGACAAGAAGGAGGGCAGAATAACACTGGGCCTGGCTTGAGCTTTTGAAATCTCAAAGCCATTAACACACCTACTCCAACAAGTCCACATCTCCTATTCTTTCTGAACCTTCTACCAACTGATGACGAAGTATAAAAATATGTGAGCCTATAGGAGCCATTGTCATTGAAACTACTACGCTTGGTGACCCACTGGACTCAACCGGAGCTGCAGAATGGACTTGAGTAAGCAGCACTCCAAACATAGTCCTTATGACACTGAAGACAATGACTACCTCTCATTAGCATGTTTTTACTGCCAATCCTCAGTCTGTGACTGTATGTTTAGGGGCCCAGAGCCCTGTGAGTTCATGAATGTCATGTTCACACTATGCCATCAAGATAGCTACCTTCCATTCTACTACATATACATTTTCTCTGATTCTGTTCTACGATATTTCCTGGACTTTGGAGTAGGTGATATGAATGTTCTTTTTAATATTGAGCACTGAACTTGTTCACTTGTTCAGTTCTTGGTCTACCCCAGAATTGTATAGACTGTAGTCATTCTAGAGAGTAGTTTCTTTTATTAAGGCTGTAGCCAATACTAGTCTATGGATATAAACATAAGTATTTAAGAAACAGTTTGACAATGGGTAAACGCACTCCTCACGGTCCTGACTTCCTTGTTCATGATCTCCCTCCTTTTGCTCCTCATCGGGACCTTGGGAGCTCAGTCCGGTGCTCCTATGTGGGGTTCTGTCATTTTCTCCATCCAATGCCAGGTGAAGGTTCTATGGTGATATGCAAGATATTCATGAGTATGGCAATAGGATCTGTACATTTCTGGCACCCACTCCTCAGCTGCACAAGGACCTAGCTGGGGGCGTCTTCCTGGACACCTGGGAACCCCTCTAGAGTCAAGTCTCTGCCAACCCTAGAATGACAGATCTAACGGGAGACCACCAAGTCCAGTTGGAATGGGACTGATGGAACAGGGGACCAAACCGGACTCTCTGAATGTGGCTGACGGTGGAGGAGGACTGAGAAACCAAGGACAACGGCAATGAACATGAACTCTACAGCATGGACGGGCTCACTGTGAGCCTTGTCAGTTTGGTTGCTCACCTTCCTAGGTGTCCCCCTAGGACATAGGGGGAGCTGGGAGGACCTTGGACTTAACATAGTGAAGGGAACCCTGATGGCTCTTTGTCTTGGAGAGGGGGGAAAGAAGAAAAAAAAAGAAACAGTTTGACAAAGTGTACATTTAGCATAACTAAAGCAATCAATTTATTTCTAATTCCTGGAACTTCCTAAGTCATGCCTTCAACCATTGCTGAGGACTTGGACTTCTCTGAAGTTGTCTCAAATCTATTTAAAATCAGTTAAGTAAAATGCTGCATGTTATACCTCATAGACATTTAATGTTTAGTTTTGTTTATTTAACTTAGAAGTGTATGTAATAAGAAGAAGAGAGACCATGTGGGAGATGATAGGGCACATGTGATGAACACAGAAAAGAGAAATAAAGAGATGAACTGTTTTAGCAGGGATGGGAGTGCAAGATAGCGGGGAAAAATAAATGTGGAGGACAGACAGCCAAAACTAAGAAAGTGAGAAGGCATATTGAAACTTACTACTTTATAAGCAAACCAGAAAACATAATTTAAAATATAATTAAAAAGGTTGAAGAGTGGTTTAGAGCCCTTACACAAAAATCCAGTGGATTCACATGCCTTAATCCAAGACCAAAGATTATCAAGCTTATAGCATGGGGGAAGAAATTATAAAAATTCAATGACTAAAACTTCCTTACAATGCTAAATTTAACCTATATTTTGAATTAAATGCCCTATACTTAAAAAGAGAGTTCATTTCACCTCAAACTGCCTGAAGATAGTTACTATAGAAAACTAGGTTTCGTCACAGTTACATGCCTAACTAAATGAATATTTTATCTCTTGTTGTAATTCTACAATTACCTTACAGTAGATTCTTTACCTCCAATTTTTATTTTATTCATGATATAAGTGCAGTATGAACTGTCATACATTTAGGACATACTTTATCTAGAAATTTGCTTTATCTTACTATAAATCATACACTTAGTCTGATGTATGAGACAGAACAGTGTGTGCCCCCTAAAAAACATGAGGATTTATTTAATGACTGTTTCTAAGGGACCCTAAACTTCTTATCTAAATAATAAAATATTATTACCTCAAAGACAATTATAAAAATTTCATAGAATAGTAAAGAATTTTGATTATAAAATTTATATTTTAGATTAATTTATTGAAATTCCTCAAATTATACCTGCAATTAAAACGCATTTTAAAACATCTCCTGAAATATCAGTAGCTCATATTGAGGCTGTGAGTCCCTTCCCTAGGCAAGAGCACACCAATTGGTTATCCAATATGAAGTAATCATCCCTAAATCACACATACAAGTAACATTATTCAGACAATGAAGGATATATATATATATATATATATATATATATATATGGAACAACATGTATATATATATATATATATGCATGGAACAACAGTTAATAAAAGAGAGAGCAAGGAGAGGAATATGAAAGGGCTCAGGTGGAAGGAAGCAGAAATGGTGTGATTATTTTATAATCTCTAAAATAAAGGAAACACAGATATAGCTATAGGTAATTTTAGTAGCCCGATTGTTTTCTAATCTCTTCTACAATAAATGCCTTCTTTTGCTCTAAAAAGAAACATTTACCATAGCCCAGAATACCCATATTGAAAAAATTATACCCACTCATTTTTGACTCTTAGAAAATAATAGATAATTGTTAGTTATGACAACAGAAAAAGGCTTCTATGGCTTAGTACCAGAGCACATGCTTTTATGATATCAAATTTGCCTCTAGCCCACATCTATCCAGTCTGGAAAATGTTAGCACCTCACCCCCCAACACACCATGCTTGTTATTCATGCTTTGCTGATTGATTATGGAATTTTAAGAAAAAAGGTCACCCTGAGAAGTAATAGTGACTTGAAAACTAAATAGCTCTCTGTATCCCAGTTTGTTTGTATTGTCTATTTAGAAGATAGGAAGAGTCATGGTGCCTCATGCATCTCCAACTTCCTCCCAGTCCCAGCCCTGAGCGGTATCCAGTCATCTTTTCTCCTCAGGGCTCTCATGGTTCCAGACCGAGAGTAGTAATTTCTGACTTGGCATCATTGGTTTGCAGGGCACGGAAACTCTGGTACACTTCAAACCCGAAACTCTCACCGAGAATGCATGGAGACCCTCTTTTGGTTTTCATTTTATTTGAATTCAAGGTCCCTTACTATATATTATTTTCTGTGTCTGATCCACAAAGAAAATATCCAATTATCCTTTTATGAACATTAACAAAACTTAGTATACCATGAACCAAGGGCATTGATTAATAATTTCTGTAAAACGTGGTTTGGTACTCATGAATGACATTTCAATGAAATATTGAGTGAGACATTAAAACATCTCACTATTTCTAAACATCTAGATGTTTTACCACACATGGAAACAAAATGCACAGATACTTTTCTAAGGATGGTTTTTATCTTGATGGCAGACTATTTTTGCCTCAGCACCTGTGTAGAAATCTGGGTTAGTGGTTTTCTTTGAACAGGCTTCTGCCACTACAGCTTGGCTCATTCATCTGTTATTTATGTTATGACTGTGATGTCAGAATTGCTTGAAAGCTAGACCAAAACAATGATTCCTTAATTTACTTTCTGAGAGCTCAATGTCTGTAAATCACATTAGCTAATTAAATTCGTCAGAAGTTACTTTAAAACATCCAAAAAATTCAGTCGCAGCAAGTAATAAACTGTGGGTTTCGAGGCACTAGATTGCTTTTGCACAAACATCTGCTTTCTGAATTTAAGAAAACAAAAAAGAGTGACTGATCCACTAAGGTAAACTGGATGTGTTGGTGGGCGTGTGCACCAATGTGGCTTTGCATCTTGCACGGTGTCTGTACTCTAGTTTCATTAATCCAAATCACTTTTGGATTATAATCTACAGGCACCATGCTACAAACCCCTGCCTGCCCCATCAGTCCATAACAAAGTAATAGATGCTTACAGTGGGGAAAGCTAAAAGATGTTCACCTGACTTTTCATATTCTCTAGAACTTTTTCCACAACTAATACAGTATGTGATAAGTTTGAAGACAGTAATAAGTGTTATTCAGATTCACCCTTGTTTATCTCTACAAATTACACGTGTGGACATGAACTGCAGGTCAAGGGGGTTAAATGCTTCATATTGTAGTGGACTGAATGGAAAAGGATTCTAGATAGGAGCCTAGAGTCATCTTGGATCTCATTACAGGGCACAAAGTCAGCTGGAAAGAGACTTGGAATGGGCTCCATGGGACACAACTAGAATCCTAAAAGTTGTCTTCTCTTTAGTGCAAAAAACGCTAATAGCTAGATGTTAAGGAAAAGTAAACAGACTTCCCCTCACCCTGTGTTTAAAATGAGTTTAGAAATCATTCTAATGCAGACTGTAGGCGTTTTCATTCTTTTGTTATAAAGAGAAAGCTATTCACCTGGGTTTCTCAGAGCCCTTATATAGTCTTTAATATCAGCATGGAGGATGAAAAGATATGTGCCTTGATACGACACAATAGGAGTACCTTTTTAATGTCGAGCATGGCGTTCAGTGATTATGTTGCAGAGAGTTCACACCACACCATGGGAAAAGGAAAGGTGGCAGTGTGGACAATGACCCTTAGAAACATGGCCTTCTGTAATGCCACATATCAAGCTATATCAGTTTAGTCTCTTAGGAAATTCTCACAAATAAACTTCTTCCCATTTTTTTCAGTTATTTTATTTATTTTAGGGCTGAAAATTGAACTCAGGGCTTTGTTCATGCTAAGCAAATGCTGTAAGATGGAGCCACAAACGCAGCACCTATACCAACATTTGAAACCCGGCCTTCTCTTTCTCTACCATGACCGACTACTTCCTCCCAAGACTCAGGGATCATTGTGAAAAAGGGGACAATATGTTGGTAAAGGTCAGAAACAGATATGGTAGATGACAAACAAAAGTGATTCTGGACACACCAGGGCAATTACACCTATCAGCTAAGAACAGTCGTAATAGAATGCATAAAATCTAAGACCTGGGCAAGCTCAAGCCAGACAAAACCCCAACTTGGAGTGAGAAGATTTGCACAAAATTCCACTCCCCGTTGAAGAGCTATTGACAACTGACAGCTATTGGTAGAAGAGGAGTAGAGTTTAATGAGTGTGTGGCATGGCTAGGGATGTCTCAACACCCTTGTTTAGGCAAATGGTGTAGCTCAAATTGGACTGGATAAGGTGGGGGAAAAATAACAGTGAAGATCACAAAGTTGAGTAGGCAAAGTGTGTTGGTAGAAGAACTTGGAGGAGGCAGAGTGAATATGATCAACACGTATGAAATTCTCAGAGAACTGATAAAAATATCTTAAAATCATTTTCAACATTATCGGACCAAGGATCTTTCTCTACAGAAGGTTTCTTCTTTCCTTCCGCATATTTTAGAGGAACTAGCATCACAGGAAGAGTTTAGCTTTGAAGAAGGTTTTATAAATGATGGTAATTACTCCATCCCAGAGTATCTGTTTTCTCAGATTACTAAATTGTATTTGTTTGTATTATTATAACATAGCTCAGCACATTGCTATAAACTGTAATTACATTGAAGAATGGCTGCATTCCATACTCAGAGACAGACAAATTTTCCTGGACAGACAAATCAGCGTAGACTACTGTCTGCTTCACATACATCACTGCCTGTGAAAGGGCTGTCTGCACATATGTGACTCACCATATTTTATTTCAGTAGTAAATAGTCTCCAAACACTGGCACCTGATGATTCACAAGCCTGTTGTAACCATTCTGCAAAATAAAAATAGAATGGTCAGCTAATTCTTAATGTTGAGGGTTATTTCTTGCTAATAACAATCTCCTCTGAGAAAAGACAGATTGATAATGTGCCATATTCAACATCTAAATTCTAGTCTTCAGAACCAACACTTCACATGGAAGACTGGTGAGATATACATTCATTGTGTGATTTATATAAAATTTCCATGTTCTATTGTTACAAGTTATAAGTTACCTGGCTTAGATTTTCATTATTATCTAACTTTTAGCAGAAGGCAAATGTGAAATTCAGTGATGAAAATTATTATTTTCACAGATATCTCCCAAGTGTGTTCATCATGATTCACTGATTATGATCATCCTTTAATTTTAAGCATGCTTAATATAGAAAAAAATTAATGGATCTTCAATTGTGTAGCAATCATAGCTTTCAATCTGTTGAAAGATAAATTTTACATGAAAAAAATAAGCAACACCTTGGCAGGATATTTTTCACATACACATGTTATGTTGTGTGCATGTGACTCTTGCAGCATTTGGGTTTTGAAGTGGAAACCACCAAAATGAAGGCAAGACTTGTGAGATGCATGCTATTTTATCTGCATGCTGGAGCATCTGTTCCTCACTATATAGTTCTTTCCCTTCACAAGCTCATTGAGAGCAATGGCCATGCTTCCTCCTATCAGGGCAGGCATCCTACGAAGATCCCTCAGTTGTTGTACCAGCATTCATCATCAGCACCACTTCTGTAAATCCGTGGTACCCAAACTAGCTTCTTATCAGTAAGCGAGAGATTGGCTTTATTGACAAGACTGTAAACTTTCAAAGCATATGATTATGCTTTTGATTTTCAACACATGAACCTGCCCTTCCAATCCTGTTGGAGATTAGAAACGCAGATGCTTAGCCAATTCCTATCAAAGCTTGTTTGTGAGATATGCTTATTGAAGATTGCCTATAAGATATTAGCCTTCGGAATATGAATAAATCTGTGAATTTCATTTGCTGGCACATTTCTCAAGGAACACAAGTCTCCACTGAGTGGTTTGAAAAGAACAAATACACACTCAGAATCAAATACATATATGCACACATACATGAAGATATATACCCAAACACACACACACACACACACACAAATATGTACAGTCATATTCACACACATACACATGCTTCCACACTGACACACAGACACATGAACCCACTCATCAACACAGACACATAAACCATAAATACATTACACAAACTCTTATAAATATACATATACACAAATACACACATGCACACTTCATACCCACACACAGCCATAGCTATGCACACAGACATTTGGATTTTACTGAAAATATTCAACACAAGCACACCCACTCATACAAGTTCATGTATACATACCAACACACACACACATAACCACTCATATACACACAGAGATACATGCGTGTGCACACACATACACACACACACACACACACACACCATGCCACACCATAGCCACCCACGAAAGTTTCATGTCACTATACTGCAACGTGCACAGTGTTTTATATCCTAGGCCTATGAAACATTACTGTGTGTGCCTGGGCCCCAGATGGGTAGCAGGTAAGGCCTTGCTGGGGGCCCCTCGTCAGGGCTCAGGTACCCATTGGCCTGGCCATGGCAAGCACTCTGTGAACAGCTGTGCATGAATCAGTGAGTGAACACACTATTGGTTGGATGATGAACTGCAGCAAGGTCTATTGTTGGCCTCATATCACAGCCTAATGTCAGATACATCTCTGAGCAGATCACAGGGAAAGTTCCTCACTGGGGCTCACTTCCAAGAATTTTGAGTCTCAGTGTAGGCTGTGATTCCTTTGTCAGGTTTCCCAGTGTCTGCTCCTTGCTTTCTGTGCTAACAGCAACGTAGAGTTTGTTTATTTCCTACTCTCTCAGTCAGTGTATCTCAGTGCAATTTAATTCCTATCAAAATTAATTTGTGTAGGAAGGGAAAAGCATTCATTTTCCTGAAGCAAATTTGTTAGTATATTCAGAATAGTTTATTTTTAACTGGATTTTTCATTTCAGCTTTGAAAACGTGTTTCTTGTTGAAATGTAGCAATATAACTCTACTTATTTTATAAAACCAATCAATGTAAACTCATTGTGTTTTCATTGATCTGAAGCTCAATGTTTCTCTTGTTTCTGAAATATTTGACTTTATTTGATCCTTCTAAGTCAAATGATGAAGCTATATGTAATTGTGACTGTTACAGTTGGTTAGTTGGGTAAAAGAATTCAAGAGAACATGTTTTCTTTCTGTCAGTTTACATTAGGAAAACATCTGATTATTCATATTTGTAATTGTTCCAAAGCCCAGACCAGAAGAATGTTTATTATCTTTCTAATATCACTTTAAGATCTGGATTTTAAATTTCTTTTGTGCATAGGATAGCAGTCCAAACTAATTTCTGAAGAGCCTACATTTTAGCATTGTATATATTCTTTCATGGCATAAAAATATTATTACAGTACTTCTGTAATGTTTTTTATTAAAGGAAATGTTATTATAAATATATCAACTTTTTATTTTTATGTTTTATTTATGTTTCATTTTTAGCAAATGTGCACTTAAATTTCTTTTTTTTCTGAACAAACATATCTATTAGTTTATCCATGTTATATTGACTGTGGTTCACATGTATAAAAATATTAGCAGAGTATTACATATTCTCTGTAATTCTAAAAATAAAATACATTGTCAATTTAATGATAGTACTACGAAAGCCTGTGTTCCACAAAATTGGAAAATGTAAAATAAATGAACAATTCTCTGGATAGGTACCACATACCAAAATTAAATCAAGACCGGATAAACAATTTAAATAGACATATAACCTGCAATGAAGTAGAAGCAGTCACCAAAACCTCCCAACAAAAAAGGCTCAAGTCCAGCTGGTTTAAATGCAAAGTTCTACCAGAACTTCAAAGAAGATTTAACAACCATACTCCTCAAATTTTTCCACATAATAGAAACAGAAGGAACATTGTCAAACTCTTTTTATGAGGCTACAGTTACCCTGATACTGAAACCACACAAAGACTAAACCAAGAAAGAGAATTGCAGACCAATCTCTCTCATGAACACTGATGTAAAAATACTCAACAAAACACTGGCAAAAATAATCCAAGATAAAAAAAAACAAAAAAAATAAAAGAAAAAAGAATCCAAGAACACATCAAACAAAACCATCCACTATGATAAAGTCAGCTTCAGTGCAGAGATGCAAGGATGGTTCAACATACAAAAATCTATCAATGTAATCCACCATATAAATAAACTGCAAAAGAAAACTACATGATAATCTCATTAAATGCTGAAAAAGCATTTGACAAAATCTAATACCCCTTCATGATAAAAGTCTTGGAGAGATCAGGGATACAAGGAACATATCTAAACATAATAAAAGCAATATGCAGCAAGCTCCAGTCAAGATCAAATTAAATGGAAAGAAACTCAAAGCAACTATGTTGAAAGCAGGAAAAAGTCAAGGCTGTTCACTCCTTCCACATCTATTCAACATAGTTCTTGAAATTCTAAGCAATAAGATGCAGTGTTCTCCAAGGAAAGAAATTTTTCATTTATTTTAATAACATGAAACCTGTAGCACATATCAAGGCTTTTGAAGGGAAGAGCATGCATGCAGCTAGTTTGGAATACGAGAGTACAGAAGAAGGCCAAGATGTTCCCACAGTGGCATTTAAACAGCATTTTCTTCTGAGCCTAAGAATTGCTGCGAGGTTGGACATTTTCTGCTCGTGAGGCTGCTGTTGCATCCAGACAGCTTTTGTGTGAGCTGAATCTTCTGTCCCATCCTGCTGACCCTGTAATTGTCTTCATAGTTTCATATTCCTTGGCAGAGTCTACTGTCTTTTGCATTTTGTATTTTACTCTCCATCCTGTTATATAATTAAGAACAATGGAAGTATCAAAAAAAGCTATACTGTATAATCTGCTGAAGCCCTTAATTGACACTCCTATTAACTTTTCCAATTTCCATGCAGAAATTGTTTCTATCGATACTTTAATTTCATGTGAACTAAATGACAGGAAATAAAGCGTTTTCAGCATATGGTTGCCACAAACTTCATACTGCATTTCAGAATCAGTCTATAGAACTCTGCAGCTTGGCAGTATGTGGTAGATCATTTTACTGCTTGTTAATGCCAAAGAAATCTGGCGGAAATGTGTGTTTCTTTAATTTAATTTATTCTCTGACTTTATTAAGAGCTACCAAACTTAAATTACTTGTGTCTATTGTAGCCATTAAAATCTAAATTCAAGAAGCTTTGCAAATCAGTGTTTTCTGCCTGTATTAGCTGAGATTTCATGATAGCTAAAATCAAACTTTTAAAGAACTGATAGCAAACCGGACTCTCTGAATGTGGCCGACGGTGGAGGCTGACTGAGAAGCCAAGGACAAAGGCTTTGATTCTTCTGCATGGACGGGCTCTGTGGGAGCCTTCTCAGCTTGGTTGATCACCTTCCTGGACCTGGGTGGAGTTGGGAGGACCTTGGTCTTAACATAGAGCAGGGAACCCCGATGGCTCTTTGGCCTGGAGAGGGAGGTAGGGGGGTATGGGTGGAGGGGAGGGGAGGGAAGGGGGAGGAGAAGAGGAGGAGATGGAAATTTTTAAATATAAAAAAAATAAAAAAACTGATAGCTTTAAATGTAGCTAAATTATTCTTTTCAATAGGCAGCTTGTAGTAACTGGGCATATGCCTTTATATTTTTTTTAGCCTGAATCGATATTTTACATTCTAAATTGTCTGTTACAGTAACTCCCTGTGAAGGAAAGTCAGTGTTATATGGCAAGTGTGAAGGTGGAAACGAGAAGAGGTATGAAGGACACACGGGATGTGGGCACTAGGAGAACCTAGACAAACCCATATATGAAGGATCAGTGGTTGGAATGGGAACAATTAATGTTGTAGCATTCATTCTGTCCCTCTAGCTGTCAGCAGTAACCTAAACAGAGTCTTCGTCATGATTAATTTAGTTGCCTCCTTAACTGAATTAACAAAAACCTAGAATATTAAGGAAGCCCACCTTTATTTATATTTATAAGGACTTTTCCAGAAAGAGTTTACAGATGGGGAAAAAGCTCCTCCTCTGAACAAAGTTATGGGCTATGGAAAAAGGGAAAAATATATGATTGTTATTTGTTGGCATTTCCTGATCTGTCTGCTGCCACAGACAGAACCTGATCCCACTACCATACCATCCCCATCATGATGGGCTGTGTCCTCTGACTAAATCCACCCCTTCTTTCATTACTTTCGTTAAGTGTTTTGTTAGCGTAACATGAAAAGTAACTAATAGAGATGCTCACATGCAGAGATCCAGAATTGGGTTTCTGTCAGGCTAGGGCAAGAAGACAAGAGGATTAAAGGCGTTATCAAGAGCATCATGTGAATTATAGATCATAGGGCAATGCTCAACAGAATAGACAATAGAGATGGATGACTAGAAGTATGCAAGGGAAAGAAGATGGATGAAAGTTTTTTTTTTTTTTTTTGAGATCAAGTGCTGTGGAAGTATTTAAGATTGGCTTAGAACAAAGCTATGTGCAAAGCTCATGGTATTTAAATGGAGCATGGAGGAAAGGAAGCAATTACAATCAATGTAAATCAAGGATGGGACCATTAAGATGGCAATCACTCAGAATAGCAGCTCATGAGGGATAGGAAATGGTGAGAGCGATGAATAGCTCACTGCAATACACCAAGATTTCAATCACAAGCGCCAGTCACTGAGCAGCTTGAATGCAACAGCATACGGTAGAGCTAAAGGTCTTTTCTAATTGCTTATTTTTATTTCATGTATATGAGGGTTTTGTCTCCATGTATGTCTGAGTGCCACGTGCATACATAGTAAATACAGAAGGCAGAAGAAAGCACTGGAGCACCTGAAACTGGAGATGGCTGTGAGCTGCGATGTGTGTGCTAGGGTTCAAACTCGGGTCCTCCAGAAGTGTAATTGATGCTATTAACCATTGAGCCATCTCTCCAAACCCTAAATTCCTAAATATCTTTTATTACAAGGCTATAGGCATTTATAGTCCTCGAGTGAAAAGTAGTAGTTTGAAAGTAGTATTGTTGAAGATGGAGGAAGCCCAGTTCTCTTCTGACTCGGACTAAAGGACAATCTGCAGAAACAGCTTAGACCAGGTTGTAGAGAAGGCAAATTAAAAGTAAGAACAGAGAATCTATGTCTATCAAGATGTGAGAGTCTAGGGAATTTTGTTCTGTTGTGTGTTTTGCTAGACCATGGAATTCCAGTCCGCAGTGCTTAGCATAGATATGAATAGAGGAACCAGAAGCTCAACTAGAGACTAAGACAGCAAGAATATATGAAAGAGGATAAACAATAAGTCAAATTACAGCAATGACCATGACAGTGGAAAAGCAACTCTCAGATACTTACCTGTGTTCGGCTATGCCTCTAGGTTATTCAGTCAGCCATAAAGACAACCAGCCATGGCACTACTGCTTAGAGCTTTAAAATATGGCTAAAGCAGAGGCTTAGCGTTTTGGAGACCTTGTCACAGCTGCCATTTGCAGAAGGTAGAGATGTTGATGAAGGTGAGTGGTCTAGTGATCAGTGTCTAGTGGCCAAGAATTCAGGGCTGTGTAGAAATAATTTGTCTGGTCCCAAGAGTCTTTTCTCCTTGTTAATACTAGTCTCATGACCTTTCAGAATTTCTGTGTGTGCTGAAGAGGTTAGGATAGGCAGTTTAGTGGGATTCACATTATTCATTTTGAGGTTTCTGATATGGCTCTAATAGTGACCATAGCAGACATCAGCTTGAAGAATAACAAGACCTATGGGCTCAAGGTGGTAGGCATGACAGAGTGAGATCTTCACTACTGCCAGCTCAATTTCACTACTTTACCATGAAGTTGAGGATGAAAAGAGACACACTTTCTACTCAGATTTTGTCGGTGGATTTTAGACTGTTTATGAGTTTCTAAACTATGCATTTGCCTGAATGTGTATGCTTATAGGACAAAATAAAAGACAATAAAATAAGAAATTACATTTACTAGTATCATGTGTGTTGGTCCTTTAACAAAGGTCTATAAAAGCATGGAACCTACAACCAATCTGCTTTGTTTCTTTGTTTAGTTCTTTTGACTGAGTGAGGCTACTGCTCTGTGCCCCAGCTTTCTTATCTATAAATAGGTAATAAATAGATAATGTGTTTGGAATAGGAAGTTCATGGGATCCTTCTCAAAATTTAGCTATTCACTGTTACTTGAAATAATTAGTAAATTATACTTATTTTATTGAAATTATCTTTTGTTTTTCTTTGTGTAGAAAACGAAGGCTGTCCTGGAACTCAGTCTGTAGGGTAGGCTGGCCTCAAACTCAGAGATCCACCTGCCTCTTCCTCTCAAGTGCTAGTATCAAAGAGTCACAATGCTTTGCAACTAAAATTATCTTACCTATCAACATAAGATTTAAGCCAAGTGTAATTGTACACATACACACATTTCACACTCCTCCCCAAATGTAAGCCAGCAACTCAGTGCCAGGACTTGCTAGGTGTTTCCAGAAACAGTGGACACCACGGAGCATGGTTCCTGTGTTGCGCTGTGGCTCTCTAAAGATGCCTGGGAAGTCTGCCAGAATATTTGCTCCTGTTTGACAAAGCATGACTGGGTAGCAGCATCATCCCCATGGCCTGCTAACTTTTGCTGTTCCTATCACCACCTATTTCATTTCCTGACCCTGTATTTCTCAGTCTGAAATTCATCTTATGCCTTCTTTAAATTGCTCACGAATTTCTTTCCCATTAGCTGCGGAGTTACCCGTAATGTCTTGTCTGGGTTTCGCTTGCTTCTGGCTTATGCACTTCTGTTCTTTCTGAGTCAGCCTCTAAATGTACTGTCGCAAGTCAGATGTGTCATCAGAGTGGGTAAAGAGGCTGTGGCCCGCTCTCTCTGCCATGAAATTCGCAAATTGTTGTGATTTCCGGAGCACACATGGGCTACTTTGTTTCCTACAGAGGAATAACTCCCATGAAGACGAGCAGGTGCTTCGTTTATACCTTTTCGTGGCTGAGAGTGTTCCTAATTGCTGTGGAAGCCAGAATTGTTAGTTGGTCCCTGAGTTACATTGCCGTCATCAGACAGGAAAGCAACTAGAGGTTTAAATTGAAATTTGCATGTCTGTCAAAGCTGAGCTAGCATAATCAAGGTTTTTATCAGAATTTTAAGAATTGTTATAATGTTGCTAATGTCAGTTTACCTTTGTCCTTTAGGATGTTTAAAATTGGCATTGATTTTGGTGCATGTATCAGGTAGAGACGGCAGCAATGGCAAAAAAAAATCTTACTTTTCTAGTATCTGTCTATCATCAATATGTCTGTCTGTCTATTTATCCATCTACACCAAGGACTGACTTACTATAAATAAAAAGATATGTTAAATAGTTGGATTAATTATTTATGATCAAGACTATATATTACTGAATTTTCAGTATGTAACTACACATTTTAATGTTTAAAGTAACAACAGGAGTTTTCCTATTTTTCACTAGGTGATTTTGGCTCTCCGGTTACCTATAATATATGAAACTGCTTTGATAATCCTGGTAAATTATCATGTTTAATTATTAATGGAGTGTGTAGTATTTGGGGCTCATTTCTTAAACATAAGAAGTTTCTCTTATGCTGAATCATTTTAATGTTGAGTCAACATTAAGAATACTCAAACTTTGTTATTGTGCTGTTGATATCCAGTTGGAAAATCACATGATTGAAGAAGTTGTCACCAGAGCAAGTGGGTGGTTGTGAGTCCTCAGGTAAACCATGAGCTTCTAAAATTTTCTATATGATATCTATTTGATTTGAATTTATGTTGAGATCATTCAGTAAATGATCTCAATAACCCAAATTGAGACAAAGAAAGCATAATAATGGGATTTTTTTGCAACAATACTGTTAGCTGGAATAGGAAACATTTGAATTCCAGTATTAATTGCTAGTTATTACTGTATTGTCTCTTAAGTGATTGCCACCAGTAAAGGCTCTCTGTAAAGATGTTTCTGAACTATGTAACTACAAGTGTGCTTTTCAATACAGACTTCATTTTTTTATTAATTTGTTCTTTGACAATTTCATATGAGTGTCTAATGCATTCTGGTTACTCTCATCCTGACCTTCACTTTTTCCCTCCCTTCCCTCTCAAGCCCCTCTCCACTTTCTTCCAAGTCCCTCTCTTACAGCAATATCTTTGTTTTGTGATCAGTGTTTAAGCGTTTGAGTGTTAAAAATCATCATGAATTTAAAATTCTCAAAGGATGGCCTGTCTTACACATGCTGAGTCTTGTAAGGACAAGTAATCCTTCTCCATGGAGGACCAGAAACTGAAAAGCAACAGAGTTGAAATAAATATTTCAAGGTAAAAGAATTACATATAATACAAAGATCTTACATCTCTTGGTATGAAACATAGTAACACACAAACCAGAGTCATATCAACATCCCTGATTAAAGAAACAGAAGGTAGCTCCATCTATGTAAGATGTGGGGAAAAGAGGCCTGCATACGGGCGAGTCTGAGAACACCTGGGATCTGAACTTGCTCTTTACCACCTCATTTGGGAAATGCATTTCCTAGCATCTGCTGCAGATGGAAGTTGGTGATCTTAGTATTGATTTATAGAGATCATTTGCACCACAGAATATTTGGGTTTTTCAGCATCAGCACTTGCTGTTAAATAGGAAGACATTCAACTCAGAGAACTGTACTGTATCCAGGGGAAGAGAATTAAGATGCAACAAAGTAGCATTATCACAGACAGTCTTCCCAGATAACATATCAGCTGTCACCTAATAAATGTGCCAAAGACTGCATTATCCCATAGAGAGAAATACTGTGTGGTCGAATAGGTACATAACTGACTGTTGGTGTGTTTTCTTGAAGGATATTAACTACAAGCTTTAAGAATTTTCAAATAGAGCAGAATGTTACATTTGACTTTGTCATGTTCCTGAACATTCTCACTGACTGAAGAAATTAGTACTATTTGTTAGCACATGTTAGAGGTAATAGTTCTGATTTCTGCGCATGTGTAAAACATGTTAATAGAATATTTGATAAAAAGCATTCTTGTATGGATTGTTTATGCTGTTTATTTTTATTTATTTATTTATTTGCTTTTAGGGACTTATGTTTGAACCTGGGAAATACTTATATGTGAGAATATAAATTAAATATTAGCTTTATATACTTAACATCTAATAAATATGCAAAAATATCTCTATAGGCAAAAACATAAACAAAAGCATAATTGATCACAAAGTTTTAGATGACTTTAGGAATAGACAACATATAACTTTATAAACATTCATTTTAAAAATTCAATTTCTTTTGAAATATATTGTGTTTCATTATGATTATGTGGTTACATAAACAGAACAAGAGGGCATATAGGCTGTATCACTGTGGAAATACTGCATATAGTTGTAATTAGATTGATTGAGCTTTCCCATTTTAGATAAGTCCTTTTTAGGAAGCAAAGCATTGTGTTTTTTCCTCTTAAAAAAACTTACAAATATGAGGCCAGTATGAGGGCTCAGCAGGAGAAATCCTTGCTATGATGTCTAAGTACTTGAATATGATCCATCGAACTCGCATTAAGGTGGAAGGACAAAAGTCATTCCACAGAGTTTCCTACAAATGTGACACATGTACCTGGAACACATTTGCCCATACATACTTCACACATACACAATAATCATCGTCATCATCATCATCATCATCATCCTGCCTATTAGTAAAAAGAGTACAAAAAATTAAGCTTTATGAGTTGACAACATAGGAAGTTAGCAAACCTATTTTTCTCTTCCTGCATCAAAACAGATCAAGTCAAAAAGAAAAATGCCATCAATTTTAACTGAAATCAAACTGAGTAGTACTCACTATTTATCCAAAAGTATTGGAAAGAAGTACTATCCCTTGGGTGGAGCAGATATATGTCACTAGCCTCTTCTAGGGACATATCTACTTGATGATGTCATCACATGGATGAAGAGAGGATGAACTCCCAGAACAGGTTGGCTCTGGAAGGAAGGCGGATGGGCCTCAGCCAATTATGCTGATTCCTTCTCAGAAGCAGTTCAGTTGCTGCTGCAGCCTGTGGATGGAGACACAGGCATCTTTGGTTGGAGTTTTTCTATCTAAAAACCTGAACAATGGACTGTGTATGCTTAGTGAATTTTAAGGTATCAATTACCATCACCAGTGACTTCTAAATTTTGGGATATGTGAGGCCACACTGCCGCTGCCTACTGTACCATGTTCCTAACTTAGTCCTCACTGGTACTTGATTACAAGAAACTCCTGTGTTTCTAAAAATGAAACCCCAAGCAAGACTTTAGGTAATTTTCATAGTAATGTGTGAATAAGATGCTTAAATATAGCAGATTTATCACTTTTATCATTCAATATATAGGCTAACACTGTAAGTAAAATAAATAGCTAAAATATGACTTATATATAGAGAAAAGTATGTGATGGAGGAGTGTCTATATGTTAATTTCATTGGTTAATAAAGAAACTGCCTCAGCCCTTTAATAGGACAGAAAATTAGGTAGGTGGAATAAACAGAACAGAATGCTGGGTAGAAGGCAGTGAGGCAGACGCTTCAGACAGTCGCCATAGACAGACGCATGCTTCTCCTCTCCAAGACAGATGCAGCTTAAGATCTCTCCTGGTAAGCGACCACCTCGTGGTGCTATATAGATTACTAAATATGGGTTAAAGCAAGATGTGAGAAGTTAGCCAATAAAAGGCTGAACTAATGGGCCAGACAGTGTTTAAAAGAATACAGTTTCCGTGTAATTATTTCGGGTGTAAAGCTAGCCGGATGGCAGGACGCAGCCCTGCTGCTCCATCTACAAGTATGGAGTCTAGATTCTACATTTTCTTTTAAATATAATCATTGCTAGTTTCAAACCACAGATATGCAAGGCATACAAATAAAATAATGAAAAAAATATTAAAACAAAGTGAGTGATCCAAGACTCAGATACACACAAAATCATTTTTCTGTACAAAGTTCTGATGCTTGCTTCATATTTGTTTGTACAGTTGACATTTACCTTCTGTTAATATTGTTCTTTGATGAATTACTGATGTTCTTTAAATACTGTTTGTATATAAGCTACCCTGAGCTCAATTTTCTTATGGATTACTGTTTCTTTGTCTTGTTTTTCTCATGACTCCTTTTAGATTCCATTATTATATTTTATGTGTATGAGTGTTTGGCATGGATGCATGTGTGTGCATCACATATATATATATATATATATGTATATATATATATATATATATATATATATGCACACAGAGGTCAGAAGAGGGTGTTATCTGCTTCAGAATTGGAGTTGTGAGAGAATATGTAGTGATGCTGGGAACAGAACAGTTTCTCTGCAAGAACAAGAAAGGCTCTAATCTACTGAGGCATCTCTCCAGTCCCTGTTTGTTGATGATGATGTTTTGTTTTTTCATCTTATTTTGAAATCTAAATAGTCACTGTCTTGCTGCAATGTACTGGTAGTTTTCAAAGATGGGCTTGAGTAAGGGCTCTGAAAGAAAATATAACTCAGATTTGCATATAACATATTATCCTTCTCCCTGGAAACCATTTAAAACAGGGGATGAAGCCATTTCAACACTTGGGATGAAGGATCAGGGGGGCAGGGCTTGATTGAAGAGATACTTACCCGCTGCACTTATATCTGTATGCCCAACACATAGCCCTGCAAGAGAACAACTCATGATCACAGTGACTGCCCGGAGCTCCCCGACCACCCCTCCCGATCCCAAGCATCCACTGCTGGGCTCATACTCTGACTTCACTTATCCAGGCATGTCTCTGCTTCCCACACTGGACTCTGGTATGTTTCCTGCTCACTAACAGCCCATCCCTTTCCTGAGAACACGTTTGCCATTGCCAACAGTATCAACCTGCATGTCCATTTCCAAAGGATGCTGTAACACGATAATACATGCTGCAAACTGTGTAATACCATGAGTTCAGTCTCTTCCCACCTGCCAGTCAGTTCTTCTAGCTACATACCATTCATGCAGTGTTAATGGAAATCAGAAGAGGGCAGCAACACGGCTCTCAGTGGCTAAACTTATGTCTAGGGTGAGTGCTCTTTTTGAAACTCTCCAGGGCAAGATCTATTGTATTACTTAGAAGAACCTAAAGATTCTACCAGAAGAATCATTACATCTGCTAACTTATAGCAAGGCCAGAGAGATGACTCAATGAATAAAGGCGCTTGCTGCTGAGTCTGATGATCTGAGTTCAATCCTTGGGATTCATATGGTAGAAAGAATAAACTTATTCATTAAAGTTATCCTCTGACCTCCACAGATGTGCTGTGATGTGTGTGTGTGTGTGTGCATGCGAAAAAAAAAAAAAAAAAAAAAAGTTTGAACTGAGCCTTGCTATAATGTATGTTCTGCATGCTGTGACTCAGTCCTACTAATGTGTAAATGCAAAAAAAAGAGAAGGTGCCAAGCACACCCTTAGCGATTGTACTATACAGTAATATATATACTAACAATCTACAGCCATTCGACAGATCTGAACAAGTATTTGGTGAACTTCACTGGGAAGAGGGAAACTATGGCAGAACGCAGATCTATCAAAATTTGCCCCAATGCCTGTGCCCTAGAATGCAAGGCAGTTCTTCAGTAAAGAAATTGAAAGCCGGGCAGTGATGACACATGCCTATAATCCCAGCACTCAGGAGGCAGAGGCAGGGAGATCTCTGTGGGTTCAAGGCCAGTCTGGTCTACAAGAGCTAGTTCCAGGGCAGGCTCCAAAGCTACAGAGACACCATGTCTTAAACCAGCCCCCTCCCACCCCACCAAAAAAAAAGAAAAAGAAATAAAATTGGACTACATTGCTATATTGTGCACTGTTTCCTAAATTATAACTTGGGGATTTTGTTCTCTGTTAAGAGTTTCCTTTGCCAACCCTTGCTGGCTGGTTTATAACTTGCTTGTGTGGTGTACATGTCATATAGTAGGTCAAAATTACTGGTATCAGCTGTTCAGTATGTACACACTAAGTATAAAAGTCAAAATTGGAGCCATCAGGGTTCCCCACTCTATGCTAAGACCAAGGTCCTCCCAACTCCCCCCAGGTCCAGGAAGGTGATCGACCAAGCTGAGAAGGCTCCCACAGAGCCCGTCCATGAAGAAGATTGGCCTTGAGAGGGAGGGAGGGGAGGTATGGGTGGAGGGGAGGGGAGGGAAGGGGGAGAAGGAGGGGAGAGAAAGGGGAGAAGGAGGGGAGGGAGGGGGGAGGAGGAGGGAAGGAGATGGAAATTTTTAAATATAAAAAAAAATAAACCATGAGGAAAAAAAAAAAAAAAAAAAAAAAAGTCAAAATTGATGTTCAATAAGATAAAATATAAATTATTCATTAGAGCTAAGAGGGGGAGACTTCTTGCTTACTCCACGAATAATGAATGGATAAGTTAAACATTGTGTTTATTTATCGAATGCTACCTAGTAATACAAAGAAATGTTGATTTTTGTTATGTCATAGGTAAGCCTAGAAGACATTATTCTGAGTACAAGAAACTAATCAAAAAGGACCAAATGCTGCACGATACCATTAACACAAAATGTCGCAAAGGCATAAATCTATAGAGGCAGAAGGCATCTTAGTGGTTGCTTAGGGCTGTGGTAGAAGAGGGTAGAAATCCATGACTAAAGAGTACAGGGCATTTGTCTGTAATAATAAAAATGTCTAAAATTATGGTTATGGATATACAAAAAAAGATAAAATATGACCAAATAGCTCATCTGACTTACTGATTCTTTAAGTTGTCTTAACATATAATTCTAGAGCAAAATCAAACATTTAGTTTGAAAAGATTGTATGTTTGTTGAGCTTTTTTCATTTGCTTTCATTTTCTTGCATGTTCTAAGATGAGAAAGGTTTATGTCACTAAGTCTTTAACCCCTTACTGCCCAGCTGTTGGCATTGGTGCAAGCTGGCTTTGGCCAAATAAAAGAAAGTAACAGAGGGCTGGAAGGAGAAAAGAGAGTGTTCTGGATGGCTCATATGCAAGACCTGCTGTTTTGTTACCCCTATCCCATTCCCATGAGTCTTTATTTGCTTCCAGGGCACTTCTCCAAATGGTGGCTTCATTCAGATGTGTTCATAGAAAACATCTGAGTATCTAAACGCTTGGGGAAAGTATTCAATTCGAGTAAATCTTCTATACTATTTGAAAGAATGACCACTGTCCTTTATACAGTTCTATGTCAATCAACAAAGCAAGCTGGGTGGCCTTAAGCTTCAAAATATTCATTTTTAGGAATAAGCTTTAGGATATCATTTTATCCTAAACCTTAACATGGATGGAGGTAAGAGTTAGTGAAGATGGCATGGTACATTGTTATGCCTGCTATTATCCCGCAATATATTACTAGAGAATCTAACAAGAGGGATCAATCAAATGGGCTTCAGTGTGAACCCAGGTCCTAATGGGAGGTACTAAGGTGGCAGGCATGTAATGCACTGTCACTGAAACATGATGAATGCATTGATTCTGTAATTTGTAAACAGAGCTCTGAATGACCTCTCATTCCTCTGCACTGTTGTTCTGGATACCTGTGTAAAAGAGGATGCACTGGTGTAAAAGAGAAAGTGCTCTTATCTCTCCTCTGCCTGTCTCTCTGTTTCTCTCTTTGTGTTTTTGTTTTCGTAAGCACACATAGGACTAAAATATGAATTTAGTTTTGAAGGAATATTTGTGAATACGTTATCTATGTAGACTGTGGCATCCTGCTCATATTTGCTACATTCTTCAAAGCAGTAATTTATTTTATGAATAATATTTGCTACTGAGTGGTCATGATATAGCACAGGTCTTTACATAGTTGTCATGAGTATCCTAACACATATTTATGATTCCTTCTTATCTCAATTAAATGTTTTTGCATCTGAGGCAATACTCGAATAGCAATGCAGCTGTTATTATGAAAAATATTAAAGTGAAAATCAAGGAAAATATACTTAAATTAAATTCATTAAAATTTATTCCAGAAAGGAGAAATCATACGTCAACAAAAATCATTCTAAAATAAATGAAACTTGACCTCCTGTTATATTTGTGTTTACTCTGACATTAAATTCAGTTAAAGTGAAGATGAAGCTGTAAGTAAAGACGTATGGATGAAGCCGGGCGGTGCTGGCGCACATCTTTAATCCCAGCACTCGGGAGGCAGAGGCAGGCGGATCTCTGTGAGTTGCTGGCCAGCCTGGTCAATAAAGCAAGTTCCAGGACACCCAGGAGTTACACAAAGAAACCCTGTCTCGAAAAACAAAAACAAAACAAAACAAAGATGTATGAACAGTGCAGATGATGGGGACAAGAAAGCCGCACAGTCTGCTTCCTGGAGATTCTTTTTTTGTTTGTTTGTTTAGCCTATAAATTTTTTGAATCTCCACATTTTTATTCTATTGTTTTTTCTTTCTATTGTTTTTTTACCACTCCTATATACACAATTTTTACTAGTAAATATATTATTAATTTTACTTTAGAGACATTTTTTTAAATTAAAAAATCATTCCATCAACATGGTTGGGCAAACATCCTCTGCTGAGGAACACATGTAATGTGAAACAATTGAGTTCTAGGTTTCTGGAAATCCTTGTTCCTAGAAACCATGATTTTGCTTATTTTTCTTCCTGCTTTTTTTCTCATTTTTTATTAAAAATTTCCATTTCCTTCCCTCCTCCTCCTCCTACCCTCCCCTCCCTTCCACCCATACCCCCACTCCCTCCCTCTCCAAGCCAAAGTGTGCTCAATATCAGGGCATGTTTACTTCAAACCTTATGTTTCCCATATACAAAGCACATGCTCTACCTACAAACTAAATTTATTGCCTCTAAGTTTATAAAAAATACCAGCAGCTTTGCAAACAAGGTGATCTTGTGTTGTGTCCATGAAATGTATTCATCTTAGAAATACGCTTTTAAAGAAGAAGATGGTCCCAGGGGTGTGCTGCAGTAATACCACATGCACCGGAGCTTTTGACAGCAATATTTGGCAATACCAGGGAAACCGTGGGAATAATGTGGATACTATAGCTTTGAAGGAAGCGTTTTGACTCTCATTAGAGGTCACAATAAAGGCAAGAGTGCTCCTGTATTTATTTGCTAGGCCAGGAATTAATTTATAAATCTAGCTCCAGAATAAAGGAAGTCTCAGTGGAAGAGTCCTTTTGGTTGGCGTATAACAAGAAGAGAATTTGTGATTTCCAACACGTTATACAAACATGCTCAGGACTTGAATTTTTAGACTACACACACAGAAAACCTCCCAAATATCACAATTGATAAGTAAGGTCATAAGTTCAAGGTACAGCAGGCCAAGGAGAAGTCAGCAAAAAATATTAAGATACATGACTAAGAGAAACCCAGTGACAACATACCTCGCTCTGGAACTACAGAGGAGGAGCAGAGGATTTTATACAGTCTAAAAGAGACTTTAAAACATTAATTTTTAAAATTTCCAAAGTCCAAGTAAATAAAAAGAAGAAATAGGTTTAATAAGTTGAGAAATATGCTATAAAAGATTCAGACATTAAGTTTAGGAAACAAAAAAATCCAATTTAAAGCTAAACGGCTGTAGAATAGGTAAGCAATGCTGATAGAACAAAGCTCAGGATAATGTTGCAATCCCCCAGGAAGCACTTGGTGTGTGTTCTCTCATGAAAGAAAGTTCTGGAAAAGAAAAGTCACTTTCCTGTGTGTCTGTCAAAACTTCAAAGAGGAATCAAGAAAATGAGGCCGCTTATGATGTTAAAATAATCTCATTAATAGTGTTCAAAATTAAGAATTACTTAAGTTTGTTATAGTGTGGGCCATGAAAGAAAAGGAACGTTCTTAAGTGTTGGGAGAAAAAAGTCACTGGACTTACAGAAGTGTCACCAGATAAAAAATGAGAGAGATTGCCTTCTCCAGAACCAACAGAAATGAAAGTCAACTTTCAATTCAACATAAAATTAAATTTAGGCATAAATAATGATGTTTTGTAACTACAAATAGGAAGTTAACCAACTGCAGAACATCACTGAAGAAAACTATGACAACTATATTTCAACCCAGAGATAATTACATAATAGAATGCAAAATACTGAGCATTGACAACGCTGGGGACGCAATGGTAAAATCTAAACAATTGAGTTGAAAAATAATCATAAGACTAGATGGAAAGATCGTTTTAACCCTCTGGAGGAAGATATAGGATGGCAATGAGATGACAAACTAAAAATGGGGCAACAAGAAGAAGTCTGCAGATACCACTGTGGGAGTTCCCTCAAGGTAGGTTGCTTGTTTAAATTATGTAATAGAACATGTTGGCTTTTGAGCCTGTCCTGGAACTAGCTCTTGTAGACCAGGCTGGCCTCAAACTCAAAGAGATCCGCCTGCCTCTGCCTCCCGAGTGCTGGGATTAAAGGCGTGCGCCACCACCGCCCAGCTGTTATTTCTTAATTATACCAATGGGAAAACAGAGAGAGAGAGAGAGAGAGAGAGAGAGAGAGAGAGAGAGAGAGAGAGAGAGAGAGAGAGAGAGAGAGAGAGAGAGAGGAATGAAAGGAACTAACAAATAGAAAACAGGTCTGTGTCATAGAAAGAGGGCTGTTGTTATAGGGCAGTGTGTGGCAATGATGAACTTCAAGAACTCTCTTCAATTTCCCTAAAGAAGACAAGGGTCATTTAATGCTCTATGATGCCCTCAGCCTCCTGTGCATCTGTGTTACCTCACCATTAATCCTCAATGTTGTCTTTTTTTCCATAATATGTCTGAGAGAATTCTTGGATTCTGTGTTAATTTTACTTCAATGTAATTTTCCTAGGCTGTTTTCTCGTCATTGATGACGATGACAGAACATTTGTCAACTTTAACTTTAATATCTTTTAGCTTAATACACATTATAACATCCTTAACCAAATTTTTGTTCATTAAAAAACCTGGCAAAGTTAAATTTCTATTTTGACAAAGAGAGGTATATATGTGGGACTGCACAGTTTATGGTGAATTCTACATCTTCAGTTAGATAGCTATCATTGGACATGTTCCTGTGTAACCTGTGTGAGAAACTGTATAAGGCATGTACTCTAAAATGGTATTTACCAGGGACAATCGTGTATGTTCATATGATGTCTCTCTTTTTATTAGACTAAAGAATTGACAAGTCTATGGTGCTCTCTCATAAGCCTGAAACTGTTGTTCAGTACCAAATAAATGCTCTTATTTTTTCTACTACATTCTAGCATATTTTACCACTACAAACACATATAAAATATTTTTATTGAGTATGTATATTTTGAGTGAATTAGTCATTAACTGGTCTTATTAAAACTTCTTAAAATGATCTTAGCAAAGACTATTTACATTTTACATTTCTATTTGAAATTTCCACTAGTATATTGCTTTTATGTTTGATGTATGTGTCCATCTGTTTCTGGTATGTGGTGAGTGTGTGTGCGTGTGTCTGTGAGTCTCCATGGGTGTGTCTGTATATCTACTCAATCAAAGCATCACAAGGACAGAAATTATTTGCATGAATCATGATCTTTTGCACTTTTAAAGGCATTTTTAAGTGGAATTTTTTGCATCTTCTTTTTTTAACTGTGTTAGAAAACCTATATAAAATGCCAATCCTTTGTTTAAAAAAAAGTCAGATCATCATATAATTTCACAAATGACATTCAGAGGTAAATAGGTCTATAATATTATATTCTAAAATCATTTCATAATACCATATAAGGAACCAGACATTTGCTTAAAAATGATTTTCAGTGAGAATGCATAGCGATGGTCTCTTAGTTAAATTGTCCTTATGTGTTTGTTACATTGCACTATATTTTATCACTACAAACACATATAAAATATTTTATTAAATATACATATTGTAAGTGAATCAATTATTAACTTGTGTTATATATATATATATATATATATATATATATATATATGCATTATCTTCGAGTTCAGGTGTGTTTGGAGGTTTGAGACTGAAAGCAAACAAAACTTCCCCACAACTGTACTAGCCTTCTCCAGACAGTCCACAAGTGAACTTTCCTTAGGGGATGTATTGAATCTATTGTCACTGGCCAATACATTTCAAGAGCCAACCATTGCACAATGTGATGACAAGAAGTTATTTGTTGAGCTTTTTCTGAAAGAATGGTCAGTTATGAGAACCTGGACCTTTACATGTTCATTTATTTTATTTAATGTGGTGCTTTGAATGAACTCGGGGTTTCATACATGCTAAGCAAGTGATTTAACGTGGAGCTGTATCTCTTGCCAACATACTTACTTTCAAATTTTCAAATATGGCTTCACCAAATTGCCTAGACTGCTTGAACTTGCTGTATAGCCTTGAAGTTGCACCCCCTACCCACATCTTCCTTTGTTTCTGCAATTACAGGCTAAATTCCTCTAGATGAGCCCTGGTCCTGTCATAGAGCTGTCTTTATCATTGCCTTTACAAATAGATATGTGGAGTCATTTGATGCTAGATCTAGGGAAATGTTTCAGTCATTGTGTTGTCAGATAAAAATAAAAACAAAAAGTTAATTCTCTGTTCCCAAACTGATGCCTCTAGAAAGGATGGGAGGCTGTCTTCACCTGGTGGGAGAGATGTAAATAAAAGAAGTCACTCTCTCCAGCTTTCTTATAAAAGTCCTAATCTTACCAAGGAAGAAAGCCTCCCCCATTACCTAATCATAGATGGGGCAACTGAGAAAACCCACAGATGGGCATGCTTAAGTTCACAACAGCTTTTTCAAAAAATTTGCAATGAATTGTATACGTCTACTATAATAAGCATATAATAAATGAAGGACCTTGGACTCAACATAGTGTAGGGAACCCTGATGGCTCTTTGGCCTGGAGAGGGAGGGAGTGGGAGTATGGGTGGAGGGGAGGGGAGGGAAAGGGGAGGAGGAGGGGAGGAGATGGAAATTTTTAATAATAAAAAATAAATAAATAAATAAATAATATGGTGGAGAGTGTTGATTGGGTACTTCTGGGACATTTTTTCATTTTTCAATAAACCTACTATGAATGAACAAGGGGAATTAGTAACTCAAAAATCCTCAAAAGTTAGAAAAGTCTTAGGGGATGCTCATATTGTTACTAACTTAAATCATACTAGTAAACATTCTATGAATGGAATGTTCCATGAGATGTCACTGCATATAAATAAGATATTATTATATCATAACACTGAAAATATCAATTAAAAATTTTGTTAGACTTATTAATTTAATTTATTGTATGACTATTGTGTTTGTGTGTATACATACACCATTTTATGGCTGATGCCTGCAGAGGTCAGAAGAGGGAGTTGAATCCTATGAAAAAGGAGTGATTGATATGTGTGAATGCCATGTGGGTAGGAAGAACTGAGCCCAGAGCCTCTGCAAGAGCAAGTACTTTTTCCTCCTTAGGCATCTCTCTTCCCACATAATACAAATTTCTTCACAAGAGATTAGTTTTATCAATGTAGCTTTGAGAGAGCTGTAATGTACTGACTCATTGTACTTGCTCAATAAAAAATTGTGCATTGCTATTTGTTCACACTGCCATAGCAATAATCTGAATCATCTTTCTTTCTCTGAAGACATAATATTGAACATATAACAATGTGGATTAATGAATGGCTAATGCGTACCTGTCAAACAATGACAGGTATTTGCTTCAGCTATTTGCTTTGCCATTTTTAGTGACGACTCCTCTAGCAATTTTCACAATTTAGCCACTAAACTATTTGAGATCTCACATTATTTTAACCCCCATTAAAGATAGTTAGTTAAGTGGCTTAACATAAAGACTTTCAAAGGTTTATTTCGTTTTGTTGGCTTTGTAAGATGAAGCCTTTCTATGTAGCCCAGCTGACTTGAATGCCTGCCCAAGCGATCTCCGTCCTCTGAGTGATGAGATTAAAGGCATAAACCGCCCTGCCTAGTTGTAACAGCCATTTTAACACCACCCTCTATTATGCCTTTGGTTCATCCCATTCATTTCTGACTCTTCTACAGGGTCATCGACATGGAGCTAGGAAAACAGGCTAGTTCAAGGAAAGAAAAGGGATTGTTAAATACAAAGCAATACTGTTTTTCTTGTTCTGGTGTCCATGTCCTCCTTTCATGGCCATGTTCTGCGACCCAGGGCTTCTAGGCAGACTAAAACTGAAGAGTCTACAGCACGCTGGCCTGCTCTGCTCATGGTGGGAGGAAACACGTGACCTGTTCACCTGCTTCTTGAGATTTTCCTCTGTAGCCTTTTAGAGGTTAAACATTATTTCTCTGTACTTATTTTTCCATGACTTTTTTCTTTCTTTTATGGTTGTTGGTTCTTTTGTCAAATGCTTTTATTTTTCAGTTTATGAGATTGTTTATGTTATTTTAATTTATTTCATTATAAATTACTATTTATTAAAAAGTTATGCAACTCTACCTTCCTGGGGGAAAAGCTCATTTCTGGTTGCAACTAATTCAAAAAATTCTTCATCTTTTGCTATTTTCTGGGAGTTTACAATATTTCTTTGTAAGTTCACTAATTAAGACAAGTAAAGTTTTATTTTTAGCTTGTTGGAAAGGTTTTTGAATAATATAATAATTATGACATATTTTCTGAGCATGAATTATTTTAATCATCTATTCTTAAGATATTCTTCAGTGATTTTATTACTTTTGTTTTATTAGTAGTTCAGACACTTCATCTAAATTTTTAATTTAGCAAAAATTTGTTCATAATATTTCTTTATTATATTTTAATGTGTAGAAAAAATGACATAATTTGTTATATTTCACATATTAGAATTCATGTTTTTTAGTTAGTTTATTTATTATCTTTGGTGTTCATTTTAAATAATTTCTGTTTCTATTGCCGTGATATTACTACCTTTTATCCGAGATGTCTATTCTTCTGCAGTTTCATTTTGTGTATTTTTCAATTTTACCTTCTACACCTTTAGTCTGTAGAATTTCATTTTGAGCATTCTCTTCCATATCTACTTAGTTGACGGTTTCATTATATGAAATACAGTTTATAACTGCTGTTTTAGTTGCCTTACAGCTAACGCCAACACTGGTGTCTGTTCTGGAAAAGTTTCAACTCACTGGGAGTTTGTTGTTGTTTTTCTAGCTTCCTTGTTGTAGATCACTCCTCGCTGTCTCTTTGCATTAAAATAAAGTTATCCACTCCATTCAAGTTGAAGGAAAAAACAGTTTTTATGAGCCAGCGGGCTCCCTGGAATGCTTCTGACAACACAGTTTTATCTAATAACACTCTGAGTTCAGGTCTCATCCAGCTCTGCACAGTCGATTTCCCACCTGCCCGCAAATTACTAAACTATCCTTTATTGCTCATTCTGCTGTAATGCGAGCTACTCAAGCCCATTTCTATCATGCCCTAACTCACTTTTTTGTTTCTCCTGCTAGACCTTTTCTGACTCCTTACAATGTCTTTTGATTTGGGCAACATATTGTCCGTTCATTTCCCATTAACTCCAGTCTGTGCATTCAACACTTTTATCTTGGTCATTGCCTGCAGTCTTCCTTTCCTTTCTTTCTAATTGGAAGTGATGATGTACCCAAAGGTGTGCTTCCTAGATGAAGAGGAAGATGCCAGGATATTGAAACAAGAATAAAGTGAAAAATGGATAACTGAATATTGATGGGAAATGTAAGGCATTTAAATACTTTCACCTGCTTGTGACTTGCCTTGCATTCCTCATTTAACCCCTGATGCCATAAATATGGGTATCGATCCTTTATCCTTCATCAAGGTAAAATTGTAAAGATGTATTTGGATTTGCTCATGGTGTACTTTGGACTGCATAAAAGTGAGTTCCTGTGAAGGAGGCTTTATTAGTATCCCATCATGATAATTAGCTGTATTCAGCTAGCACCAGGATTATGCATATAAGAACATATAAGTAACTGTTTCTAGCTGGTTTCTACATAGTAACATACAATAAATGCTCCATCGCATCTTGCTGTGGCTTGGTCACTCAATTTTGTATTACTGCGAACATTCCATTTTCCGCATATACCATTCTTCCATTCGCCATAGATGAAATCTTAGTTCTTAAAACGTTCCAGTGCTCATAAATAAAGGTGCTTTCAAACATCCTTGTGCAGGTTAATGCGAGACCACAGTTTTTGTCTCACTTCAGAGGATAAAAAAAGGCATACTTTCTCCATTCTAAGGGTAGAATAAGTTCAGTTCTGTAGCAAACATGAAATCGTAATGCAAAGTTGTTGTTTTAAATATTCACCAGGAACAGACATTTCCTGGTGTTCCATGGCCTGGTATTCTAAGGCTTTTGTATTTTTCCAAGTTTTAATAGGAATATACTGGTACATTGTTGCTTTGATTTGCAGCTGCCTGGCGGTACATGTTGTCAAGCATTTTTTTAGAGGCTTATTTCCCACTTGTATGTCTTCTTTGCTGAAACGCCATATCCAGCCTTCCACACACGTCCTAACTGCCTGTTTTGGTCTCACTGGTTTTTAAGCATTCTTTGTGTCTTGAACAAAACAGTCCTCTATCAGATATGCTTTTATGATTTGCCATGTATGTGTCTTTTCTTCTCATTCTTTTGAAATCATGATAGGTTCTGTCCTTTAGCCTACATTAATTTTCAAACTGCTTGCAATAACCAAATCATTATTTGCATTAATAATTATGGTACATATAAATTATTTTGTTGAGTTTAGACAGAACTTGATAACTCATCTAATACTAATTTATGAATGAAGATATTATATCCATATTCTAAATAGAGATTAAATATATTGAAATATATTGAAAGTTGCTAGATTTCTAAAACCAGGTACTTTATAAAAAATTTAGAGAAATAATAAGTAATTTGTGATAGCTAGTTCTCTGCCTCCAGAGACCTAACTTCAACTATAAAAGTATCAATAATTTTTAATAAATAAGTGGTAGTATCTAAGTGAGTGGATAAAGTACTTATGTAGCAAGCATAGATTCCCCAGAATATCATTAAGTGACAGACCTTTAAGTTCAGCGCTAGAGACATAGAGAAAGGGAGATCAAAAATCTTCTTTCTTCCTTGGCTAGATAGTGTATTTGAAGCCAGCCTGGGACACATAGACCTTCAATATATTTATATACTATATCCCACTGAGACTAACTAGTATTGCCCGTTTATGCATGGTAGTGGGGTCATCTAGTGGAATGTGGGCAAACTACCAATGACCTCTGCTCCAAAGAAAATTATCCTTCCTCCTCGGGTGGCCATCATCTGCATAGCTCCTTAGCTATAGATTGGATCTCATGAGCTAGTCCCCTTTCACGTCGACATTTTAAGTGTCTAGGTCTTGCAAAAGTTTTTTTTGTTTTTTTTTTTGTTTTTTTTTTTGTTTTTTTTTTTGGTATCCAAAGCTAAACTAAATTTATTCCCACTGTAGCTATGCCCTGTGTCATGTGGCTACAATAGTTTTTCACAGTACTTGTTAATCCCAAAGATGGGAAGAGAAAAGACTACTTACCCAAATTATCCTGGCCAAATTAATTAAAGCAAGCAATTCATTTAAGCAAGCTTTTGTATTTGTGTTCAACAGTTACCTCCCCCTGAGCATTGAACATAAGTTCCGAGGTAGGGGTGCCAAATGGGCGGTTTAGAGGGCAAAATGCGCAGGGTTACAGGAGCAGAGCATAAACTTAAGCTTGTCGTATCACGGTCCTGGTACAAAGACATGACCACAATGTGGTCATAACAGCGTAGTCATAGCAAGGCAGTAATAACAACCTTTTGAAACAAAAGTAGGGTAGCAAGATTGTTATAAACAATTTTGCAAAACAAAGACATGATTGCCATTTCCTAGAACAGAACCATTTGTTGTTAAGATTACAAGTGGGGCATAGTGCAGTTCTTGAGAAACATTTAATTATAATCAGGAATGAGTCTACTTTGTCTTTACAATAAGATGTCTTTTAAATCTAAGATGGATGCAGGCTGGTTCGTCGTATTTCTCCTTGTACTGTGGCTCTTACATTCCTTCTTTCCACCTCTTCTAGGATGTTCCCTGAGACATGCAGCTGAGGAGATTTCTTATAAATGTCCCATTTACTTACCACTAAGTCACTTACTTTCAGCACATTAGAAGTCTCTGCATTAAAAATGAATATTCTCTGACCAAAGCCGAGAGCCCCACAGATGCATGGGTATAAACCTAATATTTAGAAAGGATGCCACTGTGGCCATTAAGCAAAACAATAAGTATAGCTCCCACCTCATACCCAGGGCCTAGTACCTCCCAGCCATAGTATTTTTATTTTTTTTACCATGTTTACCATATCAGAAGAAAAATTCCTCCTGTGGAGCAGGTTTCAAATTCAATAACATTGATTTAGTTAACCAACAACATCTTATAAATATCTATAAATTTTGAAACTGAATTGTAAGCTACAAAACATCAAAATTTAAGGAAAAAATACTTTCGAATTTCCCTTGTCTTCAAAAAGGCTTGAAGCTGTAGGGTTATTGAGAGCAGTCACCCACATCAACCCTGTTTACAAACAGAATTTTTACACATTTTTCTCAAATTATGCTTTCCACTGTGATTTTTCACTTAAGAAGATTTGGAGGCCATTGGATTGTTATTATAGAAAGTGTTTTAAAGTGTTTTCCTTATAAGTAAAAGTTGACTTAAATATGATAAAGGATTAAAACCTATTTTTATTTGAAACTCAATATGGTGCCAAGAAAAAATAAATAATATTCTCATTTATTCTTTAAGAATGTCATATATTTTATTATATCCACCCCCCTACTGAGATTCTCTCCCAACACCCCCCCCCGTCTCTCACCTCTCTTTTCCTTAAAAAATATAATCTTGTTTGCGTTGACCAGCTACACCTGTGGATGGGGCCTGCCTTAAAATGTGGGCAATATATCATGTCACTCCCCTGAAGGAAACTGATCTATTTCTCTCGTCCTGCAGCAATCCAATGCCAATAGCTACTTGGCTATGGGTGGCACCGTGTGTCTGCTTTCCCTCCTTCATGCTGGAATTTTTTATGAATTAGCTAAGAACATTTAATGAGCAAGCTTATATTGATTTTGACTTTAGTTTGTTAAACAGAACTTGGTGTTTGTAGCAGCTCAAATCTGACATCTGCGGCTATATGAATATTAGCATCCTAAATCTATCTTGAAGTGATAGCTTATTTGGTAGACTACCATTAAATTAAAAATCTTACAACAAATATTTGAGTTCTTTGTTGTTCATTTCACAGATCTTTATAGGAAGACCTCATATGTTAGTAGCCAATGTATTATAAAGAAAATAAGAAAAAGAAAATAAGCCATTCTAATAATCCTATAATACATGCATTCAGTCTGTTTAGTTATCATCACAAGTGGTTATGATTTTTGAATAGTTTATAATAATTTTTGTTTTTGTTTTTGTTTTTTTGTTTTTTTCGAGACAGGGTTTCTCTGTAGCTTTGAAGCCTATCCTGGAGCTAGCTCTTGTAGACCAGTATAATAATTTTTGATAACAGTAAAAGATATTTGAAATCAGAAGTTGCCAGCAATAGCAATTCAAGGCTCAGAGTCCAAGCAATCTTGAATTTCTGATATTGTTTTCTTTGATAAATACTATTATAATGTTTTAAATGAACTTAATACAGAATCACTCATTCAGCAGATTCTTAATAAATCTTTATTTACCTTTCCTTGACTATGTCTTGATAATAGTTTTTCTGGTTTCTAGTGTGAGCTGAATAAAGCTCAGTCTGTGCTGGCTCAGTGTAGCTACCTAATCTTTGTCTTATTAAATAATCTCTGCTAGTATTTTTAAAGTTTTCTATCCATTTTGGCTCAGTTATAACTATGATATTGGCTCAGAGCCCACATTTTCCTTTTATTTAGTTTTTACTCTTTTAACACAGGATGGCCTTTAACTCATAGTCCTCTTTCTTTGCTTCGAAGGTACTAGAATTTTGAATTTCAGGCATGTGCCACCATCTGCAATTTCACTTTCTTGTTTATTACTGTGGTTTGTAGAGGTTGATATTTCTTCCATTCTCTTTGTTATAACCTGAAAGGATTAAAATATATGTGTCATTTTTTGTTCACATATTGCTTACATTCTTGTCCTTATTATTTTGTGTGTGTGTGTGTGTGTGTGTGTGTGTGTGTGTGTGTGTGTCGGTGCGCGCGCGCGCGTAAATACATATACAATGGGCTGGTACCATGACAACCATGGGGAGGGAGTGACAATTTGCAGGTGTCAGTCCTCTCCTGCCACCATGTAGATTTCCAGGATTGCTCAGGTTGTCAGGCTTGGCAGCAAATGCCTTTATCCACTGAGGCATCTCATCTGCCCATGGCCACAGTTTTAAATGTGTGGCACCGGGGCCTGCTGAGTCTTAATGGAAAGGATTTGGCAGAAAAATGGTCCCTGACTGAACCCCCAGGTTGCCTATTAACACCTGCCATTACCTGCCATCCAAATGTAAGTTAAATAATCTTCCCAATTTGTATTTTGGCAAAATGCCACCACAGCAGATGGACAAGACTGTATGTAACTGGAAATTAAGCGTATACGTTTAATATGTGGACTGTGCACATAATTCCTTTCTAGGAACAGCCAGACATCCTCCTGCTCCCAGCTTTTTAGTGTGTGTACTGTTTACACCATATGCCAGCACAATGGGAGGGCCTTAACTGAGAGGCAAAAGGGAACGATCATACATTTCATGGAAACTGTTTCAGAGAGTGAATTTATTTCATTCAGAGGAAGCAACATATGCAAAGTATTGTGAGTATATATGAGATTATTTCAAGTAGTATATTTCCAAAACCAATTTTGGTATTTAAAAAAGGTAAAACAGTTTAGAAGTGATAGAAAGAAAGAAGTGTGTTACTTTTCCTACCAGGACACCCTTAAGCTTTTAAATGTCTATTTCTTTTCCTCCTATCTCATCACATTCATGCAAAAAAGCAACGTATTCAGTGCCCCCATAATTCTCTGTACTAATGAAATTGTTCTATTCTCTGTCTCATGTTTGCCTACCTCTATGAGTCTTTCCTAGTTTCCCATTAACTGGTGCAATAAGCAAGTTGTATTTTTTCTTTAAATTCAAAATATTGCATTTTCCAGTTATTGGTAGTGAGTCTAATATTTAGCCTTCTATAGCCATTTTAAAGTAGGAAAATGTCAGTCACACTGATTCAGCAACAGTACAGAGTATGGTGAATGGAACACCTTCCATCAGCACTAATACAAATGAGGTTGTCAAAGCTCTCAGCTCTGTGATTTTAGGAACTCGATTTTGTCAGAATTCTATATTTCCACTTGAGTCCTTGAAGAAGTGAATGCTAAAGTGGATTAAACATGGAGGTATTTTATTAGAGAAAGTGCTCTTGTGACAATGTCGAAATAGTTCTAATAAATAAGGAGGACTCTCCCAGACAATATCTGAAACCAAGGAAAGAGAAATGTGAGTTTCTGGACTTCTTTGATGTGCTGAAGTAAAAATATAAGTTCAGCAATACTGAAAAGGAGTACTAAACATACAGGGATCCAGTGTCTCCTTGGAATAGACTTAATTTAGCATCAGGAGCTGCGAGAAACTCTTAGCAACATGGCCTCGAGGATGTAGTATTTCAGAAGGTAGCAACTGCAGTTCACGGTCAGTTACACTTGTAATTACTTGTCTCCATTCTCTTGGTCACCATAAACCTGGAAGGCAATTAATCTCTTAAAGGGAACATTTCCCGCTAAGTCCATAAGGAATCCGCTTGTATATTGTCAATAGTGGCTTTACTTACATTAAGAATTATTCTTCGTGGTAAAATATTCATCTAACCAAGATTGCTAATCTTTCCTAGTTAATAGAATTTTCCAGAGCAGCAAAATAGCCATGACACTGAGTTAGTGAACTCACACATTAAACAGAGATTCAGTAAATGTCTCAAACTATTTGATACCTAGATATTTTATTCAGGTATACTGAATTCCATCTGAGATGGCACCCGACACAAGAAATAGATGATAGCAGGTAGATCCAACTGTCATCCAGATGTGTGGAGAATGGCTGTTTAAGCTTGCCTCTGAAGCTCAGCTCTCACATCCTATGCTTACAAACCGTTGCTGCTCTTGGAACCCTTAGATCAAATCAACCAAGATCCTTAGTGACTTTGAATACCAGTTTATTATCTTTTACCCTGGGAAAAATAGATTTCTGAGATTTGCAGGTGATGTTTCTGGTCGCTACCTGTTTGACCAGGAAAAGAGAGCTGTGAATGGCTCTCCAACATCTCAGAATGGATGGAAGAAAGGGCAGAGTGACTGGAATCTCCCCACATGGTCTACCTTCCAAAAACTGAGTTAGACCCCTACCTTGTGATATAATTTTTGCCAATGCCAAAACACTCAATTCCAGTACACAAGTGCTTTCCAGTCACTTCAGCTACGTTTTGTACTCAGCATAAAAGTTCCACTCTGCCAATGCCAAGGTTACTAGAACTTCCAGAGGCATGAATCCAGGAGACAAAGAACATGTTGGCAATTTGGCACAAATATCCAACTACTCTGTTTTATATTGTGTCACAAGGATGTGTGTATGTGTGTCTGTCTGTATCTGTGTGTGTATCTGTGTCTTTATCTAAGTATTTCTATGTCTGTATATGTGTGTATGTGTATTAGATGTGGAAATAATTAAAGCTAGCACTATTCATTAAAGGTTAAATCCATCCATAATGTCTCATGCCTACTTTTTAGTTCTTTGTAAATGACTAACTGAAGAATAATGGCAGGTGTGTCACCCAAGCATCTGGTTGTGACTGTAACATTTGATTTACATTGTGACTCCCACTTTACGAGGATAAAACACGTAAGGAAGTTCCTTGATTTGGAAATGTTGCAGGCCTGGTTATTTGGTGGGATTCCAGAATTTCTGTATCTGAAACAAAGCCTAGTGCCGTACATCCTTTTAATGAATTTAAGACAATCTCACCTGTCGTGGGTCTTAGGACTGTCCCCTTTTGGACTGAAGCTCAGGAACTGTTTGAATAGCATATACTCATGCTCTACATATATTCATCCAAGTGCAGTCTATTTTCCATAATATTGATGTTGGCAGTTCTAGCTACAGTACCTTCCAGTGTACTAATACCCTGCTGCTACTTCCCCTCTTCAGATAAACCCTAAAATGATAGTTAAGAGAATTGAATCCAGTGTCTTGAAGAGTACTTTCTTGATGAAAGAATCATCTTCATTTTCACTATGAAATAAGAGGCTGGAAGAAATTTGCACTTTTTTAAGCATCATTTCCGGGGTCTTGTACATAAGAATCAGGAATCAGACAAAGTTGTTTTGTTTCTTTTGTTATACATTAGCCAAGATTGGCCTAGAATCCAGGATGTTCTCATATAGTCCTTGAACTCTTGGGGAGCATCCTTTTCTACCTCGAGCTCTTGAGTATCAGAATCAGCACTTTGAGGCAAGCCACGCAGGTACTCTCTACTCTGGCCCCACAACATTGTTGTCTTGATCTATTTTCCTCAGTTTTGAAACTCTGGTGACAGAACTTGGGGTCCCTCACATGCTAGATAAATGTTCTGTCGCGGAATTGAATCCTCAGTCTTTTTCTTATTGTTTGGACTGTGTGTTTCAGGGCTAAGAAGCCAACATCTGATAATAATTCATCATGCCTATCTTGTTTTCCTTCTAGGACTATAATGATGAAATTCGCCAAGAACAGCTCCGGGAGTTGTCTTACTTAAATGGCTCCGAAGAGTCTGGCCGTGGCCGAGGTCTTAGAGGCAGAGGAATCAGAATTACTCCCATAGCTCCTTCAAGGTACCTGAGTTCTCACTCTTAGTGGATTAACAGCAAATGATGACTTCAGGTGTTTGCTCTATGTCAAAATCCCAAAGAGAACTAAACAATTCCTTAACACTCACATTATAATATGACAGTAAGTCTGGATGCTTAAATAGTACAAAACACAACAGTCTCATCAATACTCACAGCATAACAAAACAGTAAGAATGGATGGATAAATAGCAAAGAAGACATTGGCACACATTAATTCATCACATTTTTTGAACTTGAGATAAGTACTTTTTATAAACTTAGGAACAAAAGTTGGGTGGGACAAGTGTGTTAGCCCACACCTTTAATCCCAGCACTCAAGAGAGTGAGGAAAATGGTTCTCTGTGAGTTCAGTACCAGCCTGATCTCCATGGTGATTTCGAGGCCAGCCATGGAGCTAGTTTCAGAAACAAAACAACAAAGTAAAGAAGAATATTAAAATGTTACCTAAAAAAATAGATACATTCAGACTGCAGAATTCATGAATTTGAAGACTTAACAACTATCCTTACAAAATAAGGTGGGAACCTCAGATTCTCTACTTCCCTGTTCTGTCCCCAGGATTAGATGACAGAGGTTACATGATCTTTTGCTTTTTTAAAACCAGAAAATCTTTGCATAATAGAAAACTGCATATTTTATCCATGCCATATATGGTTCTTGAAGGGATATAATAT
Source organism: Arvicola amphibius (assembly GCF_903992535.2). Classification (NCBI taxonomy): domain Eukaryota; kingdom Metazoa; phylum Chordata; class Mammalia; order Rodentia; family Cricetidae; genus Arvicola; species Arvicola amphibius. Next base: position 88,318,788 of record NC_052055.2, read on the forward strand.
TATCAGTTGACATATAAATGAATTGAATATATCTCCATTGTGTAAGAAAAAAAGAAGCTCACTATGGCATCACTAAAAGCATAGCTATATAAAGTTCATGCATATATTGGCTTTGCAAAATCCTTGATAATTATTTTTTGTTTTTGTAGGGGTCTGAATAAATTTTTAAGCTTTAAATAGAAAGTATTAATTTGCCAAAAGGCAAAGATGCATGCATACTCTAATACCCAAATCAGAGACGAAACAGCAGAGAACTCAGACTAACATTACTGAACATCTATTTCAGAGGCAGAAAACAAACATCAAAAAGTAAGGCATAGTGGAAAGTCTGGGGTCATAGTATCAAATGCCTTGCAAGGATGCTGTAGCTGTTACTGTCTTGGGTTTTCTTATTCTTACTTCCCCACAAGTTTAACAGCTTTGCCCACCTTGCTGCCCTACACTCTGTCTGGCCTCTTATCAGCTGTCTTAAAGCAGAGTCTTCCCAATCATAGCCCAGAACTAGAAAAACCTGGAGCCAAAATCAACCTTTTGGTTTTAAAAGTTATCACACACAGCACACAAACACACACACACACACACACACACACAACTCACAATCCTCACACACAAGCTGCATAATCCATTTAATCATTTACTTTCTTTTCTGTATAGCTGGCTAATATTTGTAAAGAACAGACTATGAATGTCTCACCTGTCATGATAAAATATAAGACAAGCTAAAGTATTCTGCAGTTTCTGCCCCAAACACTTCAATCATTATCATTACACCACTGTTTTTTCCATTTCATATTTTAAAACCTTGCTTATTTTTCAGAAAAATATTAGGGATTCCAAAACAGAATATTCAGCAGTTAGCTCTATACATGAATCAATGTAGTTTGGGACAATTAAATCTACCTGAAGGAAAAGACCCCAAAATTTTCCAGAGCTTTTTTTCATACTTCATCCCAAAACTAAAAAGTAAACATTTTACTAATTTGCCAGGTCATATCCTTATTGATACAAGATGCAACACTTTACATGAGACAAGTCTTTTATAAAACTTGCATTTCTAGCCTGATTTTTTTATTCCAAAGTAGCATCCTTGCAAATCATCTTAAATAGGTTAATGCTAGAGTCTGAACAATAAAACCTCACAAATTTGTGGTACAGAAATGTTATTTTAACTGTCTTAGCAGTTTAAAAGGTAAACATTAACTATATATTTCATACACCAAACAAAGCAACATTTCTTCAGTATTCCTTGAGAATCTAAGTCCTTAAAATAATTACTTATCTTATTATGATATCGTAAAGGCATCATAGTAATAGAATTTCTTGTATTACTAACATAGGGAACCAGATCTTGATGGAAACTTAAAGGAGAAATGTTTCTCTTGGCTCAGAGTATCTACCAAATTTGAATAGACTTTAATTTTGGTGAATCTTTATTCCAAAGTTTTAATTTGTTTCTTAATCAAATAAATAAAGGAGCATTATTAACATTAAAGGGCAGATTTTGGATGATTTGGAGGACAACATTAGAGGTAACATATAGAACTAGTAGATTTTAAAGGTATGGAACCGTATCTGTAATTTGGAAAGGAGCTCGGAAATTGGCATGATGATGAAGAGGTTGAGCAATTAGCTGTGTTCAAGGCTAAGGAGTGGTGAAAGAGTCTGAATCACAACTGGGAAAACAATGAAGACAAACCAGTGACCTGAGGCTGGCAGAAATGAACAGCACTTGAAATACAGAAAGACAGAATAGAGAAAAGAATAAAAGTCCAAAGAAACATTTTCCAGATAATAGTTCGGAGAAGTCTTAAATATAACTCAGGAGACACAGGGTCATGGGAGCTATAAGAGGAAATTGGTAGGCTGTGGGCTTGGCAGACTCAGCCAAGTGTCTTCCCAGAGTGCTGAAAACAAGAACTAAAGAGATGACATTTGGTTCAGAAATGAACAGGAAGAGAAGATTAAATGCAGAAAATGCTCTTTGAAGAAGTCAGAAACTAAAAGAATAATGCACTGGGGATTTAGCCCTGGACAGTATCCTAAAAGAGATGGTGCATGTTTTAGGTTGAATGGGAGAAGGCAATGGTGTTAATACTGCCAGGAAATGACAGGAAATATAAGAAGGAATGAGATACTCTGGAAGAAGTTTTCCTAAGATTGGGTCTAAGAGTTAGTTGAAGAAGAAATGTAATGAAAAATCAGAATCAATATGAGCATGACATAATTGTAAAGCAGAAATATTATATAGATTTAGAAATCTAGTCACCTCTCAATCCGAAATATATTATTTTAGGTCTAGGTAATTGAAATATTTACCTACCATTATTCATTGACATAGCCAGCACATGTAGTTTATTATCAACACATGTACATTTTAAAAGCATTAAAATGCTAAACTAAATAGGAATTATTACCCTAGTCGTCAGACCTAGGAGTATGTTATTATTGAGGACCAGGCACTTGGAGGCTATATTAGTGACATGTCTCATCATAAGCTAATATTCAACAAGAAGCAACTCAACAGGAAAGAATGGTTATTTGGATCACAGTTTGAAGGGGATACCTTCATCATATTTGGAAAGGCCCTGTGGAAGATGACTCACTGTGATGGAGACCTGTGACAAGGAGAGCTTTGCTCTTTGTGTGTCCACAGATAACTAATTCCTCCAGTAAAGGTCCCCATCCAACAGATTCTAGAACCTGCCAAAACATCACTAAGAGCTGGGCACCATGTGTTCACACATTTTACATGCAGACAACAACTTAGGAGCTCGGTGAAGGTAAATGACACTTAACAGGTATCTTTATGTCATCTGATAACATTAGCTTGTCTTCCCAGCCATTGTACTTGAAACTGGCACTGCAGGTTTGGGTCCTTTATGGACTTGGCTCTTGGCTACTGTTTTGTATAGTCTCTACTCATAAGCTGGGTAAGCCAAGAATTCGTTCCCAACACTCATTTTCTGTTGACCAAGGATTCTGTCCTGCCTAATCCTGCAGCCATTCAGCCCCAAAGAAACATGGAGAGGCCTACATTAATTATAAACTGATTGGCCTATTAACTCAGGCTTCTTATTAACTCTTATAATTTATATTAGCCCATAATTCTTGTCTGTGTCAGCCACGTGGCTTGGTAGTTTTTTCAGCGAGGCAGTCACATCTTGTTTCCTCTGTGTCTGGATGATGGCTGAAAACTGAATCTTTCTTCTTTCCAGAACTCTCCTGTTCTCATTGCCCCGCCTCTACTTCCTGCCTGGTCACCTCACCTATACTTCTTGCCTAGCTACTGGCCAATCAGCATTTTATTAAAGAAGTACAAAAAACAAATCTTTACAGTGTAAAACCATCGTCCCACAACAATTTTCTTCCATAGTGAAAGAGCCAGTTGATGGCTGATCAGAGAGCAGTTTAACCCATGCCTCCATTGATGGCACAGCTGAACTCTATGATCATTGGCATTGCAATGATCATCATTTTTCTCAAAGCTTAGCATTCTTGCTGATAACCATGCTTTCTAGAGGTATACTTTCAGACAATGGAAAATGAAATGACCATGTATTTGTCTAAAGATTTCAGATGAACATCCTTTCTAAATGTTTCAGAATGTCAGAAAAATGGCGGCATCCTTTGCTCTCATGCCTTTGTTCATATCACTTTTTTTTTAATATGGTAGAAAACATTCCTTAGGCCTTCTCATTGCTGAGCACTAATTCAGCAGCCCTGAAGTTACCTAGTGAAAATATGCCAGTGACTTCACTATCTCGGGAGATAATAGTGTGATGCAAAACTCAAGCTACTGTAACTGCACCGTGACATCACTCTGGCCAGAATGTCACATTTTATTGATTTTTTTAAAAAATATGACCACACTGGAGATCACTGTCAACAATTCCCAACATGGAGATAGTTTACACACACACACACACACACACACACACACACACACACACACACACACACGGTCTCACATCTAGCCAACGTACTACATCTCAAAAAATTGTCTGGTTTGTTCTTTTGAAGTCTGGAATATAATCAAGAAAGAACTCAGTTTTCGGTTTCCATTTCTTTTTTCTCCTTTTTAAAATTATATAACTGAAAATATCAAAATATATTTCATGGCTTTCATTAAATCATAATGTTTAAAAAATATGCTTTAATGTGACTCAAAGCACTTTATGTATTATATACTATCTGTCAGAAAGAGAGACCGATTTGTATAGATGCAGTGAACTGAATGAACACATAATTTCTTGTCTTTCTTTGCTTTCATCTATTTGTCTCTTATTTCTCATAGGGGCCGTGGGGGTGCTGTTCCTCCACCACCACCACCTGGACGCGGTGTTCTTGCCCCTCGGGGGACCACTGTTACCCGTGGAGCTCTTCCAGTGCCCCCAATAGCAAGAGGTGTCCCTACACCTCGTTCCAGGGGGACAGCAGCTGTACCAGGATATAGAGCACCCCCACCTCCAGCCCATGAGGCTTATGAAGAATATGTAAGTACCCCCAAGAAATTTGTACTGAGGAAGAATTAAATTTACTGATTCAGAAAGTAAACTCCATTCCATGAAAGTAGAAGGTAATGTCAGTTGCAGGGCACAAATATCATTTACAACAGAAGTTAAGCCATAGATTTACATGTGAACGCTTAGGGAAAAAGATTGCATTTCATCAGTGTTATCAGTGCAGTTCGTATGACGTCAACACCTACTGAGGTGTTCCCATCTTTACAAATTGGGCTTGCTTACAGCACATGGTGAGGTGTTACTAATAGGAGCGGGGTGACTCTAGAGCAACTACACGGGAAAGTCTTCGTCCAGCATGGATGGTGGTTTTCCTGTAGCTCCATAAGTGGGGTCTGTTTCACCATATCATCTCCAGACTGTGTAATCCAGTTCACCACCCCTAAATCCACATGCAATTAGAGCAGAATCGCATACAATTAGCTTAGAGAAGTGAATGGATATTCAGGTAAGTTTCCAATAGCCCTTCTTCCCTTCTTCTATGAGAAAATGTCAGCACGCAGCATATCCAGCTGTGGTTATCTTTGTAATAACAGACACAGTTGATCTTATGAAGATGGTTTTGATTGTCTCAGGGGATAATGCTATGTAGCATGAATCCTCTGTATGTCCAGATCATCTGGTATCTCCTAGAATCCTCTGACCTTGCTAAGAAAAGTCACTGGTCCAGGAGCCACTGTGTTATAGTCTCTCTGTGTCTGCTTCTGCTGTATTAGGAAGCTTGGAAAGCTTGGAAAGGGAGTTTCTTGCTCATGTCCTGTGATTTTGTAATCTCAGGAATCTACCATAATGACCAAACCAGATCATCATGCAATAAAAAAGGGTTGTTGTTGGGGTTGGAAAGATGGTTCAGTAGTAAAGAGCACTTACTGCTCCTGCAGAGGACCTGGGTTTGATTCCTTGAATCCTTGACAGTTTACAAGTCTGTAATTTTGGTTCCATGTGGATCTGATGTTCTCTTCTGGTCTCCAAGGGCACTGTGTCATGCCTATACATATATGCACAAGCATTCATACACATAAAATAAGAATAAATAGATACATTTGAAAGTACATTACAAAAAGTATGTGTGTCTTTAATTCCTCTACTATGCCTGCCCTGTAATCTAAGCATTTATTTCATTCTGCCAACAAATGTCTTCTTCTTAAATCCCTCTGCAAATCGTTGCTCATTAAGTTGAAACCCTTCAATAATAATTGCTCTCATGTGCTGGGTTCTAAAATCATATAAATCATTATACACTATATGCTAGCTAATTACCAGTCAAAGCTTCATCCAAAATAATCATGGTTGGTAGGTTCCACTCAAGAAGATACTAATGCTTAATGCTGGGTGCATGTTTTTGTTTTAACATAAAACACCGACAAATATCTTAAGGACTGAAGGAAGATTAAATAAGGACATTCTAGTAGAACTGACAAAATACATACATGTGTAGTATCTCTCATATACCAGATACTGATGTGTAAAACTTCGACATTAATGGAAAGTCAGAAAACATATCTCAACTTGTAATTAAGCTGACACAAAGTTTAGTCAGGAATCTGACACCTCTTACCTGAGATGGATTATTTACAAAATAAGTCCTTACTACACGGGTGAACTAAAAGATGGTGGGAGATGTGAAAACTTTTCCTGTTTAAAACAGTTTGGAGCCCCACAGTTGTGTGCATTGTCACTATTGTGTGTAGTTGTATGTATTTGTTCAGTCAGGTCATTCAAATATTTAAAGGGAGGGCTTGGTAGTAGAGTAAAGCATTGCTGTGTAAGCTGAGTGTACCTCTCAGGTACACACGTAAAAGCTTGTGTGTATGTGGTACTGCATATCTTTAGCTGAAAAGCTGAGAGGCAGAGCCTGGCAGCTGCTGGTGCTTGCTGACCAGCCACTCTATGTAACAGTAAGCTCCAGATTTAGTGAGAGACCTTGCCTCAAAATTAGCATGAAGAACAATAGAGGATGATACATAAAGTCAACTTCTGTACTCTACATGTTCATCCAAGGATGAGTGAACCCACATATACGTGCATGTATCACACATACACATTCACACACACATACACATGCTCTCCCTCTCTCTCTCTCTCTCTCTCTCTCTCTCTCCCTCTCTCCCCCCCCTCTCTCTCTCACACACACACACCCTCCCCTGCCTCCCCTCCACATCTCCCCATCCACTCCTTCATCTCCATTCAGATAAGATAAGACCTCTGTGGGAATTAACAAAGCACATCACGTCAACCTGAGACAGGATCAAGCTCCTCTCCGCTGCACTAAAGCTGAACAAGGCATCCCACCATAGTGAATAAGCTTAAAAGAACCTGCCCATACATCTGGGACAGGTCCTGGTCCCACTACCAGGGGTCTCACAAAAGACAAAACTAAACAATTGTCACCCACATTCAGAGGACCCAGGTCTGTCCCATGCTGGCTCCCCAACTGTCAGTCCAGAGTCCATGAGCTTTCACAAGCTTGGATCAGCTGTCTCTGTGGGTTTCCCCGTTATGATCTTTACCGTCCCAAACCCCTCACCACCTCCCCTCCCCCCGCTCACATAGTTCCTCCATCTTCTCCTCACCTGAACTTCCAGTGCTTGACCCAGTCCTTGGCTATGGATCTCTGCTTCTATTTCCATAAGTTACTGGACAAAGACTCCATATTACCTAGGTTTTTATATTGGTTCTTCCTAGTTCATGGAGATCATAGCATGACTCCTGAAATACATAAATAAGCCATGCAGGAACACTGTGAGTCATTATAGCATCCCGCTTTGACAAAATGATGGCTTGGAGGGGATGCAGACAGTGAAGATTCTCCGGCAAAGGGACCCTACCGCATTTGGTAATGAGATAGGTGTGGGTGGGCACAGTAAAGAGTTATTTTCCTTTTTGTTTGTTTTTTGTAAAATTTTCATTAAATGAATATTTGTGGATAAAAGAATTGCCTTAACCTAAACCAGGGTGGGAGGACCAAGGTTAGTGGGTGAGAGTTCTGTTTGGGATCCAGCTGAACGAAAGAGACAGAGTGGCATTGCCACAGAGGTACAGTGTGCACTGTGACAGTAAATACTCTTAAACACTTATAGGCATCCACAAGTGCTTATAGTACTGTAAATATTGAATAAAGGCAAACTACAATATAAAATGACATTGTGTTTTTCATAATATCTTTCCATTATGGATTTATTTAATTCACAGATGATTATCATTTTTTGTCTTATATACATCTCACCTTATGTTATTAAAATATAAACTTGGCATGGTCGGAATGTTCTGTGTGGAACTTCAAGAATCCAATAGCAATATGCCATTAGGTCTTGAGGACAGCTTGGACCAAGGATCTACAGAACTGCCAAGAGTCTTCAACTCATCTCTTCTTTGTTTCCTTGTTTTTAAATTTCTCTATCCTAGGTGCTGTGCTCCATGGTATGCAGTTAAAATGTATATAACAATAAACACTATTCAAGGAGTTGTTTAGCAAATACTTCCAAATAATGGCAGAACATTGCCAGGTGATACCCCTTTAAATATATGCACTTTTATGCTGTTTGAAGTTCATCAAATATTTTATTGATGATATTTACCTAATAAATATAATACAATCCATGTACTTATTTTGTTAATCTTTGGTTCTACTCTGAATCAAAACTTCCCACTTCTCTGTACAGATATTCAAGCTACTATCCATTTAATAAATAATGCAAACTATTCATTTAATAGAGATAATATTCCATACTTTACAAAAATGATTCATTTTTTACTAATATCTGCTCATCATTTTTGTTATGTTTAGATATATTTTTAATTCTTAGCACTCATTAAACCATACAAATATTTTGCTGGCTAGTTTATGTCGACTTGGCACAAACTGGAGTCATCTGGGATGCTAGAAAGTCAGTTAAGAAAATAGCCTCCTGCCACCTAGCATGGCCTGTGTTTTCTATAGAGAAACACTGGGTTTTAAAGGGGAAAGTACCAGGTTGGCAGACATCCCAGGGTCTCTACAGTAACATAGCATGGATCACAGGAAAGTTTGGGGACATACGGCTTTTTTGTTTTTATCTCCTAAATCATAAGAAGACCTACCACTGACAATATTTTATAATTATTTTCTGTTAGAAATAATTCACTGGGTACATACAAAGTTTCAGGCGAGTCTGCTGAGCCACTAGTGGCAATCTCTGGAGTACCTAACTGGACTATAGTTAGAGACCACTGCTTTCTGCTCAACTTTCAGACTATTGATTCCCCTGTACTAGGAAGGAAAAACAAAAGTTTAAGTGTCTCAATAGCAAAATAATAGCACCATGCTGAGTTGATAGTGAAAAATCTCAAAGGAATTGTTAACTCTCAGATAAAATTTTGCAGAAAAAAACAGGTTCCCTTTGTTAGAAACCCCAGTGTGAGTCAATTCCCTCTTCACAGGCCTTCTCCTGCTGAGCCCCAGCATTAAGTTTCTGACCACACAAAATGCATGAAGGCAATCAAATCTACTCCTGCAGCTTGCCTGAAAAGACATGACTTACAGTGATTGAAATCGCTGTTCTAAGGTCATCATTAGTGACATACATATACATATACATGTATATGTGTGTATACACACACACACACACACACACACACACACATATATTGTTTGGGGGTTCTTATCCCAACATTAAACATTTGAAAGCTTCTTTTTCTTTTGTTAAACATCTTCTCACCGAACACATTCACAACTTGCGGGCCATAACTGTAACTGAGGGAAATTAGAAAAATTGACAATTGTATTTGAACAAAAACTTACATAGAATGAATTAGAATCTCATCAGCTCTACCAGAGGTTAGAAGTGAAATAACACTTTTGAAGACACAGACGGGTCTAATCATGGTATATTAAGTCACTGGGGCAGATGCCGATGCTACCGATGAGCTATTAATTTCGGTGCAGTATTAGAGATGCTTAGCCTAGCTGTGCACTGTCCTCAGTGTCCAGAAACACTGTTCTTTTTCTCAGTAAAGATCACAGCAGAATCCTACCTGGTGCTTTCTCACAGAGAACACACCTATGCTGGCCGACTACCTGCACTTTGTCTTCACAGGCGGTGACTGAATTTTCAAGTTAGTATTTAGCACATCTTCCTATTCCTTCATGAATACCTCCACCACAGGGATCTGGATACCCCCAGAAACCAGCTGCTAGAAAGACGACCATCTGTAGAGTTTGGAAGGAATGTCTGAAAATCCTACCCGTCTGGAGAGACAGAGTGGGTCCTATAACAACCAGAAACAATGGATTTGATTTGTGGGGCTCTTATCACTCTTGTTATCTATAAGTCATTTTATCTTATCTTTGACCATTACAACCCTTCGCATATCCCAAAGGCAGAAAATATTTCTTATATTTGTCTTTTCAGTTCTATGTAAACTGCTTAGTAGCAACAATAGGATTAAGCTACTTATTATATTTTTAGAAATATTATATATACATTAAAACACATATGCATATTTTGTTAATTATTAAATGAAAATGAAGAATAGCATAAATTGCATATCTAATTAATACTGCCTGTCTTAGGGTTTCTAGTGCTGTGAAAGACACTGTGACTATGGTAACTTTTTTGTTTTGTTTTGTTTTTTGTTTTGTTTTGTTTTTCGAGACAGGGTTTCCCTGTAGTTTCTAGTGCCTGTCCTGGAACTAGCTCTTGTAGACCAGGCTTCCATGGTAACTTTTATAAGGAAAATTTTAATTGGGGTGGTGCTGAGGAAGCGCCTTCCATTCCTTCAGCCAATAGCCGTTGAAATACTAGCCCACTGGGCGTGGTCTATTTCCCTTTTAAAAAGAGCGGCCATCCTCTGCTCTCTCTCTTTCTTCTAGCTCTTGCTCCAGTCACTAGACTCCTTTCCTGGCTGTTGTGTTGGACGGTTTCTGTAAGTTTTCCCCCTAAAATAAATACCCCTTTGAATCCAAGCTGGTGTGGGATTGTTTCGCGCATTAGGGTGGATTGCTTACAGTTTCAGAAGTTTAGTCCATTATCATCAGGGTGGGGTACATGCAGTGTGCAGGCAGACATGGTGCTGGTTACATCTTGATCATAAGGCAACAGGAAGTAGAATGTGTCTCTGATCGAATCTTAAGCAGGAGACCTCAAAGACTGCCTCCCCCACAGGGACAAACTTCCTTCAAATGAGACCCATGCCTCCCAATAGTGCTACTCCCTAGGAGATTATGGGGCAAACAACATTCAAACTTCCACACTGCCCATGTTCCAGTAAAAGGAGTTGCCAATCATGGCTATGGTTGTTTTACAAAGTTTCTAAGATAGAGATCACAGGCAAATCTTTGAGAACCAGGGAGAGGAGAACTGCCATGAGCAATGGTGAGGGCAAAGCCAGGAAAAGTATCATCACTGCAAATGTAGAGAATCTGGGAGAAAAAGTTAGTAAAACAGTAAATTAGATTGAGCTGTAGAAATGGCATAGGAGAATGGAAACAGAGGCTGCATAAAATGCAGGCTTCTGAGAAGATAAATATCAACAACCAAACATCACTAATATATTTTCTGTCATTGAAGACAGAGAAAAAATTCCTGTATTTCTCTCCTCTATTGAATTTTTTAAATAAAATCACATTCGTGTTATAACTTGCTCAGAGGCTCTACTTATAACAAAAGGGACAGATCTAGGATGATAGCACAGTGGTAATGTGCTTACTGTTCAAGTGTGAGAACTGGAGTTGAACCCCCAGATCCTGCATTAAGACATAAAGCTGAACATGTAATACAAACATGTCCAGTCTCAGTGCTTCATTCCAAGATAGGAGGCATACAGGCACATACAAGAGAATCCCTAGGGCCTCTTAGAGAAGCCATGTGGGTAGTCTGTGTCTCAAACAAGGTGTCAGACAAAACCCCCCAAATTATCCTCTCTCTCTCTCTGTCACACACACACAGAGAGAGAGAGAGAGGAGAGAGAGAGGAGAGAGAGAGAGAGAGAGAGAGGAGAGAGAGAGGAGAGAGAGAGAGAGAGAGAGAGAGAGAGAGAGAAGATATGTTTGTGAGCTTGCAACTTATCTCAGTTTTAGGCTTCTAAATATTTGCTGTTGGTTGGTTGTGGTTTGTCAAATGAAGCACTCACTCTCATCTTGATTTTATATCCATGATTTTGTGGAGTTTCTTCTGATAGAATGCAAATGTGTGACCCTTAAAGCCACACAAAGCCTGAGTGTGTTCCCATAGAGATATGTCTATAAAGCATTTATAGGAAAATGTATGTGGGAGACAGGAAAGGGAAAGATTGTTTAAAGGAAGCACTGTGCCTGTAGGATGCATCTGTGATTACTCAGAACGATGTCAGTGCTGTTCAAAAGTCATTACTTGTAGTATGCTGTCTTTTTTACAAGGATTGTGTGAAAATTAAAGTCAAGATAAATGCCCTTGGGTTCTTTAAGTGCCTGTAAGAACATAAAATCCTACTGAAAATATTGGCCTTACATATGTGCTTTTTGTAAATACCCTGTGCTAACTCATATGTTGATGGAGTTGAAAGAAATAAAACAAGTCTCTGTAGGTCTACAAAGCAACTCCTAGTTTCCAAAGACATAAGTCCAATTTATTTTTAAACCACTTCATAATTTCTCCAAAGGTTAATGTGCGGACATCAAAGACATGTACCAAAGCACAAAACCAAGCAGGAAGAAAAGAGATAATTAAAATTCAGACCAATGCTCCATGAGAAATTTTGGCTTAGTATAATCAATCATGTTAACCTAATTTACAAAATGCATCCTGACAAATTTTGAGTTTCTTTTTCATCAGTCTTTGCTAAGCCTATCGGCATGCTGGCCGATCCAGTCATCTAATTCAACCTCTGAGGTATCCTTCCAGTAACTATGAGAGAAGTAGAAATTTCACAGACAAATCAATAGTCCTTAAAAGTTCCGTAAATGAGCTCAAGCCGACAACCTTTAGTTTCATGTGTACAGAGAACTTTTTGACAGGAGAGGGAAATCAGTATTAAATGATAATTGAAATCAATTCTTGTGCCATTTGTAGAAGGAAAGATTACAAGTCTGATCTATAATGCATTTTGAGGGCAGCCACGTATGATGGTTTCTGTGTAATAGCCAAGGGCCTTCACCCAAAGAGAGGAGACTTTTATTAGAGCTTCTAGATTGGATATTTGTATTCCATTAAACATTCTTGTTGGAGTTTCATGCTCTAGTCTCTTCTTATTAGAGACTAATTTACCAGAATGCATTGCAGGACTTTGTTTGTTGAAATGGAACTAATATTTAAAATAGTTGAAACATGCGAGGTTAATGGAATGTGTTGCAAAGCTATGGGCTGGGCATCATATTACTGTGGTTCTGAGTTCAGAGAGAGTTAATAGTATTTAGTCACAACTACATAATAAATTGCTTCCACAAATAATAAAACACTCATCCTTTAAATCCATTGGTATTCCTCCCCTGTGGTTGAAGTCTGAATGAGCCATATTTCTAATGTGTTAGATTTCAAGTCACTTAAGAATAAAGGAGGATTCTCTGTTTGCAACAATGCTTGGGACTGAGTTAAAAAAATCTACCTACAAATTATGAAGATGACAAATGTCTCTTGCAACACAGTGACAGCTTTCTATCTTTGTTCTGTTTTGCAATGTCTGCTAGCTACTGGACAATATTATGTAGTATAAATATAATACTAATGTTTTCTCTAGGTTGTGTTATGAAAAAAGCTTTATCAATTAATTAATTTATGTTTGTGTGTGTGTGTGTGTGTGTCTGTGTGTGTGTACTGTGGACAAGGAGAGGAAAATGGTTTGGGATGTTTATTATTAGTTTACAAAATGAAATTCTCACTTTGATAATACTACTATTACATTACATTATTACATTAACAATATTAATGTGTTTGAGGTAGTATCATTTTATCTTTGGTTCATACACATGGTCTCAGAATGAAAAGACTGAAAGTGTGCTGCTTGGAGTTAGTTCCATAGGTGTGTTCTCAAAGGTCCTGTGTGTCACAAGTAATAGTACACATTTTGCATGGTTCATTGTAAGGCTGAAAACTATATCGAGCTATGAAATGTACTCATGGGTTCACTTTGTTTAATGCTTAACACCAAAATATGTGGTACTATGTTGAAGTCTGTGGAACCTTCAAGGGGAGAAGTTGCCAAAAGGTCCTGGGGGCAGGCCTTCAAAGGCTGTGCCAGTGTGTAGGACTAGGTCAGAGCTCTCTGTCTTCTGCTCTCTGCCATGTGCATGGCACTGTGACAGGCTTCTCCACTAAGGTCTAAGATGGTCCAGCCACCATGTCCCACAAGATGAGGGACTAGAATATATTCCCCAGACACCTACTTCTCTCGAGTATTATATCAAAATAGTAACAATATACATAGTAAACACACACACACACACACACACACACACACTAGGCAGGGCCTTGTGAAACCTCCTACTATGCTAGAATGATGGTTGGATTGATCTTGTGCAGGTCTTATTTGGGCAGCCACAGCTGCCATGAGTTCACTAGTGCTCTACCATGTCTTGGGGATATTATTTGGCAACAGTTAAAATAAATTTGCTAATGGTATTTTAGAGAAAGTTATCAGAAGGCTCTAAAAATTACTCCCTCCAAATCATTCGGTCAGGCATATTGTTCACATAAAGACCTATATCTAAAACATAGAGACCATGCACTGACAGCATGGAATATGGGATTGTTTGAGTCCTCTCTGCAAGCAGATGGATCTGTGATATTACCCAAATGTCTCTCATTTGCACATGTTCCTCCCATTGAATTCTGATGACTCTCTAGATGATACATGTGTCCTTACCCATGCAAGAGCATGTACATACACATCATAGCACACACACACACACTCACACATGCGCGTGCATGCACGTACACACACATGTTCTCTATTTGTTTCTAGTTATTGACACTACTGAAAAAAAAACAACTATTTATCATCTTTGTTTATCAGAGTAGCTCCTTCCTGAAAGCATGGTTTATTGAAACCATGTGAGGATATCTTTGCCCAGGCTGGAGAGATGGCTCTGAGGCTAAGAGCTCATAGTGTTGTATAGAAAACAAGAGTTCAGTTCCCAGCACCCACTTTGGGCAGCTTGCAACCACCTGTAACTCCAGATCTAAAGAATCTGGTGCCCTCTTCTGGCCTCTGTGAGCACCCACATCTATACATGCAGACAACCACAAATGAACAACACAGATACACTTATGTACAAAATAAATGTTATCTCCCCATACATTCTATCCCTCACTTTTTAGAACTGTACCCAAATGACAGGAGTTCTATAGGCCTGAGCATACTGTTGTGCAAGGCAAAAGCCAATGCAGAGATAGAAAAACACGTTTTAAAAAGAGCTTTCTGGGAACTTATTTGATCAAAAGAACAATGAGTAGACATTTCCACTTTAAAAAGAAAAAAGCTTTGTGTTTAGTTTCTGTTGTTTAGTAAAGGAATCTATCCTGTTTGCACTACAAACGTGCATGCAAACCTTTTAAGCACAATAGCTGCTGGAGGCCATAGCCAGACACACAGCATTCTAAATATGATTGCAAAAAGTACTTTACTTCTCATCTGGATGCTGCTTATTATTTAGTTATATAATAAATGTACATTTATTTATTTAATGCTTTTGCATTAAAATACATTTTTCAGATTCACATGACAGCATCTGATAGCTTTCATAAATAATTTGATGCAGCATTTATCGCCCCCAAATAAATCACCAAATCTTCCCCTTTCCCTTCACCAAATGAAGACTAGCTCCAATGAAATTCTTTCCAAAGGAACACATGCCATCTAGACATCCCCCACTTTGTTTTTTGTCTGTACATTCATTTGTTTATTTGTATTTAAACATAATTCTTTATTGATTCTTTGGAAATTTCACATCATGCACCCCAATCCCACTCACCTCCCAGTCCTTTTATATCTCCCCCTCACCCCTGCAGTATGCACTCCCAGATTAGTTAAAAAACAAAGCAAACAAAAAAACCCACCTCATGCCTTCATCTTTTCAACACCTCTTCATTCATCCTAGTGGAATCAGGAGTTGCAGTGTGTAATGCAGTATACCCCTTTTGTCCAAACAGTCCCACCCACAAAATGTTTCCTGCAATGAGTCATGGTCTGGTTCAAAGCCTCTGGTTTCTGGTACACCATCATCACTGGGCACTCATTGAAACTCCTCTTGGATATACTGTTGTTGCTCAGAGTCACGAGGATACCACTGCCATCATTCCACAGCACCAGTCCCCTTGCACACTCCACTAGGACATGGATGGGACAGCTTGTAGTGTGGGCTAACCCACGATCCAGGGTATGCATCTGGGTGATAGCTGACCTGGTCAGTCCAGGCCACTGACACTACCCTTTTTAGACAAGGGTAAGAGCAGGCTCTCTTAGGCTCATGCCATTGAGGCCAACTCTCCCAGTGGTGCGACCATTTCTTCCATGTGCTGGTGTCAACTCTCGCATGGGGGGTGTTGATGGCACCAGTTCTCTTGTTGCATTGTTCATCAAAAGACAGGGCCAGCTATCTGGGGCCAGCGAGGGACAGATTGTCTCCACATGGCCCTTGGATTTCAACACATTTGTTTCCTATGATACCCCATGGTAACAGACCCTGGCTGATGTTGGGTCAAGGACCTAGACATGGCCCAAAGCAGCAGCCAGGGCTCAACCCTGTGTAACTTCACAGGCCACTCAGATTGACATGACCCCAGTGGCAATGAAGCCCTCAAACACCAACATGGCCAGAGGTGGAACCCGATCTCCCCTCCTTTGTTTTCTGTCCTTGGCTTTGCACAAGCTGTCATAACGAATTTTTAGCTTCAATCTCCACAACTACATAAAATGTTTTCTGACTCCACTGACCTATGTTTTTGATACTGTAATTATTTGGGTACCCTTCTGTTTAAAAAGTCCCCCTTCTCCTATACCCATGTATCTGATCAGATCTCATCAAACAGCTTCCAACTTAGAATTCACCTGCTTTTTTGTCTTTTCTCTGAATGCTTCCCTATCTACCAGAAGAAGCCTCTCTGATGATTACTGGATAAGGCACTGATCTATGAGTACACTAGAATATCATTAGGAATCTTTTATTGATTTTTTTTTGATCGGTAGTGTTTGGTTTTATCTTAGGCCTCTGGTCTACCTAGTTTCTGGTTCTTGTTAACCCAAACAGAGTCAGGTGTGGGTTTTTTCTTGTGAAGTGAGCCTTGGGTTAAATCAAGCATTGGTTGGCTACTACCACAAGTTCTGTGAACCATTGCCCTAGTGTATTTTAGAGGCAAGACAGAATGTAGGTCAAAGATTTTTGTGGATGAATTGGTGTCTACATTTCTTTTTCTGGTCACCTTCCTGCCCAGAAGATTAGAATGTAGGGTTGTGAGATCCAATTAGGCACCAACTTAACTTCACATTCAATGATTTATGTGGATGTTGTTCTCACAAAGTCAATTTTCAGAGAGCAACCTTTTGTCTTAGCAACAGCCTGGGTTGTTTGGGGATTTCCATGAGCCCTGTTGGCCAGCCCCTCAGTTGAATGCAATATAGCCCCACCACTGGTAGACTCACCTGGCTAACAAGAGATGGACAGTAGAGATTCCTAATTACTAGGGGTGAATTGCTATGAGTCTGTAGAAGGAAACGGCGGGCTGTGTCCCGCCACCCGGCTAGCTTTGCCCAAAATAATTACACGGAAACTGTATTCTTTTAAAACACTGCCTGGCCCATAGTTTCAGCCTCTTATTGGTTAATTCTCACATCTTCCTTTAACCCATATTTAGTAATCTGTGTAGCACCACGAGGTGTGGCTTACCAGGAGAGATCTTAACCTGCGTCCATCTCTGAGAGGAGAAGCATGGAGACTCACTATGGCGACTGCCTGAAGCGTCTCCCAACTCCTGATACCAAGCATTCTGTTCTGTCTACTCCTCCTACCTAATTTTCTGTTCTCTTAAAGGGCCAAGGCAGTTTTCTTTATTAATTAACCAATGAAAGTAACATAGACAGATAACTCTCCTCCATCATCTTTCCTTTTTCTGTTTAAACAAAAAAGAAAGGCTTCAACTTTAACATAGCAACATTACATATAACAAAACAGTTATCAAGCAAGTATTACAGTTACAATATTTAAATCTGTTTTATCTTTTATCATAACTAAGGAAAGCTATAACTATCTATTTATTCTTCAACTCCATCAAAGACTCCAGAAGGATATAATATTACCTAAGTAAACAAGTCATATGCAACTTTCAAACTCTAGAAATGACAGAGACAACTCGCTGCCTGGACAGTCACCCAAAGTTCCTCTGTACCGTTGGGGCATCCATCTTCAGCCTACAGGCCCATAAGTATCCAGCAGACATTTCCATGAAGCAGGAAATTCCAAAGACAGTTCAGTCACTTTCTGCTGTGTCCTTCAGAACGTTTCGCAGACTCTTTCATGAATCAGGAACCCCGAAAGACCATCTCACCTTTAGGCAAGTTCAGCAGTTCTCTTTCTGTGGGTTCTTTGTGTCCAGTTTATGCAACAGTCCAGGCAAGAGCAGTTTCTTGCCCAAATGGCTAACAAACTCCATAAGTAGCCTCTTTGATGCCCATCTTCCTCTCAAAGTAGATTGGTGCTGCAGGAGCAGACGTGTCTCATTGTCATGAAAAACCCTAAGTTATTAAAACATTAAATGCCATATTCTGCAGTCTTTGAAAGATATGAGAATGCCTATCTGAAATATATCTATGCACATCTAGAAAATCTAACTAACATGACTACAAGTTTGACTATTGAAAGATATGAAGAATGCCTATTTAACTAAAGTATATCTCTATATATCTAGAAAATCTAACTAACATGACTACAAGCTTGACTATTATCGATGATTATCCATTAACAACCTATATTTCCTAATTATACATTGCAGTTTTTAAAATGAACTACACAATCACAATACCTTAATCAAGAGCAGAAATACATATACATATAACAAAATTGACCTTAAAATCTATACCAATGCAAATTATTCATATCTATATCATCTCCCCCTTTAAATGTAAAAGAACATTTATAAACAATATGTGGGAATATGGGCGCAGTTTATTCTTTCCAAACTGCTTCCTGCTGAGTGGGGGCGCTGTTACCCTTTTCATTCAAAGGTACATACTCCATACAGCAGCAAACTGCTAAATTGCCCACTACAATAACACACTAACAGCAAAGGATGGAGGATGGGCAAATGTTCAAGAGAGCGTCTGAATCTAGTGCGCAGGTGAGCGCCTTGTTTAATGATAGATGAACTGGGATCCTCATATATTTTACAAGACGGTAGGTACAGTAATGCCGACACTCTATGAAACCAGCTACTTCTGACGATAAATTCTCCCGTCACATCACCGGGAATGCTTCCTTCCTGCCATCTGTAATAATCTAGTACAGGAGGGCACTGCCAGACAAATATTCCCACGAGTGTACCGCTTGTTTTCTACTGAAACCACCTGTTAGTAGTCATCCTTTAGACAGACTCCAAATTTAATGCATCCTTTAAAAAATGTATTTGGCAGTAAAAACACGATGGAAATTGATCTTGCGGTAAAATGTAATACCTTAGATTTGACGTGAAGGCCACTTACAGGCTCCCACATCAGTAAGGTAGGGAAGCAACAAATGAATTTCAAGGTGATGGTTCGGAGGCCCTACAGTGAGAAATGGGAGCCATTGCAAAACTCAGTCTTTCAAGTCAGCCATTCATTTGTCAGCTGGACTATCAGGACACTCCATATCACAGATGAGGAAATAGCCGTGCCCTCTCTGGTATTTCTTGTAAATTGGAACCTGATTGTCCTGAGTCTACAGAAGACTAGCAGTGAACTATCAAAACCATGTCCCAAATAATTTTTAAAATATCATGATTTATTAAATTAATTAATTAATTGTTTAACTATTAAACAATAAGTCGATGATTTATTATAAAAATTAGCTAATAAATTAATATTACTCTTTCCATTGGAGATTTAAAATCTAACGTGATAGTATATAAAAAGTCATATAAAATTAACTATTACAGAAATTCAGATTCAAATAATGGCTGAGTTATCAAAATTCCTATTTGTGTTTGCTGACTGTTAGATGGTTGATTTTAATGACATGTTATAGGCAAGCTACAACTTAGAGGAAGACTAAATTCAATAATTGGTGGAAATATGAGTGTATCCTCAAGGATCCTCTCATCTAGTAAGGGCATACTTATGGATACTTGATTGTGACAGAATTCTCAGAGTGAAAACTGAACAGATCCTGAAATTATGGGTTGTACAATATATCAGCAGCAGCATCTTCAGGCAGATGTGAATTCTGGGTGAAACAGACCAAAAGGCAGTACTGCAACCTGAAATTTCCTCAGAGCACAGATTTATTCTTGTTATTGGCCTTTCCTGGGTGCTCACTCCTTGTACCATCTGCCTATCACTGTACCCTAACTCCACAAAAAAAAAAAAACCCTGCTTCATCAAAATGTTTACTGTGCTAAATTATTTTATTTTCATGCCTCCCTGATTTCACTTTTTGGCCTACACACATGCACACACATTTACAGTTAGTGGGATGTACCCTTTCACCTCACATTAGACTTGTCAACTCTATTCCTTAGCTAACTCCTGAAAAACAATTCTTAGGTCAGATGACATTTAATGGAGTCAGTTATATACACATTTACCTATCTGTTTCACTAAAATGTGAGCTTGGGGAGCAATGAGTATAACTTTTAAATTATTTTTATTGTTTTGCAGGTAAATAATGAGTAAGAATTAGTAAAATGACTTATATCAGTCTAGCCAGACTATTGAAACAAAATATCTACTCTCTCCCACAGATCTGGAGGCCTTAAGATATCCCAGGGGGTTGTAAGTCTGCCTAGACTCGAACATTGGTGCTGAGCTGGAGAAGCGAGACTTTGCAGTGTATATTCAGACCAGACCCACAGGTCTTGGTCATTCAGATCATGATGCTCAGGGAGTCTCTTTTTTTTTTTTTTTTTTTTTTTTTTTTTTTTTTTTTTTTTTTGTCAAATGTCTCCATAGGTTTAATCATTAGAACTCACAAAGCGGGAGTAGATCATAGACCCCTGTTAATTTTTTAAATATTTTTATTTAATATTTTAAAAATTTCCATCTCCTCACCTCCTCCTCCCCCTTCCCTCCCCTCCCCTTCACCCATACTCCCACTCCCTCCCTCTCCAGGCCAAAGAGCCATCAGGGTTCCCTACACTATGTTAAGTCCAAGGTCCTCCCAACTCCCCCCAGGTCCAGGAAGGTGATCAACCAAACTGACAAGGCCCACACAGAGCCCGTCCATGTCGTAGAGTCCAAGCTCATCGCCATTGTCCTTGGTTTCTCAGTCAGCCTCCACCGTCAGCCACATTAAGAGAGTCCAGTTTGGTAGCCTGTTCCATCAGTCCCATTCCAACTGGTCTTGATGATCTCCCGTTAATTCTGTCCCACCGTCTCAGTGGGTGAACGCACCCCTCATGGTACTGACTTTCTTTCTCATGTTCTCCCTCCTTATGCTCCTCATCAGGACCTTGGGAGCTCAGTCCGGTGCTCCAATGTGGGGCTCTGTCATTTTCTCCATCCATCGTCAGGTGGAGGTTCTATGGTGATATGCAAGAAATTCATCAGTATGGCTATAGGAACTGGCCTTTTCCGGCTCCCTCTCCTCAGCTGCCCACGGAACTAGCTGGGGGCCTCTCCCTGGATACCTGGGAACCCCTCTATAGTCAAGTCTCTTGACAACCCTAATATGGCACCCTTAATTAAGATATATGCTTCCCTGCTCCCATATCCACCCTTCCTATATCCCAAGCATCCCATTCCCGCAAGCTCTCCCCATCCTCCCCTTCACTCTTTTCTCTCCTCATCTCCCCATCCCCCATCCCACCCCACCCCCAAGTTCCCAATTTTTGCCCGGCAATCTTGTCTGCTTCCAATATCCAGGAGGATAACTGTATGTTTTTCTTTGGGTTCACCTTCTTATTATCTTCTCAAGGATCACGAATTATAGGCTCGATGCCCTTTAGTTATGGCTAGAAACAGATTATGAGTGAGTACATCCCATGTTCATCTTTTTGGGTCTGGGTTACCTCACTTAAAATAGTGTTTTCTATTTCCATCCATTTGCCTGCAAAATTCAAGATGTCATTGTTTTTTACCGCTGAGTAGTATTCTAGCATATATATATTCCACAGTTTCTTCATCCATTCTTCCACTGAAGGGCATCTAGGTTGTTTCCAGGTTCTGGCTATTACAAATAATGCTGCTATGAACATAGTTGAACAAATGCTTTTGTAGTATGATTGGGCATCTCTTGGTTAAATTCCCAAGAGTGGAATTGCTGGGTCCTGGGGTAGGTTCATCCCGAATTTCCTGAGAAACCGCCACACTGCTTTCCAAAGTGGTTGCACAAGTGTGCATTCCCACCAGCAATGGATGAGTGTACTCCTTACCCCACAACCTCTCCAGCAAAGGCTATCATTGGTGTGTTTGATTTTAGCCAATCTGACAGGTGTAAGATGATATCTCAAAGTTGTTTTGATTTGCATTTCCTTGATAGCTAAGGAGGTTGAGCGTGGCCTTAAGTGTCTTTTGGCCATTTGAACTTCTTCTGTTGATAATTCTCTGTTCAGCTCAGAGCCCCATTTTTTAAATGGGTTAATTAGCATTTTAAAGTCTAGTCTCTTGAGTTCCTTATATATTTTAGAGATCAGACCTTTGTCAGTTGCAGGGTTGGTGAAGATCTTTTCCCAGTCAGTAGGCTGCCTTTGTGTCTTAGTGACAGTGTCCTTTGCTTTACAGAAGCTGCTCAACTTCAGGAGGTCCCATTTATTCAATGTTACCCTTAATGTCTGTGCTGCTGGGGTTATACATAGGAAATGGTCTCCTGTGCCCATATGTTGTAGAGTACTTCACACTTTCTCCGCTATCAGGCTCAGTGTGTTCAGATTAATATTGAGGTCTTTAATCCATTTGGACTTGAGTTTTGTGCATGGTGATAGATATAGATCTACTTTCATTCTTCTACAGGTTGACATCCAGTTATGCCAGCACCATTTGTTGAAGATGCTTTCTTTCTTCCATTGTGTACTTTTGGCTCCTTTATCAAAAATCAGGTGTTCATAGGTTTGTGGGTTAAGGTCCGGGTCTTCTATTCGATTCCATTGGTCGACTTCTCTGTTTTTATGCCAATCAAATTAAACGGAGAGAAATTCAAGGCCATCACTAAGATCTTAAATGTTGAGCTAGAGCATTGACCACCTCTCTTATGTGGAGTTCCACAATCTTGTGGCAGCTTTTCAGTGCTACACTCAACCTGTAGTAGACACAATGTGTAGGAGACCCAAAGAGCAAAGAAGCACAAAGAAAATGTTCACTGATGCCAATTGGTTAGATTGGTATTGCTTAAAAAGTATATCCATTTGTGAAAGATCTAAATAATATTACTTAGATCCTGACCTATATTAGATGCTATGATTGTATATTGTATGCAGACTAATTGGTTTAATCATCATAAAGTCTTATGTGATTACTTAGCAGAAGAGATAAATATTCAATTCTTTCAAAAATTTAACTATCAAATTCATTGCCAAAAAGATATTTTTTGCCAATATATATACTGAATGCCACCTAATTGTTCTTTTCTGAAAAACAGAAGAAGTCATACTAATGAATCAGCTGTTCTGGCATATTACATTATATAACCAAAGACAATTTTCCAAAAAGTGAAAATGCAAAATCCCCATTTGTTCAACATTATTGTTGCCATTATTCTCCATTACTGTGAAAAGCTTATAAACACATTGGGCTTCTGTCATTAAATTATAAATATTAACAATTAAAAGGTTCATAAAGTAAATACTGATAAACTCACATTAAGAACACATTGTAATTCTGAAAAGCCCCACGTAGCCTTTGTAAGCACGCTTCCTCAGCCTGGGCTTTAACACCCTGCACTATTACTCACTACTCTGCTTCTCATATTTTGCTTTACATACACATATATATTCCTCAACAATTCTCCTCCAATGTGTGTCTTTTTAAATTTTATTTAAAAAGGCTAAAATATACACATTTTTTTATTCTTTGAGTCTTCGTTTTTGTTGTGGACTCATTTCACTGTAACAAAAATGATATAAAGTTTAATTTTTCTATCTGCTTAAATAAAAACTCAACAAAATTTCCACTTTTAGGGTGTTATAGTCAATTAAGAAATTATTGTTTGCCATGTAATAGAAGATCAATAGATTTTTAAATAGTGTTACATATTACCTTTCCATAAAATTTGAAGTAATTACATTTGAGCAAATGTAGGCTGGAAGACAGGGAGAAGGACCATGAAATTCTATCTTCTGGTGAAGACACAGCCACTGAAATCATGCACTTAGAGCAGATATATGTGTCTACACTGCATGTGCACAAACATGAGTGTGTCAACAGTCAGATATGCATAAAAAAGAAACTTGGGGTGCCCTACCTATCATTGTTGAATTGCTTTCTGCTGATAGATTCAAGGAGAAGGAGAAACACGGCCTTCAATTCTGTGCCCATTGATAATCCTACCAGACTCTGATAGATAGATCCAATCAACTGGTCACACTGATAGGGGCCAACAGGGTGCGGGAAGTTGGGTTGGTAAGAATAGGAAGGAAATAAGAGATAGGAATAATCTAAATATATTGTATTAAGTTGCCAAATAAAATTAATCACATAAATATTCTAAACTAATATTTTACCTAAAATTCCTTCTTGGAGAATATGTATTGGTTCTACCATATATAAACCTATTCTTAAGATGTAAGAAACCTACAATATGCCAGTTTCTGACTGCTCTATTGACAATAACATCAATGGAATGAGGACATTCAGGATCTATTGGGTTATAATGGGTTAAAATGTTTAGTAATGTTTTATTTTCAAAATTATGTAAGAGATTCTCGGAGTAGTTAAAACACAGACAATCATCCTGTGAGAGGTAGAGGGGTTGGGTGTGGGGAAGCACACCTGCAATCTTCACCACGGGAATGCTGATGGAAAAGGATTGTATGAGGCAAACCTTAGCTGCATGACAAAATGCTGTTTCAATAAAAGGGAAGGAAGATATAGAATTCGACAATATTTGTTTGAATCAGGGGTAGAAACACCAAAAGAATAATGTGCCATTTTGGAACAGTAAGAAAAATATAAATTCATGGTGTAACAAGTCCCTCATACTTCATTGTCCCAGTGAATCCCTGTCACTCAGCCTACAGCACTTCGGAAATGCTATGCAAACATAATCTAACATGAAATAATACATTATGACATTGTTGCTTATGATGGCCTATGATAGTAAAATGATAAGTAGTGCATTCAGCAAGATACCATTGATTAGATTCCTAGAAACTATTGAGTAGATATCTGAAATAACAAGAAGAGTGCCGCTTGTCTGAAAAGTCCTCATCATGCTGTAAGAAGCTGAAACTCATGATTCATATCCTCACTGGCACTCCCCTGCAGGAAGTTCATGAGATCATACATACAGTTTGTTCAATCTCAAAAGCTAAAAAGGAATCTGGCTGTATAAGAAAGCTGCCAGCATTTACTTTAAAAAAAAAAATCAGTGTCTAACGGAGCATTTTCTTAAAAGTGAGGTAAGTCACTAAGTTCATTTAAAGACATCTTTAAAACAGTAGTGATAGATAAGGGAGTGACTTACATTAAATGGAATATTATAAAGTCATGAAACTTTTAAGAGAAATGTTTAATTAGTCTGAATTTTCATGTTGAATTTCTGAAAGATCAGATTTCTTCATTTGTTTTCAATTATGTAATTCGCATAATTACTGAAATCCTTGTGTCTTAGAGAGAAAAAATGGACTTCTAGAAAAGTGCCTACTTGATTAACAACTCTCGGCTCTATTATCATTACTGGAACTACTGTGATTATGAGACTAAGTATGCCCCAAAGCAATAGTATAGTTTTAAAAGTATTCTTTGTCCATGCAGGCCTCATCAGCATAGCACTGAGGAAGAATAGGCATTTGTCTTTTGTAACTGTTCTCATGATCTGGCCAGATAAACTGGCTTTCCTTAAGGTAGTCTGTCATTACTATGTGTCAAAGGAGACAGATTGAAACAACTACTAAATTATCCTGCTGGCTCCCTCCTATAGCCAACTTTTCCATGTGTGAGCCGTGACCTCTGTGAGTGCCTGTGAATCATAAAAGTCACTGCTGTGGGTTCTAAGCAGAAAAATATACTCGTATGACTGTAGAAAAAACAGGATGAAATATGATGTTTTTAAAAAGCAGGATAGTAACTCAGTAACCTGCATAAGAAAAGAAACACTTCCTAGCTATCTTTCAAAATAAAATGAATATTTGCAATATGTTCAGGGTTTTTTTTCAGGTAAATTAAATCACAAAAAACCATATAATTTATTAGAAATTAGAGGAACTTATTTCAGACTCGGCTATCTTCTATCATAAAAACAGGGAAAGAAACAATGACTATTAAAAGAGAGGAAAATAAAGGAAGGTTCAATAAAATGGCCAACAGATTAAACAAGGTTAGACAATGAAGATTGAAAACACATGACAAGGGTCTGAAGGCCGGCACTAGGTACATAAATATATACATATATACACATACACATAGTCCAATATGTATACACATTTATTGGAGGGGCTCAGTTAAAGTCTTAAATAACATTCTGCAAACAGCAAAAACATTCTGTGCAAAAGCTGCACATGATAACAAAGGGAAAGACAGTGAGATTAGTAGTCGTACATGGCACCTGTAATTCAAGATGAATATTATATTGATGCATGCCTTTTTGTTTTGCCAAAGGCAGAACCTGAAGCCAGGATTTGAGTGTAAGTGGTTTATTTAAGAGTAAACTCCAAGAAACCAGACGAAGGCTGAGCTAAAAGTAGAAAAGAGGAAAGGATGCTTGTTGCAGGCTTGTTGCTGTGCCTGTTGTGTGATCCCCATTTCCTAGGGGTAAGGAGTAGGTAAGAAGATGCAGAGGCAACGTCACAGACTCTGAGAGATTCCAATGTAAAAGCTCTTCATTGTAAAAGGGTGAGGGATTATTATGGAGTTAGAGAAATTAAGCAGCTACAGAAACATTTTTGGTTGGTCCTTTAGAAACTGTCAGTCACTGCTGGCGTGTTGTGATTGGCTAGGAGTGTGCATCATTAGTTACCATGTTTTTGGTCCACTGACAGGTTATTTTGGCCAATTTTGCTTATTCATTGTATGTTTGTGCTTGCATGTGCTTCTACTATTGTCCTGCCACATCTCACCTCTTTTTATTTAATTTTTATTGGGCGACCTAGTGGGAGTTTTGGATTTTTATAACCCCACCTATAGGACCCCCCTATCATTTTTGGTCTGTTCCTGTCTTAGGTTGGCCCACTGACAACTTCTTACCAATCTTTGACTATCATTCCTCAAAGAGTTAGGTCCCCAGAAGATCCCAAGAAGTCAGAAGCAAGGGCAGACTTTTAGAAGAACTAGGGCTTTAAATGGTCTCCTGTATTTGCCTTAGCCAAGCACGGACCACCTCCCTTGAAGGTTTTGGTTCAGCATGCTCCATAGCCATTAACACCTTGAGGGTTGCCTTGTTCATTTGCTTTCGTCAGGATCTTAGCTGTAGGAGACACTTAAGCAGAAATATCAGAGTCTCTACCACCCCTCCCATAAGGCACCATGCAACAAGTTTAGAGGAATCTAGGAGAGATTTTATGTGATCCCATACTTGACCAAAGAATGTAGTAGACAGTTCCAATAGATGGATCCGTGTTGAGTTAAGTTGCATAGGTTCTGATTAAACATTTACAGCTGGGCTTGGGTAAACCAGGTAAAAAGCTTGTATAAGTTTGGGAATGTACAAATGAAATGGCTGATGGAGGAGCCTAGCCTGTTCCAGCAAAGGCAAAAACACTGTCATATTCATAATTAGGTGGTCTACTAAGTGGTTGCCCGCTGCTAGCATTCTTGGCAGCCCCACTTGAGAGCTGACATGAGAAATGTGCCAGGGGTGTCCTCTGGACTGTAATAAATCTTGAATAGTTTGCATGGTTGTGGAGATGGAATCTCTTGGGAATTTAATTTTGCAAAATTTTGCACGATTGTGTGGCATAGTAGCCATCTGGGAACATAGTTATGGGCTCTGTTTAGGTCATTTCCAATACCTTAAGGACCACCAATTACTCCCCTAGTTGTACTGATCCAGGATTTTATTGGATATAGGCCCTTTCCTTATGATTAACTATCATTATTATTAACCCAAAATTGGTTTTATTGTCATCTGTAAAGGTTATAGAGGCCTGGGGGATGGAATTTTTTGATGGTGTGGCAGAATTTTTCATCTTTAATTCTAAAATGGGAGGGCAGAAAGTCATCTGTCCTGAGGGAAATGATTATTCAGCATGCCAGGAAAACCTGTCATCATTTGTTGAAAATTGAGAAAGTCTGTCCATAAGGACTGAGTATCTTGTATGGAGAAGGGGAGTATGATTTTTTCTGACTCCTGTTCCAGAATTTTTCTCACAGTCATTCATGCTTTGTGGGCAATAATGAAAGCTATATCAAATTTAGAGATAAGGTGCCATAATTCTGAATGAGATAAATGTATCCACATTGGGGGGGGCAGATTTCCAAAGCACCCTATTAAAGGAACATTTAGGTCATACTGTTGTAGGAAGGCATAATAAGCAAGCTGGATAACCTTTGTCAACACCCCTTAGCTTCCTCTGTCAAGGTTACAACATTGAAAGAGGGGAGTGGACACCCAGTAGGGAAAACAAACCTCTCATTTCTTCATCAGGAATAGGGAGAACTTTCTTGAGGCAATTAACAGTGCCACATAGTTCCTGTAGCTTAATATAAAGAATGCCTTGGGTGCACTTCATTGGAAGCATTGAGTAGACGTGTTGTCTGACTAATCTGGTACCCCCAAAAATATGGCAATGACAAATGACCTGGTTGCTAGTGTGGGAAGTAAAGACTGCTTCTCACTTGGTACTCCTAAGAACCAAGTTGAAGACACTCCAAAATTTTTCACAGGGTTAAGAGAAGCTTAGACTATCTATCAGAATAATACATGTTAGGGCCTCTCGATTGCATCTGTGTTGATGAGTAAACTTTTCAGTCTTCACACAAAAAAGAACAAATACTTATTTGATATTAAAATTGGCATTATATAGTGAAATCAAGTGTATGAAATGCTTGCTACACACACACACACACACACATACATACATACACACACACATATACATATACATATATATATATATGTATATATTCCACAAAAGGGTGATTACTAATGTTGCTTGATGCATGTATCAAGGATGGTCTACCTAGTGACAGGCAGAGTTACTATTTGAATTAAATAAATTTTTCCCAGAAACTCTATATTCACTACATAATAATTACCCTTCAAAAAACCAACGAAACCAAGATATTTTTTCAAAAAAGAAATTTAATTCAAAAAATTGCATGTATAAAATGTTAAACCATGTAGCATATATAGAAGCTAAACCAGTGTTGCTCTTAATACACCCATGTATGCTGAATAGATTGCACACTATTAAACTTCATAAAGAAAGCATTCACATCACAGTCTTTATAATGACTTTGCTGTTGTCCCCTGCTACAGTACATCCATGGTCTTACAAACAAACTCAAGCAATTCTTTGGGTTGTCTTTTGTTTTTCTTTAATTATTATTGTTTTACATGTATGTATTGTTATATATAAATATATGTGTGTACACACACATATATATATACATATATGTATGTATGTATGTGTGTATGTATGTATTTCTGAGGTCATTTTGTGTGGCTCTCATGATTAAGTTTTTAGGGTTGATCATTTTCTATTTGCTGTTGAATAATCAATTTTGGAGATTATCCCTTAGGGAGACTAATTTTCCTCTCTCAACAGTCATTAACTACTTGTAGCTCTAAATCTAGGGCTGGGACCTTGTGAGATTTCTCCATCTATGTTGGCATGTTGAATTATCTGATCATTGTTCAGGTCCTGTTTAGGCCATCATATGTTGAGATTTCATGAGTTGTAGCCACCCTGTCATACACAGAAGACACTATCTCACAGCAGACATCCCGGTCTTCTGGCTCTTAAAATCATTCTGCCCCCTTATCTTCAATGTTCCCTGAACCTTTTTAGGGATTTCATTATAGATATATCCATTGTGGTTTGCATACTATCTTAATTAGGATATTATTGCTATAGAGAAACACTGTAAACAAAGCATCTTGTGGAAGAAAGTGTACATTCATCTCACAAACATCACAGTTCATCATCAAAGGAAGTCAGGACAGGAATCCTGGGGTAGGAGCTGATGTGGAAGCCACAGAGGAGTGCTGCTTAGTGGTGTGCTTCCCATTGCTTCCTCAGCCTGTTTTCAGGACCACCAGCCCGGGGATAGCACCACCCATAATAGCCTGGGCCCTTCCCTATCGGTCACTAATTAAGAAAATGCCCTACACGCTTTCTTGCAGCTGCATATTTAGGAGATGTTTTCTTAATCAAGGGGAATTCATCTGTGATTTCTCTAGTTTGTATCAAGTTGACATGAAACTAGCCAGTACTTCATTGTCAGAGGTTCTTTACAGTCTGAACAATTGAGGTTTTATGTAATTGTCTCTATCTGATACAAAAGGAGGTTTCTTTGATGATGAGTAAAAGCTATACTTATCTGTGTGTATAGAGATGAGTATGAGGAATAACATTAGGAATATTGGTTTAGGGAAATGGCAATAGTAGCTTCTCCCTTAGGCTTCATATTCTTAGCCATCTTGAGTAGTTGGTTAGGGTTACAGGACTAGGTATGAATTCCTCCTACTGCAACTTAAACACCTACCAGTTATTACCAAGATATCAGTACCACCACTTCACCTTTTGGGCTACCTTCCTATGCTGGCCGTTTCTGTGGTTAATAAATGTCACAACTCAGTAAGACTATTACTTGCTGTTTCTCTCTTGGAAACTTGCATAATATTTTCAACACTGTAAGAGGTATTCCTTCAGGAGCAGGCACCTGAGTTAATTGCAGCTCAATGTTTCCAAGTGTTGTGACTGAAGTGTGTAGTGTCTTCAGAAGTAGGGGTTTACCTTCAAATTCCAGGGGGCAACTGGAACAACTTATGCTGTTTTGGGAATCACTTGGACTCCATGGATGAACAGCTCAAAGAGCCTGGAACTTGGCTGTTGTTGACTAGAATAGGCCCCATGGGAGAAGCATTATCACTCCCTATTACTATAATTTTATACATGCCTGTCTACACATATATAAATGGCTAATTATAAAATGATATTATTCCCTGTTGCTTTCTCAAACATTCTTAGTATAATTTATTTTTCCTTCCTCCCTTTCTCTCCTTCAGAAAAGACCTCCCCTCCCCAAATAAAGATCCACTCTTTTCTCATTTCCACCATCATAGCACCTATGACTTGCTATTAACCTGTGTATTCCTCATCTCATACCCCCCAACCCCTCTCTACTTTTATGGTTTCTGTGGTTACTAGGCTATGTACTCACATCTAATGATTTGGAGATAGGACCAACAAATAATCTATCATGGTCTGAGTTACCTTAGTCAGTGTAATATTTTCTAACTCTTATCAATTTGCCTTCAAATTTCATGACTTCATTTTCTGGATAGCAGAATAGCATTCTATTTTATGCATGCACCATACTGTTACATTCCCTGTAACAAGCTCTAATTTTTAGATGATATTCACAGACTATTTGAAACCTGAACTTGTTGAGACACATTTCACTTTCATATTAATTCTTCTTTTCAAAGGTTCTTAATCATTTCCCATGAGAGCTATAGCAAATTTACAAGCTATCGGTGGTGAGTTTGGGATTCATTAATTGGGGTGGATATTATCATAAATAATTAACAGGAGAAAAATGTATTTAATTGGTGATAAAGTCAGTGTTATCCTGTTTCTCATTTCCTTGATTCATAGGTGGAATGGACCTTTTCAGAACTCTGTAATAATTACAGCTATTCTATAAGTTCATATTAATATTCTTATGCTGTGCATGAAAATACAGATTGCATGTTTCATTGGCATAGTTGCATAAGTGAAACAAGGAATAAATTTCTTCTTCATCACAATTGTATTAGTTCACAGAGGGTGATGATTATTAAATAGTACATATTAATAACTAGAAACAGGGTAGTTAAAAATGAAGAAGTTCTCAGAAGTCTCTTGTACCTCACACCTTAGTATTCTAGGAGTTCTTTCTTGGGGTGTACATTGTCTCTTTCCATTATTTTTTCTGGGTCCTAATCTCCCCTGCTTATGATGACATCAGCCATTAAATTCATCCTGCCTTTATTATCTCATTTAATCTTATTTTTTGTTTAAACCCATTTTAAAATGCTGTCATCTTATGAGATTTTTCACTATCATTCATCAACATGAAATTTTGGTTTACATAGTATACTACCTTTGAAATCCAAATTCCCACTCAAATCTTTACACTGAAGAAAGTGGTTATTGTTGTTAGTTGGTTGGCTTAGATTTTGTTGTTGTTTTTGTTTTTCTTTTTGTACTAGCACAGAATTTTAGACAAAGAAAAAATACATAACCTTTTGTGGTTGGTTAACCATAACATTGTAAAGAAGGAAAACAGCCAAGGAACAAAGCAAACAGGTGAGCTTGCAGAATGTTTCTGCAGAAGGCTGGATGTGGGGACACCCTGAGGTCCTCAGCATGATGTGCTGGAAAGTGGGTGAGTGTGTCCTTCAGGAAAGTTTTCTACTTAGGAAGTTATTTACAAGCTTCTGATAAGCAAGCCTGGTGGATATGATACGATCCTCTTAGTGGTTATTTGGGAGAGACTCGTTTCCAAGAAAGGATTTTATTATCTTGTTGGTTGTCAGCCCCCGCTCAGCCTCAGTTGTTGCAGAGAAATTGATCCAAGCTTTCTACTCAGTATCTGACTATCAGAAGTCAACCTAGAGCCTTAAATTGGAATGATTCATTTTTACTAGGAAACAAGAGTCTATTTCTTGAATAATTTTTCTGTTAGTGTGTTCTTTGACATTTTCATACATGTATATAATGGATTTTGATAATTCTCCCTCATCCCTTTATTTTTTCTTCCATCCCTATAAACTTGACCTTCTTCCTACGGGTTCTTTTCCAATGCTCTTGTCTTTTGGTTTGACTTTTTGACCCACTGAGTTTAACCAGGATCATCTATGTGACCATGATAATGGGGCTATTCAACAGACCTGAGTGGATTCAGTGGGTACTCACTTAAATTTTATGATAAGCCTATCAAGAAAAAGATTTATAAGGCCTATTATCAAGAGTAGTTTAGATAAATTATTTTAAGCACTTTTAACATATTTAATCAGCATCACATGATATACTAAACCATAAATAAAACAGTAGCTTTCAAGCTCAAATAAACTAATATTTTACCTTGCTAATCACTTACTGATAATAAACACAAGTGCTCTTTCCTCTGTGTCGTAATATAATTGATCATACTTTTTCTTCAATCTCATATTTTCACTTAATTAAGATTAACAGTAGCTGGTCCAAAAATAAAGTGAAAATTGGATCTGCTAAAATCTTAGCAGTGAAATTCCATTCATTTCATAAACAAAATGAAATCCGCAGGAAAATAAATGGAACTGGAGAACATTGTTGGGCGTGAGATGAGCCAACCTCAGAAAGATGAACACTGCCTGTTCTCACGTGTAGATCCAAGCTTCCAATTGTTAGGCCTGTGTATCCACGTGGGGGAAACAAGAGTACAAACTAGGAAACAAAAGAAAGGTAAACACACGGCTGGAAAAATTAAAACACGCTTTTACAGAAGGGGTAGGAGATGAGAAAAGAAACTGGAGGGAGGATATTGGAGATAAAACAGTATATCAGAGAAGTGGGACAAGGGGATGAGGGAAGAATCAGTGAACAGGGATTAACCAAAATGAAGTATGGATAAACACTCCACATGAAACATATTATTCGTTAACTAAATTAGTTGAAATACACTGAACAGTTGGCCTAGGATTCCCAAGCTTGAGTCATTCAAGATATTTGTGTCAATTTTAATATTTATATTCCAATTGAACCTATTAAACACTATCAGATCTCCATCCTACTCTATCAGAGACTCAGGCTCAAACAGGCCATCTAGGGATGGGGAGTTAGAGAGTTTCAGACTTAGATCAGACACAAATCTCAGAGCAGTAAAACCTAGCCTACCACTCACTGAAACATCGACTTTAGAAAGTATTTGTGGGTTCTTGTCTTAGTATATAATGTTGCTGTGTTCTCTAAACTGAAGACATCTCTAGCTAGCTGAGATGCTGGTGACTTAGTCTAAATTAATATGGGTAGCATATCCTGGCACCTTCATCATATACAATAAGCCATAGTACCTTGCAGCATCCGCTGCCCAGCAAACTGGTCCATTTCTGCCATAAGGTTAAGATTATTTCTAATAAACCTTGAAGCACTAGGGAGATCTTAAGAGATCTTTATCCACTATAAAATACTATAAAATTTTGTAGAGCCTTGATCATGGTCTGTGATACACATTAATAATGTTTTATGAATCTCACTGAAAGCTCCTTCTGTGTCTTTGGGAAAGATTTAGCTTTAAAAATTCCCTGAGGGATATTACTCATCAGAATATTGAAACCTAAAGTCAGTTTTAAGGGCAGATACATTCTCTATTCAGCAGGTTAGTAATATGAAGAAAATGTAAAAGTACTCATTATTTAGCATTCATTAAAAAGATTTCTAATTAGTAAAAGAATCTTATTTGCATACCTTATATTTTTTATAAATGACAACATTCAAAATGGAATGAATTTCACTGCTTAAGAGCAGAAATTATTTTAATAAATTAAATATCAGTGTTAAACTATAATTATAAATAATAACTAACTACTCTCAGGCATATTTGCACAAGCCTATGTGACAGATTCAATTTAACACATTAATTAATATGGGAACTGGTGATGTTATATCAGACTTGAAGAAAACTAATAAGCTAAGAGTCTATTTATAGACAACTTGTTCAAAAAACACTAGGATAAAGCTATAAAGCATCTGTTAATTAAATGCTAGCTGGTTAATTTCTAAGAGGTTACCAGTACTTATGATGGTCTCTTTGACTAGACAAATTATTTCAGTCTTTCTGGAAGAAAGCAATGAGACTGACATCACCAACAAAGACTTTATGGTTAACCAAACCCTTCAGTAGGATATCTTCCTTGCTCCTCTGTGCTACAGGAAGGCTGTGCTGCTCTTCTTTTGTCTTAAATCATTGCATATTTTAAATTTAAATTTCTGATAAGATATATTGGCTTAACTCCTCAATTTTATACAGCAAATAATTACTGTCTGCTCTTCAGCTTACTTTAAATGAGTTCAAAGTGTAAATTAGAAATGTTTCTTCAAATTTCTAACAGTGAGAGAGGGAAATAGGAAGATGTGTAATCTTTTATGATAGAAATCAGAGGGATATGAACGAATGGCAGTCAGATTTTGAGGTGGGCCAGGGATTGTAGGTTTGGGTCACTAGGAAAAACGCCTTAGGTAAATAAAATAAGTGAAACCTCAGTGAATCATGGGATGAATGGAAG
The DNA here is from genome assembly GCF_903992535.2 of Arvicola amphibius. Classification (NCBI taxonomy): domain Eukaryota; kingdom Metazoa; phylum Chordata; class Mammalia; order Rodentia; family Cricetidae; genus Arvicola; species Arvicola amphibius. The sequence continues at coordinate 88,354,008 of NC_052055.2, forward strand.
CTCTAGAATGAAGTAAAAAGAAAAATGTCCCCACCCACCCTTTGTAAATATAGACTCGGTGCATCTGTCTTTATTTGTAAATGGACAGTTTTATACATGTTAATCTTAAAATAGAGCATTGCTCCCTACAGCTTTATTTGCAACCCTGTGTACATTCCTAGGTTTCAAATTTTGGATCTAGAAGCAAATAAATGCAGAGGAATCAGTTGCATAAAAAGTATTATACATCCTGTGGGTAAGGGGGGCATCTGCATCAGGATTAGGCCTATTCCAAATTCAGTCACTTCAAACCTCTTCCCAGCACCTGTTGGTCCTGAAGTAGTCAACTGCTTCACTCAACTGTAGGAGCTGGTATCATGGCAGGTCTTTGGCCAGCTGGTTAGCGGTCTTATCAAGCTTGCACCTTAAGTACACCCAATAAGGAGAGAATTGCTAAAGTCCCTAACATACAAATTTATGAAAGAGCTGTGATTACTTAGGATAAAGTCAGCAGAAGCAAAGCTTTCTAATGCTGTTTAAAATACAGTGTCGCTTTTGAGGTACAATTAGCTGAATTCTGTGTACTATTATTGAATATCACACATGCATATCTTAATGAGTTTAAACCGTTAGAAAATAAAAGTTAAAGCAAAATACTTCTCAACCCAGGAATCTCATCCTTGAAGTGGAAAAGAAGACTCTTGTTCTCCTGAATGAACTTTGATCCTGAATATGCTGGTGATCACATATACTAACAAAACAAAACAAAAAAAAGGAAACCCATACTATCCATCACCAAACAAATAAGACCCATTTCATGTATCTCTAGGTTAAAAAAAAAATCCCCCATTCAAGTAATAACACATTAAAACGCCATTGCCTAGGTGTAATTTTTCAAAACAAAAGATAAAATTTGAATCATTTTTTTCATCTACCTCAATTCATATAGTGTGTGCTAAATGACAATAGACTATTTTATATGATGAAAATTTTGTTCATGATATGTTTGAAATTAAGATGTATTTATCAGGAAAAAATATAATTGTAATTTACTTTCTTATGATATACGACCAAAACTGCCTCACTAAATATCTCTTAAGTAAAGTAACAACTTATTTTCATTTTTAAAAGACTTTGAAGTAAACATAACTATGAATCCATATTTTAAAATGTTTTTCTTTACAATGACTTATGTTGTGAAGTATATATTAAAATTATTTTGTAATTTTAGAATCACTAATTCCCCTACTCATTTCTTTAATGCTGTTCATAACCCATGCAGCCATTTAAACCTGTGTTTCTCACACAGTGGGTCACCAACCCTTTGGGGATTAAAAGACCCTTTCACCAGTATCACCAAAGACTATCAGAAGCACAAGAATTTACATGATAAATCCTAACAGTAACAAATAACTGTTATGAAGTATCAGTGAAAATAATCTTATGGTTGGGGGTTACCACAAAATGAGGAATTGTATTAAGGGATCACAGCATTATGAAGGCTGAGAACTACTGATTTAAACTCTAAAATTATGAAGAAATTAAAATTATAATTCTCTATAACAGAACTTCTTAGTGGATATGCAAAATTAAGTATGAAAATACTTATTACAAATATTTCAATTTTATTAATATTATTATTACAAATTTTCACCTCCTCGCCTCCTCCCATTTTCCTCCCCCTCCCCCATTTCCCCTTCACCTCACTCTCCAGTCCTAAGAGCAGTCAGGGTGCCCTGCCCTGTGGGAAGTCCAAGGTCCTCCCCCCCTCCATCCAGGTCTAGGAAGGTAAGCATCCAAACAGACTAGGTTCCCACAAAGCGAGTACAGAATATCCCTACCATAAGTATGAGCAGACATGTGAAGCACTTATATTATGTGTGATAATCTCCAAAAGCCATGCATTTTTAAATGATTTCTGTGAGGTAACTCTGTGTCAGTCACAGGTATATTACATAAAAATCCAAAATTATTATAGAAAATAAACAATGGCATATATGATTTTAAAGCAAAACAATTAAACACATAAATTAAATGTTTATCGAAAGCATTTTTCATACAATATACTCTAATCATTATCTTCCCTTTAACTCCTCCAAGATCTTCCCCACCTCCCACCTTGGTAGTCTAAAATTTATGTGCCTTTAGGGATAAAAATGCAGAGCTTGTATGATTTTAACTGGCCTTACTGAATTCTAACAATTAATTTAATCCAACCAACATTGAATAAAGAGTTACCAAGTCAGTGTGTCCTGCTATAAATGTTAGGAAATATGAAATGAATGAGACAAGAGAAATAAATACTCAACTCAAGTGTTCAGTGGGGATGGGAGATCACCTCAGTGATAGGATATTTGTGTATCAGGCCCGCAGCTCTGGTTTTGATCTTTAAAATAAGAAAGATGGAAATTTGGATGGGGAGGAAGACAAAGGAAATGATATTAACATCATGAAAACCGTGGCTTACATGTTTTCAGAACAGAACAAATTGGCATAGCAAGAATGTAGAGATTTTATAGATGCCAAGAATACATAATTGGTCTTATCTTTGATCTACCAATAATTTTACTTTATTTCTGAGTTGAATTTCTGGTTTATGGCGTGAATTATTTTGTTCACTGAGGTTAAAATGCTGACTGCTGAGACTCTGACAGTCGGGCTCCTCTGGTGTTACCTGACAATAAAACCACTGTAAAAACTGGGTGGGCTATTAACAGGAATGCTATCAACCTGACAGTCAGTTTTCCCAGGGATCACAGTAGGTGTGTAGAGAAAAATAAGTAAAAGAAAGCATGGGCTGGCCAAGAACAAAAGGTAAATATAGAAATGTAATATGGGGTAGAAAAGGTAGAGAAGGCAAAAGCCAGAGTGAAAATTATGCCATATAATCAGTAGGAAACTGATTCTGAAGACAGGAGCACTATTGGACTTTTCTTATAAAAACCTATAGTTTTTATAAACCTACAGTATGGTAGGTTTTTCCTTACTGAATCTTAAATATTCAGTTAAATATTAAAAGTGAAGGATACATTAGAGAGGTGGGTGAGAGGTTGGATGATGCCAGTTAACAGACCATTTTTATATTCCCTGGCATAGTTAATAATGGGTTTTGAAAAATGGTAATTTGAAACTTTTAACATATATTTATTTTTGCCTGTGACCCAGTACTGTGTTTCCTGAAGTGAACTGGATCAGATTTATAAACTAAAGGCAGCCTCCTCTCTTTATTCCTCTCCCTTGAAAAGGATAAATTTTTAAAATACAGATTTAATAGTGACTGAATAATTATTGTTTTCATTATCTATAAAAAATTATTGTTGCATCACCCACATTAAATAAATGCAATGAAGGAAATCTGAGGTCATAATAAAAAAGTGAGATGTGGTATAAGTTCTCTAATGGTAGATACTTTACCAGTGATATTTTATACCTGGGCTATTAGATAAAATGCAGAATAATTATTAATGTGAATACAATTCTGTATATATACATTCCATGTCAGCTTCTTCATGCATGTGAAACTGTAATAACCTATCAGTGCTTTTTACATATAATTCACATATTTCTCCATTCCCCCATTTAAGTGTCTCTGGGATATTTTAAAAGTATTCACGGCCTCCGAAATTATCTCATTATTACTCTCAGAAAAAAAAAATCCCACCTTTTTCTCAGTAGTCGTCATCCCCATTGCTCACTCCTCCAGTACTGATCTGCTATGGGTCTCTATTGCCTATCTGGTAATTTTATATATGTAAAGTGGAATGTCATCCTTGACTTTGGTGTCTGACTGCTTTCAATTCGTATATTGTCTCTCTCCTACACAATGTCATTTGTGTGGGAGGACATCGTGGCTTTTGGTACCTAACAGCATTCCTTTTAACAAATATACCACATTTGATTTTTGCATTCATCAGTTGGTGGACACTGGTGTCTTTCATCTTTGGCGATTATGTATTGTGCCGCAACAACTGCCAAGGCACAACTTTTTATTTGATTGTAATCTTCTCAGCCCTGTGTGCGTATCCTAACATCAGCTGATGTGATATCGACAAGTAGCTATTTATAGAAACACCAGATCGTCTTCCAAAGTTACTGTTTCTCTTTATATTCCCATCAATGCTGTACATAGGATCCCAACTGCTCCACATCTTTGCCAGCACTTGGAAGGGGCATTTTGTTAGCAAGTCTGGAAGCATTTCAACCTGTTTCACGTAAGTGGGTTTTAAAAATCCTTTAATAGTTACAACACAGCTATCTAGTCCGTAATGGAAATCAAGCTGTGCTTCTCCCTCTCACTTGTGGAATGTGGGTCACAGGGGCAAAGGTAATATGGACAATCATTATTTGAAACACGTTTTGTTGTGGAAACTCCTTCAGCCAATAGCCTTTAAGATACTGGCCCACTTTGGGTGTGGTCTCATGTACTATAAGTGCAGACAAAAACCTCCTATGGCCTTTTTTGCTGCTGGATTTGATTCCAGTTCCCAGTGCACACAAAGCACTGTGAATTGCTATGCTTACTGTGAGTTTAATCCCAAATAAATAAACCTTTCTTTTACTCTATTTCAGGGCTATTGTGGAACTCTTTGATATTACTACAGTATATCAAATGTGAATTTTTATGTCCCATTGAATAACAGAAACTTGTCTCCCACAGGTAGGCCTAGTCAGTATCCACAACAATGACCAGTTTTGTTCTTCATATGTGTGCTGCTAGAATATCAAATATATAACAATGATTAAATTCCTTTGCTGAATTGGTGTTCTAAACCTGTTTTGTCATAGGTACCGTTATAAAGATCTTTAGCATCTACTGGGTTGAGCAGCAAAGAAAGCATGCTTTCAGTTAACATCCAGCAGTAATCAGGTTGCAGTTCAGCATGCCATAGAAGCCAACAGGACCCAGAGTGAGGTGCACAATGATATGCAGTGAAGAATATAAATAATGTAGATTTCCTATCTGTCAGTCTATGGGAAAAGGAACAAAGTAGTTTGTTTCAGTTTAAAGTTCAGCTGCCGTGATCAAAAACTTGTACAATAGCTAATGGTGGCCTCTGGGTACTGACATATGAGAGAAAAATGGGAGAGGTACTCGGGCCTCGCACTTAGTAGTTCCTGAGCAAATTAGAGTTCCATCTTCATATAAAAAGAAATCTCTTCAAGAAATTTTATAGAGGGCTGTGCCCTGGTAGCAGAGCAATTACTGCTTCGGATGAGTATGTTTTATGGCAGATGCTGCCATGACTGTACTCTTCAGTGCTAGCGCTTGTGCATGATTCATAGCGCTGTAAGGAAGACATAATTGTGGAACTCATCTGGGAAGTGGCAGTTCATCACTGTCCTTGTCAAATGAATGGGAATGACCTCACCCCACAGTGTCAGCATCAATACCATGCCACCAATGACAAGCCAGCAAGTATCACTTAATGTGTTTGTTAATAAAATCGGAGGGTGATATCAATCCTTGTAAAGCCACATGGTTTACTACTTTGCTGCTTTATTTTAAATTAGGGATGAGGATCAAATTCTTTTATGGCATGAATATTTCCCAGATATCTTTACATAACATTTTTCATGTGGAAAGAATGGTTATAGAAACACAAACAGGCCCCTAAAAAGAAAAAAAAAAGCCTAATCCATACATTCTTTTACTGTTTTAGAATAGTTAACTAGTAATAAAGGAAATTAATCTGACAAAATAACAAGTTAAAGATGAGATGAATCTGACAACTACTAGCTACAGGCTGTTAGATGTTAGGTTTACATTAAAAATGAAAACATACATTATATGGACTCAACAGATTTTATTTAGGAACACACACACACACACACACACACACACACACACACACACACACACACACATATATATATATATATATATATTGAAGGAATAACATTTGGTTAAGGAACAGGCCATGAACTGATGGGTATATGGGAGTGTTTGAAGGGAGGGAAGGTGGAAACGTTGTAGCAACAATGCAATCTCCAAAATAACAATAAAATGAAGAAACTTGTCTTTCATGAGTTTCAGTCAACCTAAAATACCCTGAGACTATAAAGCTTTCAATGCTATCAAGTCCAAAGTAAATTCCTATTTATTTTGATAAAAAATAATTAGCCCTTTGATGCAGTTCTAGAATAAAGTAAACAGACGTAAGTGATGGTTCCTCATGGCCACTAAGGCCCTCCTGGTTGATTTCCTGCCTCCAATTCAGTTTTTGAAGATTATTTTTTTATGTTTTGACATAGGCCGAGTTATAGAAAGACCTCTCTCCTCCCACACAGAAACAGAGTAAGGATCTCTCTTCTCCTTAATTAAAACTTCTGAACCTCCTCAGCTCCTTGGGAGAGGCAATAGTGAAGATTCACTTGGAAAGCAGCTACAACATTGCTCTGAATTGTGCCCGCACTATCCCATACCTGAGAGAACACAGAACCATGTCCCTGAAGTGTTTCGTAGGAAGAGTGGTTGCTGTATGGAAGGGAATGGCCTGCTGCGGGTCTGTTGTGTGTCTCTACCATAAAAATGCGCAGGTAGCCACCCACCAGTGCCCTCTAGTGTTGGTGATTGGTAGTCTTTTGCTGTTTAGTGTTTCAGTCCTCTGTTAGTGCCTCCGTACACGGTCCATTTTTCACATGTCTTCCCATCATCCATGTAATTATATCATTGCATGAATGGATAGTGGTCAGGGTTATTCACATGAAAGCAAGCATGTGCATGTTTGTCTTACATCAAGATCCGGGTTCTTTATTTTCATCCTGGTTTGAATCCCTTGCCTTCAGTTTGGGAATTCATTCGGACCACATGTTCACTAAAGCAGTAGCTGACATTTGTCTGTCTGTTGGTATGTAAAGAGATGGATACTTCCCAGGGTGAAAGGGTTGTGTAGATGAAGAATTGTGTATATTTGCTAATATCCTAAAAACTGCTAAAATGGGGTAGAAATAATGTACACTTTGAATCATTATGTACACATTCAGTGAAAATGTTTTGTCTTTAATTAGTCATAGAGATGTTCTAACTTATGAATTGTAATTTGTACCTTTTAATTTACCTCATGCGCATGCATACTTTTTCTGTATGTAAGTATGTATGTATGTGCACTGTGTGCATAAAGTGCCCACAGAGACCTGAAAAGAACATTGGACGCCTGGAACTGGAGTTATAGATGGTTCTGAGACACCGTCTACATTCTGGGAATTGACCCAGGTCCTCTGCAAGACACCAAATGCTCTTAGCTGCAAAGCCATCTCTCCAGCACTTGTTCTTGCTTTAACTGTACTACATTATGAATTCTTATAGCTAAATATATTTTTAATTCATTTTATTGAACATTTAAAATGTCATTATGACCATGCCTGCCATGCTGTGTCATTAGCAGATAAATTCTTCTTTTAACTCAATAGAAAGATGTCTACATTTCAAGTAATTATTTTTGAGCATATATATGTTTAAAAGAAAAACAGAATTATATATGCAATGTGGAAATCATGTTAAGCCTCTTTCAACACCAACTAATTAAAGTGTAAATACTTTGGTTTCCTAACATAATAACATGATTTCAGAGAGTTTAGTTTCATTGTTAATAATCTATTTGCACACAGATATGTTTATATTCCATCCACAATGTCTGCCTAATAGATACAATACTAAGTATCATCATGATGTTATTACTTTTAGCCAATTGACAATCTGGACTAGATAATTGCAGAGAGGTCATAGGCACCGCCTTTATCTCTATAGTTGATGATGGCATTAGTGTTCGAATACAGATTAGATTCATCTGTCGAGAGGTTTTCATTCCGTGGGCACATTCTACATGTTTATTGAAAGCATGTTTTGCCTCTCTTAACTTTATCTGAGTAAATGGACAAGAAAGCAAAAATAAATTTCATAAAATTAAAAATGTCATCTAACCAATCTTCCTATAATTTTGCTAGATAAATATGTTTCATATGGAAAATATGACTCTTTCTTACTGGGTTTCTGTGCATTTAGCAGCCAAGACTCTGTTGCAATACAAGCACTAAGGTTTCTGCATTGGCCAGCAGGACAGCCCCAGAGGAAAGCATTCCAGAGTCACCTAAGTGACTACTTTGCCATAGATGAAAGGCTAGCTAAGATGAGTGCCCATTTTTGTTAATGATTTTTTGGAATAACATTTTTAGTTATTTTTTGAAAACTTATTTGTATAGTTTGATGTAATCCACCTTCTACTAATTCCTCCCAACTCCTCCCAGGTCCTACCAACTGTTTTCCTTCTGACATCATGTCCTATGTTATTGTTCCTAATGGCCCCCTGAGTTTCTATCGGACCAATAAATCACCCAAGTAGCTCTGATTCCACACGACAAATAATAAAAAGAAAAAAATGGAATCAGAGGATGACTTCGTCTCCACTCCACTTGTCCTGACAGAAGCGACTTTGCATATAGTGATTATTACCTTTCACATAACAAGCTTATAACTAAAGACTAACGGAAACAATATGAAAACTTTATTTATTTATTGTTGCTCATGATTTTTTCATCCTGATGATTATCTTCAATCATTTTAATATCAGAATTCTCATATCTCCATGAAACACCGAGAAAATAAATATCACCAGACATACAAAGTATTAACCAATTCATTACAAGACTCTAACATTTTCTAAGTTGACCTATTTATTTTTCCTTTTCAACTCAATCTTAGAATTGAGTTGTATATCAAAAATATAGGTTTATTCTTAAATATATAACCCAAACCACTCACATTTATAAATACATTATATGCATTCTAAGTTGAAAGCATACATTCTTATAATTAGTACCAGTTACTAGTCAAGTGATTTGCAGATTGATTTCTTTTTATTTTGTGTATATGAATGTTTGCCTATGTGGGTATACTTCTACCATGTGCGTGCCTCATGTCTGTAGAGGTCAAAATTGGGTTTCAGGTTCCCAGTAACTAGAAATATAGATGGTTGAGATCTGCCATATGGGTGTTAGGAATTGAAAGTGGGTCATACAAGAGTGGTAAATGCTCTGAGCTATTTGAGAACACTTTGTAACTGATGTCTAAGTTTGGCGGTGCCCTGTGCATTAGCTGAAGTATCAGCGGGAATTCTGGATGTATCTCTGTACTGTTAAAAGCTCCAAGGCTAGACAGATGGGTCAGTGGTTAAGAGAACATTCTGGTTTTACGGAGGACCCAGATCACAGCCACCTGTAACCCTACTTGTAATCCAGTCATTTCCAAGAGATCTATCTCCCCTGTGACCTTCGCATATACCTGCATTCACATGCGTATACCCAACCAGAAACACACACATACATACACATAGCTAATAAACAAATAAATAAGTCTTTTAAAGATATAAATCAACATAGAAGCTAACAAATTCAAACTGCTATCTTAAAGTTTTTCACATTTTCTAAATGAAATTTCTAAACTTGAAAATTTTATAAAAAAATAAAATCTATGATCAGGAAAGGCATGATTCTAACTAAAAGATTTCTAGTCAGGGCTTGACAAATGCTTGCTAAATGGACTGATGGAACATGCGACCAAACCAGACTCTCTGAATGTGGCTGACGGTGGAGGCTGACTGAGAAACCAAGGACAATGGCGCTGGGTTTGGACTCTACAGAATGGACCGGCTCACTGTGAGCCTTGTCAGTTTGGTTGCTCACCTTCCTGGACTTAGGGGGAGTTGGGAGGACCTTGGACTTAACATAGTGAAGGGAATCCTGATGGCTCTTTGGCCTGGAGAGGGAGGGAGTGGGGGTATGGGTGAAAGGGAGGGGAGGGAAGGGGGAGGAGGAGGGGAGAAGATGGAAATTTTTAATAAGAAAAGAAAAAAAGAAATGAAAAGTTTTAGAACGAAGAAAAAATGGAAGTGGGAAGAAAGAAAGGGGGAAGCAAGGAAAGTTTAGTAAAAGAGAAAAGAAGCCAAGTCTCCAGGTCTCTGCCCCTCACTCCCTCTCTTCCTCCCTCCCTCCCTTCCTCCCTCCCTCCTTCCCTCTCTTCTTCCCTCCCTCCCTCCTGCCTTCATTCTTACCTCTCTTTCTCCCTATAATCTATGTCCTTTGACTAGAATCTTTGCATGCTGGGACACAATAATCCAGAACCATGTTATTTGAGACTCCTGCCCCATTCTAGAACTGAGAATAAAGCATATGAACATCTGTAAATCTGGATCTGTTATACTTTCATTTTTTTAAAAGAAGAGACAGGAAGGAAGAAATTATATATATGTATGTATATATATATGCATACATGCATACATGCATATATATGTATATGATGCCTTCTAAATAACCAACAATATATACTCTTTTTAAAAGAAATTTGCAAGACATATTCTTGATAAATCTGTTAGAAAATTAAAGTTACATTTTTCAACCAAATTATTAATTTATAAAAATCACAGCTTTGGATTTCATTAAAATATAGTAGTACTTGAAACTCAAACTTACTTTTGTTGCAGGCTTTCTATTGGTAAAATTAAACTCTGAACCCAATAACAAGCAAAAGAGGACACTGTGGTTTCTATCTGCTAAGGACTGTTGCAGACTGACATCCCTGAATTTGCTTCCAGAGGACCAAGCATAAATGTAAATACAAAACATGCCTTTAAGCCAAGATGAATAAGCTTTTGAGAGTATTGATGTAGGTGTGTCTTCTATCTATCTGATGATTTCATTGGATAATTAATAAAGAAACTGCCTGGCCCATCTGATAGACCGGCCCTTGGGTGGAGTAGACAGAACAGGAAGAAGGAAGTGAGGTAGATGGCTCATCAGATGCCACGCCTCTCCTAAGTTAGTCAGACTGCCATGCCTCTCCTGAGACAGATGCCAGATGCGACAAAGCCAGCCGCCAGGTCAGACATGCTGAATATTTCCTGGTAAGACACCACTTTGTGGTGTTACACAGATTATTCAATATGGGTTAGTCAAAATGTGAGTAATAGGCCAGGCAGTGTTTAAAAGAATACAGTTTGTGTGTTGTTATTTCGGGGTATAAGCTAGCCGATGGCCGGGAGCTGGGCAGGATGAAAAGCAGGCCAGCAGCTCCTCACTACAGAGTATTTCTTACCTCCATTATGATAAAGACAAACCAGAATTTAAACTACCAGAGGTGAAAGAATTCTTTCTTTCTATGCTAATTAGGTTCATGATGCTCAATGATTGAATTTCCATGTTAGCTTTGCTATGCACCTCCCAGTGGCTTAGATTTAAGATGCCTTTTAAACACACTTCTTGTTTTTAAATAACTGGATTGAAGAAACTGAGAAAGAAAACCCTTTGAGGATTTGGATCCCAAAAATTAGAACACATCCGGCTGCTCAAAATGGATTTATTTCGTTGATTCTACCTGAGGAGCACTTTGAGGTTATTAATGTTTAGTAATCTATACCTAAGTAATACATGTGATTCAAAAAGCAAATACTTTTGAGGTGAATGGAAGGATAGGTGAAGGTGATGTTTTCACAGAACTTGAGAGTATAATGATTTTGATTTAGAAACTTTACCATAGATGCAGTGCAAGTCATCTAGCTGTATTTGTGATGTTTGGTCCATTTCTCTCATGTAGTGGTCCATCTGCAGCCATCATTACCAACTCCAGTTGTTATTAGAAACCCCTGGGACAGTTATTTGAAAAATGTTGACGGAAGAGTATAGGAAAGTGAAGGAGGAAGGAGTATTTTTAAATATGTGTCTTTCAGAATTCTGTAGCTACATTATCTACTTTCTGTAAGTCCCAAGTCCCTGTCTCTGGCCTCCATCTTCGGAGGGCCCTTTCCTGTGTCTGCCAAGCCTTGAACCCTCCCTGGAGGAGGGTCAAGACAGCCCGCCAAAATCTTGACCATGCTCCCAGTCTCTTTAAACTGCTTCCCCGAAAAGTTCCTACAGGGTCTCTTTTCTCTCCCACTGTGGTCGCCTTTGCAGCTTCCGGGTTCCCACTCGGGGCCACCCAAGAGTGCAGGAATCCCATTAATCCTAAATATTATTTTTAAATTTGGTTTTTGATTTGACTTGATTGGGATTTTTGCGCCGGCAGAGAGCTCGCTTTAGAAGAATTCTTAACACTTTCAGTCTTTCGGTGTGTTTTCTTAAATGAAGTGTGTCAACACTAACCTGTAATCTTAAGCATTGGAAGGCAGAGGCAGAGGGGTCAAGAGTTCAAAGTCACCTATGCAAGTTCAGTGCCATCTTGGTCTACCTATAAAAAGGGTTCTTTTTATGAGTTTCGAAAATATATCTTATTGGAGAGCAACTGAACACAAAGTCAGTATCGACATGGTAGTTTTCACACTAGTCAAACTAGACAATACCTGTCCTTGGCTAAACTTTTCATGCCCTTAAAACCTGTCTCTCTCTCTCTACTTCTAGTGATCAATGGTGAAGAACTGTATGCTAGGGTTTTATTTCATTTGAATTAAGAAGAAATGTTACAGCATGGATAGAGTGCTCTCTCCAGGACAGTGGGTCTCCCAGGTCAGCTGCTTCTACTTCCTAGAATTGTGAAGGCTTCCTGTTTTTACTAACATCAGGATGGCTTCATCTTCTCTTCTTGAAATGAACACTTCCTGAGTTCTTCTCAGTAGCCCCTGGAAGGGCACCCTCTATGTAACGATAGTCACGTAGTCTATGCAGGAAGTAATTGTTAACTGGTTATGAACATAGCTTCTTTTTTATCTAAGGAAACCCATGTTAATGTCTCAAAGTAATTATTAAAAAATCAGCAATTTCCTTTCTGCCCCTAAGAAACTTATTAGCAACTGATGTTCAGAAGTTCTTCAGGGGGACATTTTCTACTGGCTACAAATCCTAAATATAATCCTTAGCAAGCTTCTTGAAATTATAGTACTTTTATATTTTCTAGTATGAGCCATAGAAACCACAGGAGAACTTAGACTTCACCGTCTCAATATGTTTTAGGAAAGCAGACTTCTAAATGTCTCGCTAGAAGGTTTATGTTATTTTTTTCAATTACCCCCAATATATTAGAAGATAATTTCAGCAAAGAAATAGCAAATTCCACCTAAAATTTAAGACACTGTGTGTTTCATTTAAAAATATAGACCAGCAAGTTCAATGATTAAACCAGTTACTGAGTGCTGTTTCTCAGGAGAGTTTCTGTTGTTGTGATCAACACCATGACTAAAAGGAACTTGGGAGGATAAGGTTTGTTTTATCTACAACACTCAGGTTAGAGTTTATCACAGAGAAAAGTTAAGGCAGGAACTCAAGGTGGGAACCCGGAAGCAGGAGTTGACAGAGAGATCATGAAGGATCTGCTAGTGGCTTCATCCTCATGGCTTACTCAGCCTGCTTCCTTATACATCTTGGGACCACCTGATCAGGGGTGGCATCACCCACAGTGGGCTCTTATCTCCCATCAATCATCAGTCAAGAAAATCCTTTACAAACATCCAAACAGGCAAGCAGATGGAGGCATTCTCCAACTGAGATTTCCTCTTCCAAGACCATTCTAACTTGTGTTGACAATAAACTAGCCAGGACATGCTGAAAATGCAGTTTACTTTTGGGGGATGCAAGGATGCATATTTAGAACAAAATATAAATTATTATTTGAGACAGCAGTTATTTGTTGGCTTACTCAGTGCTTGACTATCTCAGCACTCAGCAGTGTACTAAGCCCTGGATGAACAGTGATAATCAGAACAAAAACGTTCCTGCCATCATCATTATCAGGTTAGGGAAGAAAGCACTGAAAGACCTTGATCCACTCACTTCCTTTAGACGGTCAACACTGCCTGTAGGAAAGCTGATGAACCCAAACCACAGTTCCTCTAGACCACCAGTTAGACATATACATGACATTTAGAAGGAAGGAGGGAGTTAATTTTCTATTGAAAGTATGAAGAAAGTTGTCTCAGTTAAAGGTTTTAGTTACTAAATGCAGAATCTATGTATTTTAAATCCAAAATTTCAAATATAATATATGTAATTTGGACAACTTCTAGTGGTATGTATTGTTTTCATAGAAGTCATAAAATCATCATTGTTTAGGTTGTCTTCATAAATGGAAACTGAAACCACAAGTTATCTGCATCTCATCTTGTAAAGATATTAATCTGATATGAAGGGCTCTCCCTCATGACCAGCAGAAATCCAATTGTCTCAAAGGAACCACCTCCAAAATATCCATATATCAGACAGTGGGATTTCAATCTCTGAATCTGTGGCATTCAAAAATACAATGAGTATAAACTGGAGACACTGCATACTTTAAATGCTCCCTTTTCTGTGAGGTAATCTCATGTACCTTACCTGGAGATGACACTGGTCATAATCAGCTAACAGGCATGTCTGATGTGGGAAGGCAGACCTGAGAGACATCTACTATAACCAATTCTATGTTTGCCTAAGCCTCTAGATTTCCTGAATCTTTCCATTTTTTGCTCACTGCCCACTGCGATCAATGTTAGCTCATGCAGCCACAGAACATCCGGTGCTCATTAAAAAGCAAGGGAGCAGGTGTTTTAAAGGAACATAAAGTGAGATTCATATTTAGATTTAATGTAAAGGATAATAAATTTATCTGAGAAGGGTGTTTTGGGATTGAGGCATCAATCTTGGGTCAATGTATAAAAAATTGGTCACATCATTTGGGTTGTTGCAGCTAAGTAATAGTTTAGAGTAAGGTTTGTGTGCTACCATATTATGTATTTCCCTTCTTCTGTCCGTATCTCAAGATTTTCTATTAGCTTTTTGTTAATGATACACTATATTAAATAATGACTAAAGTAGTATTTATATTAAATTATTAAATCAAGTATATAATGAAAAAAAGACTAAACTTTTTCCAGTCAAAAAACTGTGAATTTGGAGATTTAATGCTCTCATAATAACTACCTAGTTTTAAAACTGGCAAATATTTGGCTACTTGACAGTCAGTCATTTGAACAGCATAATTTGTTCTTATTTTTAAAAAATACATAGTCAATTTCATCTTTATGGCTTATATTTTATTAACTGCTTGATATATATATATATGTATGCAGTTTGTGTAACCAAATATGGGTTGTACTATACTGATATAGTAAATTAACAAATTAACTAATGTTTTATAAATAAAACTTTTTTCAAATCTTACAGAAACAGTTGTGTAAGCTAAAAGGAATTTACAGAAAAATTAAATTTCTTGAGGAATTCCAAAGTGGAGATCCTACAAGCCCTATCTCCTTGTGCTTTGATAGTAACATAGAGGCAGCCCTCTGTTTTACATACACGCAGAAAAACTAAATAAAACTAACAAACTTTGAGTCAGAGCTTGGTCACTGCTAAACACAAGTCCTTTATGGTATTCAAACATTCTTTGGTTCTTCAAAGCTATGCAGCTTTTGTGTTGATAAAATAGCACGGAATTGTCTTCTGAAAAAAACTAAAAATGAGTTTGATTTTTGTATGACCAAATTTAGAAGGGATTGATATTAAGCCTTTCTAAATGGTCTTATTTGGGTTACAGAGCTCATCATTTAGAGTATGTTTCTTCATCAGAAAACTCACGTTCATCTGTTGTTGGTCCCTAGTTTCTTGGAATTATCTTTATAATCTCTAGGTTTTGAGCTGGTCACCTTATTGTGAAAACTTAAATTTCAACAACCTTTACTTAATGAAAGTCATCCTAAACCTACACAAATACTCAGGAAGCAAGTTGTATATTATACTTGGTTCAACAGCTCCTTCTTTGAAAACATTCAACAATAACAAAAAAAAGAAGCAAGGAAAGCCACTCTTTTAATGCTTTTAAATTGTTTATATTGAGCTATATATTTTTCTCCATTCCCCTCCCTTTCACCCCACTCCCCTTTTACCTTCTCACATGATCCCCATGCTCCCAATTTACCCAGGAGATCTTGTCTTTTTCTACTTCCCATGTAGATTAGATCCATGAATGTCTCCCTTGGGATCCTCTTTGTTGTCTAGGTCTCTGGGATTGTAATTTGTAGGCTGGTTTTTCTTTGCTTTATGACTTAAAGCCACTTAAGAGTCAGTCCATATGATATTTGTCTTTCTGAGTCTTGGTTACCTCACTTAATATGATGTTTTCTAGTTCCATCTATTTGCCCACAAATTTCAAGATGTTATCATTTTTTCCACTGTGTAGTATTCCATCCTGTAAATGTACCACATTTTCTTTAACCATTCTTTGGTCAAGGGGCATTTAGGTTGTTTGCAGGTTCTGGCTATTACAAATAATGCAGCTATGAACATAGCTGAGCACATGTCCTTGTTGTATTATTGAACATCCTTTTGGTGTATTCCCAAAAGTGGTATTAGTAGGTCTTAAGGTAGTCTGTTTCCTAATTTTCTGAGAAATCGCCATACTAATTTCCAAAGCAACTGCATCAGTTTGTACTCTCATCGGCAATGCAGGAGTGTTCCCTTTACCTCATATCTTCTCCAGCATAAATTGTCAGCAGTGTTTCTGATCTGGACCATTCTTACAGGTATAAGATAGAATCTCAGAATTGTCTTGATTTGTATTTCTCTTATGGCTAAGGATGTTGTGCATTTCCTTAAGTGTCTTTCAGCCATTTTAGAGTCCTCTGTTGAGAGTTCTCTGTTCCCCATTTTTAATTGGGTTATTTGTTCTTTGGATAACCAGTTTCTTGAATTCTTTATATATTTTGGAGATCAGCCCTCTGTCCAATGTGGGGTTGGTGAAGATCTTTTCCCATTCGGTAGGCTACGATTTTGTTTTGTTGACCATTTCCTTTGTTTTACCAGAAGCTTTTGAGTTTCAGGAGGTCTCATTTATTAATTGGGGAAGCCACTTTTAAGCAGTTTCCCCAAGGAGTAATGGAACAAATGAAACAGCCCAGGTTGGGACAACATTGGAGAAGGAATATTCAGCTTCTGAGATGATTCACTGGGTCATTGGGCTTTTAGTTTTAATATTCAGATAAATAATTTTCCAACTTGGCATCTAGAAGTTTCTTTATATGATACCTTAAAAGACAAAAGAAAATATGGATTTTACTACACAGCAGGAAAAAATAATGACATTTTGAATTTTGCAGGCAAATGGATGAAGCTAGAAAACATTATTTTGAGTGAGGTAACCCAGACACAGAAAGACAATTATCACATGTACTCACTCATGGATGGTTTTTAAACATAAAGCAAAGGAAACCAGCTTACAAACCACAATTCCAGAGAACTTAGACAACAATGAGGACACTAAGATGGATTTACATAGATCTAATCTACATGGGAAGTAGAAAGTAGAAAAAGACAAGATCTCCTAAGTAAATTGGGAGCATGGGAACCTTGGGGGAGGGTTGGAGGGGAGAGAGGAGAGACAGGGAGGAGAGCAGAGAAAAATGTAGAGCTCAATAAAAATCAAAAAAAAAATTTAAAAAACACTAAAAGCAATAAACATAAAATCATAAATTATTTTCCAAACCAAAAAAAGACAAAAGAAAACATGGATTTTGATGATCAAACAGTACTTTCAATGTGAATGTGGAAAATGTGTTATTCCTTGCGATTCCAGTCCATGTCACAGCAAAGAGGCTGAAGATGGAGAGTAGGAAAAATGCACTGGTTTGCAAGACTTGATAAACTCAAGACCTGAATGATAGAACAAAAATTATGGAGAGAGTTTGAAGAGTTAGTTCAGGAACATATGAATACATTTTAGAATATTTTAAGAAGATATAACTTATCCTAAAAATAATGGGAAAACGTTATGATATTTAAAATATTTATAAAGGAAACCTATTTTTTGAGACTATCCAAGAGAATAGGGTGGAAACTGTTTAGGGGGTTAAAATACTGATCAGAAGCTGATGGAAAAATGTGGGTGTGATATGAGGACTTTGGTTCTGTGAAGGAAAAGAGGTCAGGATATTGACAAGCTCTTCGCATGTACATTTGCCTAAATTGTGTTTGCCAGCATGTGTAAAGAAAAATACCAGAGTTCAGGAGGGTGCCTGGCTTTCAGACTTGGGAAACTAGTTTAAAAAGAGGCATTATTTACTGGGATGACGTTTTAGGGTGAATAGAATGAATTAGGAGAAATAATATAAACTCAGTTTGGGGATACAGTTTCTTGAGAAAAACTTGCAGATGAGCAGACACAGGAAAAAGTTTAAAAATGAAACCATTCAAAGACATTCCCATTAATTTTTGGAATTTTTTATACAAAAAAGTTTGAAGTGAATAGATTTTTGGATTAGAATATTCTTAGTGTCTGGAAAATATAAACTAAGCTATTGCATATTGATTCTATCACTAATTTCTAACTTTTTGAAACTGTGATCCAGTGCGTGTCTAAGAAGAAAAGACCTGTCTGATACAACGAGGGGGGGAAAGTGACAATCTGATAACCAAAGTAGTAAAAGCACTCTGTGGTTCCTGAAACCTTCAGCTGCAATGGATTTAAAATTCCAAATTCCTATATGAAAATAGAAGATAAGATAAAATGAAATTTTCATACCCATGAGTCTACTTACCCTTGAAGATAAAGGAACATATCCCAAAAGAAATGGTAGTATAATTATTCCAGAGATGGTCCACAAAGTACATGCTGAAGTAGAGGAAAAATGAAAGCAAGTGGTTTCAAAGCAGATGATTCAAGGGACCATGGAGGTGAACTAGTTTAACTGATAAAATAAGGCAGAGCTCTCAAGAAATACTGAATTGTAGAGAACAAGAGAAGATAAAAATAAACAAGCTTAAATTCTGAATCTGTCTGTTTAAATAGACATTTCTTATTAACTTCTTAATTTGGGACAAAACTCTTTACAAAACTATGATATTATAGTCAGTGCCAACATGACTCCCATGAGAGGAAGATACAGACACCCAAAACTATCCAGATAACATGTTCTCCACTCATCTCTGATTTCTGCTATTTTTACCACCCCCATAAAATTGTTATTGAAAACAACCCCAGTCCTAGTAAGTAGATGAACCAACCATGTTTCTCATATGAAGAAGACGCAATAAGATTGTGCCAGGAAAGGGGATCCCTTACAGATGAGTATACGTCAATGTTTATGATTTACACATTTCCATGCAAGCAGGAATAAATACAAATGGGATACTAGAGAACTCTTAAAGACAAAAAGTATCCATCATGGAAAGGATTGAGTAATCCCCTAATTACTCTCTTTCTTCAATACTAAATTAATATTTTATTATCAAACCCTTCTCATGACACAAATTTTTAAACCAATTACATGCTTAAAATAGTCCTTTGGGTTTCAATATCCACAAGTTTGGCCAACCACATGAAGGTTTTTCTAAGAAAATAAGTATATAAAAATACCTATATCTAATAATTCATGCCTTCCCAATAGCAGGTTTCAACTTTCTTAAATATAAATAAAATGTTTTGGATATTCAGTGTCTTCCTATTGCAACTTGAAAATGCTGATTTAAAAAAAAATCTTTTTAAACGAAACCAAGCTCTTTATTATCATCATAGCCTATCACTATAAATTCTATCTGCAAGACCCAAGCGCTGTGCTGCATAGAAAGCAAGATTGTGAAAACACACTGCTTGGGTGTGCGTTGTGACTTTCTGCTCTCCAGTTTAGGCGAGTTAGTAATCTTCCTGTGCATCACCTGGGCACAATCAGAAAACATTTGTTCACAATCCATACTTTTCCTTGAAATTTTTACCTGTGTTTATACTTTAGGAAGGGGACCCCCTAAATTTCTCACACTTTTCATGCCTCATTCTCAGATCTTGGCTCCACTATTTCATTATCTCATTTTAGTTGAAACTCCTCAATTCCAAAACCTCTTTTCTGCCTACAGGTGTCTCTTAACTTCAAAAATTGTCATGTTCATTTATCTTCCTGGGTTTTTTGGGGGGTGGTATTTTTTTCCAGATTAAGATTGGAAACTGTAAACTTTCCTTTCTGAGTTGTAAGAATAAGGAAGAACTAATTTCTTCTGAGGTCCTATTTGGAAAAGAAATGCAAGTGTCTATGAATCTTGTTTAATCTCAGAAAGAACAGTATCTTCATTTGTTAGTGAGTAGGACAAGACATAATGGTGAAAGTGCAGTGTTGATATTCATTATAATGGTTCCTATAGCACGCATTGAAAGAAAGAAGAGGCCGGGCTGTGGTGGCGCACGCCTTTAATCCCAGCACTCGGGAGGCAGAGGCAGGCGGATCTCTGAGTTCGAGGCCAGCCTGATCTACAAGAGCTAGATCCAGGACAGGCTCTAGAAACTACAGGGAAGCCCTGTTCAAAAACCAAAAAAAAAAAAAGAGAGAGAAAGAAGAGGATATAGCACTAATTCTAGAATTTTGGACAGTCTAAGAAAATAAAAGGAAAAGAAGAAAATAACAGTTGAATATAGTAAGCCCCTTGTGTTCACTTATCTCACTAAAGTATATTGAACTGAAAGAAGTAATATAAGGAGAGACTAATATTTTAAAAGTTTCATTTAAATTATTCATTAAAATTGGATAGAATATCCCCTCTCAATTTGTTATTTTCTTATGCCCTCCTTTGACCTCATCCAAATATTCATTTCCCTTAGATGATTTGTATGAATGGAACCATTTTATATTTCACAAATTAAATATTGGTTTTGCTTTGGAAAAGGCTAAAGGTTTCTGAAGTACTGAGATGCACAAAGATATTACATCAAAAATGGACATCATTAAGACAAGCATGGACTGGAAATGATGAAGAGGAGAGAGATTTCGAGGAGGCACTTTTGTCAAGTATTATCCTAATCTTACTACAGAATATCTGCTTACACAAGCTTTTACGTGTTCAATAAACTAATTTACAGTAACATATATAAGGACAGGTTTTGGTGTTGTTATTTCACCTAATAATCAGTCTATTAGGACATCTTAGATATTATCATTAAGTGTAAGAAACAAAGCAAAGCGTAGGAGAAGAATAAACTTAGGGTATAATCTTTGTTGCTTATTATATTCAGATCTTATGTCTAGAAGAAGCCCAGTTTTATTTCCTTCCTAGAACTTTAAGATTCTAATGAATTCTACAATAATCAAATCCACAGAAACTTGGTGCATAAAATAAAATGCCACGTTAGTGATTTGCAAAAGGAGGCACACATTCCAAACAACCGTGTCTGGGTATGTACATGTGTCTCTGTGAGTATTACTGTGTATTTATCCATGTTTGCACATACATGTGGAGGTCATGTGTGTTTTTCAGTCATTCTCTACTTTATTTTTTGAGCTGGGCTCCCTCACTGAATCTGGAGATCGTTGATGTAGCCATAGTGGCTAGCTAGCAAGCCCCAAACATCACTTTGTCTCTTGATATTTGATGATCATATTATGGGCACTTACCTCTATAACTTGAGATTTTGCTTGGGTTTAAAGCTCAGGTTCTCATGGTTGCATTTGTCAGCAGTTTGCAATAGAGCCATATTCCAAGACCTCTCCTCAAACTTCTTTTCATCTCCATTATTCAATGACAAAATTTTCTGGTGAATATGCACCAATATGCTCTTGAATTATATTGCACCCAGCCCAAACCCAGTACTGCCACACTAAGAACAGGATCCTTTGTCAACCCGATGTCAATTCCTTGGTCTCTAAGTAGTGCCAACGTTTGCTTCCAATATTTTACTACTAGAGCTGCCACGTATCTTTTCAGCCATTCCCTCTCCTTATCATGTAGCCCCATAACACCATATTCTAGTAACTTCAGTATAGTTGAACTTCCTCCCACCATCCTTTATCTTTCCTCTTATCCCTATATTGTCTTTCTTTTACTTCAAGGTATTTCTTCTGCATAATATTCTGACTTTAAAATTGAATGGTCTTTTTAAAATGCGTAGTAAAACTTATTTCTGAATGTTAGCTGGTATGAACAGTGGAGTGGCATCTTAACAGGCATTATCTTGGCAAGCTGAAGGGGAAATATTAAGTGAAATTCATTGTAAATTGTGTCGAACTTTTAGGGTTCTATGATTCAAGATTCTTGAGATGGAAGATGAGGACAGTGTGCTTAAAATAAATTAATATCTTTAATCTGTGGAACTTGCCAATCAAAACCTAAAACTCCGCATACACAGCCTTGGGCATATCAGCAGCCTAATTACACAGAGTCTGGCCCATCACTGATGTTTGAACACTTGATTTATTTCCTGTTCAATTTGTTCAATAAGGCCAGAGTTAATTGGTTTTCCAAGTGAGTGTTAAAAATATAAAGCTCTACCTTCATTAAGTGGAGACTGTGCTTATTATGCACCAATGACTTACAAGTCTATGTAAAGGTCACTAGGGTGAGATTTGAGGGCACTATTTACAAATCACAGCTTTGACTTGATACTAATATGATAAATAACCAAAAAATAGCCAGACCTCTAAGATTCATAACAGGAAGTGATTATATGAATTTTTTAAAGTCCCTGAAAAAAATATATTTTTTAAAAAAGCATTTTAAGGCCAAGGAGGGAGGGAGGGGAGGTATGGGTGGAGGGAAGGGGAGGGAAGGGGGAGAAGGAGGGGAGGGAAGGGGGAGGAGGAGCGGAGGGAGGGGGGAGGAGGAGGGAAGGAGATGGAAATTTTTAAATATAAAAAAAAATAAACCATGAGAAAAAAAAAGAAAAAAGAAAAAAAAATATATGAGAAGGGACCTTCAAAAAAAAAAGCATTTTAAAACACTGTATGTTATCTTTCAAATTAATTACTTTTTATGTTTTTAAGACAATATAATGTACCAGTAAATATCTATGTTACTGTTATTTATTTTTTGTTTGTTTAACAGTGCTTAGTATTTGTGTGCCATGCTCCTGTGGAACACAAGGACATTTAAATATGTACTATTTTGACAATATAAATGACAAATTAGAGACTACATGATGAAAACTAATGTGTTTTAAAATTGTACTGGACTCCTATATGAATATGAAGAATGCAAAAGCAGTAATTTTTATCATTTTTCTATGGGCTATTTTTATCTTGAACACTACCAGCAGTAATGCTGTTTTTCATTACTGTCAAATGTGATTCTCAAGAAATATCACCTGGCAAGGAAATGTCTTTCGGGGAACTGGATTTGCATTCTTGGTAGAAAAAAAGGTTATATTTTGGAAATTTTTTGAGGAATCCTCAGTATTATCCACAGTGTGGATATTATACGTGGATTCTCTAGTTACTGTTTCATCATCTATTGCCACCACCTTCCTTTTATTCTGGGAAGGAGTAACATGTTACAAAGAGAAGCACCAAAATTGAAATCTGCTGACTAATTTTCGGGAACTATAGACTGATTAAACACAACACACACACGTATGCACATATGCGTGCATGCACACTTGGAAGAACTCCTTATATTTGAAGGGAGTGCTTTGCATGCAAAAATATTAGCACAAAGCTTTATGTGAAAGGGTCCAAATATCACCTAAATTGAATGGGATAATTTAATCATGTTATATTACATAATGCCATTACATTTTACACTTTAATAGAGTCTTTCTCTAACAATAAACATGCCTGTCTTTGAGAAATTGTGTTTAAATTCCATGACACTGATGTTTCTTAGAGCTATCGGAACAAAATGCTACAAACTACAGGCCATGTATTTGCTAAATACAAACTCCAGTCTATTAGTCTGCCACCAAGACAGCAGCAGGCCCTTCTCTGAGAAACTGGCTAGAAATCTTCTTTGCCCCTCTCTCCCTGACACCTGTTTTATCCTCGGTTCTTTGCATTCACTCACACCCAGTTCCTCCAGTTCCTCCCTCTGTCAAAGTATGTGTTCTCTTTGCGAGTCTCCCTACCCCTATAATTCCTCTTCCTATAAAGATGCCTACGGTACTGGAAGTTGCCACCTTTATTGACTTGTTCTTAATTTGATTACATCTACAAAGACCCAATTTCCAAATAAGGTCATAATGAAGGAATTAGTATTAAACGTTATTTAGGGCACAGAGTTGAACTTTTGAAAATGGTTTTTGGAAATATTTTACATGTCAGATTCAGTATAAAATTATTTGACTCAAATAGGAATTGTTTGGACAAGATGATAAATATCAGTGGTCTCACTCAGAACAATGTGCTTTTACATTTAGGGAGTGAGGTTTGGAATCACATAGGGGATAGGTATCTCCATTAAATATACGGTTTTATGTGAGTATCCTGGTGCAAGTTATCTTAAACTTAGTATGTGCTGCTGCTATCAAGACTTAATTTTGATGAAGTCTAGTCAAGGGTAAACAAACAGCCAAATAGAAAGCCAAGTCTAAGACTCATTAACTTAGTAGAATAAATCCATTCCTTATTTGTCTTAACAACAAGAGGGAAAATGTTCTCAACAAGGATTTTAGAGACAGAAGTCTTCCCAGATCCAATGTCTCCACTATCTTCTGACCTAAGTCATGAGATTGTATACTGTAGGGATCAGTTCTCTCATGTTCATTACTGTTGACCCTGAGATAATTCCAAACCTTGTGAATGTAGGGTAAGTTATGAGGTCACTGTAAATTTCTGAACTATCACCTAAAATCCATTATTTTTGCTAAATCCATAAAAACATAGTGATTAATGTTATTCAGTAAGAGAAAACATTATTTTCATTTTATTATTTATGCTTTCAATAGTTACCTGCTCCGAGAGAAGCACATACAATTTAAATTGAAGGTAGAGCAAAGCCATATTAATGTCATATGCACGAGTTTGAAAACTGCTAATCAGCTTAAGAACTGTATTGTATTCATTCAATTTCATTACATTCTTGTTTGTATTTTCACATCATACTAACGTAGAGGGCACCAGAGGCTCAAAGTCCTACCTTTTGTTGAATGAAGAACTTATTTTACTGTGAAGTCATGTGGCAGTTCTTGGCAATAGGATTTGAATATTATTTGAATATTCTTTTGTTTGAATAGGACTAGAAAATTAGCCAGTAGAAATTTTCAGCCAGTCCTCCATGAGGAACTGATAAGTTATTGATTGCTCTTGTAGTGAATCTTAAAGTTTCACCAGCTTAAACCTGGTGTCTAGCTCCTTTCGCACCGGCCTTGGGGGTGAGATCAGGATGAAATGTTCCATAATATTTCACACAGTTATAATTAGAAATAAGACAAACCGAGAGGCAATAATGCATGTGAGGTGCTTAGTGACTGTCCAGCAGGAAGGCATATCTTTGTTAAGACTAAGTAACCAGGTCATTCCAGAACAGCTTGGCTTTGTTTATGGCATATGGTGTTCCGCTTAAATGATACTGGTTGTGAAAGTAGTTTTGCCAGCAGGTAAGTTATGAGCAGGAACCCAAACACTGAGACAGAACCTCTCATCCAAGGCTACCAGGATGTGCAAAATAGAGAGACTGGACCAAACTGTGATATTCATGACTATCTTACAAAGGATATGCCAGACTCTTCCAACAATGCCTCTCCTAAGTCTATTTTTATAACCCAGCATCAACACTTAGCAGTAATTCCAATGTCATTTATTGCAAGAATCTTTAGCTTACACATTCTGACCAATCCCTGGCAATTCAGTAGTATCCCACTTGATAATGACAGACTAGCTTTGTTTTAGTACAACTAGGTATCATGGTAAGTGAACTTTAATTGTAAGGTGACAATTCTAAACGTAGTATTGTCACATGACAGCAGAAGAGATTACTTAAGATCTAAGCTCTACTATCACAGAAACCAAACAAACTTCTCATCTTGGGTCATTTTTACTTTCTTACAGTATCCACAAATATCTTCTATATTTTAATGATTGTATTTCCTTTTCACTTGACTTAAAATTTTGCTCTCTTCTTACTTTCTTACTGATAATTTTTTGTGTAATTATACAAATTTACATATGCATATGGTATTCAAACCTTTTATGGGGCTCATAAATCTTGTTTCTTGCAAGCTATACTAGATAGGTGCCTTTAAGTAACTTAGTAACTTAAAACATCATGCCCATAATACTCATAAAAAATTATCAGTGTGAGGGGAAATGTGAAATGAGAAAGCATGATAGGAGCACAAAATTGTGGTTAATTTTCAAGGGTTCCGTTAATGACAAAATACAAAAGTAGATCCATCTCTTTCAAACTATAATATGTACTACTTGTTTCCTGATATTAACTTTTAAATCATTAAAATAGTTTTAATTTTGGTTTCCTTTTAAGAAACTTTATTTCACCTCATTTGTTTTTCATTCTTCTGTATAAAGCACTAATTAATTTTGTATTCTTAAACTTTATTACTAATGTTATTTGTGTAAAATATATTAAAGATCTCGGTTTTCTTAAAAACAAATTCAAGTGTATACACGATTAAGTAATATGTAAACTTATTAATGAATATTATTTTTCATTCTATCACATGAAGCTTATCCAGCGTAAGTTACTTGAAATTTATGCCTTTCATTTTCTTCAGAGGTTTCTGGAAATATTAAATCTGATGGTTCATGTAAATCATGAAAATCATTAATTTAGTAAATGTTGTATCTGAGTATCATGTATACATTTACTGAGTAACATAAAGTACTCATAAAGAAAATTTCCATGTGCTAAGCTCTTTTTCTAGTACTGGGAAGGCAAAGATGTGTAAAAAAATTATAAAAGAACATGGTTTAATAACCCCAAACACACAAAAATCATACATATTGCTTTAGGGCAGGGTTCTCAACAATTTGGGGTCACATACTAGACATCTTCATATCAGATATTTACATAATTTTTTACTGTTATGAAGTAGCAACAAAATAATTTTCATTATTGTTAATGAGGAATTGTGTTAAAGGGTCGCCACATTAGGAAACATTGAGAATCACTGCTTTAGGGCATTCTAGAAAGCTGAAAGGCAGTCATCTGGATAAGTGGAAATATGTAAGAGAAACCCCTCCAAGTAAGTGAAATTAGTCACTGTGTCTGTGAAGAGAGCATCCTAGCATTAATGTGATATGCAGCAAGCGGGATTCCAGAAGCACGACTCCTCCTCGTAATGAATCATGGGAGGTGCAAAGACTTTTTCCCTGTTGCTTTGAGGAGAAGAAACAAACTGTATTCATTTTTATAATAGAACTTGAAAACTATAACATTTTTTTACATTCACATAAAGGTGCAGGGTGATAAGGAGCTGGAAGACGCCAGATTCATTACACTGGAAATGGAGGAAGAAATGTGGGGATATCATATTCGAACATCTACTGAATGAAAGTCTCAAAGGAGTAATAGATACAACTTTGTGGCTGTAGGTATCTGGCAGAATTGGAGAGGAGAAGGAAGAAAATGTTAAATGTCCTTAAACCAGACATAAATAAAATATCAAATACAGAGAAATTGGATTTAGCAAATTGTATTGAAGCTGAGGTTATCAGGAAATAGCTATAGCTGGCCTTTCCTGAGTAACCTCCAAATGCCCCCGTGCTTCCATCTGTATCCCATAGTGAGTTATTCCCCACACCTGCTAGGAAGGAGCTTAGTTTTTCTTACTTTAAATGTTCTACAATGCTGTTCTTCCTATTTAGTATTAACACTTTATATTATTTTTAGCTTTCCATGAGCAGTATTTATTTAATCATTTATCCAAATATAGTTTTGTGGTGTGTATGTGTGCACTTGCATACATGTATGTATGTGAGTATATGTGTGAGCATGTGGAGGCATGACGACAGCATCACCTGTCATCCTCAGCACCACCATCACCTTCCTGAGAGAAGGGGTGGATCTCTCTTTGACGTGGGGCCTACCGCTTATGCTAAGGTAACTGCTCAAGACTTGCTTTATTGCACTGGGATGCCAAGCAATCAGGTGAGGTAATTCTTTCATACTTTCTGGGGATGAAACTCAGGACCTCATATGCAAAACAAGCTTCTTACCCATCGAATCCAGATCCCAAATTTCTCACATATGTTTATTATCATTATCATTATTATTATTATGAGCATTTATTTTATTGAGGTGCTGTGACACACTATATATTTTATCCAATAATATTTTAAAGACTTTTATTCTGAATCTTGCTTTGCAATAATAAAACTGAAAATATTTAATGACTTGATATATCAGATTGTCCTCTTTATTTTATACAGCTAAAACCCTAGTTAAAATAAAAAAAATTGTTGCAATATTTATTCATGCTTTGGAATGTTTGAGGAGAAGAGAGTGTCAGCTTGGTCTTGACTAGAATGCATCAAAGAAGCGCCATCCCATTTGTCAGATAATTTCCTGCGCCTGACATTTTCTGGGCATAATTCTTTAACCTAACATTGCTTTGCAAATTTTAGTAAAAAAGTGTTTGCACACTGTACTAGTTTAGATATCAATAAAATATTGGCTTTCGAGTGTTTGTTGGGCTTTTTTTCTGTATTATTGATTTGACATCAACCCCAAAGAAAGCAGGAGTTTGAAGGTCAATGTTCCCTTAAGCTATGTTGCAGGTACCTATTACAATAACTGTCTGAGGCATTGGTAAAATTAGTCATTTCACCTTGTGTGTAGTTATGTCCTCTTGAATGAAGAGTTGCCCAAGTTTCAAGATAACCAAATGTCAAAGCATATACTTGGGCAGTAAACTAATTGGTAGCAAACCTCATTAAGAATTCTGGTTGCAGTAATAGCTTTTCTTCAATTGCCACTGCTGTTAATGAGAAGCACAACAGAAGCCGCATTACCGCTCTGACAATTTGTTCCATTGATTTATTATGCTTGCTCTGCCGCCATCTACATGCAGGGACTGCAAAGCGTTTGTCTGATATTAGTGCACCGTGGCTTCTGCAAATAGACTGAAGGGAGGCCAGTTTTTAAACGGTGACACAGCTACTACTAGTAGTTTATCCTGCCATCCCGGGAAATATACAGGCAGCAATTGAGATGAAGGTGCTATTCGGGGAATCATTGCTTACAGATCATTTTTACTCCAGTTCTGGAAATGAAGAAATACGTGTTTCACTTAAACAGACTACTCCAAATACATGTTTGTGTCAAATTAAACTAAATTTCATTTAACCTTCCACTTTTTATGCATTACTTTTCTGGCAAATGAATTTGTATGTCGCCTCATCTATGTAAATCTCAAGAGAGAGAAAAAAATGAATTGAATTTTCAAAGCATCTAATAGATGTAACTTTTTTTCACACTCCTCTAATATCTCAACTCATTTAAAATCCTAAAGTATTCAACAATGCCTAAAATTATAATTACAATCACTGAAATACAAACATTTGGACTTTACCACAAACCAACCTAAAATACCTTTGGCATAATTTATTTCTCAGTTATCTGTTTTATCAGTGCTTATCCTGGATTGTATTTGCAGATACATAGTATTTCAGGGCCTAGACTGGCATTTGATTGAATAACTCAGAGAAGTTGTGGGTTTGCTAGTGAATTGGATGTTAGAGTCTGCACTGTAATTATAGACATGTTAATAATTATTCTTGTGTCATTGTTACAGAATTTGTTGCAAAACTGTTTAAGGAAGAAAAACTCATTTTGTTTCATGGTCTCAGGGTATTTCCGTCCATACATATATTGACTCTATTTATGATCATGGAAAAGTGATACAGAGATCATGTGGTAGATCAAGAAATAGAGACCTTTTTTTTTTAGCTAGGCCCTACTTCCCAAAGATTTTACAACCTCCTAAATAAATCCTCCCCAGCTGTGGAACATGCATTTGAACATGACCCTGTGATTCAGATTTAAACCAAAACTGTACCTTTGAGGAGGATCAAATGGGATGACGCACCTGAAGCTCTAAAGATGCGGTGGCATGCTTTTTAGAGGAGAAGAACATCAAGAGATGCTCTCTGCATTTTGTTGTCATGATCACTTTGTTCATCCTCATGTTATCACCAGAGGAAGAGGAGGAACAATTATCCATTAACCATCAATTATCCGTTAACCAGAATGTAACCAAATTGTAGAATGCCAGAAGCTGTGCATTAGTAGGCTTTCTTTATCAAATATAATCCAAAGAATTTGACAATTTGACTGGAAAAACGTGGAGCAGATATGAATCCATTGACTATTATCTCAAACACCATTAATTCATTAACACATAAGTACTAGCACCTGTGCCAAATGTTTCTCACTCTCCACTTTCCTCTTTTGTTCTATCAACGCTTATCCAGACAACACTCTTTGAATTACTTTTGCTCTCTTCTACCATCTTCTAATTCCAATTTGTTTTTTTTTTTCTTTAGAGACCATTTGGAATCTTTAACTGTACAAGAATGTTTATAATTTACAGAATTATATAAAATTAAAGCAAATTGGTTTGGAATAATATGCTTGGCATGGAATTAAAGTTTAACAGGGATAAAACATTGAGTAACTGATAGTGTTACTTTCTTCTCATTATCCTCCATCAACACAGGCATGCAGCTGGCATGAACACTTAGCATGTATACTCAAGATGTGTTGGCATGCGTGTTAGTGGGCGATGGCAGCAAAGCATCTGGGGACTGGGAATATTGAGATATCAATGAAAGTAGTCTGTACCAAGATGTGAGTCCTTTTAATTCACAGTACATCTGAGAGTGAGAAACTGAGGAGAATGAGATAGTGTCCTAAACTGTGAGAGAGACAGGATTAGAGGTAATGATCTAAAAGAGAAATCCCATCAAAGGTGGACAAGTTAAATCATAAACTCCCATACCAGAGTATGAGATAGGTAATTCTACACCAAGAATTTGGTTGAAGCACAAAAGCTGCATACATCCCTTGATTATGGATAGAATGGACCTCATATATGAAAGGCAGTAGGAATCCAATTATTATTTGCAACCAAGTTCAGAGCCATCAAAATCTAAAAGCTGTGCATCAGCGAAAGATCATTCTTCTATTAATTATATTAAAGGACAATGTGTGATATCGCCTGTATTACTACAACCATCAGTGCAGGACAAAGTAATTTTGGTCACGGTGTTTTGGAAGCATAGGCGACTCATAAGGAAAGATTTGAGAGACTCAAGACATAAATGCAAAAAAGAACATTTACAATCACCTCATTAGAATTCCTTGTATTAGGATTGGAGAAATGGCTCGGTGGTTAAGAGTGCTTGCTACTCTTGCAGAGGACCCAGATCCATTCCCAGAACGCACCTCAGATGACTTAAAACCATTTGTAACACTAATTCCAGAAAATATGATGCCCTATTCTGGTCTTCTGGGTACTTGCACTTATGTGCACCTACCCCCCCCCACACACACACACATGCTCATAACTTCAAAATAAATCATGTCTTTAAAAGGAAAAATGAAATACAACTCTGTTCATGGTGATAAGTGTTTTGAAAAATATTTTTTCAGACAGTTGCCTTACTTTCTAATCAAACACAATGAAGCTTTATCATTCATATAAGTTATGAATTTTAAAAGTCTGCAATAATATTTTTTGAGACAGGGCCTCACCACATAGCCTTGGCTAGTCTGGAATGCAATATGTAGATAAGATTGACCTTGAAATCATAGGGTTCTACCCACCTCTGACTCCTGAAAGCTGAGATGGTGTGAACCACTATACCTGACTTGGAATTAAATTCTTAATGATTGCCTTTTACTGAAAAGTTTTGAACATCAAAATTAATTAGATATTAAGAACTCTGATTCTTAGGTTAAAGGTTAGAGAACTCCACAGACAGTAAAACTCTTTTCATCAGTGTTATTAAAATTGCAAATCCAATTAGCTTGAAAAGAATCCTCTTGTAATTGTTAGTAGAGGTGTATTATGGAAGATATAAATTTACTTAAAGACATGCGTGGGTATCAACCTACACATTGATATAGTACTAATTATATTAGCATTTGATAATGTGTATGCTGAAATACATATAATGAATATGTTGTATTTTGATTGATATACATGCCATTACTTTATAACTTTACAAACAATAATACTTGTAAATAATATTTTCACTGTGCCTAGTGAATGACAAACTTATCATTATAATTTTAAAAGTGGAATAAGAAGAACTAAGTTAAGAATTATTTTCAAATATCTCCTTATTGCCAATTGACTCTTTTTCTTTTGGTATCTTATT
This sequence comes from Arvicola amphibius, assembly GCF_903992535.2. Classification (NCBI taxonomy): domain Eukaryota; kingdom Metazoa; phylum Chordata; class Mammalia; order Rodentia; family Cricetidae; genus Arvicola; species Arvicola amphibius. The sequence goes on from NC_052055.2 coordinate 88,385,963, forward strand.
GTTAATGGAGATATTTGGTTTCATAGATGAAAGATTTATTATTAGAAACTTTGGAGGAGAATTATCTACAAAATAGTCTACCAAAAGAAGCAGAACTGTGATTGTGTTCATAAATGTTTTTATTTTAAATTTAAAACTTGAAGCCATATACTTAATTAAGATTGAGGAGATAATAAGAAAAGGCAAGAAACTTTAATTGTGGAGCAATATAATTGGAGGGGGAGGAAGGAGGGTAGATAACACTAAGGATGTTTGAAAGAGTCATGAGAAAATGTATCATATTTACTTAAAATACATAAATGATATAGATAAGTGTATGTTTGTGCAATACACATATATATATTTATTCATATATGTAACTATATATAATTACATTTAATTATATATGTGAGATATAAAAGATAATTATATGCTTTTATGATAACAGATAAGAGAGATGTTCTCTGGCCACAGAGAAAAACTGTAATATTCTTTGTAAATAATTTTAATATAATAATTAAAACAACATCTAATAATATTTTAGATTATTTCAGCAGATAGTATAGCGTACAATTCTGTAACTTTTACATTTTATTCTTTCAGGCCTTTTCTAATGCTGTTGCATGGATTTAAATAAATCTGCTGGTAACAATGCTGTTCGTGCTTTCTGCTTTAACAACAACAAAGATTAAATATCATGCAAAGTAAAATAGTTCACACTTGAGAGTGCTCTTATTCTGAGTATTGATGTGATTAAAAATATTCATTGTTAATATTTCTGCTTGTATGCAATATGGTCAAAATGAACAATCTACATTGAGATAGTTCACTATTTACATCATGAGTTATTTTTCCTTTTAATCAAAGGACTGAAATCCCATCTCATTACATAGGCATACATATATGTGCACACACACGTGTATACTAAATTACACACAATCACTACCTGTCCTGGTTAGGGTTACTATTGTTGGGATGAAACACTATGACCAAAAACAACTTGGGAAGGAAAGGGCTTATTTGGCTTCCATTTCCACATCACTGTTCATAATAGATGTAAGTCAGGACAGGGACTCAAACAGGGCAGGGACCTGGAGGCAGGAGCTGATGCAGAGGCCATGAATGAATACTGCTTAGTAGCTTACTCCCCCTGGCTTGTTCAGCCTGCTTTCTTAGAACCCAGTACTACCAACTCAAGGACAGCCCACACTGGGCTGGGTCCACTTGCATCAACTACTAATTTAGAAAATGCTCTACAGGCATGCCTTTTAACTAGATCTTATGGCAACATTGTCTTAATTGAGGTTCACTGCTTTCAGATGACTCTAGTTTGGGTCAAGCTGACATAACGCTATCCAGCATACCACTGTAAAATGGTGTTAATTGTCATGAGGCTATTTTGTGATGTTCTTACTTCAGAGGCTGTTGCCTTAAAATAAGACAACTTCGTGTGGATGTGTGTCTTCCACCAGGAAAAGTAAAAGTTGGCATTCATCATTTTCGAGAAAAGCAGACAGGTGACTGAGGTTGAGATCTTGTTAAATGCTTATAAGTATTTTTAAGATGAAAATGATTAGACCTTGAATATCATTTAGCAATTTCTCTTGTAGTCTGGCATGCTTCCTCATCTCTTCTCAGTAGGCTCTGATTCTACGTGTCCTTCATATAATGATAGTGATAAGAATGCCTATGAGCTGGATCATTTTGAGAATAATGTGGATAAAATATGATTCAGATATGCTTCATGAGTTGCAAGTATCCTCTCAAGAAAGATGAGTACCCATGTAGATTTGTAAATGGTATCCACAGTATGGTCAGCAAAGCATTTTTCTGTATTAATTCCTTAGCTGCCACATAACAGAGAATCTTGATTTTTCCTTCGTTTTATGTGTGTGGGGGGAAAAAAATCATACACTGAGCTAGGTATTGCCAGCACTATAAAGGTTTCTGAAACTCTTTATTCATTAATCAATCATGTAAAAGAGGGTTGAAAAATGTCATTTAACAGGAGCTGATTTCCAGAAAAGACTGGACATTTGTTCTTCATTATCACTTACATAATTTAGGAAATTGAGATATTTTACAAGGAAACATAAGATACAGATAATAAGGAAATTCAAGTATTTTGCTTATATTTTATAACATCCATATCATTTCTTCTTAGATTTTTTCACTTCTTTTGAGCACACTAAACTGGTGAGCAGCCTCCAAACCTTACAACAAATTTTCAAATTTGTCCATCTTTTTTTTAAGTACTGTTGCAATATAGAATATGTGACACTATATGACATCATCTTAATATCTGGGAAAATCCAAGATGTCTCTCCTTCTACAAACAGCTAACATGCTTTTTAGATATAAAAGGAATCAAATATATCCAATATTAGACTCATATGAAAGTTTTTGGATGTTTTTACTGTGTATGGTATTTTTCCATAATGTAATTATTTTATTTGTTGATATAAAGTATTCTACAATTTTTTCATGTAACATTTGAGATAACTAGAGTAAAAAGTAACCTTCGTGAGTGCAAGCTACATTCATTTAGTTTCAAATATCAAATGTTGATCATTTACAGCATGCTCAACAGATAATGTCCATTTAATTCAAATGTATTGAGTAAGTAAATATTGATGATGAGTGTTTTGGGTTATCTGTTTTATTCTTTTTTCTGTTTTATTCTTTGCAAATTTCGTACATATATAAAATGTATGTTTATCTTTTCTACCCTTCAGTTTCTCACAGGAAGCCCCCTCTCAAATCAATGTCTTACCTTTCATAATTAATAATTGATTAATTAATTTTAACCACTTAATCCAATTAGTGCTAGTCCTGTATGTATAAATGTGGGTTATCCACCAGGTTATGGGACCCACTCCCAAACAAAAGGGACTCTCCATTTTCCAGCAGTCATCTCCTGCCGGTAGCTTCTCAGCTAGCAGTGGAGTCTTGAGAGACTTCCTCCCTTCCATGCTAGAATTTTCTATTGGCTTGATCTTGTGTAGGTCTTAATTAGATAATTTTTCTATATTAAAAACCATTAGCTCTGCAAATAAAGCTAGATCTCAATTATTTATGTTCTTCAAAATGAGCTTACTTATTTCAATTTACTATAGAAATAATAATAAACTCATAGTATGATCTCAATAGATGAAATTATGAAAACTAGTTGTTTTCTTGCAGGAAATGGAATTTTAAAATACTATTTAATATTATAACAGTCTTATTAATGTGTTTATTTTAAATATGAGAAAACAAATTTATTCAAGTCCAAGTAGTTGAAAGGGACAGGACTGAGACTCATTTGTGCCCCATCTTATTCTGAAACTCTCACTCAGAACTCATTTATTCTTAGAATTTTTCCACTTCTTTTAAGCACAATAACTTAAATTAAGGGAATCTTTAATAACAGGATAATGATAAAACCAGAAAGCACTTGGTTGTACTGTGTGTAGTAAACCAAACAAACAAACCGGGGAATTGTAGAATATGTGTTGCTCTAATGCATCCTTTACGATAAGAAGAAATGGAGCAAAACCTGAAAATGACTTTCAAGGGAAGAACAAAAGATAAGTCACATTGATGTGGAAAGGCAAGAATGCTGTTTAGGAAGGAAGACAGACAAAACTGGACCAAACATTGCATCAAAACCATCATTTTCTTTCTGTACCAGTGAGCACTGTATAAATATAATTCATAGCAGTGCATTCTATAAGCCTGTCTATACTAGAGAACTTTAAAAAGAGGACCATCTAGCAGCAGGAAGGAGATTAATCATGGGTAAATTGACAACACTCCCTTTAGAGCGTTTTGTGTTAATTTCTGTTGGCTTACATAAACAGTCCTTTAATTGTTTTAAGCCACACACAGGAAGCAAAAACACAAATTGGCAATGGTGAAGTCATTACTCTATAAGACCTGCCCTTAGTGATGTACTTCCTCCAGCAAGGTGGTACCTTTAAAGTTACCAAAACAGCTATGTCAACTGGGGACAAAGCACTCAGCCAAGCCGCCACGTGTTCTATATGAAGTCCCTTCATGATTTGCAAAAGCTGATAGTCCCACCAAACAAGGGTAAAAGAGCACCCAACCCAGCTGGCCTATTCATGTAAATGGGCTGACTCCCCCTAAAGCAGGGTTCAAGAGGTCAGCCTGGTCATGGGAAGTCCAGGTTTTAATAGCACAGGAGTTGGGGGAGGGGGTCCAAATGGGAAATGTGGCCAGGAAATAACCGGTGCTACAGAAGCAAAACACAGCATAACAAGTCGGTCATAACAAACAACTTCCTGAAACAATGGTATGGTTGGGACAGGCAGTACAGAATTATTTGTAGTTAAGGTTACAGGTAGGGCATAGCCCAATCCTTAAGAAGAAGAAATTTTTCATAAACATTAACAAACTTAATTTGATGTTGCTGTAAAATGATTTCCATGCCTAAGATGGAGGCAGAATGTTTTACCAGCGCCAGCTCTATTTAGATTTTTAGATTTCAGAGAAGAAGATTTGAAAGATTTGTGGTGTTGCATTTTCTACTTCAAAGGTGTTATTCTGACATTTCATCAAAATGCTGATGATGTGAATAGTGTCAAAATGCCCAAAGTTCAAATATATCACATAAAATTCAAGATGAATATTTTAATATTATTTTAATATTAATTTTTATTTAAAAACATTGATATATCAACCATTAATCCAAGTGAAATAATGTACAAAGAAGAACTCAGATGGAAATAATAAATTTTAAGAATGGCTAATGAGAAATAAAATATTTACGAAAACAGAGAGCCTGACAATTTAAAATAAAATAATTGTGCTGTATACAAATTAAAACAGAGAGTCTAAATATAAATGTGCATTTAAACCTGCAGTATATGTAACAGAGGAAAGGATTATTGGGTGGAAATAAAATGATTGTATGTATGATTTCTCAAAAAACAAGCACTCGTGTTAACTTTACACTTCTATAAGTTTAGATGGCAATCATGACAAATTAAAAGTTTAATAATTTAGAAAGGTTTAAGGTATAATTTTCCTCATGTTATAGCGAGCAAAGACTGAAATGAAAAACAAAAAAAAATCCTACAGATTTAAGAAACAAGAAAATTATTCATGGTTCATGAAAGGCAAATAAAAATAAAAACAGACGGTAAAAATTCAACATACATCCCATATCATGTGCGAGAGTTGCTGTAGCTATAATGTGATATAGAAAGGGAACACATTGGTCAGAACTTTAAAAACAACAGGTTCAGCTCTATTCGTATTTGAGTATTCTAGAATGAATAAAAGTAAAAGAGAAAAGAGGAAACAAAAACCAAGAAGAGAAAACCTCCTGATGGACACACTGACAAATTACATAAAGAAGAGAGTGCCAACAGGCCGATAAACAACAACCATTTTAACTTTTATGAACTGTGCAGACGCAGGTACTAAGCACGTGAAACAATTCGCCATATTAATTCATAAAGACTTCAAAGTCAGTCAGTTAGCTTCTGGACATGTTCCCTCTCCTCTGTGATTTAATCTATAAAATAATATAAAAATAACCACAAAGTTTGTTTGAAATGCTGCTGAAACCTAGGAAAAGATGAAGACCAAGTAACAAAGAAAATGGTGCAGAGTGAAATTTAAAGACTTAATACAATACTTAAACAGCATGCAGTAGAAAAGAAAATTAGCTGAGATTTAGTTATTCAACAAGTGCTTTCAGAATCAGAGCAAGAAAACAGCGCCCCCCCCAAAAAAAGGAGGTGAGAAGAAAGATTATAATGAAAGTAATAAGATTATAATGTTAAAGATTATTCTGTTTGTTTTCTGAGAGAGACAGATGGGGGATTTTTTTTCTTTTTGATGTTTTTCTTTGTTGAGAGACAGAAATGGGAGTGTATCTGGATGGGAGTGAAGGTAGAAGGTACTGGGAGGAACTGACAGAGGAGAAACCATAATCAGTATATACTAATAAGAAAAAAATCTGTTTCACAAAAACAAAATAAATCACTTTAAAATAGATTTTAATGGCCAAAAAAATATTCTTAAAAAAGAAAAAAATAATAAACACAACCACATTTTTATTCAAATAGCAGAAAACATATGGATAGTATACATATATTTACATTAAAAAAGAGGGCAAACTATAGTCATCAAAACAATAAGGCTGTCTTTAAATTCTTTCAAACAAATGCATATAAAATAAAAATTAAACCGATGGCTTTGTAGAAAAATAAGATGACACCATGATGTAAAGATTTGGAAAACTGAGTAAGCAGTTGTTGAAGAGGCATTTCAATTCTGAGCTCTAAAATTTGGGGAGCATGTCAGGTGAAAGACTTCTTAAATAGATGCTGGTGTTTACACAGACTATCCCACAATACAGAAAAATTTCAGTTTGAAGTTATTTATGCTGGATGTCAAAGGCTGATGAATCACGCATGAACACTAAATTACTGGACATGATTGCTTCTCAGCGCAGATGAAAAATATCTGAAGTGAAATATTAGCAACCGCATCTGGCAATGGAAGCCAGATAGATGGTTAATCCTAAGAACATGTGGTGGTTTGGTTTAAAAGTCAAAAAAATGAGCCTGTCGCCAGAATTGACTAAAAGAGAGAGCCATCTTTCTTCCTTTTTAATTTATTGTTTGCCATCTTCGTCTAACTCAGAGTTATTTTGAGGGTCAGGTGGAAAATGCAGGCGAGCAGCTTTGTAAGCTGAACAGCTGAAGAGTTCTTGCTGGTTCAGTCCTCCGTTGTCTTCCTAGGTTGCTGTTTTCAGAAAGTCCTCAGTAAGGCATATTGTGAGAGCAGTGATTAATTCCTCCTGCAACTGCTGCTTTCAAATGCACACACTTAAGCATCTTTCAAACCTAATGGATTAGAAATCTCGATGAAACTAAAGGGCAAATACTCCAAAATAAGTAAAGAGCAAAATAAAAGCGGTCCAGTGACGACCCACTAGGAAAGCTCACCAGCACTTTAGGCTTAAAAGGATTCGCTCTATTTTTCATGAAGACATCTTTTGAAAAGCTGCCTTGGATGGAAAGTGCATGTGCCATTATGGTCAGGTCTGTCTGTAACCTTTCAGATTTAAAAAGGTCACTGTTTTGGACAAAGGGTTACCTGCTTGAATTAATTCACTAGCATCCAGCTCAACTTAAGGAGGTAAATATATGTATTCTATCTTTGATAAAACATCATTTCTGAGAAATTTCACTGAACTTTATAATAGACCCATGAGATTTTTTAATTCATTACCATTGGGGGTGTTATTATATTATTTTATAAAACTGTATAGTTGCTAAGCCATTTTCGTTAGCTGTATAGCTGTATACTTTTTATTTTTAAATCTAGCAGAGTCCAGGTTGAAAAAAAATCATTTCTTGTTTTCTCATAGCATACCTGTTTCAAATGAACAGTGTTTTTAAGATTATCCATGTTTTTCTTTACTCTCTTCTTCATTCTTGAGTTTTACTAAGATATCCAGAGAAAAACACTTAAGTTATCCATTGCTTAAAATAATTCGAGTTGCCTTTGAAAAGCTCTGGTCAGTTAAACGTGTGAGGAAAAAATGGGTTTCTATAGTTGACAATGCTGTAGAGTAGTACCTTTGCTGCTTAATCCTTATGTGGATTGAGGGAGAAGCATACACTCGTTTCCATAGTTACACACACACCTACACAGAGACAGGGAGAGAGAAAGATGGAGAGACGGGCGTTGTCGTCTAGTTACACACGGACATACACACACGCACACACACAAACAGGGGTATCTTCTAGTTACACACAGAGGTATCTTATAGTTACATACACACACAAACACACACAGAGAGAGAAAGAGAGAGAGAAAGAGAGAGAGAGAGACAGAGAGAGAGAAAGACAGAGACAGAGACACACAGGTATATCTTCTAGTTACACACACATACACACACACACACTTAAGTCCCTTTATTAATCAACTGGAACACCAAAGAAGATATTGAAAATTATTCTCCTCACCATAAGATATTTAGGTATTATGTAATTATGACAAACAAGCCCTGTTCATATAAAAAAATAAAAAATAGCTTAAATGTTCTATATGTTTGGATATGTATGACACAAAAAAACTCTACAACAAACATACTAATAAAGACTTCAAATAATTTAAGTTTTCTTTTAGATAATCCTATAAGGATAGGGATTTGAAATAAATTTTAAGTATATTTCAAAACACTAATGCTATAATTTTAATCTTTACATATTGGTATACTTGAAATATATTTCCCTTTTAATTTTCTTCATAATTTATATTTAATCATCTCAAATAATTTTGACCTTTCTGCCAGTTTCTTTACCAACCTTCTCCTTGTACACAGGCTGTTCTGCTACTAATCATTTCCATCTTTAATATTCAAGATTTGCATTTCCAGATTATTTTAGCAAGTTGCTAATATCTGCACATGTTGCTCTACACTGATTGAGTTTTCAACAAATCTGTGCTAATGACTGGATGTCGCTTTTCAGTAAGATGCTGCTATAATGATCTTCATATTTTTAAGCTTATGAAATACCAGACTATGTTCCATTTTATATAAATTTAGAGATAATTACTATCATCTTCACTATTTTACTTATCTGTAAAACTTAAGAACAGAATTTATTAACATGCTCAAGTATCAAAGTGATTAATAATTTTCCCAAACCTAAGATTTCAAAAACCTGAGCCTTTGCCTCTGCTCTCATGTGACTTTATCTCTTACCGTATCATAGTAAAGCCATATGCAAAAATGTGTTCAAGAATCACAAACTGTACGTTCTCATTTTGAGCATCATGACATAGAACTGTTGTGAAAATCTAGGACACTTCTTCGTCTCGCGGTGGAATATTTTCCATAAGTTGCATCATTTTAACTTCAGAGAAACTTGTAACTGAAAATTATTATCTAGACATCAGCCCCACCTGATCCATCAACAAGACAACTCCTGTGCCTAAGGCTCAAGAAACACGGTGGAAGAATGGGATGAGGATAGTAGTAGCCAAAGGAACACAACATCTGCTATGAGACTGCATGTTCTAGAAGTGTCAGGAAAAGCAATCCTCACAAAGTCTGGACCACCTATACCTAAACAAGATGTGAACAAGGACAACACTAACAAACACACTACCATGAAACTGGAGAATCTCATAGACAGCAAAAGAATGCTGAGCCATGGAGAAATAGCCCTTCCAAGTCAGAGAGCATCAATTGGTTATCCAATAGCCAATAGTCAGCCATGAAAACATACATGAATGTGACATTATACACAGACATTTTGTATTTTATGTATTTAGGAATATCTCTCTCTCTCTCACTGTGTGTGTGTGTGTGTGTGTGTGTGTGTAAAAATAAGAGCAATGATTGTAAAGGAGGTGTGACAGATTAGAGGAAGAAAAGGGAAAGAGGAAAAATGACATAATTATATTTTAATTTTCAATATTTTATAAAAAAGAAAACTGGGCATTTTCACTTTAAATAACAACTTATTTGAAATAACACTAAAATGTAGCTTGACTTAGCTACATACATATTTTAACAAAAGCGAAGTCAGAGTATGTGTTAAAGATTACGTACATTTCTCACAATGAATTGTTAGATGTGTACTGACAAATTTCCAGACTAGCATTTTGCATAATTAAATGAAGCTACATTTGAGCTCCAGCTGGCATCAAGTAGAAATCCATTCTTCTTCTCATTAAGATACAATGATGCTGAGAAAATGATTGTTTTAAAATGGCAAGCAAACTATCAGTATCACAAACGAAGCCTCTTCTAACAGCTAAACGTAGTAGAACTTTCCGGCAATTTGTATATTTCACAATATTTTGCTTTATCCTTTGACAATATAAGCCTGAGTAGAACGTAATTCAGTATTTCATACACAAAAAGAAATCGGCAACTTTTTATTAAACAGATGTTAAATAAGAACTTTAGATGACTATTTTACTCGTATCTACACTTAGAAAGCAACATAAATTATTGGCCATTTTTTTTTTACTTAAAATGTGAACAAAATTGCTTCTAACAAATACATTAGTATGATCCCAGAAATATTTTAACATGCCCCTCACAATGTAGTACCGTGATTTATTGTGTGCAACTGTGTATGGTGATTTGGAGCTGTGCAAGGGACCATGGTTCCATGTACAGACTTACTGTCCAGGTTTGCTGAGCTGAGCTGACCGCACCATTAACACGGCAGTTAAAATCTGGTCTGGTCCAAAGATCTTACATAGAAAAGTAACAAGTACTGTCATTTCTGGGACAGGCAAAACAAAACAAAAAATTAAAACAAAAACAAACAAAAAAAAACAAACTTTCCCAAATGAATCTGTGTGGTAGAAAGCAGGAAACTTCTCATTAGCATTGGGCCATCACATAGCTGAAGACCAGGACTTTGTGAAGAACCGTGAGTGCTTTGGATTTATCATGGCCCCAAACAATTAACAAATTAGAATAGAAAAAAGGCAAGACCTTAATTATAGAAAAAGTCAACAGCTCAATATAATTTTTTTTTTTTTGCTCTGCCTAAGTTGAGAGGCCTACCCCAAGTCACTGCACTGTAGATTTGTTCTTTGAGAATTTCATAAATATATATGCAGGACATACTGGTTACTGTCATCCTTGCCCTCTCTTTTTTTCAACATAATATTTTTTTAATCTATTCTTTGGGGATTTCACATTCTGCACCATAATCCAATCATTTCCCAGTCCTTCCATGTAACCTCCCCCTAAGGAAAATAAAAAAAAATAAATTTGAACACCAACAAAACAAAGAAACATCTCCACCACTCTAGGCCACCATCTGCTCCCCTATCACCCGCAGCATCTCTGCCACTTCTCACAGCTGTCACATCTCCAAGGACCACTCCATTCCTCCATCCCTCCTACCTCTCCATCACATATTCCTTCATGTAGTAGGTACCAGTGGCGTCGAAAACTGTAGTGGATCCTGCGGTACATTCTTTTACCCGATAGCTTTGCTTGTAAAAGTTCATTGCAGTGAATCCCTGGTTCAGTTCAAGACCTCTGGCTTCTGCTCTACCATCAATACAGGACCCTGGATGAGTCTCCTCTCAGATATGGCACGGCATAGTAAAGATGGCACCCCCTCACAGTGTGGTTGCATGAGGACCCAGCAAAAGATCAAGTAGCAAAAAGTATAATGATAACCTCTAAGATTTTTGCATCCTAAAGTGTTATCTATGAAAATTATATTCCCATATGAAAATTATATTCCCATAAAAAATAAAACTATTCCTTTCCCATTGTGCCTAATCTTTTTTGTGAGTTGTTGTTGTTGTTGTTCTTGAGGTGAGAAGCAGAAATGTTCTAAGCTTTGCAGGCTCTCACTTTTAGGTATAATTTATAGCATATCTAACACTTTTTTTTCTTTTTTTTTTTTTTTTTTTTTGGTTTTTCGAGACAGGGTTTCCCTGTACTTTCTAGAGCCTGTCCTGGAACTAGCTCTTGTAGACCAGGCTGGCCTCGAACTCACAGAGATCCGCCTGCCTCTGCCTCCCGAGTGCTGGGATTAAAGGCGTGCGCCACCACCGCCCGGCCTATCTAACACTTTTTTGTTCATTTTTTATGTACCTCAAATCCTAGTTCAGGTTATTGTTGCTATTAACACTATGACCAACAACAGGACGGGAAGGAAAGGGTTTGTTTGGCTTACACTTCTCCATCATAGTCCATCACTGAAGGAAGCCAAGAAGGGGACTCAAGCAAGACTGGAACTTGAAATCAGGAGCTCAAAAACCTTCATTTATGGCTAGATTTAATGTCAGGTCTGTTGTTTTTCAGGGCATATTTTTTTTTTTCATTGAATAAAAAGAAACTTAATAGAGTCATTCTTAGATTTGTTTTTCACACTTCTTTAATAAAATTTGGGAGTTGCGGTTTAATGGCTTCAGTGAGTCACTGTGTAGTTTAAAGGAGTAATGCTTAATATCGTCAAGTAAGTGAGGTTTGCACTCCAAAACATTGACGAAAAATTACATTTTCCCCTTCAAACATAGCAGCCCATTTGTTTATAATACAATAAACAGCAAAGTCCAGGCATGTGCAGGTTCTGGCATCTCTCGCCAACCTGTTCATATTATGTTTTTATATAAAATAAAGAGAAAGTCATTTTAGAGACTAAGCACATATAATATATCTGTAGAGAAATAAGGATACTGATTTTCAAATGGATATTCTCTTTTGTTATATGACTTTTGTCACCATGAAAATTAATTTACTTTCATAATTCAAATTTCTATTCTACAGAACCCGAGAAAATGGGTAGTTTTAGAGTACACAGCAGGAGATTTGATGGCAGGGATGAGGCACTGTTTGTTTCTGTTCCTTTGTTTTCTGTCCCTTAGTAAGCACAGAGTCAGTAGCTCTTCCACACAAACAATGGATTAAAGGTGCTCAGACTTTTGTGGAGGCTGCCAGAGAGGCTGTGCGTTTCCTGAAACTGTGTGTGCTGATCGTAACAAACGAGTGAAACTGTGCCTGGTTAATAAATAATAGACATCCTAGGAGAAGCACCTGTGAAGATGCTCGGGAAATAAGCATGGCTTTATAAAGATGAAAGCCGAAAGTTTCATTCCTATTAAGGAATCTGTTTCAGACCTTTGATGCTTACAGTACACAGACCTGTGAGTATTGCTGTATTCATATTCTTTATAGAATACGGCATGTGCTTTCAGGGATCTCTAGGACTATCTACCCAGTGACAGGTCACGTTGACTCCCTTTGTCAGTGCCTATTAAAGCGATTGTGATAGAATTCATCCTGAATGTGCAACCAAAATAACACTGCTAAGATGAAAATCAGAATTTTTTAGTAATATTCTGCAATGACCTTCCACTTACTAAATAAGTCTAGAATAACTGTTTTAAATACTAATGTCTACAATAGCTGCTTTTAAGACTCACTCTTGTAAATGATTTTCCAGACATTTATCTCTTGATAATGAACTGTAAGACCACTACTAATGTCAAGTTTTGATTGGCTTATCTAACACATAAAAATTAAGACCCTTCTCTCCCTTCCTGTAAAAATATACTGTCATTATCTTTGTTCTCCTTTATCCTTTGTTATGGCTTTGTGGGATGTGTACTTAAGTAAATTTCAGAGTTACTCATTGAAAGAAAACATAATAATTATTTAGCCATAAAGAAAAAAATGTTCGGCCGGGTGGTGGTGGCGCACGCCTTTAATCCCAGCACTCGGGAGGCAGAGGCAGGCAGATCTCTGAGTTCGAGACCAACCTGGTCTACAAGAGCTAGATCCAGGACAGGCTCTAGAAACTACAGGGAAACCCTGTCTCGAAAAAAAAAAAAAAAAAAAAAAAAAAAAAAGGAAGAAAAAATGTTCGAAGAAATTCTTATAAACAAATTATTCATAGTTAATGAAATTTTCCTTTTTCTGAACTATAGTAGTTGAAACTATTGTGCTCATTTATGTCCTTGAAGTCATATTGCACATTCAGGCATTTGCCATGGCTTTATGGTTGGCAGAATACTGCCTTAGTCTTTAGTATTAGATTTGGTCAGATGACTTGCTTTAGCCAAGGCAGGTTAGTGTAAATTAAGTGAAGAAATTTTGCTTCATGTGTGCTTCCCCCTCTGCCTCTACCAGTGTGCCAAGAGACTATGGCCTGAGTAGCTATCTAATCCAAAAAGCTAGAGAGACAAGTGGACCCAATAAGCATGCCCAACCTGGATATGTCCCAAAGTCCACAAACCTAGATACATAAATGAATAGTACAAACTTATTGCCACATGATGCAGGAATTTTGTGCATTTTCTCTGTAATGTTAATATGTAAAAAATAATCTGAGCATGAACTTTGTTGTAGCCATAGCCAGTACATATTTTCTGAAGAGAAAAAGCTATTTTAATTCATTTGTGATTGTTTTTTGAGATTCAGATTTATTCAAACAGCTCAGACTGAACCATTATATAATTTCCTTGGTACTGCAGAGTTAGAGCAAACTGTATTTATTTGCACCTTCAAGAATGGCATTTCATTCCCCATAAGAAAAGCATAAAATCCTAACTCCTAAAATTTGATTGATTTTCAAACTATGTATATTATATCCTGGCGCATGTCAGAACACATAGCTACTGTCTCACTTTGACAACAAGTTTACTGCCTTGGAAACAAAGTCTAAAGAGAGACACCTTATTGCTTAGAAGGTGACTTATTAGTCTTTCCAGAAGTCACCAGTCAGGCAGCATAGTCAACAGCAAGCAGACTGATTTCTTTGTCTATGACAAACTGCATTTTCAGCTACAAAATCCCAACTCAACGCAAAACTAGGAAAATTATCAACTAAAGCCCACTTCCTTGTTCCTGGATGGAAATATATTCTTATAGGTATTAAAACAAGGAAAGACTAAAGGTTGGGTGCCCAGCCCTAGTGATATATCTACATTATAACTTCTGCCCCTAAGGCTCAGGGATCATAGTAGAAGAGGGGGCAAAAAGATCTGGAAGAGCCAGAGACCGGGAAATCTGCTATGAGATTGTGTCTCCTAGAAATGACAGGACAGCTTCACCCAAGATACCTCAACAATACGGCAACATAAACAAAACCTGGCCAAGGATGATACCAATAGATACGCTCATGTAGAAGGGGGAAATCACAGGGGTCCCCCAACCCTAGACAAAGAATAGCAAGCAACTAAGGAATTCTGGGAGAAGAAGTAGTCTGTTATGCATGCCTATAACAGTTAGTGAAAAAGTGGCCTGGAGCTGGGGAATGAGGGAGAGACAGGGAATGGGAAAAGTAGGAGGAAGGGAAGATGGAGGAAAGACATGTTATTATATTTCAATGTTTTAAGGCAATTTTTTTAAAAGAAAGAGTTGTCTCCTTCCTAACATCTCTTGATATTTTTAATTTGTCATATAGGAGTTTTTAAGTACTCAAGTCATGTAGATTATTTGTGGCCATCATCCAATAATCTCCCTTTCCTGTCAAAGTTGTCATCATGAGAAAAGTGTAGGAATCACCCGTCTGTGGGTGGAGCTTCAGGTGCAGCATTTGCCCTCCAGACTAACAATCTGGGGAAAGCAAAAATATGGAAAACTTCCAACTGAGAAATACTAATTCTATTTTATTTCTTAAAAATCATCTTATTTGAAGTAACATATTTAATGACCACCGTATAGGTGCATGTCTACAACTAATGATTTTGTCGAACAAAAATTTATAGGAAAGCATTCACTGACTTTTGAAGGTGCAAGTCAGTAAAGTTTATTGTTTTCTTGAAATATAACTCACTTTTGCTTTTCTGAGTTATCAATGACTTTCATGCTTTAAATAGAATGCATAGAGAATATAGTTTGTGACCCTATAATTCTTTAAACAAAACCTGTAATTACATACAAGGGTAGACTTTTACACTGTTCCTAATGGGATAAATGACTCCTACCCAATTGATCTGGAAATTACAATTTTTAATCTCCTAAATAATCTGAAATTTTAAGTCTCTTGTTATTTAATAATATTTACAATATGTTATGTAAAAATTATATTTAACATAAGTTACCTAAATATTTATGAAAAACAAAGGATATATGCAGCTAATAATATAAATATTATTGTTATGCTCAGATCATGGAGTCCCCCAAAGACCATCAGGGAGTCCAAATTTGTATTCAAAAGCAAAGAGCCTTTAATCATTCAAGCTTGGGCTTGGACCCTCAGCGTGTCCTACACAGCCATATGAATGGAGATTGTCCAGTCTAGGTTGGTTAGAGTATTTATCACAATAGATGTTAGGGTTGGGGGAATTTTCAGAGTTCACAACCCTGATTGCCTGATATTTGTCTAGGGGTGTCTTGGTGGAAGGGAATAAGGGTGTTCTGGTTTCAAGGACATCTGATGATCTTATTTAATCTTATCTGATGGTTGGGATATTTGTAATGTCAGGTACTTCTCCTTTGATGCCATTCATATCCTGGAGTAGAATCAGCATATGGCTTTTCCCAGAATTGGGTACTGCCAATATGAACATGTGGTTTAGAATTACTCTAAGAAAAATTTATATATACATCTTGAACTATAATAGTTTTTGTGCCTAAAAGTGGGCTGATAATGTAAATATGATTGAACACATTTTTTGAGGGATGGTTGTTTTTAAATTACTGGACAGAGGGTTGTGCAACTGTAATTTTGGTCATATTATTTGTAAGTTCATAATTGTCTATAATAAAGCAAATTGAGATTTAGGGGAAAGCCATCATGCCTCATAAATGAGATGGACACCTTATATGCATGAAGATAGTTTTGATAAATATACTTGTTGTCAAAAATGCATGCTCATTGAATAGTCCAGAGTAGTCAGTGCATCTTGCATCTATATGAACAACAGTGGCTAGCAGCATTCATGTATAAACATATGTTAAGTCCCACTAGGTGAAAATAAGACCACTATCACAGTTTTTAGACAAATTTAAAGAAATGATTTTTAAATATTGGCTAAGACAATGGGTACTTGCCAGATTCATATCCAGAGTATAACACCGAATTTTATTAGCCTGGGGCTTAAAAAAGGCAAGACCCACAAGGCTAGGTACTTCTCACCTTCATCTAATCAGGGGCAAGCTTTCATTTTGACATATTTTCTGTCAACATACCTCATGCCTACATATGATCATGCACACATCCTGTGCAGTTGGGTCAACCAAGCTTGTTTGCAGAAGCAAAGCATACACTGGTTTGTTATACTACATGAACAAGAGCCCCAGCACGCCAGTATGTTATCTGTCCTTGGCCAAGTGAGCTTGCAGATTAATGGCAGTTTTTGTTTTATAGATCTCTGAAGCATGGTAATTTAAGTTTAAAACACATCATTAGCCATCATACTTTTAGGGAAGAGCCTCATATTTTCCCAAACAGCTCAAACTTAGGCTTCAGAAGTAACTGGAATTAGATATCAATGAAAAGCGATTTGTTAGCAGGCAATTGTCCAAGAGTCATAGCAGTATTTGTTTCCAAGGGAAGAATGAGCCTATGGGAACTCAGTGACTTCTATAAGAAAAATATTCAACCAGGCACAGAGGACCAAAAATGTAATGCTAGCACTTAAGTGCTGGTCATGAAGATCAAGAATTCAATGTTACAATGATTTATATAAGAATTTGCATCAAAAAGAGGAAAGATAAAACAGAGAGACAGAAGAAAATCAGGAGGAACATTAATCATACATGCTGGAATACATTATTATATACTTTCATAATGTATAATTGTTTTGTGTTTTGGTTTTTGCTACATTAACATTTTTGGGAAGATATACACAAATGTCTACTCACCTCTGCACTCATGATAAACCAAAGAAAATTCTGCTAATCTTGCTAGGAAAATAAATGAGTTTAATTGTATAAGTTACAGAAACCTGAATGAAGGGCATTTACAATATCGTGAGCAATTCATGGAGAATTATACCTTCAATTAATAGTCTTTATACTCCTTGCCAGCAATTGCTACTCACTTGCTTATTTATCTTCCACAATAGTGGAGCCTCATGTGTTACCTCATGACTTGCCTCTTGAACTGTCTGTCCCCCATCCTTCCACAAAGGATTGTTGGTGGGATCAATCTTGTGAAGGATTCCTGTAGGTCAGCTTCTAAACCTGTGGGTTGGGACAGTTCCAGGACAGGTTTCAAACCTACAGAGAAACCTCGTCTCGAAAAAGCAAAAACAATAAACAAATAAACAAACAAAAAACAACTAAAATCTTACAATTGTCTTACATTTATAGGATGTTTATATTGCACCACTAAGAATACTAAACTCTGGAACATGTACAATCATTATGACCGCTCCTAAATTAAGGAAACAAACAGATGTTTCCCTGAAATTCCCATTACCAGATAACACACTCTGGGCAATTTTACACCGTCCATGTATCTCTCATGAGACTTCCATTGTTGCGTCCTTTTGAAAGCCTGCTGTGTTCTCCACTAGGTGGAAAGTAGAACTCTCCTGTGTTTTCTCAGGGCCTACTGGCACACTCTGTTCCCATGTTTATTTGCAGAATTGCTTTATTCCGTCCTTTGTCCTTTTTCATTTAGACTTTCTTCCCAAAATAAAACACGGAGGGCAGTAAGATAGTAATTGCCAAGCCCTCGACCTGAGTTTGCGCACCAGATCTCAAGGTAGAATTGCTCACCCAGTCTTGCACGCCTGTCCTCTAGCAGACACAAGTACACCACGGCACGTGCACAGGAACAGCCCACACATAATAGCTTATTCCTCTCAAAGATAAAAATAAATACAGCACTCAGGTTTATATTTGATTGAAGTGAAAGTGTTCTAATCATAAATGTCTGTACCTGACCTCAGTTGCTATCAGACTACATGAAAATATGTGAACCTTTGAAAATGGGTTTTAAAATCATGTTATTTACACGGTCACTTATGCTCATTATCAATAAAATGATCCAAAGATACAGAAGACAAGTGACAAGTTCAAGGAGTCCATCATTATTGTCTCTTCAGTTACACAAGTATTGGTGCTTGCTTTGAACTAAAATGATTTCATGCTCCTTCTAAATTCTTTGATGGTTTAGTCAAATCTTAAAACTACTAAATCCAATCATTTTTAGTTGTCTATTGACAACCGAGAAATGACTTTTGCAAATTATTATATCTAATGACTATTTTATTTAATTTAGACTTTTAAAAATTTAATGTAGATTTCTGGCTTTTTGGCATAGTAGAGGACACTTAAAATGTCACGCAGAAATGTGAGACAGTAGAATCTTTTATATACCCCCTTATGAACCAAAATTCACAATATAGTGTTCTCTTCCAAGGACATTCATAAAATGTCTTAAGGTTTTGGGGGATTGTTTGTTTGTTTGTTTGTGTTTTTGCTTTGTTTTGTTTTGTTTTTTGTCACGTGAGTGTGAAATGATCTGCATTCCTCATAGTCTGAAGAAACTGCAACATTCTCACTGGTTTGACATTGACATTACACCTTTGAATTATGGGCCACAAAAACTCAGTCCATTTTCAAATCTGAAAGGGAGTCCTATTAATTCCATTTTTTCCTCTTAGTGGTGATTTGTATTATCTTCTAGTTCATGTATTTAGGTTTAGTTGTTCTATTTCTTCAGATTATTACATAATGTTTGTCTTCTTTGCCATGCTGGGGAATCACACCAAGGACCTCATGCATACAGGGCAAGTGCTCCAAGGGCAGTGATCAAACATTGTTCTGTATCCCAGCCTTGGTTTTAACTTGGTTGGAAATTCATGTTTTCTGGCCGCCAGTATAACTGGCAGGAAATTTTGTAATTCCATTTTACTCCTATCCCATTAACATTGAGAACAATATTTCAAATTCTTCACAGTAAAATCTAAGACCTGGATATACTTCCTCCACAGTATAAAGGCTAAACATACAGTATAATTAGACATCAAGATATTAATATGCAGAAGCTAATATAGAGGTGTTTTTATAGAGATCAATGGCTGAGCACTTGTGTGGTATCTCAAAATGTGTTAAAGATTTGTTGAACCATTTATTCAAGTGTTCTATGATATTTATAGAGCCCTCTCGATGTGCCAGAAGCAGGGGAATGCACTCGAAACAAAACAGGACACAAAATCCTGCTGTCTAGGGATTTAATTACTTTTTCATACCCAATTCTTAGAGCTTCCTTCCTTCCTTCCTTCCTTCCTTCCTTCCTTCCTTCCTTCCTTCCTTCCTTTTTTCCTGTTTTTAGTTTTTTGATTTGTTTTGGGTTTGGTTTGTTTTTTTTTTTCAGCTTAATTTCTTGCTTCCTCTTGTTCTAATGACATTGCAGACAGTGACAGAATTGCTCATGGGAAGAGTTCACGCTAGTAGAATTAGAAAGACCAGTTTCCCATGCAGGGCAGACTGGTCAGAAAAGAGCATAAGGTGTAGCATGGTGTGGAAGAACAGGAGGAGAGGGCATGCTGGGAAAGGGTCTCTTACTTCTCAATCAGCCTTTGTCCTCCTTCTTACTGTGGTTTGTGGTGGTTTGAAGAAGAGGACTTGGAAAAAGTGAAAAGTATATAAGGTTTGAACAGGACCTTCAGCTCTGGGAAGCCTTCATTGCTTCTGTTTGTATGCCAATTGTTCTGAGCTGGTGGCACTGACTCTGTCTCTATATTAAACACCACGGTATTGCTGGCTACTAGTCAGCGCTGTTTTTTGTGGGATATACAAGCCAACAAGAATCTCTTTTTGAAACAAAAAGTTGACGATGAAAATATGTCTTTTCCCCGCCACAGCTGACTCTCTGAGTTGATTAAGCAATTTATTTTATTCTTCTGTATTACTATATCCTACATTTAGCCTACAATGGTAACTGGCATCTCTGAATCACAATGAGTGAGCAGGAAACACCCTATATTCTCAGCCACTCAGGAAGCTGAGGTAGAAAGATGGCTTAAGTTCAGGACTTTGAGAAACCATACCAAGAATGAATGAATGAATAAATGAATGAATGAGAAATCATAGATAGTGAAAATTATCCTTTTCCAGGTTAAACAATTTTAAACCCCATATATAAAAAGAGGAACATTAGACCACAGGAAATACACCATCTTTATTATCCCTACTATTTGTATAATATCTGAACTTACATTGTCATCAAATATAATAGCACTACTAGGGAAAATGAAGGTTACCTTTTGGGGCTCTTAATCTCACTTGTAGAAAAAAATAAAAATATAGTCAGAAGCTTAAACACATCCATTAGATTTTGAAAGAAAAACAACAGTCCCAAACTGAAAATGCCAGCATCCCCCAGCAGGGGAGTTGGACAAAAAGCCATGCTTCTAAGTCAGTCATGTGGGGCATAAGGTAAGAAAACCTGACATATAAGTGGAATATTCTTAGGAGTGCCAGTCGCCCTCCACCCCACGCTTTTGTGTTCAGAGTAAAAAATTGCACCAGCAACCAATACAAATAGAAATAAAGCTGGCTTTGGCAGTGGATACATTTAATCCAGAACTGGGGAGATGGAGGGGACAGATTTTTGTGAGTTCAAGGCGAAGCTGCCTAAATACAGAGTTCTCAGTCATTACATGCTATACAGTGAGACTCTGTCCAAAAAGGAATAAGTAAAATAAAGCAAAAGGGGCTGGAGAAATGGCTCCCTGATAAAGAGTACTTGCTGCTTACAGAATTTGAAAATCAATTCCCAGCACCCAAATCAAGTGGTTCATAACCACCTGTAGTTGCACTTCCAGGGGATCTGACACCCTCTACTCTATGTGTGTGTGTGTGTGTGTGTGTGTGTGTGTGCATGAACACACTCACACACACACACACACTAAATCTTTCAAAATTGTTTGAAATAGGAAGAACTCTCCCAAGAGCAGAGGTAAGCTAGTGAGCTGAGGAAAGAGTACAACAAGTTACTGGCAAGCAGTGTATGGCTCTTCATAGTGTCCTCCCTCTCCAGTCTGTATTTCCCAGGTTCCCGCACACTCCGGGAAGGAAAGAATTCCAGCATTTCTCTGCAGCCTAGCTTCATTTATATTATTATTATTTATTTCAATGTGTATTTATATTATTTATTTCAATGTAGCTTTCTACAAGCCATACTCTATTGCCACAAAAGATGTCCCATAAGATATTCATAATTCCTACTATGATAAATAAATCTTAGAAAAAATATGCTTAATTTCATAAAATTAGGGCATCCACAGTTAGTTTGTATGCACTAGTATCTACATTTTACAAAATAGGAAAGTGTTAAAGTTGGACCTCAAGTACTTGTTAATCTGGTTTCAAAATCCACAAATCTCACAGCATCAAATAGTAATGACAGTTCCATTTAGTACACAAGCATATATTTCATAGAGTTTCCATCAGTAACTGTAATGAACCTGAGCTAAGCGATCTCCATTTGACATTTACGGTGTTAGTCTCTAGACAAATGGTACCAAATACCTTACCACAAATGGTGTGCAATTCTATTTTCTTAATATGCAAGAACATATTAGCTGTCTTGTAAAAATCTTCTAGATTAAAATGAACCATTAAAGTATACAAGCTGATATCACCAGAGCCTCATTGCAAAAAAACTAAACAAATATTGTGTCACTGATGTGAAATCAAATAGATGTCTACAGGAATGGCTAAGCAGATGTGTAAATGTTTTCCAAAATGTGTAACAGTCAAAGATGCCAGCAACCTTCAGACTCAACTGCCCTGATTAGTTGCCTAGGCCAGGCCTTGCAACTGGCAAAACCTTTCTGTATTCCAGGCCTTGCAACTGGCAATACCTTTCTGTATTCCAGGCCTTGCAACTGGCAATACCTTTCTGTATTCCAGGCCTTGCAACTGGCAATACCTTTCTGTATTCCAGGCCTTGCAACTGGCAATACCTTTCTGTATTCCACATCCTGACTTGCGTTGCACCTCCATCCTCACTCCGCACTGACCAAGCATTAAAACTTCACCTAAAAGAGCAAAATAGCTGGTCCCTAAGCTAATGAAATAATAGTCCCCTCTAAAGTTACCAGACTTGGGATCACAGTCTGTGCCCCAACAAGCCAGGTTTGGCCATTGATCCTCTGTAAGCTAATGTTAGTGAAAAGAAAAGAATTATCAATGTGGCCACACTGGAAATATTGACAACTAGATGTAGAGACCCTTCTCGGTGTGAACATCGTGAGGGTAGAGTTTAAATGGAAGTTGGGACATATGCATAACCGAGCAGTCTGTGTCCACTCTCTCACCAAATCTACCATCTCTTTTCTGGAAGGAAAGTCTTTCCTGGAAGGCCATCTGATGAGTAGCACATTTTTCAATAGTCTGATAGTCAAAGAGATAGGCAAAAGTGTCTCTGTTGAATACACTGTTCCTATCAGGGAGGTTATGTTCATGAAGACATTATGAAAGCAAACTGGTTGCAAGTTCGCTCACAGGAAATTTGTATTCATTTTACTTACAGTGTGAAAACTATCTTTTATATTATTTAAATATGTCTGCATGGCCGTTCCACTGTTACTTCAAAGGTCTCACTGTGTTACATTGTCCAAGATATGACTTCCACATGGAAATTCCTCTCTGGGCCTCTGCTTGATCAAGAAATTTTTGGACTTGTTATTTTATTCTCATAGTTGTATATAAACCTTCTGTAAGGGAATAGTACAGGTTTTTTTTAGAAAGACAATTGCATATTTATTGAATTATCTCACCTCTATATTGCCTTCAAAAACTATAATCATATATAATTGAATTGCCAAATTGAAAATAGCAACCATTTAAAACTGCTGCATTGTTTAGATAGTTTCCTTTTTTCACAACAATAGGAGAATGGCTTGGGTGTATTCCTAACTAGCTCTTACACCTTAGATTAACCCATTTCTATTAATTTATGTTTTTCCATAAAATTGTGACTTGGACTTCCCATAGTGTAGGGAACCCTGACTGCTCTTTGGCCTGGAGAGGGAGAGACTGGGGGTGTGGGTGGAGGGGAGGGGAGGGAAGTGGGAGGAGGGGAGGAGATGGAAATTTTTAATAACAAGAAAAAGCATGGAAGAGCAAAGGACTATAAATTAAGGGCTACTGATTCATGGCACAGACTGCTTCCTGACACTCTGTCCTAAACAGAGCTGGAGGGAGGCATATGGCCTAATTTTTTCAGGCTGTGAGATCTGAGACCAGATCATGGCTTAAAAACACAGAACCTGTGTTCTAGGGTTTCCAGTCAGTTACCCTCTCCCTGTATCTTCACTCAGTGCTGTGGTTTGAATGAGAATGCCCCCCAAAGATTCTGGCATTTGAATGCTTGGTCTCTGGTTAGTGGCACTGTATGGGAAGGCTTAGGAAACATAGACTTCTAGGGGAAGGAAGTCACTGGAGCTGGGCTTTGAGAGGTTAAAGACTCTTGCCAATTTGAGTTCACCCTTTCTGTTTCCTGCTTGTATTTCGAGATGTGGCCTCACAGCTGATTCTTTTGCCATGTCTGGTGCTTCCTGCCATTTTTCCTTGCCATGACTGACTCTTTGGAACTGTATCCCAAATAAATACTTCCTTCTATTAAAAAAAAAAAGATATAAAGGGGAAGCTACAATAGGAGGGTTATATGTGCAGGAGAATGGGAGGGTGTGAGAAAGGAGAGAGAACAGGGATGACTCTGACTCTAAAAGCCTTTTGAAAGGCCATATAGAATATTACTATTCCAGAGGCTTCCTAAAATATAAATTTAAATAAAATATAAAATAAAGGAATTGAAATAGAGTGATCATATATAGTGGGGAGACAATTCAACTAGACATTATATACTACCAAGTAAAATCCCCAATATCAGGAATGAGTTACATCTTGTTAAGTAGTGGGCCAGAGAGGTCTCATAAACCCTCACAAACAGGGTAGGCTGTTGGCATGTGTTTTGCTTACTCTCTATAATCCGAAAGTAGCTACCATTGCTGAAGGCACCACTTTTTTGTCATTGAATATGAAGATATTGAGCCAGTGCCCAAGAAGCTTCACCTCTCCTGACTAGTGTTCATGGTGCTAGAAAGTACTGTACAAGCTACCAGAGGAGAAAAGTAAATGTCAGTCTCAATCAGCTATGAACCCTGCAACCAACCAGAACAAATGGCCAGCAAGGTATGTTGATGCATTAGTGGCACAGATGTTATGGAAGTAGTCAGTATTTTACTTAAGCCCACTCCATGAGATATAACCCATACTCGACACTGTTAGTGAGGCCAAGAACTTGACATGAGCCCTAGGGAAAAACCTAATGCTGTTAGTCTGCTAAATAACATCACAATAAAATGATTCTTAATAAAATGTTTCTACAGTCTTGTATCATTCATTCCTCATCAAAGATATTTCCTGAAATAGATGACAATTAACAGAAAACTCCACAACTGGACAATGTAGTAACAGTGAGAGACCATGACATTCTCAGCCTTAAATAGGATACCTTTATGTAGCTAAACTCCCTTCAGGACTCAGGGATCTGTGCAGAAAGGAAGTTGGAAAGATGTCAGAGTCAGAAGCAGGGGCCCAACATCTTCCAGATACAAGAGGGCTGATGTACATAGGAGCTCACAAAGACATTGACATCACAAGTTCAAGTCAGACAAGTAAGAGCACAGTGAAGAAAGCAAAGTCCCATCCCAAACCAACAAGCCACTCACAATGGATATCTTCTAGGAGATGTAAAGATCAGCTTTCTCCAGTGGAGTGACACTGGGTTTATCAACCATACCCCAGGGCCCATACTCTGGAGCGTTTTACCCCCAAAATGTGCTGAGTTTATGTTTCGGTTGTTGTTGATATGGTTGGGTGTTTGGGGGCTTTGTTTTTTGTTTTGTTTTGCTGGATTTTTGGGTTTCTGAGAGAGAGAAAAAACATAAGTTCAAATTGGTTAGGAGGAAGGGTGAATCTAGGGGAATGTAGTAAGGAGGCCACTTGTTTTGTTCCCTGCTGCTGAGCCCCGAAATAATCACATAAAAACAATATTATTTAAATCACTGCTTGGCCCATTAGCTATAGCTTCTTATTGGCTAACTCTTACTTTTTAATTTAACCCATTTCCATTAGGGGAACATAGGAGAGGAGAAGAAATACGATCAAAATATACTGCATGATAAGTTTAAATAACAAAAAAAACCCGTAAAATTAAAAATAAGGCAATTATCATGTTTCTAGACTAGGGTTAAAAACTTAACTGTGTAAGCTGAGTCAACTTAGAGAATGGGTGTTATAGAAGGAAACACTAGTTTTCTGTATATTAAAAAAACAGAATGGTGGAGATTGTTTACCCATAACGGATAGCATGGAAAACTAACAATACAGAAGAGAACTGTTTCACTTTTTTAAAAAAAAAAAAAGTGTATATGAGGAGAAAAAGAGAGAAAGAAAACATTTATAAAAGGTGATGCTTGAACATTTTCACTGCTCATGGAAACTCTTTAGACTATAGTGTCAAGAGGCTCAGTGCAGCCTCAACACCAGCTGCAAGAAGGGAACCATCAGAACTAAATGGATCTAACTGCCAATAAACGGAAAATCTTCTTCATAGTCAGAAATAAAGGGTGCATTTGTGCAAGGTTACAAAGAGATGGATAATGTCTATAAAGACTTCTCTAACAAATGATGTGTGCAGCAGTAATGGAGCAATTTCAAAAGTTTTCAAAGAAACCTGAGAGAGAGAGGAGCAGCTTGAAGATCTGTAACTTTAAAAGTGTCTTTCAGAAATGAAGATGAAACCAGCATTTATCCAGACATACAAAGTTGAAATAATTCATCAGCAGCAGACTGAAACTACAAAAATCATTTTAAACAGTTCATTAAGCAGGAAGAACACAGTCTGGCAGATGAGAACGGGGCCTACACAGGAGGGAACAGCAATAGAAGGAAATCTGCATAGGGAGCTCTCCAGACAGGAGGTTCACATCTGTATACTCAAATACAGGTTAAAAACATGCAGAAAGAGTTCTTTCTGGGCTGGACATGCCATTTCCTAAACAATACACACAATTACATAAATTATGTTAATCTAGAGATTATTTAAATTGAAGGGTTGTGTAGGATATATGCAAATGACATGTCATTTAATACTAGGAATTTGAGTATACACAGGAGTTTTGGAATTAAACCTCTAAAGATACAGAGAAATCATTGTATCTTTTTATGAAAATTGATTGTTTAGGCAAAATAATGGTGATATTTCAGAGCATAAGAGACAATTGGATTGGCTATATTATCAGGAAAAAAAGTTTTAGGGCATTGCATAGAGTAGCAATAACGATAGTCTTTTGTTATATGGACTCAACTAATAATACTATCACAGCTGAGGTTTATGGTGCAAGCCTGTAATCCCAAAGGAAGCTGTGGTTCCAGATCACAGGTTCAAGCCTGCTGTGACAACCAATGAGCACAAAGTGTGTGTGGGCAACTTAGAGAAACCCTGTCTAACAGTAAAAAAATAAAATTAAATTAAAACAAAACCAGAAAGCTGCAGAATATATCTCAGTAGCGTAGTGCTTGCTTAGCAAGAATGAGGCCCTATGTTCAACCTATTAATAAAACAACAACAATAATAATAACAATAATATCACAAAGCATAAATATTTAATCTTCTAATAATAAGTCTTCAAATGCCCTCAGCAAAAATAGAAAAATAGTAGAAAAATGAGAAACACCTGAGTCAACAATCATAGGAAAAATTTAATAAATTGGTAGATAAAGTGGAACTCATCAAGAATGTAGATAATTTGAGGAACGCTGCCCACTCAGACAAACTAAGCATATAGACTTTTCCAGCCATGGGCATCAACACTGCACATTGTTTTCAGATGTACATGGGGCAGGACAGCAGTGAACATGAATTAGTACTCAGTGAGAAAATGAGAGCAGCCACTGAGGGTCACTGAAATGGAGATGAGTCTTAAGATTGTTGCACTAAGTGAACGGTGGTAATTAAAGAGTGACCGTTCTGTGCTATTGCATTTAGAAAAGCGGAGAGAAAATGCAGACCAATTACAGGAACAGAAAGCAGATCTATTGTTGCCTTGAAATGAGCTGGGGAGGGAAGGGAGTGAGTTACAAAGGGGCAGGGGAAAAATTGGAAGCAAATAGGTGGATTCTGGTGATTCTGGTAAGGAGTTTCAAAATACTTATGCAAGTCTCTGCTGGTTAGTTGTTTCTTTGTTGTCTGTCTGTCTGTTTCTTTGTTCATTTTGGTAAACTTGATTTAAGATAGTGGTCTGCTAGGAGGAAATATTAATTGATAAAATACTGCCACGAGATCAACTTGTAGGCAAGCCTTTTTGATTAATGGTTCAAATTGTTTTTTATTAATGATTCAAATGGCAGGGCTCAGCCTACTATGGGTGATGCTGCCCTTGAGCAGGTGGTCCTGAGTTGAATAAGAAACCAGACTGAGCAAGGTGACATGGGGAGCAAGTCAGTAAGCAGCACTCCTCCATGGCCCCTGCCTCCAAGTTTCTGCCCTGAGCTCTGTCCTGGCTTCTGCAGTGATGGAGTGTGACATGAGAATTCTAAGACAAAATCAACTTCTCCTCCACAAAGTGCTTTCAGTCACGATGTTTTATGACAACAATAGAAACCCTGAATAAGACAATACCTTTCTTAATTATAAAATTAAAAGCATTTACTCAGAAAACAGTAAGGTGTACTATTATTTTTAGGGTCTATAACCTTTCAGCGAAGTGCACAGCTTCTAAATCCTGATCAGCATTGCCGGGTTTGAACTGTTGCTAATGAATGATATCCAAGACTGCTCGCACATCAACTCTGAGACATCTGTGTCATAACCATGCAATCAGTGCCACACATATATTTGATAATAATTGGTACCCCAATTAATTAGTGTAGCCAATAAAACCATGTTTATCCAAACTGTCTATCTGGCTTAGAACATGGGTCATTGAATAAATTTTCCTGACCGAAGCTTGTCAGCAATCTTGCTGACGTATGAGAGAACATAGTCATACTAATGTATCACCCTTCCTAAGAGGAGTCCTGGAACCACTGAGATTCTGCTTATGGCACTGAAGATGAAGACATCAGAATAAGAGCAGGTTTGCAAAGGATAGGTTCAGTGGCCTTTAGCTCCTTCTACTCAAGAAAGTATGTACTGGACCTTGAAATCAGAGACCCCTGCCCCCGTCTTGCCTCCCAAGTGCTGGGATTAAACACATGTACAACTACCGTTTTGCTGTGACAGCATTGCAAACCCGGGTGCATCACCCCACTATGGCTTATCTCTACAACAACTGTACTTCTGAATGTCATCTTTGAATATACCTATGTCACTCTCGGGAGACATTTATATAGTATTCATGTCAAGATTTTAAGCATAATTACTTCTGGGGAAAAAGTCTTTTCCAAATCAAGTGACGTTTGAGGATTCCTGAGAGTAGGTCATATTACCCATGATGAATGTGAATCTACTTCACCATCTTACATGCTAATTCTGGGGTGTAGAACAAAGATTTGGGCATTTCTTCCATGTCCCCTCTTCCTATCTCCTGTCCTTCCCACGCAACCTAAGAAGAAAACAAACACCCCTTCACTACATACAAATGAGCAAAAGATCCTATTCATTAACTCAGCTAATCTGCCTACGATTGCAATGGTTTTTCCTTAAAGATGTTTCTGCTTAGTTTACTAATTAGTTTTACATGCCCAGAACACCACTCTTTCTACCCCCTGGGAGTGGTAATCCAGCAAAGTAGCATTCATTGGCACAAAAGCTATGACCGAGAACACCCAAAAGAAGCAAGCTTTTTCAGATCACCAGTCCCCAAATCATAACACGGAGACTTATTATTAGTTATAAATGCCTGGACTTATCATATGTTTGGTTCATTAGCTGTTATGACTTAATTTAATCTGTTTTCTATTCATTTATGTTTTATCTCAAGACTTTTTATCTTTCCTTCATTAAGTACATCCTACTCTGTGTCTGACTGTCTGGCACACCTCTCCAGAGTTAAAGCAATATTGTGCAACATAAACCAATTTAACACATCTTTACATAGTTAAAGTGTTATTCCACAGCACCCAACCTAAACTGAACACAGGCCTCTTTCCAGAGTTTAAAAAACAAGAATAAATCAAAACTCCAGCACAATTGGGCACCATATATTACCAGTTAAACTGTAGTTTTTCTTTTTTTTTTTTTGTTTTTTTTTTCTCATGGTTTATTTTTTTTTATTTTTTAAAATTTCCATCTCCTTCCCTCCTCCTCCCCCCTCCCTCCCCTCCTTCTCCCCTTTCTCTCCCCTCCTTCTCCCCCTTCCCTCCCCTCCCCTCCACCCATACCTCCCCTCCCTCCCTCTCAAGGCCAAGGAGCCATCAGGGTTCCCCACTCTATGCTAAGACCAAGGTCCTCCCAACTCCCCCCAGGTCCAGGAAGGTGATCGACCAAGCTGAGAAGGCTCCCACAGAGCCCGTCCATGAAGAACAATCAGAGCCCAGAGCCATTGTCCTTTGCTTCTCAGTCAGCCCCCGCTGTTGGCCACACTCAGAGAGACGGGTTTGGTCGCATGATCCATCAGTCCCATTCCAACTGGAGTTGGTGATCTCCCATTAGTTCTGTCCCACCGTCTCCATGAGTGAACGCACCCCTCTCGTTCCTGACTTTCTCCCTCATGTTCTCGCTCCTTCTGCTCCTCATCGGGACCTTGGGAGCTCAGTCCAGTGCTCCAATGTGGGGCTCAGTCACCTTCCCCATCTGTCGCCAGCTGGAACTCCACCAAAGAACTCCTACAGCTGATAAACTCCTTCAGTAACGTGGCAGGATACAAGATCAACTCCAAAAAATCAGTCGCCCTCCTATACACAAAGGATAAGGAAGCAGAGAGGGAAATCAGAGAAGTATCACCTTTCACAATAGCCACAAATAGCATAAGATATCTGGGAGTATCGCTAACCAAGGAAGTGAAGGATTTATTTGACAAGAACTTTAAGTCTTTGAAGAAAGAAATTGAAGAGGATACCAGAAAATGGAAGGATCTCCCCTGCTCGTGGATTGGGAGGATCAACATAGTAAAAATGGCAATTCTACCAAAAGCAATCTATAGATTCAATGCAATCCCAATCAAGGTCCCATTAAAATTCTTCACAGAGATTGAGAGGACAATAATCAACTTTATATGGAAAAACAAGAAACCCAGGATAGCCAAAAAAATCTTATACAATAAAGGTACTTCTGGAGGCATTACCATCCCTGACTTCAAACTCTATTACAGAGCTACAGTATTGAAAACGGCTTGGTATTGGCATAAGAACAGAGAAGTTGACCAATGGAATCGTATAGAAGACCCGGATCTTAAACTGTAGTTTTTCTTGCAATGGGGTCTTAACAAGAATTTTAAATAGAATCAGAAGGAAGTTAGAGGAGAATTTTATTAAAGTTTGAAAGGCAAGCAAGCTATAAGCCATGGCAGCTGCCTAGAGAAGAGATATGGAGAAAAGAAATAAAAAGCTATTCTTGTTCAAGTTCAGATCCACGAGGACAGAAGGGTTCAGCAGTGAAGTTCAGTAAACAATTGCTTGGCAGAAGGGGATCCAGGTCAGAGAAATCAAGTAAAAAGTTCAGAGTACAGGAGATCATGGGCTTTGGCCAGTGTCTAAAATAAAAGGATAGAAAGGAAGAAAAGGGAAATTTATGAGTGAGATCTGTGATGCAGCAAACACGCAGACCTACAAGTGGTAGAAACTGTGCAAATGTCTGCATCTGAGGGAGGGCAGTGCTTTCTGGAAAGGAAAAGCGTCATTTCGTTAATAGAATAATTAATCTTCCCTCTCTTCAGTGTGTTTTGGGGTGAAGTAGATTCTTGTTGGGGGAGAGGCGTGATAAATGTTATGATTTTGTTTTTTTTTTATAGTTGAATGAAATCACGTGTATATGTCCCACCTTTTTAAAGAATCCATGGTTGATGGACAGGTAGGCTCATTCTGATTCCTACGTGTGGTGTTCGATGCAGTAGTAAACACAGACATGCAAGTTGTGGTATGCTGACTTGGAGACCAGGCAAATCTCTTCCTAACTACACACCTGTATATAATGATGACAGCTCCAACCACGACAGTCTTATTATTGACCTATCCTACATCATCAGTAAGACCTGCATTGACTTGGAGTCTCACTTGCGATTTATGTGCCTTACTTCAAAATCGCTGTTATTGTTTATTTTGCATTTTTTGACTGTGTTGGGTTTTTGTTTGTTTGTTTCTTCTTGTTATTTGGTGGGGTCATTTGTTTTGTTTTGCTCCATTTTGTTATCTCGACTCAAGGTCCAGTATATATTCATGCTAAAGTCTTTTTATCAATCATATTGTGACAAAATTCAAAGACAAGGCTCTTAACGAGACCATTGATTTAAAATGCAGTTTTTGAGCTCAGAAGTGACACTTGTTACTGAAACAAATGACCTGAGTTTTATCCTGAATATACCTGGTGGCTAGAGAAATCCAACTCCCTAATGTTGTCCTCTGACCTGCATATTCATCAGTGACTTGCGTACACCCCCCTCATTCATAAGTGCAATTTAAAATTTTATATTCTATTCTTCCTTTAAGGGTCATGGTTTGCATAAGCCCACCCCTGCAGTAAATAAACATAATTTAAACTTTTAAATGTAGTCTTTAGGGAATGTCCTAATGCAATACCATTTGTGTCTTTTTAATGAAAAAGGACTAAGACACACAGTAGGGGTCATGTAAACATACAGCAAAAATGCAAGCTTTACCAAGGCCCAGAAAGGAGGCTCGGAAAAAACCACGCTTGTGACATCTTACTGAACACTGTCTCCAGAGTTGTTGCAGCTGTTGTAAGCAAAAATGTTCTCAGATGCTTATCAACATAACATGTTCAGCTTTGGCTAGTCTTTGTAACCGTAGCTCCTCACTTTGCCAGGTGACATCCAGCCACAAACATATCTAGTTCTTGCTTTCCTTCATCAGAAGCATGTAGGACTCAGGAGGGCAGAGCTCAGCTTTGTGTGGACTCCTGGATGCCTTGTCCCCTTTCTCTGAGCAGTTTTCCTTACTATGTGTCACATTGTAAGGTCTGGGCTCCTATAAGGAGGCACATGCTCTGTGTATAATACGTTGTTTCCCTCTGAAAGTTATAAAATGGAAACAATAGAAGGAGCAGTTTCCTGTGCACAGCTAGAATAGCCACACGCAGTTTAAGACAGATCCCAGAATTGGTTTCCTGAATTATTTTACTTACTTCTGTGATATAATACAACATTTTATATTTGCATTTTGGAGGTGCGTGCGAATATCCACAGTGACATGCCAGTTACTATCACATATTTTTGAAATAGACTTTACATACGATTTACAGGGAGGCACCTCAGGACAAAAATTGTGAGACTTGGGGTCAACTTTGCAATGATGTCAAAACTTTGACAGATTCCACTGTTATTTTATAGCTTGCTTTTGTTATTGTTGTTGTTGTTTTGTTTCTCCATTATTTGTTTTGTTTCACGTTGGTCCTGGGTAAGAAAAAAAAAAGGAAGAAGCAATTATTTAAAAAGAAATAAAGGGCTTTTTTCCATCTTCCTCTCGGAGAGGCAGCTTCGCTTCTGCCTCTCTCTCTCTCTCTCTCTCTCTCTCTCTCTCTCTCTCTCTCCTTCCCTCCCTCTCCCTCTCCCTCTCCCTCTTCCTCTCCCTCTCCCTCTCTCCTTTAATAAAGCTTTATTCTCCGCAGAGAGCATCCAAAGGATTCTGGAGAAGCTAGTTAGTTATATTGTGCAGAAATACTATGGACATGGCCTCAAGAAGATACCAACAACTTCAAATGAGAGGGTGCATGTGGATGGACCCCATGACAAAGCCAATTGTGAGGCATGCTCATGAGGCCCCCATGGAGAGTGTGCATACAAACCAAAGCCACCCAAATCTCCATCTCCTCCACCACAGAGCCATAGTTCTTCCCCACCACAGAGCCACGGTTCTTCCCCACCGAGGAGCTATGGTTCTTTCCCAACACAGAGCCACAGTTCTTCCTCAATAAAGAGCCACAGTTTTTCCACACCAAAGAGCCACAGTTCATCCCTACCACAGAGTCCCAATTTTTTATCTCAGCCTGCAAGCACACATTCTGAAAATACGCATGTTCAGGAACACAGAGAGCTCAATATCACAGAGATTTTTTGCGGCTTTGTCTCTTGGAGCAATTATCCTTTTTCGTCTAATCTTTCTAATAAAGCTTTATGTCAAAAAAAAAAAAGAAATAAAGGTTAAATAAATGAAGCAGAGTCGGGGTGGATTTTCTTTTTCTTGTAATTTTAATTTTGTTTTTCATTTTACATGCCCACCACAGATCCCCCTTCCTCCCCTCCTGTCACTTTCCCCACAACTTCCTCTACCCCACTCGCCCATCCACTGCTCAGAATGGATAAAGTCTGCCTGCCACGGGGAATCAGAAAAGCCTGGCACATCAAGATGAGGCAGGACCAAGCCTCTGCCCCCTGCATCGAGGCTGAGCAAGGCATCCTACCATAGAGAATGGGTTCCAGAAAAATCACCTCATGTGCCATGGATAAATCCTGATCCCACTGCCAGAGGTCCTATAAACAGAACAATTTACACACCTGTCAGCCACATGCAGAGGGTCCTGTGCAGCCTCCCCAGCTGTTGGTCCAGAGTCCTTGAGCTCCCTCAAGTCTAGAGCACCAGCTGGGTTGTCTCTAAAGAAGGCAGGGTGATGTGGTGAGCAGTGCTGTGCCAGTGAGCAAGGACCGTGTGCATGACTGCCCGTGCCTATGCCTAGAGGGCAACGCTGAAGCATGCAAGCAGAAAGCAGGGTTTCTTCACCAGGAAGCCCATGCAGGGCGCTCCCATCTCACTTCCTACAGCCACAGTTTGTTATAGATGCTTTATCATGAAAATTCTGCTTATTTCATTTTGATTTGAGGATATCACTACTCTTTAAAGACGACCTTTGCTCTATTCTCATGCTCTCCCCATCCCCATTTTCTTTCCTCAGATTAAGATCTAATTGTAGTAAGAATATATGGCTGTTTCCAGTAGTGTTTTCTTTAAAAAAAAAAAATACAGGAAATGTTTCTAGTGTGTTCCACCTGCTCCCATAAAACTGTCTTCTATATTCTTTTTATTACTCCTTTAATTTTTTGAGATTATAGTATAATTACATCACTTCCTACATCTCTTAGCTTCCTCTAAACCCTCTCAGGACCCTTCCTTGCTCTCCTTCTAATTCATGGCCTCTTTTCTTACCAGTTGTTGCTACATGCATGTATGTGTATGAATATGCACATATTTACAAATATACATTTATTTAGAAATATATGTACATACTTCAAAATACAGCTTCCTAAGTCTTTGTAATGTTGTTTACATCTATGTTACTAGGGCTAGCCAAGGAAAGCCAATCATAAAAATCCAGATATTTACCAACAGTTCTTTCCCGTCAACTCTTAGAGGGAAGGAAATCTCCTGGAGCCTAAATTCCAGAAGTCACTGTAGTAGGAAATAGTAAGCCATATTGGAGAACTGATGAAGCAATATTATGCTTTAGAACAGCAATGTTTAAATTATTAAAGATTTAGACAACTTCTATTCTTTTCTTTCTTGGGTTGATTCATTAAAATTATGCAAACAAGGGTAAATAAAGAGTTTAAAAATGTAATTTTTATTTTTTTACCAGGGGATAGTGGCTTATGCCTTTAATCCCAGCACTCAGGAGGCAGAGGCAGGTAGATCTCTATGAGTTCGAGGCCAGCTTGGTCTATAAGAGCTAGTTCCAGGATGGGTTCCAAAGCTACAGAGAAACCCTGGCTCAAAAGGGGCAAATCCTTCAGAAAGACCAGGAAATCAAGGACCTAAAACAAAAGATAGCCGAAGTCATGGCCGTCATGCCCAGCATAACATACAGTGCTGCCACCAGTCCCCTGAGCCCCGTGTCCCCCCACTACTCTTCCAAGCTTGTGGAGACCAGCCCCTCTGGACTCGATCCTAATGCCTCTGTCTATCAGCCCCTGAAGAAATGAAGGCCAGCTGTGTGTTTGCCCAACCATTTGGAACCAGAAGGCTTCGAAAAGCAGCGTCTCTGGCGGTCAAGATAAAAACATTGATATTGTGTTTTGTGGGACTGTGTATGTTGTCATTTTTAAAGGGGGGGGGGGG
Organism: Arvicola amphibius; assembly: GCF_903992535.2. NCBI lineage: Eukaryota > Metazoa > Chordata > Mammalia > Rodentia > Cricetidae > Arvicola > Arvicola amphibius. Next base: position 88,421,598 of record NC_052055.2, read on the forward strand.
GGAATAACATCCAAGTCTGATTAGAAAAAAAAATGTATTTTCTGTGGCTATGTTACCCCATAGATGAGTTGCTGTTCTTTAGATGTTTGGATTTTACAATTTTCTCTGAGTTATCAAAGATTACTTTTTCATTAATTTGATCTTGGTTCTATTTATAAGAAGTATTTTTTTAGAAAATGTCATCCAAGTTTTTAGTCCATCTCACTCATTTGTTCAAAGAGCCAGATGATTCAAGTCACAAAATAGAAAAGCATGTGAGATGTCTACAAGTAACAGTTACAGACAAAAGAAGGACCGATGCCAGACTTTTTCAATAAAAATAATACCACTTATAAAATTAAAGGTCATTGTCTCTTTCCCCTGTGGCTGAGATTGAACTGAAGAAGAAAATAGACAGTAACCAGGTTTTTGGTGAGCTGAATTCTGTTCCTCAGTGCTCTCTACCTCAGTAGCACCGTGAATCTACTCAGAGCTACTTAAATCTAAAATCAAGAGAATTAACATTGGATATAATTAAGAGTTCAGTTTCTAGCCACAGTGAACCCCTTGAACGACTGCCATAGCGAACAGCACACAGTAGGAACCCAGCCATCATGAAATGACCTACTGGACAGACACTAGCATATGTAAACTCTCCGAGGTGGAAATAAGGGAGACCTGTTAACAATATAAACTAACGTTGTGGCCAATTGGAACAAAAATAAAGAATGGCAACACAAAAATGAATAATTCAAATAATGTAGTGTTTTAAACTGTCCTTGTTGAAAGTTAGGGTTCTATATGGCCACTGGATATTTTCAATCCAAACAACTTACACAGGGTAGCTGTAAGATCATTTGAAAATGTTCAGTAAAGCAAAGTGTGCACAATACTTTTGAAGCAGTTTCAATGGAATTGTTCAAAGAAATCCCATGTAAAACTTAAAATAGATTTGGGTAGACAAAGGAGGGCTTTCTAGATTCAAGTAAGGCCCAGCGTATTGTCTGGTTGGTCTTACTGTTTCTTATTTTATTGTTTGTTGAGTTCTGGCTAGAGTATCTTCAAGAGCAGTCTATTAAAAATCACCACTGTTCTGGGCATGAAGGTCAGTGTCTGTGATCCCAGCCACTTGAGAGCCTGGGACAGGAGAATTACTTTAGCTGAGGAGTTTGTGAACTCTCTAGGTAGAGAACAAAACCCATTTCTTAAGAAGAAAGGAAATGGCTTCGATCTGAATTTAATTTCACAGTTTGGAGTTCCTATACACGCAAGGTGAGATGTTTTATTATACATTTTTTTAGTTAACTTGAACACTTGCATTATATGTATCAATCCACTCTTTGGCTTTAGGAAAAATATTCACTAAAATCAGATTAATAAAGCTATCATGACTAAGATTAGAATCATGTTTTAGAAGGAATCTCAGCTTTTCTCAAGGAAGTAACAAAAGGTTAAAGATGAATACAAGGGCAATGCCACATCTTGATGTATTTTTAATCACTGGGATCCCAGAAGAATTACAAATGCCTTCCTCTTGGGGTAATAATAAAAATGTAACAATAAAAACTCATAAAAATGAAGATGCCAAACTGCTTTAGTTATTTCATTTCTATAGTATTTGACTTACACAATTTATTGGAAAGTAACAGTTATGTGAAAAATGTAAGAAATGTGTTATTTATTAATATAAGCAATAGGTTTTTCAATTGCTTTATAATTAGAAAGAATTTATTAAAGACCTAAACTCCATTTTTAGGGAGGACTGAAAACTATTAAGATACATTATGTTAGAATGTTTTTTTAAAGATATATGATTACCTTCTCAATGAACAATCTCATATTACTAAGCATAACAGAGGTTGTTTAGGGTGCTGTTTATATGCTATGCTCCCTCTAATTCATCCTCTGCCATAGCCATGTTAAATTAGAGTCTCTGAATGAAACTGTTTATGATGATGTCAGCATTTTGAGATGACAGATTAAGGCAACAATATAAAACATACTACAAGATGGAATGACCTTCGATGCTTATGGATCAGAAGAATTAATTTTGTGAAATGCCCATACTACTAAAGGAAATGAGTGGCTTCAATGCAATTCCCAACAAATTTCTAGAGTCATTTTCTTTAGAAATAGAGCAGTCCTCAGAAAGGGACTGCAAAGATATGTGAGTTGGTGCCACACAGATGTGCAAACCTGAGTTTCAATCTCCAGCACACACATAAATGCACAGTGTGACAGTACACAGCTGCACACCAAAGCCAGGGAAGACAGCGGGAAGGCAGACTCTGGAGCACACATGACATCGGCCTACCTAATGAGAGATCCAGCCTCAAAAGACGAGTTACAGAAGAACACAGCCAACAACTTTTGACCTACACACACAAGTTCATACACACACACACACATACACACACATTTCATTTGGGAGCACAAAGGACCACACAGATAGCCAAAAGCATCTCTGGGCAAAAGTAATCATGGTGGTGGAAATACCACCATAGTTGATTTCAAGTGTGTCTGTGTGTGTGTGTGTGTGTTATTCTTGTGTACGCAGCCCATAAATGTGGGTGTCAAAGCCATGGGTCAAAGTTGAGTGTCTTCCTCTCTCAATCTCAACCTTGTTTTTTTTTTTGAGACCAAGCCTCTCTGGGAATCTGGAGCTCAACAGCTTGCTAGACTGATTAACCAGAAGCCCCCAGAATGTTCCCATTCCAGCCTCCCAACACTGGCATGCTGCCACAGCCAGCTTTTTATGTAAGTGCTGGAATCCAGACTCCAGCTTTATACTTAGGCACCAAGCACTCTGCCCACTGAGCCATTTCTCCATTCCTGTACCCACTGAGTCAGCTTTCCATAACTAGATGTTTACTAAGATACTTAAAAGCAGATTTGCCTCATGACCCAGCTAACTGTACCACCCCTGTGTATTTATATAAAGGACACCAAGTATCACAGAAGGTACCTGCACATCAATGTTCACTGTTACACTGTCCACAACAGCTAAGCCCCTAGCATCATCCCAAGTGTTCGCAAGCAGAGGAAAGGATAAAGAATATATAGAATATAGACAGTGGAACTTTTCAGCCATATAAATGACTGAAGTTATGTCATTACAGCAAAACAATGAAACCCCAGATAGTCCTAATCGACAATGAAGCCAGTCTCAGAATAACAAAGGTTTGATTGCTTCTGTTTGTAGTCCTAGGTTCTGTAAAGAGACAGAAAATCATGTATGTACATATGGTATAAAAGTATAACTACACTGTCTAGACTCTAGAGAGAGATGCAGCTAACAGTCAATGGGAAGAGGAAGAAAAGGGATATGAGAAGGTAAATTTGTTCAATATATATTTACATGGGCATGTCCTCTGTAGCACAGTTCCATGGACACTGTGTGTACACATGAAATTTTGCAATGATAAATATTTAAAAGACACCATGTAGCTGCAGCCTCACATTGCTGCGTAAAAAATTGGTGTTAGGCTTCCTTTGCAAAAGCCTGCCTCCTCCGTGTGCCAGCCTCCCACACTCCTGTGATTGCAAGGTCTTTGCTGAGTCGTTGCCCTTGCTTTCATCTTTAACCTTTTGGTACTTAACAAATGAAAAACGTGAGTTATCTCCTAAAGCTTGTTTGTGTTCTTCGTCCTGACAGCATTCAGAATTTTCTGTCTTCTAACAGCGGGGTGAGCTAGTAGGTCTTAGAGACTTATGCCTCTGACTTCTAATCTCTAAGGCAGGAGCCTCACAGTATGGAGTGCAGGGAGCATTACCACACTGAAATAAAAGCATTAGCACCTGGCACCATAGGACTGTAAGCTTGCACCGTATTAGTCTTAGGTCTGTTAGTCAACTGTACTGAACATACTGCTGTCAGATTTTAACATGTCTGGCAGAATTAAGGAGAATGAGGATAGAGAAACCCTACTTAGAATAGAATCTTTTCAAAAAACACAATGTTAATATCCTCTTGTAGTGTTCTAGAGAAAAATAGCTAAAATGTTCTAGGAGACTTAATTTTAATTATAGCCTTGAAACACTCTCTAATTAATGAAGCTTTCCTCTGTCTCCACCAAGCACCAAATTTTATTATTTTTATTAATGTAGGTTTCATGGTGCCATTTGTATTATATAGCTTTATTACTAGCAGAAAATTAATACAACAGCTAATGATTAAGAATCACCTACTTGGAAACCTAGGTCACAAATAGTTTAATCAACAAAAATAATTAGGTGAGCCATGGAACATGTGCAACTTTGGAAATTAATTATCAGCTATTCCTTTCAGAAACTGAAAGTTGGCTTGAAATTGATATATTTTTAGGGAAAAAATTAAGATTCTGCATTAACTTAAGAGCCTCACTAAGTATATATGTCTGAGTTTAGGTAATAGCATGCCATGCTTGGCAATGTTTATTGCTAATAATAGATAGGAAAGGGTCACAGGGCAACACTCTAACAGGTAAAGTATTATAGGAATCTATGAAACAAAAGGACTGCTGAAAAGGGAGGAATCTATTAAATTATAATTATGACATAAACACAAAGGTGCATGCCATAATCTATTCACCTAATCTTCAGATACTACAGAAACATGAAAATTCTACAATAAATAATCTGCCTGTTCTCAACCCCGAATCCCTGTTGCAGGATTTAATTCTTGTGAGATAGAATCTACCCTGGGCTCTGACTGTCCCTGCGCTTTCTTCCCTGGTATGACAAGGACACCCGACCCTGGTTTCTCTACTTGTTCTCCGCTGTCTATGACAATTCATGCCACTAGCAAAACTGAGGGCAGGCAGCCTCCCCTATACCTTATTTTGAAATCTTCTGGAGTTGACTTTTTTCCTGTAAGGCGTTCAGCTTGGCCAGCTGCCTTAGGATAAAAGGCACGAAGAGACTGAACCCAAATGAATATACACCTCACTGCAGTTCTCTTTGCTGCAAGTAGTAAAGCCCCATGTTATAATCGGGGAGTCTCATGCCATGAGCTACTGTCCACAAAACAGAATCAGAGTGGTTAACTTGTAAGTACATAACAGTGCCCTAACTTGCAGAATTCTTGAAATATTCTCATAAAGCCACACAACAACTTGAAGCCAAAACACTGCATTTTTTTACAGTACACTGAATATTGTGTATAAACTTGTAGGATACAAAGTGATATGACTTGTGAATACACTTTAAAATAATTTTGAAATAAACTTAGCTATCACCTCAAATGCTTAACATTTTTGAAATAACATTTAAAATTTTCTCTTGGGAACTGTGAAATCATGACCTTCTACTAAATGTTCTCATCATGTTGTTCAATAGAAGTAAAGATGGCTAAGTGCTTCCTGTTTGTGCTTGTTAACAATTACCTCCCACCATCCCCACGCCTACCCTCTGTAACCACCCTTATTCCTGTTCCTGTGAGTGAAATTGTTTTAGTCCCCAGTTTAAGTGAGAGCATGACATGTCTGTCTTTATGTATTTCTCTACTCCTCTATTCTGTGGTCTCTAAATACATGTTTGTGGTATGTGAGTTCAAGTGTGCTCATTGGAACAGAATATTTTTCACTTCATTTACATATATATGTATATATGAATGAAACATTGTCATTTTATCTTCTCTGGTGGATTTATGAATTTGCATTAGCTTCCTTGAAGATTAGTGTGTTAGTAATATAGAACACTGGGCCATGTATGCTGGGCTGTCAGGGGTATTCTGGTGGTTCATCAGATGGTTTCTTAAGAGGGTATCTTTCAGAAGCACGCCTCTTGCAGCATCATATTTAGTATACAGACTCGCAGAAATTTTATCTCATAGCAATACTGTACATGGATACAATGATATCATAGAACATTTTGTTTAGGGCCCTGTTCTCAGAATTCCTAGAAAACTCCACAAATTTAAATATTATTTACTAAGAACTAAACTGCTGGGTGCCACTATATTCCATACTTGGTGTGTGTGAACTGTGTTTTGGGGTGGTTTTCAGTGCATAGTGCCTTCCCATGGTGAGAGATAGCACTTTTTTCAGTAACAAAAGCTAACCATTAGAGGAGAATCCAGGCATTGCTATCAAGCTTCCTAACTAGAAGCTATTCTTTGGAGGTAAGGAGGTTGTGGTTAGGGTCTATTGTATGAAAGAAGAATAAATAAAAAATTTTAAAAAGATAAAGGAAAAGAAAAAACATGAAGTTGGGTGGGTAGAGAAGAATGTTTGGGGAAAGTGGTAAGAATATGATAAAAATAAATTGTATGTATATTTAAAAATAATAAAAAATAAAGAAAAATCATTGGAAGACACCATTAGAGTTGCATTTACTTTACAGAAGCCCATTTGTATAATACAAAAACTAGACTGTGTGATAAACTTACCTAGAGATATGTAAGACTTAAGAATAAAAGTTTAAATGTGTAAGCCCACATACAAGAAGCACTGATAAAGGACATTGATAGCTTACGTACTAAAGAAGTAGTGACTATAAAATATTGGAATTTTATGTTGTTTCTTTTATAAAATTTTATGTATATCTTACAATTAGAGCTATTACATGAGTATTTATAGTAAGAGGGGCACATGCACAAAGCAGACAGTCTGCATTTTACTGTTTAAATTATTAAGCTAAGAAAGGAACAAGCATTTAAGAATTACAAATTAACCACACTTAACTAATAAATGTCAAGTTCCCATTTGACTGCCTAATTACATTCAATAATATTAAAGGTCATCATTTGCAAGTTGCCTCACTGCCTGGTGTTTTAATTTTTAGTGACAGATTTACGATTCTGACCCTCATAATTAAATTACTTAATTCTAAATGTTTTATGGCTTTGTTATTATTGATTGTTGAGTTTATTTTCTTTTTATCATCCTTGCTTTGGAAATGACACAATATTTCCTTTTATTTATTTTGTTTTAATGTCCATTGACTTTTTCCATAATGTATAACCAAATGCTAAATCTGTCACCTTCTGATTTAAAATGTAAATGAAAATATATGTAGATATTGGTATGAATTAGCTTTGCAATTGAGAGACCTTGGGACATGTCTCCACAGTTAAGAAAACATACCGCATAGGACCTGGGTTCAGTTCCCATCACCCACATCAGACTACTGAGGACTACATGTAACTTCATCTCTAGATATTTCAGCACCTTCTTCTGACCTTCATAGGAACCTACATGCACACACATGGTCTACACACATATATGCAACACTCATCACATACACATAAAATGACAATGAATAAACTTACAAGTCCAAATGATTTTTTGTTAAACCATCACAGTATACAAACACCTGGTATTTTAAGACATTTCCTTTTCCTTTATATTGGAAACCTAGGATCTGTGTATTTTAGTCTTAGTGTTACATTGCACTGAAAGAAGCTCCCAATATTCGATCACTGGACCTACAACACTGACCGCTTCCTATGGTCCAATTTAACTTTTGAAAAAGGAAGAATATGCACAGAGAAGTGGCACTGTCCTTGACAAGCTTTCGAGATACTTATTTTTCAAAATACAGCATGAGAGTCATTGTAAGCTTTTAATAATGAAAATTCTGTTTTTACCTTTTATTTATTTTTAATTGACACATAAGTTGTACACATTTGTATGCTAATATATAAATTTTATGGTTTGTATGGATAAACACATGGTTTCTTGCATACTAAACAATGTTTTACTGATCTGTACCCAAGTCCTGTGTGTTTCTGATACAGTGAACATTCAATCTTAAGTGAATTTTTTTCTCTTTAAAATGTTGATCATTTCTTTATGCTAAAACTGTCAAACATTTTCTTCCATCTGTTTTGAAATGTGTTTGCTTTATTGTTATCTACATTCACCATCAGTGGTGCATGGAAACTTATTTTTCCTCTTTAACTTGAGCTATGTTCCCTTCATCCTTCATACTTTCTTTTCTTAAGAGACAAGAAAGCTTCAAACTTCATGAATGTATAAATAAGTATTAATTAGAAAAACCCTGTAGTGAGGCGCTGTGGGCAGGGCTGCTTTTGTCCTGCCCGGCTCTCGGCTTCCTGGCTAGCTTAGCCCCAGAAATAATTACACGGAAACTGTATTCTTTTAAAGACTGCTTGGCCAATTATTTCCAGCCTCTTATGAGCTAATTCTCACATCTCTTGCTTTAACCCATATCTAATAATCTGTGTAGTACCACGAATGGTGTTTTACCGGGAAAGATTCAGCACATCTGACCTGCTGGCTTCATGGCATCTGCCTCACTTAGGAGAGGCATGGCGGTCTATCTCACTTAGGAGAGGCATGACATCTGACTCTCTTAGGAGAGGCGTGGCATCTGACTGAGCCATGTATCTCACTTCCTTCTTCCTGTTCTGTCTACTCCACCCACCTAAGGGCTGGCCAAGGCAGTTTCTTTATTAAAACAGAAGGCCCTCCCACATCAAAACCCTATATTTGCTTGGTGAGATGGATCAACTGAAAAAAAATCATTTGCTATAGTAATGTCGTTACCTGAGTTCAATTCCCAGACCCACGTGAAGGCACAAGCAAAGAAGTGACTCCGTAGATTTGTTCTCTGATTTCTATACGAGACTAGATTCTAGATTCTTTCTCTCTCCCTCTCTCTTATCTCTATCTATTTATCTATCTATCTATATCTATCTCTAGATAGATAAACATATATTTTTCTATGGAGTAGTAATGGTATCAAGAATAAAACAAGAAATTCTCATGGGTCTGTGGTAAATTGAAAACAGACAAATATCAACAAAAACATATATGTGAATATTGTAGACCATTGTGGAGTGATGTCTTGTTCTATACAATATGATCATGGATGTTTCAGCTGAGGATTTTCCTTGAACTATGCCTTTCTTCATAGACACTATGTGAATCATGATTATTTCAACTACTATCTGTGTATTGATAGCTCACAGGCACTATATCTCTAGTACATAATTTCTAAATTTCAAATCCTTTTTTGTCCAAAGCCTATGACTAACTCAGAAATGGATTGAGGTTCACCTCTAATATCCTCCCTTCCAGGGAATATACTAAACCTCCTGGTAAGCAGACAACATCAGATAAAGCTTCCACAGATTCCTGTACACAAAATCAAGATTTCAGTAGAAATGTACAAGCCATGTTTTTTTTTTTTAAACAAAACTAGGCATTTAGAACTTTGGATCAATGCAAGTACTATAAGTTCACAACTCAGAATCTGATTGATTTTCTTGGTGGTTCATCATGATGCAAATTTATCTTCTGTTGTGCCTAGAAATGGAATCCGTTCATCCACTTCAACTATGTTCAGGGTCCCTCTATGCTCGGGGTCCCTCAAACACATATTTCCAGCAAGAGCCTCCATGGCAATTTCTTTGCAATTCCTAGGCAGATTTAGACAGCTCTCTAATGTGCTCCGTAGTACCAGCTGTGTCTACAATTGGAGAACCTTCCAATGCTATTTCAATTGTGTAGACATTGCCTTATCTCCTCTGGTAAGCCCCTAACTATCCCTTTTGAAATTTTCAAGAAGTTAGTGGACTGGTTTCCAAACAGCCTTTAAGTTGGATTTGTTTAAAATTAAGTAGATTGCATTAACAATGCATCTAGTAAACACAAACTCATTCACTTCATCACAATTTGTACTTTCTAGTATTGTATCTGTTTGACTGATATGATTTATAGAATAGCGCTACCATTCAAGTCAGGCCACATCAATTTTCAGTCACGGCAGTCCCTTGAAAGCAAATGTGGTACAGGTATTTACACTGTGGATGACGAGGACTGGCTGTTTCTTGGACTAAGAAGCTGTGGATAGAATGTTATTTATGAAGATTCAGTTGCAGGGTCTATTTTGATTACACCCTCTGCATTTAATAGAATATAAAATTGAGGAAATATTCTTCTGGAATGGGATGATCGTTCTTTAAGTTAGAGCAATATTGCGCATATCAGTAAGGAGCACGTGATTTGCTGATAGGAGAGTATTGAAAACTTTACTTTCATCTGATTTGGCAACATAAGGGAAATGTCATGTAACACTGATCAAAGCCACAAATGTTTATCAATAATCTGGGTGTCCCCTTATTAGGTTAGATATTAGTCAGGCATTTGTTATGTCGTTAGCTACTACAATGTTAATGTAAGAACAGAATTATAAAACTTACAGTGGATTTTTAGAAGAATTAACAAGTTGCACTGACATTACACATGAACGGATTATAGAAAATCCTATGGTTCATTTGTAAGTAATATTCTCTGTAACAGCAAATTTTACAGTGTATTTCTGAGTATATTCCTATACACTGACACAATTTCATTGTAAAGATACCATGAGGAAGCAACTACATAAGGGTTTCCAGTGACAAGCTTTATTTCTCAGTGTGCTGTATAACTAATCTCTAAAGAATAACCATTTCAGTGGGTTGTACCAAGTCAGGTGAGACACTTTGGTAGTTTGAAGCTTGTGTGTAGAGCCAGTATGACAACCCAATGCTGGTATAACAGTTACAGTCCAAGAACAAATGCATAAGTTAAACCGACTCCTTAAGAAGAAACATTAGTAGACATGTAAAAGGAGATTTGCTACATTTTCTTCTTCTTAAAAATGATTTGTTTTTTTTATTTATATGTGTGTTTGTGTGTGTGCGTGCATGTGCGTGTGCACCTGAGTGTGCACTGGAGGAGGGCTCACAAATCCCTACCCCAGGTGGACAGCTATTGGTAGTTGAAGTTTGCTGGAAGGGGGCAGCAGTTTTCTTCAGAGATGCCAACAGGGTTGGGTTTTCTGTGCTACAATGAATGACCATACACGAGGAGCTCCCAGGGTGCAGTAGATGCTCAACAAATGTCAGTGGAACAAGAAAATACGTGAATGAACCTAAACCAAGCTTAACTCTTAGGCCCTAGCCAAAATTTCCAAGAAAATAATTCAGAGGTATAACTCTGGTTATAATTTTTTAGAAAAAAAAATACTGTAAAATTCTTTCTAACTATTTTCTGTTCTTCCCGCCCTTAAGTGTTCCACATGGTCACTAATTGACCCAAACTGTTCTTCAAATCCACCTTCTGTCACCGTGACAGTAAACAGTTCTTGAGCAATCTTATATTGGGTATGGTATATTTTACAGCTTCCATATAATTAAATTCCTGTAATAAGATTATAAGGTGGTTGATATCATTTTATCAACATAGGAGCCAAAAATAGAGAACCATGGTGGTATTTCTACACTGGAATTGGCAGTTTTAGCAGGAACTCCCACATGAAGGCAGGATGAAGCTGGAGTCATCACCCCTTGGTTGTGAGCCACATCTCCATGTCCAATTTCTAGAACACTCATTTTCTTCCAGTTCCTCCAGAAAGCCAGGTTTATTCAGGGAGGACTGACCTATGAATAATTTATGATTTTGTTTGGAATGCTTAGGCTGGACTATTGGCAAACACATTGTTTGTGTGATTGTGAACTAATTAGTGACCATTGGCTGTTTTGCAGAACTATTTATTTTAAACATCAACACACATAGAAGCACACTAATGAACATTCATGCTTATAAAAATTTGGTACTAAAAGTTGTTTCTAAAAATATTCCAAAGATTAGAAAACAAGTGTGTAGATATTAACTTTTTTTCTTCATTAGTAACTAATTTGTAGGAAGAGTTGAACCTTACACTTCATGAAATTGTGTATTAACAAAGAAACTGTCTCTCTATTCTAAAAATTTTCTGTGTAATATTTTTACAAAAGTAAACATGTACATGTGAAAATAAAATTCAGTAGTCCTCCCAGAATTAGCTCCTTGAGGAGTCCATGGTATTCTCAAAAAGGGGTGGGGTGGAGTAATGCTACAGAATCCTACAAACATCTCTGTGTTTGATTGATTTGAGACAAGCTGTATCCAGCTTGTAAAAGACTATTTTTTGTGCTGCATTAAGAACTCAGTATATGCTTATCAGATGGCTACACTATGGAATATACTATATTAAATACCACAGGCCTCAAAAAAATGGGCAAAAAGTATTATACTGTGGTATAATACTTTTTGATTTTTTTTTCTGAGACAGGGTTTGTCTGTAGCTTTAGAGCCTGTCCTGGAACTCGCTCTGTAGACAAGGCTGGCCTCGAGCTCACAGAGATCCACCTGTCTCTGCCTTCCAAGTTCTGGGATGAAAGGTGTGCGCCGCCACTGCCAGGCTATGTATACTCCTTTTTCTTTAAAGGAGTCAAACTTCCAAAACCCAAAAAACTGAACAAAGCATGTGTGTAGACACTGTAGGTATCAGTGATAGCAAATGGCAGGTGATAATAACTCAGAGGTCACTACAGACTTGGTAACTATAAAAAACACTTCCTTAAGACAGTATCACATAATATGACCTTGAAGAATAAATAGAGTTTCAACACAGAGAAATGAAAAAACAAGAATCCATGATATCAGCGTCATAAAAACAGGGACCTACCCTGACCCCTGGCTCAGCTAGCTGTTTCTACAGGATATAAATGAATATGCAAGATAAAAATACCAGGATCCTTTTCAATCCCCACCTTTTATTCTAAAAGAAAGTATTTAAAAAATCCAGAATAAGAAGGGAAGAGGAATGCAGCCATGCGGTTTTGTAATTATTTGGTGGAGGAATCAAATCTTTGGAGACCTGTTGTAGATCAGCTCAGTCCTCTCACGACCCATTGTGGTAGATTCCATGGACAGAGTCCTGAGATGCTCTATGACAGCTCTTGAAAAACCCATCTGGCCTGGGAACTGTTGTCCACGAAAGAGGAAAGTTGATTCTCGGGTTTAGAAGAGGCTGCTTAAACTAGCTGCACTGTGGAAGCCCTCTCTACCCCCCATTAGTAATGTGTGTGTGTAACTGAAGTGAAATCATCCATTTGCAAAAGGCGGATATGAAAAATTCATGTCAAAGTGAAAGTAAGAAGAATCACATAGGACCAAAAGTTACATTACAGTTCTAATCAATGATACAAACTTGATTAAGAGGTCTTAACCTGCAAGAATCTAAGTGTCTAGACAAAGAGAGCTATTCCAGAACAGTGGAAGGGGAAGTATAAACAGCAGACCATGATTAATATTTAGAGCTCCATGTATGGAGTACGTCTATTTAGTCACTATTCATAAAAGGAAATCCTATCACTTGTAGTAAAGTGTGTGTAATTGGAAGATATTAACTTAAATAAGCCAGCACAGCCAAACAAATGCTGCACATAATCTCATATATTGAAGCAAACATTTCCACCTGAATGTGCTCTCATGCTCATTCATGACAGAGTGAGGGAAAGTGGGCACAGGGAGGCTGCATTCAAACAGTGTGTGTTGAGGGTGTCTGTGGAGCAATGAAACACTAAATGTCAGTAACACATACAGTTAACACACATTAATTTAAACCTAATAAAAAACAACAACAAAGAAAAAGACCACCAACAACAGAGAAAGCATTCAGAAAGAAAATAGAATCTTTATCATATATAAGCAGAAGAACTTTCTCAACATCAATATGCAGTGGAACAATCAGAAAACATTAAATCAGAACTTACAAAGGTTAACTGAAAATCTATTCCCATAAACTTATTTCCATGGTTTTATTTTAAATTTTATGTTAGTATACAAAAGAATAAATTTCATTGACTGTCTGAGTCAGTGTTTAATTGCTGTGAAGACACACCATGACCATGGTAACTCTTATAAAGGAAACATTTAATTGGTATTTGCTTGCCGTTTAAGAAGTTTAATCTCTTATCAGCATGGCATTGTGTGTGGCAGCATGCGAACAGACATGGTGCTGGAGAAAAAGCTGAGAGTTCTACAACCCAGTCTGCAGGCAGCAGGAAGAGAGTGATACTGGGCCTGCCTTGGGCTTTTAAAATCTCAAAGCCCATCCTCAGTGACATGCTTCCTCCAACAAAGCCATACCTGCTAAACCTTTCAAATAATGCTGCTACCTGTTGACGAAGCATTCAAATCTATGAGCCTATGGAGGAAGCATTCCCATTCAAACTACCACACTGACTTCCATCAACAGTGTGTTAACTTCAAGAATTCTAAGAATGAATATGCTATATTTTATTATATGTCAAAAATACATAAATAATCTTGAAAGCAGTAAAATATCATGCCTTTAAATTTTATGTTAATTTTTCTAAATAATATTTGTTACTAAAAGCAATAAACTTTTCTCACAAAATCATGCAAAACCACTATTAGATTATGACTATTTTTGAATTATAGGCCCCCTCTGTTTCTAAAATTGATTTGCAAATGGTTTAAAACTGTATAATAATATGATAGACAATATATAACATCATACAATATACAATAATACAAATAGACAAGACACCAGCAATTGCAAATCAATAGGTAAAGGATAAGTGAGGTTTTATCATGTTATCATTTTACTGTTTTCCATAATAACAATTTTCAAATTCTGCCCTCAAAACGAGGCCGGGGAGGAGATGGAATATAAAAGAAATGAGAGGAAGAAAAGGAATCTCTCAAGAATCCCTCACAGTAGAAATTAAAAAAGAAATTTTCAGCAAAAGGGTGAAGTCAGGATGGTGATTAATCTGTTATAAGGGAACTCTGGTAAAGAGGTCTTAGGAGCCAGGCATGGTGGATCATGTGGCAGAAGGGATTACTAAGAGTTTGAGGCCAGGCCTAATTACTTACACAAAGACAGTAATTAGGAAAACCTGTTCATCTTCAGGCCTAGAAGACTGTGTGAACCAGAGTGCTACAAAATAATAGAGGAAGAGGAGAGGGCTTTAAAAGAACTGCATATCAGAGAAGAGCCAGAAAAGTAACTCCTACCACCTTGTTGATACAAAACCTTCAGTAGCAATTCGTATGTAAATCAAAAACCTTCAGTAGTAATTCATGTGTAAATCATTTATTGTACTAGAACTAATTTTTAATTGCAAAACTTGATTAATGAATACTGCTTTGATAACTTTGGAATATCTCATTTAAAAATAAAGATTAGCTAAATTAAAATACTTTAAAAAAAAATCTCACAGAAGAACTCATATATCCCAACAAAAATACGATGTTATCAAAATGAATGAAACAAAGACATGAACTTTAGACTCGGAATATGTTATGTATAAATAGCAATATCAAATAAATGAAGCTTGGAGAGAAGAATGAAAAATATAAATTTTCAAAAATTAAAAAAAAATTCCTTCAGTGATAAAATACTACCCTTCAGATTACTTGTTTCAAAATTTCAGTTAAGATAGGTGTGAAAATTTTAACAATTTTTTAAAAATTTGTAATTTTAAGTTTTAATATCTGGCACAAGACAAGAGAGACTTATAAGTCTCTGGACTGAAGTAAGGGTGTGGACTTTTTGGATTGGGTGGAAGCATGTTTCATGGAGAAAAATCTATCCAGCAAAGATCTAGAAGCCATAGCAGGGAGCAGTCAAGATGAATGGATAGGGCTCAAGTCAATGACCACAAAGTGAAATAAAACTGAATCGGTCACATAATGAGTGATAGCTGCAACAAGTAATTTCCAACTGCTTGCACACTCTAGGATGACAAATCTCCAGTCATTTTGTCAAAGTAATTTACTCAAACATAGCACAAAGCATTACTTATGAGATTTAAGAACAATAAAATTTGCAACAAACTAAAATTACTCTAATCACTTTAATCTCCCATCTTTCCTTTTATTTGTTTGCAATAACAACTTATTTTATGCCTGAAACCTCGTCACAATTTAAGGATCCTGTACCTTCGGTTTTCTGTCTTAATAATGATGGTTGTTACATGGAAACAGTACTTTGAGTAGGATTGCCACCAATAGTTTATACCAATCTTTTTGAGATTTATTCATTTGTAATTCTCTGTGTGTGTGTGTCTCTCTCTCTCTGTGTGTGTGTGTGTGTGTGTGTGTGTGTGTGTGTGTGTGTGTGTGTGTGTGTGTGCAGGTATGTGTTCATGACTTCAGGTACCCACTGAAGTCAGTAGAGGAGAGCCACTTAGAACTGGGGTTATTCCCAACAGGGGCACTAAGACCTGAACATATATTCCTCTGTAAAACGAGCTAGCATTCTAGCTCCTGAAAACAATGTTACAAAAAGAAAGGATTACATCTAATTTCCTAACTTGTCTTTCTTATATATTAAACTTTTAAATGACTCTTAAAATAGGCATTTCCATGTCTTTGATAGATTAAAAGTTTAATTGACAAGTACTAAACCTTCTCAATATATATTTCACTTTTTATAAATTTTTCATACAATATATTTTGTACATATTCTTTGCCCTCTCCCAACTACACCAAGCACCCACCCCATCCTTACTCACCCAACTTCAATTCTTTCTTTTTAAGGAAAAAAAAAACACAAATGTCACCAAAAAGACAGAAAAAAACTGCAATATTTTTCATCATGTGGAAATTGTAAATATATTCAGATATAACCAAGCATGGAAATTAACCCAGGCTTATGGGGCACAAATCCTCAGAAAACAAAAATTATTAAAGCAGACCGAATTGTAAAAGTTACTTTATTGGTGTCTATTTCAGGGGTACGATGATGGCTACGGGGGTGAATATGATGACCAGACCTACGAGGCTTACGATAACAGCTACGTGACCCCGACACAAAGGTAAGGCGTTTGCCGGCTTGTCACTTTTCCAGCAGTTATCGCTGCTCCAGGTTGTATTATACACGTGAATTACAGTTGTGTGAAGGTTTCAAGTAGTTGACTTATCTCCATTACCTTTCTAAGTTATGAAATTACTTACTAGACCACAAGAGGTAAACTATAGCGACTCTGATGGTAACTCCTGACCGGCAAAGAGAGAAACAATAGCATGTAACTCGAGACAGAGTGATTAGCATACAATGAACTCATTAAACAAGCTTATACTTAAGGAAGCACTACTGCTTACAGACATTATTTTAATGAGCTTGGCATTAACAAGGCAGGCACTTGCTCGATGCGGCTATTTTCTTTAAAAAACTAATTTGTAATTTTTATTTGTTAAGTAAATTACAAGGAATTTTTATTGGAAAGCTGAAAATAGGCAATTAGAAAAACTATTTCCAAGAATAAAAAAAATCCTTTTCTTTTTTCATCAATATCTGTAAATTGTTGAATAGCTCTTTACACTAAGCTAGAATTAGTGATGTTGATAAATTTGTACTACTGGAAAGTCAGATTTTGACATATTGCTTATAAATGATAAAACTTAACCATTTAGGGTACCCTTGTATGAAGCCCACAAATGTCAGCTAGTGTAATCAGCTCCATAAAAACAAATCTGTAGAGAATCCCATCTGCCCGAAAGTTTCTTTGTAATTATGGTTTATAATCAACTCCCCACTCTTCCTTCCCATACTATAAAATGTTTTGGCTGTATACTTGCCCTTTCTACCATGCCATATAAAGAAGCAATATAACAGCATTTTTCCTCTTTTACATGAATGTTATTGTGTGTTTATTGTATGAATTAATAAGATTCACTGTAGCATTCCCACCAATGTATTTCCCATGTCAATTTATGGTTTCTACTTCTTGGTCTCGCCCACCTTCCTTCTCTCTCCTCCTTTCCTGGTCCATTTCCAAACCCCAATGGACTCTCTTCCACTTTCAGGGCTTTTTTGTTGTTGTTGTTGGGATTTCAGTTTCTACCTCTATCTGAAAATAAGTAATATTTGTTTATGAACCTGGCTTATTTCCACTTAATATGAAGATCTCCGTTTCCATTGATTTTCATGCATGTGGCAGTGTTTCGTCCTTTTTTGTAGTAAATAAGACTACGATGCGTATGTACACATATACAGCATTTACTTTACCCATTGTCCTACTTAGGGTTACTATTGATATGAAAAAACACTGTGACTAAAAGCAAGTTGGGAAGGGCTAGAATTTGGAAGTCAGAGCTGATTCTGCAGCCATAGAGTGGGGCAAGAGTGTTGTTTACTGGCTAACTCCCCATTGCTTGCTCAACCTGCTTTGTTACAAAATCCAGGACCACCTGTCCAGGTGTGGCCCTGCCCACAATTGATTGGTCCCTCCCCCATCAATCACCAATTAAGAAAATGACCTACAGCCCCATCCTAGGGAGACATTTTCCTACTTGAGACACCCTCCTTATCGATGATGATTTTAGCTAGTGTCAACTTCGCATAGAACTATCCAGCACACCCATTCTTCCTTAGACCTCCAGCTAGGCAGAATCCATCACTTAACTATTGTACATAAAGCCACAGTGAAAAGGAGCAGTCAGGAATCACTTTCCTATGCTGATTTCATTTGCTTTGCAAGTGTATCCACGTGTGCTGCGGCTTAAAAACATGGAGGTTTAGCGTTCACAGAATGAGGATTCACTATACCAGTTTCAGTATTATGTTAAACTTCTACCGAGAATGCAGCATATGTCTGCCCTTTGTACAACCTTGCCAGAATGTTTTAATTTTCCTTTTTCTTGGAAAATTTTCATTTTCACTGTTGTGAAATGAGCTTCCAGTGTAATACTGATTGGCATTTATTTGGTGGCTAAGACTATGACATATTTTTTCTTATATTTATTGGGCCTTTATGTTTTCTCTCTTTTTGAGAAGTGTTTATTAAAATCATTTGTACATTTTTCTTGGGTTGTTTATATTTTGACCTCTACATCTCATATGGATATTGATTTTCTGTCAGATAATAGCTGGCAAAGACATTCCTCCATGTTATTGGATTTTTCTTGCATTCTTACGACTATTTCCCTATGTGATAAAGGAAAAAAAATGTTTATTTAACAGAATCCTGTTTACCAAGTCTTAAACTTTTTTCTACTGATTTTGGAATTTTGCCCAAAAACTTATTGCCTGTTCTGGGATCATGAAATGAATTTCTCTGCTTCCCTCTGGGAGTGTGAATTTTAAGTCTTAAGTAAGAATTTTAACATATTTTGAGTTGATTTTTAGACAAGTTAAGAAAGAGAAATTTAGTTTCATTTTCCTACATGTGTTTCTCTAGTTTTCCCATAGCATTTGCAACAGATGATGTCTTTTCCTCCAATTTATTATACAATATATTTTCAGTACCCTTGCTGTTACTGGGTGGGTTAAAGATGTGCTGATATATTTATTGCTATTCTGCCCTTCTGTTCCATTGGCCTATTTGATTGTTTATATGCTAAGATCTTGTTCTTTGATTCTTTATGAAGATTCCAACATGGATCTTTAAAAATAAGATTACTTTAGTATTCATTGTATTCTCAAATAATTTTTGGGATTTTTTTTCATAATATGAAGAGTATCGTCTTAGTTAGCATTTCTATTGTTGTGATGAAACACCGTTACCGAAAGCAACTTGGGCATGAAAGGGTTCAGCCCATAATACAGGGAAATCAAGGCAGGAACAGGAAAGCAGGAACTGATGCAGAGGCCATAGAAGAACACTGTATACTAGCTCTTGCCTCAACGTTTGCTTAGCCTGCTTTCTCATACACCACAGGACCAACTCCCTAAGGGTGGCACCACCCACAATGGACTGGGCACACCATCAATCACTAATTAAGAAACTGCACCATGGACTTGCCCATAGGTCAGTGTGGTGGGAGCATTTCCTCAGTTGAGGTTCCTTCTTCCCAAATGATTTTAGGTTGTGTCAAGTTGACATAAAACTAGCTAGCAAAGATATCATGAATATTTTGATGAAGGTTGCACTTTTATAGCTCCTTTAGTAATATGATATTTTGAGTTTTTTTCCACATTTTAATGCAATGCTATAATAAACTTCCATAAACATATACAATACATTTTGATAATGTTCACTTCCTAATCTTCCCTCTAAATCATCCCAGATCCACCCTTACTCCCAATTCCTTCCCAAATTTGTGTCAGTTTTTATTTTTATACTCCAGTGAGTCCAGTTTGTGTTGTCCTTATACTTCTGGGTTTTGGGTGTGAGGTCGTCCACAGGAGTATCGTCAACCTATAGGCAAACAGAGTAGCTGTCATTCTTGGTGTCTATGAGTTTCCCCACCATGAGTTCTTGGCCAGGTTTGCAGTAATACTAATCATCTTGTTTCTGTTCTGCAGCCAGCCTTCATCCTACTCAGGAAGTGGTTGTTATCTCCCTTAACATGCACATCACTATTGTATTCATAGGCATGTTGTCATGTTGGTCATTATTGTAGCTCACAGTGTTCACAGCTGGGTCAGACTATTAATAACTTTCCTCCAAAAGCAGCCTAAATGGCAACCACCTCCCAGTGCTATGAAAATTAGAGAGCAAGGAAGAAATCCCTGGTTGCTACATCTGTTTCTCCATGTCTTATGGCCAAAATGTGTGGTGTCTTCAAGAACAGAGTTCTTGTCCATTCAAATTATGATGGACAACTAAAAGAAATGACTCCTACAAAAGCATGAATTTGGGGGGACTCTCCAAGATACTCCCAAACAGCAATTTGAGGGACGGTAACTGAAACCCAGCATTAGGCTTTTTATTCTTAAAGCACTTTCTTAATGTGGGATTGTTTATGCCCATGTAAGTACTTTTACTAATTAACATAAGGAATACAGGCCCCCTTAAATAAATTACAATAATTCTCATCTTGTAATTTGTAACAGTCATATTTTTTGTTGTGTTCGTTATCATTCAATCACTGCTAATACAGAATCTTTCACTACAAGTAATACATAATTCAAGTTCACCCTGGCCTACATAATGAGTTCCAGGCCAATCCGGGCAACATAAAGATACCATGTCAAGAGAGAGAGAAACATGAGGGATGAAAATGAGGAGAGAGAGACAGAGAGACAGACAGCGAGAAGACTTGGAGACTTTCAAGATATTTTCAATAAATGAATTTAAATTAATATATTAATGAAAGAACTATTATTTCATAAGATTGCATGGAGATTTTAGTATAATGTCAGTATGTACCATAGATAAGCAGATGAATACTGGAAAATTTATTGACAAATATATGAAATGCTTAGCCTTATGTTATATTATTAGTGTATCAACATAGGAAGAAGGTATGATTAGCAATTCAGCTGAGGGTGGAGCTCAGTGAATAAGTGACCATGTAGTATAGGTAAAGCCCTGGTATCCATCCCAGCTGCACAAAATTCTAGTTAAATAAGTGAAATACAGGTGTATACATAGTAGTATAAGAATTGGAGGTACAACACTTCATTTTTAAATGATAATATAATACTTGCTGCTAATGATTTGTGTGAGGAGTAATTTGCAACTCTGTATATATTTATATACTTAGAGGGTGAAAAGTGTCAGGAATTACATGTGAAATGAAGTTCATTTTACAAATTCAGACTTTTTAAAGGTGACTCCCCAATTAAACTATTAATGCAAGAATATCTCTAAATTTTTATACTGTATTATATAAAACGGAAATATTACAAATAAAAGACATTATATATGAAATTAACCATATCCAGAGACTGACCTTCCTGACAGTCAGAGTAGACATTCGACGGAGAAGCTGTGGAGTTTTGCAATAATTTTTTTGCTTTCACTATTGAATATATTTTATGCACTGCCAAAACCGAAAAAAATGGCAGAGTAGAACTAGAAAGGATAATGTAAGACTTGAATTAAAGGAGAGAAAGAAATAAAGTGAAAAATATATGAACACGTGACTGCAACATTCATGAACAACTTGAATATTTTGGTAGACAATACAAAATATATTTGTTTTGTTAAACTGAAAAATCAGAAGAAATACTGACACCAGTTTCTGACGCCAAAACAGGAAATGCAAATCTATCAGAAATAAAATGAAATGGATGTAGGTGAACACAGAGTCGTAGAAATTAGGAGGCAGAAGCCATGTGGTTCCTTCCTGGAATCACTGTATCATCGTCAGCAGAGGTTCCAGGGGAGTTCACAAGGTAACAAGTGTGAAAGTTCGCCCAGAGTTCAAAAGATGGAACAGCTTAATTAATCTCTCATTGCTTTGGAAGGCACCATGACTTCTGAAATTTTTCAAATGGATTAGGAAAAATTCTGTAGACTGCTCAGGAGACGGCTTAATTGAGTGACGTTAATGGCAGCTGAGGAATGTAATGTTAGAAAGATTCTCCAACCGGATTTTCCCCATGATCTCAGGCTAAGAGAGAAAGCAAAAGAATAGAACTAGGAGTTATTATGCCACCTCCAAATTGCAGAAGTACAACTGCGGTTTCCTGGGTGACTGGCTTTCTAGAGTCTTTGGTTTAAAACCAGTTGCACTCTGTGGTAACACCTTTAACGGGGCCAAAGAATCTTTGATGCCATTTATCACATTTTTAACTCGTCCCGCAGGCACTAGCATTTTCAGAGATTACCTAACATCACACAACTTCATGAATTTTTTGCCAACATTTTGCAACTGAAAATATCTATATCAAAACAAATCATAGATGTGGAAAGTAACTCTTTTATTAGATATGAATGGTATTGTCAGAAATAAAAATTAAAAGGTCAGGTCTGAAATTTTGATCCTAACAGCAGCAATTGAATGTGGATGTGAAGCGCTAAGATTTTATAATTTCTTAGTGGGAAAGAATCCATCTGTCTGAATATCTATAATGGTTAGGCGTATACAGTGTGCGGGGTGAATGACGGATGAGGCACTCGAGGTGACTTCAGGGAAGTGTAGTTAGGGGACTATCTTCCCTGGCAGAGTACCACAAGGAAGAGTTCAGTCTTCTGAGAGGTCAGTATTCCTGTGGCTGAGTTGTTCTGCAACCCAAAATGGAAATTAATGTGAGACAGAGCCCTGTAGGAAAGGGTAGACTTGAGCTGACCCTTTTTACTTCAGAGTCGGGCAGAAGTATAAAGAACTCGTAGATATTGCAACACGTCTGCCTTCCCCACAGTCTCTCCCATGGATCCCACTGTTTTGATCCTTTAGGAAGCAGAGAGTATAAATGATCCAAAAGATGGAGCGGTCATTAGTCATCCATCCAATAGAAAAGAGGATAAGAAAGATGAGGACATTAAGACCAGGCGAAGAGGCCTCTCACAATATCTAATCATTTGTAATATACCTCAATAACTAGTAATTGTAATGATCCATGTCAGCTGCCTGAAGACTGTAATATTGGCATGAATTTGCTATGGAAACAGTCATGCATTGAGGCTTTAAATGATTTTTTATTTGTGAAAATATTTACTTGTTCTTTCAAAATACAGTGAATATATGAAATGCATATTGGATAGGAAATGTACCTTTTTAAAGTTCTTGGCTCCTTGTTAGTTATATTCCCAAGGGTAGGAACCCTCGTTTTCTTCCTCAAAGTCTACTTGCTATTAGAGCTTCACCGGGCAATAACAGTTCAGTGCGAAACTGCTCTGCTGTCTTTAGGGGCTCTTAGCTCCTTGCAGCATCATGTGAGTAAGGCACCGGTTTCTAATTCTAATTAATTCCAAAAATAAATTCAAACTCATGTCCCTTAATCTACAGCCTTAGAAAAAAAGACTAATAAATACTGCCTGGAACTTTGACCTGGATCATAAATTCAACAGATTTCCAATACACATCTAAACAGAACAGAATAGGACAGGATAGGACAGGACAGAGAGACAGAGAGAACACGCACGCAGTATTCAGTGTACTAAGAATGTAAGGCGTTACTTTCAGTCTTAAAAAAAAAATAAAAATAAAAAAGCCTGACTGAAGAATTCTTCTAAACATGAGAAAAATCAAATTAATTATTTTTTCAGGCTGTAAGTTTAAGGTGAGATTTTTATTTGATGCTAAGTTTACAGAAAACCTTCTAATGAAAATATACAAGTGAAAGCTGTACAGTAACTTAATAAATGTTCTGATATTAGGCAGACAGCTGATCTTGCTCTTTGGAATCACCATTCACCGTAAAATTGTTCGCTTTCATTCTGTAACTCGATTCTCTTGTCTCAACACTGCAGTCCACGATATTATTGAATCTATAGGATTATTGGATTTGGGATATTTTCCCATAGCTATTGCACAAGCCTGTTGTGTGTTCATGCTATCTACAAGTCTCTGCATGAATAAAAAGTAGATTTCACATCGTTTGAATTTAATCTCTACTGAATGAAACTTGGTGTCTTATTGCCCTCGTTGCCATTTATTTCAGATAAAGACCTTAGAGAGACAACCTAAATATACGAGAAACAATGAATTTTCTCAAATTATCCACTGTTTATGGTAACAACTTATTTTTCTGTTAGTTTGAACTGAATTTCCATGGTAACTAGACTGCTTGCAAAGATAAACTTCCCATGATACCTTAACAAGACCAGTTAGAAACCACATTGTCCTTAGTTGCATGAATGCTCATTTTCCACAGGAACCTAGGTGCCCTAGTTAGTTATTAAAACCTGCTCACCTTCACTAGGTTAATGTAGAGTTGGAAACACAACTCAGCAAAAAACCTGAGAAACAAAGGTAAGCCACATACAATCAGAGCTCCAGGAATGAACCATTTTAAGCTGTCAGAAACCCAATGTGTTGCAAAGGGCCTATCATGAAGGCCAGGCTGGGGGGAAATTCTTGTTTCAGTGATAGAGAAGCTTGGCATTACTGAAGGTAGATAGATAGATAGATAGATAGATAGATAGATAGATAGATAGATAGATAGATAGATAGATAGATGATAGAGATAGATGATGATAGATAGATAGATAGATAGATAGATAGATAGATAGATAGATAGATGATAGATAGATAGAAAGAAAGATAGAAAGATAGAAAGATAGATAGATGATAGATAGATAGATAGATAGATAGATAGATAGATGAATGATAGGTAGGTAGGTAGGTAGGTTGATAGACAAACAAAAATAAAGAAATAAATGAAACATATTTAATTTGTAGTTGAACACAATGTGGAAGGAGTCGGGGATGTTGTTAAATAAATAATTATCAAAATATAAAATAAAAAGTGGCAGCCAGGCTGTGGTGTCATATACCTTTAAACCCATCACTTACTCAGGAGGCAGAAGCAGGCTGATCTCTGTGAGCTCTAGGCCAACTAGGTCTACAATGCAAGTTCTAAGATGGCTAGGGTTATTACACAGAGAAACCCTGTCTCAAAAAAAAAAAAATCACAAAAGGCAAACACTATGATTGAGCTAAAACCACCTTTTGTTCAAATATAGGATGATAGAGCTTTGTGGTTTTTATGATGGCACAGGGGTTTCTGAACAAAAAGCTGAAATCTAGACTTTTAACTACTATCTCTATGTAACAAACCACCTGAAAGATTAGTGGGAATATATATATATATATATATATATATATATATATATATATATATATATATGAATTTCATCAATGTTCAAGTTATGACTTGGTTTGGTCCCACTGTGTCTGGATCCTCACCTGGAAGGGCACAAAGGCCAAATCTTAGTAACAGGACACTGGAGTTATCTGGAGATTGCCTCTGATTAAGTGATCCTGTAAGTCTACACCAAAAATGGAACAATTGTGTAGAGTCCTCATAGAGGGCTTTTGTGTCTCTCAGGTTTCCTCATAGTAGGGTAGCTCACAATGCCAGATGGGTGTCCCAAACCACAAGCAGAATATACACTGCCTTTTCTGATGCATCCTAATTCCCTTAGTTATATGAGACCTACAAGCCAAGCCAGAATAGGTATAGACATCATTGGTGGATTGATGACTGGCATGGCTCAAGCACGGAAAATACTATTGTAGCCAGGCTTGGGAAACACAGCCTGGTGCATCAGTTATGTTAATATAGTACTTTTAGATGCTAGCATTATCTTGGGAAACATTAAATACTTGTGAATTAAACATATCTGTTAATTATTTCTGCCTATTTTCTAAATTCTGTTGTACACAGAACATGAGTATAACAAAATCAATGTACTTGGGCTGGAGAGATGGCTCAGCCATTAAAGGCTAGGCTTACAACCGAAAATATAAGAAATCAATGTACAGATACTGTTCCAAGAAACTGGCATTGAAGATTCATTCAGGGTGGTCATGTGAAGCAGTAGGACACTGTCTGCTAAAGATATTTGGAGGATCAGGGCAATATGTGTGCCCGATCAGAGAGAAGACAAAGACTGGTGTGCTAGAGGCCTAATATAAGGGAATGTGAGGGGCCCTCAAGTGGAGGTTTGAGAGGCAGTGCAGGGGGCTTCAGGAACTGATGCTCAGCTGAGATTTTACTGATGTGGTACAACTAAGCCTGGAGTGGGCATCATCTCATGCAAGGACCAAGAAATTAAAGTGTAGTTCTCTGCCAAACCCCAGTTCCTTCAGGAGTATCCAGTTATAAAGTTATATGAGGTTTGAAAAGGCATTCCTTGAAATGACACAAGGAGAACGAAGGCTGGATATATTATCAAGGGATAAAATAGCATGTGGTAGAGTTTGGTATACGCGTGAAGTCTAAAAGCCCCAGTCCAGAGTTGATCTTTGTTGTGGGGTAAAACAAGATAAAAGGAATGTAAGAGCCAGAGGTAAAGGAGGATTACTACAAATAGCGTCTTCTGGACCTGACAGGGCCTTTGTACTTGTCAGCTCACAGCTGCTGTGGCTGCCTGCACTAGATCCGCACCAGATGAGCCAAATGACATGTTAGCATGAATGGGGTGATGGAATCATAGATTCAACCCCTAGCTGACAGTTATTTGACAAACAATGGTTGCTGGGGGAGGGAGAGTCTGTTATTCATGGGTAGGATAGGTTGTCCATCCTTCAGGGGATGGCCCTATACCTATGCATATAATGGGGGCACTAATTGGACTCAGTAAGTTATAAAAAAGGGGACATGAAGTCAAGGTGGAGGAATGTTGAAGGGGAAGTAGGGAGAAGTTAGAGAAAGAAATTGGGTAGTAGATATAATCAAAATGCATTGTGCATGCTTTATAAAATTCTCAAAAAATAGATGAAGAAAACTAAATTTAAAAGTATGTTTGCACTAAACCAATACAGTGTATTAAAGCTCAATATATTTTTGTTATAATTCTTAAATCATAAAAAAATAAATCTACCATATGACCCAGCCTTGTTTCTCTTTAGTGTATGCCCAAATGACTCAACATACTAATCTGCAGATGCTTGGTTCATCTTGCTCATTGTTGGTATATTCACAATAGCTAGGAAATGAAAACAACATGAATGTTCCTCAGCTGATATGTGGATAAGAAAAATATGGAATGTATACATAATGTAATTCTGTTCATTTATAAAGAAAAAGGAAATTATGAGCACTTCCCAGTAAGTAGTCAGAACCAGAAAATATGATGCTGAGTATAGTAACCCAGAACCAGGGAGATAAATGCTGCATGTTTTTTCTTATTTGTTGATCATAGCTCCACATCATTAGATGTGAGTTAAAACCTGGAGAAACCACAGAAGTCAGGAAAACAGAAATAGACTGTCAGTGGGGCGAGATAACGAGCTTCAGGTAGAGGGAAGGAGGCTAGCAGGACATAAAATATGAAAGGAAAATAGGAAAAATGAAGGGGGAACCCGCTGATAATTATTGTAGCAGTCCGCTCCTACAAGGTCAGCTAGGGTTCCTAGGTAGGGGATTCTCGAGACCAAAAAGAAAAGTCAGAAAAAAAAAAGACAAGATAGAATCGGGAGGTCTGTTTGGTCATGCTGAAGCAGCCAAACAGCCCAGAGTTTATTTCAGAGTTTGCATATATACAAAAGCAGAACAAAGCACAGCACAGGCGATCAGTCAGTGTCTAACCACAAGACCATTCCTGTTTTTGAGTGAGAAGCCTCCTCTCCAACATGTACTTGCTGCTCAGAAGCAGCCTTACATTCTCTCTTGGTGTTCCTGGGGTTTGTCATCAGCAGTATACTGTCTACTAGATAGAGTGTTTTTTCTCACGGGCTAAATCAGAAATCTCTCACAGCCCTCAAGGTTATAAAAAAAAGTGAAGCAGGCAAGCTTGAACACAAATGACTTCTTTTTTTAAAGATTTATTTATTTATTATGTATACAATATTCTGCCTCCATGTATGCCCGCATGCCAGAGGGGGGCGCCAGATCTCATTACAGATCGTTGTGAGCCACCATGTGGTTGCTGGGAATTGAACTCAGGACCTCTGGAAGAGCAGCCAGTGCTCTTAACCACTGAACCATCTCTCCAGCCCCTCAAATGACTTCTTTAAGTCAAATAGACTCCAGATGGAAACTGAGTCACACATGGGATGCCACAAATTATATGTATATTATAGCAATATATTATATATGCATAATTTAAAATATATTTATTATATATTCAATATATATTTAGTATATATTAAATAAATTTATGCAACTTGGATTAACAGTTGCCTCACTAAAGAACCTCAGACTATCTACTTAAAATTCCCAATGCCAGTCACAGCAAATCTCCATTAATATTATTATACAGGGGAGGTTCCTAAAATAACATAGGCCATTGCCTTTGTTTTTAGTTGCCTAAGAACATGAAGGTAAAACCATATCGCTGAATTCATCACACACTTCAGGTACATGATGACGTTGAGCTGCTACTGAACTAGAAGGCTCCTCCCTAAGGACTAGCTCTCTTAGTATCAGAGGTGCGATGAAAGCAGCCAGAGAAACATAAGCAATAATTCTATCTAGCAATAAATCCTGTGAACAGCAATGAACAGTATGGCACACTATGTCCAAGGCTACAATAGTGACAGGTGCATCTTAGGAGTAACTAACAGATATTTAATTGGACCTAAGGCCCACCCTGTGGGAGGAAATTCATGTGCAGTACTATAAACCTAGTCAACCATTTTTTGAATGGTAAGACCATGGATTCTAGAGAAAACATTCTCAAAGAATGTATTGCAAAACACTTACTATGCCTCATTGTGACTATATATAGTTGCTAATCACATGATGTGTGCTAGAAAATAATGAATAAATGTTCCAGTGTTATCACTGCCAAAATATAAACACAAAACAATATTTATATAATTCTAAGATATATGTATCCATGAGCAAGTGAATCAGAAAGGCATAAATAGCTTCTTGTTGCTTTGGTCTGGAAATGGACTGCCTGCTTATTTCTGACCCAGAACTTGTGAAGGAGAAGTTGGTTTCAGAGTCTGGGGATCTGACACTTAAAAACATGAGAAATTCCAGAGCTTCTGAATTTTAACATTTCCAGAATAAATCCAAGTAATTAGCTCTGTAATTCTGTTATCCAGTACTCAATGAAATTCAATTGCAGGCAATGTGAGAAAAAAGCAAATGAGAGGCTGAGGGGCTGGGCAGGGAACACATCAGCATTTCCAGTGGTCAAAGTCTCTAACAATACTAATAAAGGCACAGTACAGAGGATTTGCTCTGTGCCAGATGTCTAGAAACAAATGTGTCGCTCAGACTTATCTACTGGGTTAGTATAGTTTACTTTCTGAGGGTTTTGCTGTGTTTGTATTGTTCCTTGAAGTATCACCCTGGACTCCTGCATCAGAAACACTGCAAATGAAATTGAAAATGTCTGTACATCAGCTAAGGACAACTGGCTTAGAACTCAAATCTCTATTATAGTATAGGGTTATACATATTAGATATCAGGGAGTTATGGCCATAGAGAAAGAGGTAAAGCTTTAAAAATTAAAGAGCGCTGACGATGGATCTCCGGAGATAGAGACAGAGCCCCACAATGGAGCACTGGACTGAGCTCCCAAGGTCCAAATGAGGAGCAGAAGGAGGGAGAACACGAGCAAGGAAGTCAGGACCTCGAGGGGTGCACCCACCCACTGAGATGGTGGGGCTGATCTAATGGGAGCTCACCAAGGCCAGCTGGACTGAGACTGAAAAAGCATGGGATAAAACCGGACTCCCTGAATATGGCGGACAATGAGGGCTGCTGAAAAGCCAAGGACAATGGCGTTGGGTTTTGATCCTACTGCATGTACTGGCTTGGCTTTGGCGGGGGTGGGGGGGTGGGGGGGGGGGGCTAGCCTGTTTGGATACTCACCTTCCTAGATCTGGATGGAGTGGGGAGGACCCTGGACTTCCCAACAGGGCAGGGAACCCTTATTGGTCTTCGGACTGGAGAGGGAGGGGGAGGGGAAGGAGGAGGGGGAGGGAAATGGGAGACGGGGAGGAGGCAAAAATTTTTAATAAAAATTAGTTAATTAATTAATGAGCGCGGACGCAATGAGAGGTGCGGCGCACCACGCCTGTCTGTGCTCTATGCGTCACCGTACAGTTCGTGAACCGTGCAAGGGGTTGGAGATTGAAACACACAAAAACACAGAGACAGAGACACAGGTCATCCTTGATGCAGGAATGCCCCAAGAATGCCCCCTTTATTGTGTCCAGGGGCAGCTTATATAGGGATAGCCACGTTCCAGGCAAAACGCACCAGAAACCATTCCTCTGCCATCGGCAACTCCTGAGGGTCTCGTGCTCAGAGCAGCTATAGGCACTCAGATCAAGCGAAAACAAGATCAGGGGAAGAAATTCAGGATCTGGGGAGTTCACAGCTCCCAACAGAAAGGCACTCTGCATGGAAATGTGAGGGCAACCTCTTGAAAACAGGTGTGACAGGCAAGTCCATTGTCCAGCATGTGAGGAATCACTGGAGAGAAGCTGACCATTGACCTGGATCCTAGGAGAGGGATGAAAACATTCTTAGAGAACCATTCTCTGGGCTAAGGAATTGTCACTCAGTCTAGAAAAAGCGAGGTGTGAAAATACACGACCACAAGTCAATTCAAACATGCCACAGCAGAAGACCTGCGAGTAGAAGTCCAATTACTCCTTTATGTAAAAATCTTCATACTTCCGTTTGTCAGTAAACATGTTTCATGATACTTTACTCATGAAACAGAAGGCTTACCTGATATCTGTCACATGCTGTTTCTGTGATAAACACAGCCTCACACGCTGTCCAAATAGAATCATTTTTATCAAGGTGTCTTTCCCTTTTCAGACTCTGTTACGTGGATTTAACTTCCAAATTGTGGTATGTGGAAATAGCTCTTGAAACAGGAATAAGTGGTTTGAGGATATTCTGTAGCACAGGAGAGAATATGTTTGTGATTTGAATGGAAAAGAGTAAAAATCACAGTTACCCCACAACCACAACATAACAGTGATGACAGCTTTAGAGTCACCTACTGTCTTAGGGTTTTATTGCTTTGAAGAGACGCTATCAACAAGACTACTCATATAGAAAAAAATTTACTGGGCTAGTTAACTTACAGTTTCAGAGGTTCAGTCCATTATCATCATGACAGGGAACATGGTGGTGTGCAGGCAGACATTACTGGGGTAGCTGAAAGTCCTACAACTTTCAGACAACAGGAAGTTATCCGAGACACTGGGTGGTATCCTAAGCATAGGAAACCTCAAAGTCTGCCCTCATAGTAGCACAGTTCCTCCAACAAGGCCATACCCACTCAAACAAAGCTTTAATTCCTAATAGTGCCACTTCCTATGATATTATGGGGCCAATTTCATTCAAACCACTACTCTTATCCTATTTAATTAAGTAGATATCATACCAATATTTACAGCACTGAAATCCTATTGACATACATAAGTTATAAATCAAACAAAAAATATGTGTATGCATTTTAAGTCGTGTCTGCTCCAAACCAGGATTGAGTAACATCTACGAGTTTGTACCAAATACATGTAACAGTTCATTTAACAGTGTCATGTGCCATGAAGTCTAATTAATCAGTCAGTTGATAGTCTTGTTTCTAGAAAATAATTGCCTTGTTATAATGATAACTAACAGAAAATTAATGTCCTCATAAAATTTCTCACCCTTCAGTTATGCAATAAAGGCTCAAAACAAGCAAAAGATAATAATCTAAATTGAGAATAAATGATAAAATAGTGCCTATAATAGGAGTTTATTTGTAAAAATGTTTGAATAGTGTAACATCCCCAAAAAGTGACTTGCAGAAATATATTTCTCTATTGCTTGCTGTGCAGCACTCTGAAAATACCCATTTTATGCAAAGGAGATCATCACCAAGCTGATAATAATTCTACACTGAATGCCTTATATAGATCATCTATCTTGATCTTTAATCTATGAGCAGAACAAATATGTCACTTACCTCATGAATAATCAGCCTATATTTCATCCTATGAACACTGATTACCGTCAAGTGAAACTTAGGGAGGCATATATAGCTATTTAATGTTTCAGAATATTTCAAGATGAAAACCTTCTTGGCATGTCAACTTTTATGAATATTAAAAGTGAAGCTATGTGGCTATGTGTTCATTGGTAGGAGAATCACCCATTATTCCCAGCAGTTGAGCACCTGATATGTAGTAGACACTTATGGGGTTATCACAAGTCATATCCTTAATACTGGAGGACTATAAATTATTACCAATAAATGCATGGATCCTGGAGTACAAAGGGATTAAATGATTGCCCTCAAATGGCATTTACATAAAAGATTATCTCTCAGCTTTTACAGTGAAATATTCTGTCTCATACCAGTGGGTTAAAATAATAAAATGATTTTTAAAAAATGTTTAGTTTCCTACACATAAGTCAGACATTGAAGGCTTGAGACTGTTTGCCATCCTTGAGACTGAACTCTTTGTCTCTCACAGTTGAGTTACCATTGAGTGGGAGATTCCCGTCTCATATTCTCTACACAATGAAACAGAAAAATGATTAGTTTCTTGTCATCTGTATCCCTGTCTTTCTCACGCCACATGAGGTCTTTACTTGCTGCTATGATTAAGTCTAGACTCTTGACCATCAAACAAAGACAAATTCTTAAAGATCTGTCCCCATTTCTTGCTCCATGTTGAACATGGATGACTGCTCCAAATACTATCTTCCTAGATACTTTGAAGCAGCAGAGCTGCCTCCCTTTCTCTGGTCTGAGTTATGTCTAATATTTCCCTTAAGACTCCCTTGTTCCTTCTGACCTGGGCAATGCCTACTAACTCTGAATTATTAGTATTATTAGTATTAGTATTTTAGTGTTCAGTAGGTGAAAAAATAAGGAAAGGATATTTCATACTTACTTAATTGGTTTTCTGCTACATTGTTATTCCCACCACAGTATTTTCAATGTCTTCCATTTGATTTTTATTATGATATTTTACAAAATAGACAAAATGTATTTATCTATATGTAGCTGCCAGGCTTTTGTTTTGCTATTATTGTGACTTTATAGTCATTATATCATTACTCTGCACAGCTGGGGATAATGAACATGGAAGAATACTTTGGGAGATGAGTGAGGAGAGACACATACTGATGGTTTCTGAGGGAAAAATACAAGGAATAGACTCGTGGAATCATTGCTTAAATTCTCCTAGCAAAAAGATTTTGAAATAGGTATAGGATTGCACAATTTGATGCTGTGTTAAAGAATTTTATTTTTATTACTAGAAATAACAGAAGATTTTCCTGACTAGAGAACACTCAGGGATAACCATCAGAACCAGGAGGCTAAAACACACACACACACACACACACACACACACAAAAGCTGATAAGATGTCTGATACAGTCTCCCCTTTCTCCCTGCCAGTAAGGATCAATTAACATTTTGAATGCTACTGAAGGACACAAAGACCTGTATGCTGTACTCATTAACCTGAGCTAAATCTTTATAACTTTGTAAACAGGGATTTTCACAGAGCTGATGAAATTTAACAGAAGGAGTTGAGCATCTATAAATGAATACGGAAATAAAAGAAAATCCAATTGATAACTTGAGGTTGGATGCTAGGATGAAAATTCACCTATGTTCAACAATTTTGCTTCACATATTTCTGTCAATCAAGAAATCAATATTGCCGAGTAGATGTAGTAAAACATGTGAGAATAATTTCCTAAGTTATAAGTGTGGTTGCATCAATTTTATAAATCTCTTCGTATGATTTTCATATTATTTCATTATTTTTAACACTTTAATTTGCTTAACTATAGCAATCACTGTTCTATTTGTAAATATCAAAACACCATGCTGAATTCTATATATAGTCTACATATATACATACTCCATATATATTTAAAACAAAAAATAAAATAAAATTTTCAATTGACCTTAAGCATAATATATTGTTTATAATTTTGGTTTATTATTTTATAAAATTACTGTTTGTATTATTATGTTTCTTTCCCTTATCCTGTTATTTAGTCATGCTGAAGTCAAAGACAACCAATGAATTCAGCATTAATACTGCCTGGTCACTCAATTTTCAGTTTATTAATTTGTATCTCATATTTTATATAATACAGCAAGTAAGATTTCTCAACACAGCTATTATTATAGAAGTCCTAATTAAATTATAATGTTATTGGTGACTTACAGCTTAACTACTGTTGTAGCCATATTAGATAAAATATTTCTAAGAGCTGGCAAATAAAAAAGTCTGAATTTTCTCATCATTTAATCAAACAATATCTAGTTAGTTACTTTTACACTTAAACCTACAACATCAGTAAATATTGGAAAATAAATGAAGATGATTGGACTTTAAGAGACAAGAACCTTATCAAAATAATAAATAATTTTTTACAAATTTTAACTAGAATCATTTACATAAAAAACAACATGAGTGAAATGTTTGTGTGTGTGTTTATGTTCCATTGTTCTCAACACAAACAAATGTCCTTCCTATATCTCGTCTCTTTCAGAAAAAAAAAATGTTTCTATATTCCTGACTCTGAAATACAATGCTCTCATCCTTAATTTCCTTTTATTCTATCATTTTTTCATCCACTCAACAAATATTTGTTAAATGCCTGTTAACCATCGTGGGATTTCTTCTGTTGTCAACTTTATTATGTGTGGTTTGAGTTAAAATTCCATATCAAAGATGCTCCACAGTTGAGTGGGTGGCACAGAGAGAGCTTGTCGGTTTCCTAATTGACAGGGGATGACAGGTGCACTCAATTCTACCTCTCTACTCAAAGACTCTGGCTGGGGAGACTGTCACTAACATGAGTGGTCCAAAGTGGAATTAGTCAGTGATATTTCTAACCAGTACCACGAAAAATTCAGTGGAAGTAAAGGAAAGGGAATTTACTTTCATGTAAAGTGCAATGAGTTTGTAGTATCATTCTGCATGTGGCCACAGTCATATAAGGCACTACAAAATGTTGAGCCACTCGGTTTCTTAGGAAGGAAAGGACTGACCATTTTAGAGGCAATAACAAGAAGTATTATATTATTAGATCATCTCATCATCAAATGTGGCCTTCCTTCTTCCTTTTGTAAGAGAAATATCTACCTTCTCCACAATGTAGAATATCACAGGTTTTAATTGTAAACAGAGATTGCTCATGCATTTCCTGGCCACCCAGACCCTAATAATGACACAGAATCTGTACTAATTACAACACTGTGTGGCCAAGGGCTTAGGCATATTTCTACCGAGCTTTTATAGCTTAAACTAAACCATTTCTATTAATCTATGCATCACCATGAAACTGTGGCCTACCAGTAAGCTTCTGGTGTCTTTCTCCTACGGAAGCTACATGGAGTCTCTTTGACTCTGCCTCCTCTCCCTATATATCTCTGTTTGGATTTCCCATCTGGTTATACTCTGCCCTGTCATAGGCCAAAGTAGATTCTTTATTAACCAAATGTAATAAAATATATTCATAGCATACAGAGGGGTACCCCACATCATTTAATTACTGGAACTAGCCCAAAATCCAGCATCTCCATGATCAGTTGGGTCTTGATGAGATTCAATAAGGTCTGGTACCTTGTAAAATGGGCAACACATGGTGCTTTCTATCTGTCCTCATACAGAAGAGCCAGGATAAAGAGGTCAGAAAGGAACAGAGTAACTGTTCTGAAAGCCATGGTTATGAAAACAGAAGGCTACAGTGAAGGCTCAGTGGCAATGACAGCTATAAAATCCAGCCAAGTGGAGGCAAAGTGATGAAATAAGTTTCCTATGTGTTTATCTGGCAATTTTGATTCTCTTTTCTGGGAGTTATGTCAGCTTCCCTGGAAGGTTCCTCTGTGTCCTCCTGGTGAATGGATGCATCCATGTGCATATCTGAAGGGAGCACTGTAATATTTGTCCTTTTTGGAGGCTTTACAATTTGTATAGCCTCCTTCCTGCCAGTCAATAATCAGAGGTGCAAGGGCTGTCTGGGAAACTGTCAGTGTGGAGGAACCTACTGGAAAAATTTAAGAATGCCTTAAAGCAACATTAGCTATCTGTTGTTGAAATATAAAAAACTCAGTATCTCAATAAGGCCCACATCTCCAAACCCTCTATCAATTTAAATTCTAGAACTAATGCAAACCAGATAGAGACAACCTCTTTTAGCAAAGTCTTCTCCATCTTCATTCCTTCATTTTTTCTCAAACAACATTAAATACATTCATTTTTCTTAATAAACTGTGAGGTTAGCAGCAGTGTAGAGCAATCTCATGGTCAGTCTGAAGTTGAGGTGCTACCCATGGTATGATCTATGATTTCTCTTTTTTTTCAGAGAGTCAATGGTGGGTTGTCCAACAAAAATAGATTGTCCTTAAATTTGAAATGACCTTGGTTTTCACAAAACATCTGTACACATCTTGGGTTTCTTCACTTTGTAAAAAAGGATATATAGGTGGAAGGGTGTCTGACCATTGCTTAAAGAACTTTGTGTCAAAGAAAGCCCTTCTTAAGAAAATAATACTGAGTAAACATAAACATGGACCCTACAAAGTCCATTATGATAGTGAGACATCATTTTCCTATAGTACTCTATTAGGTCTCTTATAAACTGAATGTGACGATTCCCTCTTGGAGTGATTATATCTTTCATGAAAAACAATAATTATATTTTCTTTGTCGTAGTCTTTCCCATAGCTGCTCCTTCTTGCCCTCATTTGGCCTCACCAATCTACATCTTGATGACAATCCAATGTTATAATACAGTAATGGCACCAGATAGTGTTCAGCAACACTTTCTTGATACAGATTACTCCAGGAAACAGAATCAGAAATTTACTCCACAAAAAGTTGTTACCAATGTCAGCATTGTTCCTTAGTTTTCTTACACTTATTGTATTTTGAGTCTCAGAAAATTAACACAGTGACTATCAGGAATTTGCTGAGTCTGTGTGAGGACCCTGAGTTGGTTTGCATCATTTCTTTTTTAATATTTATTTTTATTTTTAGCATATGTACATGTGTGTGGGGGTGGGGTATGTATAGATGAATGCAGGTGTCCACAGAAACCAGCAAAGAATGTTGTATCACCTGGAGCTCTCCTTAAAGGTGGTTAGGAGCCTCCTTAGATGCTGAGAGCCTAACTCAGGTCCCTCTGCAAGAACAACACACTTGTTCTGAACTGCTGAGTCATCGCTCCAGCCCAAGATTGCCTAGTTTCTATTAAGATATATGTGTGAAAGAAGATAAAAATGTCCAGCTACCAGTGAATGCTATTAACCTTCTATGATACGAAGATGGGAAGAATATCTGTCATTCAGCATTTTTCATAGTTTGTATGTAAATACTGAAAGCAATAAAGGCTGGGCTAAGCAATCTTGTCTTTTTTCAGCTTCTTTCATTAAGATTAAAGTTGGTTCACTTTACATTGCATCCTGGGAAAATAAATGCAACCAAATTTATTTCTGTTTTTCATCTAGTTTCTAAGGCATAGACTTTTTATTCTTTCTGTGCTTTTACTTTTAATTAAATCTTAAATACTTGGTCTGTTGATACCTAGAGGAAACTCCTGAGGAATAAAGACAATACTCACAAAACACATCATTTCAGTCCCTTCTGTATTTTCTTACAACCTATACCAATATTCAGATCTTATACAGTTAAATATTTGGCATGAAATCACTTCCCTGTCACAGTGCTTTACACCAAAAAGGAATTCGAGACTAGGCAGGGAAATTGTTCATAGAATGCTTATGTAGTAGGTTCAATCTCTGAGGTTGTCAATAAGAGAAATTAGTAATACTAAGATATCTAATTAACTAATATTCAAGTATATGGCAATGGATTAGAGCTAATTTAAACCGGACACATTTTAAGCAAAATATATTATTATAAATAATATGGAACCTATAGTCGTAACTACATTGTAAGAATTATAAAAATGATAACTTTTCTACTTTTTGCACGTTATTCTTAAAATGTCCAAGCTGAATGAAGCCACTCATTTCCAGGCTGTTTATTCTCCTACTAGATAATTAACCCTTGTGCGTCATAAATCTTGAGAGGCTGTCATATGCCAAACGTTGATATAGAAAATCAGTCTGGGACAATAATAGAAAGTAAATAAGGGAGAACAAAACACTCAGACCTGTAAGCCTGAGCACAACCAGAGGGAAACAACTGCTAAGAAAATGAGCAAATGCACGTTGTGTGTTTACATGATAATATGCTGTGATTGGCAAGTGCCCAAAGGAGCAGCAGGGAACACATGGCTGAGTACTAGTCCTAAGAATGATCAGGAGACCCTCTTGTAAGTGACCTAAGTTAAGTACTGAAAGAATGAGGACAACTGAGCTTTGAAGAAAAGCATTTCTCGGATAATAGGTCAGCAAGTGGACGGACATTGGGACAATAGCAGTCTTCTGTAATCAGAGTACATTCTAGAGTGTGGTGTGCTTTCAATTGAGTACGGAAGGTGAAAATCTGTAGAGTGGGGCTTGAAATACAGGTTTTTATAAAAGTTTCATCTTTTTTTCTAAAGAACACTGGGAAGACATCCATAGGCTTTGAGTAGAGAACTTAGATGATTTGACGCCTCTTTAACAAGGACAATGTTAAATGTCTTCACTATACCTGCAGTTGTGAAAATGTTGGTGCATGTTCTGGTTCTGTACAAATATACAAGTAGAAATTAAAGAATTTACTGTTAGGATTAAATGTTACACGTGGGATGAAAGAGAGAAACCCACATGCAGTCATTTGAGTGACACTAACAAGCTTCCAATGATAATGATAGAAGAATGTAAAAAGAACAAGGAAGTGTGAGGTGGGAGGAAAATCAGATTTTCACTTTTGAATTTGAAAAAGTTCACTTTGACCAGCAAATAGAAATGTACACTAGGCTATCACAGACTTGGGAGCAGAGGGGAGGGGCCAATGGTGGAGACATAATTGAGAGGCCGTGAGATAGAGTGGGCACTTAACCACAGACACAGATGAGGGTGCTCTTCGCGTTAGAACAGAAGGAGAAATTTTCTAATAAAATCTCTAATAAATGAGAGTAGGTGGTTTGGAAAATGAGAAATTTACTAAGAGAGAAAAATGAAGAAATTATTTAGAAACATCTCAAAGCAAGGGGAGTAGTTAAAGGAACATAAAATGGCCTCTGGTGTCACATGACTTTAGAGGAAAAGTTACAATGAAGTCTTACTGTATTTGCACATGTCAGGATCTGGGCAAGAATTCTTTCTGTGGATCCATGGAAATGTCAGCTTGATGTCAATCAAAGGAAGCAAGGGGATTGTGGGTGGAAGGAATGAGTGTGGCCATCTCTTCAGGAAACGTTGCTGTGAAAGCCCACCCAGAGAAGGCTAGTCACTGCCAAGGGTGGACGCCAATCAAAACGAGGTCTGTGAGAGTCAAGCAGTGGTGCTGTAGGGCCAAGTAGAACAACTGTTGAGTAGGGAGGACCCTGGGATCCTTTGAAAAGGAGCAGAACACAAGCGCACAGAAACAAAACTCATTTTCGTAGTTACGTAATGTGGACATACTAAGTGAAAGCAACCAGCTTAAATATTTGGCAAGTCTATAGACTAGGAAAGATGATGCATATTTGTAATGTTGCCAGTAGTAAATGCCATATATCAGATCATCAGTCTGCACAGCAAAATTTTTTTCAAAATAAACTCTGTATATTTTCTCTTATCAACATTTGATGTCTTAGAATTGTGATGAGAGGAAATTTAATTTATCAAATAGGAGGGTGGAGGTGAAGACCAACTGAAACAGCACCAAAATAAATCATAAATAGGCAGGTGGTAGATCAATAGAATACAGATAGATAGATAGATAGATAGATAGATAGATAGATAGATAGATAGATAGATAGATAGATAGAGAATCAAGGCACTTCTTGTCAACAGTCTTCATTATTCCTCCTAAGTATTTTTTTTATGATGGTGTTTATGCCTGGAGTTTACTGGGGAGTTTACTGAAGTTACCTTAGCACACATTTGACTTCGAATATCTTGTAAGGTTCTAGTTCTGATTCTTCTGTTTACAGAATCATTGATTCCTG
This sequence comes from Arvicola amphibius, assembly GCF_903992535.2. Lineage (NCBI taxonomy): Eukaryota > Metazoa > Chordata > Mammalia > Rodentia > Cricetidae > Arvicola > Arvicola amphibius. The sequence continues at coordinate 88,461,694 of NC_052055.2, forward strand.
TCTAAATCTGTTGCAGTGTGCCTGAATACTATGACTACGGTCATGGAGTAAATGAGGATGCCTATGACAGCTACGGTAAGACCTTTTCCTTACTATGGTTATAAGATCAGAACTACCATCTGTCACTGACAACTCAGAAATTACTTCTGTATCCACCTCCCTGCCCCATTTTTCACAGAAGTACTGGCTACATTGATTTATGTAATTCCACAGTACGATTTGACTTACAGAACTAGGGCAGAAAATTGGACAGAGCAACTTTGATCAAAATTTGAAAAGAAATTAATCACAATCATAGATCATTCCTGCAGCATAGGTGAGCAGTCAGTAGTGCTGCCTTGTTTTAGCGTTGCCCTGTGCACCAGCATTTGATGTAACCTCAATACTGTGTCTTTCCTTTTGTCACAAAGATATCTGTATAATCCACATTTAAATATTTTTATTTTTCTATGTGTCTACAACCAGTTATGCCAACACAATTTGTTGAAGATGCCTTCTTCTTTCCATTGTACAATTTTGGCTTGTTTTGTCAAAAAATCAGGTGTTCATAAATGTGTGGATTAATTTCGGGGTTTTCAATTCTATTCAATTGATCCATGTACCTGTTTTTTAATGCTAATACCAAGCTGTTTTTATTATAATAGCTCTATAATAGACCTTGAAGTCATGAATGGTAATGCCTCCAGAAGTTCCTTTATTGCACAGATTGTTTTGGTGATCCTGAGTTTTTTTTGTTTTTCCATAGTATTATTCTTTTGAGGTCTGTGAAAAATTGTGTTGTGATTTTGATGGGCAATGCATTGAATCTGTAGATTGCTTTTGATATGATTGCCATTTTTACTATGTTGATCCCACTTATCCAAGAGCATGGGAAATCTTTCCATTTTATGATATCCTCCTTAATTTCTTTCTTCCAAGACTTAAAGTTCCTCATACAGGTCTCTCACTTGTTTGGTTAATATTACCCCTAAGTTATTTTATGTTATTTGGCCATTGTAAAGGGTGATATTTCTATGAGTTCTTTCTCAGTCTGTTTAAGGGAACCTGCATAGGACTGAATTAGGCCCTCTGAATGTGGATTCCAGTTGTGTGGCTTGCTCTGTTTGTGTGGCCTCTGACCAGGACTTATCCCGGGTCCATGAACTGGCTTTTAAAACCCATTTCCTATGGCGGAATACCTTGCTCAGCCTTGATGCAAGGGAGAAGAGGCCTGGTCCTACCTCAACTTACTATGCCAAACTTTATTGACTCCCCCAAGAAAGGCCTTACTCCCTTTAAGTAGTGGATTGGAGGTGGGATGGGAGAAATGAGGGAGACTAGAGAAAAGGAGGGAGGGGAAACTGGGATTGGTATGTAAAATGAGGAAAAAATAAAAATAAAGATACTTTTAGACTTCTAAGTGCAGATAATTTTTTATTACATAATGATTTTTTAATTGTTTTGTTATCATATGTATCTCTTAAGATTCCGAATACCATTTGTCTTATAGGCATTAGCGTTTGGTAAAATATTAGTCCATAAAGTTGATTTCAAAATATATTATTGAATCAAAAATATTACTTAAAATTAAGCATAATTCAATCTAGTAAATTCTTGCTGAGTGCCTGTAATCTAGCTACACAATATAACATTTTGGTGGGTCTGGTTCTGTAAAATGTTCAGTTAGCAGGTTCACCTTGAAAATGACATTTAGACATTTATAATCTTGGATTTTCATTAAAATTATACAATAGCCCCTATTCTTCTGATATAGAATAAAGAAGACAATGGCATTATTTATTTGGTTGAAGCTCCATGTCATGAAAGTGTATTGCTATGTCAGTATGGAGGAAGAAAGACACAGATATTGTGAGACAGAGGGAGAGGAAGGTTCAGAAGACCCTGTCCGGGAAGGAAAGCACAGATCATTAGTTAGGGGAAGGAAACACAGATGGTGGGAGAAGGCAGGAAAAGTCTGGCAGCAGGGATTAGGGCAGCATATAGGCAGACATGGTACTAGAGAATTAGGTATCTTGATCTCAAGGTAACAGGAAGTAAACTGAGACACTGGGTGTGGCTTGAACATACATGAGACCTGAAAGTCCACCTCCTCACCTTCTAATAATGGCACTCATCATGGGATCCATTTTTGTTGCAAACCATCACACAGAGTTAAGGTCAATGTTACATCACCTTAACTTCTGTGGTAGTTCGAATGAGAATATTCCACATAGGATTATATGTTTGAATACTTGTTCCCTAGTTAATGGAATTGTTTAGGAAGGATTGAGAGGTATGGCTTTGTTGGAGGAAGTGTGTCACTGGGGGCAGCCTTTGAGGTTTCAAAAGTCTCATGCTATTCCCAGTGTAATCTTTGTCTCCTATTTGCGTTCTAGACAAGGTTCTCTGCTTTTCATGTGGTTCTCCATGCCCTTGTTCCTATATCAGGTACTCTAACCCTCTAAAATCATAAACCCAAATTAAACACTTTCTTGTGCATTGCCTCTGTCATGGTTTCTTATTACAGAATAGAAAAGGAACTATGATAACCCCCAAGTCTCCTCTTCTAGGTCTGTCCCCCAAAAACATCTGTGGTGACATTGTCAAGGCAACTGGTGATTAGAAAGGTTTGAGGACAATAGTCAAACTCACCATTTAGAACAGACAGCATTTTGCCATGATCATCAAAAGTCCTCAAGGAGCCACCAAGAGACAGAAAGCAGCAGAAAAACATTAAACACAGTGTAAATATCACTTGATGACATTGTCAACATTGTCTGACTGGTGTGGGACTGATCTTACCCAGAGAATGTTCTGGAAATATTAAGGGCTCCCAGTTACTACACATGTTGCAGTAATGAGGATGGATGGCTGCCACTGTCAGGACATCAGAGATGACATAAACAGGAGTGCCGTGGGAGCTCAGCTAGTATAAAAGCAACATGAGTGACTTTCAATAAATGATCATCTGACATAAAAGATACAAACTTAGCTTTTTAAGAATTTATTTTACCTTTTGCACATAGGTACTAGCTTTTTGATGATATGCAAAGTAGATATTGTTTTTCAATACCTCCTGTTGTTTCTTGTTAGAAATATATGACTATATACATGCGTATTATATTATAATCTTTATGAGTTTAGAGCCTAGGATTCAGAAACCAAGTGTCCCGAATTGGTATAGATCTGGACAAAGTCAAAGAACATTACTCATTTAAAAAAATGCTTATTAAATGACTATGAAATGTAAGTGCTGCTCTCGGTGATGGAAATAATACAGTGAAAATTCTCCTGGAGCTTCTTTTCTCATGAGGAGATATATTATCATTCATGAAACGCCTTGAGATTTTCATTGTAGTCATTATTTTTCACATTTGGTATGTCAGTCTGGGGAAAATAGCTCTCATCTTTCCTTTATGGAATCATATGCACTGTAATCAATGCTGCATTTGTTGATGTGCAACAGGATGGTTTGTGAAGAGATGAAAAAATTAAATACTAAGAGAAAAAATCAATCAGGGAATGGACCAATAAAACGAATAAACAGTTTTCAGAAGAACTACAAGTAGCCAATAAACACATGAAAAAAAATTAGTCAACTTACTTCGCCATCAGAAAGATGAAAATTGAAAATACTTTAAAATTCCATTCCACCCTTGTCAGAAGGGATAACATCAAGAAAACATATGACAACAAACGCTAGTAAGCATGTGGGGAAAGATGAACCCTTACTCGGTGCTGGTTGCAGCATAAACTGGTTTAGCCACTATTGAAATAGTAAAGAGGTTTCTCAGAAAAGTGCAAATAGGATAGCTCAGTTTATATCACACTCTGGACTATATATCCAAAGGACTCTTAGTCCTACCATAGAGACACCTGAGCATCAATGTTACTTCTACCAGACTCACAACAGCTAAAACAACAAGGCAAGATATCCATCAGCAGAAGAATGGAGAAGGTGGCAAATATGCACAGTGAAGTTTTATGGAGCTGGAAAGGACAATGAAATCATGACATTTGCAGGAAATGGGTGGGACTGGAGAACAGTATAGAAGTGAAATAAACTAAATTCATAAAGATAAACAGCACAAATCTGACGTGTGTGTGTGTGTGTGTGTGTGTGTGTGTGTGTGTAGGTTGTAGATGTATGTATAGATGTGATCATAAAATTGTAAAGGGAACCATGAAAAGGGAAGAAGAGATTTTACGTGGAGCAGATAAAGGGTAAACAGAATAGGATCAGCAAGGGTTGAAGTCAAGGAGGAGGAAAGGGATTAGGTAAGGAGCCAATGACAATCATGTATGAAGATGGCATAATGAAACCTATTATTTTCTATGTCAAGTTAAAAAGCTAATTAATTTTTTTTTCTTCTCATGGTATATAATAGTATTGTCTAACTCTATCACTAGCATTATATGATGTTAAATGTAGACTTTAATGTATTCCACATGAATTATAAAAATCAACTACTTATATGATCATTTGAAAATGATGCACTCTTTTTTGCCAAACTACAAAATATAGTGTTGTGGGATATTTGATTGCACTGTGAAACCCATGTCAAATGAATCACCCTTGGGTCAGTGGTTAGAGCCAGCATCTAGCTGACAAGAATTAGCCATAGAGAGTGCATAGGGAGATGGATAGAGAGATGCATGGATTGAGGAAGCAACATTCATTTGTCCCCGGTGCCTCCATCTCCTGATGAGGATGGTAGAAAGAACAGAGCATTGTGAGCATCAGAATACTCTTCAGAAGGATAGCGGTTTCCTCTATTCAAAAAATCCACAGATAGGATCTCTTTTCATGATCACACTTGGTTTGAAATCAATAGTAGGAAATATACAGTCCTTCCATGTGACTCTTTATTCAAAGTCTTAATATATTGTAAGTGTGTTTTGAGTATTTTAGTTGACATTTGGAATGCATGTCTTTCATGATTTTGTTGTTGTGGTTCATGTGTGTGTGTGTGTGGGTGTGGTATCTGAATATTTACTGATTTACTCCATAGTTTTAAGCAACATTTCCCAGGCTAGTTACAAATTGATGATTGAAGTGCTTCTCCCCAGTTAAATTCCCAAGTAGTTGGATTCCAACTCTGGGCCTCCATTTTATACAGTTTATTTTGAGTACCATCAGATGAAAAGAGAGTTTGTCTCTTTGGGGTTCACAGTTAATTGTTGAAATTAGAAATATAAATTATATATTTGCAGGTAACATTAAGTGTTAAATGCCTTTCTTGCAACACTATAATACTAAAATTTAAATATAACTAAATATTTAAATGTATTGGTATTAAAGATCATTTAATATTTAGTGTGTTTTCAGATTCATTTTATTAAACTAACATTTATTATATTTTTAGAGAGAAGTTATTTTTAGATAATGAAATATATAATTAGTAAAAGTTTAAAATCAGTTTCTGTATAGCAATAATATTTTCTAATTGAGTCAGAATTACTAAAAATTATTTTGGATATGTCTGAATAGTTTATAATTCAATGGGGATGTATTTTAATTATAGGCCAAGCATTAGCTTACCCAAGTAAGACTTCACATGAAAAACACCCTCTTCATTCTCTATGAGACTGACAGCTACGAATGGACAGCGATATCATCTTCTCAGAGAAAAGAGTTGTTTATTAAAATGTAGTTAATGTATGAACCAGAGATCTAATTATGCATCCACTCGTTAGTGGCATTTAAATGACAGCTGTGTGGAACCAAAGAGGATAATATTAATACACTGTCTCGAAATGGATGGAAGCAGAAAGAAATCGGGAGCTGTATTTCAATCCAGGGCACTGGAGTGCTGCACTCCAAGTAGATTGCAGAACACGAACATCCTCATTTTTCGTTAAGGAGCTAGATGATTATTATCCCAGTGTGAAAATAAGCCTGCATTGATTAATCTGTGAAAGGAGCTAAAGAAAATGAAGCCAACTGGCATTCATGCCAGCCCTGGGATTGAAGAACAAAAGCCTGCTATATTTAACAGTAAATAGAGATACACATTTGAGAAATTGATTTTACAAAAGATGAGTTTTCTACAATTACCAAGAATATAAAAGTCACTGAAAATAAAATACAATCAAATGATTTGTTTGTCCTAGGATTTAATATTGAAACGTTTTGTACTCCTAAGAATAATATCACATAGTGTAACAGGCTTTCTATGTGCTGCCAATCAGCTCCCAAATCATGACACAGAGACTTATTGGTTAGGAATGCTCGTTCTTAGCTTATGCTTGTCCCACTAACTCTTATAGCGTAATTTAACCTTGCTCTCTTCATCTGCATTTTGCCTCAGGGATTTTTCCCTTTCTTTCATTCTGTGTCTCCTACTTTTCCTACTGTTTCCATGTCTGACTGACTGGTGGCTGCCTGACTGGCTGGCCCCTGCCTTCTCCCTGTCTTTCTCCCTTGTTCTCTCTTCTCTCTGGAGCCTAGATTTCTCCTCCTACCTATTCTCTCTGCCCACCAGTCCCATCTATCCCTCTAGCTATTGGCCATTCAGCTTTTTATTAGACCAATCAGGTGCCTTAGGCAGGCAAAGCAACACATCTTTTTGTCATTAAACAAGTGCAGCATAAACAAATACAACATCCTTTACATAGTCAAAGTAATTTCCATAACGTTAACAAATGTAACACATCTTTATCTAGTAAAAGCAATATTCCACATCAGCGCAGAGTTATTTCATCTTAATGTAAAAATTTAAACTTTATTTTTGAACCGAAAGACGGCCTACTTGAATTTGTTCCCTAAGTATCTTTAAATTCCTTTGTAAGCTTAAGAATAAACTAATTTCCCCTCATAATATTTCAGAGATCACATCTAATGGATATCTAATACAATAAGCCCTGATAATCAAGGATATCATTTCCCCTAGAGGTGACACAATCTGAGCCACCCGGGGTTGGGATGAAGGCTCAGTGAGTTAACGTGCTTGACACACGTGCCTGCCAACCTGAGTCAGGACCCTCAGAACTCAAGTGGAAGCTGAACGCTGTAGTAGTCATACAGTTGCCTATGGTTCCAGTGTTCCTTCTCTAGGACTGTGCAGAGCAGACACAGGAGATCCCGCTGAGCCTAACACTCTGGTTTATCTCCAACAAGATGAAAGACAAAAGCTAACATATGAAGGCTGATCTCAGTTCTGTACATGTTGTATACCCAGAAGTAGTGAATACACACACACGCACACACCAGAGCCTCAATACTTCATACTTCATTGCCCTATTTGGTAAGTTTTCACATTGGGTATATTTAAGATTTCGATTCTATTTTGAATTTTCCACTCTTAATTAGACAGCTTAAGGCAGCATCTGTCTATGGTAGAGATGGTGAACTTTCAATTACACTGATAAGCTTAGAAACAAAATGAAAGACTACTTTTCGCTCATGATCAGCTATGTCGAAATCTTCTGAGAAGAGGACAAGTGGTAGGGTGAATGAAAAGTTCATTGGACACCACACCCTAGTGTGGGGGTACACAATGAGATAGTACTATGGATGGTTAACAATAGGGTGCAAGAGTAGTACTTGTATCTCCAGAGCAACCAACAGAGGAACAAGGAAACAGTCCTTCAAAGCAGATTGTGAAGCTTAAAACCTGGTTTTTGTTTGTTTCTTTCTGGGTTTACTGAGTGCCATGCTGAGTGTCTTTCTGACCAAACACTGTATAATAAGAGAAAAGAGTCGTGAAGAAAGCGGGTAACTAGAAGCTGAGTTTCTTATCAATGAAGCAATGTAAACATGCCTGTCTTCTTCACTGAACTAAAGGGCAGAACTATAACTTAGTACCTTCTATTACTATTTAGTTCTCCCATGTGCTATTTCTCATGCTGTCCTCCATGAATTTTCAAGTCTGTGAACGAATTCTTCAGCTTTTGATGAAACCTGGACCAACAATAAAGTACAGTTTAGACTCAAATGAGACAAGCTTCTAAATCGTGTTCAATCACCATTCACCGTTTTATTTTCTATGTTCTATAGGGTTAATCCTTTCTTCAGCTGGCTGCTTAGTCTCCTTTTTTTTTATTGAGATGAGACCTGAACTTTAACAAGAAGATACTTAATTAAAATCTTTAGTTCCTCTCCTTGTAGAAGAGTGAGTCACCATAGACTCTTCTAGCACTGGCATACAAAGTTTGAGCTCTGTAGCAAATTTCAGATCTGTTCAAATCTGAACTACAACATGAGCCCCTTTCTCAAAAACATCACACCATACCAAAGTAAAACAGCAAAGGGAAAAAGCTGTTCCTTCTCCCAACTAAGCCCACTGGTCTATACTGCCCCTGTCATCGTAGTTTAAAAGTAGAGGATAGTTGTCCATACCTTACAGGAAAATTGTAAGCTTACTGATGATCTATGAGACTGTGGCTGGTCCTCAGAAATTGATATCATGACTTACTAAACCTGCAAAGTCTCCAAGCTTATCATATCCTTTAGGACCAGCTTGAAAGCAACTAGCAAGTATATATTTGAAAGGAGCTTTTCTATGACATGGCCCAGAGCCAGGATAAGTCTTACTCGGCCACATAACCATGTGTCTCTTGTGAGTAGAATTCCTGATACCCTAAGCAAATTTTGACAAGGGTAATTGGTTTGGGTTACCTGCTGGGTTAGTATCTTCATCTATGTGAAAACCTAAGAAGAACCATCTAATGGAGAAAAGGTGCATTCGGGCTCTGGGGTTCAGAGTTTCAGTCCATTGTCAATCATTGCAGAAGTAGATGCTGGGTAGAAGGAATGTAGCAGAGACAAAGTCTGGAGGGGGGGGGGGCAATGGAAGCATTTATCTTTCCAGGGTGTATCCTCACTGACTTATTTCATACAGTGTGTTGAGCTCTGACTATATACATGGGATAATCTGGTGATGCAGATAAAGTCCTGATGACCCAATCAAATCTCAGAAGCCCATTAGCTTGCAAGCAAGGCTTTAGCAGTGTGTCTTTTACGAAGACGGTTCATGTCCAAGCTACAACCCTTACTGATGACTTTTGAATATAGATCTGCAGTGCAACACAAAAGAACAGCATGAGCAGCCATTTTTTATTGTAAGTTTAAACCTCTTCTTTTTCCCCCAGGATTCTTATGTGAGTTTCAGAAATGCAAAGCTATATCTAGAATTACCAAAGCATGGACACATTATCTGAGCCCTCATGAAAAAAAAAAAAAATCTCTGTGACATTTTGTGAACTGGTTCAAACTTAATGTACACTGAATGTGATGTCTTATATCTACTTCCTGGAGCCCAAATATTAAAACTTTACTTTTCCATATACTTTAATCATACCAACCTTTCTTAAATGGCCCCTCATGCCTGTGTTTCATGCACACTCAGAACCTAAATGTTTAAAGCATCGGGAACAAAAGCCCAGTTTTGCAACTTTAAAAGTTGTCTAGCTTTTTCTTTCCCACCATGAATGTTCCCCAAAGCATCTAGTTTCATTGCAGAAAGGAGAGCAGATTATTATGGTCTGCATGAGGCTCCATGGGCCTGAATCTGCTGAGCCGAGCATTTGAGATGGGGAAAGTGCGGGTCAGCTGAGAAACACTTAGTGCACAGGAAGAGCAACCCGAAAGGCCTACACTCCAGCCAAAGCGAAATGTCTCTCAAGGACACTGACTCGCATGCCATTTACATGAACTCCAGGCATTCTGGGAAGCCCAACTTGAGGTAATGCGTTACTCACTCACAAAGAAACAAAAAGAGTAAGTTTAAAAAGAAATATCACGCCGGGCGGTGGTGGCGCATGCCTTTAATCCCAGCACTCGGGAGGCAGAGGCAGGCGGATCTCTGTGAGTTCGAGGCCAGCCTGGTCTACAAGAGCTAGTTCCAGGACAGGCTCTAAAAAAGCTGCAGAGAAACCCTGTCTTGAAAAACCAAAAAAAAAAAAAAAAAAAAGAAAAAGAAATATCACTATCTCACATATCTACACACAAAACATCAAGTTTTTAGCAATGCCTGTGATTGATTTCTTTTGCATAACTGGCTTAAAAATTTCTCCCTTGTTTAGTAGCACCATGGATTTATATGAACTTTACATTTCTGTTTTTCTGCTAAGTGTTTGCCTTTGTACAAAGTCTCTTCCCTTATAGATCTCAAAGAGCACTTTAGAAATATATATGATATAATTCATCTAGGAAAGTCTTTAGAGAAAGAATGACCTGGGATACATAAAATTCCACCTGAGTTCCCTGTGAATTTGTAGATTTGCTCAGAACAGCCTCCTCTTCTAGATGACTACACATTGGATTTCAATCTAAGTTCAGGGAAATGATGAATGTTAGTGGCTTCCTCCTCCCTACTTTCCTGAACATTTTCCTAAAATATTAGCTGTAAATGTGCCATAATTTTTGGGGTTTTACACACATTCTTCCCTGAGTTGTCCTTGACAGTGTTCATAACCAGAACATGGGATAATGGCGTGCATCATAATAAAAGGCTGATGATACTTTGGTATCCATCGATAAATATGAATCATTTTATATTTTCTAAATTCTGTGGAATTCTAGTCATTTCAATGTGGCAGAATTGTACTTAGTGCCCTCTCTGAGAAGTAATTTGTTACTCATTTACTCTATAGTCCAGCCCATATTTCTCTTACAGCAATCTCCTGGATGCTGAGAGCACCATGTCTACTCCATTATTTACAAAAAGACAGACAGTTTAAAGCTCTGCTGCAAGGATATTTTTAAGTGGCTTTGAAACAGCATCATGGGACTAAAAACAACTGGCTGTGAAGCCAAACCTTGCACTAAATTTGAAAGTTTTTTTTGAAACCCCAGCATCTAGTAAATAGATTCCTAAAGGAACAGCTATCCACGTGGATTTTTAAATACTATACCTTTATCTTTCTCAGCATCCACCAAAAGGGGCCTGTGCTGCATTCTCCCCTTTCTAATTTCTGATTGCAGCTCCTTGAGATTTCATTGTTAACTCAGGTTAGGATGCCTTCTTAGGATCACTTTGTGTGTGTGTGTGGAATGTAACACAATGTAAGATAATGCAATGCAGAGACTTCAAACACTCAAAGGCACCTACAGTGAGTGACACGCCTACTCCAGCAAGGCCACATCCCCTAAGCCTTCCGCAAAGAGCACTGCCACTGTGAACCAAGGATTCAAATGCCTGAGACTATGGGGATCATCTCACTCCGACCACCAAAGTCTCAAATAGGGAACACAGACTTCTTGTCTTGACTATCAGCTGTCAGAATGATGTCTCCATGACCATCTCAGAAACAGCTATGTAGATGCAATCTTTTTCACATATTGATATATGATGGACTGCTTTTACAAAATTGAAGGTTATTATCTTATATTGGAAAGTGAAATTTTCTTGTCCTTTTTTAGAAACAAAACAACAACAAAACAAAACAAAACAAAAAAAAAAAAAAAAAAAAAAAAAAAAAAAAAAAAAAAAACTAATTGCAAGGAGCACCACAGGAAAGAGGTCCTGGACAAGTTGCCCTTCCTGAGAACTCCTTAGTGGATATTTTCATTAATTCTACATGTCTGCTTTTGCAAGTGTGTTTTTCTTTCTGGTACTTGCCTTTTCCATGTCCGATGTCTGTCTTTAAAGGAGGAAATTCTGAGTGAAGTACAAAGATATGCTAGTTTCTGGAATCACATATTGTCCTAATACATCCAACCATAAGTTATGGGGAGGAAGAACAGGTTCCTTTTCTGGGAAAACAGACTTTACAGTCTCTATTTCCCACAGCTCTGAAAAACTCAGCTGGCTTTTGATTTTTGGTTTTTGTTCTAGGGGAATGGGTATAGGCTATGTTCCATGTCACAGAGGACTCTTTGTAGTCTCTTAAGACCCATTTTTGTTTTCTGAGTGTCTTATGGGAAAGAGGATATGAGAAATATTTCTGTACCTACACACTTACTTCAACTTTCTTTGCCCTGTGGGCTGCTCATATCTCACTTTGTCTACAGAAGATTATCCTAGATCTCAACTCTGAACCAAATGAGAGTCACCGAAAACAGACAATACACAGATCCTGCACTGCAGAATGTTTCAATTAATTGCTTTGTGGGAAAGAGAATGACTACATTTGTTTTGTTTTGCTTTGAGTTCTATTTGATTCTCAAAATAATCAGGAACTAAGAACAACTGGTTTACTATGTGCACTTTGTTTTAGAAGTTTGTATCGAAAGATTAAATGACCAAATTGCATTTTACCCTTTTTGAATTGTTGTAGTATTGAAATCTAACACATTATAAAATGTTAATTTATCTTAGTACTTAAACTTTCTCTTCTTTGCAAAAAAAAAAAAAAAAAACAGGGAGGTTTAATTCAGCTTGTACATATCCTTGGCATAGACTTGCCTTCTGAAACAATTCTAGGCATTAGCTTTCATCGTTGAGAACATTTTATTATCTTTGTGTTAGTCAACCATTGTTTTCTGAATGACTTTATCTGTAATTGTGAAGTCATGTTTATGTCGCTATCTTTCTCTTACTTATAGCAACGGAAGAATGGGCCACAACTCGTTCCAGCCTGAAGGCACCACCATCAAGGTCAGCCAGAGGGGGATACAGGGAACACCCCTATGGTAGATATTGAAGGTCCTCTTCACCTGTGACCTCCTGAAAGACAGTTCATAGCCTCTGGTCTCCACATAAACAGCAACAAGACAAGTAATAGTTCTTTTTTTGTTTGTTTGTTTTTTCTATCTAGGGATATCTGTTCATAATTCCCCCCACCTATTTCTTGTATTCCCCCTATACTGTTACATGACAATGACGCTAGTCTTATTTTACAAAACAGACTGAAAAACTCATTGGCAAGCATAGTTTATAAACCACTGAGTAGGATGAAATCTCTTGATTGTTTTTTTAACTGTTGTGTGTAAAACGCCTTCCCCCTTTTTGTTTTAGTATTATTTTTCCTTTTTCTTTTGTAAGAAAGAGCATGAATCTGTTAGCAGATTTTGAGTCTCAATCAACTAACAGAACCTTTGTTTAGGGTTGAGAAAAGACTGTAATATGATTTTGAACTAGCTGATAATAAAGTTGTAGATAAGATGTTTTAACCTGTCTTTTAATATCTGTTAGTTAGATGGAGATGTTCAATATTAAGTTGTAAATTTAATTTTTAAATGCTGTTTTAATGGGGTTGAAAACAAGCAGCTACTGTATGTATGTAGCTAACTGAATTTGTTCAGTGTTTTAACCTGTATTTGTTAAAAAAAAAAGAAAAAAAACACACATAAAGTTCCATGTGTAAGCCTCTCTAAATAGGAACCACAATTTGTCAAATATGTTTGCCATAATTTGTCAATAAAGCTGAAGGCTTTTGTAAAAACTAAATTTGGAATTCCTTGTTTTCTAACTTTAAATGCCTGCTTTATTTCTTCTTCAAGAGATGCCTAAAATGGTTTCTATTTAAAAATTACAAAAATGAACCCAAGCCTGTTTTAAGATATCTGTGTAATACTTAAAATGTATTAATAACTTTTGGTTGTTAAATAATTTAAAAGTTAACAAACTAAACTGTTACATGAATCATGGTTAGTAAACACTAATGTATAACATGTTAATGGAAGAAATGGATTTAGAATAATAAATGGATTTTAAACTATCCTCTAAGCTCTATCTTGCTAAACACAAATTCTGATTGACTTGTTTGCACTAGCATGTCTCTCGTGAGAAAGAGTAATGGAGTATAAAGAGGTAAGATTACCACTTACCACTGTCTAAATGCCTAGTTCTTCAACCTTTGAGTTTCCCCGCACATTAAATATCCCATCCAACATGTAAGCATTGCGTAGATTCTTCACGTTATTGTTTTCACTCGAAGGAGTGCGTGGACTTCATTTGCGTAGTTTCTAACAGTCTGTTTGACAAACGAACCATCAGTGTCAATGGCTAGTTGTTGCTATTCAACCTCAAAAACTCTATTTGTAATTTTCAGTGCTAAATATCACCGCCCTTGAAGGCACTTTAGAGGGCTGATATTTCTTTTGAGACTATCAGACTTGATGGCTGATGATTATTAAGGAAATATGTCGCAGGACTCACAGGATGACTTAACGTTAAACAGGTAACACTAATATAGTCACTGTAAGTTTGCCTATGCAACAGCAATGTTAAATCTTCTCAGTTATTAAGTTCCTGATAGTTAAAAAAGTAAACCTACAAAAATATAACAAATAGGTCTATAGGCTATTAAAACAACTAATTAACATTAACTAGAGGCACCAAAATTATTTTACAATATATAACCCTAAAGGTAATAAAAAGAACTAAAATTAGCAATAACAGTAATGCAACTCTTGCTAACATCAAACGTAAGCTAAATTTTGGTGGAGAAAAAGAAAGCGAAAGACTTGATAGTAGGGATGGATACCAAAACTACTACTCCTTTAAAACATAGTTTTTTTTGTTTAGGGTGGCTTTTTGTCAATGTGATTGGTTTACTTTTTTTGCTGCTTATCAGCTGAGGCATTTTGCTGTTTAGTTTCTGCAGCTGGAGTTGCATGCTAATAGTTTTATGAAGTGTGTGTCTGTCATCAGTTAAAGTTGGTAACATTTGCCTTTTAAATGTGCTGCTTAGTTATGTTTTCGTCTTCTATTCTTTCTTCCTATTTCAGGTGCGCACAAAGAACACATAAGTGGTAGCAGATGTCATGGGCTAAGGAGGATAAAGGTAAGCAGACCATTGTCATCTTTGACATAATCGCTACCAAATTACAACACAGCCTGAAGCTATAGTAGTGGGCTAAAACTCTAAAAGCCACATTTTGGTATACTTTAAAAAGCTTAGATTTTTGTTCAAGAGCTGACCAATTTGTATTTTTGCATAAAAGCTAAAGCTTGACAGTCAGCTAGCATAGTATTCTACAGTTCCTTAAGAACTTGTCAAATGAACTAAGAAGTAGTGATTAATAGTTAGCCCTTTTTTTGCAATGAACTCTTCTTCTACAAACTAGTCTCTCAATTGCACAATCGCAGTATTAAAACTTTTAATACTCTAAAGTACAAAAACAGAAAATCTTTAAGAAGGTTTAAGAGAAAGGTATCCAAACAATTAAGCCAATAACTGCCACCCTTGGCCAATCAAGAAAACACCACCAGGGCTTTCCCAGTTGGATCTCCTTGATAAAAAAAAAAAAAAACTGCTTGTTAAAAGAAGAAGAAGAAGAAGAAGAAGAAGAAGAAGAAGAAGAAGAAGAAGAAGAAGAAGAAGAAGAAGAAGAAGAAGAAGAAGAAGAAGAAGAAGAAGAAGAAGAAGAAGAAGAAGAAGAAGAAGAAGAAGAAGAAGAAGAAGAAGAAAAGAAAGAAAAGGAAAGAAAAGAAAAATGCTTGGTTCTCAGCTGCCATTTTATTTGTTAGCAAATGGTTATTGAATAACAATCACTAGAGGAAACTGAGGCCTAACTTCTATACCCAAGGAGATGAAAATATTAGCCAATAAACCAGAGTAAAATCAAAACATAGATGGTTATGAAATCCACAGTCTAACCCGAGGCAAAGAATACTGAAATGACTGTATGCAATCTCTGAGGAAGGACTAAAAGCCCCAAGCTTTCTGTCTCTGATCATTTTGTTGATTTGTGCGGTTTTGTGTTTTTTAACTATATAAATATTCATTCTTTGGGTCAAGCTTCATGGGGCGCTAGCGCTTGGGATGGACTCCAGATCATGGATGGACTGAAAAGAAAAGAGGATACTCTATTCCATGGGGAGGAAAAAGACCTTTGGGATGGCAATGCACTGCTGTAAATGCCTTTTCAACCCAGGGCCCTGGAGATTTTCAAGTGAGCAGTGCCTTGCAGGAGTGCAGCAAGGAGGGAGGGGCATTAGAGAGAAAATACCTGCAGGGAAACAAGGTAAAGGCCCCTTGGAGCCACTGGCAATTATTGAGCATGTGTTTGTGTAACATGGTTTCTCCAAATCCAAGTTGTTGTTCAGATAACTACAGAACACTATGAGTTTCAGCTGTAGGTCCTTTGTAGACTCAGACATTCAAAGTTACCGAGAAGAAAAATAGGAAATAATTTAGAATTAGAATTCTAAATGTTTTTATAAAGCACATGGCAGCATCTCAGAATGAGATACCCTGCTTCTTTCAACCAGCAGTGGGGTTTACTTGAGAGCACAATGAAAGAAACCCAGCCAGAGTGATATACTAGTCCTTATGTATGTGTGTTCATTATAATAATCTAATTGTTCTTGTAGATGTATGAGCTAGCCTGACTCTCGTTTATTCTATAGCAGGATCACATAGGTTTGGACACCTCTATCTCAAGCAGATCCTGCTGGTAGCATGTCTTCCAGAACCTCTCCCATGTCACCATGTCACAGAACTTGCCCACTGTCTTGTGGAAGAGGCTGTGGAACGTTTCCCCTGACTTATTAGAAAGAGCAAGGGCCACGGTGTTTGGAAGAGCTGTACACATGTGTCGGCCTTCTTCAGAAAGGCCAGGAGAGTATGGCACACATGCAGTCATCTCGAGAAAGGCAAGGACCCATGCTGACTATGGTGCAGAAATGTCAGTGGACACAACCAAGTGGAAAGAGCGAACAGTTGGTCCCTGCCACCTCCAAGACTCAAAATCAAACCACTGAATGAAAAGGAGGAAAATAATCCCTTGAGTTATACAGGAACTCAGGGTCTAAATTGGTTGGGTTAGCCTAAAATGATTTTTTCCTACCTAGAAGAATTTGTGGAGTAATGTGAAATCAAATTAGGAATAGAAAAATATGATGTTGCATATACATAGCAAAATTTTTTTTTTACTGAATTATTTTCCAACTCTTCAAATAATTAGAAATGAATACAATGGAATTCTCTGGAGCCAGGGAATGAAAATTCTCCTAGTTTAGAATGACAGTCTTTTCCCCAATGTTCCAAACAGGATGCTTCTCCCATATGCAACAGAAAGCTTTGCTGGGTTCTGCTGCCAACATCATATCTGCTCTGAGGAGCACACAGTGATAACTCATAAATATAGTAAACATTCTCATGTCTGAAACCACCTCACGCATGGGGTGGAATTTGCATGACACACTTCAAATCAATTTCTGTGCTTTCTGCTTACATACATTCTGAGGCTCGGTGTGAACTTACTATGGATTCCTTCAGACAATGAAGTTCCCATGAATGAACTGACAATCCTTTGGCACATAGGTACTCGTTAAAATAGCAATTCTGAGCCATTAGCAAAGCATTTTAAATAATAATAGCATTAGGTATTAAGAAACGTCTGTGCCTGCGTTTGTCCAAGTTTTATTCTATTCAAGCTTAGCTAAATTAGAATCAATTTGTTGCATTTGAGAACCTAGCCAGTGATTCCAAGTCTTTGAATACTTAGATAGTATTCACCTTTAGTTTATTAGTGGACCCAAAGCCATTTGGCTTGATAACAACTGAACTAACCATTTTTAATGAAGTTGACATACAATGACATAGAAACATTCTTGGAAATTCAATAGAGGAAGTCAATGTTTTAGAAATATGTTATTAAAATATGGCCTTTACTCTTTAATGGTTCATTTAAAATCACTTGGGCTTGTATTTTCAAAACCACACATACCCTTGGAAAGACACCCTTTATAGCTTTCTCTCTGAGTTCATCGAACATAGACATAGTCAGAGTTTGATTCTGTCTGGTTTTGATGAGAATACATAACACTGGTCAGGAGTCTGAGTGGGCAGAATGTTCAGGTTCAAGTTCCGATACGATGGCACCTGTTAATAACAATGTTGTTTGCCATTCCAGCAGGCTCTGTGGGAAGGTGTACTTATTACTGAAAATATACTGCAGAAAATGTGTGGGAATGTGCAATTGTAAGGAAATTTATAAATTAATTATGTATAGATTAATATATAGAATAGGGCAGAACATCAAAAAATAATAACAGTAATCATACCACCTTTCAGTTTTAGTCCCACATGCCAAATATAGAACCAGAAGTTTTACATAAACACAACTATTAGACATATATAATTTTTATATAAATCACCTAGAATAAAGCCCAGTTCTGTAGAAAAGACATTAATTTTACGCTGCTAATAAGAAGCAAGGGGAATATGGAAAAGAAAGTTTTCTTTCCACTTTCTATTGTTGTTTTTACTCTTTTATTGTTTGAGAATTTGTATTTTTAACAATTACATGGAAAGGGGCAGGTGAAATGGCTCAGAAGTTAAGAACACTTGGCATTCTTAGAGAGGACTTGAGCTTGGATCCAGGCATCCAAGTTGCGGTCCTTCTCACCCCCCTGCAACTCCAGCTCCAGGGGATACAATGCCCTTTTCTGGCCTCCATGAGGACCTGCACATTTCTGGGATTCACTCACACAGACACACACACTCTCTCTCTCTCTCACACACACACACTCACACACACATACACACTCACACACAATTATAAATAAATTTAAAAATAATCATATAGTCATAATTTTGAAGAAATTTGATTGGAAATATGGAAACCCCAAACAAATTTATCCTAATGTCTATTCTGTAGCAATAAAATGAATACCTTTTAAAAAACACACTGTAGTGTTTTTCTTTTACTTTGAAATGCATTTTTACTATGCTATTTCCCCAAATATCATTCTTCTCAAATTCCTGACTCCTTGACTGAAAGATGCAAGTGAAAGCATCAGCCGGTTGTCACAAAGCACAGCCACAGCCTTTTGTAGAGCCAGAGATTCCATCTACCGTCTAAGCTCCATTTGACACTATGATAAATCTCTCACATAATTAAATGAGCATGAAAACAATTCCAGGCTTTTGTTCTGCAATCAAAGATCAGAACTCAGTTTTAAAAAACATTTAGGGTCAATTTCAACGTAGAAATAATTCTGCGCAGCCATACAGTCATGTATTAAGATCACAAATGAGGGAAACAGTCCATCTTGAACACTTTAAAATCTTTGCTGCCAGGGTAATATGTCCCATTTGTCTGGACATTCTGATGTCCTGATGAATAGCTGATTTGACAAACAGCGCTGTCACTGGTTGACATACACTAGTATTCTACATCTAGCATGGAGGTTAATTTCCTGGCTCCTTATGCAGAATATATTAGTTGGTTCTTGAAAGATTGTTTACAGCGACAGAGGAAAGGTCACTGTACTTAATATGCATTTTACAACTGAGTATTTTGTACGTGGTGAGGAGAGGGGTTGAGAGGAAATAAGATGTCTGATTCCCACACACTACACATCTTAAGAGATTCGGGTTTATCTTATTTACACACACACACACACACACACACACACACACACACACACACACGAAAGAGAGAGAGAGAGAGAGAGAGAGAGAGAGAGAGAGAGAGAGAGAGAGAGAGAGAGAGAGAGAGAGAGAGAGAGAGCAAAAGCAAACATTCCTTTAAACTTGGCTGGCCAGCTATACATCAATAATGCTTTGTTTCTGACCCACCGCGCTCCACTCCGCAGTAGTATAGAATAAATTATTTATTTACTTAAGGGAGAGACTTGAGAGAGATGCCTCCTCTTCTCGTCATCTTCCTTGAGATAGGTCCCCCACCAGTCTTCTGACACCCTAGTGTCTCTTAGGATACCTTAGACTGGCGGTAATGCCTGTCTCACTCAGTCTACCTCATGAGGGAATATCGCATTCCCTATCCTGTAACCTCATAGCCTGCCTTTGTGAAGTTCTTCACATTCTCTGAGGCCACCGTGACACTCCTTTCCCAATGCCTCCTGTCACTCTCTTAGTAACATGTGACATAGGAAAATGACAAGAGAGAAACTCAAGTTCTCTTCTTGGGAGAAAGGTTTGTGAGATCATTTACCAACTCTCATTATTTTTTTCTATTTAAATTTTTCCTAACCACAACACAAAAATAGTTTTTTACGTATGAATGTGGTACACTATAATGAACTGGTGCATGTTATAGTGTGTGATGTTTAAGTCAGGACAAACATATCTATCAAGTATCTTGTCTTGTGATGAAAACACGGGAAACCATTTTCCTGGCTTTTAGCAATGTACAGTAGCATGGCTGCTGTGTGCAGTCACTGCCCTGAGTGTAACAACAGAACATCTTGTTCCTGTCGACACATAACTTAGCAGACACTGATATATTTCCCCAACCCTCTCTTCCCTCAACACAGCGCTCAACTTCTAGGAGATCAACCTTTTTGCATTCTACACCTGGTTTTCTATGCCTGTTTTATTTCACCTCATGTAATAATCTCTAATTCCACCCATGTTGTTTCAAATGGCAGGACTTCATTCCTCTGTATGACTGAATAGCTATGTACATGGACGACCTTTACTTTACCTGTTCATTGGGTGATGGCCATGTCATGTCTTGACCACTGTGGATAGAGCTGCATTGAACACAGGAGTGCAGGTATTTCCTCAACATACCCATTTCATTTCCTTTGGGTCTACCTGCGAGTAGGATTGTGGGACTGTACCATAATTTTATTTAGTTTGGGTTCAACTTTCACAGTATTTTATATAATGACTGTGTGAACTCATATTTCATAAAAAGGGTTCAAGGGTTTTGTCATTGTTGTTATAATAGTCCTACTTACTGGGTGTGTGATAATAGTTCATTGGGAATTCATTTGCATTTTCCTGATAAAGTAGTGCTGGTGAGCTTTTGATCATATATCTACCAGATATATGAACAATGTTTTATTTATGATTTAATTTATCTTTTAAATTGTGTGTGTGTGTTTGTGTGGAAATACACATGTGAATACAGGCAACACATAGAAGCCTGAAGCATCATAATTTCCTGGAATTGGAGTTAGAGGTGGCTGGAAGCCACCAGAGTTGGCTGCTAGAAATTGAACTTGGGTCCTCTGAAAGATCATTGAGTGTTCTTAACTGCTGAACCATCTCTTAGTCTACCCCACCTCAAAAGAATGATATTTAAATACACATATATCACACTTTCCTAAAAACTTCTCTGGGATTCTTTTATAATTGAAACCTCTTAGTATACATTGAATTATTAGCTGTTAACTATTTGTCTATTTTTTTATTACTATCTCTAGTGACCACTAAAAATTATTGTCTCCAAATAGGGCATATTCGACAGTGAATGGATAGTTTTCAAAAAAGCTTTATTTTATTTTATTCTACTTTTAATGATTCAATTTCACAATTGTTAAAATAATGTGTAACAAAGTTGGTAACAAAGAAAGCCTAATATAAAATTCAGATGTATATTATCACTTCTTCACTTCTTCAAAAAGATAATTTTTGTACTTTATCTTCTTTATCTTCATTTTTTCTCTTCCTCGGATGCTGCTTGTTTATCTTAAATAAGATGCTAGTCAATAAATACAGCCCACATTCTAGAGGTTTGGATTTAGTATTTCCATTTGTCCATAGCAGATTACATTCTGAAGAAAAGGCTGCTTTCAAATTCCTGTTAAGCAAAGGCTGGTTGCAAAATCATGATGCCCCTGCCTCAGAATCACACATGCTTGGACTACAGTTGTGTGCCGCCACAAGTGGGTTAAATACACGGGACTGTAACTCACAGAAATGAGCTGACTTTCAGTTTTAGAGGGACAAAGTTATCTAAAAGCCAGTCTGCTAAGGTTAATGTATATGTGAGGATGAATGCTGTAATAACTGGCAGGGAAACAAGGAATGAACTGGAGTGTGAACAAAATTATTTTAACTTTCTCAGCTGCAGTTTTGTCATAGGCAAAATAGTCATAAAAATAGCACTAGCTCGCAGCATCCTGAGATGAAATAAAATGATACAGGTGATTGTATTTCCTCCCAGATTTAGTTGCTATTTAGTTACCTCAAATTGGTACTTATTCTTTGTCAACAAATTCTAAATGCATGACATCTTCATAGTGTGCCACAAGTGTGCAAATAGAATTTATTCAATATTAAGTCCTTAGAATCCAAATCAGTTTTCTGCACTTTTTAAAACATTTAATACGCTTTTTAAAATATTCAAATTGTAATAATATTAATATTCATGTGGCATATGTCTTAGAACAAAATTATGAAATTATTATATTTATTCTTTAGTCACATATGTCAAATAATGAGAATTATGATATTTATATTCATAAAAATCCTATAAAATGATATATATACAGATATATAAATATGTTCTGTGTGCTAAAATGAAGGTAATTCTAGCAGTTACTTGGTTCAATTATTATATTAATAATATAAAGAAAATGGCTGAAGCAATAATGGATTGCATAATGCAAGTTACGGTTTAACTGCCTAAAAAATACCTTCAGTTATTTTCTCAACATCCTTTCACATAATGCAGATAGTACTGGGTGGAAGTATTTACTTTACACAAACCTATAAATTAATGCATCTAACTGCCAGCCTCCAGTGACCAGAAGGAATCTATATGTTGATCTATAGATTTTGATTCTATATGAGTTTCTGTCCTGCCTGGTCCCACAGCCATTCAGTCCCAAAGAAACACACAGAGGCCTACATTAATTATAAACTTGTTGGCCTAGTAGCTCAGGCTTATTATTAACTAACACTTACATCTTGCATTAACCCATAATTCTGTGTTAGCCATGTGGCTTGGTACCTTTATCAGGGAGGCATTTTCATTTTATGTCCTCTGTGTCTGTGTGACGACTGCAGACTGAGCCTTTCCTCTTCCCAGAATTCTCCTATTCTGATCATCCCACCTATACTTCCTGCCTGGTTACTGGCCAATCAGCATTTTATTAAACTAATACAAGTGACAAATCTTTACAGGGTACAAGACCATTGTCCCACACTACCTATATCTAAGTACACAAGCCTTCTTGATATAGGCATATAATAAACAACCAGCTAACATAAAACTTCAATAAGAGTGAAAGTAAACTAGGAAATTGTGTATCTCAAACCACAGCCATGGTCACTTAAGAAGTAAGACTGAAGACATTCTTTCTTGTATTGGTGTGTCTCTATGTTGATTCCTGCAAAATAGGGTAGAATTTCCAAACATTATCCCCTCTTCTATCAGACAACACAACTGAAATGTGCATCGTCTTTTGTTATAGTTAAGATACCAAAATGAAACTGTGCATGAAAATAATGAAAAACCAGGTTTAGAGAGAGGAGTAACAAGAGTCCATCACAAATGCAAGGTCATGGGGAGCAGAGACTTATCCGATATCCCCAGAGCAGGTGTTGTCTCCAGGCTCCAGCACCTGCAGATTTTCATTAAAGACCATATCTGAATTTCCTGTGTACCTCAGCTGGCTTTATGCTCTTGGCCATAAGATCTTACACTCCTGCCAAGTAGCTGGAGCTCCGTTTGTGTGTCATGGTGCCCAGACAGACAACTATTTACCCCTGTTTTCTTAGCTCATTGAACTTGCCCTTGTGACATTTTTTTTTTACAAATTTGAAATTTTTCTGAGTACAATATTGAGTAAGCAATGCAAATTGGTGCCAGCTTCTCACAGTTTTTGGTAATCAAACTCACATTTTAGAAAATTACAAATAATGTACATGGCAACTTTGAGCTGCAAAGATTAAAAAACAAAACAAAATTAAATCTAGACGTCGCCAGGTCCCACTTTGTGTCTCACAACCATCTATAACTCCAGTTTTATGAGATCTAATCCTCTTCAAGCTTCTGTGGGTACTGAACAGGCATTCGTGGTGCACAGATATCTTGTAGGCAAACCACACATAATTAGAAACACTCATTTTAAGAAATAAGAACAGAATCGATGAGTGTTGATTCTATAGGTATCTTTCCCCACAGTTACTGGTATTTTCACAACACCACAAGTATTTCCAAGCAACAGTGTCCATCCATTGCTGTTTTCTGTCCTGTAACTTGATGCAGTATATGGCGTTTCTGCGAGATTTGACTCTAAAAAGGGTTTTAATAAGAATCCATTGCTTATTTAATACGTTTTATTATTGAGAAAGTTTTTAGATTTTTATGGTAAAAGATTAATCGCTATAAAATTTCTTGATGAGTTAACTTGGTACCAGGCATTGGGACAGTTAATTCTCCAGGATTTAACTCTAAGTTCTTCATATGTTTTAATATCCACATGATTTACAGTATTGGTAGTTTTCTACCAGTAACTATGAGATTTCAACACAATTGCTACAGGAAATAAGAACAAATAACGTGGTATGAACAGCCTGTGACTAGATGAAGGACACTTATTAAAGAGTAGTCTTGTAAAAATCTATAGCTGAAATATATTCAGTGGAGGCTGAAATATTTGCTAAGCAGATGACATCCTTAGCTACCACCCACTGAAGAGTAGCATCAGGGGCTATACTTCTGCTTAACTATCTCCAAGAAATACTTGGAAAGTACAGCCAGACTTCACCGTTCTCATCACAAGAATTGGTGTCTCCTAGGAAAAGATATAACTTTTAGAATGTAAGCTAGGATACTAGTCTAAGCTGATGGGAAGCCATTATCAAATAAATACTGAATAGGCACTTAATGCTTTGGCTCTAACGTTTTCATGTCTTATATTATTATATAGCATTTATGATTTCTGCAGATTATCGTATTTATTTGTATGTAAATTGCTAATGTTCTATGTGGCATCATTGCAAGTACATGCATATATTTACAAACGTAAGACTTAATACTTTAAAATACTTCTAAGTTAATGCAGAGTGTCTTGGTTGGTATTTGTCAACAACCTAGACATATGGGAAGAGGAAATCTCTACTGAGGAATTGCATCTTTCAAATGGGCCTACAGATAAGACTATGGAGATTTTCTTGACTAATGGTTAATATGAAGGGCTCATATCTCTGTGGGCAATCCCATCCGTGGGACGGTGGCCCTTGGGTGTATAAGAGAGCAGGCTGAACAAGCCATGGGGAACAAACCAATCAACAGCATTTCTCCAGGGCCTCAGTTTCAGTTCCGCCTCCACATTCCTGCCTTGAGTTCCTGTCACGACTTCCCTCGCTGATAGACTCTAAACTATGAACTGAAATGAACCCTTTATCCCAGCTTGTTTTCTCATAACTTATCACAGCAGTAACAAGCCAGGGATGACATTGAGTAAAGAAGGACAAATTGTCTTTTATGGAAAAAGCAATGCATTTTACAAATTATAATTTGTCATTTATTTATTTGAGAAAGCACATAAAACAAAGGACGAGTTTTAGAAGTCTGTTTTCTCCATCTGCCATGTGTGGCCGTCAGACTTGGCAACAGCTACCTTAACCCACTGAACTGTCATGCTAGCCTGCAAGACTATTTTTTAAAATCCTTTCAGTTAAAAAATAAGATTTATGAAATTAAAAGGTTCATTTAAGAAAACTCACATGAATTCTACATATTGAGAGTTGGTGTGAAACATTTCCTCTCTAATATAATTAACCTTGTCGTTTTTGCCAGTGATCATGTTTTGCCTGCACGTATGTCTGCTGTATTACTGTGGGCATATGGTTTGTTTCCTTTTCTGTTAAAAAAAAAAAAGCACCATATGTAAGAGTATTTAACTTTCTCAGGTTCCAGGAGAAATCTCATTTCTGAACTCGAAACAGGTTCTTGAATTTTACTCATTTTACAGAGCTTTGCTGAGCTACATACCTCCAGGCCTGGTGTCTCAGGACCTCACAGATGTCTGGTTAACCGCTGGAGTCAGAAAATGTACTTTTTTCTGACACCTGCAAATGGTGACTCAAATTCATGCATTTGTAATGAGATGGCCCTTGACTTCCCCACAACCCTAACTCAAGGAAAAGAGGGATCTAAGAATAAATGAGAGAGATTTCCATTACCTGGTCAATGTCCATAGCAGAAAAAAAAAAAACATATACAGTCTTTAAGATAGTCTAAACCACAAGCCCACATAGAATGGCAGACCATGTCATAATGACATTTAGGAACTATCTAATTGGGCACCATTTCCTTCTCTTCTGAGGCTAATTTAGTTTTGGAGATATAATAATATGTTGCAAACACTTTATATTTTCTGTGTAATTGTCTAATTAGAAAATAGTGTATCTATGAATACCTATGATTAGACTTCCTTTCAATGGGAGGGTACTTTTTATCTCCTTGAATAACTCTGAATGATGGTACTAAGCTTCAAGTGGAGATAATTTAATGAACTTATCAGGTGATACCCATGACTGGAAAACCACTGCTCAAATGATCTGCATATGTAGCATGGTTCTGGTTTTAGTAAGACCCACACATGACATAAAATTATAACTGTCCAATTAAACTGATTGCAGGTTCCTAGGCATAGTTATTACTTATTTGTAAATGCCCTCAACATACAGATAGAAAACCATGATTTGAAAACAGAAATTTTAGTACCAGGCAGGCTGTTAATTTGTTAATGGCTATGTGCTCAGATGGAATTAAATTTAAAGGCAAATTATCTAAGTAAAACCATAAGTCATGAATGTGATGACATACACCTTTAATCTTAGCAGCTGGGAACTAGGGGCAGAAAATTCGTGACTTTAGCTCCAGTAATTGTTACACAATAAAATCTTGACTCAACAAAAAAAGAATACTTGTTATGGTTAAAAATAAAAGCTGGGGCTAGAAAGATAGATAGCTCAGATGTTAAGAGCAGTGACTGTTCTTCCAGAGGACCCAGGATCAATCTTAGCACCCACATGTCAACACATAACCATCTGTAACTCTAGTCTGAGTGCTTATAATGTCCTCTCCTGGCCTCCACCAGCACTAAGTATCCATATAGTGCACAGACATGCATGCTAGCAAAACACTCACACATGTAAGATAGAAATACTAACAAGGAAAAGAAAAATGGCTTAGTGAGTAAAGGCACCTGCTTTTCAACCTGACCTGAATTCAATCTTAGGGACCCATCCTCTGAGCTCCACATTCACACTGTTCTATGTGCATATGCACACACACACACACAAAATCTTAAAAGTGTAATGAAAAAACACAAACATCTTGTATTGCCAAGAATAATGTTTATTATGTCATTCAAACATTTATTATGTCTTTTCAGAACTTACAAAAGTAAATAAGATTCTTCAGATTTAAACCAAACATTATATGCATAAAATTTCTTATTTACACATCAGGGATTTAAATGACCCTGACTTTATTGCTAAGCCAGAATTCTACTTTAAAAAATAAAATTTACAAAAAAAATATTTATTAAACTAGTTGCCTATCATAAATAAAACATTTGCTAAGTAGTCCACAAACATTGAGCCAATTTTCAAGTTTTTCAGTTACAGAATTAGCACTTCTTACAGGTGACCCAGGAGTCATATTTCAAATGGTACACATACAGTATTCCAAACATACATAGATATAATCTACATGGGTAGTAGAAAAAGACAAGATCTCCTTGATAGCATGGGGACCTTGGGAGAGTGTTGAAGGGAAGGGGAAGGCAGGGAGGGAAGCAGAGAAAAATGCTGAGTTCAATAAAAATCAATAAAAAAGTGTACATTCATATTAACAGAATGTCTATAACATAAAGCACCTGAACATTTGCCAATAATTCTAGCTACAGTTAACAATAACTTATGGTTTTTGTTAGAATAATAAAATGTAAAGTTTATCCCCAGTGTGTTTTATAAAGTATCTTTTATATTTTAATTATTAATATATAAAATCAGCCATAAAGTATCTGTGATAACATGTTGCATTAATTTTAACTGGAGGCAAGATCAAGGATTTATTATTTTATTTCTCATCAGTTTGTATGAGAAATGCTCAGAGAATGTGCTCAATAATATTTTTTGCTATGGAAGATCAATAGCTTTAAAAATAAACACATCAATTAGTATATGAATTAATACACATGCAGAGTTAGACAACATATATTCAGTGGAGGTACAAGGACTTGCCTTAACATGCATGTATATGTGAGATAAAAGTAAATACAAATAAGCCAATTGCTCAGGTGACATGTTCCTCAGTGCTCTGTATGTAAAGTAGGCAAACTCATTTGGAACAGTAACAAATATAAAATCACCCTTTTAACTGTTGAAAACACAGGGATTTTGTGATAACAATCGGAAAGTACATATTTGTGACAAATACCAAAAATATAGAGCTGAAATAATCAAATTATAATCAATTCAACTGCATTTATTTTAATTCAACAGTGTTTAGGAAATGCCGAATCAGCTCAGAAAGGAACAGCCCATTGTGACAATGTCCAAAGCAGTCAACTTTGGTCAGGAATATCAAGTTAGTTATTATTCAGTTATTTTCACAGTGTGAAGTTGGCAGGGCGTCTTAAATTTCCCTTCCATCAGTCACCATTTCTGAACACCCTGTTGATGGATGAAAGCAGAGGATGTGAAGAAGAGGAGAGTCACAGCTTTATCTAAATATAATTGCAGTAGTACTCGCTCGTGCTATGTGTGATACAATGTTACACTTAGTGTGCAGAGGGTGTGTGTTCTCTTTTTTCAGTGTGTGTTGCATTTCCCCCCATGAATAAGGATGGTCAACTAACTTGGTCAGATAATTAACAGCTCTAATGTTGGAGATATCAGAGATTGTGTATTAGAATGAACAGAGAACGATTGTTTCAGGTCAAATAATATAAGATTTGCTTGGGAATTGGTATGACATATTCTTCTCTTCAAACCTCCATTTTAATCTTCGGTGTTAGTGCAGCAAAGCTCAACTTGTATGAGTTATTCTTTCGTGTTTTTCTTTTATTCCAATTCAAAGCAAGAACTTTGAAAATTGATGCACAATCTTTATCATATGGTTGATAATGTAAGGTCCTATAAGAATCCTGGCAGTTTTAAAGAATTGCTGGTTTCATTAAATGTAATTAGTCTCAAACAATCTATGAGAGTTTATTCCTGTGTAACTAAGGATATGAAAGCAGCATATGAACATGACTTGGCAGCCACTGAGTAGGGTGCTTGTTTGGTGTCGGTAGAGACATAAAGCTTGGTGCCCTGTAGAGAAAGACAATGAGATCTCGTGATACACTTGTCCACTGCATGGTACTAGTGTTAGGTCAGTTTCACTGGCATGACAGTCAACTGGAGTCAGAGCATGCCCAAGTCCAAGGGAGCCCTCTGCTTCCCATCATGTCTTAGCTGCTTCTAACTATCACTGTTTGTGCCATGTCTCATGCCAATGACAATGATTAATGTTTGTCATTATCTTCACTCAGACTCATAAAAACTTCCTCAAGAAAGACCAGTCATAGCTAGAACGATGTTAGTCAAACTGTTTTGCTACAACATGGAATATAAAAGCACTTAACTATAAAAGGTGAGATTGATTGTTTATTTTGTTTTGAGTCTGTCTGACAACTGCTACTTGTGGTTAAATTAGCTATGTGGTGAATTGAAATCCTATACGTGAATCCCTAAGAGATCTGACTGATTACATAATGCTTCAAAGTTACTCCATTCATCAAAGAATATAGGTGATGATATATTATAGAAAGCCCAAAAGCAAGGATAAATCTGACACCGGTTGGTTGGAGGTTCAGTATTTCTAATGGTGAGGCGACCCTTCATCTTCCATTTGTGATTTCACTTATGACCTCCATTATTAAGGTGAGGGTAGAGTGTTCATTGTGAGCCCATGCAGCAATGTTTAAATAAGTGAAGCAGCTCTTTCAACATATGGAAGCTGAGTAGTGCATTAAATTATTGTCAAGTAAAACTCATGGTTTTACTGTGCACTATAGCAACATAACAGTAATATATTGATTCTCATTTGTCCATGGCTTTTAGGTCTTATATCACCAGAATTTGAAGTTATGAATTCTTGAGTATTAGAGTAAAAAAGAAAGCAGAAATGAGTCAACAAGGATATGAATTTTGCAGAAAGAGCGTGATAAATGTTTGGAACAGGAGACAAAAGTTCATGTGGAATAAAATGACATCGATCATACCTGATAGACATTTATAGGGCTTCTGCTTAAAGAGTTATTGTGGCCATCTTTCCAGGTTTTACCTTTTTAGGTTACAGGGAAGTTCAATTTTGTTGCAAAGAGCCAGCATGGAGCCTGTGGGATAATGCGAAGCTGAGCAGAGTGAACAGAACGTGATAGGAGAGAGCCATGAGTTCCCTCCTGAAGTTCTAATTTTCTCCAAAGCAAAAGGAGACATGAATGTATGCACTGCAGATGGAGTACCCATGGCTTTTAGTTTATAGTTATGTCCTGTTGTCAATCTGACCAGTACCACCTTTTTCCTCTCAAGGTTTTCAGATGCATGAGAAAGTATGGTAGCCTATGAACAATAATAAAAGACTACCAGTATTTATTACCCATTTATTAGATGTTTGCAAATTGCTAGAGACCTTGATATGCTTTTAATGAATAATGGATTCTTTATAATAACCCAATAAGACATCATTGACTGGGGACATAGTGCTCAGTGGTAGATCATTTACACAAAGCCATGATTTTTATGTATAACACTGAAAAAAAGGAGAAGCAATAATGAGTCAAGTATCTTATTATTCCCATATAACAGTTAAAGAAACAGAATGAGGGAGAATAAAACAGCACGGTGTGTTCTCACAGTGGGCAAACCTAGATCTCAACCTACAACAGAAGATGGCATGTTTTTTCCTAATTACCAGCTTGTGTAATTAATTATTTTGCTTAACATGTTCAAATATTATTAGAAGTTCTACTTTTATTATCCCTAGCTCTTGTAACTCTGTTTTGATAAGGCCAAGAGCTCTTTAAGGTGCAGGAAATGCCTGAATTCAACTGGCTAGTCGTTCAAGTTACTAATGTCTCTATATTAATGAAAGAGATTTGATAAATGGTTGGTTTATATCAAACATTGTTGTTTTGACTGTTCCCTGTGTTAAACCACAACTTTGGAATACAGTTCTACAAGAAAAATCTGTGACTCTCATGAATACAAACATTGCTTCAGCTGTTAATACTAAATTGGTTCACAGGTTAAAAATGAAGAATGAGGGATTATGCTGTTTCCATAAATTCCGGGTCTTCTATTCCTGGGGATCTGGGATAACTGATTATCAGGGTGCAGGACATAGTGTTAATAAAGGAAAATTCTTAAAGGAAGAAGAACTCCCCACCCTCTCATATTTCAGTCACTACCGTGTAGTGAGTACTTGATGAAGACATGAGCTTTACGTACTGTTTGTCCTCTGCTTTTCTCTTCACCATAACTCAAGTAAGAAAAGAATCACCAGAAGTTTAGCTCTGCTATGCTAGACAGGGTATTCTCCTCCAAAATCTCTAGGGATTTCCTCAGTTTAGAAATATTTCTGATAAAAAAAATTAATTAAATATTAATGATATTTGTTTATAATTAACCTCATTGTGCCGATATGTAAACCACGTGAATGTAACACATATGTAATAGTAGCACAGAAATGCTATTATATATAAAGTCATCACTTCTAACAAATAGTGAAAATTCATATGAGTACACATTAAGTTCTTTGTGTTATAGAAGGGCAAGTAAATATGACCAGGCTTATGCACAATATGATTACAGTTCACTTGGAGATAAAACATATGCCTACAAACACGGACTGGGTGCTGTCATTACAGGCTAAAGAAGAAGTTGATTTAGCCCAGGACTGGGGAAAAAAAGGCATCCTAAAAGAGATGAGATTGGATGGAATGGTCAGATGTGGAGAAAACGTAAGTGAAAAGAATTTTTGTTTTCCTTAGCCCAAACTAGTAGTATCTTGTCTTTAGAGCGTGAGAGATGGCTCAGTGGTTAAAAGCTTCATATTGTTCTCCCAGAGGACCTAAATTCAGTTCTCAACAACCATGGCAGGTTGCTCAAAACCACTCGTAACTCCAGGTCCTGGGACATCCAATGCCTTTATCCTACAAATACACATACCCACACTCTGATACACACACACACACAGAGACACACACACACACACTCATTTTAAAATAATAAAAATAAATCTTTAATGTTAAGGAAAGAGCTGTAATTTGCTTGAAATCTTACATAGGATTACAGATTCATATATCTGTAATAAGTTGAGTCACTGTTAATAAACCCAATTTAGACCACAAACTAACGATGGCAGGATTTGTGTGCTATTGTTCAAGTTTTGATTTTTAGATTGTTAGCATACCAGTTAGCATGCTAGACTTTGTATATCACATAGTTGCTAAGTGAATGGGACAGTTCAAGCACTTGATTTATTCAACCCCCTTACCTCTGAAGCCAATGACAGATGTATCTATGTAAAGATGGAGTAGTTTACCTATGGCAGGTTGGGGCTATTTTTGATTGTTTTTGTCTGGTTTTCCTTTATTGTTGTTCTGGAATCAACCAAAGGCTCTCACAATTAACACAACTTTCTGAAGGAAGCTTTTAGGCTTTTGACCTCCCAGAAGACAAAGGTAAAAGTGGCAAAGAAGCTATAAGGAAGCCAGCTGCAGGAGGTTCTCTCCTGAGAACAGCTGGTGTATTGGTTACTTTTCTGCTGCTGTGATAAAACACAATGACTGTAGAATCTTATACAAAAAACCAGTTCATTCAGGGATATGGTTCTGGGACTCAGGGTCCGTGGTGGTGATATGGAGACAGCAGGCAACAGGCCTGGCTGCTGAAGAAGCATCTGGGCTCACATCACAAACCACAAGCAAGAGGCAGAGACACACACACTAGATATAGCAAGATTTCTTAAATTCTCAAAGTCCAACTCCAGTGAGATACTTCTGCCAGCAAGGCCACATTTCTTAAATCTCCCAGACAGTGCTGCCAACTGGGGACTAAGATCAATGTCTGAGACTACAGAGGACATCTCATTCAAACCGCCACAGCGGTCAAATCCTTTTCTCAGATCAGTCCCTCCACAGGAAACAGCAAAGCCACCGAGCCTACTCATCAACAGTGCCATGGCTTCCCAAATATTCTCAAGTACCATCTGACTTTCTGTAAGAGATGGTTGGTTTCTCACTGTTTTGGTTGGGTCTGTTGAGAATGCTTTAAAAGTCATAACCAAAAATGTAACCGAGAATCTTTATCTCACCCTACATATTGGCTGCGGTGAGATCAAACATCCTTAGCATCTGTCTCTGTGATGGAGAAAGGTCAGATGTTCATATTCCCCTGGTGGATCTCAGAAGATGTGTTGAAACGGGTTCAAAGGGAGAAGATAACCGGAAGAGTACAGAACAAAAAGAAGGCAGAATACAGATGGGAAAATATCATGGTGAGCCGATAGCAGAAAGCTTTGATCACTCAAACAGTGTGTCAATCACTTTGTAAAAAAGGGAAAATATATTCAGGGTGAAACCATATTGGTAGTAAAGACAGCTGCTTACTTTAGAATAAGAAAATGAGAGCACATAGGACCTGCAAGGAGGAGCCTGGCAGAAGATACTGTCACAGTACTAGGCCACCAGGGGGCTATACCTGAGGCCACTTGATGAAATTCTGACAGCCCCTCCCCATTGATTGATTTTGATTCATTTGGCTTTTCTATCTAAGATGGAAAGACTTTTAAAATGTGGTCTCCCACCCTAAAGTAACATCTAGTAAATTCTCAAGGTGACTGTATTCTCACAGACAGGGGAAATTCAGGGTTGAATGAAACCTCACAACTTCACACTGCTCAGCAGAATCTTAGTGTTTTTATTGGCTGCCAAGTAGCCCCAGTCAAAGCCCTCTTCTCCTGGCCTCCTAAGTGGCTGGCATTACATTGCCCTACCATCTCCCCATCCTCATCCTGGAGAGGCCCGATCATCATCAGATTAACACTGGGAGGAAATCCATAATTACACAATTCATTATGTGCAGTGATTAAACAAGATCGCACCCAAAGTAGTTCATTCGCCTTGGGCCACACGAGACAGCTGAAAATACAATGAATCCACGTATTAATGAAAATTCGAGCATGGGCCATCACACCCATGGTGTGGTAACTACTGTAAGTTTTCAACTGGACACCTTTGGGATCTCAGCTGAGGAACTACCTCCATCTGATTAGACCATGGGACGTTTTCTGGATAACTAATTGACGGAGGAAGACCCAGCAAACCATAGTAAGTGTTATCCCTTGGTAGGTAGGCCTGTGCTGTGCGGGAAAGGTAGCTGAGCAAGCTCAACATGTGTCTCTATACTGATACTGCTGACTGAGTAAATATTTAAAGAAGGTATTACGTAGGAGAAATAGTTTTGTGTTAGACTGGGTACGAATCTTTCATTGACTATCAGCTAATAGCGAGTAAAGACCTCGGCCATAGTCTTTCCTTCCTTAAATGAGAATAAAATATATCCTTCTTTTTGATTCTTTTCTGATGAAACAATCTATTTAATAAGCTACAATCACGCTGCCCTTTTAGAAAATCCCTGGCATGAAGAAGGTCCTTGGAGAGTGTGTGCTGGCAAATCAGCAGAGATTAGACGAGGTAACTTTTTAGTCTCCTAAAGACTGCACGGTGTAAGTGTACTTTCCTGTGCTGAGCTTTCACATTGTCTAGAAGCCAGTGCCCCATTTGAATGAGTTTTTTAGAAATCCATAATAAAAGCCCATCCAAACAGCTTGAATACCAAAGCCCTGTGTCAACGAAAGGTACAGTAATTATGGTAAAGGGGTCATCTTTGATTCTGCTTATACTGCATCTTTTAAATGAGCATCAGATTTTTCTCCAGGCAGTTGCTATTCCTACAGAGGCAAACACAGATGGTGTCCAAACGTCCTACTCAGTCCTTCTAGGCAAAAGCATTGATCAAAGTGCCCCAGGTCAATAAAGACTTAGAGCAAACCCCCCACCTTAGTGTCATGCAGCATGGTGACTTAGGCAAATAAGCCTCTGTTGGCAAATTCAAGGCATTGCTCACGAATAAAATATACTAATGACACAAACAAACTCTAAATTTCAAGTGTGACAAAAGAGCGTTTCTTTTGGGGGAAAAATCACTTTGTCTTTTCCAATGAGCATCTCTAGGCAAAGAGAAATGAAGGTTTGGTTGCACACCTGTGTCTTGTAGTGCGTGGCACTTTGCCATTGCTCCTGACCAGGCCAAGCAAAGCAGAGCAGAATGGAGATTCATCTTGCACATACTTGCTTTATAATCACTTCCTAAAAGAGGGCAAGCTTGCTTTCTGTGATTTCTACAGCTCAACCCTCTTCACCGGGTTTTGCAGTTTCTAGGTCTGTTTGCCCTTGAACTCAGTCCTTGCTGTTCTTCTAGCTCAATAAGGAGAAATCTGTTCTCCAGGGCTCCTTTCTCTCAGGTAATCCCAGGTGGTACAGCTGGTTCCTGCAAGTGAAGCCTCTGAAGACTAGAGATGGAACAGGCAGAAGACAGAGCCTTTCTCTGAGATTGTCTCTGTCTCCTTCCCACTCCTGCTGCAACTTTGTCTCTTACTTAATCCCTCTCATCATGCCTGGGTTCTTGTTCCCACCATTTGGCATCCAGCTGTGCTGTGATAGCCCCTCCCCTCTGTTGCTCACATCTAATCTTGGTGTGACTTACTCCAGGTATTGATTTCTGGTTGATCCTATTTTATTGTCTTCTCTCTCACAGCTTCTCTTTTGGTAATTATCAACGCCCTGTTCTTCTCAGTACCTGCATACTATCATTCAGATACTCCAAGTGAATCTTTATTTGCTAACTGATGGCTGGTAGAGTCCGGTTTGGGTCTGGACTACCTGCTCTTACTAAATTCCTGGGGAAGAAAGACTGTGGATGGCAGTGTCTTTGCTGTCAGCACCGCTCCAGCCTCAGAGATGCTCCTGGTCAGGATCTCTGACAGACAATGTTCCCTTCATGGCTCTTATCTTTTGCTACATCACTGTGCCATCTGAGCTCTGTCTGTGCTCCCCAGGGATGTCCAAGTGTCTGCTACCTTTAGTGTCAGAACATACGCAACTGTTACCCATGAGCAAAAACCTAGTCTGTCCTTCCTTTCTGTAGACCATTCCTCATATATGTCACGGGGACTGATTTATCCTGTCAAGAGTCAGTGCTTCCCACTAGTACAATGGTTCTCAACCTGTGGGTCGGACGAACCCTTCACAGGGGTCATCTAAGACCCTCTGAAAACACAGATACTTACATTTTAATTCATAACAGTAACACAATTACAGTTATGAAGTGGCGATGAAAATAATTTAATGGTTGGAGGTCACCCCAACATGAGGAACTGTCCTAAAGAGCCACAGCATTTGGAAGGTTGAGAACCACAGGTCTAGTGAGTCACAAAGAATAACAAGGTTCCTAGACTCCCCGATATGCAAACAGCAGAATTCAAATATATAGCATGTTAGTTCTTTTTTTTGTTTTGTTTTTTTGTTTTTTTTTTGTTTTTTTTTTTTGTTTTTTTTTTGTTTTTTTTTTGTTTTCGAGACAGGGTTTCCCTGTAGTTTCTAGAGCCTGTCCTGGAACTAGCTCTTGTAGACCAGGCTGGCCGCGAACTCACAGAGATCCGCCTGCCTCTGCCTCCCGAGTGCTGGGATTAAAGGCGTGCGCCACCACCGCCTGGCCTAGCATGTTAGTTCTTATTCTAAAACCCTGTTCCTTTTTGCTTTCTTTCCAACGAAAGAAATGTAAGCTGCAAAACATGTCTACTTCAAAAAGGTTTGACTTATAGTTATTCTCCTGTCTTACGGCAAAAGTGTCAAGCTGCTGGTTTGCAACCTTGGACCTTTTAAGCCTTCGTAGGATGCTGAACATAGCAGCTTATGCCAATGCCAAGTTTCTAAAAATAGCCCTGTGTGGGGATTTCCCTCATTCCTCTCTCTCTCTCTCTCTCTCTCTCTCTCTCACACACACACACACACACACACACACACCATTGCTCTACTTCCCTTCCTCAAATGACCTTTTTCCTCCCAGTTTCTCTTGTTAGGTTCATTGAACTCTCCCACTCACAGTTTGGGTGGTGATGCTTGCAACATCTTGCTTGTGCCCCAATGGAGCACTATCTGAAATGTGATATTTCCCTTTCCTGTCAGATGTGAGTCTCCATAATAAAAAGTTTATCTTGACTGCCTACATCTACTGCGCAGAAACTTCCCTACCACTTAGGTGTCGTTTAAAACATGTTTGCTGAGCTAGTAAAACAGCGCTGAGAGCTCTGGGATCTCACATGCTAGGTCACAATTATTATGTGCTCTTGGCAAGAAAGTGTTTTGTTGCTCTTCGTTCTTTGTTCTAAGTCATATTTTAACAACAAACTCGTTATTTTTCTAAGACGTGGTGTTTGTTCCCTGTTCATAAAGATACTTACATCTTTGTTGAACAATTGTGACACAGGAAAGGAATGGAAGTACTTTAGCAGCTTCAGATGCTCAAAGCTGTTCTTGCTTATATTCTCTTCCAGCAGAAGTTACACCCTCTCTCTGAGTCTGTCAGACTAAATTTAAGCCTCATTTCCATGTCCATCTAAATATGTCCTCAGTGCCTCCACCATCAACTGAGTAAATGCCGCATCTCTAACTCATTTCCTTTCATAGGACGAGCTCCGCCATGCTCTGTTTATTCAATTATAATGGCTGTCTCTGCACATGGTGGTCCACCGCCTCCAGTGGCATTTGTTTATTCGCTCCAATTAGACTCGGAGCTTTACAGACACAAGTATTTTTTCTTCTGTTCTTCACAGTAAAGGCTTGTGAATTGAATGTCTTCTAGGTTTTCCTGCTCCCTGTGCTAGTGTCTTAGTGCTTTATCAAGTAAACATACTGGGTACTAACACTATTCGTAGCTTCACTCTAAGTGGGTATTGGTGGCCTACATAGAGCACAGGTTAGAGTGGTTCCTTCTCCAGCTACTCTGTGGGCTAAGCCTGGCATCCCAGGGACTGCAGAGTGAGGCTGGGGACAGCCTGGTTCCTATAGTGAACATATCCTGGAACATAGTGAATTCCAGGACAGTTTGCACTCTATAGAGACCCTGTCTCAATACAAACAAATAACAACAACAACAAATAATAATAATAATAATAATAATAAAATAAGGAGTATCCTTAAATTGCTCTCCCTAGGGACTCAGCCTTACCTTTCTAGCTCTTTCATCATTGATAAGTAAATCATAGAAACTAATCCTTTTCTTCTAAACACATAATGATATTATGATAAGCATATAAAGAAAATGTAGAATTTAAAACAATTATATAAAATATATAGTATACATAAAGTAAGTTATTGTAACTAGCATATTTAAAATACAGCTATATGTGTTTGTATAAATATGGGTTGTCTGTTTGATTTGTTTCCCTCCACAGATTTTCTGTACCTAAGCTTTTGTCACCAGTAAACACCAAGCCTAACACAAACCCTAGCACATAGTAGCATCCATAAACATTCATTGAGAGGATGAGTCTGTGGAAGTTAGCAGCTTTCTCTAATCATTAATTACATCAACTCTTAAATAGTCTTGAGCAAAAATAGTGTAGGAAGAATAAAACTAGGAACCTTTTAAAAATGCTTTCTTTTCTTTCTTCTGAAGATTCTTGGGTTTATGATCTGCCTCTCCAGGGGAAAGCCTCCCATTCTTCTTGGTTTGTTTTCAGCTTGACAAGAAGAAATAGGTGAGAAACCCTCTGCTGTTCATGCCTGTGGCCACCCACTAATAGAGAAGCCACAGATGTCCCAGTAGAACACCTGTCAATTAAACCCTGCTGTCCAGCCAGTGAGGTGGAAAAGTAAGTGAGCACTTTCGCCCATTCTGCTTTAACATCTGCTTCTGCTAAACAGTTCAGCCTGGACGTCTTCAGAACACACCTAGAGCTTATATGAGTGTTTGTTCATTGTCATAAGGAGAGGCCGTTTGTTGCTTCCCAGCTGCTCAGCCCCAAAATAATCACACAAAAACTATATTATTTAAATCACTGCTTGGCCCATTAGCACGAGCTTCTTATTGGCTAACTCTTACATCTTAATAACTCATCTCTATTAATCTGTGCATCACCACAAGGTTTTTCCTATCAGCAATGTTTCAGTGCGTCTGTCTCTAGTGGGGCTACATGGCTTCTCATTGACTCTGCCTCCTTTCTCCCAGCATTCAGTTTAGTTTTCTCTACCTACCTCTATTCCCTGTGCAGGCCCAGGACAGTTTCTTTGTTAACCAGTGGTATTCCCAGCATATAGATGGGAATCCCACATCAGTTCATTTATCATAAATCAGAACTCCTTAGGACAGAGGAAGAAGGCGATATAATTACAAGCTCAGCCTGCAGATCATACTGGAAACCAGACTACCTGGCTTCCAGTTCTGGCCTCATACCTTCCTAAGTGGTAGATTGCAAATAAGTGGTGATCTCTTCCTTTCTTCTCTCTCTTCCTTCTTTTTTCAGCTGAGATCATAAAATCACTGAATTCATAGAACTTCATCCTGGAAATAAATAACAGAACACACAGAGCCTTTGGAGTAACATCTAACATGTTTAATAATGGTTCATCGGTCATTTTGTCATTTTTATAATTACCTTTGTCTGTTGCCATCCTGAAATTAAGATAGGATTGCTGGTAATACATGATGATTACATTTCCACTAAGACTAAGTAAGTGGAGAAATGAAAGACACATATAAGTAATAGCAAGAATTGAAAGGCAGCATCACCAAAGTTGTGGGAGAAACATAAAAAGTGCATATGAAAGATAGGATTATCTGCTTGTTCTCTTTAATTCTTGCCCTGGTAGAAAATATGACTTCATATATCTGTCAAGAACCTAACAAAGACGACTATTCTAGCATCTCCCACAGTCTAAGCAATTTGGAGGACAATTAATCATCATCCACTCTACAATCAGCTCAGCACTGCTAAGGAGTTTCCA
The DNA here is from genome assembly GCF_903992535.2 of Arvicola amphibius. Classification (NCBI taxonomy): domain Eukaryota; kingdom Metazoa; phylum Chordata; class Mammalia; order Rodentia; family Cricetidae; genus Arvicola; species Arvicola amphibius. The sequence continues at coordinate 88,501,347 of NC_052055.2, forward strand.
CTGACTTAACTCGATGGTTAGCAAAATTCCTCACTCAAAGGCTGCTTGAGCCTTTTCCCTCCATCCTAAAGGGTGAAATTACATTCTCCCTGTATATCATTATGAATAACACTATTAGTCCTTAAAATAAGAGACCCTCTCACAGTTGCCTGTGCTCTTTGCTGTTTTTATTCTTTATGAATATGTGTGCGATTCATACATACTTAGTTAGGGTCTACTATGGGCACGGAACTGCGCTAGACACCTGCCATAAAAACAACTGTGAAACAGAAACAAAGCAGCCATGAGCAAATAGAGTCTTCCATGACGCCTATGTCTAACCACAGCAATAAGTTCAATGCTTTAGATAATAGGAGGAGGTTGGGAAGTTTGAACGCTATCTTAGGCCAATACGCTGATATTTAAGCAATGTCTGACGACAGAAAAGAGGCAGGCATTCAAATTTCTGGGCAAGACTCCCATGGCATGCAGAAAGAACAGCAGTACGGGTGTTATGCAGTGGAGTAAGCATGCATCCCTGCATCTGTAGTGGGACATGGAGAGACATGAGGGAATGACCTGAGGATAGCATAGAGGAGCAAGTGGCAGTCAGAGAATACAGCTTCTTGTGGCATGAGTGTTCTTAATGTAGAACATAGCACTATTAGAGGTTATTTAAACAGGCTAGTGTGACTCAATGGGTCTGGAGAGATGGCTCAGAAGAGCACTGGCTGCTCTTCTAAAGGTGCTGAGTTCACTTCCCAGCAACCACATGGTAGCTCACAACCACCTGAAATGAGATCCCGTGCCCTCTTAAGGAAGACACCTGATCACTCATCCTCATCAGCTTAGACCATGAAACCCAATATGGACAAGTTCAACAGAACCTCCATACACGGGCTGCCCATGCATGCTTCGGCATTGCCAGGGCATAAATTTCATTTTTTTCAATGTGACTTAATACATACTATAATAGATGCCCCTGATTACTTTACGGAGAATAAGAGGGAAGAGGGTATAAATGAGCTAAGAAGTCAACTACCATAGCAGAGCAAGCCAGAGAAGATGCTGATGGTTCAGACTTGGGGAGCTGGGCAAAAGAAATGCTTAGGAGTCATTGAACTGGAAGAGGAATAACCATGTGAGATCCTAAAGTGTCTGCTTCATGTGTTGGGTGACAGTCCCACTTGAAAAGAAAAACAAATAGTAATGAGTTCTGTATTAATAAGGTCTTCTCATGATATGATTTTGTATCATAAAGATCATCATCATCTCCAGCAGAGATGTTAAGGAGCCATGGGATCAGACTAGTGTGGCGTTCTTCTGTCAAAGGCCTCTACACCATGGCCCCTCTGTTGTTCAACTCCTTCACTGCAGGGTAAGATCAGCCAGTTCAAAAGCACACCAGGAGAATAAAGACGAAGTGCCACACATGCATTTATTTTTAAAAGTAGGCTACATAAACAAATCTTTACCCATTTTTTTTCACATAGTAACAATGAAGGCATTTATTCAATAATCAAATTTCTCCTATAAAACAATAGCTGAGAATGACTTGAGTCCACTGGAAATCTTATCACCCATTTTGATTTCTTTTTTTTTTTTTTTTGGTGTTTAGTTCTTGAGATGTCAGATTTTCTTTTTTTTTCCCAGTTTATTTATTTTTTATTAAAAATTGCCATCTCCTCCCCTCCTCCTCCCCCCTCCCTCCCCTCCCCTCCACCCACACCCCCACTCCCTCCCTCTTGAGACCAAACAGCCATCAGGGTTCTCTACACTATGTTGAGTCCAAGGTCCTCCCAACTCCTCCCAGGTCCAGGAAGGTGAGCAACCAAACTGACAAGACTCACACAGAGCCCGTCCATGTCGTAGAATCTTTACCCATTTTAAGACATGCCTTTTCTGTGCTTCTTACCAAACCTGACTGCACAGCTGCTGGCACCTGGAAAATTCTAGCTCAGATGTATTTGGACCTCTCTAACAGCTACTTCCCCAACAATTTGATGCTTTCCTTTTTATGGTTCCTTTGTCCTCCCCAACACCATTCCATATCTCAATCTCTGAACAAGACTTGAGGAGAAGGGGCATTTCCCTTCACCAGAAGCTAGCAAAGCAGTCATTTAATCTTGTGTGTGTTACTGCCACCTTGGGGTATTTTTATTCCCTGCTTTTTTGTTTTGTCTTTGCTTTTCTGAAAATAAAACAGGGTTTCTTTGTATAACCGCTCTAGCTGTCCTGGAACTCATTCTGTAGACCAGGCTGGCCTCGAACCCACAGGGATCTGCCTGGCTTTGTCTCCTGCATGCTGGGATTGAAAGCATGCACCGCCACTGCCAAGCTCACCTTGAGGTCTTATCACTGTTTCTGATCACTTTCAAATTCCATCAACCCCAAAGAAACTCAAAGGGGAGGAGAGATCTTCCTTTAGATGCCTTTCTAGAAGAGATTAGCAGTGAGAATCAATGCTATTACTTCAGGAGCCTAGAGAATCGGGACTCATGAATAAACCCAGAGGATAAAATAGGGGACTTAGAGAGGAAACAAATGCAAATATAACCCCTGGGTCAGTGCCCGCCTCCTTTCAGTCATTCTGGCCATGCACTGGCTCCATTAGGACAAACTCTGCCTCTTCCGCAACACAGCCACATAGGCTCTCTTCTCCCTGCCCTTGTAGTTTGCCCCTGGTTTTAACACATTACTGTAAGCATCTGGCTATTGTCTTCACCCAAAACTGTCCTTGAAAGCACAGTACGTGGTCACCTCTAAATTCCAAAGATCTAGCACATCTGGTGCAGAGTGCTGAGGGAATATATTTCTGGATGACTGGATGAAGAATGAATGAATGGATAAGTGATATGGCCAAAGTAAAATCGAAACAGAAAAGTTCGTAGTGGTGGCGTGTCCATAGACTACGGGTGACTTGGGCAGGGGAAGACACCTTTAACTTTCATGGTGACAGTAGTATTCTCTACTACTTGTTACCCATGGCTTGCTCAGCCTGCTTTCTTATAGAATAAGGACCACCAGCCCAGGGACGGCACCACCCACAAAGGGCTGGCATCAATCACTAATTAAAATAAAATGCCATATAGTCTTGCCTACAGCTGGATCTTATGCTGGCATTTTCTCAGTTGAGGATCCCTCCTCTCAATAATATAAATACTTCACAGCAAAAATAAGTAATGCAGCCAGGTGTTGTGGCACATGCCTGTTATAATCCTAGTACTTAGGAGGCAAAGGCGGAAGGATCTCTATGATTTCAAGGCCTCTCTTGTCTACATAGTGAGTTCCAAGACAGCCAGAAACGCTGTCTCGAACAGCAGCAACGATAATAATAAGTAAGCGAGATGCACACAGGATCATTATGGCAAATTAAGTAATATAAAATTATTTACAAGGTCTCTAGACAGTTGGGAGCATAATGCTTCCTTTATCCTTAGCTGTGCCAGAAGTTTGGGCATAAGACATGTTGCATATTTAATGCACACCTTTCAGTACAAAAGGAAAGATCAGCAAGTTTTGGACATTGTGAGAAGCAGCTGGATACTAAATTTTAAAATCTCACTAAGTGCATCTTAGAATTGATTTTCTGATCCATGTGTCACAACCAATAATGGAAGCAAATTCATCTCCAGGGCCGAGAGTTATCCAACGTTAGAGTTCTGTTTTAGGTATCACATTTATTCATAATTGTAGATAATTGTAAATAATTATGCATTAAATTACACATAAATCACATTTTTGATTTATTGATACCTGTTTGTGAAAATACTGACTGTGGTTGGTTCTTTATTTAAGATATAAAACAATTTGATTACATTGTTTTTAGAATTTCAAATATGATTACTATATTATGTCATTTCCAAACTACCCTTTATTTTTTTCCTTTTTTATTTTACTGATTTTTATTGAGCTCTACATTTTTCTCTACTCCCCTCTCTGCCTCCCCCTCCCCTTCAACCCTCTCCCAAGATCCCCATGCTCCCAATTTACTCAGGAGATCTTGTCTTTTTCTACTTCCCATGTAGATTAGATCTATAGATGGAGCTAGAAAACATTATTTTGAGTGAGGTAACCCAGACCCAGAAAGACAATTATGACATGTACTGACTTATAAGTGGTCTTTAAACATAAAGCAAAGAAAAACAGCCCTCAAATCACAATCCCAGAGAACCTAGACAACAATGAGGACCCTAAAACAGTCAAACTACCCTTTAAACCCTCCAACATCTTTCTAACACCCTCACAAAAATTCATAGTTTCTTCAAATGTGTGTGTGTGTGTGTGTGTGTGTGTGTATCCAGTCTGCTGAAATCCACTTAGTGTTGCTCATGTGTGTATGTGTTTAGGGCTGCACACACATGGGACTGGTTATTCCCAGCAGCCACCTGTAGCTCATCATTTAGAAATGAGACTTATGAGATTTTCCCCACCCACTTTGGGATGACAACTTGTGTTGTCATTGTGCAGGTCTTGCTTAGGTGGCCATATTGTTAGTTTCAGGGATACAACTCCCTGTCACAATATATAGACGAAGCAATTTTGTAGTAGATGTCCTGGTCTTCTGACTCTTAAATCTTTTGCTTGCTCTTCTGTTATGCTAGGTGAGACTAGGGTTTCTGTTATAGATGCATGAATTGAAGATGTGTACCCCAAGGTCAGTTCTCTTCACTTTAGCCAGTTGTAGATCTGTTATGGTCTTCAACAAAAAGAAACTACTTGCATGAGGAGAGACAGTGGCTTTTTTTATGTGGTCATAAACGTAAAGTATTAAGAATGCAGTTGGGGGTTATACTGGTAGTCACATTTCATTTGTATTTTAATAAATAAAGCCTGCCTGAAGTTCAGAGAATCAAACAGCAGCACTGATCAGCCTTACAGACCAGGCAGTGGTAACACACATTTAATCCCAGCAGCCATGCTAGTTTGCTCGAGAAACCTGGCAGTAGTGGTGCAGACCTTTAATCCTAGCACCAGAGAGGAATATAAGATTGGAGGAGAGCACTCTTGGTGTAGGAGGTTTTTCTGTCTATGTGTTGCTTTTATTGGTTGAATAAAGAAACTGCCTTGGCCTTTCATAGGGCAGCTCTTAGGTAGGCAAAGTAGACAGAACTAAATGCTGGGAAGAAGAGAGGGAGAGAGCTGCCATGGAGTCGCCAGAGTCAGACATGCTGAATCTTTCCCGGTAAGCCACGACCTCGTGGTAACATACAGATTATTAGAAATGGGTTAAATCAAGATGTGAGAGTTAGCCAATAAGAGGCTAGAGCTAATGAGCCAGGCAGTAATTTAAATGAATACAGTTTCTGTGTGATTATTTTGGGTGTAAGCTAGCCTGGCAGGACAGAAAAAAAGGGGTCCTGCTCTCCCTTCAACACGCTCTCACACACAATCTCATTTCTGGAAGCAGGATCACCATTTCAGACTGAGGTAGAGGTAAGAGTCAGTGGCTGTTGTGCTTTTCTAACCTTCAGACTGAACCCCAATTTCTGTCTCTGGGTTTTTATTAATGGTGCTACATATACAGGTTTAGGCAGCTGGCAAATTCACCTCTAAGGTCTGTGACATCATCAGCCATGGTTAGTTTGGCTAGGTTTATAGCACCAGCCATGGATTCACCTCTACTGATCTGGTCCTACAACCGACTAAATGGATGTTGGAGGCCACCATGATGCAAGCACTACTATTGTTAACATTGGAGGTTTTGTGCCATGCTGGGCATGTTGTAGCTCATGGGTTTTACAGCGGGGTAGGACGAGTGATGTTTTAACTTTTCTCTAGGAAGCCTGTAGAGCACCTTCAGATACTAGGCGAGCTAGTGCTCAGGGAGCAGGCTTCCAGGTCAGTTCCAGCTTGATTCCTCCAAGTTTCTAGTGAGAGTGTCTTATTTTCAGTTTATGGGAGATAATCAAGGACAATAGATATAGCCTACAGTATTTAAAGAGTTTTTTTATTTCTTTAGCCAAGAATTAGAAGAGAGGTTTCCTATGGCAATGGGAGTTGTATCAAATATCAGATATCTAGTTGTGTGTATATATAGTGTGAGTGCATTAATTTTTAAATAAGTACAAAACAATATTTTCTTGTGATCCTTTCAATCACCATTAATATTTTTTGCTTTTCCCTCTCTCTCTGTAATGCCTTCCCTGCCTCCTCTTCAGCTAAATTTTAAGTCTATTTATCAAAATTCCCTCATACAAATTATTGCCTTTGCTGTCAATAAACATTTTCATAATGATTTACCACTTACAGAATAATTTCATGATTATTTCTCAGTAATTGTGTTATACCTTTAGAAGCCTAAAAGCTAAGGTAACAAATGAATACTTAAATATGCATCATGTGTGTTTCTATTCTAGCTGTTCTATCCTAAGAGCTAAAATTGACTCAGAAGTGCAATAAATGATAGATAGATAGATAGATAGATAGATAGATGATAGATGATAGATAAATAAATAAATTAATAAATAAATTAATTAATAAATAAAGTAATAAAGTAATAAACTTTACACATTGCCCCAGGGGTGAAGTTCTTTCCTGGCAGAAGAAGATGGTGCTTTGGGTGCCCTCTAACATCAGGAATTTTTCTAAACACATACAAAAAGGAGATTAAAACTCTGTATTTCATCAGGTCACCAGTTTAAAAAAAAATCACAGTAGTGATCCTTTATAGTCAACAAATCAGTCTTGCACAGTGGTGCATACCTTTAATCCTACCACTGAGGAGGCTGATACCAGAGGATTGTGAGAGCAGAGACCACTTAAATTACATACAGATGCTCATATTCAGAAAAAAAATAAAAACAAGGGCAACTGGCAATATGTTCTGAAGTATTTCCCCATAATTACCAGACATTCTCCTTCTCTCCCTTCCTCTTCTCCTCCAAGGACACACACCAACTCCTCTGTATCTGGGAAGCAAAGGCTCTGGATGCTGTCTGCTTTAAACTGCTTGGTCATCCCAGACCTTATGTAGTGTTCACAGCTGGGAGTGCACTTTACAGCACCAGATGCCCAGTTAGGTAGCATTTCTGTAACTACTAAAGGGAAGATTATAGCTATATGAATATTAATGTTCCACTGGACTGCTCGGATTGGCCTGGCCAAGACCATACTTTCATCGTTCTAAGCATATTGTTCATTGCTGGTTTCTCAATTATTAATTGGTATTAGATTATCTCTGTTTTATACATAAGGGAGCTGCCACTCATGATGATTTGAAAGTATGCCACAATACTTTAATAGGTTACCGTGCTTCACAAGTCTCCCGCTCTGAACACAGATGCATGCCATGCATCTAGCAGTCCAGGAAATACTTTACTTATCTGAATATTCTTAAGGAATCCACCTGTCTACACCCAAGCTCCCTGGACCCTTCACACAGACACTGCTACCATTCATCTCAAGAGAAGAATTTTTCCAAATTTTTTGACATGCCTAATAGTAAATTTATGATATTTAGCATATAAACTATGGAAATATAGATCCATACCAACCTATGCTTACACATGTGTACATATAGACACATCGGAGAATGTATGCAGACATATGCACACATTTATAGCATGATTTGCATATTCAAAGTGGTTCCCTTAAATGGCCATCTTAGGGAGCCATGTATTCCCCCCAAAACCTTCAAAAACACAATTTTGGAGTTGATTTATAGGAATCACATTTTAAGTATCCTCACAATTACCTCATCTTTCTGGGGAGGATTTTTTTTTCTGGAAACAAAACTGTTCAGAGCGAGTGGGATCTGAAACTATCAAGCAAAGACATTAATTTTTCTTATGCAATTTGAAATTGGTTCTGAGAGCAATTACAGAAATGGGTTTGTGCCACAGCATGTTGACTAATAGGCCCATGGGCACATGCCTGTGTTAGGGCAGGACTTGCAATGTCTAGTTTTCAGATTAAAATAACTCATGATCATTTCATAGGAGGGGTGTAATCATGCATTCAGTGAAACAATTTAAAATACATGGAGTCCTTATGTAAAAGACAATGGAAATAATGGCAAATATGAAAGTTATGTTACATCTTTTTATTTAGGGCAAAAAAACACGTATTAAATCATTGCATAAAACCAATAAAAAAGTAGCTAGTTGCTGATGTAGGGAGAGGAAGGGCAATGCCATCTGTTTACATTCTGTTTAATCTTCTGAACAGCTCTTTAGTTATAGCCTCAGAATTTGAGCTTCTCATACACAGCAAAAAAAATGAAATAAAATAAAATAAAAGAAGTTATGAATGCCGACTTCAAGCAGACTTGGATTTGAACTCAGATGAACTCTATGCATGGAAGTAACCTAATATGGCTAAGTCTTGTTCCTCATCTATAAAATTACAGAATTAAGAAGAATAAATGTGATCCAGGCAGTGGTGGCGCATGCCTTTAATCCCAGCACTCAGGAGGTAGAGGCAGGAGGATCTCTGTGAGTTTGAGGCCAACCTGGACTATAAGAGCTAGTTCCAGAACAGGCTCTAGAGCTACAGAGAAACCCTGTCTCAGAAGAAGGAGGAGGAGGAGGAGGAGGAGGAGAAGGAGGAGGAGGAGGAGGAGGAGGAGGAGGAGGTGGAGGAGGAGGAGGAGGCGGAGGAGGAGGAAGAGGAGGAGGAGAAGGAGGAAATGTGGCAGTAAAAATATTGCACTTGTCCCAATGCCTGGTACTTTACAATAATGACAATCATTTCACTACTAACTTTTAAAGTCATGGTTTTATATGACACTGCTTTTTTATCTCAATGTATCATTGCTTATGACTATTAGTATTCTTCCACCCTCCTGTTAACCAGTATTTGTTAAATATATCCTGCATAAAGATCTGTTTCAGAGATTCAAGGTAAATCATCTTCTCAGAGAGGTTATGCTTGACCCCAGTGGTGAAGGTTATACTGCATCATAATATATGACAGCCATATCCAAGGGAAACACAGACAGAGTGTTATAGCACCTCAGAGAGAAACAGGCTCATTCTGTCAGACAAGAAAATGCTTCATGCTTAGGTAGTGTTGGTTGTATTTTATTCTTTGCTCTTTTGGGGGCCCACCACCCAGCTCCCAAATTAAGACACAGAGACGTATTATTACTTATGAATGCCTAGCCTTAGTTTGACTTATTTCTAACCAGCTTTTCTTAAATTATACCATTTGTCTTTTGCCTCTGGGCTTTTACCTTTATTTCTTTATTTCTTACTCTGTGACTTGTGTGTAGCTGGTAACTGACCCCTGATATCCTCTCTCCTTTTCTCTTTCCTCAATCTCCTCCTCCCAGATTTCTCCTACTATTGATTCTGCCTGCCAGCCCAACCTAACCTTTCTCCTGCCTAATTAGCCATTCAGCTCTTTATCAGGCCAATCAGGTATTTTAGATAGGCAAAGCAACACAACTTCACAGAGTTAAACAAATGCAACATAAAAGAATGCAACACATCTTTGCATCATTAAACAAATGTTCCAAAACACAAACAAATGTAACACATCTTCAATTAATATTCCACAGCACTTAGGGGGATGAAAGGGACCTCAGTGGATGTTCAATTTCTCAGTAAGTCTAAGATGAAAGTTATCCATACTGAATGGTGAAGAGAGAAAAGTTAAGAAGTAAAAAGACCAACAGAAAAGTCACTAAAGTGATTACAACATGGAACTGTTTTGGCTATAGTACAAGGAACGGCATATCACCCTCACTGTGCCAGTATTGGTCAATGTTTTGTCTAATGTTATACACTAATTTATTCCCTAACGACTTTTTGGAATATTTAAAGCCAAGGTTGCCCTATAATTTAAAAATAATTATATATTTGCCTCTGATAAGTACCACTTTTGATATTTGATGCACCCCTTTCTTATACCATAGGTTCTTAATATAATCATTTCCATATTCGTATACATATTTCTCCAGTTACACCAAATATGACCCTTTATAATTTGTTCAAATACATATTCAAACAAAATCCACACTTTACCTTAGCTATCACATATAGAACATATTATGGTCATGTTATTTGGTGGTTATTAGCGTGATTCCCAATGTTTGTTTTTCTACACTTATTTGTTGGGTGATATTATGTCATACTTAATAATTAGGCTGTTGCACTATTTTCTGCTCCTAAGGTAAAACTATAACTCATGTGACCTTCATTCAGCTGTGTCATAAATACCATGAGCAAGACATCATACTGGATTAGAAGTGGGGATCGCAGATGTCTGTAAAGCAGGTCCCCACCTCCCGGACTCTAGAATCTGGAGGGAAAATAATGGTTAAAATGCAGAGAGGTAAGAATAAGTGATGGTCATATAAATTAGTTAAGAGGTAAATGTTACAGTGTTTTAGATGGAGGGGTAAACTAGGAGCTGAGCTGAGCTGAGCTATGGGGGGATTTAGCAGATCAGATGGACAGGATAGGCAATCGGTCATTTAAGAGGAAGTTAAGTTAAGAGGAAATCAAAAGAGAGTTCACGTTGTAATTTCAAACTATAGTCAGAAGGCTATGTGAAAAGCATGGGGTACAGAAGCAAATATCACATGGAGAAAATGAGAGATGTTCTCAAAGGAATCTAAATAACATAAGCCAGTCAATATGTGCAAGATTTGCCTAAAAAATGTAAGTAAGGTCTGGCTTGGGAGAACATTACATGGCAAGCAAAATAATTTGAATATTGTCTCTAAAACATGAGACTACAAGACCCATTCATTTTCTCCTTACATGGAAATTATTGCATATTATATAAAACTGATATTTCATCAATAGGCAAAACACATCTGTTCATTTCATGAGGAACTTTAAAGTGGTTTATACATTCCAATAGCAGTAATTTTTAAATATTTATGACAAATTTGCAAGAAAACTCTGTGCTTTATTTTGCCCAACAACTAGGTACTCCATTCTTAGAAAATCTAAACAAACTGGAATTGATCTAATCAACACCACAGCAGAAGACCACAGAGACCTTTACAAGGAAGAGTTAACTGTATCTTGGTGTAAAATAAAAACCTAACAAACTTGTCATGAGAAAAACTAGTAAACACATATCTGCCAAGATCAATTTTTCATCTATTATTAAAGTGTGTTTTCTTCCCACTGATGACAAATGTGAATTGACTCATAATATTTTTCCTTTACCAGAACAATACAGATTTTCATTATTGAAATATTCAAATGGCAACTGAGATATCCAATTCATTAAAGAAAATATACGTTGAATATGATACAGTATTATTGGTAAGTAATTTCTTCCTGCATGTTTAGTAATATATTTTAGAAAACCGATATATGTCAAAAATTTGTGCTAGGTTTTGGAGATAATGAAATCATATAGAAAATCATAGTATTCTAATGGTATACATTCAAGACTATCACACTATACATACAACATACAACACAAACTATGCATACCACAGCATATGTACACACACACACACATACACACACACACATACCACAGTCATAAGCACATGCACACACATATACATGTACACACCACATATACCACCGCCACCATCAAGTAAAAGGATTAAAATAAAGAAATTATTTGCTTTGTGTTAGGGTTCCTCATTAGCGAAACTATAAACAATCAGATAAAATCCCTTCCTGGGACTGGAGAGCTGTCACTTCTCCAGTTATGACAAACAAAACTGTTTCCTGTCTGCAGATACTGCCAGAAGCCCAGGGAGAACTAAGGACAAAGCCCCTTGCAGCCTGAACTGCTGGGTTAGAAGGAAATTTCTAAATGCAGTTTGCTAATGGAGACAACACGCGGCTGAGAAAAATGAGGGAAATTCATACATCTAACTCGAAATAAAGCACTTTCGGAGGACAAAATAACGTAAAGGTGATAAAGCTCAAATCTGTAAGAGAAATAGTTAAATACAAGTTGTGTTTAGGGGCCATGTAGCTTTCAGTGTTTCAGGGATAGATAATAAAAATGTATAAAGGAGCAATGCAACCCCTGGCATTATAAAATGCAATCAAATTGTTGATATTGTTAAATAAAAGGCTTTTTCTTTTTCTTTTTGTAGAAATGCTAATTGAATATACAAATGAAATTAATAAAACATGATTTTAGAAATGTCAATGCGGTGTTAATCCATATAAGAGACTGCTTGAGGCATGTGATTCAATGAAGGGTATATTCTGGAAGATATTGGAGGTTTGGGGGAAAGGCATCACAGTGGGTGATGAGCAGGAAGAGCAAGTATTCAGCTCTGGACCTTATGTCTGTGTCTGAGCCTGTAAGTTGCTGAGGTCATCTCATAGCGTTCACACCACAGTGGGGCTGCTCCGCAGGGTTTCTCAGTCACTCACTGGGGGACCCTGTGTGGAAAGTTGCAGCTGCTGATGTTATAGAATATTGAGGCCAAAGGTGGTGGGATTCAAATAGCAGCTCTGCAGTGACACAGAAAGTGTGCGTCAGGGTTTTTGCATGGTCTCATTGAAGGAAAAAAAAAAAAAACCATGAAATTCTAAAGCTCTGGACAGAACAAGTGTTCAGTGAAATTTTTTTTCTTGTGCATGTGTTTATGTCTCTGTTTATCTGTATGTCTCTGCGTGTGTACAGCTGAGTCTGCGGGGCGCTCCTTGTGATTGTAAGTGTGCATGTGCACACATAGATTTGAAGCCCAGAGGTGGGTGCCAGGTCCCCAGTCACTTTCCACCTTAGTTTTTGACACAGAGTCTCTCACTGAATCCAGAGCTCACCAATTAAACAAGGTCAGTGGCCACCAATCCTCAAGGATTCCCCACTCTACCTCCCAGGACAAAGTTACTATATCCAGCCTTTTATGTGGATGTTGGGGAACTGAAGGCAGGTCCTCATACTCCATGATAAGCACTCTGCCTACTGGTCCATCTCTCCAGTCCCTGATGAAGATTTCTAAATTTAATATAAGTTCTTGTTAAGGGTCTCATCGGGCAGTGCCATGGCTCCACATTTCTCAAATACTTTGAGAGCATCAGTTGAAGAGTATCTTCATTTTCTCATTTTCAGTGTGAATTATTAGGCCAAGACACAATTCAATATCGTTTATGTGCTCTATAACTAAGCTGTGAGACCCCCTGGAGTCCCTACTTGAACAACTAAACCATACAGTTGAACAAGTTCGCCCTTGGTTAGTATCTTCACTATTCTGTTTCTTCAAGAAGTGTTATATTCTGTATAGATATCAAACCTTTTCTGTACAGATGATATGGTATTAACATAGTAAAATAAAATCAAGCAGAGGTTCAGGCACTTGAATCCCCCCCCCCCCACACACACACACCTTTCATTCTGTCCAAGACACCAAGCATGAGTCTTTGTTGTGTTTATCCATGCACTATCATAAGGTGATTTTGGAAGGTCTTCAAACTTGAATCTTTGATATTATAAATGTATTTTATTTGGTAGTCACAAAAATATTTAGGTATACTAGTAAAAATATAGAGACATGGTGAAGTAAGAAAAGACAATCTAGACAGAACTGAAAACAGGGGCTTGGTAAAAAAAAAAAATGTCACTTTAGGCACAAGTAGTTTTGATTGTTACATAATAAACAGGAAAAACACATATGGTAATAAAATCAGGAGATTTCTCTTTCTGGCAGTTAGATATAAAATATAGGAATGTTGAGTGAGAGAAGTTAAAAGGGTGTTGTAATAATCTAAGTGTTTGTTTATCAAAAGCAATTTTAAAGATTCTACAGCATTAATAACACTTTATTAGATACAAATTAATGTTTGCTTGAACTAGGGCAGTGGCTACAGCAATGGAAATGATGCTGTTGAATATTAATGAGACAATTAAAGCAGTTCAGGATGCTCATGTACTTGAGGCTGTTATGCCAACACTGCCTCACTTTACATATTTGAAGATGAGCCACAGGACTGGGACGTTTTCCCAAAATGAATGGCAATGAGAGCCGTGAGGGGAATTCAGCTCGCTGTGCAGATGCACTGCATGCCAGTCTGACATACTTCTGACAGCACGGCACCAGCTGAGAGAGGAGGGCTGGGGATGAGGAAGCCGTGCAAGCCAGTCAGCATTATCAAAGGTTCCATGTCTTCAGTCTAGAGAATCAAAACTTAGCATAGAGTGGGGAACCCTGATGGCTCCTTGGCCTTGAGAGGGAGGGAGGGGAGGTATGGGTGGAGGGAAGGGGAGGGAAGGGGGAGAAGGAGGGGCGGGAAGGGGGAGGAGAAGCGGAGGGAGGGGGAGGAGGAGGGAAGGAGATGGAAATTTTTAAATATAAAAAAAAAATAAACCATGAGAAAGAAAAAAAAAATCTATTCCAGTCTCCCCACAGAGCGTCAGAGAGCACGCGTGCTCAATAAAAGAAAGGAATGGAACCGCTGGGCCCTGTCATTGGTCATGTCTACTCTTGTGGCTCTAGATGGAAGGCTATTTTCAAGGGTCTCAAAGGCTATCCCCATTTGTTTTGTCTGTTTTAATTTAACCTGTAACATTGTGGAAGGAAACTATCAGGCCATTACAGTGACTGTCAGTGAATCGGGGGAACTTATTTGAAAATTCTTCCACATAGCTGTACTGATGTTTTTCTAAAAATGATATTAACACTCACATTGTCAGGAAACTTCTTTTTTGTTCAAATTTTATTTTGGCTTAATGTCTGAATCACTATAAGATGTGAGAAGTGGTTGAGCAAAGACATGAATCTCTGATCCTTCTAGTCTGTTGATATACGTGGTACAACCTGGAATTCCTAATCAAGTAACATGTATTACGACAGTCCTTATAATGCATCTTATACAACTCATATTTATTTATCAATTTGTTTTGATATTCATTATGTGAGGGAATTTTCTTTTATGTAACTTCTTCACCGGACTCTGGAAACTTTAGTATCATCAGGGAATATGTTGCTCTTATTTTAAACATGAATAGAGAAAGGTATCTGAATCTTCATGTAAGCGTATGATTTTAGTTCATTTTGCACTGAGGCACAAAAATTCTACACTGAAACATGCAGTAGGCCATCAGTGCTTTTCATTTTTATTTCATAATTTTGTTTTTATTTAAATCATATTATGAGCTATTAATATATAAAGACTAAATTGTGTATGTTAACAAGATAATGACATTTTGATACATATATGCATTATGTGACATTTCTGTCACTTTAAAAAGTTCTGATGCCTAAAATTTATTTGGTGTAAAAACTTAGAAAATACTTCATTCTCTTATTTGAAACGTGAAGTACTTTGTCATTACAATGTTTCTCTTTTATGAGGAATTGACGAAGGGCTCCAGTGTTTTTTCTTCATTACTGTATTTAGTCTAGTGAAGGAGAGGATATTGAATCAGAGCATGGAAAACATGGTACCACTGTGATGAAAAATACATAGCCAGAGGGTGCATGAATTTTTATGATGTTGCTTATTCTTCCTTTACTGTGTTTAAAATTCTAACCCCAAATCTCAGAAGTTTTCTGTGAAGAAAACACAAGCATGACTTGTGGCTTCTATAAACTGTACACAGTATTCAAAGACTCGAGGAGAGCTACCATGATTATTCGCATATATTCAGCAAATGGTTCCTGTATTTTGAAATTCCTAGGAAATACTTAAAATTCTGCATATTTGTATCTTGGGAACAACTTTCTGAGTCAGTGTTCCTATATTTCCCTTTTTTTCTTCCTCCCACTCTTCCCATCAGTCAGCCAAGAGGCAGTTAGTTCTCTTTGGCTGCTAAATATGATTTATCTGCTTCTGAAATTACAAAAAAAAATGAAAGAAAAAAGAATGCAAAGCCTGTGGTGGATTTTCTGCTTTAGTAAATAGGTCACAGTTTGTCAAATCTGGAATATATTAAGGCTTTGTGGATTCTGTTTTTCTCAAATGCTAAGCTACTGAACTGGATATCAAAGGGTAATTTATTTTGTTGTAAGTAGGCTTTTACTATTTTATTTTTAAAAAAAACTCAAAGCATGAGTCCGTCACAAAAGATAACCAGGTGATAAATTAGAATAGCTAAGGAAGAAAGATATTGGTTTTCATTTATGCTTGTCCTTCCGTGCACACCGACAATGGTTGTGACCTGAGATCTGTAGGATATTTGCCTTGTTAATTGTCTGTGGTACTGATGAATTTACAGTGATCCATCACAGGGAAAAATGTGCAAAGGATCCTGTCGCAGAGTCACTTCTACCTACAGTGTAAGCAAAATGGCTGTCCTCTTAGGGCCAGAGCCTAAACCACAGGCATTAGCACACTGCCTTTATACCAAGTAGAAAGTATATGTGCCCAGGATTACACCTTTGGCAACCAATTACCTCAAGACTCTTTTGTGAATTCTAAATAATTTTTTTCAAATTGAGCTGTGTTAGAACTTTTTGTCTAATACATTAATGTCATTCTACTGAACTTCTCAACCAAATGATAAAACATAATATATACACATACTAACTCAGGCTTTACTGTTTTTTTTTTGTTTTGTTTTGTTTTTTTTTTTTTACACAGTGACTACCACAGGATCTGGAAGGTAAATGTTTGGTGTGATTGGTTCCATTCCCTGTTACTCTGTGACCTTGATCATACAGTGTTCTGCGATGGGGGAAATTCTCATGCAGGACTGTTCAACATGTCATTTATTATTCCCCCTTAAGATCTTTTTGGCATGGAAATAATATTTAGGTATATTAAAAGTTGTTTTAATGAACACATTTCTTGTACCCACATTCAAATTAGGTGCAATCCTCTCACATAGTCGTTCCAATCTTCTCTTTAAATTTATTTTGTGAGAATATATTAATTATGCAAAACTGTTATGAACAAGTCATTCATCTTCATCTCCTCTTGTCCCCATCACTGGCCCCATTTCTTTTCCAAAGCAAACATTCTTCTACTCGTATGTTTTCAGAGAAAAGCCTAGGTTCTGTATCTGAGAGAAAAAAAGTTATATTTACCTTTCTGCATTTGAGTTAGAATTATTACTAAGCTAAAAAACCATATGATTTTATTTTTATTTATGGCTAAAGTGTGTGTGTGTGTGTTTGTGTGTGTCTGTGTTTGTGTGTGTCGTTTGCTTGTCTGTTTGTCTGTGAGTGTCTCTGTGTGTGGTGGAGAGATTGAGCATTGGGGACAGTGGGCACCAGGAAGAGTGAACACTATGGCAAATAGGTGCTGGGGAGAGAAATCATGGTGGAGAGCTGGTTCTGGGGAGGATAGGCACTGGTAAGAATGGGCAATGGGCAGAGTGAGTTCTGGTGAGACAAGGGACTGGGGAACCTGAACCCTGGTGAGAATGGGAACTGATGATTTGAGCACTGAGGCCAGTTTGCACAGGGGAAAATGGGCACTGAGCAGAGGGCAAGCTGGGCAGTGTAAGCATTGTGCAGATTGGCTGATGGGGCGAATGCATGCTATTATCTGACCAGGCATGCTTTCTGGTGCAACCTTAGCCCTAATCATACGCTCTATGAGGCTATAACCTCTCCCATATTACAGCCCAAGCTTCACACCCCTTGCTGGTAGAATGAAATCTGCATTCTATTCTCCAACCAGGCTTCTGCGTGCTGGTCACGCTGTCCCTGTCCTGCATACTGAGGATGGGATTCTTCAGAGATGGAATTGCCCTACTGGGACATTTCATGCTTTCTCATTTCAGAACTGGTGCTAGAATGCGCTGCTTCCATACAGCGTGGACTGTGTGGTCAGTGTAACGCAAACCTTCATTTTCTGTGAGAACTCTCCCAAGCAGAGTTTCTCAATTCATGTGTGTCCAGTTTGTTGTATTTGCAGTAAAAGATCTTCCTTCTCACTACTGAAGGCTCTGGAATATCCAGTGATTAGAACGCTGTCTTCACCAACAAAGAAAATCATTCATTTATCTTTTCTATCTGAATAAAGTGTGCCTTGACTCAAACAAATGCAACTTTACTTGAACTAGGGGCTTTCCATATTGGATTTTATCTTTAAATTTTTTTAAAGAGGTATCAAAAATATGTGCATGTATACATTTCTATTATGATGGATTTTTGTCAAGTCAATATAATAACTGAAAAGAGACAGAATTCAAAAGCAAAAATTATTGAACTTTTTAGTCACTATGCCATTTTAGAGACCATTTTATCAATACAAAGTTTAACCATCCCTTTGAACACATAGGAATTAATTTGAAGTTTTATTCCACTGGGCAATTTAAAATGTGTATTGACCCATAAAGGTGTAAATGACTGAAAGTGCTATTTGAAAAAAGAAACCTGCTAACTTAGGTTACAAATACCAAACAACTGCAACATTATATCTGACAAAACAAGATATTTAAAAATGTATGTTTATAGACCGTAAGTAAAAATAATAATGTGGACTCATAAGAAACTTGAAATTTATTGGCTAAGACTTTTCCTAGAAGTAAATGCTCACTGCCCACATCATCCTTGTTTTCAAGCGCAGTTATTTTTACCCTGACATTGCATACTGAATGATGAAGCTCAGCTTTTATAACATTCTGGTTTTCAGTGTTTTTATTGATCGTGTAAGTCAAGAACATACAAATCTGTTTAAAACAAATGTAGATGTATTTTCCCAGAACCCATTTGTACAAAGAGCGCACCAGTAAATTCCGTGTAGCCACCTCCGGTATTTAAAAAAAGAAAAAAGAAAAAAAAATGATGCTGTATATTGCAAAGCTGCTCTTCCCAAGACAGATGTCTGGTGAGTGAGCACTGAATTATTAGGTACTCTCCATCATTAGTGCAACTAGTCTTGTTTTCTTATCTTTTCCATGATGAGAAACTTAAATAATGTCAGTATGTACAGTTACTTGTGGGTGTTAAGTAGTATAAGAACTAATGCCAAAGGGAGACTCACAAAACTGTCTGCACATGCTGTATTTCTCAATAATGCTTGTGACACAGCTCCTTCTTTTTGGGAAAAGCAAGGATAACCTCTTCATTCACCCGATCAATGGCTGCATATTTCTAGAGTGAGAGACAAGAGACTTGTTAGCTTTGGGCCTTCAGTGAGAAATTTTGATTATTACAAATAAATGAAAAAAAAATCACATGCACTCAATTGAATAATGACCTATAAAACTACACTTATCTATAACTAGAGTTATAAATAACATACTATGAACAATACTATTCTTAAAACTTCAAGGACATTTAAATTATGGAATCAGCTAGGAACTCTCCAGAATTAGTAGTCACATGACTGTCCCCTTGTTGTTGATATAGCTCAGATCCCTGCTGGTGCAAATTACATAAACAGACAACTGTAACTGTACTGACGGTAACAGAACTCAAATACTAATGCACATCTCACACCACCTGCCTTCAGATCATGAGCATTATGTGTGTTTATAAATCCCTAAGTATCATTTTCAAAGGGATATGGAATAACAAAAAATGAGTGACATATCTAGGTGCCTCAGACAAGCAGTCAATGAGAACTGCAGTCATCACAGACAATATGAACAAAACACATGCTGCAAGAGAACATAGGTAATTGAGCAAGGAAGATGGCTTCATAGGAAAGAGCATTTCCTGTGCAGATAAGGGGACCTGAGTTCAAGTCCCCAATACCTGCACACTCACATACAAAGAAATTGAAGGTGAGAGAAAAATCTCTGAGAAGTGAGAAATTCCAAAGACACCGGGGCTTTGGACATGAATAGTGGACAGTCAGGTGGAGAAGTTCAGTGTCAGCTGGAATACAGCGCCTCCACAAGGGCTGTATGTCCCAGCACATTGGCAGGAGCATCTATACAGGAAAAGACAACTAAAATTAATAACATACATTTAAAAATTTAGCCTGATGAAGACAATACCTTGAAAAGAAGCAGTCATTTTTCCAACCTTTCTTTTTTGTTGCTTTCCTTCTTTTTTTGTTTAAAAATGTTCTTTCAAACAGTACATCCCAACTGCAGCCTCCTCTCCTTCCTCTCCTCCCATTCCCCACCCCCACCCACACACCTCCCCTCTGCCCCAGATCCACTGCTCTTCCATTTCCCTTCAGAAAAGAGCGGGTCTCCCAGGTACGTCAACCGAACACAACATAACAAGATGCAATATGACTAGGCACAAATCCTCTTATCAAGGATGGATGAAACAACTCAGTAGGAGCAAAAGGGTCCAAAAAGCAGGCAAAAGAGAAAGGCACCTCCATTCCAACTGTTAGGAGTCCCCTAAAAACCCCAAGTTAAACAAACACAACATCCCCCTCTTTCTTAGTCAGACACCCAAAATGTAAAAACCTTTGATTAATCGATGAACAAAGAAATTTTGATCTCAAAATATGTAAACTTACAGTTGACAAAATAGTAACTCAAAAAAATTATTGGATCTGGGAGTGGGAGGAGGGGAGGGAGTGAGAATTTGGACTGGTAGTTTTTTAAAGTAATAAAATAATAAAAATGAAATTATTCTTGTTTGATAAAAAGTTAATTTCTCTCAACTTGCTGTTCACAGATTACTCTAATTTTGTCAAGAAGACCAACTAAACCACTCTCCTTTCCCACAAAAATATAGATGTGTGTTTCTCAATTCTATTTCATAAATATAAACATTTGGTAAGAGATGATTATACCCCTGCTATCAGTCCTGTGTCCAGGAAAAATAGACATAGTTAAGATACATGAGAAACTGGCTTAAGAAACATAGACATTTCTCTTTGAATTTGAGGTTGGCTGTCAGCTTGCTGTATATTACTTTTATTATGTTTAGATATGTTCCTTGTATCCTGGATCTCTCCAAGACCTTTATCATGATTTTGCCAAAGGCTTTCACCATCTATTGATATGATCCTGTGTTTTTTTTTTCAATTTGTTTATATGGTGGATTACACTAACAGATTTTTGTATCTGTTACCTGTATCTCAGGGATGAAGTCTACTTTGTCATGATGGCTGATTTTTTTATGTGTTTGGTTTGCCAGTATTTTATTGAGTATTTTTGCACCAATGTTCATGAGGGAGATTGGTGTGTAAGTCTCTTTGTTTTCTTGCATCTTTGTGTGGTTTGGGTATCAGGATAACTGTAGCCTCATAAAAAGAGTTTGGTAATGTTCCTTCTGTTTCTATTGTGTGGAATAATTTAAGGAGTATTGGCATATCTCTTCTTTGAAATTCTGGTAGAATTCTGCACTGAAGCCATCTGGTCCTGGGCTTTTTATGGTTGGGAAACTTTTAATAAATGCTTCTATTTTCTTAGGGGTAATGGTTCTATTTAAATTGTTTATCTGGTCTTGACTTAATTTTGGCATGTGGTACCTATCTAGAAAATTGTCCATTTGGTATGGCAGTTTCTTAGAAAATTGGGAATCAATCTACCTCAAGACCTAACAATATCAATTTTAGGTATATACCCAGTGGGTGCACAATCATATACAAGGGCACTTTCTTGACAGTGTTCATAGCAGCATTATTCATAATAGCAGGAACTTGGAAACAATAGAGATGCTCCTCAACCAAAAAACAGATAAGGAAAATGTGGCACATTTACACGATGGAATACTACTCAGCTGTAAAAACGATGACCTCATGAAATTTGTAGTAGAACAGATGGAACTAGAAAAGAATCATTTTAAGTGATGTAACCTAGACCCAGAAAGATAAACATTTGTATATGCTCAGGTGATTACTATGGGTAAAAGATAGGATAACCAATCTACAATCCACAGCCCCAGAGAGGCTAGCTAGCAAGGAAGGCCCAAAGAGAGGTGCATGGATTTCCCTGGGTAGGTGAAGTAGAAAAAATTTCCTGGTAAGTTGGAGGCAGGGGTGGGGTTTGGAGGGATGAGAACTAGAAGGAGCAAGTTGGGTAGGCTGGGTGTGGGAGGTAGGTTGCAGGCAGGATGGAGGGTAAGAGTCTTCATAAGGGCATCATCTCCAGGTTAGGAAGAAACCTAGTGTCAGGGAAATCCCCAGGAACCCACAAAGATGACCCCAACGTAGACTCAGAGCAGTGGGGGAAAAGGTGAACTGGTAACTATGAGCAGTTTGGTGACTTTCCTAATTTCCATCACAGATACTGTATCCAGTAACTGATGGAAGCAGAAGCAGAGATCCACAAAAAGCACTGTACTGAGCTCCTAGAGTCTTGCAGAAGTTATGGAGGAGAGATTGTACCAGTCAGATGGGGTCATGATGGGAGAACCCACAGAAACAGCTGACCTGAGTTCATCAGAGCTCATGGGAGCTCATGGACAGTGGAGCAACAGTCAGGGAACCTGCACGGGATCAAATTAGGCCCTCTGCATGTGAAACAGTCCTGTCGCTTGCTCTCAGTAAGGCTTCTAATGGTGAGAACAGGACCTATCCCTGGCTTTTGGTAAACTGTCGCCCACTCCCCCTTGCTGGATTACCTAGCATAAGGGGAGAAGCTCATTCCTGCCTCAACTTGATGTGCCATGCCTAGTGCAAGTCCATGGGAGGCCTTCCCCTTTCTGAATCGAGATGGAGGAGTAGTAGATGGGGAAGAAAGTAGATGGGGAAGGGAGAGGACAGGAAGAAAGGAGGAGAGGAAACTGGTTGGTATGTGAAATAAATTGAAAAATGTTATAATTTAAAAAATAATATTAATTAAAAAATAAAAAGAGATATAGGCATTTTGTTATTAGTCACAATGATGAGAATTTCATGCTCATTATCCAATGTGTCAGTTTGAATCCTGTGAGAAGCAGATTCTGAGACAATTAGATACACCAGTGACTAGCTGGAAGGACAAAGAAGGGAGAAGGGTTCTGTTTCTGAGGAAATCCTGGTATTTCTGACAGCAGAAAGAGAGGGAAAGCAGCTATGTTCCGAAACAATGTGCAGGACAGTACTGTAAGTCTGACATCCATAGAGCTTTGCATAGGACTGAAATCACCTGTGTCTAGTGGTTCTCTTCTCTTCAGTTACGGGCAGGAAGCTGCTGAGGAAGATGGTGTGGCCTTTCAAGGAAGTCTTTGGCAGATCTCAAAAGTGCAGAAACCATGGACTGTTTGCCAACCGCTTCTTCAGCTGGTCTCTTGCAGGCATGAAGTGGTGATCTCCTTGGCCGCCATAGCTTACCCTGTATATGTCTCTCTGAATCTGTATCTATACACTTTTAAGACATTCTCATTCCCTCTAGTCTTGAAAATAGGAAGAGTAGAGCAGATCAATCTTGTCTGCAGTTACTCATTCCTGACCCTGGCTAAACATATCACACTAGGGCAAGAATATTCTCTAGTTACTACTATTGAATTCAGAGGTTGCAGTAAGGCTTCCATGAGACTGACCTAAAATCCACATATTGTCTCTGTCTCCTCATGGTAAAATTAGCTATCATTTACTGCGGATCAATTACTCCTGCCAATAATCTACTTTATTTTGGAACATCCTGTATTGCAGCTCACTGATTACCCCATAGACAATAGTCTGTCTCTACCAGGAGGCAGTAACATGGCAGAAACTGCTTATTAGAAGGAATATGTAGTCTATGCACTGGTGATGTAATTTTCCCACTAGGGCTGATAAATTCCACATTCTGCCCCATTAACCCCCAATGACATATCCAACGCTACATGATGACCACGGGACTGGGGGAATTTGGGCAGCCTGGACATGCTACACAGTGAAAGCACCCTTTGTCTACAGCCCACATCTCTTGGTCTATTGTTTTTATATCATAAAATTTATCCAGATCCAGGAGCTAAACAGGAGATCATTACCTTTAGTGGAGACGACTGCCTGCCGTTCATGTTTCCCAGATGTGCCTTGTTCTGTGAGTAGATATTAAGGAACACCTTTCCTGGCTATCATCCATTTCTCTAGAGATGCCATAATTACCCACAGTTGCTTGCAAACCAATTCTCTATCATTGTTCCTCCAACCATGCTGGCTATTGTAACTGAGACCCCATAATATTAGCCAAGCAAACATCACCAAATGACTTTTATTAATTTGGGTTTCGTGACTCCCTTTACTATTAATGAGCCCCGAGCTTGGAACACTTCAGCCATCATACCTGACCTGCAGAACAGGAGAGCTATCACTGTGTTTCATGATGCCATTGGCACCCCTTCCACTCACTGTTCTCAAAGGTCTTGAAGAATGTGTGCTCTCTGAGCTCTTCCATGTAGCATAGTCCTTTGACTGGTCTTCTGATCCCAGGTAATATACCCACCCCAGCAAGCCCGCTTTTCTAACACTTCTTGCTTCCTCTAAGGAATCCCAGGCATTTCTTATCTGTTAAACGTAGGCCATCATCTTCTCCTGAGTTCTAACTGCTGTGCTTTCACTCTGAGTTTTTCTTATTGTCTCAGGTCATGGCTACAGTGTTGAAGCCTCTGTTACAATGAAAGACACCTGAGTAATCAAAGTATTGACTGCTCAGATTTACATTCTGGCTTATTTGATCAAATAAGTGACCTTGGATCTAATTGGTTCATCTTCACTACTTTTTGAAGCTCCTTTTGCTGTAATCTTCTCTCTCTATTCAGCTTTTCTCCAGTCAAGCAATACTGAGCTTTTACCTTAGTTATCAATCTACCTAGAGGAAGTTGATTTACCTCTAAGGAATGGAGTAGTGACTGTTGCCTTGTAAAGACCTTATAATTTTACTGGTATTCCCTGATGTGGAAAGGAGGACACCTATACAAGCAATTAAGGGTGTTATAGACATCTACTGAGCTCTATTTGTTTTTCTCACTGTGTAACAAATTGCCCCAAGCTTAGTAACTGGAAGCAATTCACATGTATTATCTCAAAGTTTCTGTAGGTCAAAAGTCGGGGCATAGCTTATAGCTTGGCTAGATCCTCTGCTTGGGCTCACACAAGGTTGCTATCAAAGTTTTCTGTGTTCTCAGCAGAAGGCTTGCCTGGCCAAACTTTTAAACCCACTTACGCATTCAAGAATTACCTTTTAAGACTGTGTGGCTAAGGTTTCAAGCTTCTTACTGGTTCCCAACTACGGCCTCCCTCCAGTCCTAAAGGATATGTAAATTCCATGTCATTTGACCCTTTCCATAAACAGGCTTAGAAATAAGAGAGGTCTCTTCATTCCTCTAATATAGAGCATTATATAATGAGACAAAAATCTCAGAAGTGATAGCTCACTTCCACGTGTGTGTGTGTGTGTGTATTGGTGGGCTTGAACTCAGGGTTTGGGGGTTATAAACAATCTACTGCTGATTTACCCTTAAGTCTTCTCATCACATTCTACTGTGCTTAGGACCAAGTCAGAGGCCCCATTTAGTTACTGGAAAGAGATTACACAGATTGTCGATCTTTATGGGTCACTTGATGGTTTATTCATCACAAGTGTAAAGAGCTTGGGGATTATCCACCTAGAGGTTACAGCTGATGCTTCCACAAACCAGCAAGATCCTGATCTTATTGAAATAAACCTCACTTGCCTGTGAATCTAAATGTTTTGGGAACCATTAACTAGCAAATCCTCAGCAGCTCTAAAGCCATTACAACTTTCACTAAATGAGGCAAGGGTCACCTAAACCACTAAAGAGGTTGTCTTAGTCAGTGTTCAATTGCCATGAAAAGAAATCAGGATCAAGGCAAGTCCTGTAAGATAAAATATTTAATTGGGGCTTTCTTACACTTTAGAGGTTTGGTACATTATCATCATGACATGAAGGAGCATGAGGGAGTGCAGACCAACATGGTGCTGGAGAAGTAGTTAAGAGTTCTACGTCTGGATCCATAGGCAGTAGGAAGAGAGAGACACTGAGCTTGTCTTGGGTTGGGCTTTTGAAACCTCAAAGCCCACTAGCAATGACACATTTCCTTCTACAAAGTCACACACTCTAATAAGGCCACACTTCCTCTCCTTCTTTAAATAGTGCCCCTCTTGAATGACTAAGCGTTCAAATATGTGAGCCTGTGGGGTCCGTTCTTATTCAAACCTCACTAAAAACTTTGTTACCCTCCCTCAGTTTCTAGTTTTTCCCTTTGCAGATGCTCCTGCAAATTAGTAATGAACAGACAACTCCACCTTTGTTACCGGCATCATTCTCTCAATATATTTCAAATGCCTGGATCATGGGACCAGCAAGAACATTCCTCATACTGGGATGTCCTAGGCTATCAGTAGACACTTCAGCAACTAGTCCTCTACCTACACACCCCACATTCTACTCAAGTAGGTGACCCCACACAGCTGGAACAAAGAATGATGTCCCTAAACTACTCTTACTGCACGCCTTTTGAACCACTTCTCTAGCAACTGGATTAGCAACTGCCCTATGAGAGGCAGACACCAAGGTAAATTTACAAGAGCTTTATTTAGTATAATATCAGGACTAGACACCAGGTGCAGGAGTAGGAATGTGATTTTGAGACTGCAATGAAGACCTAACACCTATGAAACCAGCGAGGAAGGAAAGGAGAACTAGGGGGTAGACGCATTGGAGAGATGTTTCAACCATCAAGATGAAGAACTCAAAGCAAAGAGGGTTTGCCAGCAAGCTCCTGCACTATCCCTTCTGAGCTCAGCTACCTGTTTGCACCAGGGTCCTGGAATAACTGTGGCCTCTGGGTGAAGCTAAGCCTGGGGTATAGCTGAGTCTGAAGGACAGAGGATGTTCCAAAATCTGTGCTCTCTTTCCAGTAGGTCATTACTCCCTCTGGCATGCACGAATTACAAACATCAGTAATTAACTCTAAATTAACAATAATGCATCTCTGTCACATTAAGGAAAGAAACAAAAGCACTTCCCCTTGGAGTCATTGAACAAAGAGCTAAAGAACAAGTCCAGATTTTAATTCCCTGTTACATGTCCTCTGTGTCTTTTGCTCTCTGCCTGTTTGTTGTAAGAGTCTGAATCTGGACTTACCTGAAGGATATCTTGTGAATCTCCTTGTCCCTGTGTCTACGATTATCACTGTCTATCTGGCTACCTGTTGCTATCCCTAACAAAGGGCTTCACTCTATTTATTAAACAACATAGAAATCAGCACATGAGTAAGAAAAAGGATACTTTACATCAATCTTTAACAAGAAATTCAGTCGCTGTCTCCAAATGATAACAACCGATTCAGACAATAAACAACATTGTTCATCAGCCAAAGACCTGTGGTTGCTTTCAACCTTTGTGGTAGATTTTAGGACATTGCTTTCAAAATATAGAAGAATGTTCTGCTTTCAGAAAACAATGCACATGCCCTATCTGGACCAGGGACATGGAAGAGTAGTGAATTTAAAATTAGAGCTCTGTGTTAGATTAGATTGTAAACGTGTGTTACATGGAAAAATCAAAGCAAGTAAGGTTGATGATAAATTGTTCTCTTAAAGGCAGATTAAACAAACACGCTGAATACACACTAGGATAATAGTATTAAATTTTAAGTAACCTCAAGATGTATTTTTTTTCTTTTTTCTTTTTTTTTTTTTTTTTTTTTTTTTTTTTTTTTTTTTTTTTTTTTTTTTGGTTTTTCGAGACAGGGTTTCTCTGCAGCTTTTTTTAGAGCCTGTCCCGGAACTAGCTCTTGTAGACCAGGATGGCCTCGAACTCAGAGATCCGCCTGCCTCTGCCTCCCGAGTGCTGGGATTAAAGGCGTGCGCCACCACCGCCCAGCTCAAGATGTATTTTTAACTCTGGCTGTGAGGTCCAGAAAGTTCCATTCTCTTAGAATGTCAGAGATATTTTCAGAATATTGCATTGTCTTATTGGCTTAGCAAATGGTCTTTGTAATAATTGTTATTTTAACCACATAACATATAAACATTAAAAATACCAGTTTCAATAATCATGAATAATAATACTGATGAGGCAATGCTCAAGAAATAATCCTCTCTGAGTCCATTTACTTAAAGTGATGTTGGTTGAAACATGAAATGTTTTAGAATGATAATAAAGAACGTGCAGAGGAAAGAGTGAAGAGGTGGAAGCAGAACATACTTTTCAATAACTGAGTTTTATAGCTTCACTTTTTACATTGTATCATTAGTATCTGTACTTTACAAACATAATGAATTTCTTTAAAATTAAAACTCCTTCAAGCAAATAAAAAAGCACATACAGGCTATGTGGGAAATAACCAATAGAAATGGAGTGGTTATCATGGGGCAAGCATTTTGCTAAGGGATACAGAATTGTTACATTTCTGCTCTTCTTTCCAAACTGGGCAAATAATCTGTTAAATAGGATAGAGTTCTCAATGCAAAATGACTGACTTTAATTAAGGCTTTGATTAAAAATAAAAACATTAATCTCACAAAACTTAGCTCACTTAACTCTTTCGCATCACAGCAGGGAAATGTCTAGGTTCTCCAAGGACCGAGAAAGTATTTTGTTCACCATTCTAAAAAAGCAGCAAGACGGAAACAGGTAGGTTCAAGCATTTCGGAAAGCTATCTGTAAGGAAGCTATGATGGCAACACAGGTGGTGTGGCCAATTTGGCTGCAACATCTGTCACCTCGCTGGTCTGGCTGGATAGGAAGGAGAGCACCCACTTCCTTCATCATTATCCAATGTGTATCCTCCCCAAAGCTGTGCATCTGTGCATAGATGATCATCTTCCACACATCGTGACTGGTCTTAGATCAAGGGTACAGTAGCTGAGTTCCCCAGCTAGAACACCGCAACAGGCTCTTAAAAACCAGATTTGTAAACAGCAACAGATGCCTGTTTAAAGAACTCCAAAGGTCAGTGCACAGAGAAACCATTAATTGTCCAATTAAGATGTGCAAGGCAGAAATTAATGTCTTTTCAAAAGTCCTCTAAAACTATCCTCTCCAGCAAGATGGCTTGGCAGATAAAGGTACTTGCCACCACGCCTGAGTTCTCTTCTTGGAACTGATATGGTAGAAGAGAATTGACTCGTGCAAGTTGTCCTCTCACCTCAGCGAGCATGCCATGGCACATGTGCACACATACACATGTACACAAATGTGTGCTCATGATCCTAAACTTTGCCACATGTCCTGGAAGGCTTTAGATTTCATGGTGCTCAATGTCTAAAAGACCAGCAAGAAAAGAGAGCGGGTTAACAGAGGCAAACCCCCTGCTGTGCACATGTGTTCAACTCAGTGCCTAACGAACGGCAGGGTCACAACGTGTTGATTGATTCATGGATTCTAGGCCTCTCCAAAGATTTGTGTTGCAAATTATTATCATCTGCTTATCACGGTAAGAGACACCTGAAATCTGGGCACTCCGGAGGCTAACCCAAAAGGCCGGGAATTTAGGGCCAGCCTTGGCTACATAGTGGGACTTTATCTTAAACAAAAGCAGCCGAGCAGATGGCAACCACTGCTCACCGTTTCATTACTAACAACAGTAATTTTCCTGCTTTCGGGGCCAAACTCTTTCTAATCCGTAAAATTCATATAGAGTAACATGGAGAGTAACTATATTTGAAATGTTATTGGAAGAAAAGAAAGAACTTGGAAATGAATGGCAAACTGAGGTAAAATAGTGCTAATTTCCTGGGACACTGGACATCAGACAATAAATAGGATTTATTTCTTCATGAATTCAGTGATTTTCTTTAAAACTTTTAAAATTAAGAATCTGAAGATTCTCAATGTCTTGGACATATATGGAAATTAATTCCTGCATTAATGTCTGGGCATAGAAAAAAAGAACAATTTCTCACACAAATTCAATTTTATGAGTGTCTTCAGAAGTTATTAGAATTCGTTCGGACACTGTTTTGTTAATTAGTTTATTTAATGGGGTGCACTGTGGGCACGGCGCTGCTGACATGAGATGCACGAAATAGATTTTTTAAAAAATCAAAGCCTTCTTGTGTTAATAAGATTTTGGAGCAAAATTAATTAATATTTTTCTCAATTTGTATTTTTAATATCCAGTTCTAATCACATACTCTGGCTTAACATGTCAGAATTAATGCTGCTTATCGGAACTAGAATGCCACAGCAATGCAGCCACGAAATAATCATTGGTAATGGCTTTAACAACAGGTAGTATATTAAGTAAAACAAGATCACTAGGAAAATGAGACAAGTAAGCAGAATGAATTTGTCACTGTCCTCAAAAAATGGGTACCCAAAGCCAGGCCTCATGGCTCATGTTTGGATCCCCAGCACTCAGGAAACAGGATTACAACGAGTTAATGCCAGTCTGGGTTATGAAGTGAGTTTCAGGCTAAGACCCTGCCAAAAACAAAACCATGAAATTGGATACCTAGAACACCATTCGGGCAACCTCGCAGGAGTCTGAAGTGGACTTCTGTTGTTGTTGTTGTTGTTGTTGTTGTTGTTAAATCAGTCTTAAACTAGAGGTGTACAGACTTGTAGAGAAAATTCAGTTCATAATGTGTTACGTAACTAGTTAATGATTCTAAATTTAAACTTTAAGGCCCAACAAGTACACACATCAAACCATATTGGTTATATTCTAGATGCATTTTAAAAGTCCCAGTAGTTCAATTATTTCTGCCACAAATGCTTAATTGTCTTTCATCTGCATCGACATTCTTGTGCCTTCTGTTTTGAAATCCATCTCAACAGGCACTTAGTGTCGCTTGTGACCTCATTTCAATTTTCTTCACATATAAAAAGAAAAAGAGCACCAGTAAAGTAAGTTGTTCCCGAGAATTAAAATAAGTCATCCCAACATTTCTGCATTTAGCAGGTTCAGAAATGGTCTTACAAAAAAAAAAAAAAGTTTTTCTTGAATTAAAAACCAAAATTCACTTAAGCTGTTAAGCTGGCATATCAGGGAAAAATAAAATCCTCAACTAGAACGTACGAAAGCTGAGTCTGTTCTACATCATCATGATCTGACTCCATGGGCTCAGTAAGACATGGAAACCCCCTCCCCCCCCCCCCCCCCCCCCCCCCCCCCCCCGCTTGGCATAGCTGTGTTCTACTTAAGATGCCTCTCACTGTGTTGAGTGACATCAACAGGATCAGGATAGGCAAGCTGCTCATTCATATTTGGCCTTAACGGAAGATCCACATTTACAAACCATTCAAATTAATTAAGTCCCATGAACATTGGAAATGGTGTGAAATAGTTGAGACTCTAGATGGTTTAGTTCAGCTAAGTTCTGCACACTACTACGCAGGAGAGCAATTGCAACGATAATGGACCATGTACTTTGTGAATGGGATTTTTAAGTACAGGTTTTAACATGATTGATAAATGCTTGAGGAAATAAATATGCTTACCCTGATGTCAGTACTGCATAGCTGAAACATCCATCAGATGCTCTAGTGTAAATGGGTGTAAGTACTATGTTGTACGTACTAGTTAAAATGTTCCATTTAAAATAAGGAAGGCAGGGAGGGTGTGTGTGTGCGCAAAGAGATGGCTGTGGTAAAGAGCACGTGCTGCTCATTCAAAAGCCCCAAAGAGGTTCTCTCTTTGGTCCTTCATGGTATTGTGCAAACATGTTGCACAGACATACATGGCAGACGTGCAGGCAAAACACATAAAATTAAAATCAATCTTAATGAAGAAGACAATAACATCATATAAATGTTATTTTACCTTTACCTTGTAACAAGAGATTTTTCCAGAACATTTTTTACTTTTGTACCATTTCAATTCCTTTCTGCTCCTCATCTCTCACTTATTATTCCTCCTCTTCAAAAATATATATATATTATATGTATACTTATTATATATTATATAATATATATAATATAATATATATAGCAGATATATCAGTCCCAAAGCAGAGAGTTACCACAACTGACCTGTCCAGCAGGCCAGTTTATTCATGGGTCTCGAAGAGGCATCACCTAGGAATAATGGGGGGAAAGGGAAAGGGAGCCAAGCACGTAAAGAAAGACAGAGTCAGTCTGAGATGCGTCAAGGTTCCATTTATTGCAAGCAGGGTTTCGTTTTTTATAGGGTAGATCTGGTAGGGAGGGGTAAGGTTAGAGGGGAATGGAAAACTACTGAGCCCTAGGTCAAAGGGGAAGTAGGCTGTAAATACCATCAGAGGGAGGATCCGGCAGTTGCATGGCTGACCACAAGGTATGCTTAAGGTAAATATATGCTATTCCAGGAGATCAGGCCTGAAAACAACTAACTCATGCAAGCTATCCCAAGCGGAAAGGCGCGGGGGATGAATCAGCCTGCTTGACCCGAGGGTCCTTTTCGGTCCCTCACACACAACACAATACACAATATCATAAATCATAGGCCCTAGCCTTCCAGAAAAACATTCTAACAATATAATCTTAGCACATTTCAGATACATAGAAAGCTTGCTTGCATTTTAGTCCCTCTGCCTGCTGTCTATTTAGTACAGGAGACACAGAAATGTAGACTTTTGTGTAAAATCAGTCCTTGTCAGGAAGCATCTGACATTTTGAGATAGTATTGTAGACAGAAGTTTCTGTCCCACCTGGTCCTGTGGCCATTCAGTCCCAGAGAAACACACAGAGGCTTATATTATTTATAAACTGTTTGACCTATTAACTCAGGCTTATTATTAACTATCTCTTACACACGCATGACTTCCACAGTCCTATCATGGAACGAAGGCTTTGGTGCTCAACTCTAGTTTTATGACTAGATGGCATTTGAGCTCTGTGGTCCGGGTGGAAACACGATCCATACAGTAACATGATCTATGTGGAAACAGATTTGTGAGATCCCAGGGTCTTAAGGATATGCTGGTGAGTCTTACAAAGGCAGCAGAAGAGGGACTTTGTGTGAACAGAGCTTTCAGTCTGGCAAATTTACCAAGAATAAAACATATGCAGTAAATCTTGAAGGTGCTGCTTATATTTTTTTCTAGTAATTCCCCCTTTTCATATGATCATGACAGAATGTGTATGTATTTTCCCACATCTTGGATTTTATACACACTTACAGATAGGCATGCATTTGAAATGATCTGATTTGTTTATGTCTTCTCTGTGTAGCTGATTTAAATCATTTCTGGGTGGAGAATGGCATTTAAAATGCTTTAAAGTAGAAAACAAGGAGATCATGTGGGACCAACTCAATGAACTCCCCCTTGTACGCAAACAGCTAGAAAACTGGTTTGTTGCTTTTACTGAGGACTTACTGCACCAGGATTCACACGTTTCAATAGCGCAATGGAGAGAAAAGGCAAATTTCAGGTTTCATTTTAGAAATTCCCTGGGCCCAAGAATTATCCTGTTCCTTCCCTCTCAAACCATGGTCTTACTGCTGAGAAAGTGATAAGTCATTTTGAAAGTACTGACAAACAACGCTGCTATGAACATAGTTGAGCACATGTCCTTGCGGTATGCTTCAGCATCCTTTAGGTATATACCCAACCTAAGTGACCCTCGGCCAAAGAACGGATAAGAAAAATGTGGTACATTTACACAATGGAGTACTACATAGCAGAAAAAAATTACATTTTGAAATTTGCAGGCAAATGAATGGAACTAGAAACATCATTTTGAGTGAGGTAACCTAGGCCCAGAAAGACAATTATCATATGTACTCACTCATAAGTGGTTTTTAAACATAAAGCAAAGAAAACCAGGCTACAAATCACAATCCCAGAGAACCTAGACAACAATGAGGACCCTAAGAGAGACATACTTAGATATAATCTACATGGGTAGTAGAAAAAGACAAGATCTCCTGAGTAAATTGGGAGCATGGGGACCATGGGAAAGGGTTGAAGGGGAGGGGAGACGAAGGGATGGGAGGAGAGAAAATGTATAGCTCAATAAAATCAATGAGAGAGAGAGAGAGAGAGAGAGAATCACTGAGCAGAAAGTGCGAGAGTGAGAGATCATGGATGAGTACAGACGCAGCAGGACAGCTGCACATAAGAAGTCGTAGAGGCTATAAGCACATACCCAAGGCTTCTGCAAACTCAAGGCACACCCAGTATCAGCATGGAAAGGAGAGATGGGCAGAAAGTCCTACCCCTAACCAAGAAGCTGTAACTAACAACAGCTGGGAGAGGAAGAATCAATTTTCCTTAAGAGCGTGGCCTCTGGTAAGGCAACCACACTCCAGGGGAGGCTGCAAATATGGGCAATAAAATTAGAATTTATTGGTGGGAGAGACAGAGAGAGAGGAGAGAGGGATATATATATATATATATATATATATGTATATATGTATATATATGTATAAATATACATATATATATAGAAAGGGGGGGCAGAGAGAGACAGAGAGAGACAGAGAGACAGAGAGAAAAGCATAGATAGAGAAAGAAAGGGTAATAAAGTTGGGTAGGTAGGGAAGTCAGGGAGAATCTGGGAGGAAAAGGTATCGGTGCATATGCTCAAAACACGGTGTATGGAATTCTACAAGAACTAATAAAAGCTTTTTAATAAAATAAAAATAAACCAAATTAATAAAAGGATGGAATTTTAAGTCCATGAGAAAAACCCCTTTAAAACCTGCACTAAAAAGGAATTATTTTAATGGAACTTCAAATGCTATTTAATTCAAAGTAAGTTAACACAGTAGACATTGCTCTTTCAGCTCTTTGTTTGCAAAATTTAAAGTATCTGGGAAATTGACATGGATCAGAGCATACCCTGAGAAAAAGAATCTTGGAACATGATTATTCTCATCCCAGGACCAGGCTGTACATTTCCCTGTTTTCTACCTGGTACAGGCAAAGCTAACTCAAAAGCAACTAATCCTTCAACAATTGCCTTGTTGCATTGCTCAGACTCCAAATAATCCCTAAAAGTAGTGACGTACTTGTTTTAGTGACCGCTAAGACAGTATTCACCTTGACACGAGATAGCCTTGAAGGCATATCACGAGAAATGTATTTGTATCATTTTGACTGTGAAAATTATATGCATCAAAGACAACCTTAGAAATGGATTTCTGAGTATAATAAATAGCTTTGTAAAAGTGGTAGATAGAAAGATTAAGCATTATTACTGCTTTTAAGAACACCTTTACCATTTCTACGAAAATTATTCTTTAAAATTATTTCAGTTTTGATAGAGGCATTTATCAGAGGGTTCTGAGAAATTTCTGACAATACTAATTTTAACTACTTTCAACCATTCTTACTTTAAGATATAAAATGTACATGGGAGAATTTTTAAAGCCCTCCTCAAAACTAATCCCTTGCCCAGAGGTAAGCGCAATGGGAAGCAATGCTTATGTTCTTCAGTACATTTCCCCCTTGTGGTCCCTTGTTTCATCCTTTACAAAAGGTGATGTTTACAATTCTCTTTAGTAACTAGTGGAACCATATGGCCTCTAGATCCTTCCACACTTACAAAAGTTTTAATCTTGATCCAGTCATGGGATATACATTATAAATCCAGCACTCAGTAGACAGAGCTAGGACGATTTCTATAGAATGTCAGCCTGAGCTACATAAATAGAGAGTACCAGACCAGCCAGGGTGATCTAGCAAGGCTATGTTATAAGAAAGAAAAACAAAGTTTGAATCATGAATGCTTCTCAAAGCTTCTTGAAACTTGAACACTTCTCGGGTATAGAAGACTTTGGTTTCTAACCTGTGGCGCCACCAACAGGTAGTAGAGCCTTCAGACATGGAGCCAAGTGGAAGAAAGTTGTGTATGACTTTAATGTGGCTATTAGGACCTTGGCTCTAATCTCTGTCTCTCTGTCTTCCTCTCTCTGTCTTTCTCTGTGTTTCTGTCTTTGTCTCTCTCCTTTGTTTCCCACTCAACCATGGTATATTGCCTTTGTATTGAACCAATGGACCATGAATCAAAACCTTCAAAACTCCAAGCCTCCCTAAAATCATTTCTCTCTTTCAGATTACTACCTCAGGCATTTTAACATAGTAATGAAAGCTGACTACTGTGATAACTTGGCTTGCACTAGAGATTGAGCTCCACGTTAGTACTATTATTGTTAACTAGAAACAAAGCTAACATGTGCTTGCTCCAGTACTTGTCCACCTGTGTAAATCCCATGCAACTTAGTATCTGAAGCAAAATGCTGTGGTTAAAGTGCTTGTGCATTTTTAAAAACAATGAATAAATCCGTAAAAATAAACAATTCATTTTAATGGTCCTAATCTTTGCAAAAACAGTTTCTTTTGAAAATATAAATAAAGCATCCTGCCCTAAAACTGCAACCTCTGGAAGCTGTTTCATGGGCTTTCAGCATTATAGGTGAAACATCCCAGATCTAGACAAATATTTGCTTATCAAACCTCAACGTGAACATTTAAACGTTTCAGTGTGTACCAGAGAATATCTGGGGTTGGAAAGCAAGAAACTTAAATTTGAATTTCAGTGCTGCCAAGTTAGTGGCTATACCATCTTGCTATCTCAGAGTGCTCACCCAAGAAAGTAACTTGGCATTTTCATTAGTCATCTGAAGGAAAAGCCACAAGAGGTCCCATGTTCCAGAGTAAAGCCCTAGAGCTGTACTTTGTGAAGGGCTGAAGGTGTTTCGTTAGCTTATGGTTTCTGGATTCCTTACAGTAACAGACGGGAGTCTTAGAGTGGAGTATCATGGATGCAATACATTTTCTTAACTCGATAAATCTGTTCTTTTAAATACCTTATATAACTTATATCTTCACACACGACTTTGGGAAAAGACACAATGCATCAAAGGCAAATGTCACCCTAAGTTCTGGGGAGACCACAGGATGGTTATGTCCCCAAGAGAAAACCTACAATATC
The DNA here is from genome assembly GCF_903992535.2 of Arvicola amphibius. Taxonomy (NCBI): domain Eukaryota; kingdom Metazoa; phylum Chordata; class Mammalia; order Rodentia; family Cricetidae; genus Arvicola; species Arvicola amphibius. The sequence goes on from NC_052055.2 coordinate 88,537,804, forward strand.
TCCATTAAACGGTAGCTAATGAAATTTTAGTACTTAGAGCTTTCTAAAATGTGTACTTAATGCCACGATTCTGTGCTGTACAGGGGCGCCATACTTCTGACAGTCTGTTTTTCTTTTTGTTTGCCACTCCACATTATTTTTTTTAACATTGTAACATCCCAAACCTTATGAAAAAATAAGAAATACGGGAATGTAAAGGTTGCAGGAATTAAAAACTATCAACAGTTTAAACTGCAGGATTTCTGTCCTAGTTATGGTTTCTGTTGCTGCAATGAAACACCATGACCCAAATGCAAACTGGTGGTCAAATGGTCTATGTGACTTAGACTTTCACATCACCGCCCATCTATGAAGGAAGTCACGATGGGAACTCAAACAGGGCAGGAACCTGGAGACAGAAGCTGATGCAGAGGCCATGGAGGGCTGCTGCCTACTGTCTTGCTCAACATGGCTTGCTCTGTCTGATTTCTTAGAGAACCAAGAACTACCAGCCCAGGGATAGAAATACCCACAGTGGGCTGGGCCCTCCCACATCAAGAACTAATTAAGAAAACGTCTTATTGTATTATGAAGGCATTTTCATTTTTTACTTAACTTGTTTTTCATTTTATGTACTAGCCCCAGTTTCCCCTCCTTCCCCTTCTCCCATTCACCCGCTACTTACCATCCCACCTCCATCTGCTCCTCAAAGGAAGTAAGGCCTCCCCTGGGGAGTCAACAAAATCTGGTATACCAAGTTGAGGTCGGACCAAGCCCCTCCCCCCTGTATCAAGACTGAGCAATATATCCCACCATAGGGAATGGGCTCCAAAAAGTCATTTCATATATGCAGGATAAGTCCTTAGTTCCACTGCAAGAGGCCCCACCAGCTGATCAAGCCATATAACTGTCACCTACATTCAGAGGGCTTAGTTAGGTTCCATAAATGATCTCCAGCTGTCAGTCCAGAATCTGTGAGCTCCCACTAGTTCAGGTCAGCTGTGGTTTTCCCAATCATGACCTTGACCCCCCCCCCCCCTTGCTCATATGATCCCTCCTCTCTCTCTTCAACTAAGCTCCAGGAACTGAGCCCACTGCTTGGCTGTGGTTCACTGCATCTCCATCAATTCCTGAATGTAGATTCTATGATGACAATTAGGTAAGTCATTAATCTGATTACAGGGGAAGGTCAGTTCAGGTACCCTCTCTGCTATTACTAGGAATCTTAGCTGGGGTAATCCTTGTGGATTTCTGGGAATTTTCCTACCACCTGACTTCTCCCTAACCCCATAATGGTACCCTATATCTTTTTCATTGCTCCTTCTCTCTGTCCCTCCACCTACTCAGCCATCTCGAACCATCATGTTCCCATCCCCTCCCTTCTACTCCCTTTCCCAGTTTACCCAGGAGATCTTAACTATTTCCCCTTCCTGAAACCCTCCATGTGTGTCCCTCGTAGGGTTCTTCTTTTTACCTAACTTCTCTGGGGTTGTGGATTGTAGCCTGGTTATCCTTTACTTTACATATAATATCTACTTATGAGTGGATACATACTATATTTATCTTTGGGTCTGGGTTACCTCACTCAGGATTTTTTTTTTTCTTTTCTTTCTTTTTTTAAATTTTTTTTTTTTTTTTTGAGACAAGATTTCTCTCAAGCTTTGGAGCCTATCCTGGAACTAGCTCTTGTAGACCAGGCTGTCCTTGAACTCATAGAGATCCGCGTGCCTTTGCCTCCCTAGAACTGGGATTAAAAGCATGTGCAATCACTGCCCAGCAGGTTTTTTCTTAAATAAAGGCATTTTTTTTCCATTGAGATTCTCTCCTCTCAAACGACTCCAGCTTATGTCAAATTGACATAAAACTGTCCAGCACAATTTCCATGGCTAACATTTGTTCCTGCTGTAGTTGGCATTTTACTCATTAACAGATGCTTCTTGGACACACAATGTGTTCACAATATCCGGAAGGAAGGACACCCAACGGTAGACCTTTCTGTTGTCATGGCGGGGCTATTTCTGAGCAGTTAAACATTTGGGGATTTGAAAGGCTACCTTAAGGTTGCCTCCTTCATCTGCTTGTAGCTAGCATAGACTCTAACCCCTAAGGAGAATGTGGTGGTGCTATTTATAGTCTTCTGTGAGAAAATAATTCTTGAGGCAAAATGGAACTGAAGAGATTAATTTCCAACAACAACAAGCTTTCCCCTTCAGCAAGCAAATTTCTTCTCCATTACCAAATACCTTGGGCCATGAAGACACAAGATCAGAATAGCGCCAAGATCAAGGGTCAGGTGTTTTTGCTGTTTCGGTCCTTTTTTTTTGCCCAGCTTATAGCTTACTGTGGAATTAAATCTAACTGGTGAAGAGGTATAGTTTGAATGCTTTGCATGTTATAGCTAGTTAGCTGTGTCATAGTCTCCCACGAATACTGCCCATTGAAGAAAGGAAAAGAAAATCTATTCATGAGAAAATGTACTAGAATTTAGTTATTGGAGGAGATGCTGCTTCTGAACAGCAGAGCTGAATTTATGCTCTGTCCCCAGAAAAGCAAAGTATCTCTTGAGATCCTCAGTGGCTCTGATTCTTTCTCAACTATAGAAGTTGAAGCCTAGAATTATTTAAATCATCCAACTGCAATCATGAAATCAACAATATATCTGTGAGGTCTCTGGATCTGTTTTTTAAGTTATGTCTGAGTTTAATTTTAGAACATTCCAACTTAAACATATGGAGCCATATTACTGTCACATCTTCAGACAACAAAGGGATAAACATTATCATTATAGTGACTAAGGTAAAGACATTTTCATTTCCCCAAATCTGTGAAACTTCCAAAGACGAACAAGTGGAGAGAGAGAATGAAAGGAACACAGAACAAACTCCTGAAAAACACTTGCAGCTAAAGTACTACCAGCTTTTCTTTCTTTTTAAGACTGGGTCTCTCCACGTCATACTGGCATCCTGGGTATACTGAAACTTACTCTGTAGACAAGGCTAGCCTTGATCTAACAGAGATCCATCTGCTTCTGCCTCCTAAGTGCTGGGTTTCGTGGTGTGTGCCACAATACCCAACCCATGAATGTTCCTCTTATCCCATACTTTTAGAGTTTTTGACACAATCATACATTTTGGCATAGTCTTCTCACTTACAAGGGCTGGGCAAATAGTGATTGTATTGTTAATAATTGAGATAATACATTAGAAATCCTAATAAACAGTTGGCCAAATTTTGAAGAGAATTAAGGGCCCCCTGTTCATCTACTAGTCTGATGGTACTATGTGCCATGTTTATATTTTCTGCCCTATGGAAAATATATGTGCAGTTCATAATGTGCAGTTTATAAATGCCTGTAAATTAATATTAAAGCTAGAAATTGAAGGAAAGGAAGAAGCAGTCCATCACCTGCATTGTAAGATAATTATATATTTTCTTGCAAGAATGACAAACATGAACTGGTCATTATGGTACATTCTCAGAGACTTCACTACACATATGAGGCAGAAGGATCCTAAGTTCCAGACTTGCCTGGGCTATATAAACTCTTTATAACCCAGGCTAGTCTGGAGCTATATAGAGAAAACTATTCTCTATATAGTAAATTTGGTTTACTTTTCTCAATAAACCAAGATCTTGGATGTAGCTCAATGGTAGAATGCTTGTCTAGCATGCACAAGTCTTGTGTTCCATACATAGAGCTGAAAGAGAAAGAGGATACAAAAGGAGGGAAGGAAGGAAGGAGTGACGGAAGGAGGGAAGGAAGGAAGGAAGGAAGGAAGGAAGGAAAAAAAGAAAGGAAGGAAGACCAAAGGACAGAAGGAAGAAGGAAGGAAGGAATGTCATATGTCTCTAATTAGTTCTTAAGTGCCTCAGTAAATACTAATATTAAACTTCAGAATTGGAGTGACTGTCAAATACAGCATTGTGTGCCCTCCATGGATGAAGGGTAGTAGGAGAAAGATGACAGCAGGAGTTTATTATAAAGATATACACTGCAATCAATGACATCTGGAGACTAAGACAATTTATAATTCTGATACCAAAAAAAAACAACAACCTGTCCCAATAAAAAACGTCATGCCTTTGTTTCCAGTGATAGCTCATTAAGTATAACACTGTATTACATAAACCTTCTGACTGGGGAAGGTAGGGCCATCCACACCAAATCAAGGTTATTTTTGAATACATACTAACAATGCATAAGTTTCCATTAAACTGCAACAAAAACAGGCTGATACAATATTGAGGTAAATTTACACAAGGAAACGCCTGAGAATGGGTGTTCTTGCTGCTCTGGGAATGTGTTTTCCTGGCAGGGTGTACCCGTGAAACACATTTGCAAAGGAATCTATAGCATTTTTGTCTGTTCCTAATTTAGTTGCTACCAGCTGACTGTTGCTAGGCACTTGGTCAGCAAAAGGATGCTGAGATTATCATCAACTTTTATGAAAACCAAACTGTGTGGCTGGGCAGCTCCTAAAGAAATGCCTGCTAAGCTTAGCTGATGCCTGGGTCAAGCAGTGATTCAAAACACCAGCCCTGGGCTTTCTCATTAGGAGGCTTGCTGTCAGGACAGCCATCAGCAGCAGAGACTATGCAGAGAGGTAGGGTGTGCCATGAGTTTCCCGAGCTCTGCAGGAACATCAAATGCTGGGAAATAACGCAGATGACAAGGAGACCATGAAGGGAGCAGGTGCAGTGCTAAATTAGTCAGGAGCTATCCCTTATGCATATAGAAGTTTGAACAGGTTTTCTAATGTATTATTAGTCAGTATTTGAGAAACTCAGGAACAGACGTGCTAGCTAACATCAAAAGGGAACTTACTGACCCAAAAGAACAGAACAGTTCAAGAATGAAGCTGACTTCAGACATTGCCTTGCAAGCACCACTGTCCTTGGGGCTTCCTCTGTCTGTCTCGGTTTCTCCAATTTGGCTGGATTGACTTTGTTCCTTCCTGATCTGTATGGTTTTCCATGAAGTGACAGGAAAGAAGGCATTTGAGAAAGCCAAACAGAAGAAAAACTCCTCTCTCTAAATGCAAAGTATTCTTCCAGGCAAAAATGTCAATGCTCTCTAGAGGGCCATGAGTAACTGTGTCCTAGCTACTCTGCTGAGAAAGCTAGAATTTTTGAAATAGGTTAGAGCTAGCACAGAACTCAGGGATGTTGTCTATGTGGATGCTGGGTCACACAGAAAGCTGGGGGTGCTCCCCTAAGGAAAGTGAGAACTACCAAAAGAAAATTTGAGATGCAAAGCATGGAAGAGAGTCTCAAGAAAAATGCACCTGTTTCCTGAAGAAAATAATTGAGAAAATAGTGAAATTAACAGAAATCACCACTGAGGAGAGACTGAGCTATTAGGGACATGTAAATATAGGCGAGCATATACTCCCTGAAATATATTCTAAATAAGTGCAGCCCCTAGTTAATAGCAGCAAGATGTCTTAGTATGATTATATAACAAATATTCAAAACAAAGTAGTTAGAGAAGTGAATCATCAAAGGTTTCAGAATGGTTTGATTTGGTTTGGTTTGGTTTGCTTCAAGACTTGATTCTAAGGCTTGAACATTGGCAACTCCATGCCACTTTTCCTTTCTGCTTCTTTAAAGCTTTGGTTCTATAATCAGCTTCTTTGTGAAACCCTGGGCTGCAGGCTGGACACTTTCTTACTCACAGTAGGACAAAAATACATTTTTCTATAATATCCAAGTACAAGATCTGAGGTTGAACTGACCAAATCAATTATTTTGTTCTACACCTATAAATCAAAGCAATAAGCCTATGGCACTTATTTTAAACTTAAACCTTGCACCAACCCTGATGCAATGGACTCTGCAGAAAAGAGTGAAGAATATTCTGAAAAATAATATCTGACCGCTGTTTCCAAAAGGGAGCAGTGACAGACACTGCAGATATTCATATCAAAAGTCATTTGGAACATAATTTTTCAGGATGTTCAGAACTTTAAACTCATGGTGATGATTGCTATTTGTTGCCAGGTGTGGTCTTACGTATGTAACCTTACACATCTGATTGGCTAAGCCTATGACTGAAAATAATACACATGGTCAGAAGAGTGAAATGACCTCTATGGCTACAATGAGTCGTGTGCTGTTATTTCCATTTTGGTGTTTGCGTTCTTCCAGCTCACCATCATGGAAACAGCCAGCCCCACACTAGCCATGTGGTAGATGTTTTCATCCTCGAATGGAGTTTTACAAATGGTGGACTGCCCTTTTTGTGTTTTTAATATATTCTGAGGGTTTTCACAAACCACCCTTGTGCTAATGCTTGCTCTGGCTTTCCTGCATCTTGCTACCATCACCCCTCAGGCACTGGATGAAAAGGGGCCACACCAAGAGCAAAGGCCACAGTGCATCTAAGTAATAGGGATGGGTAAAGTGCCGAATACAGTGATTCCAGTTGTTTTGTTTGATTCTGGTCCACACAATCATATGGTTTATTCTTATTCTTTCTGTATTATGTTTCTTGTATTTCTTTATGAAATGAATATGAACGTATTTTTTTTCCAAGACTGGGTTTCTCTCTGTAGTTGGAGCCTGTCCTGGAACTTGCTCTGCAGACCAGGCTGGCCTCAAACTCACAGAGATCCACCTGCCTCCCCTCCCAGGTGCTAGGATTAAAAGTGTGCACCACCACTGCCTGACCTGAGCATAGTTTTTAGAAGTTAATACTTTTTAAAACAAATTTTCACCAAAACAAAGAAAAGTCACAATTGAAAACATAAATATAAAAAGAAAATTTTTCAAAGTATTACAGAACTTTGGAAAACAGAAACTGGAATTCATTTTTATATTGCAATATCTAATCCCACTCCATATTCACAATGTCTCTTCCATCTTCCATCCACCCAAAACCATCAGACAACCCTACAAGAGGACTGATTTATGTCAGACAACCAAGAAGCATACACTTTCATGCTGTCATACCCATCTTTTGCTTGTCTGCAAACTCTACTCGGTTGTCAAAAATGTTAACTTAAACTATCAACTTTTGTAAACAGCCCTTAAATTGTAGATACAAAATCTCGAAAATGTTAACAAATCAAATCCATCAATATAAAAACAAACACGCAAACAGTAAATGAGATTTACAAAAAGTGTGTTAGTTGAACATACGTAAATGACATTCACAGCATTAGCAGACTGAGAAAGAAAACGCATAAAAGTGAGTTACATAGGTAATTTTGATGGATATTTACATTTAAAATGCTCCACAAATTACCAATAGAAAATCAGTTTTCTAAACCCGAGAAAGGAGGCGTAAAAGTATTGGAGAAAATACTGAGCAACGAAATGGGACACAATGGATGCATCTTCTGATACCCGCAGTCAGCAAGGATGTGAGCTCTTACTGTCTCTACTCAGTCATCTTCTAATACTTGTCAGCAGAGCTCATAACCAAGGCAACAGCAGGCATGCAGACTGGAAAGAAGGCATACAACTTTATTAATCTTTGTCATGAGGACAATGTCAAGTAGAAAGTCCAAAAGAATCCACCACATACATCTTTAAAGCAGAAATTCTATCAATGTCATGGTATATAAAATCAACTTATAAATACCAGTGCTTTCTGTACATGCTAACAATGAAATCTGAATAAGAAATGAGAATATCATCTACAATAGAATTTAAACAGCAAAATACCTATGCATAGACTTAATGCATGTTATTTATAAGACATTTGCATTGAGGAGGATAAACCATTTCTGAGTTCAATTAAAGATTTAAATTAATGAGAGATGCACTGTGCTTATGAGTTAGAATATTCAATACCCTTAAGATGCTGATTTTCCATAAATGGATCCATAAATTTAGTTCAGTCTAAATTAACATATTTGTAGAACTTGCTCTATAATTGTAAAGTCTAGCTTTGAAAAAGAAGTTTAAAAGACTCGCTAGAGTAGCCTGAGTGCTCCAAAAGAGCCCACTCAGATGAATTATTCTGAATCTGGCCATTTAATAAACCCCCAGTAGTGAAGTCAGCATGGCAAAAAGATGAACATACAGGTCAACGGATGAAACAAAGACCTCAACACCAAAAAGATCTGCTTTTAAAATGAGCAAAATACTTGATTTGACATCTCTCAAATGTAGACATACAACAGCTGCCTATAAACAACTTCGCAATATCAAAACTCACAGTTTTGCAAATCAAAACCAAAATAGTAGCATAGTGTGTTGATAACTATTATTTTTTTTAAAAAAAGATAAATAACATCCTCCCCCACCCTGCACAGCTGTTCTGTGCAGAAAGGGGCGCTCATCCGCTGCTGATGGCATTGCAAGCTTATATAGCCACTAGGGAAAACAGAACCAAGATTAGTTTTAAAGGGAAAATAGAACTACAATATAGTCTAGCAATCCTACTGCTGCCTAAATATGCAAAGGAAATGAAGTCACTGGACCTGCATGTCTGTGTTTGCGTAGCACTGCTAACAACAGCAAACATGGAGGGATGATGAAGATTGGGCTCATCAATGAAAGAGTGGGTAAGGAAAGCAGGGTACATATGTGGTTCGGGTGACCATTCAGTCAGAACAAGAATGGAATCCTGTCATTTGCCATAAATGGAACCATAGGTCTTGTAGGTCCATATTTCATACAAGATATTTACAGCCAAGTTCTCAGGCCACGGTTAGTTTCCAAGACAGCTGCTAGCCTGCCAGACCACTTGTGGCTACCTAACAAAAGGCTCAGGATGGACTGCCCCTTCTCTTTTGTTATTATGTAGATCACCTGGGAAGAGGTGTGGATTCCAAGCTGGTGACTGAGTTGCAGGTGGTGACTGTACTCCCGCGTGCCCCCGAAAGAGGATATTAATGAGCTTCTACCTTGGTTTACCTGGGGGGAATAAAAGGTGTTTGAATAATAAACACGGGTGATCTTCAGGAATGAAGGAAGCCTGTGACGCCCTTCCGATATTGCTGTGTGAACTGTGTCTTATTTCTTCCCCACGCCTCCGCACAGGTCCAGTTAGGGAAAAATAGTTTTATGTTGGGGCATCGGACCCCGACAAGGTCTTAAAGCAAGAACCAAAGTTACATCCAAGTAATGTGTAACTTCTTAATGACTGTGCCTAAGAGATCCCTGAAGCAAAAATGCCACTGATTTGTAAGTCCCTTGCCCAAGGACAGATAGTTACTGAGATACCGGAGGCTACTCTTTATGGGAGACAACAAGCCGCGTTCTCACTCCCCTAAACAAGTTTGCTTGACCCATCTTCACCAGATGTGCTTGATCACATGTGTGTGGCAGGCAGGGGAGCAGGAAATATGTAAGGATGTACCCTTGCCTGTGACTGGATGTAGACAGGAGGTATATGGGCAGGAAGCACATCAGAACGTATGCTTGCCCATGATTGGACCTCATGAAAAATGCAGTAAATTATGGGTTTTGCCTTCTTAAACACTTGCAAAAGTTGAGTCAATACCATTTTCTGGGAATCTAGAGATGGACATGGTGAGAGTCCATCAACTTGGCCAGTATTTAATTAAAACTTGATTCAATTTTGGTTTTTAACTGTGGTAGTGGTTTTATTCTAAATCAATGGGACTAACAGTTGCTTCTGAAATAAGTCAGAGGCAAGAAGCGCCATATTATTACACTATCACTGGTTTCTATGAGGCTTTATTAGAACAAAGTGAAATAGTTGACACTAAAAAGAAGGGAAGAGAGAAAGGAGGGGAATAGAGAGAAATTAAGCTACACAGGTGATACCAACATTATAATTGACTCTTGGTTTGAAAAGCTTAGTAGACAAACATTGGTTAGAAAAGTGAGAGTCAATAATGATTATAATTGCTTTAACCGATGGAAAGTCTCTTTAGATTGATTTGTTAAGCATTTTTATACATATCTTCAACTTATACCACATCTTATTAAGATATGCAAATAATTCTTTGAAAATAATTTGTTGGAGAATTTTGAAATATGAAATATATACTATTTGGATTAACAAAGTTCTAGAATAGGTAACAATAGTCAATGGTTTCATATAAGATTAATGATTACTTCTCAGGGACAGGTGTTCACTCAAGAAGGTCTGCGTGAAAGTTTGTACAACAATGAGAAACTGAGTCCTGATTAGACCATGCACACAAGACAAGTGTGCAAATGGTGCTCCATGTTAACATTAAGTGGCTCCATCATAGTTAGAAACTCACCCAATTTTACAATTTTTTCTGTGGGCTTGAATTTGTTCTTTTAAGATATTCTAAAGAAAATAATTAATTTTTCCAAAGGTTATTCTATCAAGGATTTGAAAAGGTGTATATTAATTAGAATTAGGCATGAAAAATTATGTCTATAGTGTACGAGTGTAGCACAATAAATTAAGATGTGAAATGAGCTTCAGAGAGAAGTAGAAGCAATTATCATGGTGACCAAGGGAAGGAATCAGAAAGAAGGGTGACAAATATGTAACCATGTTTGTTCCTGTGTCTCTAAAGGGCTTGTACCATACAGGTTACATGAGAGTCTAAACTGTAGGAGAACTTATCTTGGTTAGATTATAATGTTTGTTTGCCAGGTATAGTAACTGCATAACAAGTTCTGAGGCCATATAGCCTACCTAGTGAGATCTTGTAAAAGCTCAAGTTAGTTACAGAGATCAAAACCAAAATAAACCAGATAACTCCGAAGTGGTTTTTTGATGATAGTAAAGCTCAGCACAGCTTCTCAGAGGATAGACCCACCAAGCCACAGGAAGGTGAAGGCCAACATCACACACACATGACCCAATACATTGGCCGAAGCATGAGCAAAGAAGCATGCCATGCCATCGTGACTGAGCAGAGTCTGTGCTCCTGCAGAAGAGAATATGGGGGACGTGAGGTCAGTCTGTGTTTTCCCAGTAAGAACTTGTGTTTCTGGCCATCAACAAGAAGAAGCATATTCTGATTCCCCAGCAGCTCTGTACCTAATGACACATATTTACTAAAGACCTTCTTATGGCATTAACAACTTATATGAAAAGGCACCAACACTTCTGTGCTAGTCGAATTTTCAAGGCTTAGACAATTACTATGGTGACACAAAAGAATAACAGGTTCATTTTAGCTGCTTCAAATGTTTCAGTCTCTGGGCTGGATGCATTGCTTTTAAAGCCTGTGGCAAGGAAGAAACCTCTCAGAGGAAAGAAGAAAGCTGCTCACCTTGTGAAAGCCAGGAAGCAAATGACAGAGAGAGAGAGAGAGAGAGAGAGAGAGAGAGAGAGAGAGAGAGAGAGAGAGAGAGAGAGAGAGAGAGAGAGAGAAACACAGAGAGAAACACAGAGAGAGAAACACAGAGAGAGAAACACAGAGAGAGAAACACAGAGAGAGAAACACAGAGAGAGAAACAGAGAGACAGAGACAGAGACACACAGAGAGAGAAACAGAGAGAGTGAGAGAGACAGAGAGACAGAGAGAGAGAGACAGAGAGAGTGAGAGAAAGAGAGAGAAAGGAGGAGGGGACCCAGAGAAAGACATGCCAAAAAGACATGTACAAAAGATCTTGTTCTTGTGTGTATAGGGCCTGCCACTCAAAGGTGCATCCTTTTCTAAAATAGTGCTGCCTGTTGGAGATCTGATCTTGAATATATAAACAATATAGGACCATTTCAAAACAACCTTCATCATCTCTCCTTCCTAACCAAAGAAGAGCTCAGCCAAGGTTAGAGAAAGTTCTGAGAGCCCTAGAACAAAGAGCCAAGGTGTCTGTTAGTGGTTACAGCTCTTAGGATCACTGCTCATCCTGAGTCTGCCCTTCTGCTTCTTCCACATCCAAGCAATGGGCCATCCTTACTCTGCCTTAATCTTAGTCCTCGAACCCAGGTGGTTCTCTATCCCTACTTCAAGACTGGATACAGTAACCATTTTGTGACAAATCGTTACACTATGAGATTCTTTAAATAAGGTTGACGTTATCATCAACCTGATTCCTGGGCCAAGAGAAGAAACTCCCAGCAATGTGCATACCCCGTGGAAAGGAAGAGCTTCACAGGTAAACCCAAGTTGCTAGTAAAGTTCTAAGATGAGGAAAGAAAACATCCTCAGTAAATTGGATCTCATTTGTTTGTTTGTTTATTTATTTATTTATTTATTTATTTATTTATTCATTTATTTTTTGGTTTTTCGAGACAGGGTTTCCCTGTAGTTTCTAGAGCCTCTCCTGGAACTAGCTCTTGTAGACCAGGCTGGCCTCGAACTCAGAGATCCGCCTGCCTCTGCCTCCCGAGTGCTGGGATTAAAGGCGTGCGCCACCACCGCCCGGCTTGGATCTCTTTTATTTAATTGATAAGGGTAGTTTCATTGTCCAAGCAATCTAACTGTGATCACCTTACTACTGATAGATCTGTGAAAGCATAGCTTATGACTTTTAGAACTATCTTATCATCACAATGAGGACCTATATGCAATGGACCTCACACACTTCTGATATGATTAATCCCACGTGGTTTTTATAAGGCAAAGTTTTTACTCTCAGATGAAAGTAGGTTTAGATCAACTACAGGAGGCAAAGGCAGTGTCAGGAAGGCTTTGGCTGATGGAAAGCTTTACTGCTGTGGAGGAACAAGTGCCTGGACTACTAAACTAACGCCTTCTATAAACATGTCTTCTCAACTCCAAAGGCAATTGTAAGTGCAATTGTCATCGGAATCTCTGACCAGTGCACTCTGCCATTTCTCAAAGGACTGCTCTGGATTCTTTTTTTTTCTCTCTCTCTCTTCTTGATCTTTATTTTTGCAATACTAAAATGACCTTTCTTTTTTTAAAACTACCTTTTCTCATTTTACATACCAATCTCAGATCCCACTCCCTCCCCTCTTCCCACTCCCTCCACCTTCCCCATAACTCACCACCATTCACTCCTCAAAGAGGATAAAGCTTCCCATGGGGAGTCAACAAAGTCTAGCACATCGCTTTGAGGAAGGACCAACTATGTCTAGGCTGAGTGAGGTATCCCTGCAAAGATACTTCCAAAGAGAATGGGTTTCAAAAACAGTACAAGCAGTAGGGATAACTCCTGGTGCCACTGCCCGTGGACCTGCAGTCTGCCCCAGTCATACAACTGTCACCCCACATTCAGAGAGCCTAGTTTGGTCCTATGCTGGTTCTTCCCTGTCAGACCAGAGTTAGTGGGCTCCAGTTAGCTCATGTAAAATGTTTTAGTGGGTATCCCCATCATGGACTTAACGTCTTTGCTCATATTCTCACTCCTCCCACTCTTCAACTGAACTTTGGAGGCTCAGCCCAGTGCTCCACTCTGGATTCCTAAATGAAAATAAGCAGTGAAAACACAAACGTTTGACAAAATATTGATGCAATGAGTCATCCATGAGCTATAAAGATAAGAAACTGTTTCCCTGTGACCTGATCTGCCCTTCTCTTCTCTTCTCCACCCCTCCACCCTCATGCTCCTCCACCACCGCTCCACCATGCCACCCCATCTGGCTCTGTCCTCCCTGCTTTAACCCAGCTGAGGACACTTCCACAGGAAGTACTTTTTTTACTTTTTAGTAATTTTATGTGTATGACATTTTTGCTTGCCTGTATGTCTGTACACCATAAGTGAACAGTACTCACAGAGATCATAAGAGCACATCGGATGCCCTAGGACTGGAGTAACAAATGTTAGGGAGCTGCCATATGGATGCTGAGAACCAAACTCAGGTCTACTGAAAAGCCCTTTCTTGTAATTGCTGAGCAATCTCAACACCGCCACATTAAGCCTTTTTTTTTTATCGGGAGTCCTGTGTCTTTATTTGTTCAAGATTTATTTATTTAAGATTCGCTCCTTAGCAGTGATTTTCAAATCTCTGTCTATCCAGTGATACTAATTTTATTAGATCAAGTCAATTTTTATGAAATTATATTTGTATTAAAATTTGGGAGAAAAATGTTCTTAACCATGAATAAGATTTTTAAATCTCCTCTCTCTTCCATGATGGGAATAGTAAAACACAAAGATTGCTGGATTTTGACTGTCTCAGCACAGTTAGGTATTACACAGTTAATAAGAGATACTTTACTAGAATCACAAGTTCAAAGCCAGTCTGAGTACAAAGCAAGATAATGTCAGAGAGAGGGGGGGAGGGAAAGAGGAAGGGAGGGAGGGAGGGAGGGAGGGAAGGAACAGGGGAAGGAAGGGAGAGAGGAAGGAAGGAAGATATTGTGGACACACATGTATGTACATATATACTTACATAAAGACACTCTAAAGGTGGTAAATTTGTTTACAGTATCATCTAAAGTAGTGTTACCAGTGTGTTACATTTTGAAACCAAATACTTTAATTTATTTATGCTGATGAGAATGGGGGGATTTGTAATTAAGGACTAGAAGGAGAGAAAAGATCACCCTGATTCCCAAATTGTCCTGGCCAGCAGGTCCCCAGCTAGAGAGAGCCCCTGGGTATAGCTGCTGGCAAAAAGAGATGGGTCCTTTTGAAAGAATCTAAGGACTCTCAGGCTATCTCATTACTAATTTCTAAAGAAATTTCAAAATTTAAATACATCCTTCTGCCAAGTAATTTTACTCTTTTAAGATAAGGAGGACATATTCTAGATTCTCTGCTATTGCATAAATCCCCTACCTTCCCAATGTCATTTACTCATTAAAATGTCATATTCCTAAGAACCAAAATAAGCACTTATTTTATTTACTCCTTTACCTTAAAGGAGGCATTGCCTTTCCTGACACTTAAAACTATAGGGTTATTTTAATGGTGATAATTACTAACAGATATTTTTTTTCAGCCTCTCTCTCCAAAGTGCAGAATCACAGGCATGGGATGTTAGAAGTCATAAACATTCATATGTACCTATAATGTTTTATAAGACATAAAATACATAAATTTATTTTCTTTCTATTGCACATAGTAAAAGAAAGCTTGTAGCACTCCGCATGAGCATTTTAAAACACTCATGAGATATGTCTTTGAATTATAAGAGTTAAACAAGGGTCAGATTTGGAAGGATGGACATTGTCCAATAGCCATCAGTGGGACTTCAGCTGTGCCAAAATGTTATAAAATCTGACTTTAAAAAAGTAAAAGAGAAACTGATACTAGGTGTCTCAATCTTTCTTTAGACCCACTAAAGAATAAATTGCATCTATTGGTGGATGAGAGTTGCTAAAATGTTCATTTAACACTGGGAGATCAATGGTAATGGTGTTTTGTTGTATTCTAATTGGATAAAATATAATTTTAAACAATATGGTCAGAAAATAGGAACACATGGACCATATCATCCGTAGAATAAATTTTGAACAGGGAAGGGGGGGGGGGGCGGGGAACAAACAGCAAAGCCACACAGCCACACGGCATCCTGGGTTTCCTCTTCCTTAATGTCCAGATTATTTAACAAAGTACAACTTAAATGGAAATGAGCAAAACTAAATTTCATTCAGAAAAGATGGACTCAAAAGAACAATAGAAACCAGACATGGTGGCTCTAGTCTGCAACACCAGCACTGAGAAAAGGTACCAAGCTACATGACTATACATAGATAAGAATGATGGGTTAATTTAAATTGTAAGAGCTAGTTAATAAACCTGAGCTAATAAGCCAAAGAGTTTGTAGTTAATATAAGCCTCTGTGTGTTTCTTTGGGACTGAACAACTGTAAGGCCAGGCAGGACAGAAACATCCCTTTACAAATGCTGCCAACATGGGGCAAATACATCCACATAATACCCGAGAGAGCTTGGGAATGAATACTAAACACGAAAGAACAGAGTTAAGCATGACTTCTTGGCAGCATTGTGTCAGGTGGGCTCTATTTGCTAGATCAGAACAGAGTCCCTGTTCCTTTAAAGAGGTTTCCTGATTCAGAATTAGCTGCAAAAATCTTGCAGCTCTTTTAAGAGGCCCTGCCACCAAACACTTAAATGGGGTTTATGAGCAGCCACTGGTATGCTTCTAGGTGGTAGCATGGACCTAGAAACTCCACTGGGTTGTGGTTAAAAAATATGACTCCTACCAAAACCTCTGCCATGAAGCTAGACTCTTACGAAGCCAAGGACTGGACAGATCCAGCTCCCAAAGCTGTGGCTCTAATTCTAACCATATCACTTAGCAAATTAAAGACTCATGTGTTCAGAAAAAGAGAGAGATACAATAAAGACAGATTCAGATAAAAAAAATCCTTAAACTGTTTATAGTATACACACACATACACACATACACACATACATGTGAGAGAAAAGAAAAAGAATAGATCAAGTCTTTAAAAAGGAAAAAAAGAGAGAAAGTAGTTGGGTGTGGTGGCACATGTTTTTAATTCCAGCACTTGAGAGAGACAGGTACATCTCTCTGAGTTCAAAAGCAGCCTGGTCTACAGAATGAGTTCCATTGCAATCAAAGATACACAGAGAAACCCTGTCTCAAAAAAAAAAAAAATAAAAATATAAGTAATAAAGTAAAAAAAAGCCACATAAAAATGGAAATACACGGAGAATCTGGGTACTGTGTGTTATTGTGTTGTCTTGAATTGTTTGACTGCTGAGAAAGGAGCAACAGCTGCTAAAAGACATTTGATTATAAATGCTTCTGGATTAACCCAACACATATATTTTGAAAATGCCTTGACTTCAAAATTTAAGTCAAAATACATGTTACTTTTGAGAAGGGATTTTGGTTTTGTTTCCACAGGAAATGGAAGACTGTGGGTTCATTCTGGGTTAAGACAAATAAAGTTTGATTAAAAAAGATCCCCTGAAAAATCTCCTATGGGAACAGATGGCCCGGATTATCCAGTGTTTCAGAGCATCTCTGTTGCAGTTTTCTCTAGTTCTACATCCAGAACAACCTCAAGACTGCTAGCCAAAATGATCCAGCCAGGACTGGACCATAATCCTAAATTTTTTTAGGCCCCATAAGATTATCAACACCCCCAATCAATAGGAAGTAGCCTAAAAAATTATACCCACATTCCCCAAAAATGGATTATGAATGTTTGACTTTGTTTAGAGTGTTGGTTCCAAGTTGTTATTGAAAATGATCAGGAGAAAAAGCTAAACAAAGGAGATTATCTTTAGAGTTCTTGTTTTGAAAAGAATAAAAGAGGAAGTGCTGTGGGATAGTGCTCTTGTACCCTGTAACGATTTGTCACGTGTATTGGTTTAATAAAATGCTGATTGGTCAGTAGCGAGGCATGAAGTATAAGGCAGGGCAATCAGATGAGGAGAATTATGGGAAGAGGAAAGGCTCAGTCTGCAGTCATCAGCCAGACACAGAGAAAGCAAGATGAAAATGTTGCACTGAGAAAAGGTACCAAGCTACATGACTATACATAGATAAGAATCATGGGTTAATTTAAGTTGTAAGAGCTTGTTAATAATAAGCCTGAGCTAATAGGCCAAACAGTTTATAGTTAATACAAGTTTCTGTGTGTTTCCTTGGGACTGAATGATTGTGGGACTAGGCAGGACAAAAAGTTATGTTCACAACTTTATGTGCCTCTTCTTTCAGTATGCTCACTATTTGGGATATCATACTTATAGTAAAGCAGAGAAGAGCACATTTAGGTTTAGGACTAGACTACTAGTTTCAAATATGAGTTGTTATGAGGATTCAATGGTGAAATCTTTGGATGGTGACTCTTCACAGGTTTTTCTGCAAGAAAATGAGTAAGGAAATAACATCTCCCTAAATATCCTTCATTGTGCTCTAAGAAATTTAACTGGAATTGCGATCTAGAATATGGCCCTGATCATGTGCATTTGGCTTGAACATAACTTGTCTGGGTCCATAGAAATCAAACACTGGCCCTGCCATTCTTCTGCCCCTTCCTTTTCCTTCATCCTCTGCATCAGGATTTACTATTTCTGCATACAAGGACCCATCAAGAAATTAGTTGTACAATTTAAACTTTCATGAGAAGCACAGCAGGTTACCAAGAGAGCTATTATATCAATTCAATAATGAATACATATTTGATGATCCACAGGTATTTTGTCAGTGCACTCCTGCCAGCATGAATAAAACAGGCAGACTCAGATCCTCCTCCATAATCTCCTTAGTTCTTTGACTCACCCAGGTCTTTTTATTAAGACACCTTGTTTGCAGCAAGAAGCATGTACACTGCAGTAGTGCCTATGATCTGAGCTCTTTCTCTATGACAGTCAATATATACATTAGTGTAAGTTTCCCCAACTGTCGCTCCAGGAAAGTCATAGCATACATTAATGTGAGTACTCCCAGGTCTCTCTTCAGCACAGTCTTTGCATGCATTAATGTACATACTTCCTGCTGTCTCTCCAGGGCATATGCTGTCTTTTCCCAGTTCATATGGGAAAAGAACTTCATCTCCTCTTATTGCTGATGAATAGAAGAGTTCTATTAGGCTCTGATTCTATTAAAAGAGAAAAGTATAAATTGCATGTTTTATGTCTCCAATTCTTGTGCCCTTTCTTCCTCTCTTTTGGCACATTAAATTTTTTGAAAAAGAAAAAGTAAGTTATGATTGAATTTCTGTTCGTAGCACAAGGAATGTTTCTATATCACAGGTTAGGGTATATGTGGATGTGTGGAAGACAAGGGTAGCCATAGTATAGAGTGGCCCAGAGCTTTACATGTAGAAAAGTGTAGAATAATACTGTTGGCATTTACCTGTTAGGACTAGGATATTATACCAGGTAGAGTTTCTTAAAAGATATCATTTTTCTTAAATAACTAAAATTTTCTGGATGAGCAGTTATAATATTTCAGCATTGGAGTTCAAAGAGGACACTGAGACAGATTTTTTGTGAGATAATAGATTTATTAAAGGAATTAGTAACATCATAGACCTTAGCATCATGAAAACTTTATAGAGAGATCAGGCCCAAGTCAGAGAGTTGGTTCCATCTTAAAATTTTCACAGGAAGTAGAATGGGAAGGAGATTGGGATTCCCCATCTTTCTTTCTCTCCCTCTTTTTTAATTGATTATTGAGCTCTGCTCCACTACCTGCTTCTCCCTTCCTCTTCAACCCTCTCCCAAGGTCCCCATGCTCCCAATTTACTCAGAAAATCTTGTCTTTTTCTACTTCCCATGTAGATTAGATCTATGTATGTCTCTCTTAAGGTCCTCATTGTTGTCTAGGTTCACTGGGATTTGAGGACTGGTTTTTTTTGCTTTATGTTTAAAAACCACTTATGAGTGAGTACACCATTGCTATGGGTAACCAGAATGTCAAGTGATGAAAAATCCACTTCTCCTGACTGGTCACTAATGGGCACCATTGAGGAAGGAAAAGAAGAATATAGAAGTCACTTTAGTTCTAGAATCCAAATTACTTAAATTTCAGCAATTGTTATTGGTTAGGCAGCATGAAAGGTGTTATCACAGTTAATAGGAAGAATGCCATCAAAATGGTTATTTACAATATCCAGGGGCCAGTGAGATGACTCTTGAAATAAATGTACTTGCTGCCTAACAATGTAAGTCTGTTGAACAATGTAAGTCTGTTGACCAGAGTTTAATCTTCAGAACTCCATGAAATTGTTCTCTGACCACAACGGGCACATCATGGCATGTGTCCAACCCATCCACAGAAATTAATTAATTAAAATGTAAAAATGGGATTAATGGTTACTCAGAATATATCTGTCCATGTATGTGGGACACAGTATGGGAACACATCAATAGAACTTGCATGATCTCATAACTCAGGTGTCCAGTAAGTATGTCTATAAGAGTCATTTAGTAAGCCAATAAGAAGCCTACAAATCACTGACAATCCATACTGAAATCAACAATGTTTCAAATTATCGTGACACAAGAGAGTTAAGCAAAGTAAGATTTCTAAAATTGAGAAAGATACTCATAACCTCAAAAGAGCAAGACAAAGCAGGCAGGAAACAAAATGTGAAGACTGTAATAATGGATTCAATATTTAAAGTTGTCAAAAAATTGTGAGAGTCATCCAAAAGTTGACTCATTCCCAGATACTGTCAACCATAGAGTTTCAGGTAGAGGTCTATAAATAAAATAAATCATACAATTTAGTGAAAAGGTTTTGAGGATCTTTCTCAAATATACTTCCCAGTGCTCATGTTGGACAGTTTACAATTACCTATAACTCTAACTCCAAGAGATTCACTGTATTTTTATGGCCACTTTGAGTACAAATACAAACACACACAAGCATGTGCATGAGTGGCAGAGGAGTGGAATTTTTTAAAGTATGTAAACACATCCTTTCTTAAATGTTTAGGCTTTTAAGAGTAAGTTTCTTTGCTTAGCTTTACAGGTAGGCAATCAATAGACCAGTACTAGCCCATAAGAGTGAATAAAGATTTTTTTGTCAAGTCCTGGGTGATTATGGATTAGTATATATACTCTAGCAACATGCAATCAGGAGGGAGAACATGTACTAAAATGCATAATAGATTATGTTCTAGAAAAAAATGCATGCAAGGATTTCAATGAATATATCTGGCAACGTCATGAAATAAAGTCAGGGTATATTATGAACATTTCAGAATATATTCATTTAAATAGCAACTTAAAATCAAATGTTACTTTGGATCATAATCACATTTTTAGAACTTTAAAAAGATTTTAGTTTTTTATATCAACCTTAACATAGAAAATACCAAATATTCTGTTTCCTATTTAGGGAAATAATACTATTTCCATAAACTATCTTTCCAAACCTTTGTGTAATTAAACTCTATCTTGCACGTTTGTTGTGGAATTCTGCCAACTGACTATACCAGCTCTTAACACCTTCATTAGATGCTATCCAGATTAGGCTTGTTGACATCATAGAAAGAGGGGTGAGAAGGTCATCTGACACACTTCCACCTGAGATCCCAGCCTCTTCTTCCGAACCTCCGTGTCACCTGTATGTAAGTCCATTCTCACTGCAAGTGATGCTGCAGTCCTGGGACACGCTAGAGACTACAGAGTGTGGAACTTTGTCCGAAGTGGGGAATCTGTCAGCATCCAAGTTGGGATGAGAATTTTTGGTGACGAAGCTGCTTTGGGGGTCACTCATTTTCATGCAAGCAAACACTCACCCATCCTCTCATAAATAAAGCCCAATAAAACTCATTGGTTCAAATGGACTTTGGTAGAATTGCTACTTTGGCCTATTGCTGGGGCCCTATCTGGGGAGAGTGGACATTGGCTAGCCTTCCCTAAGGAAAATTCACATAGTAATGTTTTACTTTAATCCCTATTATAAAGTATCCATAATAAGTTTAAGGAATTTGATATTTATGCAACTAATAATGATTTTATTCTTTCCCACAAAATGTCTTAAATGATAAGTTCAATATATATATATATATATATATATATATATATATATATATACTCAAATATTTTTATATATTACTTATGCTAAATGCATTTCATCACGCGCTAATCATTTATTGCTCAATCTATGATTAATATGATAATTTAGTCTTCAATCAAAGAGCCACCATTAAATGATCCCTATTAAAGTCTTCTTTATTGTGCTCCAATAAACAACACTGGATTTGAAAGGTTTGCTTGTATTTTATTTTATGTATTTTATGTATATGAGTGCTTTGTCTGCATGTATACCTGCTTGCAGGAAGAGGACCTCCAATCCCATTACAGATGGTTATGAGACACCATGTGGTGGCTGGGAATTAATTGAACTCACCTGTCGCCAGGTATCTTAACCACTAAGCCATCTCTCCAGTCCCACAGTGAATTTATTTTGAGGCAGGATTTTACTGTAGCTTTGGAGTCTGTCCTGGAACTAGCTTTTGTAGACCAGGCTGGCCTTGAACTCACAGAGACCTGCCTGCCTCTGCCTTGCGAGTGTTGGGATTAAAAGCGTGCTCCACCACCCAGATCCACACTGAATATTTTTAAATCAATATATTTTGCTCCTTTCTTGCACTTTCCTTCTTTGGCTATGGATGCAGTTTCACAGCGTTCTTTTCTGGGGTTTTGGAGAAGACCTCCATTTTACAAAAGGCTGAATGTACTCCCGAGAGAATGATAAAATGCTATAGACCGGCAAGCTGCTACAACAAAAATGTCCTCTTTATTCCAATTGCGGATTGTAATTTTCAAAGGGCAAGAACCAAACACTCTATTCCCTGTAACTAATTTAGAGTATTTTGTAAAGATCTGTGATCGATGCTCAGTTAGGAAAACTAGACAAGGCCTAGACAAGGCATAGACAAGGACTTCTATGGCTCCTGGCTCCTTAAGGGTTCCTGCTGCTTTTGTCTACACTGGTGAGTTCAAGGCAGTCACCAGACAGAAAGAGTGCTTTGACTTGTAACTTTGTGATCATTGCATTGAAAAGTCAAGGAAAATGACTGTTTTTACAAACTCGGCAAAGGTGTGGAAGACTCATTTTCTTCTAAGGCTACAGGGTTCTAAAGCCTGAGTTTGCATGGTGGTGAACGAAACAGTTCATTTACGTGCAAATGACCTTCCAGATATCTTTCACCAGCTGCTGTGAACTGCCTTGGTTCACATCAACAAGCCATCCAAGCACTGGGTGATGTACGACTTGGTCTCAGTAATAACAGTTTTAGAACTTATTTTAATTGACATTTCTCTGGACAGATTTTGCTTGAAAGAATGACTACAAGTCATGTACAAACAGAAGTCTTTCAGAAAGTGAAAAGGCCATTAGCATCAAAAGTCCGACTTCCCGTACATCCAAATGCTACCGATTCTCTGTGCAGTGCCTGCACCTTCTCTTCATTGTTAGTAAATTAGATTGAACCAATCAATATTAATATTAATAAAGGAAAGGTCAGCAACCTTAGTTAACATTCAACTCGGCATTGGCAATTAACATTTACCTTTTAAAACCGAAATGTCTGCAAGGCCGTAATCAGAGGACAGAGTTAAAATAATGCCTTTCTCAAGAACGTAGAGAAGAGATGCCTTTGTAAAACACATTCCTATCAGAAACAAAACGTCCCAAGGACTCTATATTTACCAAGTTTTAATAAAGATATAGGTATGTTGAGAACAGTAAAATTCAATTGAGAAAGTGGAATCTTCTAAAGCTACATTTTGAAAATTATATCCAACTGAGCCCCCAAACACTTGTGATTGGATACCAGAAGTTGACAATTGGCCATCAGCTGCTATAGGAGAAAGATTACCAGGAAATCAGTGCTGGGAAAATATAATCAAAAACAAAATCTCCAAAACCAGAAATGTCCACAACTATAATAGGCTAGAAAATGTTTCTCTTATTGGATGAGCAATAAGCTAACACGTAGGTGATGGAGGAGATGGTAGACTGAAGACCATCTCTCTCCTATATGTTCCGAAGACTGAATCCAAACAGGAGGTGTGTGGCTTCAGGGAGAGGTGGGGTTTTAAGGAAATCAGTGGGTCGCAACTGTAATCAGCCAGTAGGTGACAGAAATACTGCATTTTCGAACCCTAAGAAAAAGAGAGGGGGCTGGAGAGATGGCTCAGAGGTTAAGAGCACTGCCTGCTCTTCCAAAGGTCCTGAGTTCAATTCCCAGCAACCACATGGTGGCTCACAACCATCTGTAATGGGGTCTGGTGCCCTCTTCTGGCCTGCAGGTATACACACAGACAGAATATTGTATACATAATAAATAAATAAATAAATAAATTAAAAAAAAAAAAAGAAAAAGAGAGAATGCTGGTAGCCAACACTGGTAACAAGTTGGGAGAGAATATAGAAAAATGAATGCTTTGTGAATATTATACAGTGTAAAGTGGAAGTTCCGCGATTGGCATAGCAAGCTGAGTTAAGTGGGGTCCCCTAAGTTTTACAGCTTAATTGTAAGAACCATATAAGGGGGGACACCTTCAAAGGGGTCTGACCATCTGAGCTTACTGCACAGTGACTCCTTGTCCATCCCTATGTTTAACTGACATCTTGTGACTAATAAGTGAAACATTCTACAATCTATTAACTTAGCATACCACTAGCTCCCACCAATACCAAAGCTCAGTAGCATGCTGGGCCTATAGGGAAGCTTCCCCCCATCTCCCTGTAAACATCTCTCTGACATATCCACCAGTGTGTTTTAAATTGGACTCAATTTTAACTTTCTTTGTTCTGTAGAATTTAAAAACTCTATGAAACTGCTTCCACAATGGAAAATGGAATTTAGGGTAACTTACATCTGTGTTCCAGATGAGATTTGTGGATTTTTTTTTTTGTAGGTAATTCCTTCTCAGAGTTTTTCTCCCAGGCTATGGTAATTCCTGATTTTGGTTTAAATTCACTAAAACTGGACACGTTTCTCAAACTTTCATCAGATGATGTAAGGAGGGGAAAGACTCCTTATAATCTTTTTGTTGCTGTGTGTTATATCCCTATGTAGCCTTGGTTGGCCTAGAACTTGTTGTGTACACAAGCTGGCCTTGACCACATGGCAATTCTTGTGCCTCCCAACGAGCTATAATTTCAAGGACAAGTCATCACAGTAAACATTTAAATCCTTTTTTATTTTATGTAATTATCTTTTATTATGTTTAGTTATGTGTAAGTCTCTACATACGTGAAAGTAGGTGTACACAGAGGATTTGACCTGGAGCTAGAGTTACAAACAATCCTGAGTCACTGGACAAGGTGCGGGTCCTTCAGAGGTGAAGTACCCTTCACCACTGCACACATCCTTCACCAATGAGCAATCTCTTCAGCCTGACTTTTGAGTTCTTAACATTATTTGCTCAACACAAGCATAAAACTTGACTAAATGTATATTACCAGGTGGCCCCAGGGGAATTCTATTTGTTTGAGTGGAAGTATCTCAAGTATTTTTATATTCTATCTGATTTTTCAGTCGTGTGTGTTCGTGTGTGTGTGTGTGTGTGTGTGTGTGTGTAGGGCCCAAGGAAACACTGTAGTACGGAGACACCATACTCAAATGGTATGATAAAGCAAAGAGCGTTTATTTATATTCCAGCATGCCAGGGTCAACACCTGTATAAAATGGCAATGACCCCAAGAGGAGCAGGCAGACTACTTTTAAGCACAGCTCAAAGGAGCTTTACAGACAGTTAGGTCATCCCATGCAAGCAGAGACTGCTTGTTCTTTTCCCAACTGCTCAGACCTGAATAATCTCAGAAACTGTATTAATTACAACACTGTTCGACCAATGACTTAGGCATATTTTTAGCTAGCTCTTACATCTCAAATTAACCCATTTCTATTAATATGTGTATCGCCCTGAGGCTGTGGCTTAACCGGTAAGGTTCTGGCTGCCATCTTTCCTTTAGCAGCTACATGGCATCTCCCTGACTCCACCTATTCTCTCCCTATATCTCTGTTCAGATTTCCCACCATAAGTCAAAGCAGCTTTATTCATCAGCCAATAAAGCAACACATATCCAGAGGACATCCCACATCAATCTCATACGTAATCGGTGTAGCAAGCAGCAATTATACTAGTATACTTTTAATTGGCTGAGGTTTAGTCTTATCATTTTTGGACATAATTTCACATGCTTGGGCAAGTCCAGATGTGACTCAGAAGGGGTCTGCTGGATTTGTCCTTGTGGCATGGTGAGGCTGATGTGACTTAGGCCTTTGTTCTCTCCCTCAACCCTAAATGTAAGGGCATTGTGGGTAAAAGGCACTTTATGGGAAAGACACCTGTTTTGCTTTTTTTTTTCCCAGAGGACTGAACGCTAAATTCAGTTGTGAGAGTGGGAGAGTTTAACCCCTCCATGCATATCTGTGTGACATGACATGTGTGGAGATCAGGGGACAGCCTCATTTGTTGGTCCTTGACATCAGCTTTGTTTGAGAAAGGGTTCCTATGCCAGGCAATTAGCCCACATAATTCCACAGAAGCTCTAGTCCTTGGCTCCCAACTCTCCACATGAGCATTGGAATTATAGATCTGGGCTTCCATGCCTTTTGAATTCTGGAGATTTGACTCAGAGCCATGTACTTGCCTAGTAAGCAGTTGACCCATTGAGCTGGTTAGTTTTTGGCCAACTAGAGAGAAGCTAGAGTCTCTTGAGAAGATTGAATTATAATTGAGAAAACATCTCTATCAAATTGGCGGTAGACAAATATGGCAATATTTCTTGATTAATTGAAGTGGGAGGGCCCAGCTCACTACTGTGGTTTCACCCTTGTAAGGTGGTCCTATACTCTATAAAATGTAAGCTGAGCAAGTCACAGAGAGCAAACAGTATCCCTCCATCACCTCTGCCTTAGTTCCCCCATCTGAGTTTCTACCTAGGCCTCCATCCATGATGGACTCTAACCAGTAAAATGTAATAAAATGTTTTCTCTCCAACTTGCTTTTGGCCATGGACTTTCTTGAAGCAATAAAGTGAAACAGGTTACCCACTAAGCCATCTCCTGAGACTAAGATGTTATTTTTAATAAAGTTGCTGTAAACATGGTCATTTGGCCTGCTGTTATAGTTAGTTATAGTAATTATATCTGCAAAGATGTATAAATGCCTATCAGATTATTATGAATTTTGTTGGACTATTTTAGCACTGAAAATAAATATCTTCTGTCTTAGTTGCTAAGAAGGCAAAGGAGGAAAACACAAAGATATGTATAAGATGAAGTTCAGACCCCTGATATGGAAAATTGTGGATGCACAGCCTAAATCAAACCATTTTCTTTCTCAGAAAATCAACCAGCAATTTCAGTAGTGTTAGTTCTCAGCACCTTAACACAGGTCCCTGTGGGGCTGTCAATCTCTCAGGTGAATTCTGAGCTGCTTTTTAATGTCACAATCCTTTATTAAATTTCTTATTATTTTTAAAATAAAGAGTACTGAGCCCCAAGGCTAAAATAGTAATCAAGAACAAAGGTAATACATGACATTGACCTGAAAAGTTTGATCTATTATTCTTTTGACCTAACTGAAACTTCTCATGGAAATTTTCTGATAAAATTTAAACATAAGAGCTTTGAAATAGCTATTGCATTTAAAGATTTACATCAGTGCCTTGAATGCATATATATTGTGATATATGAAATATAGTGCTATGAAACATTTATGAGATAAGATGCTAAAATGACATAAAACTTTAAGAAAGAAATGAAATGTCGTATTCCTGCAGGTTATTATACTAGGCCAGTTTGTGTTTTGGCTCAATTGGGATCATGCATCATATTCTGTCTAGGATTACAGTTTGGGAACTTGTTATCCACATTGATGCTTGCTTTTTTTAAAATAAATGTGTTATATATACATACATACACACAGATATACATACATATGTCCAACTTTGTATTTGATTTTTATTTAACTTTACATAATTTATTTCACATTGTAACCTCATCAGTTCGCTTGATCTTTGGAATCTGTATTAAGATATAATACAACATTTATTAAGGTTAAAAGCAAACATTTAACTAATTCTTACAGATATCCAACTAATCCTTACAGACACGGATGACATATTTAAATACTATCAACACTGGTATTAGGAAGAACTTAGTGAAGACCCTGATGTGGGAAATCCTTCTGTATATGTGCTGCTTTTATTGGTAATAAAGAGGTTCCTTTTAGTCAATGGCTTAACAAAATATAGCCGGACTGAAAGACATAAATATATAGATAGAATAGGTGGAGTCAAGGAGAAGCCATGTAGCCCCGCCAGAGACAGATGCTGGACAGAACTTTGCCAGTGAGACACAGCCACGTGGTGATACACAGATTAATAGAAATGGATTAAATTAAGATGTAAGAGCTAGCCAATAAGAAGCTAGAGCTAATAGGCCAAGCAGTGACTCAACTAATAGTTTCTAAGTGGTTATTTTGGGAGTCTGGGCAGCTGGGAAACAAACAAGCGGCCTTTGACAACAGGACCCTGCTTGAACCAGGGCTTATCAAGGCATGTTTATTTTTGACTCACCATTTTGTAGAACAAGAACTCCCAAACTCTAATCTAGCTCATTTTCCACAGTGAATACTTGAAATGAGTATTTCTGGGTTGGGAAGATAGATAGTTCAATGGTTAAAACACTCACGGTGACAACTGAAGTTCAGATCCCCAGAACCCATGTAAATTCTGGGTAGCAACACAGCCAGCCTCTAATTCCAACTTTGGAAAGAGAGACAAGAGATTTCCTAGAGAGTAGTAGCTAGATAAACCACTCAAACACATGGAAGTGGAAAGAGAAAAAGAAAAACATAACCAAAAAAGTAAGTATGTGGTGATTTGAATGAGAATGCCCCCATAAGCTCATATGTTCGAATACTTGGTCACTAGTTGGTGGGACAATTTCAGGAGAATTAGGAGATGTGGCCTTGTTGGAGAAGGTGCATATTGGTGATGGACATAGGATTCACAAGACTCACACCACTTCTAGTGTGCCCTCCTGCCTCCTGCTTGTCAATCAAGGGGTGAGCTCTTGCCAACTCCCACCATGATGCCATCACTATGCCATCATGGACTCTAACCCTCTGAAATGCTTTATTTTGCAAGATACCTTGGTTATGCTGTCTTATCACAGCAATAGAAAAGAAACTAATACCGAGTGCTTAAAAAAAATCCT